>NC_135893.1:46709657-47909657 GCF_964194155.1 Cetorhinus maximus
GGCTCTCTCCTCGCTGTTATACACTGAAACTCCCGGCTCTCTCCTCACTGTTTTACACTGAAACTCGCAGCTCTCTCCTCACTGTTTTGCATGGAAACTCCGAGCTCTCTCCTCACAGTTATACATGGAAACTCCCAGCACACTTCTCACTTTTTTACACTGAAACTCCCAGCTCTCTCCTCACTGTTTTACAATGACACTCCCAGCTCTCTCCTCACTGTTTTTCACTGATACTCCGAGCTCTCTCCTCACTGTTTTACACTGAAAGACCCGGCTCTCTCCTCACTGTTTTACACTGAAACACCCGGCTCTCTCCTCACTGTTTTACACTGAAAAACCCTGCTCCCTCCTCACTGTTTTACACTGAAACTTCGGCACTCTCCTCACTGTTTTCCACTGAAACTCCCGGCTCTGTCCTCGCTGTTTTACACTGAAACTCTCTGATCTCTCCTCACTGTTTTACCCCGAAACTCCCAGCTCTCTCCTCACTGTTTTACACGGAAACTCCCTGCCATCTCCTCTCTGTTTTACACTGAAACTCCTATTCTCTCCTCACTGATTAACACTGAAAAATTCAGCTCTCTACTCATTGTTTGAGACAGAAAATCCCAGCTCACTCGTCACTGTTTTACATTGAAACTCCCAGCTCTCTCCTCACTGTCTTTAACACTGAAACTCCCAGCTCTCTACTCCCTGATTTACACTGAAAGTCCCAACTCTCTCCTCACTGTTTTAAGCACTGAAACTTCCTAGCTCTGTCCACCCTGTTTTACAGTCAAACATCCAGCTCTCTCCTCACTGTTTTACAGAGATACTCCCAGCTCTCTCCTCACTGTTTTACACTGAAACTCCCAGCTCTCTCCTCACTGTTTTACACGGAATCTCCCAGCTCCCTCTTCGATGATTTTCACTGTAACTCCCAGCTCTCTCCTCACTGTTTTACACGGAAACTCCAAGCTCTCTCCTCACTGTTTTACAATGAAACCTCCAGCACTCTCCTCACTGTTATACCCTGAAACTCCCAGCTCTCTCCTCGCTGTTTTACACTGAAACTCCCAGCTCTCTCCACACTGTTTTACACGAAAGCTCCCAGAGCTCTCCTCACTGTTTTACACGGAAACTCCCAGCTCTCTCCTCACTGTTTTACACTGAAACGCCCAGGTCTCTCCTCACTTTTTAACACTGAAACTCCCAGCTCTCACCTCACTGTTTTACACTGAAACTCCCAGCTCTCTCCTCACTATTTTTCACTGAAACTCCCGGCTCTGTCATCACTGTTTTACACTGAAACTCCCGGCTCTCTCCACGCTGTTTTACACTGAAACTGCCGGCTCTCTCCCTACTGTTTTACACTGAAACTCCCAGGTCTCTCCTCAGTTTTTTACACTTAAACTCCCAGCTCTCTACTCACTGTTTTACCCGAAACTCCCAGCTCTCTCCTCACTGTTTTACATCAAAACTCGCAGCTCTCTCCTCACTGTTTTACACTGAAACATCCACCTCTCTCCTCACTGTTTTACACTGAATCTCCCAACTCTCCCCTCACTGTTTTAAACACTGAAACTCCCAGCCCTCTCCTCGCTGCTTTACAACCGAATCTTCCAACTCTCCACTCACTGTTTTAAACACTGAAACTCCAAGATCACACCTCACTGCTTTACACTGAAACTCCCAGCTCTCTCCTCACTGTTTTACACTGAAACTCCCAGCTCTCATCTCACTGTTTTACACTGAAACACGCAGCTCTCTCCTCACTGTTTTACACTGAAACTCCCGGCTCTCTCCACGCTGTTTTACACTGAAACTGCCGGCTCTCTCCCTACTGTTTTACACTGAAACTCGCAGCTCTCTCCTCACTGTTTTACACTGAAAAACCCTGCTCTCTCCTCATTGTTTTACACTGAAACTCCCGGCTCTCTCCACACTGTTTTACACTGAAACTGCCGGCGCTCTCCTCACTGTTTTGAACTGAAAATCCCGGCTCTGTCCTCACTGTATTACACTGAAACTCCCGGATCTCTCCTCACAGTTTTACACTGAAACTCTCTGATCTCTCCTCACTGTTTTAAACCGAAACTCCCAGCTCTCTCATCACTGTTTTACACGGAAACTCCCAGCTGTCTCCTCTCTGTTTTGCACTGAAAGTCCCAACTCTCTCATCACTATTTTAAACACTGAAGCTCCCAGCTCTGTCCACCCTGTTTTACAGTGAAACATCCAGCTCTCTCCTCACTGTTTTACAGAGAAACTCCCAGCTCTCTCCTCACTGATTTACACTGAAACTCCCTGCTCTCTCCTCACTGTATTTAACACTGAAAATCCCAGCTCTCTACTCCCTGATTTACACTAAAAGTCCCAACTCTCTCCTCACTGTTTTAAACACTGAAACTGCCAACTCTGTCCACCCTGTTTTACAGTGCAATTCCAAGCTCTCTCCTCGCCGTTATACACTGCAACCTCCAACTGTCTCCTCAGTCTTTTATACACTGGAATTCCCAGCTCTATCCTCGCTGTTTTACACTGAAACCTCCAGCTCTCACCTCGCTGTTTTACACTGAAACTTCCTGCTCTCCCCTCACTGTTTTACTCTGAAACTCCCAACTCCCTCCTCATTGTTTTGCAGTGTAACTCCCAGATCTCTCCTCGCTATTTTACACTGAATCTCCCAACTCTCCCCTCACTGTTTTAATCACTGAAACTCCCAGCTCTCTTCTCACTGTTTTACACTGAAACTCCCAGCTCTCTCCTCACTGTTTAACACTGTAACCTCCAGCTCTCTCCTCACTGTTTTACACTAAAACTCACAGCACTCTCCTCGCTGTTTTACACTGAACCTCCCAGCTCTCTCCTCACTGTTTTACCCTGAAACTCCCAGCTCTCTCCTCACTATTTTACACTAAAACTTCCACCTCTGTTCTCACTGTTTTACACTGAAACTCCCAACTCTCTCATCACTGTTTTACACTGAATCTCCCAGCTCTCTCCTCACTGTTTCACAATGAAACCTCCAGCACTCTCCTCACTGTTTTACACTGAAACTCCCAGCTCACTCCTCATTGATTTACACGGAATCTCCCAGCTCTCTCTTCACTGTTTTGCACTGAAACTCCCAGGTCTCTCCTCACATTTTTATCCTGAAACTCCCAGCTCTCTCCTCACTGTTTTACACGGAATCTCCCAGCTCTCTCTTTGATGGTTTTCACTGAAACCCCCAGCTCTCTACTCACTGTTTTACACGGAAACTCCCAGCTCTCTCCTCACTGTTTTACACTGAAACTCGCAGCTCTCTCCTCACTGTTTTACACTGAAACTTCCACCTCTCTCCTCACTGTTTTACACTGAAACTCCCAGCTCTCTCCTCACTGTTTTACCCCGAAACTCCCAGCTCTCTTTTCGCTGATTTACACTGAAACTCCCAGCTCTATCCTCACTGTTTTACACGAAAACTCCCAGCTCTCTCCTCACTGTTTTACACTGAAACTCCCAGGTCTCTCCTCACTGTTTTACACTGAAACTCCCAGCTCTCACCTCACTGTTTTACACTGAAACACCCAGCTCTCTCCTCAATGTTTTACACTGAAACTCCCGGCTCTCTCCACGCTGTTTTACACTGAAACTGCCGGCTCTCTCCCTACTGTTTTACACTGAAACTCCCAGCTCTCTCCTCACTGTTTTACACGGAATCACCCAGCTCTCTCTTCGATGGTTTTCACTGAAACTCCCAGCTCTCTACTCACTGTTTTACACGGAAACTCCCAGCTCTCTCCTCACTGTTTTACATCATAACTTTCAGTTCTCTCCTCACTGTTTTGCACTGAAACTCCCAGCTCTCTCCTCACTGTTTTACACTGAATCATCCAACTCTCCCCTCACTGTTTTAAACACTGAAACTCCAAGCTCACACCTCACTGCTTTACACTGAAACGCCCAGCTCTCTCCTCACTGTTTTACACTAAAACCTCCAGCTCTCTCCTCACTGTTTTACACGGAAACTCCCAGCTCTCTCCTCACTGTTTTACACTGAAACTCCCAGGTCTCTCCTCACTTTTTTACACTGAAACTCCCAGAGCTCTCCTCACTATTGTTACTGAAACTCCCGGTTCTGTCATCACTGTTTTACACTAAAACTCCCGGCTCTCTCCTCGCTGTTATACACTGAAACTCCCGGCTCTCTCCTCACTGTTTTACACTGAAACTCGCAGCTCTCTCCTCACTGTTTTGCATGGAAACTCCGAGCTCTCTCCTCACAGTTATACATGGAAACTCCCAGCACACTTCTCACTTTTTTACACTGAAACTCCCAGCTCTCTCCTCACTGTTTTACAATGACACTCCCAGCTCTCTCCTCACTGTTTTTCACTGATACTCCGAGCTCTCTCCTCACTGTTTTACACTGAAAGACCCGGCTCTCTCCTCACTGTTTTACACTGAAACACCCGGCTCTCTCCTCACTGTTTTACACTGAAAAACCCTGCTCCCTCCTCACTGTTTTACACTGAAACTTCCGGCACTCTCCTCACTGTTTTCCACTGAAACTCCCGGCTCTGTCCTCGCTGTTTTACACTGAAACTCTCTGATCTCTCCTCACTGTTTTACCCCGAAACTCCCAGCTCTCTCCTCACTGTTTTACACGGAAACTCCCTGCCATCTCCTCTCTGTTTTACACTGAAACTCCTATTCTCTCCTCACTGATTAACACTGAAAAATTCAGCTCTCTACTCATTGTTTGAGACAGAAAATCCCAGCTCACTCGTCACTGTTTTACATTGAAACTCCCAGCTCTCTCCTCACTGTCTTTAACACTGAAACTCCCAGCTCTCTACTCCCTGATTTACACTGAAAGTCCCAACTCTCTCCTCACTGTTTTAAGCACTGAAACTTCTAGCTCTGTCCACCCTGTTTTACAGTCAAACATCCAGCTCTCTCCTCACTGTTTTACAGAGATACTCCCAGCTCTCTCCTCACTGTTTTACACTGAAACTCCCAGCTCTCTCCTCACTGTTTTACACGGAATCTCCCAGCTCCCTCTTCGATGATTTTCACTGTAACTCCCAGCTCTCTCCTCACTGTTTTACACGGAAACTCCAAGCTCTCTCCTCACTGTTTTACAATGAAACCTCCAGCACTCTCCTCACTGTTATACCCTGAAACTCCCAGCTCTCTCCTCGCTGTTTTACACTGAAACTCCCAGCTCTCTCCACACTGTTTTACAGTGAAACTCCCAGCTCTCTCCTCGCTGTTTTACACTGAATGTCCCAGCACTCGCCTCACTGTTTTACATTGAATCTCCCAGCTCTCTCATCACTGTTTTAGACTGAATCCTCCAGCTCTCTCCACTCTGTTTTACACTGTAACTCCCGGCTCTCTCCTCACTGTTTTACACTGAAAATCCCTTCTCTCTCCTCACTGTTTCACACTGAAACTCCCAGCTCTCTCCTCACTATTTTTCACTGAAACTCCCGGCTCTGTCATCACTGTTTTACACTGAAACTCACGGCTCTCTCCACGCTGTTTTACACTGAAACTGCCGTCTCTCTCCCTACTGTTTAACACTGAAACTCGCAGCTCTCTCCTCGCTGTTTTACACTGAAACTCCCAGCTCTCTCCTCTCTGTTTTACACTGAAACTCCCAACCCTCTCCTCACTGTTTTTAACACTGATCCTCCCAGATCTCTCCTCCCTGATTTACACTGAAAGTACCAACTCTCTCCTCACTGTTTTAATCACTGAAACTCCCAGCTCTGTCCACCCTGTTTTACACTGAAACTCCCAGCTCCCTCCTGCAGTTAAACACTGCAACCCCCAACTCTCTCCTCAGTCTCTTAAACACTGAAACTCCCAGGTCTCTCCTCGCTGTTTTACAATGAAACCTCAAGCCCTTTCCTCGCTATTTTACACTTAAACCTCCAGCTCTCTCCTCACTGTTTTGCCGTGTAACTCCCAGCCCTCTCCTCGCTGTTTTACACTGAATCTCCCAACTCTCCCCTCACTGTTTTAAACACTGAAACTCCCAGCCCTCTCTTCGCTGCTTTACACTGAATCTTCCAACTCTCCCCTCACTGTTTTAAACACTGAAACTCCAAGCTCACACCTCACTGCTTTACACTGAAACGCCCAGCTCTCTCCTCACTGTTTTACACTAAAACCTCCAGCTCTCTCCTCACTGTTTTACACGGAAACTCCCAGCTCTCTCCTCACTTTTTTAGACTGAAACTCCCAGGTCTCTCGTCACTTTTTTACACTGAAACTCCCAGCTCTGTCCTCCCTGTTTTACGCTGAAACTCCCAGAGCTCTCCTCATTATTTTTACTGAAACTCCCGGCTCTGTCATCACTGTTTTACACTGAAACTCCCGGCTCTCTCCTCGCTGTTATACACTGAAACTCCCGGCTCTCTCATCAGTGTTTTACACTGAAACTCGCAGCTCTCTCCTCACTGTATTGCATGGAAACTCCCAGCTCTCTCCTCATTGTTTTACACGGAAACTCCCAGCTCTCTCCTCACTGTTTTACACGGAAACTCCCAGCACTCTTCTCACTTTTTTGCACTGAAACTCCCAGCTCTCTCCTCACTGATTTACAATGAAACTCCCAGCTCTCTCCTCGCTGTTTTACACTGAAACTCCCAGCTCTCTCCACACTGTTTTACAGTGAAACTCCCAGCTCTCTCCTCGCTGTTTAACACTGAATGTCCCAGCACTCGCCTCACTGTTTTACATTGAATCTCCCAGCTCTCTCATCAGTGTTTTAGACTGAATCCTCCAGCTCTCTACACTCTGTTTTACACTGTAACTCCCGGCTTTCTCCTCACTGTTTTACACTGAAACTCCCAGCTCTCTCCTCACTGTTTTACACTGAAGCTCCAGGCTCTCTCCTCACTTTTTACACTGATTCTCCCAGCACTCTCCTCACTGTTTTACACTGAAACTCACGGCTCTCTCCTCACTGTTTTACACTGAAACTCCCTTCTCTCTCCTCACTGTTTCACACTGAAACTCCCAGCTCTCTCCTCACTATTTTTCACTGAAACTCCCGGCTCTGTCATCACTTTTTTACACTGAAACTCATGGCTCTCTCCACGCTGTTTTACACTGAAACTGTCGGCTCTCTCCCTACTGTTTTACACTCAAACTCGCAGCTCTCTCCTCACTGTTTTACACTGAAACTCTCAGCTCTCTCCTCACTGTTTTACACTGAAACTCCCAACCCTCTTCTCACTGTTTTTAACACTGTTCCTCCCAGCTCTCTCCTCCCTGATTTACACTGAAAGTACCAACTCTCTCCTCACTGGTTTAATCACTGAAACTCCCAGCTCTGCCCACCCTGTTTTATACTGAAACTCCCAGCTCTCTCCTCAGTCTTTTAAACACTGAAACTCCCAGCTCTCTCCTCGCTGTTTTACAATGAAACCTCCAGCCCTTTCCTCGCTGTTTTACACTGAAATTTCCAGCTCTCTCCTCAGTGTTTTACACTGTAACTCCCAGCTCTCTCCTCACTGTTTTGCAGTGTAACTCCCAGCCCTCTCCTCGCTGTTTTACACTGAATCTCCCATCTCTCCCTTCACCGTTTTAAACACGGAAACTCCCAGCCCTCTCCTCGCTGTTTTACACTGAATTTTCCAACTCTCCCCTCACTGTTTAAAACACTGAAACTCCCAGCTGACTCCTCACTGCTTTACACTGAAACGCCTAGCTCTCTCCTCACTGCTTTACAATAAAACCTCCAGATTTCTCCTCACTGTTTTACACGGAAACTCCCAGCTCTCTCCTCACTGTTTTACACAGAAACTCCCAGGTCTCTCCTCACTTTTTACTCTGAAACTCCTAGCTCTCTCCTCACTGTTTTACACTGAAACTCCCAGAGGTCTCCTCAGTATTTTGACTGAAACTCCCGGCTCTGTCATCACTGTTTTACACTGAACCTCCCGGCTCTCTCCTCGCTGTTATACACTGATACTCCCGGCTCTCTCCTCACTTTTTTACACTGAATCTGCCAGCTCTCTCCTCACTGTTTCACAATGACACTCCCAGCTCTCTCCTCACTGTTTTTCACTGAAACTCCGAGCTCTCTCCTCACTGTTTTACACTGAAACCTCCAGTTCTCTCCTCACTGTTTTACACTGAAACACCCGGCTCTCTCCTCACTGTTTTACACTGAAACACCCGGCTCTCTCCTCACTGTTTTACACTGAAAAACCCTGCTCTCTCCTCATTGTTTTACACTGAAACTCCCGGCTCTCTCCACACTGTTTTACACTGAAACTGCCGGCGCTCTCCTCACTGTTTTGAACTGAAAATCCCGGCTCTGTCCTCACTGTATTACACTGAAACTCCCGGATCTCTCCTCACAGTTTTACACTGAAACTCTCTGATCTCTCCTCACTGTTTTAAACCGAAACTCCCAGCTCTCTCATCACTGTTTTACACGGAAACTCCCAGCTGTCTCCTCTCTGTTTTGCACTGAAAGTCCCAACTCTCTCATCACTATTTTAAACACTGAAGCTCCCAGCTCTGTCCACCCTGTTTTACAGTGAAACATCCAGCTCTCTCCTCACTGTTTTACAGAGAAACTCCCAGCTCTCTCCTCACTGATTTACACTGAAACTCCCTGCTCTCTCCTCACTGTATTTAACACTGAAAATCCCAGCTCTCTACTCCCTGATTTACACTAAAAGTCCCAACTCTCTCCTCACTGTTTTAAACACTGAAACTGCCAACTCTGTCCACCCTGTTTTACAGTGCAATTCCAAGCTCTCTCCTCGCCGTTATACACTGCAACCTCCAACTGTCTCCTCAGTCTTTTATACACTGGAATTCCCAGCTCTATCCTCGCTGTTTTACACTGAAACCTCCAGCTCTCACCTCGCTGTTTTACACTGAAACTTCCTGCTCTCCCCTCACTGTTTTACTCTGAAACTCCCAACTCCCTCCTCATTGTTTTGCAGTGTAACTCCCAGATCTCTCCTCGCTATTTTACACTGAATCTCCCAACTCTCCCCTCACTGTTTTAATCACTGAAACTCCCAGCTCTCTTCTCACTGTTTTACACTGAAACTCCCAGCTCTCTCCTCACTGTTTAACACTGTAACCTCCAGCTCTCTCCTCACTGTTTTACACTAAAACTCACAGCACTCTCCTCGCTGTTTTACACTGAACCTCCCAGCTCTCTCCTCACTGTTTTACCCTGAAACTCCCAGCTCTCTCCTCACTATTTTACACTAAAACTTCCACCTCTGTTCTCACTGTTTTACACTGAAACTCCCAACTCTCTCATCACTGTTTTACACTGAATCTCCCAGCTCTCTCCTCACTGTTTCACAATGAAACCTCCAGCACTCTCCTCACTGTTTTACACTGACACTCCCAGCTCACTCCTCATTGATTTACACGGAATCTCCCAGCTCTCTCTTCACTGTTTTGCACTGAAACTCCCAGGTCTCTCCTCACATTTTTATCCTGAAACTCCCAGCTCTCTCCTCACTGTTTTACACGGAATCTCCCAGCTCTCTCTTTGATGGTTTTCACTGAAACCCCCAGCTCTCTACTCACTGTTTTACACGGAAACTCCCAGCTCTCTCCTCACTGTTTTACACTGAAACTCGCAGCTCTCTCCTCACTGTTTTACACTGAAACATCCACCTCTCTCCTCACTGTTTTACACTGAAACTCCCAGCTCTCTCCTCACTGTTTTACCCCGAAACTCCCAGCTCTCTTTTCGCTGATTTACACTGAAACTCCCAGCTCTATCCTCACTGTTTTACACGAAAACTCCCAGCTCTCTCCTCACTGTTTTACACTGAAACTCCCAGGTCTCTCCTCACTGTTTTACACTGAAACTCCCAGCTCTCACCTCACTGTTTTACACTGAAACACCCAGCTCTCTCCTCACTGTTTTACACTGAAACTCCCGGCTCTCTCCACGCTGTTTTACACTGAAACTGCCGGCTCTCTCCCTACTGTTTTACACTGAAACTCCCAGCTCTCTCCTCACTGTTTTACACGGAATCACCCAGCTCTCTCTTCGATGGTTTTCACTGAAACTCCCAGCTCTCTACTCACTGTTTTACACGGAAACTCCCAGCTCTCTCCTCACTGTTTTACATCATAACTTTCAGTTCTCTCCTCACTGTTTTGCACTGAAACTCCCAGCTCTCTCCTCACTGTTTTACACTGAATCATCCAACTCTCCCCTCACTGTTTTAAACACTGAAACTCCAAGCTCACACCTCACTGCTTTACACTGAAACGCCCAGCTCTCTCCTCACTGTTTTACACTAAAACCTCCAGCTCTCTCCTCACTGTTTTACACGGAAACTCCCAGCTCTCTCCTCACTGTTTTACACTGAAACTCCCAGGTCTCTCCTCACTTTTTTACACTGAAACTCCCAGAGCTCTCCTCACTATTTTTACTGAAACTCCCGGTTCTGTCATCACTGTTTTACACTAAAACTCCCGGCTCTCTCCTCGCTGTTATACACTGAAACTCCCGGCTCTCTCCTCACTGTTTTACACTGAAACTCGCAGCTCTCTCCTCACTGTTTTGCATGGAAACTCCGAGCTCTCTCCTCACAGTTATACATGGAAACTCCCAGCACACTTCTCACTTTTTTACACTGAAACTCCCAGCTCTCTCCTCACTGTTTTACAATGACACTCCCAGCTCTCTCCTCACTGTTTTTCACTGATACTCCGAGCTCTCTCCTCACTGTTTTACACTGAAAGACCCGGCTCTCTCCTCACTGTTTTACACTGAAACACCCGGCTCTCTCCTCACTGTTTTACACTGAAAAACCCTGCTCCCTCCTCACTGTTTTACACTGAAACTTCCGGCACTCTCCTCACTGTTTTCCACTGAAACTCCCGGCTCTGTCCTCGCTGTTTTACACTGAAACTCTCTGATCTCTCCTCACTGTTTTACCCCGAAACTCCCAGCTCTCTCCTCACTGTTTTACACGGAAACTCCCTGCCATCTCCTCTCTGTTTTACACTGAAACTCCTATTCTCTCCTCACTGATTAACACTGAAAAATTCAGCTCTCTACTCATTGTTTGAGACAGAAAATCCCAGCTCACTCGTCACTGTTTTACATTGAAACTCCCAGCTCTCTCCTCACTGTCTTTAACACTGAAACTCCCAGCTCTCTACTCCCTGATTTACACTGAAAGTCCCAACTCTCTCCTCACTGTTTTAAGCACTGAAACTTCTAGCTCTGTCCACCCTGTTTTACAGTCAAACATCCAGCTCTCTCCTCACTGTTTTACAGAGATACTCCCAGCTCTCTCCTCACTGTTTTACACTGAAACTCCCAGCTCTCTCCTCACTGTTTTACACGGAATCTCCCAGCTCCCTATTCGATGATTTTCACTGTAACTCCCAGCTCTCTCCTCACTGTTTTACACGGAAACTCCAAGCTCTCTCCTCACTGTTTTACAATGAAACCTCCAGCACTCTCCTCACTGTTATACCCTGAAACTCCCAGCTCTCTCCTCGCTGTTTTACACTGAAACTCCCAGCTCTCTCCACACTGTTTTACAGTGAAACTCCCAGCTCTCTCCTCGCTGTTTTACACTGAATGTCCCAGCACTCGCCTCACTGTTTTACATTGAATCTCCCAGCTCTCTCATCACTGTTTTAGACTGAATCCTCCAGCTCTCTCCACTCTGTTTTACACTGTAACTCCCGGCTCTCTCCTCACTGTTTTACACTGAAAATCCCTTCTCTCTCCTCACTGTTTCACACTGAAACTCCCAGCTCTCTCCTCACTATTTTTCACTGAAACTCCCGGCTCTGTCATCACTGTTTTACACTGAAACTCACGGCTCTCTCCACGCTGTTTTACACTGAAACTGCCGTCTCTCTCCCTACTGTTTAACACTGAAACTCGCAGCTCTCTCCTCGCTGTTTTACACTGAAACTCCCAGCTCTCTCCTCTCTGTTTTACACTGAAACTCCCAACCCTCTCCTCACTGTTTTTAACACTGATCCTCCCAGATCTCTCCTCCCTGATTTACACTGAAAGTACCAACTCTCTCCTCACTGTTTTAATCACTGAAACTCCCAGCTCTGTCCACCCTGTTTTACACTGAAACTCCCAGCTCCCTCCTGCAGTTAAACACTGCAACCCCCAACTCTCTCCTCAGTCTCTTAAACACTGAAACTCCCAGGTCTCTCCTCGCTGTTTTACAATGAAACCTCAAGCCCTTTCCTCGCTATTTTACACTTAAACCTCCAGCTCTCTCCTCACTGTTTTGCCGTGTAACTCCCAGCCCTCTCCTCGCTGTTTTACACTGAATCTCCCAACTCTCCCCTCACTGTTTTAAACACTGAAACTCCCAGCCCTCTCTTCGCTGCTTTACACTGAATCTTCCAACTCTCCCCTCACTGTTTTAAACACTGAAACTCCAAGCTCACACCTCACTGCTTTACACTGAAACGCCCAGCTCTCTCCTCACTGTTTTACACTAAAACCTCCAGCTCTCTCCTCACTGTTTTACACGGAAACTCCCAGCTCTCTCCTCACTTTTTTAGACTGAAACTCCCAGGTCTCTCGTCACTTTTTTACACTGAAACTCCCAGCTCTGTCCTCCCTGTTTTACACTGAAACTCCCAGAGCTCTCCTCATTATTTTTACTGAAACTCCCGGCTCTGTCATCACTGTTTTACACTGAAACTCCCGGCTCTCTCCTCGCTGTTATACACTGAAACTCCCGGCTCTCTCATCAGTGTTTTACACTGAAACTCGCAGCTCTCTCCTCACTGTATTGCATGGAAACTCCCAGCTCTCTCCTCATTGTTTTACACGGAAACTCCCAGCTCTCTCCTCACTGTTTTACACGGAAACTCCCAGCACTCTTCTCACTTTTTTGCACTGAAACTCCCAGCTCTCTCCTCACTGATTTACAATGAAACTCCCAGCTCTCTCCTCGCTGTTTTACACTGAAACTCCCAGCTCTCTCCACACTGTTTTACAGTGAAACTCCCAGCTCTCTCCTCGCTGTTTTACACTGAATGTCCCAGCACTCGCCTCACTGTTTTACATTGAATCTCCCAGCTCTCTCATCAGTGTTTTAGACTGAATCCTCCAGCTCTCTACACTCTGTTTTACACTGTAACTCCCGGCTTTCTCCTCACTGTTTTACACTGAAACTCCCAGCTCTCTCCTCACTGTTTTACACTGAAGCTCCAGGCTCTCTCCTCACTTTTTACACTGATTCTCCCAGCACTCTCCTCACTGTTTTACACTGAAACTCACGGCTCTCTCCTCACTGTTTTACACTGAAACTCCCTTCTCTCTCCTCACTGTTTCACACTGAAACTCCCAGCTCTCTCCTCACTATTTTTCACTGAAACTCCCGGCTCTGTCATCACTTTTTTACACTGAAACTCATGGCTCTCTCCACGCTGTTTTACACTGAAACTGTCGGCTCTCTCCCTACTGTTTTACACTCAAACTCGCAGCTCTCTCCTCACTGTTTTACACTGAAACTCTCAGCTCTCTCCTCACTGTTTTACACTGAAACTCCCAACCCTCTTCTCACTGTTTTTAACACTGTTCCTCCCAGCTCTCTCCTCCCTGATTTACACTGAAAGTACCAACTCTCTCCTCACTGGTTTAATCACTGAAACTCCCAGCTCTGCCCACCCTGTTTTATACTGAAACTCCCAGCTCTCTCCTGCTGTTAAACACTGCAACCCCCAACTCTCTCCTCAGTCTTTTAAACACTAAAACTCCCAGCTCTCTCCTCGCTGTTTTACAATGAAACCTCCAGCCCTTTCCTTGCTGTTTTACACTGAAACTCCCAGCACTCTCCTCACTGTTTAACATGGAAACTCCCAGCTCTCTCCTCACTGTTTTACACTGAATCTCCCAGCTCTCTCCTCGCTGTTTTACACTGAAACTCCCAGCTCTCCTCACTGTTTTCAACTGAAACTCCCAGCTCTCTCCTCGCTGTTTTGCACTGAAACTCCCAGCTCTCTCTTCACTGTTTTACACTGAAACTAGGGGTTCTCTCCTCACTGTTTTAAACTGAAACTCCCAGCTCTCTCCTCACTGTTTTACACTGAAACTCCGAGCTCTCTCCTCACTGTTTTACACTGAAACCTCCAGCTCTCTCCTGACTGTTTTACAATTAAACTCCCGGATCTCTCCTTATTGTTTTACACAGACTCTCCCGGTTCTCTCCTCAATGTTTTACACTGAAACTCCCTGCTCTCTCCTCACTGTTTTACCCAGAAACTCCCAGCTCTCTTTTCGCTGATTTACACTGAAACTCCCAGCTCTCTCCTCACTGTTTTACACGAAAGCTCCCAGAGCTCTCCTCACTGTTTTACACGGAAACTCCCAGCTCTCTCCTCACTGTTTTACACTGAAACGCCCAGGTCTCTCCTCACTTTTTAACACTGAAACTCCCAGCTCTCACCTCACTGTTTTACACTGAAACTCCCAGCTCTCTCCTCACTATTTTTCACTGAAACTCCCGGCTCTGTCATCACTGTTTTACACTGAAACTCCCGGCTCTCTCCACGCTGTTTTACACTGAAACTGCCGGCTCTCTCCCTACTGTTTTACACTGAAACTCCCAGGTCTCTCCTCAGTTTTTTACGCTGAATCTCCCAGCTCTCTCCTCACTGATTTACACGGAATCTCCCAACTCTCTCTTCGATGGTTTTCACTGAAACTCCCAGCTCTCTACTCACTGTTTTACCCTGAAACTCCCAGCTCTCTCCTCACTGTTTTACATCAAAACTCGCAGCTCTCTCCTCACTGTTTACACTGAAACATCCACCTCTCTCCTCACTGTTTTACACTGAATCTCCCAACTCTCCCCTCACTGTTTTAAACACTGAAACTCCCAGCCCTCTCCTCGCTGCTTTACACCGAATCTTCCAACTCTCCACTCACTGTTTTAAACACTGAAACTCCAAGATCACACCTCACTGCTTTACACTGAAACTCCCAGGTCTCTCCTCACTGTTTTACACTGAAACTCCCAGCTCTCTACTCACTGTTTTACACGGAAACTCCCAGCTCTCTCCTCACTGTTTTACATCATAACTTTCAGTTCTCTCCTCACTGTTTTGCACTGAAACTCCCAGCTCTCTCCTCACTGTTTTACACTGAATCATCCAACTCTCCCCTCACTGTTTTAAACACTGAAACTCCAAGCTCACACCTCACTGCTTTACACTGAAACGCCCAGCTCTCTCCTCACTGTTTTACACTAAAACCTCCAGCTCTCTCCTCACTGTTTTACACGGAAACTCCCAGCTCTCTCCTCACTGTTTTACACTGAAACTCCCAGGTCTCTCCTCACTTTTTTACACTGAAACTCCCAGAGCTCTCCTCACTATTTTTACTGAAACTCCCGGTTCTGTCATCACTGTTTTACACTAAAACTCCCGGCTCTCTCCTCGCTGTTATACACTGAAACTCCCGGCTCTCTCCTCACTGTTTTACACTGAAACTCGCAGCTCTCTCCTCACTGTTTTGCATGGAAACTCCGAGCTCTCTCCTCACAGTTATACATGGAAACTCCCAGCACACTTCTCACTTTTTTACACTGAAACTCCCAGCTCTCTCCTCACTGTTTTACAATGACACTCCCAGCTCTCTCCTCACTGTTTTTCACTGATACTCCGAGCTCTCTCCTCACTGTTTTACACTGAAAGACCCGGCTCTCTCCTCACTGTTTTACACTGAAACACCCGGCTCTCTCCTCACTGTTTTACACTGAAAAACCCTGCTCCCTCCTCACTGTTTTACACTGAAACTTCCGGCACTCTCCTCACTGTTTTCCACTGAAACTCCCGGCTCTGTCCTCGCTGTTTTACACTGAAACTCTCTGATCTCTCCTCACTGTTTTACCCCGAAACTCCCAGCTCTCTCCTCACTGTTTTACACGGAAACTCCCTGCCATCTCCTCTCTGTTTTACACTGAAACTCCTATTCTCTCCTCACTGATTAACACTGAAAAATTCAGCTCTCTACTCATTGTTTGAGACAGAAAATCCCAGCTCACTCGTCACTGTTTTACATTGAAACTCCCAGCTCTCTCCTCACTGTCTTTAACACTGAAACTCCCAGCTCTCTACTCCCTGATTTACACTGAAAGTCCCAACTCTCTCCTCACTGTTTTAAGCACTGAAACTTCTAGCTCTGTCCACCCTGTTTTACAGTCAAACATCCAGCTCTCTCCTCACTGTTTTACAGAGATACTCCCAGCTCTCTCCTCACTGTTTTACACTGAAACTCCCAGCTCTCTCCTCACTGTTTTACACGGAATCTCCCAGCTCCCTCTTCGATGATTTTCACTGTAACTCCCAGCTCTCTCCTCACTGTTTTACACGGAAACTCCAAGCTCTCTCCTCACTGTTTTACAATGAAACCTCCAGCACTCTCCTCACTGTTATACCCTGAAACTCCCAGCTCTCTCCTCGCTGTTTTACACTGAAACTCCCAGCTCTCTCCACACTGTTTTACAGTGAAACTCCCAGCTCTCTCCTCGCTGTTTTACACTGAATGTCCCAGCACTCGCCTCACTGTTTTACATTGAATCTCCCAGCTCTCTCATCACTGTTTTAGACTGAATCCTCCAGCTCTCTCCACTCTGTTTTACACTGTAACTCCCGGCTCTCTCCTCACTGTTTTACACTGAAAATCCCTTCTCTCTCCTCACTGTTTCACACTGAAACTCCCAGCTCTCTCCTCACTATTTTTCACTGAAACTCCCGGCTCTGTCATCACTGTTTTACACTGAAACTCACGGCTCTCTCCACGCTGTTTTACACTGAAACTGCCGTCTCTCTCCCTACTGTTTAACACTGAAACTCGCAGCTCTCTCCTCGCTGTTTTACACTGAAACTCCCAGCTCTCTCCTCTCTGTTTTACACTGAAACTCCCAACCCTCTCCTCACTGTTTTTAACACTGATCCTCCCAGATCTCTCCTCCCTGATTTACACTGAAAGTACCAACTCTCTCCTCACTGTTTTAATCACTGAAACTCCCAGCTCTGTCCACCCTGTTTTACACCGAAACTCCCAGCTCCCTCCTGCAGTTAAACACTGCAACCCCCAACTCTCTCCTCAGTCTCTTAAACACTGAAACTCCCAGGTCTCTCCTCGCTGTTTTACAATGAAACCTCAAGCCCTTTCCTCGCTATTTTACACTTAAACCTCCAGCTCTCTCCTCACTGTTTTGCCGTGTAACTCCCAGCCCTCTCCTCGCTGTTTTACACTGAATCTCCCAACTCTCCCCTCACTGTTTTAAACACTGAAACTCCCAGCCCTCTCTTCGCTGCTTTACACTGAATCTTCCAACTCTCCCCTCACTGTTTTAAACACTGAAACTCCAAGCTCACACCTCACTGCTTTACACTGAAACGCCCAGCTCTCTCCTCACTGTTTTACACTAAAACCTCCAGCTCTCTCCTCACTGTTTTACACGGAAACTCCCAGCTCTCTCCTCACTTTTTTAGACTGAAACTCCCAGGTCTCTCGTCACTTTTTTACACTGAAACTCCCAGCTCTGTCCTCCCTGTTTTACACTGAAACTCCCAGAGCTCTCCTCATTATTTTTACTGAAACTCCCGGCTCTGTCATCACTGTTTTACACTGAAACTCCCGGCTCTCTCCTCGCTGTTATACACTGAAACTCCCGGCTCTCTCATCAGTGTTTTACACTGAAACTCGCAGCTCTCTCCTCACTGTATTGCATGGAAACTCCCAGCTCTCTCCTCATTGTTTTACACGGAAACTCCCAGCTCTCTCCTCACTGTTTTACACGGAAACTCCCAGCACTCTTCTCACTTTTTTGCACTGAAACTCCCAGCTCTCTCTTCACTGATTTACAATGAAACTCCCAGCTCTCTCCTCGCTGTTTTACACTGAAACTCCCAGCTCTCTCCACACTGTTTTACAGTGAAACTCCCAGCTCTCTCCTCGCTGTTTTACACTGAATGTCCCAGCACTCGCCTCACTGTTTTACATTGAATCTCCCAGCTCTCTCATCAGTGTTTTAGACTGAATCCTCCAGCTCTCTACACTCTGTTTTACACTGTAACTCCCGGCTTTCTCCTCACTGTTTTACACTGAAACTCCCAGCTCTCTCCTCACTGTTTTACACTGAAGCTCCAGGCTCTCTCCTCACTTTTTACACTGATTCTCCCAGCACTCTCCTCACTGTTTTACACTGAAACTCACGGCTCTCTCCTCACTGTTTTACCCAGAAACTCCCAGCTCTCTTTTCGCTGATTTACACTGAAACTCCCAGCTCTCTCCTCACTGTTTTACACGAAAGCTCCCAGAGCTCTCCTCACTGTTTTACACGGAAACTCCCAGCTCTCTCCTCACTGTTTTACACTGAAACTCCCAGGTCTCTCCTCACTTTTTAACACTGAAACTCCCAGCTCTCACCTCACTGTTTTACACTGAAACTCCCAGCTCTCTCCTCACTATTTTTCACTGAAACTCCCGGCTCTGTCATCACTGTTTTACACTGAAACTCCCGGCTCTCTCCACGCTGTTTTACACTGAAACTGCCGGCTCTCTCCCTACTGTTTTACACTGAAACTCCCAGGTCTCTCCTCAGTTTTTTACACTGAAACTCCCAGCTCTCTCCTCACTGATTTACACGGAATCTCCCAACTCTCTCTTCGATGGTTTTCACTGAAACTCCCAGCTCTCTACTCACTGTTTTACCCCGAAACTCCCAGCTCTCTCCTCACTGTTTTACATCAAAACTCGCAGCTCTCTCCTCACTGTTTACACTGAAACATCCACCTCTCTCCTCACTGTTTTACACTGAATCTCCCAACTCTCCCCTCACTGTTTTAAACACTGAAACTCCCAGCCCTCTCCTCGCTGCTTTACACCGAATCTTCCAACTCTCCACTCACTGTTTTAAACACTGAAACTCCAAGATCACACCTCACTGCTTTACACTGAAACTCCCAGGTCTCTCCTCACTGTTTTACACTGAAACTCCCAGCTCTCACCTCACTGTTTTACACTGAAACACCCAGCTCTCTCCTCACTGTTTTACACTGAAACTCCCTTCTCTCTCCTCACTGTTTCACACTGAAACTCCCAGCTCTCTCCTCACTATTTTTCACTGAAACTCCCGGCTCTGTCATCACTTTTTTACACTGAAACTCATGGCTCTCTCCACGCTGTTTTACACTGAAACTGTCGGCTCTCTCCCTACTGTTTTACACTCAAACTCGCAGCTCTCTCCTCACTGTTTTACACTGAAACTCTCAGCTCTCTCCTCACTGTTTTACACTGAAACTCCCAACCCTCTTCTCACTGTTTTAAACACTGTTCCTCCCAGCTCTCTCCTCCCTGATTTACACTGAAAGTACCAACTCTCTCCTCACTGGTTTAATCACTGAAACTCCCAGCTCTGCCCACCCTGTTTTATACTGAAACTCCCAGCTCTCTCCTGCTGTTAAACACTGCAACCCCCAACTCTCTCCTCAGTCTTTTAAACACTGAAACTCCCAGCTCTCTCCTCGCTGTTTTACAATGAAACCTCCAGCCCTTTCCTCGCTGTTTTACACTGAAACTCCCAGCACTCTCCTCACTGTTTAACATGGAAACTCCCAGCTCTCTCCTCACTGTTTTACACTGAAGCTCCAGGCTCTCTCCTCACTTTTTACACTGATTCTCCCAGCACTCTCCTCACTGTTTTACACTGAAACTCACGGCTCTCTCCTCACTGTTTTACCCAGAAACTCCCAGCTCTCTTTTCGCTGATTTACACTGAAACTCCCAGCTCTCTCCTCACTGTTTTACACGAAAGCTCCCAGAGCTCTCCTCACTGTTTTACACGGAAACTCCCAGCTCTCTCCTCACTGTTTTACACTGAAACTCCCAGGTCTCTCCTCACTTTTTAACACTGAAACTCCCAGCTCTCACCTCACTGTTTTACACTGAAACTCCCAGCTCTCTCCTCACTATTTTTCACTGAAACTCCCGGCTCTGTCATCACTGTTTTACACTGAAACTCCCGGCTCTCTCCACGCTGTTTTACACTGAAACTGCCGGCTCTCTCCCTACTGTTTTACACTGAAACTCCCAGGTCTCTCCTCAGTTTTTTACACTGAAACTCCCAGCTCTCTCCTCACTGATTTACACGGAATCTCCCAACTCTCTCTTCGATGGTTTTCACTGAAACTCCCAGCTCTCTACTCACTGTTTTACCCCGAAACTCCCAGCTCTCTCCTCACTGTTTTACATCAAAACTCGCAGCTCTCTCCTCACTGTTTACACTGAAACATCCACCTCTCTCCTCACTGTTTTACACTGAATCTCCCAACTCTCCCCTCACTGTTTTAAACACTGAAACTCCCAGCCCTCTCCTCGCTGCTTTACACCGAATCTTCCAACTCTCCACTCACTGTTTTAAACACTGAAACTCCAAGATCACACCTCACTGCTTTACACTGAAACTCCCAGGTCTCTCCTCACTGTTTTACACTGAAACTCCCAGCTCTCACCTCACTGTTTTACACTGAAACACCCAGCTCTCTCCTCACTGTTTTACACTGAAACTCCCTTCTCTCTCCTCACTGTTTCACACTGAAACTCCCAGCTCTCTCCTCACTATTTTTCACTGAAACTCCCGGCTCTGTCATCACTTTTTTACACTGAAACTCATGGCTCTCTCCACGCTGTTTTACACTGAAACTGTCGGCTCTCTCCCTACTGTTTTACACTCAAACTCGCAGCTCTCTCCTCACTGTTTTACACTGAAACTCTCAGCTCTCTCCTCACTGTTTTACACTGAAACTCCCAACCCTCTTCTCACTGTTTTAAACACTGTTCCTCCCAGCTCTCTCCTCCCTGATTTACACTGAAAGTACCAACTCTCTCCTCACTGGTTTAATCACTGAAACTCCCAGCTCTGCCCACCCTGTTTTATACTGAAACTCCCAGCTCTCTCCTGCTGTTAAACACTGCAACCCCCAACTCTCTCCTCAGTCTTTTAAACACTGAAACTCCCAGCTCTCTCCTCGCTGTTTTACAATGAAACCTCCAGCCCTTTCCTCGCTGTTTTACACTGAAACTCCCAGCACTCTCCTCACTGTTTCACATGGAAACTCCCAGCTCTCTCCTCGCTGTTTTACACTGAAACTCCCAGCTCTCCTCACTATTTTCCACTGAAACTCCCAGCTCTCTCCTCGCTGTTTTGCACTGAAACTCCCAGCTCTCTCTTCACTGTTTTACACTGAAACTAGGGGTTCTCTCCTCACTGTTTTAAACTGAAACTCCCAGCTCTCTCCTCACTGTTTTACACTGAAACTCCGAGCTCTCTCCTCACTGTTTTACACTGAAACCTCCAGCTCTCTCCTGACTGTTTTACAATGAAACTCCCGGATCTCTCCTTATTGTTTTACACAGACACTCCCGGTTCTCTCCTCAATGTTTTACACTGAAACTCCCTGCTCTCTCCTCACTGTTTTACCCAGAAACTCCCAGCTCTCTTTTCGCTGATTTACACTGAAACTCCCAGCTCTCTCCTCACTGTTTTACACGAAAGCTCCCAGAGCTCTCCTCACTGTTTTACACGGAAACTCCCAGCTCTCTCCTCACTGTTTTACACTGAAACTCCCAGGTCTCTCCTCACTTTTTTACACTGAAACTCCCAGCTCTCACCTCACTGTTTTACACTGAAACTCCCAGCTCTCTCCTCACTATTTTTCACTGAAACTCCCGGCTCTGTCATCACTGTTTTACACTGAAACTCCCGGCTCTCTCCACGCTGTTTTACACTGAAACTGCCGGCTCTCTCCCTACTGTTTTACACTGAAACTCCCAGGTCTCTCCTCAGTTTTTTACACTGAAACTCCCAGCTCTCTCCTCACTGATTTACACGGAATCTCCCAACTCTCTCTTCGATGGTTTTCACTGAAACTCCCAGCTCTCTACTCACTGTTTTACCCCGAAACTCCCAGCTCTCTCCTCACTGTTTTACATCAAAACTCGCAGCTCTCTCCTCACTGTTTACACTGAAACATCCACCTCTCTCCTCACTGTTTTACACTGAATCTCCCAACTCTCCCCTCACTGTTTTAAACACTGAAACTCCCAGCCCTCTCCTCGCTGCTTTACACCGAATCTTCCAACTCTCCACTCACTGTTTTAAACACTGAAACTCCAAGATCACACCTCACTGCTTTACACTGAAACTCCCAGCTCTCTCCTCACTGTTTTACACTGAAACTCCCAGCTCTCACCTCACTGTTTTACACTGAAACACCCAGCTCTCTCCTCACTGTTTTACACTGAAACTCCCGGCTCTCTCCACGCTGTTTTACACTGAAACTGCCGGCTCTCTCCCTACTGTTTTACACTGAAACTCCCAGCTCTCTCCTCACTGTTTTACACGGAATCACCCAGCTCTCTCTTCGATGGTTTTCACTGAAACTCCCAGCTCTCTACTCACTGTTTTACACGGAAACTCCCAGCTCTCTCCTCACTGTTTTACATCATAACTTTCAGTTCTCTCCTCACTGTTTTGCACTGAAACTCCCAGCTCTCTCCTCACTGTTTTACACTGAATCATCCAACTCTCCCCTCACTGTTTTAAACACTGAAACTCCAAGCTCACACCTCACTGCTTTACACTGAAACGCCCAGCTCTCTCCTCACTGTTTTACACTAAAACCTCCAGCTCTCTCCTCACTGTTTTACACGGAAACTCCCAGCTCTCTCCTCACTGTTTTACACTGAAACTCCCAGGTCTCTCCTCACTTTTTTACACTGAAACTCCCAGAGCTCTCCTCACTATTTTTACTGAAACTCCCGGTTCTGTCATCACTGTTTTACACTAAAACTCCCGGCTCTCTCCTCGCTGTTATACACTGAAACTCCCGGCTCTCTCCTCACTGTTTTACACTGAAACTCGCAGCTCTCTCCTCACTGTTTTGCATGGAAACTCCGAGCTCTCTCCTCACAGTTATACATGGAAACTCCCAGCACACTTCTCACTTTTTTACACTGAAACTCCCAGCTCTCTCCTCACTGTTTTACAATGACACTCCCAGCTCTCTCCTCACTGTTTTTCACTGATACTCCGAGCTCTCTCCTCACTGTTTTACACTGAAAGACCCGGCTCTCTCCTCACTGTTTTACACTGAAACACCCGGCTCTCTCCTCACTGTTTTACACTGAAAAACCCTGCTCCCTCCTCACTGTTTTACACTGAAACTTCCGGCACTCTCCTCACTGTTTTCCACTGAAACTCCCGGCTCTGTCCTCGCTGTTTTACACTGAAACTCTCTGATCTCTCCTCACTGTTTTACCCCGAAACTCCCAGCTCTCTCCTCACTGTTTTACACGGAAACTCCCTGCCATCTCCTCTCTGTTTTACACTGAAACTCCTATTCTCTCCTCACTGTTTTACACTGAAAGACCCGGCTCTCTCCTCACTGTTTTACACTGAAACACCCGGCTCTCTCCTCACTGTTTTACACTGAAAAACCCTGCTCCCTCCTCACTGTTTTACACTGAAACTTCCGGCACTCTCCTCACTGTTTTCCACTGAAACTCCCGGCTCTGTCCACGCTGTTTTACACTGAAACTCTCTGATCTCTCCTCACTGTTTTACCCCGAAACTCCCAGCTCTCTCCTCACTGTTTTACACGGAAACTCCCTGCCATCTCCTCTCTGTTTTACACTGAAACTCCTATTCTCTCCTCACTGATTAACACTGAAAAATTCAGCTCTCTACTCATTGTTTGAGACAGAAAATCCCAGCTCACTCGTCACTGTTTTACATTGAAACTCCCAGCTCTCTCCTCACTGTCTTTAACACTGAAACTCCCAGCTCTCTACTCCCTGATTTACACTGAAAGTCCCAACTCTCTCCTCACTGTTTTAAGCACTGAAACTTCTAGCTCTGTCCACCCTGTTTTACAGTCAAACATCCAGCTCTCTCCTCACTGTTTTACAGAGATACTCCCAGCTCTCTCCTCACTGTTTTACACTGAAACTCCCAGCTCTCTCCTCACTGTTTTACACGGAATCTCCCAGCTCCCTCTTCGATGATTTTCACTGTAACTCCCAGCTCTCTCCTCACTGTTTTACACGGAAACTCCAAGCTCTCTCCTCACTGTTTTACAATGAAACCTCCAGCACTCTCCTCACTGTTATACCCTGAAACTCCCAGCTCTCTCCTCGCTGTTTTACACTGAAACTCCCAGCTCTCTCCACACTGTTTTACAGTGAAACTCCCAGCTCTCTCCTCGCTGTTTTACACTGAATGTCCCAGCACTCGCCTCACTGTTTTACATTGAATCTCCCAGCTCTCTCATCACTGTTTTAGACTGAATCCTCCAGCTCTCTCCACTCTGTTTTACACTGTAACTCCCGGCTCTCTCCTCACTGTTTTACACTGAAAATCCCTTCTCTCTCCTCACTGTTTCACACTGAAACTCCCAGCTCTCTCCTCACTATTTTTCACTGAAACTCCCGGCTCTGTCATCACTGTTTTACACTGAAACTCACGGCTCTCTCCACGCTGTTTTACACTGAAACTGCCGTCTCTCTCCCTACTGTTTAACACTGAAACTCGCAGCTCTCTCCTCGCTGTTTTACACTGAAACTCCCAGCTCTCTCCTCTCTGTTTTACACTGAAACTCCCAACCCTCTCCTCACTGTTTTTAACACTGATCCTCCCAGATCTCTCCTCCCTGATTTACACTGAAAGTACCAACTCTCTCCTCACTGTTTTAATCACTGAAACTCCCAGCTCTGTCCACCCTGTTTTACACTGAAACTCCCAGCTCCCTCCTGCAGTTAAACACTGCAACCCCCAACTCTCTCCTCAGTCTCTTAAACACTGAAACTCCCAGGTCTCTCCTCGCTGTTTTACAATGAAACCTCAAGCCCTTTCCTCGCTATTTTACACTTAAACCTCCAGCTCTCTCCTCACTGTTTTGCTGTGTAACTCCCAGCCCTCTCCTCGCTGTTTTACACTGAATCTCCCAACTCTCCCCTCACTGTTTTAAACACTGAAACTCCCAGCCCTCTCTTCGCTGCTTTACACTGAATCTTCCAACTCTCCCCTCACTGTTTTAAACACTGAAACTCCAAGCTCACACCTCACTGCTTTACACTGAAACGCCCAGCTCTCTCCTCACTGTTTTACACGAAAGCTCCCTGAGCTCTCCTCACTGTTTTACACGGAAACTCCCAGCTCTCTCCTCACTGTTTTACACTGAAACTCCCAGGTCTCTCCTCACTTTTTAACACTGAAACTCCCAGCTCTCACCTCACTGTTTTACACGGAAAGTCCCAGCACACTTCTCACTTTTTTACACTGAAACTCCCAGCTCTCTCCTCACTGTTTTACAATGACACTCCCAGCTCTCTCCTCACTGTTTTTCACTGATACTCCGAGCTCTCTCCTCACTTTTTTACACTGAAAGACCCGGCTCTCTCCTCACTGTTTTACACTGAAACACCCGGCTCTCTCCTCACTGTTTTACACTGAAAAACCCTGCTCTCTCCTCACTGTTTTACACTGAAACTGCCGGCGCTCTCCTCACTGTTTTGCACTGAAACTCCCGGCTCTGTCCTCGCTGTTTTACACTGAAACTCTCTGATCTCTCCTTACTGTTTTACCCCGAAACTCCCAGCTCTCTCCTCACTGTTTTACACGGAAACTCCCTGCCATCTCCTCTCTGTTTTACACTGAAACTCCTACTCTCTCCTCACTGATTAACACTGACACATTCAGCTCTCCACTCATTGTTTTAGACAGAAACTCCCAGCTCACTCGTCACTGTTTTACATTGAAACTCCCAGCTCTCTCCTCACTGTTTTACACTGAAACTCCCAGGTCTCTCCTCACTTTTTTACACTGAAACTTCCAGCTCTCACCTCACTGTTTTCCACTGAAACTCCCAGCTCTCTCCTCACTATTTTTCACTGAAACTCCCGGCTCTGTCATTACTGTTTTACACTGAAACTCCCGGCTCTCTCCACGCTGTTTTACACTGAAACTGCCGGCTCTCTCCCTACTGTTTTACACTGAAACTCGCAGCTCTCTCCTCACTGTTTTACACTGAAAATCCCAGCTCTCTCCTCACTGTTTTACACTGAATCTCCCAACTCTCTCTTCGATGGTTTTCACTGAAACTCCCAGCTCTCTACTCACTGTTTTACACGGAAACTCCCAGCTCTCTCCTCACTGTTTTACATCAAAACTCGCAGCTCTCTCCTCACTGTTTTACACTGAAACATCCACCTCTCTCCTCACTGTTTTACACTGAATCTCCCAACTCTCCCCTCACTGTTTTAAACACTGAAACTCCCAGCCCTCTCCTCGCTGTTTTACACTGAATCTTCCAACTCTCCCCTCACTGGTTTAAACACTGAAACTCCAAGCTCACACCTCACTGCTTTACACTGAAACGCCCAGCTCTCTCCTCACTGTTTTACACTAAAACCTCTAGCTCTCTCCTCACTGTTATACACGGAAATTCCCAGCTCTCTCCTCACTGTTTTACACTGAAACTGCCAGGTCTCTCCTCACTTTTTTACACTGAAACTCCTGGCTCTGTCATCACTGTTTTACACTGAAACTCCCAGAGCTCTCCTCACTATTTTTACTGAAACTCTCGGCTCTGTCATCACTGTTTTACACTGAAACTCGCAGCTGTCTCCTCACTGTTTTGCATGGAAACTCCCAGCTCTCTCCTCACTGTTTTACACGGAAACTCCCAGCACTCTTTGCACTTTTTTACGCTTAAACTCCCAGCTCACTCCTCACTGTTTTACACTGAAAAACCCTGCTCTTTCCTCATTGTTTTACTTTGAAACTCCGGGCACTCTCCTCACTGTTTTAGACTGAAACTGCCGGCGCTCTCCTCACTGGTTTGCACTGAAACTCCCGGCTCTGTCCTCGCTGTTTTACACTGAAACTCTCTGATCTCTCCTCACCGTTTTACCCCGAAACTCCCAGCTCTCTCCTCACTGTTTTACACGGAAACTCCCAGCTCTCTCCTCACTGATTAACACTGAAACATTCAGCTCTCTCCTCATTGTTTTACGCAGAAACTCCCAGCTCTCTCCTCACTGTTTTACACTGAAACTCCCAGCTCTCTCCTCACTGTCTTTAACACTGATATTCCCAACTCTCTCCTCACTGTTTTTAACACTGAAACTCCCAGCTCTCTCCTCCCTGATTTACACTGAAAATACCAACTCTCTCCTCACTGTTTTAAACACTGAAACTCCCAGCTCCGTCCACCCTGTTTTACACTGAAACTCCCAGCTCTCTGCTCGCTGTTTTACAATGAATCCTCCAGCCCTTTCCTCGCTTTTTTACAATGAAACTTCCAGCTCTCTCCTCAATGTTTTACACTGAAACTCCCTGCTCTCTCCTCACTGTTTTCCCCGAAACTCCCAGCTCTCTTTTCGCTGATTTACACTGAAACTCCCAGCTCTCTCCTCACTGTTTACACGAAAGCTCCCAGAGCTCTCCTCACTGTTTTACACGGAAACTCCCAGCTCTCTCCTCACTGTTTTACACTGAAACTCCCAGGTCTCTCCTCACTTTTTTACACTGAAACTCCCAGCTCTCACCTCACTGTTTTACACTGAAACTCCCAGCTCTCTCCTCACTATTTTTCACTGAAACTCCCGGCTCTGTCATCACTGTTTTACACTGAAACTCCCGGCTCTCTCCACGCTGTTTTACACTGAAACTCCCAGCTCTCACCTCACTGTTTTACAGTGAAACTCTCAGCTCTCTCCTCACTATTTTTCACTGAAACTCCCGGCTCTGTCATCACTGTTTTACACTGAAACTCCCGGCTCTCTCCCTACTGTTTTACACTGAAACTCGCAGCTCTCTCCTCACTGTTTTACACTGAAACTCCCAGCTCTCTCCTCACTGTTTTACACGGAATCTCCCAACTCTCTCTTCGATGGTTTTCACTGAAACTACCAGCTCTCTACTCACTGTTTTACACGGAAACTCCCAGCTCTCTCCTCACTGTTTTACATCAAAACTCGCAGCTCTTTCCTCACTGTTTTACACTGAAACATCCACCTCTCTCCTCATTGTTTTACACTGAATCTCCCAACTCTCCCCTCACTGTTTTAAACACTGAAACTCCCAGCCCTCTCCTCGCTGTTTTACACTGAATCTTCCAACTCTCCCCTCACTGGTTTAAACACTGAAACTCCAAGCTCACACCTCACTGCTTTACACTGAAACGTCCAGCTCTCTCCTCACTGTTTTACACTAAAACCTCCAGCTCTCTCCTCACTGTTTTACACGGAAACTCCCAGCTCTCTCCTCACTGTTTTACACTGAAACTCCCAGGTCTCTCCTCACTTTTTTACACTGAAACTCCCAGTTCTCTCCTCACTGTTTTACACTGAAACTCCCAGAGCTCTCCTCACTATTTTTACTGAAACTCTCGGCTCTGTCATCACTGTTTTACACTAAAACTCCCGGCTCTCTCCTCGCTGTTATACACTGAAACTCCTGGCTCTCTCCTCACTGTTTTGCACTGAAACTCGCAGCTCTCTCCTCACTGTTTTGCATGGAAACTCCCAGCTCTCTCCTCACTGTTTTACACGTAAAATCCCAGCACTCTTCTCACTTTTTTACACTTAAACTCCCAGTTCACTCCTCACTGTTTTACACTGGAAAACCCTGCTCTCTCCTCACTGTTTTAAACTGATACTCCCTCCTCTCCCCTCATTGTTTCACACTGAAACTCCCGGCTCTCTTCTCACTGTTTTACACTGAATCTCCCGGTGCTACCCTCACTGTTTTATACTGAAACTCCCGGCTCTGTCCTCACAGATTTACACTGACACGCCCGGCTCTCTCCTCACTGTTTTACATTGAAACTCCCTGCTCTCTCCTCACTGTTTTACCCCGAAACTCCCAGCTCTCTCTTTGCTTTTTTAAACTGAAACTCCCTGCTCTCTCCTCAGTGCTTTACACTGAAACCACCAGCTCTCTCCTCACTGTTTTACACTGAAACTCTCGGCACTCTCCTCACAATTTTACACTGAAACCCGCGGCTCTCTCTTCATTGTTTTACACTGATACTCCCTGCTCTCTCTTCACTATTTTACATGGAACCTCCCAGCTCTCACCTCACTGTTTAATGCGGGAACTCCCAGCTCTCTCCTCACTGTTTTACACTGAAACTCCCAGGTCTCTCCTCACTTTTTTACGCTGAAACTCCCAGCTCACTCCTCACTGATTTAAACTGAAACTCCCAGCTCTCTCCTCACTATTTTTCACAGAAACTCCCGGCTCTGTCATCACTGTTTACACTGAAACTCCCGGCTCTCCCCTCGCTGTTTTACACTGAAACTCCCGGCTAGCTTATCACTGTTTTAAAATGAAACTCGCAGCTCTCTCCTCACTATTTTACACGGAAACTCCCGGCTCTCTACTCACTGTTTTAAACGGAAACTCCCAGCACTCTTCTCACTTTTTTACACTGAAACTCCCAGCTCTCTTCTCACTGATTTACAATGAAACTCCCAGCTCTCTCCTCACTGTTTTACACTGAAACTCCAAGCTCTCACAACTCTGTTTTACACTGAAACACCCGGCTCTCTCCTCACTGTTTTACACTGAAACTCCCGGATCTCTCCTTATTGTTTTACACAGACACTCCCGTTTCTCTCCTCACTGGTTTACACTGAATCACCCGGTTCTCTCCTCAATGTTATACACTAAAACTCCCTGCTCTCTCCTCACCGTTTTACCCCGAAACTCCCAGCTCTCTTTTCGCTGATTTACGCTGAAACTCCCAGCTCTCTCCTTACTGTTTTACATGGAAACTCCCAGCTCTCTCCTCACTGTTTTACACTGAAACTCCCAGGTCTCTCCTCACTTTTTTACACTGAAACTCCCAGCTCTCACCTCACTGTTTTACACTGAAACTCCCAGCTCTCTCCCTACTGTTTTACACTGAAACTGCCGGCTCTCTCCCTACTGTTTTACAATGAAACTCTCAGCTCTCTCCTCATTGTTTTACACTGAAACTCCCAGCTCTCTCCTCACTGACTTACATGGAATCTCCCACCTCTCTCCTCACTGTTTTAAACTGAAACTCGCAGCTCTCTCCTCACTGTTTTACAATGAAACCTCCACCACCCTCCTCACTGTTATACCCTGAAACTCCCAGCTCTCTCCTCGCTGTTTTACACTGAAACATCCAGCTCTCTCCTCACTGTTTGACACTGAAACTCCCGGCTCTGTCATCACTGTTTACACTGAAACTCCCGGCTCTCTCCTCACTGTTTTAAACTGATACTCCCTCCTCTCCCCTCATTGTTTCACACTGAAACTCCCGGCTCTCTTCTCACTGTTTTACACTGAAACTCCCGGTGCTCCCCTCACTGTTGTAAACTGAAACTCCCGGCTCTGTCCTCACAGATTTACACTGACACGCCCGGATCTCTCCTCACTGTTTTACATTGAAACTCCCTGCTCTCTCCTCACTGTTTTACCCCGAAACTCCCAGCTCTCTCTTTGCTTTTTTAAACTGAAACTCCCTGCTCTCTCCTCAGTGTTTTACACTGAAACCACCAGCTCTCTCCTCACTGTTTTACACTGAAACTCTCGGCACTCTCCTCACAATTTTACACTGAACCTCCCGGCTCTCTCCTCATTGTTTTACACTGATACTCCCTGCTCTCTCTTCACTATTTTACACGGATACTCCCAGCACTCTCCTCACTGTTTTACACTGATACTCCCTGCTCTCTCTTCACTGTTTTACGCTGAAACTCCCAGCACTCTCCTCACTGTTTTAGCCTGAAACTCCCTGCTCACTCCTCACTGTTTTACCCCGAATCTCCCAGCTCTCTCTTCGCTGTTTTACAGTGAAACTCCCAGCTCTCTCTTCACTGTTTTACACTCTAACTCCGAGCTCTCTCCTCAATGTTTTACGCTGAATGTCCCGACGCGCTACTAACTGTTTTACACTGAAACTGCCAGCACTCTCCTCACTGTTTTACACTGAATCTCCCAACACTCACCTCGCTGTTTTACATTGAACTCCCAGCTCTCTCGTCACTGTTTTAAACACCGAATCTCCCAGCACTCTCCTCCCTGTTTTACACTGAAACTCCCAGCTGTCTCCTCGCTGTTATACACTGAAAGCCTCAACTCTCTCCCCATTCTTTTAAACACTGAAACTCCCAGCTCTCTCCTCACTGTTTTACACAGAAACGCCCAGCTCTCTCCTCACTGTTTTACACTGAAACTCCCTGATCTCTCCTCACTGATTACAATGAAACCAACAGCACTCTCCTCATTGTTTTACACTGATACTCCCAGCTCTCTCCTCACTGTTAAGCAGTGAATTCTCCCAGCTCTCTCCTCGCTGTTTTACACTGAATCTCCCAACTCTCCCCTCACTCTTTTAAACACTGAAACTCCCAGATCTCTCCTCATTGTTTTACAATGAAACCACCAGCACTCTCCTCACTGTTTTACATTGAAACTCCCCGGCTCTCTCCTCACTGTTTTACACTGAAATTCACATTCTTTCCTCACTGGTTTACATTGAATCTCCCGGCTCTCTACTCACTGTTTTACACTGAAACTCCCAGCTCTCTCCTCACTATTTTTCACTGAAACTCCCAACACTCACCTCGCTGTTTTACACTGAAACTCACGGCTCGCTTCTCACTGTTTTAAAATGAAACTCGCAGCTCTCTCCTCACTGTTTTACACTGAAACCTCCAGCTCTCTCTTCACTGTTTTACACTGAAACACCCCGCTCTCTCCTCACTGTTTTACACCGAAACTCCAGGATCTCTCTTTATTGTTTTACACAGACACTCCCGGTTCTCTCCTCACTGGTTACACTGAATCTCCCGGTTCTCTCCTCAATGTTTTACCCCGAAACTCCCAGCTCTCTTTTCGCTGATTTACACTGAAACTCCCAGCTCTCTCCTCACTGTCTTACACGGAAACTCCCAGCTCTCTCCTTACTGTTTTACACGGAAACTCCCAGCTCTCTCCTCACTGTTTTACACTGAAACTCCCAGGTCTCTCCTCACTTTTTTACACTGAAACTCACAGCTCTCACCTCACTGCTTTACACTGAAACTCCCAGCTCTCTCCTCACTATTTTTCTCTGAAACTCTCGGCTCTGTCATCACTGTTATACACTGAAACTCCCGGCTCTCTCCACGCTGTTTTACACTGAAACTGCCGGCTCTCTCCCTACTGTTTTACACTGAAACTCGCAGCTCTCTCCTCACTGTTTTACACTGAAACTCCCAGCTCTCGCCTCACTGTTTTACACGGAATCTCCCAGCTCTCTCTTCGATTATTTTCACTGAAACTCTCAGCTCTCTCCTCACTGTTTTACACGGAAACTCCCTGCTCTATCCTCACTGTTTTACACTGAAAATTCCACCTCTCTCCTCACTGTTTTACACTGAAACTCCCAGCTCTCTCCTCACTGTTTTACAATGAAACCTCCAGCACTCTCCTCACTGTTACACCCTGAAACTCCCAGCTCTCTCCTCACTGATTAACACTGAAACATCCAACTCTCTCCTCATTGTTTTACACAGAAACTCCCAGCTCTCTCCTCACTGATTTACACTGACACTCCCAGCTCTCTCCTCACTGTCTTTAACACTGAAACTCCCGGCTCTCTACTCCCTGATTTACACTTAAAATCCCAACTCTCTCCTCACTATTTTAAACACTGAAACTCCCAGCTCTGTCCACCCTGTTTTACAGTGAAACATCCAGCTCTCTCCTCACTGTTTTACACAGAAACGCCCAGCTCTCTCCTCACTGTTTTACACTGAAACTCCCTGCTCTCTCCTCACTGTTTTTAACACTGAAACTCCCAGCTCTCTACTCCCTGATTTACACTGAAAGTCCCAGCTCTCTCCTCACTGTTTTAAACACTGAAACTCCCAGCTCTGTCCACCCTGTTTTACAGTGAACCTCCCAGCTCTCTCCTCGCTGTTATACATTGCAACCTCCAACTCTCTCCTCAGTCTTTTAAACACTGGAACTCCCAGCTCTCTCCTCGCTGTTTTACACTGAAACCTCCAGCTCTCACCTCGCTGTTTCACACTGAAACTTCCTGCTCTCTCCTCACTGTTTTACTCTGAAACTCCCAACTCCCTCCTCACTGTTTTGCATTGAAACTCCCAGCTCTCTCCTCACTGTTTTACTCTGAAACTCCCAGCTCTCTTCTCACTGTTTTACACTGAAACTCCCAGCTCTCTCCTCACTGTTTAACACTGTAACCTCCAGCTCTCTCCTCACTGTTTTGCACTGAAACTCACAGCACTCTCCTCGCTGTTTTACACTGAACCTCCCAGCTCTCTCCTCACTCTTTTACACTGAAACTGCCAGCTCCCTCCTCACTGTTTTACACTAAAACCTCCACCTCTATTCTCACTGTCTTACACTGAAACTCCGGGCTCTCACTTCACTGTTTTACACTGAATCTCCCAGCTCTCTCCGCACTGTTTTACACTAAAACTCCCGGCTCTCTCCTCACTGTTTTACACTGAAACCTCCAGCTCTCTCCTCATTGTTTTACACAGAAACTCCCAACTCTCTCCTCACTGTTTTACACTGAAACTCCCAGCTCTCTCCTCACTGTTTCTCAACGAAACCTCCAGCACTCTCCTCACTGTTTTACACAGAAACTCCTTGGTCACTCCTCACATTTTTATCCTGAAACTCCCAGCTCTCTCCTGATTGTTTTACACTGAAACTCCCAGGTCTCTCCTCACATTTTTATCCTGAACCTCCCAGCTCACTCCTCACTGTCTTACACTGAAACACCCGGGTGTATCCTTGCTGTTTTACAGTGAAACTCCCGGCACTCTCCTCACTGTTTTACACTGAAACCTCCAGCTCTCTCCTCACTGTTTTACACAGAAAGTCCCGGCGCTCTCCTCACTGTTTTACCCCGAAACTCCCAGCTCTCTATTCACTGTTTTACACGGGAACTCCCAGCTCTCACCTCACTGTTTTACACTGAAACACCCGGCTCTCTCCTCACTGTTTTACCCCGAAACTCCCAGCTCTCTCTTTGCTGTTTTACACTGAAACTTCGAGCTCCCTCCTCACTGTTTTACACAGAAACCCACAGCTCTCTCCTTACTGTTTTACACTGAAACCTCCAGCTCTCTCCTCACTGTTTTACACAGAAACTCAAAGCTCTCTCATAACTGTTTTACAATGAATCCTCCAGCTCTCTCCACACTGTTTTACACTGGAACTCCCGGCTCACTCCTCACTCTTTTACATTGAGACTCCAGGCTCTCTCCTCACTTTTTACACTGAATCTCCCAGCACTCTCCTCACTGTTTTGCACTGAAACTCCCGGCTCTCGCCTCACTCTCTTACACTGAAATTCCCTGCTCTCCCCTCACTGTTTAACACTGAAACCTCCAGCTCACTCCTCACTGTTTTACACTGAAACCCCCAGCTCTCTCCTCACTGTTTTACACTGAAACTCCCAGCGCTTTCCTCGCTGTTTTACACTGAATCTCCCAACTCTCTCCTCACTGTTTTTAACACTGAAACTCCCAGCTCTGTCCACCCTGTTGTACACTGAAACTCCAGGATCTCTCCTGCTGTTATACACTGCAACCTCCAACTGTCTCCTTAGTCTTTTAAACACTGGAACTCCCAGCTCTCTCCTCGCTGTTTTGCACTGAAACCTCCAGCTCTCTCCTCGCTGTTTTACACTGAATCTCCCAACTCTCCCCTCACTGTTTTAAACACTGAAACTCCCAGCTCTCTCCTCACCGCTTTACAGAGAAACTCCCAGCTCTCACCTCACTGTTTAACACTGTAACCTCCTGCTCACTCCTCACTGTTTTACACTGAAACTCGCAGCTCTCTCCTCGCTGTTTTAGACTGAAACCTCCAGCTCTCACCTCGCTGTTTTACACTGAAACTTCCTGCTCTCTCCTCACTGTTTTACACTGAAACTCCCAGCTCTCTCCTCACTGTTCTGCAGTGAAACTCCCAGCTCTCTCCTCGCTATTTTACACTGAATCTCCCAGCTCTCTCCGCACTGTTTTACACTGAAACTCCCGGCTCTCTCCTCACTGTTTTACACAGAAACTCCCAGCTCTCTCCTCACTGTTTTACACTGAAACTCCAGGTTCTCTCCTCACTAATGTACACGGAAACTCGCGGCTCTCTCCTCACTGTTTAACACTGAAACTCCCAGCTCTCTCCTCACTGTTTTACACTGAAACTCCCAGCTCTCTCCTCACTGTTTAACACTGTAACCTCCAGCTCTCTCCTCACTGTTTTACACTGACACTCCCCCCTTTCTCCTCACTGTTTTACACCAAAACTCAAACCTCTCTCGTCGCTGATTTACACAGAAACTCCCAGCTCTCTCCTCACTGTTTTACATGGCAACTCCCAGCTCACTCCTCACTGAGTTACAGGGAATCTCCCAGCTCTCTCCTCACTGTTTTACACTGAAACTCCCAGGTCTCTCCTCACATTTTTGCACTGAAACTCCCAGCTCTCTCCTCACTGTTTTACAATGAATCTCCTAGCACTCTCCTCACTGTTTCGCAGTGAAACTCCCGGCTCTCTCCTCACTGTCTGACGCTGAAACCTCCAGCTCACTCCTCACTGTTTTACACTGAAACCCCAAGCTCTCTCCTCACTGTTTTACACTGAAACTCCCAGCGCTCTCCTCGCTATTTTACAATGAATCTCCCAACTCTCTCCTCACTGTTTTAAGATGGAAACTCACAGCTCTGTCCACCCTGTTGTACACTGAAACTGCCAGCTCTCTCCTGCTGTTATACACTGCAACCCCCAACTCTCTCCTCTGTCTTTTAAACACTGGAACTCCTATCTCTCTCCTCGCTGTTTTGCACTGAAACCTCCAGCTCTCTCCTCGCTGTTTTACACTGAAGCTTCCAGCTCTCTCCACAATTTTTTACCCTGTAACTCCCAAATCTCTCCTCACTGTTTTGCATTGAAACTCCCAGCTCTCTCCTCGCTGTTTTACACTGAATCTCCCAACTCTGCCCTCTCTGTTATTAACACTGTAACCTCCAGCTCTCTCCTCACTGTTTTTCACTGAAACTCACCGCACTCTCCTCGCTGTTTTACACTGAAACTCCCAGTTCTCTACTCACTGTTTTACACTGAAACTCCCGGCTCTCTCCTCACTGTTTTACACGATAACCTCCTGCTCTCTCCTCACTGTTTTGCAGGTAAACTCGCTGCTCTCTCCTCACTGTTTTACACTGAAACTCCGAGGTCTCTCCTCACTTTTTTAGACTGAAACTACCAGCTCTCTCCTCACTGTTTTACACTGAAACTACCAGCTCTCTCCTCACTATTTTTCACTGAAACTCACGGCTCTGTCATCACTGTTTTACACTGAAACTCCCGGCTCTCTCCTCGCTGTTATACACTGAAACTCCCGGCTCTCTCCTCACTGTATTACACTGAAACTCGCAGCTCTCTCCTCACTGTTTTACATGGAAACTCCCAGCACTCTTCTCACTCTTTTGCACTGAAACTCCCAGCTCTCTCCTCACTGTATTACAATGACACTCCCAGCTCTCTCCTCACTGTTTTTCACTGAAACTCTGAGCTCTCTCCTCACTGTTTTACACTGAAACCTCCAGCTCTCTCCTCACTGTTTCACACTGAAACACCCGGCTCTCTCCACACTGTTTTACACTGAAACACGCAGCTCTATCCTCACTGTTTTACACGGAAACTCCCAGCTCTCTCCTCACTGTTTTACACTGAAACTCACAGCTCTCTCCTCACTTTTTTACACATGAAACTCCCAGCTCTCTCCTCACTGTTTTAAAATGAAACTCCCAGCTCTCTGCTCACTGTTTTTCCATAAAACTCCCGGCTCATTCCTCACTGCTTGACACTGAAACTCCCAGCTCTCTCCTCACTGAGTTTCACGGAACTCCCAGCTTTCTCCTCACTGATTTACACTGAACCATCCAGCTCTCTCCTCAACGTTTTAGAATGAAACTCCCAACTCTGTCCTCACTGTTTTTAACACTGATACTCCCAGCTCTGTCCACCCTGTATTACACTGAAACTCCCGGCTCTCTCCTCGCTGTTATAAACTGCAACCTCCAACTCTCTCCTCACTCTTTTAAACACTGGAACTCCCAGCTCTCTCCTCGCTGTTTTAGACTGAAACCTCAAGCTTTCTCCTCACTGGTTTACACTGAAATTTCCTGCTGTCTCCTCACTGTTTTACACTGAAACCCCCAGCTCTCTCCTCACTGTTTTGCAGTGAAACTCCCAGCTCTCACCTCACTGTTTTACACTGAAACTCCCAGCTCTCTCCTCACTGTTTTTCACTGAAACTCCCGGCTCTCTCCTCACTGTTTTACACTGAAACTCCCAGGTCTCTCCTCACTTTTTTACATTGAAAATCCAGGCTCTCTCCTCACTGTTTTACACTGAAACTACCAGCTCTCTTCTCACTATTTTTCACTGAAACTCCCGGCTCTGTCATCACTGTTTTACAATGACACTCCCAGCTCTCTCCTCACTGTTTTTCACTGAAACTCCGAGCTCTCTCCTCACTGTTTTACACTGAAACCTCCAGCTCTCTCCTCACTGTTTTACACTGAAACTCACAGCACACTCCTCGCTGTTTTACACTGAAACTCCCAGCTCTCTCCTCACTGTTTTACACTGAAACTCCCGGCTCTCTCCTCACTGTTTTACACGAAATCCTCCTGCTATCTCCTCACTGTTTTGCAGGGAAACTCGCTGCTCTCTCCTCACTGTTTTACACTGAAACTCCCAGGTCTCTCTCACTTTTTTAGACTGAAACTACCAGCTCTATCCTCACTGTTTTACATTGAAACTACCAGCTCTCCTCATTATTTTTCACTGAAACTCCCGGCTCTGTCATCACTGTTTTACACTGAAACACCCGGCTCTCTGATCGCTGTTTTACACTGAAACTCCCGGCTCTCTCCTCACTGTTTTACACTGAAACTCCCAGCTCTCTCCTCACTGTTTTACATGGAAACTCCCAGCACTCTTCTCACTTTTTTGCAATGAAGCTCCCAGCTCTCTCCTCACTGTATTACAATGACATTTCCAGCTCTCTCCTCACTGTTTTTCACTGAAACTCTGAGCTCTCTCCTCACTGTTTCACACTGAAACCTCCAGCTCTCTCCTCACTGTTTCACACTGAAATACCCGGCTCTCTCCTCACTGTTTCAAACTGAAACTCGCAGCTCTCTCCTCACTGTTTTACACGGAAACTCCCAGCTCCCTCCTCACTGTTTTACACTGAAACTCACAGCTCTCTCCTCACTTTTTTACACATGAAACTCCCAGCTCTCTCCTCACTGTTTTACACTGAAACTCCCAGCTCTCTCCTCACTGTTTTACACTGAAACTCCTAGATCTCTCCTCACTGTTTAACACTGTAACCTCCAGCTCTCTCCTCACTGTTTTACACTGAAAATCACAGCACTCTCCTCGTTGTTTTACACTGAACCTCCCAGCTCTCTCCTCACTGTTTGACACTGAAACTCCCAGCTCTCTCCTCACTGATTTACACTGAAACATCCAGCTGTCTCCTCAACGTTTTACACTGAAACTCCCAACTCTGTCCTCACTGTTTTTAACACTGATACTCCCAGCTCTGTCCACCCTGTTTTACACTGAAACTCCCAGCTCTCTCCTCGCTGTTATAAACTGCAACCTCCAACTCTCTCCTCACTCTTTTAAACACTGGAACTCCCAGCTCTCTCCTCGCTGTTTTAGACTGAAACCTCCAGCTTTCTCCTCGCTGTTTTACACTGAAACGTCCTGCTCTCTCCTCACTGTTTTACACTGAAACTCCCAGCTCTCTCCTCACTGTTTTGCAGTGAAACTCCCAGCTCTCTCCTCGCTATTTTAAACTGAATCTCCCAACTCACCCCTCACTGTTTAACACTGTAACCTCCAGCTCTCTCCTCACTGTTGTACACTGAAACTCCCAGCACTCTCCTCGCTGTTTTACAATGAACCTCCCAGCTCTCTCCTCACTGTTTTACACTGAAACTTCCAGTTCTCTCCTCACTGTTTTATACGAAAACCTGCAGCTCTCTCCTCCTTGTTTTACACTGAAACACCCCGCTCTCTCTTCACTGTTTTACACTGAATCTCCCAACTCTCCCCTCTCTGTTATAAACACTGAAGTTCCCAGCTCTCTCCTCACTGCTTTACACTGAAACTCCCAGCTCTCTCCTCACTGTTTAACACTGTAACCTCCAGCTCTCTCCTCACTGTTTTACACTGAAACTCACAGCACACTCCTCGCTGTTTTACACTGAAACTCCCAGCTCTCTACTCACTGTTTTAGACTGAAACTCCCGGCTCTCTCCTCACTGTTTTACACGAAATCCTCCTGCTCTCTCCTCACTGTTTTGCAGGGAAACTCGCTGCTCTCTCCTCACTGTTTTACACTGAAACTCCCAGGTCTCTCTCACTTTTTTAGACTGAAACTACCAGCTCTCTCCTCACTGTTTTACACTGAAACTACCAGATCTCCTCATTATTTTTCACTGAAACTCCCGGCTCTATCATCACTGTTTTACACTGAAACTCCCGGCTCTCTGCTCGCTGTTTTACACTGAAACTCCCAGCTCTCTCCTCACTGTTTTTCACTGAAACTCCCGACTCTCTCCTCACTGTGTTACACTGAAACCTCCAGCTCTCTTCTCACTATTTTTCACTGAAACTCCCGGCTCTGTCATCACTGTTTTACAATGACACTCCCAGCTCTCTCCTCAATGTTTTTCACTGAAACTCCGAGCTCTCTCCTCACTGTTTTACACTGAAACCTCCAGCTCTCTCCTCACTGTTTTACACTGAAACACCCGGCTCTCTCCTCACTGTTTTACACTGAAAATTGCAGCTCTCTCCTCACTGTTTTACACTGAAACTCCCAGCTCTGTCCTCACTGTTTTAAAATGAAACTCCCAGCTCTCTCCTCACTTTCTAACACTGAATCTCCCAGCTCTCTCCTCACTGTTTTACAATGAAACCTCCAGCACTCTCCTCACTGTTTTGCACTGAAACTCCCCGACTCAATCCTCACTGTTATACACTGAAACTCCAGGTTCTCTCCTCACTAATGTACATGGAAACTTGCGGCTGTCTCCTCACTGTTTTACACTGAAACTCCCAGCACTCTCCTCACTGTTTTACACTGAAACTCCCAGCTCTCTTCTCACTGTTTTACTCTGAAACTCCCAGCTCTCTCCTCACTGTTTTTCATGGTAACTCCAAGCTCACTCCTCACTGTTTTACACTGACACTCCCAGGTCTCTCCTCACATTTTTGCAACGAAACTCCCAGCTCTCTCCTCACTGTTTTACAATGAATCTCCTAGCTCTCTCCTCACTATTTTTCACTGAAACTCCCGGCTCTGTCATCACTGTTTTACACTGAAACTCCCCGCTCTCTCCTCGCTGTTATACACTGAAACTCGCAGCTCTCTCCTCACTGTTTTACATGGAATCTCCCAGCTCTCTCCTCACTGTTTCACATGGAAACTCCCGGCATTTTTCTCATTTTATTACACTGAAACTCCGAGCTCTCTACTCACTGTTTTACAATGCCACTCCCAGCTCTCTCCTCACTGTTTTTCACTGAAACTCCTAGCTCACTCCTCTCTGTTTTACACTGAAACCTCCAGCTCTCTCCTCACTGTTTTACACTGAAACACCCGGCTCTCTCCTCACTGTTTTACACTGAAACTCGCACCTCTCTCCTCACTGTTTTACACATGAAACTCTCAGCTCTCTCCTCACTGTTTTAAAATGAAACTCCCTGCTCTCTGCTCACTCTTTTTTCATATAACTCCCGGCTCATTCCTCACTGTTTGACACTGAAACTCCCAGCTCTCTCCTCACTGAGTGACACGGAACTCCCAGCTCTCTCCTCACTGTTTTACACGGAAGCTCTCAGCTCTCTCCTTCGGTTTTACACTGAAACTCCCAGCTCTCTCCTCACTGATTTACACTGAAACATCCAGCTATCTCCTCACTGTTTTAGACAGAAACTCCAAGCTCTCTCCTCAACGTTTTACACTGAAACTCCCAACTCTGTCCTCACGCTTTTTAACACTGAAACTCCCAGCTCTGTCCACCCTGTTTTACACTGAAACTCCCAGCTCTATCCTCCCTGTTATACACTGCAACCTCCAACTCTCTCCTCACTCTTTTAAACACTGGAACTCCCAGCTCTCTCCTCGCTGTTTTAGACTGATACCCCCAGCTCTCTCCTCGCTGTTTTACAGTGAAACTTCCTGCTCTCTCCTCACTGTTTGACACTGAAACTCCCAGCTCTGTCCACCCTGTTTTACACTGAAACTCCCAGCTCTATCCTCGCTGTTATACACTGCAACCTCCAACTCTCTCCTCACTCTTTTAAACAATGGAACTCCCAGCTCTCTCCTCATTGTTTTACACTGAAACTCCCAGCTCTCTCCTCAATGTTTTGCAGTGAAACTCCCAGCTCTCTCCTCACTGTTTAACACTGTAACCTCCAGCTCTCTCCTCACTGTTTAACACTGTAACCTCCAGCTCTCTCCTCACTGTTTTACACGGAAGCTCCCAGCTCTCTCCTCTCTGTTTTACACTGAAACATCCAGCTCTCTCCTCACTGTTTAACACAGAAACTCCCAGCTCTCTCCGCACTGTTTTACACTGAAACTCCCGGCTCTCTCCTCACTGTTTTACACTGAAACCTGCAGCTCTCTCCTCACTGTTTTACACAGAAACTCCCAGCTCTCTCCTCACTGTTTTACAATCAAACCTCCAGCACTCTCCTCACTGTTTTACACTGAAACTCTCCGACTCTCTCCTCACTGTTTTACACTGAAACTCCAGGTTCTCTCCTCACTAATGTACACGGAAACTCTGGGCTCTATCCTCACCGTTTAACACTGAAACTCCCAGGTCTCTCCTCACTGTTTTACAATGAATCTCCTAACTCTCTCCTCACTGTTTTTCACTGAAACTCCCGGCTCTCTCATCACTGTTTTACACGAAAACCTCCAGCTCTCTCCTCACTGTTTAACACGGAAACTCCCAGCTCTCTCCTCACTGATTTACACTGAAACTCCGAGGTCTCTCCTCATTTTTTTACACTGAAAATCCCAGCTCTCTCCTCACTGTTTTACGCTGAAGCGACAAGCTCTCTCCTCACTATTTTTCACTGAAACTCCCGGCACTGTCATCACTGTTTTACACTGAAACTCCCGGCTCTCTCCTCGCTGTTATACACTGAAACTCCCGGCTCTCTCCTCACTGTTTTACACTGAAACTCGCAGCTCTCTCCTCACTGTTTTACATGGAAACACTGGGCTCTCACCTCACTGTATTACACGGAAACTCCTAGCACTCTTCTCACTTTTTTACACTGAAACTCCAAGCTCTGTACCCAATGTTTTACAATGACACTCCCAGCTCTCTCCTCACTGTTTTTCACTGAAACTGCGAGCTCTCTCCTCACTGTTTTACACTGAAAACTCCAGCTCTCTCCTCACTGTTTTACGCTGATACACCAGGCTCTCTCCTCACTGTTATACACTGAAACTCGCAGCTCTCTCCTCACAGTTTTACATTGAAACTCCCGGCTCATTCCTCACTGTTTGACATTGAAACTCCCAGCTCTCTCCTCACTGAGTTACACAGAACTCCCAGCTCTCTCCTCACTGTTTTACACGGAAGCTCCCAGCTCTCTCCTCACTGTTTTACACTGAAACTCCCAGCTCTCTCCTCGCTGTTATACACTGCAACCTCCAACTCTCTCCTCAGTCTTTTAAGCACTGGAACTCCCAGCTCTCTCCTCGCTGTTTTAGACTGAAACCTCCAGCTCTCTCCTCGCTGTTTTACACTGAAACTTCCTGCTCTCTCCTCACTGTTTTACACTGAAAATCCCAGCTCTCTCCTCACTGTATTACGCTGAAACTCCCAGCTCTCTCCTCACTGTTTTACACTAAAACCTCCAGCTCTCTCCTCACTGTTTTACACTGAAACTCCCGGCTCTCTCCTAACTGTATACACTGAAACTCCCAGCTCTCTCCTCATTGTTTTACACTGAAACACCCCGCTCTCTCTTCACTGTTTTACACTGAAACTCCTGGCTCTCTCCTCACTGTTTTACACTTAAACCTCCAGCTCTCTCCTCACTGTTTTACACAGAAACTCCCAGCTCTCTCCTCACTGTTTTACACTGAATCTCCCAACTCTCTCCTCACTGTTTTACAATGAAACCTCCAGCACTCTCCTCAATCTTTTACACTGAAACTCCCCGACTCTCTCCTCACTGTTTTACACTGAAACTCCAGGTTCTCTCCTCACTAATGTACATGGAAACTCGCGGCTCTCTCCTCACTGTTCAACACTAAAACTCCCAGCTCTCTCCTCACTGTTTTACACTGACACTCCCGGCTCTCTCCTCACTGTTTTACACCAAAACTCACAGCTCTCACGTCGCTGATTTAGACAGAAACTCCCAGCTCTCTCCTCACTGTTTTACATGGAAACTCCTAGCTCACTCCTCACTAATTTTCACGGAATCTCCCAGCTCTCTCCTCACTGTTTTACACTGAGACTCCCAGGTCACTCCTCACATTTTTGCACTGAAACTCCCAGCTCTCTCCACACTGTTTTACAATGAATCTCGTAGCTCTCTCCTCACTGTTTTTCACTGAAACTCCCGGCTCTCTCATATCGGTTTTACATTGAAACTACCGGATCTCTACTCGCTGTTTACAATGAATCACCCGGCTCTCTCCTCACTGTTATACACTGAAACTCCGAGCTCTCTCCTCACTGTTTTACACTGAAACCTCCAGCTCTCTCCTCACTGTTTTACATCGAAACTCCCAGCTCTCTCCTCACTGTTTTACACTGAAACTCCCAGCTCTCTCCTCACTGTTTTACATGGAAACTCCAAGCTGACTCCTCACTGTTTTACACTGAAACTCCCAGCTCTCCCCTCACTGTTTTATACTGAAACTCCCAGCTCTCTCCTCACTGTTTTACATGGAAACTCCAAGCTCACTCCTCACTGTTTTACACTGAAACTCCCAGGTCTCTCCTCACATTTTTGCAATGAAACTCCCAGCTCTCACCTCACTGTTTTACAATGAATCTCCTAGCTCTCTCCTCACTATTTTTCACTGAATCTCCCGGTTCTCTCATCACTGTTTTACACGAAAACCTCCAGCTCTCTCCTCACTATATTTCACTGAAACTCCCGGCTCTGTCATCACTGTTTTACACTGAAACTCCCGGCTCTCTCCTCGCTGTTATACACTGTAACCCCCGGCTCTCTCCTCACTGTTTTACACTGAAACTCGCAGCTCTCTCCTCACTGTTTTACACGGAATCTCCCAGCTCTCTCCTCACTGTTCTACACGGAACCTCCCGGCATTCTTCTCATTTGTTTACACTGAAACTCCCAGCTCTCTACTCACTGTTTTACAATGCCACTCCCAGCTCTCTCCTCACTGTTTTTCACTGAAACTCCGAGCTCACTCCTCACTGTTTTACACTGAAACCTCCAGCTCTCACCTCACTGTTTAACACTGAAACACCCGGCTCTCTCCTCACTGTTTTACACTGAAACTCGCACCTCTCCCCTCACTTTTTTACACATGAAACTCTCAGCTGTCTCCTCACTGTTTTAAAATGAAACTCCCAGCTCTCTGCTCGCTGTTTTTCCATATAACTCCCGGCTCATTCCTCGCTGTTTTACACTGAAACTTCTGGCTCTCTCCTCACTGTTTTACAATGAAATAGCTGGCACCTTCATTACTGTTTTACACTGAAACTCCCAGCTCTCTCGTCACTGTTTTACACTGAAACTCCCAGCTCTCTCCTCACTGTTTTATACTGAAACTCCCAGCTCTCTCGTCACTGTTTTACACTGAAACTCCCAGCTCTCTCCTCACGCTTTAACATTGAAACTCCCACCTCTCTCCTCACTGTTTTACACTAAAACTCCCAGCTCTCACCTCACTGTTTCACACACAAACTCCGAGCTCCATCCTCACTGTTTTACACTGAAATAGCAGGCACCTTCATTACTGTTTTACACTGAAACTCCCAGCTCTCTTCTCACAGTATTAGACTGAAACTCCCCGCTTTCTCCTCGCCGTTTTGCTCTAAAACTCCCAGCTCTCAACTCATGGTTTAACGCTCAAACTCCCAGCTCTCTCCTCGCTGTTTTACACTGAAACTCCCAGCTCTCTCTCTGTTTAACACTCAAACTCCCAGCTCTCTCCTTGCTGTTTTACACTGAAACTTCTGGCTCTCTCTTCACTGTTTTACAATGAAACTCCTGGTTCTATACTCGCTGTTTTACACTAAAACTCCGACCTCTTTCATCACTGTTTTACACTGAATCAGCCGGCACTCTCCTCACTGTTTTACACTGAAACTCCCAGCTCTCTCCTTACTGTTTTACACTGAATCTGCCAGCTCTCTCCTCACTCTTTTACACTGAAACTCCCAGCTCTCTCCTCACTGTTTTACACTGAAACTCCCAGCTTTCTCCTCGCTGTTTTACACTGAAACTCCCAGCTCTCTCCTCAGTTTTTAACATTGAAACTCCCAGCTCCATCCTCACAGTTTAAAACTGAAACTCCCAGATCTCCACTAACTGTTTTACAATGAAACTCCTGGCTTTTTCCTCAGTGTTTTACATTGAAATTCCCCGCTTTTTCCTCACTGTTTTACACTGAAACTCCCAACTGTCTCCTCACTGTTTTACACTGAAACTCCCATCTCACTCCTCACTGTTTTACACTGAAACTCCCAGCTCTGTACTCAATGTTTTACACTGAAACTCCCAGTTCTGAACTCACTGTTTTACACTGAAACTCCCAGCTCTCTCCCCACTGTTTTACACTGAAACTCCCAGCTCTGTACTCACTGTTTTACACTGAAACTCCCAGCTCTGTACTCACTGTTTTACACTGAAACTCCCAGCTCTCTCCACACTGTTTTAAACTGAAACTCCCAGCTCTGTACTCACTGTTTTACACTGAAAGTCCCAGCTCTGTACTCACTGTTTTACACTGAAACTCCCAGCTCGCTCCCCACTGTTTTACACTGAAACTCCCAGCTCTGTACTCACTGTTTTACACTGAAACTCCCAGCTCTGTACTCACTGTTTTACACTGAAACTCCCAGATCTCTCCCCACTGTTTTACACTGAAACTCCCAGCACTGTACTCACTGTTTTACACTGAAACTCCCAGCTCTCTCCCCACTGTTTTACACTGAAAATCCCAGCTCTCTCCTCCCTGTTTTACACTGAAACTGCCAGCTCCCTTCTCACTGTTTTAGAATTAAACTCCCAGCTCTCTCCTCACTGTTTTACATTGAAACTCCCAGCTCTCTCCTCACTGTTTTCGACTGAAACATCCAGCTCTCTCCTCACTGTTTTACATTGAAACTCCCAGCTCCATCCTCACTGTTTAATACTGAAACTCCCAGCTCTCTCTTCACCGTTTTACACTGATCCCCCACCTCTCTCCTCACTGTTTTACACTGGCACTCCTGGCTCTCGCCTCACTGTTTTACATTGAAACTCCCAACTCCCTCCTCACTGTTTTACGCTGAAACACCCAGCTCTTTCCTCACTGTTTTACACTGAAACTCCCAGCTCCCTCCTCACTGTTTTACAATGAAACTCCCGGGTCTCTTCTCACTGTTTCACACTGAAACTCCCTGCTTTCTCCTCATTGATTTACATTGTAACTGCCGAATCTCTCCTCACTGTTTTACACTGACACTCCAGGCTCTCTCCTCACTCTATTACACTGAAACTCGCAGCTCTCTCTTCACGGTTTTACACTGAAACTCCCGGCTCTCTCCTCGCTGTTTTACACTGAAACTCCCAGCTCTCTACTCACTGTGTTACACTGAAACTCCCAGCTCTCTCCTTAATGTTTCACACTGAAACTCCCAGCTCCCTCCTCACTGTTTTATACTGACACTCACGGTTCTCTCCTCGCTGTTTTAGACTGAAACTCCCAGCTCACTCGACACTGTTCTACACTGAAACTCCCAGCTCTCTCCTCACTGTTTTACAAAGAAACTCCCAGCTCTCTCTTCACTGTTTTGCAATGACACTCCCGGATCTCTCTTCGCTGTTTTAGACACTGAATCAGCCGGCTCTCAACTCGCTGTTCTACACCGAAACACCCGACGCTCTACCTCGCTGTTTTAAACACTGAAACTCCTAACTCTCTCCTCCTGGTTTTACACTGAAACTCCCGTCTCTCTCCGCACTATTTTACATTTAAACTCCCAGCTCTCTCCTCACTGTTTTACACTGAAACTCCCGGCTCTTTCCTCACTGTTTTACATTGAAACTCCCAGCTCTCTCCTCACTGTTTTACACTGAAACTCCCAGCTCACTCCTCACTGATTTACACAGAAACTCCCAGCTCTCTCCTCAACGTTTTACACTGAAACTCCCAACTCTGTCCTCACTGTTTTTAACACTGATACTCCCAGCTCTGTCCACCCTGTTTTACATATAAACTCCCAGCTCTATCCTCGCTGTTATACACTGCAACCTCCAACTCTCTCCTCACTCTTTTAAACACTGGAACTCCCAGCTCTCTCCTCGCTGTTTTAGACTGAAACCTCCAGCTCTCTCCTCGCAGTTTTACACTGAAACTCCCAGCTCTCTCCTCACTGTTTTACACTGAACTCCCAGCTCTCTCCTCCCTGTTTTGCAGTGAAACTCCCAGCTCTCTCCTCACTATTTTACACTGAATCTCCCAACTCTCCCCTCACTGTTTTAAACACTGAAACTCCCAGCTCTCTCCTCACTGTTTTACACTGAAACTCCTAGCTCCCTCCTCACTGTTTAACACTGTAACCTCCAGCTCTCTCCTCACTGTTTTACACTGAACCTCCCAGCTCTCTCCTCACTGTTTGACACTGAAACTTCCAGCTCTCTCCTCACAGATTTACACTTAATACATCCAGCTCTCTCCTCAACGTTTTACACTGAAACTCCCAACTCTGTCCTCACTGTTTTTAACACTGATACTCCCAGCTCTGTCCACCCTGTTTTACACTGACACTCCCAGCTCTCTCCTCGCTGTTATAAACTGCAACCTCCAACTCTCTCCTCAGTCTTTTAATCACTGGAACTCCCAGCTCTCTCCTCGCTGTTTTAGACTGAAACCTCCAGCTTTCTCCTCGCTGTTTTACACTGAAACTTCCTGCTCTCTCCTCACTGTTTTACACTGAAACTCACAGCTCTCTTCTCACTGTTTTGCAGTGAAACTCCCAGCTCTCTCCTCGCTATTTTACACTGAATCTCCCAACTCATCCCTCACTGTTTAACACTGTAACCTCCAGCTCTCTCCTCACTGTTTTACACTGAACCTCCCAGCTCTCTCCTCACTGTTTTACACTGAACCTCCCAGCTCTCTCCTAACTGTTATATACGAAAACCTGCAGCTCTCTCCTCCTTGTTTTACACTGAAACACCCCGCTCTCTCTTCACTGTTTTACACTGAATCTCCCAGCTCTTTCCGCACTGTATTACACAGAAACCTCCAGCTCTCTCCTCACTGTTTTACACAGAAACTCCCAGCTCTCTCCTCACTGTTTTGCACTGAATCTCCCAGCTCTCTCCTCACTGTTTTACAATGAAACCTCCAGCACTCTCCTCACTGTTTTACATTGAAACTCCCAGCTCCATCCTCACTGTTTAATACTGAAACTCCCAGCTCTCTCTTCACCGTTTTACACTGATCCCCCACCTCTCTCCTCACTGTTTTACACTGGCACTCCTGGCTCTCGCCTCACTGTTTTACATTGAAACTCCCAACTCCCTCCTCACTGTTTTACGCTGAAACACCCAGCTCTTTCCTCACTGTTTTACACTGAAACTCCCAGCTCCCTCCTCACTGTTTTACAATGAAACTCCCGGGTCTCTTCTCACTGTTTCACACTGAAACTCCCTGCTTTCTCCTCATTGATTTACATTGTAACTGCCGAATCTCTCCTCACTGTTTTACACTGACACTCCAGGCTCTCTCCTCACTCTATTACACTGAAACTCGCAGCTCTCTCTTCACGGTTTTACACTGAAACTCCCGGCTCTCTCCTCGCTGTTTTACACTGAAACTCCCAGCTCTCTACTCACTGTGTTACACTGAAACTCCCAGCTCTCTCCTTAATGTTTCACACTGAAACTCCCAGCTCCCTCCTCACTGTTTTATACTGACACTCACGGTTCTCTCCTCGCTGTTTTAGACTGAAACTCCCAGCTCACTCGACACTGTTCTACACTGAAACTCCCAGCTCTCTCCTCACTGTTTTACAAAGAAACTCCCAGCTCTCTCTTCACTGTTTTGCAATGACACTCCCGGATCTCTCTTCGCTGTTTTAGACACTGAATCAGCCGGCTCTCAACTCGCTGTTCTACACCGAAACACCCGACGCTCTACCTCGCTGTTTTAAACACTGAAACTCCTAACTCTCTCCTCCTGGTTTTACACTGAAACTCCCGTCTCTCTCCGCACTATTTTACATTTAAACTCCCAGCTCTCTCCTCACTGTTTTACACTGAAACTCCCGGCTCTTTCCTCACTGTTTTACATTGAAACTCCCAGCTCTCTCCTCACTGTTTTACACTGAAACTCCCAGCTCACTCCTCACTGATTTACACAGAAACTCCCAGCTCTCTCCTCAACGTTTTACACTGAAACTCCCAACTCTGTCCTCACTGTTTTTAACACTGATACTCCCAGCTCTGTCCACCCTGTTTTACATATAAACTCCCAGCTCTATCCTCGCTGTTATACACTGCAACCTCCAACTCTCTCCTCACTCTTTTAAACACTGGAACTCCCAGCTCTCTCCTCGCTGTTTTAGACTGAAACCTCCAGCTCTCTCCTCGCAGTTTTACACTGAAACTTCCTGCTCTCTCCTCACTGTTTTACACTGAACTCCCAGCTCTCTCCTCCCTGTTTTGCAGTGAAACTCCCAGCTCTCTCCTCACTATTTTACACTGAATCTCCCAACTCTCCCCTCACTGTTTTAAACACTGAAACTCCCAGCTCTCTCCTCACTGTTTTACACTGAAACTCCTAGCTCCCTCCTCACTGTTTAACACTGTAACCTCCAGCTCTCTCCTCACTGTTTTACACTGAACCTCCCAGCTCTCTCCTCACTGTTTGACACTGAAACTTCCAGCTCTCTCCTCACAGATTTACATTTAATACATCCAGCTCTCTCCTCAACGTTTTACACTGAAACTCCCAACTCTGTCCTCACTGTTTTTAACACTGATACTCCCAGCTCTGTCCACCCTGTTTTACACTGACACTCCCAGCTCTCTCCTCGCTGTTATAAACTGCAACCTCCAACTCTCTCCTCAGTCTTTTAATCACTGGAACACCCAGCTCTCTCCTCGCTGTTTTAGACTGAAACCTCCAGCTTTCTCCTCGCTGTTTTACACTGAAACTTCCTGCTCTCTCCTCACTGTTTTACACTGAAACTCACAGCTCTCTTCTCACTGTTTTGCAGTGAAACCCCCAGCTCTCTCCTCGCTATTTTACACTGAATCTCCCAACTCATCCCTCACCGTTTAACACTGTAACCTCCAGCTCTCTCCTCACTGTTTTACACTGAACCTCCCAGCTCTCTCCTCACTGTTTTACACTGAACCTCCCAGCTCTCTCCTAACTGTTATATACGAAAACCTGCAGCTCTCTCCTCCTTGTTTTACACTGAAACACCCCGCTCTCTCTTCACTGTTTTACACTGAATCTCCCAGCTCTTTCCGCACTGTATTACACAGAAACTCCCGGCTTTCTCCTTACTGTTTTACACTGAAACCTCCAGCTCTCTCCTCACTGTTTTACACTGAAACTCCCAGCTCTCTCCTCACTGTTTTGCACTGAATCTCCCAGCTCTCTCCTCACTGTTTTACAATGAAACCTCCAGCACTCTCCTCACTGTTTTACACTGAAACTCCATGTTCTCTCCTCACTAATGTACACGGAAACTCGCGGCTCTCTCCTCACTGTTTAATACTGAAACTCCCAGCTCTCTCTTCACCGTTTTACACTGATCCCCCACCACTCTCCTCACTGTTTTACACTGACACTCCTGGCTCTCGCCTCACTGTTTTACATTGAAACTCCGAGCTCTCTGCTCACTGTTTAACACTGAAACTCCCAGCTCTATCCTCACTGTTCTACACTGAAACTCCCAGCTCTCTCGTCTCTGTTTTACCCTGGAATTCCTCGTTCTATCCTCACTGTTTTACACTGGAACTCCCAGCTCTCTCTTCACCGTTTTACACTGATCCCCCACCTCTCTCCTCACTGTTTTACACTGGCACTCCTGGCTCTCGCCTCACTGTTTTACATTGAAACTCCCAACTCCCTCCTCACTGTTTTACGCTGAAACACCCAGCTCTTTCCTCACTGTTTTACACTGAAACTCCCAGCTCCCTCCTCACTGTTTTACAATGAAACTCCCGGGTCTCTTCTCACTGTTTCACACTGAAACTCCCTGCTTTCTCCTCATTGATTTACATTGTAACTGCCGAATCTCTCCTCACTGTTTTACACTGACACTCCAGGCTCTCTCCTCACTCTATTACACTGAAACTCGCAGCTCTCTCTTCACGGTTTTACACTGAAACTCCCGGCTCTCGCCTCACTGTTTTACATTGAAACTCCGAGCTCTCTGCTCACTGTTTAACACTGAAACTCCCAGCTCTATCCTCACTGTTCTACACTGAAACTCCCAGCTCTCTCGTCTCTGTTTTACCCTGGAATTCCTCGTTCTATCCTCACTGTTTTACACTGGAACTCCCAGCTCTCTCTTCACCGTTTTACACTGATCCCCCACCTCTCTCCTCACTGTTTTACACTGGCACTCCTGGCTCTCGCCTCACTGTTTTACATTGAAACTCCCAACTCCCTCCTCACTGTTTTACGCTGAAACACCCAGCTCTTTCCTCACTGTTTTACACTGAAACTCCCAGCTCCCTCCTCACTGTTTTACAATGAAACTCCCGGGTCTCTTCTCACTGTTTCACACTGAAACTCCCTGCTTTCTCCTCATTGATTTACATTGTAACTGCCGAATCTCTCCTCACTGTTTTACACTGACACTCCAGGCTCTCTCCTCACTCTATTACACTGAAACTCGCAGCTCTCTCTTCACGGTTTTACACTGAAACTCCCGGCTCTCTCCTCGCTGTTTTACACTGAAACTCCCAGCTCTCTACTCACTGTGTTACACTGAAACTCCCAGCTCTCTCCTTAATGTTTCACACTGAAACTCCCAGCTCCCTCCTCACTGTTTTATACTGACACTCACGGTTCTCTCCTTGCTGTTTTATACTGAAACTCCCAGCTCACTCGACACTGTTCTACACTGAAACTCCCAGCTCTCTCCTCACTGTTTTACAAAGAAACTCCCAGCTCTCTCTTCACTGTTTTGCAATGACACTCCCGGATCTCTCTTCGCTGTTTTAGACACTGAATCAGCCGGCTCTCAACTCGCTGTTCTACACCGAAACACCCGACGCTCTACCTCGCTGTTTTAAACACTGAAACTCCTAACTCTCTCCTCCTGGTTTTACACTGAAACTCCCGTCTCTCTCCGCACTATTTTACATTTAAACTCCCAGCTCTCTCCTCACTGTTTTACACTGAAACTCCCGGCTCTTTCCTCACTGTTTTACATTGAAACTCCCAGCTCTCTCCTCACTGTTTTACACTGAAACTCCCAGCTCACTCCTCACTGATTTACACAGAAACTCCCAGCTCTCTCCTCAACGTTTTACACTGAAACTCCCAACTCTGTCCTCACTGTTTTTAACACTGATACTCCCAGCTCTGTCCACCCTGTTTTACATATAAACTCCCAGCTCTATCCTCGCTGTTATACACTGCAACCTCCAACTCTCTCCTCACTCTTTTAAACACTGGAACTCCCAGCTCTCTCCTCGCTGTTTTAGACTGAAACCTCCAGCTCTCTCCTCGCAGTTTTACACTGAAACTTCCTGCTCTCTCCTCACTGTTTTACACTGAACTCCCAGCTCTCTCCTCCCTGTTTTGCAGTGAAACTCCCAGCTCTCTCCTCACTATTTTACACTGAATCTCCCAACTCTCCCCTCACTGTTTTAAACACTGAAACTCCCAGCTCTCTCCTCACTGTTTTACACTGAAACTCCTAGCTCCCTCCTCACTGTTTAACACTGTAACCTCCAGCTCTCTCCTCACTGTTTTACACTGAACCTCCCAGCTCTCTCCTCACTGTTTGACACTGAAACTTCCAGCTCTCTCCTCACAGATTTACATTTAATACATCCAGCTCTCTCCTCAACGTTTTACACTGAAACTCCCAACTCTGTCCTCACTGTTTTTAACACTGATACTCCCAGCTCTGTCCACCCTGTTTTACACTGACACTCCCAGCTCTCTCCTCGCTGTTATAAACTGCAACCTCCAACTCTCTCCTCAGTCTTTTAATCACTGGAACTCCCAGCTCTCTCCTCGCTGTTTTAGACTGAAACCTCCAGCTTTCTCCTCGCTGTTTTACACTGAAACTTCCTGCTCTCTCCTCACTGTTTTACACTGAAACTCACAGCTCTCTTCTCACTGTTTTGCAGTGAAACCCCCAGCTCTCTCCTCGCTATTTTACACTGAATCTCCCAACTCATCCCTCACTGTTTAACACTGTAACCTCCAGCTCTCTCCTCACTGTTTTACACTGAACCTCCCAGCTCTCTCCTCACTGTTTTACACTGAACCTCCCAGCTCTCTCCTAACTGTTATATACGAAAACCTGCAGCTCTCTCCTCCTTGTTTTACACGGAAACACCCCGCTCTCTCTTCACTGTTTTACACTGAATCTCCCAGCTCTTTCCGCACTGTATTACACAGAAACTCCCGGCTTTCTCCTTACTGTTTTACACTGAAACCTCCAGCTCTCTCCTCACTGTTTTACACTGAAACTCCCAGCTCTCTCCTCACTGTTTTGCACTGAATCTCCCAGCTCTCTCCTCACTGTTTTACAATGAAACCTCCAGCACTCTCCTCACTGTTTTACACTGAAACTCCATGTTCTCTCCTCACTAATGTACACGGAAACTCGCGGCTCTCTCCTCACTGTTTAACACTGAAACTCCCAGCTCTCTCCTCACTGTTTTGCACTGAATCTCCCAGCTCTCTCCTCACTGTTTTACAATGAAACCTCCAGCACTCTCCTCACTGTTTTACACTGAAACTCCATGTTCTCTCCTCACTAATGTACACGGAAACTCGCGGCTCTCTCCTCACTGTTTAATACTGAAACTCCCAGCTCTCTCTTCACCGTTTTACACTGATCCCCCACCACCCTCCTCACTGTTTTACACTGACACTCCTGGCTCTCGCCTCACTGTTTTACATTGAAACTCCGAGCTCTCTGCTCACTGTTTAACACTGAAACTCCCAGCTCTATCCTCACTGTTCTACACTGAAACTCCCAGCTCTCTCGTCTCTGTTTTACCCTGGAATTCCTCGTTCTATCCTCACTGTTTTACACTGGAACTCCCAGCTCTCTCTTCACCGTTTTACACTGATCCCCCACCTCTCTCCTCACTGTTTTACACTGGCACTCCTGGCTCTCGCCTCACTGTTTTACATTGAAACTCCCAACTCCCTCCTCACTGTTTTACGCTGAAACACCCAGCTCTTTCCTCACTGTTTTACACTGAAACTCCCAGCTCCCTCCTCACTGTTTTACAATGAAACTCCCGGGTCTCTTCTCACTGTTTCACACTGAAACTCCCTGCTTTCTCCTCATTGATTTACATTGTAACTGCCGAATCTCTCCTCACTGTTTTACACTGACACTCCAGGCTCTCTCCTCACTCTATTACACTGAAACTCGCAGCTCTCTCTTCACGGTTTTACACTGAAACTCCCGGCTCTCTCCTCGCTGTTTTACACTGAAACTCCCAGCTCTCTACTCACTGTGTTACACTGAAACTCCCAGCTCTCTCCTTAATGTTTCACACTGAAACTCCCAGCTCCCTCCTCACTGTTTTATACTGACACTCACGGTTCTCTCCTCGCTGTTTTAGACTGAAACTCCCAGCTCACTCGACACTGTTCTACACTGAAACTCCCAGCTCTCTCCTCACTGTTTTACAAAGAAACTCCCAGCTCTCTCTTCACTGTTTTGCAATGACACTCCCGGATCTCTCTTCGCTGTTTTAGACACTGAATCAGCCGGCTCTCAACTCGCTGTTCTACACCGAAACACCCGACGCTCTACCTCGCTGTTTTAAACACTGAAACTCCTAACTCTCTCCTCCTGGTTTTACACTGAAACTCCCGTCTCTCTCCGCACTATTTTACATTTAAACTCCCAGCTCTCTCCTCACTGTTTTACACTGAAACTCCCGGCTCTTTCCTCACTGTTTTACATTGAAACTCCCAGCTCTCTCCTCACTGTTTTACACTGAAACTCCCAGCTCACTCCTCACTGATTTACACAGAAACTCCCAGCTCTCTCCTCAACGTTTTACACTGAAACTCCCAACTCTGTCCTCACTGTTTTTAACACTGATACTCCCAGCTCTGTCCACCCTGTTTTACATATAAACTCCCAGCTCTATCCTCTCTGTTATACACTGCAACCTCCAACTCTCTCCTCACTCTTTTAAACACTGGAACTCCCAGCTCTCTCCTCGCTGTTTTAGACTGAAACCTCCAGCTCTCTCCTCGCAGTTTTACACTGAAACTCCCAGCTCTCTCCTCACTGTTTTACACTGAAACTCCTAGCTCCCTCCTCACTGTTTAACACTGTAACCTCCAGCTCTCTCCTCACTGTTTTACACTGAACCTCCCAGCTCTCTCCTCACTGTTTGACACTGAAACTTCCAGCTCTCTCCTCACAGATTTACACTTAATACATCCAGCTCTCTCCTCAACGTTTTACACTGAAACTCCCAACTCTGTCCTCACTGTTTTTAACACTGATACTCCCAGCTCTGTCCACCCTGTTTTACACTGACACTCCCAGCTCTCTCCTCGCTGTTATAAACTGCAACCTCCAACTCTCTCCTCAGTCTTTTAATCACTGGAACTCCCAGCTCTCTCCTCGCTGTTTTAGACTGAAACCTCCAGCTTTCTCCTCGCTGTTTTACACTGAAACTTCCTGCTCTCTCCTCACTGTTTTACACTGAAACTCACAGCTCTCTTCTCACTGTTTTGCAGTGAAACCCCCAGCTCTCTCCTCGCTATTTTACACTGAATCTCCCAACTCATCCCTCACTGTTTAACACTGTAACCTCCAGCTCTCTCCTCACTGTTTTACACTGAACCTCCCAGCTCTCTCCTCACTGTTTTACACTGAACCTCCCAGCTCTCTCCTAACTGTTATATACGAAAACCTGCAGCTCTCTCCTCCTTGTTTTACACTGAAACACCCTGCTCTCTCTTCACTGTTTTACACTGAATCTCCCAGCTCTTTCCGCACTGTATTACACAGAAACTCCCGGCTTTCTCCTTACTGTTTTACACTGAAACCTCCAGCTCTCTCCTCACTGTTTTACACTGAAACTCCCAGCTCTCTCCTCACTGTTTTGCACTGAATCTCCCAGCTCTCTCCTCACTGTTTTACAATGAAACCTCCAGCACTCTCCTCACTGTTTTACACTGAAACTCCATGTTCTCTCCTCACTAATGTACACGGAAACTCGCGGCTCTCTCCTCACTGTTTAACACTGAAACTCCCAGCTCTCTCCTCACTGTTTTGCACTGAATCTCCCAGCTCTCTCCTCACTGTTTTACAATGAAACCTCCAGCACTCTCCTCACTGTTTTACACTGAAACTCCATGTTCTCTCCTCACTAATGTACACGGAAACTCGCGGCTCTCTCCTCACTGTTTAATACTGAAACTCCCAGCTCTCTCTTCACCGTTTTACACTGATCCCCCACCACTCTCCTCATTGTTTTACACTGACACTCCTGGCTCTCGCCTCACTGTTTTACATTGAAACTCCGAGCTCTCTGCTCACTGTTTAACACTGAAACTCCCAGCTCTATCCTCACTGTTCTACACTGAAACTCCCAGCTCTCTCGTCTCTGTTTTACCCTGGAATTCCTCGTTCTATCCTCACTGTTATACACTGGAACTCCCAGCTCTCTCTTCACCGTTTTACACTGATCCCCCACCTCTCTCCTCACTGTTTTACACTGGCACTCCTGGCTCTCGCCTCACTGTTTTACATTGAAACTCCCAACTCCCTCCTCACTGTTTTACGCTGAAACACCCAGCTCTTTCCTCACTGTTTTACACTGAAACTCCCAGCTCCCTCCTCACTGTTTTACAATGAAACTCCCGGGTCTCTTCTCACTGTTTCACACTGAAACTCCCTGCTTTCTCCTCATTGATTTACATTGTAACTGCCGAATCTCTCCTCACTGTTTTACACTGACACTCCAGGCTCTCTCCTCACTCTATTACACTGAAACTCGCAGCTCTCTCTTCACGGTTTTACACTGAAACTCCCGGCTCTCTCCTCGCTGTTTTACACTGAAACTCCCAGCTCTCGACTCACTGTGTTACACTGAAACCCCCAGCTCTCTCCTTAATGTTTCACACTGAAACTCCCAGCTCCCTCCTCACTGTTTTATACTGACACTCACGGTTCTCTCCTCGCTGTTTTAGACTGAAACTCCCAGCTCACTCGACACTGTTCTACACTGAAACTCCCAGCTCTCTCCTCACTGTTTTACAAAGAAACTCCCAGCTCTCTCTTCACTGTTTTGCAATGACACTCCCGGATCTCTCTTCGCTGTTTTAGACACTGAATCAGCCGGCTCTCAACTCGCTGTTCTACACCGAAACACCCGACGCTCTACCTCGCTGTTTTAAACACTGAAACTCCTAACTCTCTCCTCCTGGTTTTACACTGAAACTCCCGTCTCTCTCCGCACTATTTTACATTTAAACTCCCAGCTCTCTCCTCACTGTTTTACACTGAAACTCCCGGCTCTTTCCTCACTGTTTTACATTGAAACTCCCAGCTCTCTCCTCACTGTTTTACACTGAAACTCCCAGCTCACTCCTCACTGATTTACACAGAAACTCCCAGCTCTCTCCTCAACGTTTTACACTGAAACTCCCAACTCTGTCCTCACTGTTTTTAACACTGATACTCCCAGCTCTGTCCACCCTGTTTTACATATAAACTCCCAGCTCTATCCTCGCTGTTATACACTGCAACCTCCAACTCTCTCCTCACTCTTTTAAACACTGGAACTCCCAGCTCTCTCCTCGCTGTTTTAGACTGAAACCTCCAGCTCTCTCCTCGCAGTTTTACACTGAAACTTCCTGCTCTCTCCTCACTGTTTTACACTGAACTCCCAGCTCTCTCCTCCCTGTTTTGCAGTGAAACTCCCAGCTCTCTCCTCACTATTTTACACTGAATCTCCCAACTCTCCCCTCACTGTTTTAAACACTGAAACTCCCAGCTCTCTCCTCACTGTTTTACACTGAAACTCCTAGCTCTCTCCTCACTGTTTAACACTGTAACCTCCAGCTCTCTCCTCACTGTTTTACACTGAACCTCCCAGCTCTCTCCTCACTGTTTGACACTGAAACTTCCAGCTCTCTCCTCACAGATTTACACTTAATACATCCAGCTCTCTCCTCAACGTTTTACACTGAAACTCCCAACTCTGACCTCACTGTTTTTAACACTGATACTCCCAGCTCTGTCCACCCTGTTTTACACTGACACTCCCAGCTCTCTCCTCGCTGTTATAAACTGCAACCTCCAACTCTCTCCTCAGTCTTTTAATCACTGGAACTCCCAGCTCTCTCCTCGCTGTTTTAGACTGAAACCTCCAGCTTTCTCCTCGCTGTTTTACACTGAAACTTCCTGCTCTCTCCTCACTGTTTTACACTGAAACTCACAGCTCTCTTCTCACTGTTTTGCAGTGAAACCCCCAGCTCTCTCCACGCTATTTTACACTGAATCTCCCAACTCATCCCTCACTGTTTAACACTGTAACCTCCAGCTCTCTCCTCACTGTTTTACACTGAACCTCCCAGCTCTCTCCTCACTGTTTTACACTGAACCTCCCAGCTCTCTCCTAACTGTTATATACGAAAACCTGCAGCTCTCTCCTCCTTGTTTTACACTGAAACACCCCGCTCTCTCTTCACTGTTTTACACTGAATCTCCCAGCTCTTTCCGCACTGTATTACACAGAAACTCCCGGCTTTCTCCTTACTGTTTTACACTGAAACCTCCAGCTCTCTCCTCACTGTTTTACACTGAAACTCCCAGCTCTCTCCTCACTGTTTTGCACTGAATCTCCCAGCTCTCTCCTCACTGTTTTACAATGAAACCTCCAGCACTCTCCTCACTGTTTTACACTGAAACTCCATGTTCTCTCCTCACTAATGTACACGGAAACTCGCGGCTCTCTCCTCACTGTTTAACACTGAAACTCCCAGCTCTCTCCTCACTGTTTTGCACTGAATCTCCCAGCTCTCTCCTCACTGTTTTACAATGAAACCTCCAGCACTCTCCTCACTGTTTTACACTGAAACTCAATGTTCTCTCCTCACTAATGTACACGGAAACTCGCGGCTCTCTCCTCACTGTTTAATACTGAAACTCCCAGCTCTCTCTTCACCGTTTTACACTGATCCCCCACCACTCTCCTCACTGTTTTACACTGACACTCCTGGCTCTCGCCTCACTGTTTTACATTGAAACTCCGAGCTCTCTGCTCACTGTTTAACACTGAAACTCCCAGCTCTATCCTCACTGTTCTACACTGAAACTCCCAGCTCTCTCGTCTCTGTTTTACCCTGGAATTCCTCGTTCTATCCTCACTGTTTTACACTGGAACTCCCAGCTCTCTCTTCACCGTTTTACACTGATCCCCCACCTCTCTCCTCACTGTTTTACACTGGCACTCCTGGCTCTCGCCTCACTGTTTTACATTGAAACTCCCAACTCCCTCCTCACTGTTTTACGCTGAAACACCCAGCTCTTTCCTCACTGTTTTACACTGAAACTCCCAGCTCCCTCCTCACTGTTTTACAATGAAACTCCCGGGTCTCTTCTCACTGTTTCACACTGAAACTCCCTGCTTTCTCCTCATTGATTTACATTGTAACTGCCGAATCTCTCCTCACTGTTTTACACTGACACTCCAGGCTCTCTCCTCACTCTATTACACTGAAACTCGCAGCTCTCTCTTCACGGTTTTACACTGAAACTCCCGGCTCTCTCCTCGCTGTTTTACACTGAAACTCCCAGCTCTCTACTCACTGTGTTACACTGAAACTCCCAGCTCTCTCCTTAATGTTTCACACTGAAACTCCCAGCTCCCTCCTCACTGTTTTATACTGACACTCACGGTTCTCTCCTCGCTGTTTTAGACTGAAACTCCCAGCTCACTCGACACTGTTCTACACTGAAACTCCCAGCTCTCTCCTCACTGTTTTACAAAGAAACACCCAGCTCTTTCCTCACTGTTTTACACTGAAACTCCCAGCTCCCTCCTCACTGTTTTACAATGAAACTCCCGGGTCTCTTCTCACTGTTTTACACTGAAACTCCATGTTCTCTCCTCACTAATGTACACAGAAACTCGCGGCTCTCTCCTCACTGTTTAACACTGATACTCCCAGCTCTATCCTCACTGTTTTACACTGAAACTCCCAGCTCTCTCCTCACTGTCTAACACTGTAACCTACAGTTCTCTCCTCACTGTTTTACACTGACACTCCCGGCTCTCTCCTCACTGTTTTACACTGAAACTCACAGCTCTTTCGTCGCTGTTTTACACTGAAACTCCCAGCTCTCTCCTCACTGTTTTACACTGAAACTCCCAGCTCTCTCCTCTCTGTTTTACACTGAAACTCCCAGCTCTCTCGTCACTGTTTTACACTGAAACTCCCAGCTCTCTCCTCACTGTTTTACACTGAATCTCCCAGCTTTCTCCTCGCTGTTTTACACTGAAACTCCCAGCTCTCTCCTCAGTTTTTAACATTGAAACTCCCTGCTCCTTCCTCACAGTTTAAAACTGAAACTCCCAGATCTCCACTAACTGTTTTACAATGAAACTCCTGTCTTTTTCCTCAGTGTTTTACATTGAAATTCCGCGCTTTTTCCTCACTGTTTTACACTGAAACTCCCAATTGTCTCCTCACTCTTTTACACTGAAACTCCCATCTCACTCCTCACTGTTTTACACTGAAACTCCCAGCTCTGTACTCACTGTTTTACACTGAAACTCCCAGCTCTGTACTCACTGTTTTACACTGAAACTCCCAGCTCTCTCCCCACTGTTTTACACTGAAACTCCCAGCTCTGTACTCACTGTTTTACACTGAAACTCCCAGCTCTGTACTCACTGTTTTACACTGAAACTCCCAGCTCTCTCCCCGCTGTTTTACACTGAAACTCCCAGCTCTGTACTCACTGTTTTACACTGAAACTCCCAGCTCTGTACTCACTGTTTTACACTGAAACCCCCATCTCACTCCTCACTGTTTTACAATGAAACTCCCAGCACTGTACTCACTGTTTTACACTGAAACTCCCAGCTCTGTACTCACTGTTTTACACTGAAACTCCCAGCTCTCTCTCCACTGTTTTACACTGAAACTCCCAGCTCTGTACTCACTGTTTTACACTGAAACTCCCAGCTCTCTCCCCACTGTTTTACACTGAAAATCCCAGCTCACTCCTCCCTGTTTTACACTGAAGCTGCCAGCTCCCTTCTCACTGTTTTATAATTAAACTCCAAGCTCTCTCCTCACTGTTTTACATTGAAACTCCCAGCTCTCTCCTCACTGTTTTCGACTGAAACATCCTGCTCTCTCCTCACTGTTTTACATTGAAACTCCCAGCTCCATCCTCACTGCTTAATACTGAAACTCCCAGCTCTCTCTTCACCGTTTAACACTGATCCCCCACCTCTCTCCTCACTGTTTTACACTGACACTCCTGGCTCTCGCCTCACTGTTTTACATTGAAACTCCGAGCTCTCTGCTCACTGTTTAACACTGAAACTCCCAGCTCTCTCCTCACTGTTATACACTGAAACTCCCAGCTCTCTCGTCTCTGTTTTACCCTGGAACTCCTCGTTCTATCCTCACTGTTTTACACTGGAACTCCCAGCTACTTCCTCACTGTTTTACACTCTAACTGCCAGCTCTCACCTCTCTCTTTTACAATGAAACTCCCAGGTCTCTCCTCGATGTTTTACACTGAACCCCCAACTCACTCGTCATGTTTTACACTGGAACTGCCAGCTCCCACCTCACTGTTTTACACTTAAACTCCCAGCTCACTCCTCACTGTTTTACACTGAAACTCCAAGCTACCGGCTCACTGTTTTACACTGAAACTCCCAACTCCCTCCACACTGATTTACGCTGAAACACCCAGCTCTCTCCTCACTGTTTTACACTGAAACTCCCAGCTCCCTCCTCACTGTTTTACAATGAAACTCCCGGGTCTCTTCTCACTGTTTTACACTGAAACTCCCTTCTTTCTCCTCATTGTTTTACATTGTAACTGCCGAATCTCTCCTCACTGTTTTACACTGACACTCCAGGCTCTCTCCTCACTCTATTACACTGAAACTCGCAGCTCTCTCTTCACTGTTTTACACTGAAACTCCCGGCTCTCTCCTCGCTGTTTTACACTGAAACTCCCAGCTCTCTACTCACTGTTTTACACTGAAACTCCCAGCTCTCTCCTTAATGTTTCACACTGAAACTCCCAGCTCCCTCCTCACTGTTTTATACTGACACTCACGGTTCTCTCCTCGCTGTTTTACACTGAAACTCCCAGCTCTCTCGACACTGTTCTACACTGAAACTCCCAGCTCTCTCCTCACTGTTTTACAAAGAAACTCCCAGCTCTCTCCTCACTGTTTTGCAATGACACTCCGGGATCTCTCTTCGCTGTTTTAAACACTGAATCAGCCGGCTCTCTACTCGCTGTTCTACACCGAAACACCCGACGCTCTACCTCGCTGTTTTAAACACTGAAACTCCCAACTCTCTCCTCCTGGTTTTACACTGAAACTCCCGTCTCTCTCCGCACTATTTTACACTTAAACTCCCAGCTTTCTCCTCACTGTTTTTAAACTGAAACTCCCGGCTCTCTCCTCACTGTTTTACATTGAAACACCCAGCTCTCTCCTCACTGTTTTACACTGAAACTCCAAGTTCTCTCCTCACTGTTTTACGCTGAAACTCCCAGCTCACTCCTCACTGATTTACACTTAAACTCCCAACTCTCTCCTCACTGTTTTACAATGAAACTCAAAGCTAACTCCTCGCTGTTTTACAATGACAATCCCAGCTCTCTCCTCGCTGTTTTAAACTGAAACTCCCAGCTCTCTCCTCTCTGTTTTGCACTGAAACTCCCAGCTCTCTCCTAACTGTTTTACACTGAAGCTCCCAGCTCTCTCCTCACTGTTTTACACTGAAAGTCCCAGCACTCTCCTCACTGTTTTACAATGAAACTCCCAACTCTCTCCTCACTATTTTACACTTTAACTCTCAGCTCACTCCTCACAGATTTACACTGAAACTCCCTGCTCTCTCCTCACTGTTTTACACTGAAACTCCCAGCTCTCTCCTCACTGTTTTACACTGAAACTCCCAGCTCTCTGCTCGTTGTTTTACAGTGAAACTCATGGCTCTCTCCTCACTGTTTTGCAATGACACTCCCGGATCTCTCTTCACTGCTTTAAACACTGAATCAGCCGGCTCTCTACTCGCTGTTCTACACCGAAACACCCGACGATCTACCTCGCTGTTTTAAACACTGAAACTCCCAACTCTCTCCTCCCGGTTTTACACTGAAACTCCCGTCTATCCCCTCACTGTTTTACACTGAAGCTCCCAGCTCTCTCCTCACTGTTTTACACTGAAACTCCCAGCTCTCTCGTCACTGTTTAACACTGAAACTCCCAGCTCTCTCCTCACTGTTTTACACTGAAACTCCCAGCTCTCTCTTCACTGTTTTACACTGAAACTCCCAGCTCTCTCCACACTGTTTTACACCGAAACTCCCAGCTCTCTCCTCACTGTTTTACATGGAAACTCCCAGATCTCTCCTCACTGTTTTACACTGAATCTCCCAGCACTCTCCTCGCTTTTTTACACTGAAACTCCCAGCTCTCCTCACTGTTTTCCACTGAAACCCCAACTCTCTCCTCGCTGTTTTGCACTGAAACTCCCAGCTCTCTCCTCAGTGTTTTACACTGAAACTATGGGTTCTCTCCTCACTGTTTAACACTGAAACTCCCAGCTCTCTACTCTCTGTTTTACACTGAAACTCCCAGCTCTCTCTCTCACTGTTTTACACTGAAACTCACAGCTCTCTCCTCACTGTACTACACTGAAACTCCCAGCTCTCTCCTCGCTGTTTTGCACTGAAACTCCCATCTCTCTCCTCACTGTTTTACACTGAAGCTCCCTGGTCTCTGCTCACTGTTTTACACTCAAACTCCCAGCACACTCCTCACTGTTTTACACTGAAACTCCCAGCTCTCTCTTCACTATTTTACACTGAAACCCCAAGCTCTCTCCTCACTGTTTTACACTGAAACTCCACGCTCTCTCCTCAATTTTGTACACTGAAAGTCCGAGTTCTCTCCTCGCAGTTTTACACTGAAACTCCAAGCTCTCTCCTCACTGTTTTAAATTGAAATTCCCGGTTCTCTCCTCACTGTTTTACACTGAAACTCCCAGCTTTCTCCTCACGGTTTTAAACTGAAACTCCCAGCTCTCTCCTAACAGTTTTACATTGTAACTCCCAGCTCTCTCCTCATTTTGTTACACTGAAACTCCCAGTTCTCTCCCCACTGATTTACACTGAAACTCCCAGCTCTCTCCTTACTGTTTTACACTGGAACTCCCAGCTCTCTCCTCGCTGTTTTACACTGAAACTCCTGGCTCTCTCCTCACTGTTTTACAGTGAAAATCCCAGCTCTCTCCTTACAGTTTTACACTGAAACTCCCAGCTCTCTTTTCACTGTTTTACACTGAAACTCCCAGCTGTCCCATCACTGTTTTATACTGAAACTCCCAGCTCTGTCCTCACTGTTTAAAACTGAAACTCCATATCTCTCCTCGCTGTTTTACACTGAAACTCCCAGCTGTACCCTCACTGTTTTACTCTGAATCTCCCAGCTCTCTCCTCGCTGTTATACACTGAGACTCCCAGCTCTCTCGTCTCTGTTTTACCCTGGAACTCCTCGTTCTATCCTCACTGTTTTACACTGGAACTCCCAGCTACTTCCTCACTGTTTTACAATCTAACTGCCAGCTCTCACCTCTCTCTTTTACAGTGAAACTCCCAGGTCTCTCCTCGATGTTTTACACTGAACCCCCAACTCACTCGTCATGTTTTACAATGGAACTGCCAGCTCCCACCTCACTGTTTTACGCTTAAACTCCCAGCTCACTCCTCACTGTTTTACACTGAAACTCCAAGCTACCGGCTCACTGTTTTACACTGAAACTCCCAACTCCCTCCTCACTGATTTACGCTGAAACACCCAGCTCTCTCCTCACTGTTTTACACTGAAACTCCCAGCTCCCTCCTCACTGTTTTACAATGAAACTCCCGGGTCTCTTCTCACTGTTTTACACTGAAACTCCCTTCTTTCTCCTCATTGTTTTACATTGTAACTGCCGAATCTCTCCTCACTGTTTTACACTGACACTCCACGCTCTCTCCTCACTCTATTACACTGAAACTCGCAGCTCTCTCTTCACTGTTTTACACTGAAACTCCCGGCTCTCTCCTCGCTGTTTTACACTGAAACTCCCAGCTCTCTCCTCACTGTTTTACACTGAAACTCCCAGCTCTCTCCTTAATGTTTCACACTGAAACTCCCAGCTCCCTCCTCACTGTTTTATACTGACACTCACGGTTCTCTCCTCGCTGTTTTACACTGAAACTCCCAGCTCTCTCGACACTGTTCTACGCTGAAACTCCCAGCTCTCTCCTCACTGTTTTACAAAGAAACTCCCAGCTCTCTCCTCACTGTTTTGCAATGACACTCCGGGATCTCTCTTCGCTGTTTAAAACACTGAATCAGCCGGCTCTCTACTCGCTGTTCTACACCGAAACACCCGATGCTCTACCTCGCTGGTTTAAACACTGAAACTCCCAACTCTCTCCTCCTGGTTTTACACTGAAACTCCCGTCTCTCTCCGCACTATTTTACACTTAAACTCCCAGCTTTCTCCTCACTGTTTTTAAACTGAAACTCCCAGCTCTCTCCTCACTGTTTTTCATTGAAACTCCCAGCTCTCTCCTCACTGTTTTACACTGAAACTCCAAGTTCTCTCCTCACTGTTTTACACTAAAACCTCCAGCTCTCTCCTCACTGTTTTACACTGAAACTCCCGGCTCTCTCCTAACTGTATACACTGAAACTCCCAGCTCTCTCCTCATTGTTTTACACTGAAACACCCCGCTCTCTCTTCACTGTTATACACTGAATTTCCCAGCTCTCTCCGCACTGTTTTACACTGAAACTCCCGGCTCTCTCCTCACTGTTTTACACTTAAACCTCCAGCTCTCTCCTCACTGTTTTATAATGAAACCTCCAGCACTCTGCTCAATCTTTTACACTGAAACTCCCCGACTCTCTCCTCACTGTTTTACACTGAAACTCCAGGTTCTCTCCTCACTAATGTACACGGAAACTCGCGGCTCTCTCCTCACTGTTTAACACTGAAACTCCCAGCTCTCTCCTCACTGTTTTACACTGAAATTCCCAGCTCTCTCCTCATTGTTTAACACTGTAACCTCCAGCTCTCTCCTCACTGTTTTACACTGACACTCCCGGCTCTCTCCTCACTGTTTTACACCAAAACTCACAGCTCTCACGTCGCTGATTTAGACTGAAACTCCCAGCTCTCTCCTCACTGTTTTACATGGAAACTCCCAGCTTTCTCCTCACTGATTTACACGGAATCTCCCAGCTCTCTCCTCACTGTTTTACACTGAAACTCCCAGGTCACTCCTCACATTTTTGCACTGAAACTCCCAGCTCTCTCCTCACTGTTTTACATGGAAACTCCCAGCTTTCTCCTCACTGATTTACACGGAATCTCCCAGCTCTCTCCTCACTGTTTTACACTGAAACTCCCAGGTCACTCCTCACATTTTTGCACTGAAACTCCCAGCTCTCTCCACACTGTTTTACAATGAATCTCGTAGCTCTCTCCTCACTGTTTTTCACTGAAACTCCTGGCTCTCTCATATCGGTTTTACATTGATACTTCCGGATCTCTACTCACTGTTTACAATGAATCACCAGGCTCTCTCCTCACTGTTTTACACTGAAACTCCGAGCTCTCTCCTCACTGTTTTACACTGAAACCTCCAGCTCTCTCCTCACTGTTTTACATCGAAACTCCCAGCTCTCTCCTCACTGTTTTACACTGAAACCTCCAGCTGTCTCCTCAATGTTTTATACTGACGCTCACGGCTCGTCCCTCATTGCTTTACACTGAAACCCCCAGCTCTCTCCTCACTGTTTTACATGGAAACTCCCAGCTCTCTCCTCGCTGTTTTACACATAAACCCCAAGCTCTTTCCTCACTTTTTATATTGAAACTCCCAGCTCTCTCCTCACTGTTTTACAATGAAACTCCCAGCTCTCTCCTCACTGTTTTTCACTGAAACTCCGAGCTCCTACCTCACTGTTTTACTCTGAAACTCCCGGCTCTCTTCTCACAGTTTTAGACTGAAACTCCCAGCTCTCTCCTCGCAGTTTTACACTAAAACTCCCAGCTCTCACCTCACTGTTTAACAGTGAAACTCCCACCTCTCTCCTCGCTGTTTTACACTGAAACTTCTGGCTCTCTCCTCACTGTTTTACAATGAAATAGCTGGCACCTTCATTACTGTTTTACACTGAAACTCCCAGCTCTCTCCTCGTTTTGTTACACTGAATCTCCCAGCTCTCTCGTCACTGTTTTACACTGAAACTCCCAGCTCTCTCCTCACTGTTTTACACTGAAACTCCCAGCTCTCTCCTCACTCTTTTACATTGAAACTCCCACCTCTCTCCTCACTGTTTTACACTAAAACTCCCAGCTCTCACCTCACTGTTTCACACACAAACCCCGAGCTCCATCCTCACTGTTTTACACTGAAATAGCAGGCACCTTCATTAATGTTTTACACTGAAACTCCCAGCTCTCTTCTCACAGTATTAGACTGAAACTCCCAGCGCGCTCCTCGCAGTTTTACACTAAAACTCCCAGCTCTCACCTCACGGTTTAACGCTCAAACTCCCAGCTCTCTCCTCGCTGTTTTACACTGAAACTCCCAGCTCTCTCTCTGTTTAACACTCAAACTCCCAGCTCTCTCCTTGCTGTTTTACACTGAAACTTCTGGCTCTCTCCTCACTGTTTTACAATGAAACTCCTGGTTCTATACTCGCTGTTTTACACTTAAACTCCGAGCTCTTTCATCACTGTTTTACACTGAAACAGCCGGCACTCTCCTCACTGTTTTACACTGAAACTCCCAGCTCTCTCGTACTGTTTTACACTGAAACTCCCAGCTCTCTCTTCACTGTTTTACACTGAAACTGCCAGCTCTCTCCTCACTCTTTTACACTGAATCTCCCAGCTCTCTCCTCACTGTTTTACAATGAAACTCCTGGCTTTTTCCTCAGTGTTTTACATTGAAATTCCCCGCTTTTTCCTCACTGTTTTACACTGAAACTACCACCTGTCTCCTCACTGTTTTACACTGAAACTCCCATCTCACTCCTCACTGTTTTACAATGAAACTCCCAGCTCTGTACTCACTGTTTTACACTGAAACTCCCAGCTCTGTACTCACTGTTTTACACTGAAACTCCCAGCTCTCTCCCCACTGTTTTACACTGAAACTCCCAGCTCTGTACTCACTGTTTTACACTGAAACTCCCAGCACTCTCCCCACTGTTTTACACTGAAAATCCCAGCTCTCTCCTCCCTGTTTTACACTGAAGCTGCCAGCTCCCTTCTCACTGTTTTATAATTAAACTCCAAGCTCTCTCCTCACTGTTTTACATTGGAACTCCCAGCTCTCTCCTCACTGTTTTCGACTGAAACATCCTGCTCTCTCCTCACTGTTTTACATTGAAACTCCCAGCTCCATCCTCACTGTTTAATACTGAAACTCCCAGCTCTCTCTTCACCGTTTAACACTGATCCCCCACCTCTCTCCTCACTGTTTTACACTGACACTCCTGGCTCACGCCTCACTGTTTTACATTGAAACTCCGAGCTCTCTGCTCACTGTTTAACACTGAAACTCCCAGCTCTCTCCTCACTGTTATACACTGAAACTCCCAGCTCTCTCGTCTCTGTTTTACCCTGGAACTCCTCGTTCTATCCTCACTGTTTTACACTGGAACTCCCAGCTACTTCCTCACTGTTTTACACTCTAACTGCCAGCTCTCACCTCTCTCTTTTACAATGAAACTCCCAGGTCTCTCCTCGATGTTTTACACTGAACCCCCAACTCACTCGTCATGTTTTACACTGGAACTGCCAGCTCCCACCTCACTGTTTTACACTTAAACTCCCAGCTCACTCCTCACTGTTTTACACTGAAACTCCAAGCTACCGGCTCACTGTTTTACACTGAAACTCCCAACTCCCTCCTCACTGATTTACGCTGAAACACCCAGCTCTCTCCTCACTGTTTTACACTGAAACTCCCAGCTCCCTCCTCACTGTTTTACAATGAAACTCCCGGGACTCTTCTCACTGTTTTACACTGAAACTCCCTTCTTTCTCCTCATTGTTTTACATTGTAACTGCCGAATCTCTCCTCACTGTTTTACACTGACACTCCAGGCTCTCTCCTCACTCTATTACACTGAAACTCGCAGCTCTCTCTTCACTGTTTTACACTGAAACTCCCGGCTCTCTCCTCGCTGTTTTACACTGAAACTCCCAGCTCTCTACTCACTGTTTTACACTGAAACTCCCAGCTCTCTCCTTAATGTTTCACACTGAAACTCCCAGCTCCCTCCTCACTGTTTTATACTGACACTCACGGTTCTCTCCTCGCTGTTTTACACTGAAACTCCCAGCTCTCTCGACACTGTTCTACACTGAAACTACCAGCTCTCTCCTCACTGTTTTACAAAGAAACTCCCAGCTCTCTCCTCACTGTTTTGCAATGACACTCCGGGATCTCTCTTCGCTGTTTTAAACACTGAATCAGCCGGCTCTCTACTCGCTGTTCTACACCGAAACACCCGACGCTCTACCTCGCTGTTTTAAACACTGAAACTCCCAACTCTCTCCTCCTGGTTTTACACTGAAACTCCCGTCTCTCTCCGCACTAGTTTACACTTAAACTCCCAGCTTTCTCCTCACTGTTTTTAAACTGAAACTCCCGGCTCTCTCCTCACTGTTTTACATTGAAACACCCAGCTCTCTCCTCACTGTTTTACACTGAAACTCCAAGTTCTCTCCTCACTGTTTTACGCTGAAACTCCCAGCTCACTCCTCACTGATTTACACTTAAACTCCCAACTCTCTCCTCACTGTTTTACAATGAAACTCAAAGCTAACTCCTCGCTGTTTTACAATGACAATCCCAGCTCTCTCCTCGCTGTTTTAAACTGAAACTCCCAGCTCTCTCCTCTCTGTTTTGCACTGAAACTCCCAGCTCTCTCCTAACTGTTTTACACTGAAGCTCCCAGCTCTCTCCTCACTGTTTTACACTGAAAGTCCCAGCACTCTCCTCACTGTTTTACAATGAAACTCCCAGCTCTCTCCTCACTATTTTACACTTTAACTCTCAGCTCACTCCTCACAGATTTACACTGAAACTCCCTGCTCTCTCCTCACTGTTTTACACTGAAACTCCCAGCTCTCTCCTCACTGTTTTACACTGAAACTCCCAGCTCTCTGCTCGTTGTTTTACAGTGAAACTCATGGCTCTCTCCTCACTGTTTTGCAATGACACTCCCGGATCTCTCTTCACTGCTTTAAACACTGAATCAGCCGGCTCTCTACTCGCTGTTCTACACCGAAACACCCGACGATCTACCTCGCTGTTTTAAACACTGAAACTCCCAACTCTCTCCTCCCGGTTTTACACTGAAACTCCCGTCTATCCCCTCACTGTTTTACACTGAAGCTCCCAGCTCTCTCCTCACTGTTTTACACTGAAACTCCCAGCTCTCTCGTCACTGTTTAACACTGAAACTCCCAGCTCTCTCCTCACTGTTTTACACTGAAACTCCCAGCTCTCTCTTCACTGTTTTACACTGAAACTCCCAGCTCTCTCCACACTGTTTTACACCGAAACTCCCAGCTCTCTCCTCACTGTTTTACATGGAAACTCCCAGATCTCTCCTCACTGTTTTACACTGAATCTCCCAGCACTCTCCTCGCTTTTTTACACTGAAACTCCCAGCTCTCCTCACTGTTTTCCACTGAAACCCCAACTCTCTCCTCGCTGTTTTGCACTGAAACTCCCAGCTCTCTCCTCAGTGTTTTACACTGAAACTATGGGTTCTCTCCTCACTGTTTAACACTGAAACTCCCAGCTCTCTACTCTCTGTTTTACACTGAAACTCACAGCTCTCTCTCTCACTGTTTTACACTGAAACTCACAGCTCTCTCCTCACTGTACTACACTGAAACTCCCAGCTCTCTCCTCGCTGTTTTGCACTGAAACTCCCATCTCTCTCCTCACTGTTTTACACTGAAGCTCCCTGGTCTCTGCTCACTGTTTTACACTCAAACTCCCAGCACACTCCTCACTGTTTTACACTGAAACTCCCAGCTCTCTCTTCACTATTTTACACTGAAACCCCAAGCTCTCTCCTACTGTTTTACACTGAAACTCCCAGCTCTCTCTTCACTGTTTTACACTGAAACTGCCAGCTCTCTCCTCACTCTTTTACACTGAATCTCCCAGCTCTCTCCTCACTGTTTTACAATGAAACTCCTGGCTTTTTCCTCAGTGTTTTACATTGAAATTCCCCGCTTTTTCCTCACTGTTTTACACTGAAACTACCACCTGTCTCCTCACTGTTTTACACTGAAACTCCCATCTCACTCCTCACTGTTTTACAATGAAACTCCCAGCTCTGTACTCACTGTTTTACACTGAAACTCCCAGCTCTGTACTCACTGTTTTACACTGAAACTCCCAGCTCTCTCCCCACTGTTTTACACTGAAACTCCCAGCTCTGTACTCACTGTTTTACACTGAAACTCCCAGCACTCTCCCCACTGTTTTACACTGAAAATCCCAGCTCTCTCCTCCCTGTTTTACACTGAAGCTGCCAGCTCCCTTCTCACTGTTTTATAATTAAACTCCAAGCTCTCTCCTCACTGTTTTACATTGGAACTCCCAGCTCTCTCCTCACTGTTTTCGACTGAAACATCCTGCTCTCTCCTCACTGTTTTACATTGAAACTCCCAGCTCCATCCTCACTGTTTAATACTGAAACTCCCAGCTCTCTCTTCACCGTTTAACACTGATCCCCCACCTCTCTCCTCACTGTTTTACACTGACACTCCTGGCTCACGCCTCACTGTTTTACATTGAAACTCCGAGCTCTCTGCTCACTGTTTAACACTGAAACTCCCAGCTCTCTCCTCACTGTTATACACTGAAACTCCCAGCTCTCTCGTCTCTGTTTTACCCTGGAACTCCTCGTTCTATCCTCACTGTTTTACACTGGAACTCCCAGCTACTTCCTCACTGTTTTACACTCTAACTGCCAGCTCTCACCTCTCTCTTTTACAATGAAACTCCCAGGTCTCTCCTCGATGTTTTACACTGAACCCCCAACTCACTCGTCATGTTTTACACTGGAACTGCCAGCTCCCACCTCACTGTTTTACACTTAAACTCCCAGCTCACTCCTCACTGTTTTACACTGAAACTCCAAGCTACCGGCTCACTGTTTTACACTGAAACTCCCAACTCCCTCCACACTGATTTACGCTGAAACACCCAGCTCTCTCCTCACTGTTTTACACTGAAACTCCCAGCTCTCTGCTCGTTGTTTTACAGTGAAACTCATGGCTCTCTCCTCACTGTTTTGCAATGACACTCCCGGATCTCTCTTCACTGCTTTAAGCACTGAATCAGCCGGCTCTCTACTCGCTGTTCTACACCGAAACACCCGACGATCTACCTCGCTGTTTTAAACACTGAAACTCCCAACTCTCTCCTCCCGGTTTTACACTGAAACTCCCGTCTATCCCCTCACTGTTTTACACTGAAGCTCCCAGCTCTCTCCTCACTGTTTTACACTGAAACTCCCAGCTCTCTCGTCACTGTTTAACACTGAAACTCCCAGCTCTCTCCTCACTGTTTTACACTGAAACTCCCAGCTCTCTCTTCACTGTTTTACACTGAAACTCCCAGCTCTCTCCACACTGTTTTACACCGAAACTCCCAGCTCTCTCCTCACTGTTTTACATGGAAACTCCCAGATCTCTCCTCACTGTTTTACACTGAATCTCCCAGCACTCTCCTCGCTTTTTTACACTGAAACTCCCAGCTCTCCTCACTGTTTTCCACTGAAACCCCAACTCTCTCCTCGCTGTTTTGCACTGAAACTCCCAGCTCTCTCCTCAGTGTTTTACACTGAAACTATGGGTTCTCTCCTCACTGTTTAACACTGAAACTCCCAGCTCTCTACTCTCTGTTATACACTGAAACTCCCAGCTCTCTCTCTCACTGCTTTACACTGAAACTCACAGCTCTCTCCTCACTGTACTACACTGAAACTCCCAGCTCTCTCCTCGCTGTTTTGCACTGAAACTCCCATCTCTCTCCTCACTGTTTTACACTGAAGCTCCCTGGTCTCTGCTCACTGTTTTACACTCAAACTCCCAGCACACTCCTCACTGTTTTACACTGAAACTCCCAGCTCTCTCTTCACTATTTTACACTGAAACCCCAAGCTCTCTCCTCACTGTTTTACACTGAAACTCCACGCTCTCTCCTCAATTTTGTACACTGAAAGTCCGAGTTCTCTCCTCGCAGTTTTACACTGAAACTCCAAGCTCTCTCCTCACTGTTTTAAATTGAAATTCCCGGTTCTCTCCTCACTGTTTTACACTGAAACTCCCAGCTTTCTCCTCACGGTTTTAAACTGAAACTCCCAGCTCTCTCCTAACAGTTTTACATTGTAACTCCCAGCTCTCTCCTCATTTTGTTACACTGAAACTCCCAGTTCTCTCCCCACTGATTTACACTGAAACTCCCAGCTCTCTCCTTACTGTTTTACACTGGAACTCCCAGCTCTCTCCTCGCTGTTTTACACTGAAACTCCTGGCTCTCTCCTCACTGTTTTACAGTGAAAATCCCAGCTCTCTCCTTACAGTTTTACACTGAAACTCCCAGCTCTCTTTTCACTGTTTTACACTGAAACTCCCAGCTGTCCCATCACTGTTTTATACTGAAACTCCCAGCTCTGTCCTCACTGTTTAAAACTGAAACTCCATATCTCTCCTCGCTGTTTTACACTGAAACTCCCAGCTGTACCCTCACTGTTTTACTCTGAAACTCCCAGCTCTCTCCTCGCTGTTATACACTGAGACTCCCAGCTCTCTCGTCTCTGTTTTACCCTGGAACTCCTCGTTCTATCCTCACTGTTTTACACTGGAACTCCCAGCTACTTCCTCACTGTTTTACAATCTAACTGCCAGCTCTCTACTCTCTGTTTTACACTGAAACTCCCAGCTCTCTCTCTCACTGTTTTACACTGAAACTCACAGCTCTCTCCTCACTGTACTACACTGAAACTCCCAGCTCTCTCCTCGCTGTTTTGCACTGAAACTCCCATCTCTCTCCTCACTGTTTTACACTGAAGCTCCCTGGTCTCTGCTCACTGTTTTACACTCAAACTCCCAGCACACTCCTCACTGTTTTACACTGAAACTCCCAGCTCTCTCTTCACTATTTTACACTGAAACCCCAAGCTCTCTCCTCACTGTTTTACACTGAAACTCCACGCTCTCTCCTCAATTTTGTACACTGAAAGTCCGAGTTCTCTCCTCGCAGTTTTACACTGAAACTCCAAGCTCTCTCCTCACTGTTTTAAATTGAAATTCCCGGTTCTCTCCTCACTGTTTTACACTGAAACTCCCAGCTTTCTCCTCACGGTTTTAAACTGAAACTCCCAGCTCTCTCCTAACAGTTTTACATTGTAACTCCCAGCTCTCTCCTCATTTTGTTACACTGAAACTCCCAGTTCTCTCCCCACTGATTTACACTGAAACTCCCAGCTCTCTCCTTACTGTTTTACACTGGAACTCCCAGCTCTCTCCTCGCTGTTTTACACTGAAACTCCTGGCTCTCTCCTCACTGTTTTACAGTGAAAATCCCAGCTCTCTCCTTACAGTTTTACACTGAAACTCCCAGCTCTCTTTTCACTGTTTTACACTGAAACTCCCAGCTGTCCCATCACTGTTTTATACTGAAACTCCCAGCTCTGTCCTCACTGTTTAAAACTGAAACTCCATATCTCTCCTCGCTGTTTTACACTGAAACTCCCAGCTGTACCCTCACTGTTTTACTCTGAAACTCCCAGCTCTCTCCTCGCTGTTATACACTGAGACTCCCAGCTCTCTCGTCTCTGTTTTACCCTGGAACTCCTCGTTCTATCCTCACTGTTTTACACTGGAACTCCCAGCTACTTCCTCACTGTTTTACAATCTAACTGCCAGCTCTCACCTCTCTCTTTTACAGTGAAACTCCCAGGTCTCTCCTCGATGTTTTACACTGAACCCCCAACTCACTCGTCATGTTTTACAATGGAACTGCCAGCTCCCACCTCACTGTTTTACGCTTAAACTCCCAGCTCACTCCTCACTGTTTTACACTGAAACTCCAAGCTACCGGCTCACTGTTTTACACTGAAACTCCCAACTCCCTCCTCACTGATTTACGCTGAAACACCCAGCTCTCTCCTCACTGTTTTACACTGAAACTCCCAGCTCCCTCCTCACTGTTTTACAATGAAACTCCCGGGTCTCTTCTCACTGTTTTACACTGAAACTCCCTTCTTTCTCCTCATTGTTTTACATTGTAACTGCCGAATCTCTCCTCACTGTTTTACACTGACACTCCAGGCTCTCTCCTCACTCTATTACACTGAAACTCGCAGCTCTCTCTTCACTGTTTTACACTGAAACTCCCGGCTCTCTCCTCGCTGTTTTACACTGAAACTCCCAGCTCTCTCCTCACTGTTTTACACTGAAACTCCCAGCTCTCTCCTTAATGTTTCACACTGAAACTCCCAGCTCCCTCCTCACTGTTTTATACTGACACTCACGGTTCTCTCCTCGCTGTTTTACACTGAAACTCCCAGCTCTCTCGACACTGTTCTACGCTGAAACTCCCAGCTCTCTCCTCACTGTTTTACAAAGAAACTCCCAGCTCTCTCCTCACTGTTTTGCAATGACACTCCGGGATCTCTCTTCGCTGTTTAAAACACTGAATCAGCCGGCTCTCTACTCGCTGTTCTACACCGAAACACCCGACGCTCTACCTCGCTGGTTTAAACACTGAAACTCCCAACTCTCTCCTCCTGGTTTTACACTGAAACTCCCGTCTCTCTCCGCACTATTTTACACTTAAACTCCCAGCTTTCTCCTCACTGTTTTTAAACTGAAACTCCCAGCTCTCTCCTCACTGTTTTTCATTGAAACTCCCAGCTCTCTCCTCACTGTTTTACACTGAAACTCCAAGTTCTCTCCTCACTGTTTTACACTAAAACCTCCAGCTCTCTCCTCACTGTTTTACACTGAAACTCCCGGCTCTCTCCTAACTGTATACACTGAAACTCCCAGCTCTCTCCTCATTGTTTTACACTGAAACACCCCGCTCTCTCTTCACTGTTATACACTGAATTTCCCAGCTCTCTCCGCACTGTTTTACACTGAAACTCCCGGCTCTCTCCTCACTGTTTTACACTTAAACCTCCAGCTCTCTCCTCACTGTTTTATAATGAAACCTCCAGCACTCTGCTCAATCTTTTACACTGAAACTCCCCGACTCTCTCCTCACTGTTTTACACTGAAACTCCAGGTTCTCTCCTCACTAATGTACACGGAAACTCGCGGCTCTCTCCTCACTGTTTAACACTGAAACTCCCAGCTCTCTCCTCACTGTTTTACACTGAAATTCCCAGCTCTCTCCTCATTGTTTAACACTGTAACCTCCAGCTCTCTCCTCACTGTTTTACACTGACACTCCCGGCTCTCTCCTCACTGTTTTACACCAAAACTCACAGCTCTCACGTCGCTGATTTAGACTGAAACTCCCAGCTCTCTCCTCACTGTTTTACATGGAAACTCCCAGCTTTCTCCTCACTGATTTACACGGAATCTCCCAGCTCTCTCCTCACTGTTTTACACTGAAACTCCCAGGTCACTCCTCACATTTTTGCACTGAAACTCCCAGCTCTCTCCACACTGTTTTACAATGAATCTCGTAGCTCTCTCCTCACTGTTTTACACTGAAACTCCCGGCTCTCTCCTCACTGTTTTACACTTAAACCTCCAGCTCTCTCCTCACTGTTTTATAATGAAACCTCCAGCACTCTGCTCAATCTTTTACACTGAAACTCCCCGACTCTCTCCTCACTGTTTTACACTGAAACTCCAGGTTCTCTCCTCACTAATGTACACGGAAACTCGCGGCTCTCTCCTCACTGTTTAACACTGAAACTCCCAGCTCTCTCCTCACTGTTTTACACTGAAATTCCCAGCTCTCTCCTCATTGTTTAACACTGTAACCTCCAGCTCTCTCCTCACTGTTTTACACTGACACTCCCGGCTCTCTCCTCACTGTTTTACACCAAAACTCACAGCTCTCACGTCGCTGATTTAGACTGAAACTCCCAGCTCTCTCCTCACTGTTTTACATGGAAACTCCCAGCTTTCTCCTCACTGATTTACACGGAATCTCCCAGCTCTCTCCTCACTGTTTTACACTGAAACTCCCAGGTCACTCCTCACATTTTTGCACTGAAACTCCCAGCTCTCTCCACACTGTTTTACAATGAATCTCGTAGCTCTCTCCTCACTGTTTTTCACTGAAACTCCTGGCTCTCTCATATCGGTTTTACATTGATACTTCCGGATCTCTACTCACTGTTTACAATGAATCACCAGGCTCTCTCCTCACTGTTTTACACTGAAACTCCGAGCTCTCTCCTCACTGTTTTACACTGAAACCTCCAGCTCTCTCCTCACTGTTTTACATCGAAACTCCCAGCTCTCTCCTCACTGTTTTACACTGAAACCTCCAGCTGTCTCCTCAATGTTTTATACTGACGCTCACGGCTCGTCCCTCATTGCTTTACACTGAAACCCCCAGCTCTCTCCTCACTGTTTTACATGGAAACTCCCAGCTCTCTCCTCGCTGTTTTACACATAAACCCCAAGCTCTTTCCTCACTTTTTATATTGAAACTCCCAGCTCTCTCCTCACTGTTTTACAATGAAACTCCCAGCTCTCTCCTCACTGTTTTTCACTGAAACTCCGAGCTCCTACCTCACTGTTTTACTCTGAAACTCCCGGCTCTCTTCTCACAGTTTTAGACTGAAACTCCCAGCTCTCTCCTCGCAGTTTTACACTAAAACTCCCAGCTCTCACCTCACTGTTTAACAGTGAAACTCCCACCTCTCTCCTCGCTGTTTTACACTGAAACTTCTGGCTCTCTCCTCACTGTTTTACAATGAAATAGCTGGCACCTTCATTACTGTTTTACACTGAAACTCCCAGCTCTCTCCTCGTTTTGTTACACTGAATCTCCCAGCTCTCTCGTCACTGTTTTACACTGAAACTCCCAGCTCTCTCCTCACTGTTTTACACTGAAACTCCCAGCTCTCTCCTCACTCTTTTACATTGAAACTCCCACCTCTCTCCTCACTGTTTTACACTAAAACTCCCAGCTCTCACCTCACTGTTTCACACACAAACCCCGAGCTCCATCCTCACTGTTTTACACTGAAATAGCAGGCACCTTCATTAATGTTTTACACTGAAACTCCCAGCTCTCTTCTCACAGTATTAGACTGAAACTCCCAGCGCGCTCCTCGCAGTTTTACACTAAAACTCCCAGCTCTCACCTCACGGTTTAACGCTCAAACTCCCAGCTCTCTCCTCGCTGTTTTACACTGAAACTCCCAGCTCTCTCTCTGTTTAACACTCAAACTCCCAGCTCTCTCCTTGCTGTTTTACACTGAAACTTCTGGCTCTCTCCTCACTGTTTTACAATGAAACTCCTGGTTCTATACTCGCTGTTTTACACTTAAACTCCGAGCTCTTTCATCACTGTTTTACACTGAAACAGCCGGCACTCTCCTCACTGTTTTACACTGAAACTCCCAGCTCTCTCGTACTGTTTTACACTGAAACTCCCAGCTCTCTCTTCACTGTTTTACACTGAAACTGCCAGCTCTCTCCTCACTCTTTTACACTGAATCTCCCAGCTCTCTCCTCACTGTTTTACAATGAAACTCCTGGCTTTTTCCTCAGTGTTTTACATTGAAATTCCCCGCTTTTTCCTCACTGTTTTACACTGAAACTACCACCTGTCTCCTCACTGTTTTACACTGAAACTCCCATCTCACTCCTCACTGTTTTACAATGAAACTCCCAGCTCTGTACTCACTGTTTTACACTGAAACTCCCAGCTCTGTACTCACTGTTTTACACTGAAACTCCCAGCTCTCTCCCCACTGTTTTACACTGAAACTCCCAGCTCTGTACTCACTGTTTTACACTGAAACTCCCAGCACTCTCCCCACTGTTTTACACTGAAAATCCCAGCTCTCTCCTCCCTGTTTTACACTGAAGCTGCCAGCTCCCTTCTCACTGTTTTATAATTAAACTCCAAGCTCTCTCCTCACTGTTTTACATTGGAACTCCCAGCTCTCTCCTCACTGTTTTCGACTGAAACATCCTGCTCTCTCCTCACTGTTTTACATTGAAACTCCCAGCTCCATCCTCACTGTTTAATACTGAAACTCCCAGCTCTCTCTTCACCGTTTAACACTGATCCCCCACCTCTCTCCTCACTGTTTTACACTGACACTCCTGGCTCACGCCTCACTGTTTTACATTGAAACTCCGAGCTCTCTGCTCACTGTTTAACACTGAAACTCCCAGCTCTCTCCTCACTGTTATACACTGAAACTCCCAGCTCTCTCGTCTCTGTTTTACCCTGGAACTCCTCGTTCTATCCTCACTGTTTTACACTGGAACTCCCAGCTACTTCCTCACTGTTTTACACTCTAACTGCCAGCTCTCACCTCTCTCTTTTACAATGAAACTCCCAGGTCTCTCCTCGATGTTTTACACTGAACCCCCAACTCACTCGTCATGTTTTACACTGGAACTGCCAGCTCCCACCTCACTGTTTTACACTTAAACTCCCAGCTCACTCCTCACTGTTTTACACTGAAACTCCAAGCTACCGGCTCACTGTTTTACACTGAAACTCCCAACTCCCTCCTCACTGATTTACGCTGAAACACCCAGCTCTCTCCTCACTGTTTTACACTGAAACTCCCAGCTCCCTCCTCACTGTTTTACAATGAAACTCCCGGGACTCTTCTCACTGTTTTACACTGAAACTCCCTTCTTTCTCCTCATTGTTTTACATTGTAACTGCCGAATCTCTCCTCACTGTTTTACACTGACACTCCAGGCTCTCTCCTCACTCTATTACACTGAAACTCGCAGCTCTCTCTTCACTGTTTTACACTGAAACTCCCGGCTCTCTCCTCGCTGTTTTACACTGAAACTCCCAGCTCTCTACTCACTGTTTTACACTGAAACTCCCAGCTCCCTCCTCACTGTTTTATACTGACACTCACGGTTCTCTCCTCGCTGTTTTACACTGAAACTCCCAGCTCTCTCGACACTGTTCTACACTGAAACTCCCAGCTCTCTCCTCACTGTTTTACAAAGAAACTCCCAGCTCTCTCCTCACTGTTTTGCAATGACACTCCGGGAACTCTCTTCGCTGTTTTAAACACTGAATCAGCCGGCTCTCTACTCGCTGTTCTACACCGAAACACCCGACGCTCTACCTCGCTGTTTTAAACACTGAAACTCCCAACTCTCTCCTCCTGGTTTTACACTGAAACTCCCGTCTCTCTCCGCACTATTTTACACTTAAACTCCCAGCTTTCTCCTCACTGTTTTTAAACTGAAACTCCCGGCTCTCTGCTCACTGTTTTACATTGAAACTCCCAGCTCTCTCCTCACTGTTTTACACTGAAACTCCAAGTTCTCTCCTCACTGTTTTACGCTGAAACTCCCAGCTCACTCCTCACTGATTTACACTGAAACTCCCAACTCTCTCCTCACTGTTTTACAATGAAACTCAAAGCTCACTCCTCGCTGTTTTACAATGACAATCCCAGCTCTCTCCTCGCTGTTTTAAACTGAAACTCCCAGCTCTCTCCTCTCTGTTTTCCACTGAAACTCCCAGCTCTCTCCTAACTGTTTTACACTGAAGCTCCCAGCTCTCTCCTCACTGTTTTACACTGAAAGTCCCAGCACTCTCCTCACTGTTTTACAATGAAACTCCCAGCTCTCTCCTCACTATTTTACACTGAAACTCTCAGCTCACTCCTCACAGATTTACACTGAAACTCCCTGCTCTCTCCTCACTGTTTTACACTGAAACTCCCAGCTCTCTCGTCACTGTTTTACTCTGTAACTCCCAGCTCAAGCCTCACTGTTTAACACTGAAATCCCCAGCTCTCTCTTCGCTGTATTACAGTGAAACTCCCAGCTTTCTACTCACTGTTTTAAACTGAAACTCCCAGCTATCTCCTCGGTGTTTTAAACTGAAACTCCCAGCTCTCTCCTCACTGTTTTACACTGAAACTCCCAGCTCACTCCTCACTGTTTTACACTGAAACTCCCAGCTCTCTGCTCGTTGTTTTACAGTGAAACTCATGGCTCTCTCCTCACTCTTTTGCAATGACACTCCCGGATCTCTCTTCACTGCTTTAAACACTGAATCAGCCGGCTCTCTACTCGCTGTTCTACACCGAAACACCCGACGATCTACCTCGCTGTTTTAAACACTGAAACTCCCAACTCTCTCCTCCCGGTTTTACACTGAAACTCCCGTCTATCCCCTCACTGTTTTACACTGAAGCTCCCAGCTCTCTCCTCACTGTTTTACACTGAAACTCCCAGCTCTCTCGTCACTGTTTAACACTGAAACTCCCAGCTCTCTCCTCACTGTTTTACACTGAAACTCCCAGCTCTCTCTTCACTGTTTTACACTGAAACTCCCAGCTCTCTCCACACTGTTTTACACCGAAACTCCCAGCTCTCTCCTCACTGTTTTACATGGAAACTCCCAGCTCTTTCCTCACTGTTTTACACTGAATCTCCCAGCACTCTCCTCGCTGTTTTACACTGAAACTCCCAGCTCTCCTCACTGTTTTCCACTGAAACCCCCAGAACTCTCCTCGCTGTTTTGCACTGAAACTCCCAGCTCTCTCCTCAGTGTTTTACACTGAAACTATGGTTTCTCTCCTCACTGTTTAACACTGAAACTCCCAGCTCTCTACTCACTGTTTTACACTGAATCTCCCAGCTCTCTCTCTCTCTGTTTTACACTGAAACTCACAGCTCTCTCCTCACTGTACTACACTGAAACTCCCAGCTCTCTCCTCGCTGTTTTGCACTGAAACTCCCATCTCTCTTCTCACTGTTTTACACTGAAACTCCCAGCTCTCTGCTCACTGTTTTACACTTAAACTCCCAGCACACTCCTCACTGTTTTACACTGAAACTCCCAGCTCTCTCTTCACTATTTTACACTGAAAACCCAAGCTCTCTCCTCACTGTTTTACACTGAAACTCCAAGCTCTCTCCTCACTCTTTTAAATTGAAATTCCCGGTTCTCTCCTCACTGTTTTACACTGAATCTCCCAGCTTTCTCCTCACGGTTTTAAACTGAAACTCCCAGCTCTCTCCTAACAGTTTTACATTGTAACTCCCAGCTCTCTCCTCATTTTGTTACACTGAAACTCTCAGTTCTCTCCTCACTGATTTGCACTGAAACTCCTGGCTCTCTCCTCACTGTTTTACAGTGAAAATCCCAGCTCTCTCCTTACAGTTTTACACTGAAACTCCCAGCTCTCTTTTCACTGTTTTACACTGAAACTCCCAGCTGTCCCATCACTGTTTCATACTGAAACTCCCAGCTATCTCCTTACAGTTTTACACTAACTCCCAGCTCTCTCCTCACTGTTTTGCACTGACACTCCATATCTCTCCTCGCTGTTTTTCACTGAAACTCCCAGCTATACCCTCACTGTTTTACTCTGAAACTCCCAGCTCTCTCCTCGCTGTTATACACTGAGACTCCCAGCTCTCTCGTCTCTGTTTTACCCTGGAACTCCTCGTTCTATCCTCACTGTTTTACACTGGAACTCCCAGCTACTTCTTCACTGCTTTACACTCTAACTGCCAGCTTTCACCTCTCTCTTTTACAGTGAAACTCCCAGGTCTCTCCTCGATGTTTTACACTGAACCCCCAACTCACTCGTCATGTTTTACACTGGAACTGCCAGCTCCCACCTCACTGTTTTACACTTAAACTCCCAGCTCACTCCTCACTGTTTTACACTGAAACTCCAAGCTACCGGCTCACTGTTTTACACTGAAACTCCCAACTCCCTCCTCACTGATTTACGCTGAAACACCCAGCTCTCTCCTTACTGTTTTACACTGAAACTCCCAGCTCCCTCCTCACTGTTTTACAATGAAACTCCCGGGTCTCTTCTCACTGTTTTACACTGAAACTCCCTTCTTTCTCCTCATTGTTTTACATTGTAACTGCCGAATCTCTCCTCACTGTTTTACACTGACACTCCAGGCTCTCTCCTCACTCTATTACACTGAAACTCGCAGCTCTCTCTTCACTGTTTTACACTGAAACTCCCGGCTCTCTCCTCGCTGTTTTACACTGAAACTCCCAGCTCTCTACTCACTGTTTTACACTGAAACTCCCAGCTCTCTCCTTAATGTTTCACACAGAAACTCCCAGCTCCCTCCTCACTGTTTTATACTGACACTCACGGTTCTCTCCTCGCTGTTTTACACTGAAACTCCCAGCTCTCTCGACACTGTTCTACACTGAAACTCCCAGCTCTCTCCTCACTGTTTTACAAAGAAACTCCCAGCTCTCTCCTCACTGTTTTGCAATGACACTCCGGGAACTCTCTTCGCTGTTTTAAACACTGAATCAGCCGGCTCTCTACTCGCTGTTCTACACCGAAACACCCGACGCTCTACCTCGCTGTTTTAAACACTGAAACTCCCAACTCTCTCCTCCTGGTTTTACACTGAAACTCCCGTCTCTCTCCGCACTATTTTACACTTAAACTCCCAGCTTTCTCCTCACTGTTTTTAAACTGAAACTCCCGGCTCTCTCCTCACTGTTTTACATTGAAACTCCCAGCTCTCTCCTCACTGTTTTACACTGAAACTCCAAGTTCTCTCCTCACTGTTTTACGCTGAAACTCCCAGCTCACTCCTCACTGATATACACTGAAACTCCCAACTCTCTCCTCACTGTTTTACAATGAAACTCAAAGCTCACTCCTCGCTGTTTTACAATGACAATCCCAGCTCTCTCCTCGCTGTTTTAAACTGAAACTCCCAGCTCTCTCCTCTCTGTTTTCCACTGAAACTCCCAGCTCTCTCCTAACTGTTTTACACTGAAGCTCCCAGCTCTCTCCTCACTGTTTTACACTGAAAGTCCCAGCACTCTCCTCACTGTTTTACAATGAAACTCCCAGCTCTCTCCTCACTATTTTACACTGAAACTCTCAGCTCACTCCTCACAGATTTACACTGAAACTCCCTGCTCTCTCCTCACTGTTTTACACTGAAACTCTCAGCTCACTCCTCACAGATTTACACTGAAACTCCCTGCCCTCTCCTCACTATTTTACACTGAAACTCTCAGCTCACTCCTCACAGATTTACACTGAAACTCCCAGCTCTCTCCTCACTGTTTTACTCTGTAATTCCCAGCTCAAGCCTCACTGTTTAACACTGAAATCCCCAGCTCTCTCTTCGCTGTATTACAGTGGAACTCCCAGCTTTCTCCTCACTGTTTTAAACTGAAACTCCCAGCTATCGCCTCGGTGTTTTAAACTGAAACTCCCAGCTCTCTCCTCACTGTTTTACACTGAAACTCCCAGCTCTCTCCTCACTGTTTTACACTGAAACTCCCAGCTCTCTGCTCGTTGTTTTACAGTGAAACTCATGGCTCTCTCCTCACTGTTTTGCAATGACACTCCCGGATCTCTCTTCACTGCTTTAAACACTGAATCAGCCGGCTCTCTACTCGCTGTTCTACACCGAAACACCCGACGATCTACCTCGCTGTTTTAAACACTGAAACTCCCGTTTCTCCCCTCACTGTTTTACACTGAAGCTCCCAGCTCTCTCCTCACTGTTTTACACTGAAACTCCGAGCTCTCTCGTCACTGTTTAACACTGAAACCCCCAGCTCTCTCCTCGCTGTTTTGCACTGAAACTCCCAGCTCTCTCCTCAGTGTTTTACACTGAAACTATGGGTTCTCTCCTCACTGTTTTACACTGAAACTCCACGCTCTCTCCTCACTTTTGTACACTGAAAGTCCGAGTTCTCTCCTCGCTGTTTTAAACTGAAACTCCAAGCTCTCTCCTCACTGTTTTAAATTGAAATTCCCGGTTCTCTCCTCACTGTTTTACACTGAATCTCCCAGCTTTCTCCTCACGGTTTTAAACTGAAACTCCCAGCTCTCTCCTAACAGTTTTACATTGTAACTCCCAGCTCTCTCCTCATTTTGTTACACTGAAACTCTCAGTTCTCTCCTCACTGATTTACACTGAAACTCCCAGCTCTCTCCTTACTGTTTTACACTGGAACTCCCAGCTCTCTCCTCGCTGTTTTACACTGAAACTCCTGGCTCTCTCCTCACTGTTTTACAGTGAAAATCCCAGCTCTCTCCTTACAGTTTTACACTGAAACTCCCAGCTCTCTTTTCACTGTTTTACACTGAAACTCCCAGCTGTCACATCACTGTTTCATACTGAAACTCCCAGCTCTCTCCTTACAGTTTTACACTAACTCCCAGCTCTCTCCTCACTGTTTTACACTGACACTCCATATCTCTCCTCGCTGTTTTTCACTGAAACTCCCAGCTATACCCTCACTGTTTTACTCTGAAACTCCCAGCTCTCTCCTCGCTGTTATACACTGAGACTCCCAGCTCTCTCGTCTCTGTTTTACCCTGGAACTCCTCGTTCTATCCTCACTGTTTTACACTGGAACTCCCAGCTACTTCCTCACTGCTTTACACTCTAACTGCCAGCTTTCACCTCTCTCTTTTACAGTGAAACTCCCAGGTCTCTCCTCGATGTTTTACACTGAACCCCCAACTCACTCGTCATGTTTTACACTGGAACTGCCAGCTCCCACCTCACTGTTTTACACTTAAACTCCCAGCTCACTCCTCACTGTTTTACACTGAAACTCCAAGCTACCGGCTCACTGTTTTACACTGAAACTCCCAACTCCCTCCTCACTGATTTACGCTGAAACACCCAGCTCTCTCCTTACTGTTTTACACTGAAACTCCCAGCTCCCTCCTCACTGTTTTACAATGAAACTCCCGGGTCTCTTCTCACTGTTTTACACTGAAACTCCCTTCTTTCTCCTCATTGTTTTACATTGTAACTGCCGAATCTCTCCTCACTGTTTTACACTGACACTCCAGGCTCTCTCCTCACTCTATTACACTGAAACTCGCAGCTCTCTCTTCACTGTTTTACACTGAAACTCCCGGCTCTCTCCTCGCTGTTTTACACTGAAACTCCCAGCTCTCTACTCACTGTTTTACACTGAAACTCCCAGCTCTCTCCTTAATGTTTCACACTGAAACTCCCAGCTCCCTCCTCACTGTTTTATACTGACACTCACGGTTCTCTCCTCGCTGTTTTACACTGAAACTCCCAGCTCTCTCGACACTGTTCTACACTGAAACTCCCAGCTCTCTCCTCACTGTTTTACAAAGAAACTCCCAGCTCTCTCCTCACTGTTTTGCAATGACACTCCGGGAACTCTCTTCGCTGTTTTAAACACTGAATCAGCCGGCTCTCTACTCGCTGTTCTACACCGAAACACCCGACGCTCTACCTCGCTGTTTTAAACACTGAAACTCCCAACTCTCTCCTCCTGGTTTTACACTGAAACTCCCGTCTCTCTCCGCACTATTTTACACTTAAACTCCCAGCTTTCTCCTCACTGTTTTTAAACTGAAACTCCCGGCTCTCTCCTCACTGTTTTACATTGAAACTCCCAGCTCTCTCCTCACTGTTTTACACTGAAACTCCAAGTTCTCTCCTCACTGTTTTACGCTGAAACTCCCAGCTCACTCCTCACTGATATACACTGAAACTCCCAACTCTCTCCTCACTGTTTTACAATGAAACTCAAAGCTCACTCCTCGCTGTTTTACAATGACAATCCCAGCTCTCTCCTCGCTGTTTTAAACTGAAACTCCCAGCTCTCTCCTCTCTGTTTTCCACTGAAACTCCCAGCTCTCTCCTAACTGTTTTACACTGAAGCTCCCAGCTCTCTCCTCACTGTTTTACACTGAAAGTCCCAACACTCTCCTCACTGTTTTACAATGAAACTCCCAGCTCTCTCCTCACTATTTTACACTGAAACTCTCAGCTCACTCCTCACAGATTTACACTGAAACTCCCTGCTCTCTCCTCACTGTTTTACACTGAAACTCTCAGCTCACTCCTCACAGATTTACACTGAAACTCCCTGTCCTCTCCTCACTATTTTACACTGAAACTCTCAGCTCACTCCTCACAGATTTACACTGAAACTCCCTGCTCTCTCCTCACTGTTTTACACTGAAACTCCCAGCTCTCTCTTCACTGTTTTACACTGAAACTCCCAGCTCTCTCCACACTGTTTTACACCGAAACTCCCAGCTCTCTCCTCACTGTTTTACATGGAAACTCCCAGCTCTCTCCTCACTGTTTTACACTGAATCTCCCAGCACTCTCCTCGCTGTTTTACACTGAAACTCCAAGCTCTCCTCACTGTTTTCCACTGAAACCCCCAGCTCTCTCCTCGCTGTTTTGCACTGAAACTCCCAGCTCTCTCCTCAGTGTTTTACACTGAAACTATGGGTTCTCTCCTCACTGTTTTACACTGAAACTCCACGCTCTCTCCTCACTTTTGTACACTGAAAGTCCGAGTTCTCTCCTCGCTGTTTTAAACTGAAACTCCAAGCTCTCTCCTCACTGTTTTAAATTGAAATTCCCGGTTCTCTCCTCACTGTTTTACACTGAATCTCCCAGCTTTCTCCTCACGGTTTTAAACTGAAACTCCCAGCTCTCTCCTAACAGTTTTACATTGTAACTCCCAGCTCTCTCCTCATTTTGTTACACTGAAACTCTCAGTTCTCTCCTCACTGATTTACACTGAAACTCCCAGCTCTCTCCTTACTGTTTTACACTGGAACTCCCAGCTCTCTCCTCGCTGTTTTACACTGAAACTCCTGGCTCTCTCCTCACTGTTTTACAGTGAAAATCCCAGCTCTCTCCTTACAGTTTTACACTGAAACTCCCAGCTCTCTTTTCACTGTTTTACACTGAAACTCCCAGCTGTCACATCACTGTTTCATACTGAAACTCCCAGCTCTCTCCTTACAGTTTTACACTAACTCCCAGCTCTCTCCTCACTGTTTTACACTGACACTCCATATCTCTCCTCGCTGTTTTTCACTGAAACTCCCAGCTATACCCTCACTGTTTTACTCTGAAACTCCCAGCTCTCTCCTCGCTGTTATACACTGAGACTCCCAGCTCTCTCGTCTCTGTTTTACCCTGGAACTCCTCGTTCTATCCTCACTGTTTTACACTGGAACTCCCAGCTACTTCCTCACTGCTTTACACTCTAACTGCCAGCTTTCACCTCTCTCTTTTACAGTGAAACTCCCAGGTCTCTCCTCGATGTTTTACACTGAACCCCCAACTCACTCGTCATGTTTTACACTGGAACTGCCAGCTCCCACCTCACTGTTTTACACTTAAACTCCCAGCTCACTCCTCACTGTTTTACACTGAAACTCCAAGCTACCGGCTCACTGTTTTACACTGAAACTCCCAACTCCCTCCTCACTGATTTACGCTGAAACACCCAGCTCTCTCCTTACTGTTTTACACTGAAACTCCCAGCTCCCTCCTCACTGTTTTACAATGAAACTCCCGGGTCTCTTCTCACTGTTTTACACTGAAACTCCCTTCTTTCTCCTCATTGTTTTACATTGTAACTGCCGAATCTCTCCTCACTGTTTTACACTGACACTCCAGGCTCTCTCCTCACTCTATTACACTGAAACTCGCAGCTCTCTCTTCACTGTTTTACACTGAAACTCCCGGCTCTCTCCTCGCTGTTTTACACTGAAACTCCCAGCTCTCTACTCACTGTTTTACACTGAAACTCCCAGCTCTCTCCTTAATGTTTCACACTGAAACTCCCAGCTCCCTCCTCACTGTTTTATACTGACACTCACGGTTCTCTCCTCGCTGTTTTACACTGAAACTCCCAGCTCTCTCGACACTGTTCTACACTGAAACTCCCAGCTCTCTCCTCACTGTTTTACAAAGAAACTCCCAGCTCTCTCCTCACTGTTTTGCAATGACACTCCGGGAACTCTCTTCGCTGTTTTAAACACTGAATCAGCCGGCTCTCTACTCGCTGTTCTACACCGAAACACCCGACGCTCTACCTCGCTGTTTTAAACACTGAAACTCCCAACTCTCTCCTCCTGGTTTTACACTGAAACTCCCGTCTCTCTCCGCACTATTTTACACTTAAACTCCCAGCTTTCTCCTCACTGTTTTTAAACTGAAACTCCCGGCTCTCTCCTCACTGTTTTACATTGAAACTCCCAGCTCTCTCCTCACTGTTTTACACTGAAACTCCAAGTTCTCTCCTCACTGTTTTACGCTGAAACTCCCAGCTCACTCCTCACTGATTTACACTGAAACTCCCAACTCTCTCCTCACTGTTTTACAATGAAACTCAAAGCTCACTCCTCGCTGTTTTACAATGACAATCCCAGCTCTCTCCTCGCTGTTTTAAACTGAAACTCCCAGCTTTCTCCTCTCTGTTTTCCACTGAAACTCCCAGCTCTCTCCTAACTGTTTTACACTGAAGCTCCCAGCTCTCTCCTCACTGTTTTACACTGAAACTCTCAGCTCACTCCTCACAGATTTACACTGAAACTCCCAGCTCTCTCCTCACTATTTTACACTGAAACTCTCAGCTCACTCCTCACAGATTTACACTGAAACTCCCTGCTCTCTCCTCACTGTTTTACACTGAAACTCCCAGCTCTCTCGTCACTGTTTTACTCTGTAATTCCCAGCTCAAGCCTCACTGTTTTACGCTGAAACTCCCAGCTCACTCCTCGCTGATTTACACTGAAACTCCCAACTCTCTCATCACTGTTTTACAATGACAATCCCAGCTCTCTCCTCGCTGTTTTAAACTGAAACTCCCAGCTCTCTCCTCTCTGTTTTCCACTGAAACTCCCAGCTCTCTCCTAACTGTTTTACACTGAAAGTCCAAGCACTCTCCTCACTGTTTTACAATGAAACTCCCAGCTCTCTCCTCACTATTTTACACTGAAACTCTCAGCTCACTCCTCACAGATTTACACTGAAACTCCCTGCTCTCTCCTCACTGTTTTACACTGAAACTCCCTCCTCTCTCGTCACTGTTTTACTCTGTAACTCCCAGCTCAAGCCTCACTGTTTAACACTGAAATCCCCAGCACTCTCTTCGCTGTATTACAGTGAAACTCCCAGCTTTCTCCTCACTGTTTTAACCTGAAACTCCCAGCTATCTCCTCGGTGTTTTAACCTGAAACTCCCAGCTCCCTCCTCACTGTTTTACACTGAAACTCCCAGCTCTCTCCTCACTGTTTTACACTGAAACTCCCAGCTCTCTGCTCGTTGTTTTACAGTGAAACTCATGGCTCTCTCCTCACTGTTTTGCAGTGACACTCCCAGATCTCTCTTCACTGCTTTAAACACTGAATCAGCCGGCTCTCTACTCGCTGTTCTACACCGAAACACCCGACGATCTACCTCGCTGTTTTAAACACTGAAACTCCCAACTCTCTCCTCCCGGTTTTACACTGAAACTCCCGTCTCTCCCCTCACTGTTTCACACTGAAGCTCCCAGCTCTCTCCTCACTGTTTTACACTGAAACTCGCAGCTCTCTCGTCACTGTTTAACACTGAAACTCCCAGCTCTCTCCTCACTGTTTTACACCGAAACTCCCAGCTCTCTCTTCACTGTTTTACACTGAAACTCCCAGCTCTCACCACACTGTTTTACACCGAAACTCCCAGCTCTCTCCTCACTGTTTTACATGGAAACTCCCAGCTCTCTCCTCACTGTTTTACACTGAATCTCCCAGCACTCTCCTCGCTGTTTTACACTGAAATTCCCAGCTCTCCTCACTGTTTTCCACTGAAACCCCCAGCTCTCTCCTCACTGTTTTACACTGAATCTCCCAGCTTTCTCCTCGCTGTTATACACTGAAACTCACAGCTCTCTCCTCAGTTTTTAACATTGAAACTCCCAGCTCCTTCCTCACTGTTTAAAACTGAAACTCCCAGATCTCCACTAACTGTTTTACAATGAAACTCCTGGCTTTTTTCTCAGTGTTTTACATTGAAATTCCCCGCTTTTTCCTCACTGTTTTACACTGAAACTCCCAACTGTCTCCTCACTGTTATACACTGAAACTCCCATCTCACTCCTCACTGTTTTACACTGAAACTCCCAGCTCTGTACTCACTGTTTTACACTGAAACTCCCAGCTCTGTACTCACTGTTTTACACTGAAACTCCCAGCTCTCTCCCCACTGTTTTACACTGAAACTCCCAGCTCTGTACTCACTGTTTTACACTGAAACTCCCAGCTCTCTCCCCACTGTTTTACACTGAAACTCCCAGCTCTCTCCTCCCTGTTTTACACTGAAACTACCAGCTCCCTTCTCACTGTTTTACAATTAAACTCCCAGCTCTCTCCTCACTGTTCTACATTGAAACTCCCCGCTCTCTCCTCACTGTTTTCGACTGAAACATCCAGCTCTCTCCTCACTGTTTTACATTGAAACTCCCAGCTCCATCCTCACTGTTTAATACTGAAACTCCCAGCTCTCTCTTCACCGTTTTACACTGATCACCCACCTCTCTCCTCACTGTTTTACACTGACACTCCTGGCTCTTGCCTCACTGTTTTACATTGAAACTCCGAGATCTCTGCTCACTGTATAACACTGAAACTCCCAGCTCTCTCCTCACTGTTATACACTGAAACTCCCAGCTCTCTCGTCTCTGTTTTACCCTGGAACTCCTCGTTCTATGCTCACTGTTTTACACTGGAACTCCCAGCTACTTCCTCACTGTTTTACACTCTAACTGCCAGCTATTACATCTCTCTTTTACAGTGAAACTCCCAGATCTCTCCTCGATGTTTTACACTGAAACCCCCAACACACTCGTCACTGTTTTACACTGGAACTGCCAGCTCCCACCTCACTGATTTACACTAAAACTCGCAGCTCACTCCTCACTGTTTTACACTGAAACTCCAAGCTACCGGCTCACTGTTTTACACTGAAACTCCCAACTCCCTCCTCACTGTTTTATGCTGAAACACCCAGCTCTCTCCTCACTGTTTTACACTGAAACTCCCAGCTCCCTCCTCACTGTTTTACAATGAAACTCCCGGGTCTCTTCTCACTGTTTTACACTGAAACTCCCTGCTTTCTCCTCATTGTTTTACATTGTAACTGCCGAATCTCTCCTCACTGTTTTACACTGACACTCCAGGCTCTCTCCTCACTCTATTACACTGAAACTCGCAGATCTCTCTTCACTGTTTTACACTGAAACTCCCAGCTCTCTCCTCGCTGTTTTACACTGAAACTCCCAGCTCTCCTCTCACTGTTTTACACTGAAACTCCCAGCTCTTCCTTAATGTTTCACACAGAAACTCCCAGCTCCCTCCTCACTGTTTTATACTGACACTCACGGTTCTCTCCTCGCTGATTTAGACAGAAACTCCCAGCTCTCTCGACACTGTTCTACACTGAAACTCCCAGCTCTCTCCTCACTGTTTTACAAAGAAACTCCCAGCTCTCTCCTCACTGTTTTGCAATGACACTCCCGGATCTCTCTTCGCTGTTTTAAACACTGAATCAGCCGGCTCTCTACTCGCTGTTCTACACCGAAACACCCGACGCTCTACCACGCTGTTTTAAACACTGAAACTCCCAACTCTCTCCTCCTGGATTTACACTGAAACTCCCGTCTCTCTCCGCACAATTTTACACTTAAACTCCAAGCTCTCTCCTCACTGTTTTACACTGAAACTCCCGGCTCTCTCCTCACTGTTTTACATTGAAACTCCCAGCTCTCTCCTCACTGTTTTAAACTGAAAGTCCAAGCTCTCTCCTCACTGTTTTACGCTGAAACTCCCAGCTCACTCCTCACTGATTTACACTGAAACTCCCAACTCTCTCCTCACTGTTTTACAATGAAACTCAAAGCTCACTCCTCGCTGTTTTACAATGACAATCCCAGCTCTCTCCTCGCTGTTTTAAACTGAAACTCCCAGCTTTCTCCTCTCTGTTTTCCACTGAAACTCCCAGCTCTCTCCTAACTGTTTTACACTGAAGCTCCCAGCTCTCTCCTCACTGTTTTACACTGAAACTCTCAGCTCACTCCTCACAGATTTACACTGAAACTCCCAGCTCTCTCCTCACTATTTTACACTGAAACTCTCAGCTCACTCCTCACAGATTTACACTGAAACTCCCTGCTCTCTCCTCACTGTTTTACACTGAAACTCCCAGCTCTCTCGTCACTGTTTTACTCTGTAATTCCCAGCTCAAGCCTCACTGTTTTACGCTGAAACTCCCAGCTCACTCCTCGCTGATTTACACTGAAACTCCCAACTCTCTCATCACTGTTTTACAATGACAATCCCAGCTCTCTCCTCGCTGTTTTAAACTGAAACTCCCAGCTCTCTCCTCTCTGTTTTCCACTGAAACTCCCAGCTCTCTCCTAACTGTTTTACACTGAAAGTCCAAGCACTCTCCTCACTGTTTTACAATGAAACTCCCAGCTCTCTCCTCACTATTTTACACTGAAACTCTCAGCTCACTCCTCACAGATTTACACTGAAACTCCCTGCTCTCTCCTCACTGTTTTACACTGAAACTCCCTCCTCTCTCGTCACTGTTTTACTCTGTAACTCCCAGCTCAAGCCTCACTGTTTAACACTGAAATCCCCAGCACTCTCTTCGCTGTATTACAGTGAAACTCCCAGCTTTCTCCTCACTGTTTTAACCTGAAACTCCCAGCTATCTCCTCGGTGTTTTAACCTGAAACTCCCAGCTCCCTCCTCACTGTTTTACACTGAAACTCCCAGCTCTCTCCTCACTGTTTTACACTGAAACTCCCAGCTCTCTGCTCGTTGTTTTACAGTGAAACTCATGGCTCTCTCCTCACTGTTTTGCAGTGACACTCCCAGATCTCTCTTCACTGCTTTAAACACTGAATCAGCCGGCTCTCTACTCGCTGTTCTACACCGAAACACCCGACGATCTACCTCGCTGTTTTAAACACTGAAACTCCCAACTCTCTCCTCCCGGTTTTACACTGAAACTCCCGTCTCTCCCCTCACTGTTTCACACTGAAGCTCCCAGCTCTCTCCTCACTGTTTTACACTGAAACTCGCAGCTCTCTCGTCACTGTTTAACACTGAAACTCCCAGCTCTCTCCTCACTGTTTTACACCGAAACTCCCAGCTCTCTCTTCACTGTTTTACACTGAAACTCCCAGCTCTCACCACACTGTTTTACACCGAAACTCCCAGCTCTCTCCTCACTGTTTTACATGGAAACTCCCAGCTCTCTCCTCACTGTTTTACACTGAATCTCCCAGCACTCTCCTCGCTGTTTTACACTGAAATTCCCAGCTCTCCTCACTGTTTTCCACTGAAACCCCCAGCTCTCTCCTCACTGTTTTACACTGAATCTCCCAGCTTTCTCCTCGCTGTTATACACTGAAACTCACAGCTCTCTCCTCAGTTTTTAACATTGAAACTCCCAGCTCCTTCCTCACTGTTTAAAACTGAAACTCCCAGATCTCCACTAACTGTTTTACAATGAAACTCCTGGCTTTTTTCTCAGTGTTTTACATTGAAATTCCCCGCTTTTTCCTCACTGTTTTACACTGAAACTCCCAACTGTCTCCTCACTGTTATACACTGAAACTCCCATCTCACTCCTCACTGTTTTACACTGAAACTCCCAGCTCTGTACTCACTGTTTTACACTGAAACTCCCAGCTCTGTACTCACTGTTTTACACTGAAACTCCCAGCTCTCTCCCCACTGTTTTACACTGAAACTCCCAGCTCTGTACTCACTGTTTTACACTGAAACTCCCAGCTCTCTCCCCACTGTTTTACACTGAAACTCCCAGCTCTCTCCTCCCTGTTTTACACTGAAACTACCAGCTCCCTTCTCACTGTTTTACAATTAAACTCCCAGCTCTCTCCTCACTGTTCTACATTGAAACTCCCCGCTCTCTCCTCACTGTTTTCGACTGAAACATCCAGCTCTCTCCTCACTGTTTTACATTGAAACTCCCAGCTCCATCCTCACTGTTTAATACTGAAACTCCCAGCTCTCTCTTCACCGTTTTACACTGATCACCCACCTCTCTCCTCACTGTTTTACACTGACACTCCTGGCTCTTGCCTCACTGTTTTACATTGAAACTCCGAGATCTCTGCTCACTGTATAACACTGAAACTCCCAGCTCTCTCCTCACTGTTATACACTGAAACTCCCAGCTCTCTCGTCTCTGTTTTACCCTGGAACTCCTCGTTCTATGCTCACTGTTTTACACTGGAACTCCCAGCTACTTCCTCACTGTTTTACACTCTAACTGCCAGCTATTACATCTCTCTTTTACAGTGAAACTCCCAGATCTCTCCTCGATGTTTTACACTGAAACCCCCAACACACTCGTCACTGTTTTACACTGGAACTGCCAGCTCCCACCTCACTGATTTACACTAAAACTCGCAGCTCACTCCTCACTGTTTTACACTGAAACTCCAAGCTACCGGCTCACTGTTTTACACTGAAACTCCCAACTCCCTCCTCACTGTTTTATGCTGAAACACCCAGCTCTCTCCTCACTGTTTTACACTGAAACTCCCAGCTCCCTCCTCACTGTTTTACAATGAAACTCCCGGGTCTCTTCTCACTGTTTTACACTGAAACTCCCTGCTTTCTCCTCATTGTTTTACATTGTAACTGCCGAATCTCTCCTCACTGTTTTACACTGACACTCCAGGCTCTCTCCTCACTCTATTACACTGAAACTCGCAGATCTCTCTTCACTGTTTTACACTGAAACTCCCAGCTCTCTCCTCGCTGTTTTACACTGAAACTCCCAGCTCTCCTCTCACTGTTTTACACTGAAACTCCCAGCTCTTCCTTAATGTTTCACACAGAAACTCCCAGCTCCCTCCTCACTGTTTTATACTGACACTCACGGTTCTCTCCTCGCTGATTTAGACAGAAACTCCCAGCTCTCTCGACACTGTTCTACACTGAAACTCCCAGCTCTCTCCTCACTGTTTTACAAAGAAACTCCCAGCTCTCTCCTCACTGTTTTGCAATGACACTCCCGGATCTCTCTTCGCTGTTTTAAACACTGAATCAGCCGGCTCTCTACTCGCTGTTCTACACCGAAACACCCGACGCTCTACCACGCTGTTTTAAACACTGAAACTCCCAACTCTCTCCTCCTGGATTTACACTGAAACTCCCGTCTCTCTCCGCACAATTTTACACTTAAACTCCAAGCTCTCTCCTCACTGTTTTACACTGAAACTCCCGGCTCTCTCCTCACTGTTTTACATTGAAACTCCCAGCTCTCTCCTCACTGTTTTAAACTGAAAGTCCAAGCTCTCTCCTCACTGTTTTACGCTGAAACTCCCAGCTCACTCCTCACTGATTTACACTGAAACTCCCAACTCTCTCCTCACTGTTTTACAATGAAACTCAAAGCTCACTCCTCGCTGCTTTGCAATGACAATCACAGCTCGCTCCTCGCTGTTTTAAACTGAAACTCCCAGCTCTCTCCTCTCTGTTTTACACTGAAACTCCCAGCTCTCACCTCACTGTTTTACACTGAAAGTCCCAGCACTCTCCTCACTGTTTTACAATGAAACTCCCAGCTCTCTCCTCACTCTTTTACACTGAAACTCCCAGCTCTCTCCTCAGTGTTTTACACTGAAACTATGGGTTCTCTCCTCACTGTTTTACACTGAAACTCCACGCTCTCTCCTCACTTTTGTACACTGAAAGTCCGAGTTCTCTCCTCGCTGTTTTAAACTGAAACTCCAAGCTCTCTCCTCACTGTTTTAAATTGAAATTCCCGGTTCTCTCCTCACTGTTTTACACTGAATCTCCCAGCTTTCTCCTCACGGTTTTAAACTGAAACTCCCAGCTCTCTCCTAACAGTTTTACATTGTAACTCCCAGCTCTCTCCTCATTTTGTTACACTGAAACTCTCAGTTCTCTCCTCACTGATTTACACTGAAACTCCCAGCTCTCTCCTTACTGTTTTACACTGGAACTCCCAGCTCTCTCCTCGCTGTTTTACACTGAAACTCCTGGCTCTCTCCTCACTGTTTTACAGTGAAAATCCCAGCTCTCTCCTTACAGTTTTACACTGAAACTCCCAGCTCTCTTTTCACTGTTTTACACTGAAACTCCCAGCTGTCACATCACTGTTTCATACTGAAACTCCCAGCTCTCTCCTTACAGTTTTACACTAACTCCCAGCTCTCTCCTCACTGTTTTACACTGACACTCCATATCTCTCCTCGCTGTTTTTCACTGAAACTCCCAGCTATACCCTCACTGTTTTACTCTGAAACTCCCAGCTCTCTCCTCGCTGTTATACACTGAGACTCCCAGCTCTCTCGTCTCTGTTTTACCCTGGAACTCCTCGTTCTATCCTCACTGTTTTACACTGGAACTCCCAGCTACTTCCTCACTGCTTTACACTCTAACTGCCAGCTTTCACCTCTCTCTTTTACAGTGAAACTCCCAGGTCTCTCCTCGATGTTTTACACTGAACCCCCAACTCACTCGTCATGTTTACACTGGAACTGCCAGCTCCCACCTCACTGTTTTACACTTAAACTCCCAGCTCACTCCTCACTGTTTTACACTGAAACTCCAAGCTACCGGCTCACTGTTTTACACTGAAACTCCCAACTCCCTCCTCACTGATTTACGCTGAAACACCCAGCTCTCTCCTTACTGTTTTACACTGAAACTCCCAGCTCCCTCCTCACTGTTTTACAATGAAACTCCCGGGTCTCTTCTCACTGTTTTACACTGAAACTCCCTTCTTTCTCCTCATTGTTTTACATTGTAACTGCCGAATCTCTCCTCACTGTTTTACACTGACACTCCAGGCTCTCTCCTCACTCTATTACACTGAAACTCGCAGCTCTCTCTTCACTGTTTTACACTGAAACTCCCGGCTCTCTCCTCGCTGTTTTACACTGAAACTCCCAGCTCTCTACTCACTGTTTTACACTGAAACTCCCAGCTCTCTCCTTAATGTTTCACACTGAAACTCCCAGCTCCCTCCTCACTGTTTTATACTGACACTCACGGTTCTCTCCTCGCTGTTTTACACTGAAACTCCCAGCTCTCTCGACACTGTTCTACACTGAAACTCCCAGCTCTCTCCTCACTGTTTTACAAAGAAACTCCCAGCTCTCTCCTCACTGTTTTGCAATGACACTCCGGGAACTCTCTTCGCTGTTTTAAACACTGAATCAGCCGGCTCTCTACTCGCTGTTCTACACCGAAACACCCGACGCTCTACCTCGCTGTTTTAAACACTGAAACTCCCAACTCTCTCCTCCTGGTTTTACACTGAAACTCCCGTCTCTCTCCGCACTATTTTACACTTAAACTCCCAGCTTTCTCCTCACTGTTTTTAAACTGAAACTCCCGGCTCTCTGCTCACTGTTTTACATTGAAACTCCCAGCTCTCTCCTCACTGTTTTACACTGAAACTCCAAGTTCTCTCCTCACTGTTTTACGCTGAAACTCCCAGCTCACTCCTCACTGATTTACACTGAAACTCCCAACTCTCTCCTCACTGTTTTACAATGAAACTCAAAGCTCACTCCTCGCTGTTTTACAATGACAATCCCAGCTCTCTCCTCGCTGTTTTAAACTGAAACTCCCAGCTTTCTCCTCTCTGTTTTCCACTGAAACTCCCAGCTCTCTCCTAACTGTTTTACACTGAAGCTCCCAGCTCTCTCCTCACTGTTTTACACTGAAACTCTCAGCTCACTCCTCACAGATTTACACTGAAACTCCCAGCTCTCTCCTCACTATTTTACACTGAAACTCTCAGCTCACTCCTCACAGATTTACACTGAAACTCCCTGCTCTCTCCTCACTGTTTTACACTGAAACTCCCAGCTCTCTCGTCACTGTTTTACTCTGTAATTCCCAGCTCAAGCCTCACTGTTTTACGCTGAAACTCCCAGCTCACTCCTCGCTGATTTACACTGAAACTCCCAACTCTCTCATCACTGTTTTACAATGACAATCCCAGCTCTCTCCTCGCTGTTTTAAACTGAAACTCCCAGCTCTCTCCTCTGTTTTCCACTGAAACTCCCAGCTCTCTCCTAACTGTTTTACACTGAAAGTCCAAGCACTCTCCTCACTGTTTTACAATGAAACTCCCAGCTCTCTCCTCACTATTTTACACTGAAACTCTCAGCTCACTCCTCACAGATTTACACTGAAACTCCCTGCTCTCTCCTCACTGTTTTACACTGAAACTCCCTCCTCTCTCGTCACTGTTTTACTCTGTAACTCCCAGCTCAAGCCTCACTGTTTAACACTGAAATCCCCAGCACTCTCTTCGCTGTATTACAGTGAAACTCCCAGCTTTCTCCTCACTGTTTTAACCTGAAACTCCCAGCTATCTCCTCGGTGTTTTAACCTGAAACTCCCAGCTCCCTCCTCACTGTTTTACACTGAAACTCCCAGCTCTCTCCTCACTGTTTTACACTGAAACTCCCAGCTCTCTGCTCGTTGTTTTACAGTGAAACTCATGGCTCTCTCCTCACTGTTTTGCAGTGACACTCCCAGATCTCTCTTCACTGCTTTAAACACTGAATCAGCCGGCTCTCTACTCGCTGTTCTACACCGAAACACCCGACGATCTACCTCGCTGTTTTAAACACTGAAACTCCCAACTCTCTCCTCCCGGTTTTACACTGAAACTCCCGTCTCTCCGCTCACTGTTTCACACTGAAGCTCCCAGCTCTCTCCTCACTGTTTTACACTGAAACTCGCAGCTCTCTCGTCACTGTTTAACACTGAAACTCCCAGCTCTCTCCTCACTGTTTTACACCGAAACTCCCAGCTCTCTCTTCACTGTTTTACACTGAAACTCCCAGCTCTCACCACACTGTTTTACACCGAAACTCCCAGCTCTCTCCTCACTGTTTTACATGGAAACTCCCAGCTCTCTCCTCACTGTTTTACACTGAATCTCCCAGCACTCTCCTCGCTGTTTTACACTGAAATTCCCAGCTCTCCTCACTGTTTTCCACTGAAACCCCCAGCTCTCTCCTCACTGTTTTACACTGAATCTCCCAGCTTTCTCCTCGCTGTTATACACTGAAACTCACAGCTCTCTCCTCAGTTTTTAACATTGAAACTCCCAGCTCCTTCCTCACTGTTTAAAACTGAAACTCCCAGATCTCCACTAACTGTTTTACAATGAAACTCCTGGCTTTTTTCTCAGTGTTTTACATTGAAATTCCCCGCTTTTTCCTCACTGTTTTACACTGAAACTCCCAACTGTCTCCTCACTGTTATACACTGAAACTCCCATCTCACTCCTCACTGTTTTACACTGAAACTCCCAGCTCTGTACTCACTGTTTTACACTGAAACTCCCAGCTCTGTACTCACTGTTTTACACTGAAACTCCCAGCTCTCTCCCCACTGTTTTACACTGAAACTCCCAGCTCTGTACTCACTGTTTTACACTGAAACTCCCAGCTCTCTCCCCACTGTTTTACACTGAAACTCCCAGCTCTCTCCTCCCTGTTTTACACTGAAACTACCAGCTCCCTTCTCACTGTTTTACAATTAAACTCCCAGCTCTCTCCTCACTGTTCTACATTGAAACTCCCCGCTCTCTCCTCACTGTTTTCGACTGAAACATCCAGCTCTCTCCTCACTGTTTTACATTGAAACTCCCAGCTCCATCCTCACTGTTTAATACTGAAACTCCCAGCTCTCTCTTCACCGTTTTACACTGATCACCCACCTCTCTCCTCACTGTTTTACACTGACACTCCTGGCTCTTGCCTCACTGTTTTACATTGAAACTCCGAGATCTCTGCTCACTGTATAACACTGAAACTCCCAGCTCTCTCCTCACTGTTATACACTGAAACTCCCAGCTCTCTCGTCTCTGTTTTACCCTGGAACTCCTCGTTCTATGCTCACTGTTTTACACTGGAACTCCCAGCTACTTCCTCACTGTTTTACACTCTAACTGCCAGCTATTACATCTCTCTTTTACAGTGAAACTCCCAGATCTCTCCTCGATGTTTTACACTGAAACCCCCAACACACTCGTCACTGTTTTACACTGGAACTGCCAGCTCCCACCTCACTGATTTACACTAAAACTCGCAGCTCACTCCTCACTGTTTTACACTGAAACTCCAAGCTACCGGCTCACTGTTTTACACTGAAACTCCCAACTCCCTCCTCACTGTTTTATGCTGAAACACCCAGCTCTCTCCTCACTGTTTTACACTGAAACTCCCAGCTCCCTCCTCACTGTTTTACAATGAAACTCCCGGGTCTCTTCTCACTGTTTTACACTGAAACTCCCTGCTTTCTCCTCATTGTTTTACATTGTAACTGCCGAATCTCTCCTCACTGTTTTACACTGACACTCCAGGCTCTCTCCTCACTCTATTACACTGAAACTCGCAGATCTCTCTTCACTGTTTTACACTGAAACTCCCAGCTCTCTCCTCGCTGTTTTACACTGAAACTCCCAGCTCTCCTCTCACTGTTTTACACTGAAACTCCCAGCTCTTCCTTAATGTTTCACACAGAAACTCCCAGCTCCCTCCTCACTGTTTTATACTGACACTCACGGTTCTCTCCTCGCTGATTTAGACAGAAACTCCCAGCTCTCTCGACACTGTTCTACACTGAAACTCCCAGCTCTCTCCTCACTGTTTTACAAAGAAACTCCCAGCTCTCTCCTCACTGTTTTGCAATGACACTCCCGGATCTCTCTTCGCTGTTTTAAACACTGAATCAGCCGGCTCTCTACTCGCTGTTCTACACCGAAACACCCGACGCTCTACCACGCTGTTTTAAACACTGAAACTCCCAACTCTCTCCTCCTGGATTTACACTGAAACTCCCGTCTCTCTCCGCACAATTTTACACTTAAACTCCAAGCTCTCTCCTCACTGTTTTACACTGAAACTCCCGGCTCTCTCCTCACTGTTTTACATTGAAACTCCCAGCTCTCTCCTCACTGTTTTAAACTGAAAGTCCAAGCTCTCTCCTCACTGTTTTACGCTGAAACTCCCAGCTCACTCCTCACTGATTTACACTGAAACTCCCAACTCTCTCCTCACTGTTTTACAATGAAACTCAAAGCTCACTCCTCGCTGCTTTGCAATGACAATCACAGCTCGCTCCTCGCTGTTTTAAACTGAAACTCCCAGCTCTCTCCTCTCTGTTTTACACTGAAACTCCCAGCTCTCACCTCACTGTTTTACACTGAAAGTCCCAGCACTCTCCTCACTGTTTTACAATGAAACTCCCAGCTCTCTCCTCACTATTTTACACTGAAACTCTCAGCTCACTCCTCACAGATTTAAACTGAAACTCCCTGCTCTCTCCTCACTGTTTTACTCTGTAACTCCCAGCTCACGCCTCAATTTTTAACACTGAAATCCCCAGCTCTCTCTTCGCTGTATTACAGTGAAACTCCCAGATTTCTCCTCACTGTTTTACACTGAAACTCGCAGCTATCTCCTCGGTGTTTTAAACTGAAAATCCCAGCTCTCTCCTCACTGTTTTACACTGAAACTCCCAGCTCTCTCCTCGCTGTTTTACACTGAAACTCCCTGCTCTCTGCTCACTGTTTTACACTTAAACTCCCAGCTCCCTCCTCACTGTTTTATACTGACACTCACGGTTCTCTCCTCGCTGTTTTAGACTGAAACTCCCAGCTCTCTCGACAATGTTCTACACTGAAACTCCCAGCTCACTCCTCACTGTTTTACAAAGAAACTCCCAGCTCTCTCCTCACTTTCTTGCAATGACACTACCGGATCTCTCTTCGCTGTTTTAAACACTGAATGAGACGGCTCTCTACTCGCTGTTCTACACCGAAACACCCGACGCTCTACCTCGCTGTTTTAAGCACTGAAACTCCCAACTCTCTCCTCCTGGATTTACACTGAAACTCCCGTATCTTTTCGCACTATTTTACACTTAAACTCCCAGCTCTCTCCTCACTGTTTTACACTGAAACTCCCAGCTCTCTCGACACTGTTCTACACTGAAACTCCCAGCTCTCTCCTCACTGTTTTACACTGAAACTCCCAACTCTCTCCTCACTGTTTTACAATGAAACTCAAAGCTCACTCCTCGCTGTTTTACAATGACAATCCCAGCTCTCTCCTCGCTGTTTCAAACTGAAACTCCCAGCTCTCTCCTCTCTGTTTTCCACTGAAACTCCCAACTCTCTCCTAACTGTTTTACACTGAAACTCCCAGCTCTCTCCTCACTGTTTTACACTGAAAGTCCCAGCACTCTCCTCACTGTTTTACAATGAAACTCCCAGCTCTCTCCTCACTATTTTACACTGAAATTCTCAGCTCACTCCTCACAGATTTACACTGTAACTCGCTGCTCTCTCCTCACTGTTTTACTCTGTAACTCCCAGCTCACGCCTCACTGTTTAACACTGAAATCCCCAGCTCTCTCTTCGCTGTATTACACTGAAACTCCCGGCTTTCTCCACACTGTTTTACACTGAAACTATGGGTTCTCTCCTCACTGTTTTACACTGAAACTCCCAGCTCTCTCCTTAATGTTTCACACCGAAACTCCCAGCTCTCTCCTCACTGTTTTACAGTGAAACTCACAGCTCTCTCCTCACTGTTTTACACTGAAACTCCCAGCTATCTCCTCGGTGTTTTAATCTGAAACTCCCAGCTCTCTCCTCACTGTTTTACACTGAAACTTCCAGCTCTCTCCTCACTGTTTTACACTGAAACTCCCAGCTCTCTGCTCGCTGTTTTACAGTGAAACTCCGGGCTCTCTCCTCACTGTTTTGCAAAGACACTCCCAGATCTCTCTTCACAGCTTCAAACACTGAATCAGCCGGCTCTCTACTCGCTGTTCTACACCGAAGCACCCGACGATCTACCTCGCTGTTTTAAGCACTGAAACTCCCAACTCTCTCCTCCCGGTTTTACACTGAAACTCCCGTCTCTCTCCTCACTGTTTTACACTGAAGCTCCCAGCTCTCTCCTCACTGTTTTACACTGAAACTCCCAGCTCTCTCTTCACTGTTTTACACTGAAACTCACTGCTCTCTCCTCACTGTTTTACACTGAAACTCCCAGCACTCTCCTCACTGTTTTACATGGAAACTCCCAGCTCTCTCCTCACTGTTTTACACTGAATCTCCAAGCTCTCTCCTCGCTGTTTTACACTGAAACTCCCAGCTCTCTTCACTGTTTTCCACTGAAACTCCCAGCTCTCACCTCAGTGTTTTACACTGAAACTAGGGGTTCTCTCCTCACTGTTTTACACTGAAACTCCCAGCTCTCTCCTCACTGTTTTACACTGAAACTCCCAGCACTCTCCTCACTGTTTTACATGGAAACTCCCAGCTCTCTCCTCACTGCTTTACACTGAATCTCCCAGCTCTCTCCTCGCTGTTTTACACTGAAACTCCCAGCTCTCCTCACTGTTTTCCACTGAAACTCCCAGCTCTTTCCTCGCTGTTTTGCACTGAAACTCCCAGCTCTCTCTTCACTGTTTTACACTGAAACTAGGGGTTCTCTCCTCACTGTTTTAAACTGAAACTCCCAGCTCTCTCCTTAATGTTTCACACTGAAACTCCCAGCTCCCTCCTCACTGTTTTATACTGACACTCACGGTTCTCTCCTCGCTGTTTTAGACTGAAACTCCCAGCTCTCTCGACACTGTTCTACACTGAAACTCCCAGCTCTCTCCTCACTGTTTTACAAAGAAACTCCCAGCTCTCTCCTCACTGTTTTGCAATGACACTCCCGGATCTCTCTTCGCTGTTTAAGACACTGAATCAGCCGGCTCACTACTCGCTGTTCTACACCGAAACACCCGACGCTCTGCCTCGCTGTATTAAACACTGAAACTCCCAACTCTCTCCTCCTGGTTTTACACTGAAACTCCCGTCTCTCTCCGCACTATTTGACACTTAAAATCCCAGCTCTCCCCTCACTGTTTTACAGTGAAACTCCCGGCTCTCTCCTCACTGTTTTACACTGAAACTCCCAGCTCTCTCCTCACTGTTTTACACTGAAACTCCCAGCTCTCTCCTCACTGTTTTACATTGAAACTCCCAGCTCTCTCCTCACTGTTTTACACTGAAACACCCAGCTCTCTCCTCACTGTTTTACGCTGAAACTCCCAGCTCCCTCATCACTGATTTACACTGAAACACCCAACTCTCTCCTCACTGTTTTACAATGAAACTCAAAGCTCACTCCTCGCTGTTTTACAATGACAATCCCAGCTCTCTCCTCGCTGTTTTAAACTGAAACTCCCAGCTCTCTCCTCTCTTTATTCCACTGAAACTCCCAACTCTCTCCTAACTGTTTTACACTGAAACTCCCAGCTCTCTCCTCACTGTTTTACACTGAATGTCCCAGCACTCTCCTCACTGTTTTACAATGAAACTCCCAGCTCTCTCCTCACTATTTTACACTGAAACTCTCAGCTCACTCCTCACAGATTTACACTGAAACTCGCTGCTCTCTCCTCACTGTTTTACTCTGTAACTCCCAGCTCATGCCTCACTGTTTAACACTGAAATCCCCAGCTCTCTCTTCGCTGCATTACAGTGAAACTCCCAGCTTTCTCCTCACTGTTTTAAACTGAAACTCCCAGCTATCTCCTCGGTGTTTTAAACTGAAACTCCCAGCTCTCTCCTCACTGTTTTACACTGAAAATCCCAGCTCTCTCCTCACTGTTTTACACTGAAACTCCCAGCTCTCTGCTCGCTGTTTTACAGTGAAACTCCTGGCTCTCTCCTCACTGTTTTGTAATGACACTCGCGGATCTCTCTTCACTGCTTTAAACACTGAATCAGCCGGCTCTCTACTCGCTGTTCTACACCGAAACACCCGGCGATCTACCTCGCTGTTTTAAACACTGAAACTCCCAACTCTCTCCTCCCGGTTTTACAGTGAAACTCCCGTCTCTCTCCTCACTGTTTTACAGTGAAGCTCCCAGCTCTCTCCTCACTGTTTTACACTGAAACTCCCGGCTCTCTCCTCACTGTTTTACACTGAAACTCCCAGCTCTCTCCTCACTGTTTTACAATGAAACTCCCAGCTCTCTCCTCACTGTTTTACATTGAAACTCCCAGCTCTCTCCTCACTGTTTTACACTGAAACACCCAGCTCTCTCCTCACTGTTTTACGCTGAAACTCCCAGCTCCCTCATCACTGATTTACACTGAAACACCCAACTCTCTCCTCTCTGTTTTACAATGAAACTCAAAGCTGACTCCTCGCTGTTTTACAATGACAATCCCAGCTCTCTCCTCGCTGTTTTAAACTGAAACTCCCAGCTCTCTCCTCTCTGTTTTCCACTGAAACTCCCAACTCTCTCCTAACTGTTTTACACTGAAACTCCCAGCTCTCTCCTCACTGTTTTACACTGAATGTCCCAGCACTCTCCTCACTGTTTTACAATGAAACTCCCAGCTCTCTCCTCACTATTTTACACTGAAACTCTCAGCTCACTCCTCACAGATTTACACTGAAACTCGCTGCTCTCTCCTCACTGTTTTACTCTGTAACTCCCAGCTCACGCCTCACTGTTTAACACTGAAATCCCCAGCTCTCTCTTCGCTGCATTATAGTGAAACTCCCAGCTTTCTCCTCACTGTTTTAAACTGAAACTCCCAGCTATCTCCTCGGTGTTTTAAACTGAAACTCCCAGCTCTCTCCTCACTGTTTTACACTGAAAATCCCAGCTCTCTCCTCACTGTTTTACACTGAAACTCCCAGCTCTCTGCTCGCTGTTTTACAGTGAAACTCCTGGCTCTCTCCTCACTGTTTTGTAATGACACTCCCGGATCTCTCTTCACTGCTTTAAACACTGAATCAGCCGGCTCTCTCCTCGCTGTTCTACACCGAAACACCCGACGATCTACCTCGCTGTTTTAAACACTGAAACTCCCAACTCTCTCCTCCCGGTTTTACAGTGAAACTCCCGTCTCTCTCCTCACTGTTTTACAGTGAAGCTCCCAGCTCTCTCCTCACTGTTTTACACCAAAACTCCCAGGTCTCTCCTCACTGTTTTCCTTGGAAACTCCCAGCTCTCTCCTCACTGTTTTACATGGAAACTCCCAGCTCTCTCCTCGCTTTTTACACTGAAACTCCCAGGTCTCCTCACTGCTTTCCACTGAAACTCCCAGCTCTTTCCTCGCTGTTTTACACTGAAACTCCCAGCTCTCTCCTCAGTGTTTTACGCTGAAACTATGGGTTCTCTCCTCACTGTTTTCAACTGAAACTGCCAGCTCTCTCCTCACTCTTTTACACTGAAACTCCCAGCTCTCTCCTCACTGTTTTACACTGAAACTCACAGCTTTCTCCTCTCTGTTTTACACTGAAACTCCCAGCTCTCTCCTCAGTTTTTAACATTGAAACTCCCAGCTCCTTCCTCACTGTTTAAAACTGAAACTCCCAGATCTCCACTAACTGTTTTACATTGAAACTCCTGGCTGTTTCCTCAGTGTTTTACATTGAAATTCTCCGCTTTTTCCTCACTGTGTTACACTGAAACTCCCAACTGTCTCCTCACTGTTTTACACTGTTACTCCCATCTAACTCCTCACTGTTTTACACTGAAACTCCCAGCTCTGTAGTCACTTTATTACACTGAAACTCCCAGCTCTCTCCCCACTGTTTTACACTGAAACTCCCAGCTCTGTACTCACTGTTTTACACTGAAACTCCCAGCTCTCTCCCCACTGTTTTAGACTGAAAATCCCAGCTCTCTCCTCACTGTTTTACATGGAAACTCCCAGCTATCTCCACACTGTTTTACACTGAATCTCCCAGCTCTCTCCTCGCTGTTTTACACTGAAATTCCCAGCTCTCCTCACTGTTTTCCTCTGAAACTCCCAGCTCTCTCCTCGCTGTTTTACACTGAAACTCCCAGCTCTCTCCTCACTGTTTTACACTGAAACTATGGGTTCTCTCCACACTGTTTTACACTGAAACTGCCAGCTCTCTCCTCACTCATTTACACTGAAACTCCCTGCTCTCTCGTCACTGTTTTAGTCTGTATCTCCCAGCTCACGCCTCACTGTTTAACACTGAAATCCCCTGCTCTCTCTTCACTGTATTACTGTGAAACTCCCAGCTTTCTCCTCACTATTATACACTGAAACTCCCAGCTCTCTCCTCACTGTTTTACACTGAAACTCCCAGCTCTCTCCTCACTGTTTTACACTGAAACTCCCAGCTCTCTGCTCGCTGTTTTACAGTGAAACTCCTGGCTCTCTCCTCACTGTTTTGCAATGACACTCCCAGATCTCTCTTCACTGCTTTAATCACTGAATCAGCCGGCTCTCTACTCGCTGTTCTACACCGAAACACCCGACGATCTACCTCGCTGTTTTAAACACTGAAACTCCCAACTCTCTACTCCCGGTTTTACACTGAAACTCCCGTCTCTCTCCTCACTGTTTTACACTGAAGCTCCCAGCTCTCTCCTCAATGTTTTACACTGAAACTCCCAGCTCTCTCTTCACTGTTTTACACTGAAATTCACAGCTCTCTCCTCTCTGTTTTACACCGAAACTCCCAGCTCTCTCCTCACTGTTTTACATGGAAACTCCCAGCTCTCTCCTCACTGTTTTACACTGAATCTCCCAGCTCTCTCCTCGCTGTTTTACACAGAAACTCCCTGCTCTCCTCACTGTTTTCCACTGAAACTGCCAGCTCTCTCCTCGCTGTTTTACACTGAAACTCCCAGCTCTCTCCTCACTGTTTTACACTGAAACTATAGGATCTCTCCTCACTGTTTTACACTGAAGCTCCCAGCTCTCTCCTCAATGTTTTACACTGAAACTCCCAACTCTCTCCTCACTGTTTTACAATGAAACTCAAAGCTCACTCCTCGCTGTTTTACAATGACAATCCCAGCTTTCTCCTCGCTGTTTTAAAATGAAACTCCCAGCTCTCTCCTCACTATTTTACACTGAAACTCTCAGCTCACTCCTCACAGATTTACACTGAAACTCCCTGCTCTCTCCTCACTGTTTTACTCTGTAAATCCGAGCTCATGCCTCACTGTTTAACACTGAAATCCCCAGCTCTCTCCTCGGTGTTTCAAACTGAAACTCCCAGCTTCTCCTCACTGTTTTACACTGAGACTCCCAGCTCTCTCCTCACTGTTTTACACTGAAACTCCCAGCTCTCTGCTCGCTGTTTTACAGTGAAACTCCTGGCTCTCTCCTCACTGTTTTGCAATGACACTCCCGGATCTCTCTTCACTGCTTTAAACACTGAATCAGCCGGCTCTCTACTCGCTGTTCTACACCGAAACACCCGACGATCTACCTCGCCGTTTTAAACACTGAAATTCCCAACTCTCTCCTCCCGGTTTTACACTGAAACTCCCGTCTCTCTCCTCACTGTTTTACCTTGAAGCTCCCAGCTCTCTCCTCACTGTTTTACACCGAAACTCCCAGCTCTCTCTTCACTGTTTTACACTGAAACTCACAGCTCTCTCCTCACTGTTTTACACCGAAACTCCCAGCTCTCTCCTCACTGTTTTACACTGAAACTCCCATTTAACTCCTCACTGTTTTACACTGAAACTCTCAGCTCTGTACTCACTGTTTTACACTGAAACTCCCAGCTCTGTACTCACTGTATTACACTGAAACTCCCAGCTCCCTCCCCACTGTTTTACAGTAAAACTCCCAGCTCTGTACTCACTGTTTTACACTGAAACTCCCAGCTCTCTCCCCACTGTTTTACACTGAAAATCCCAGCTCTCTCCTCCCTGTTTTACACTGAAACTGCCAGCTCCCTTCTCACTGTTTTACAATTAAACTCCCAGCTCTCTCCTCACTGTTTTACATTGAAACTCCCAGCTCCATCCTCACTGTTTAATACTGAAACTCCCAGCTCTCTCTTCACCGTTTTACACTGATCCCCCACCTCTCTCCTCACTGTTTTACACTGACACTCCTGGCTCTCACCTCACTGTTTTACATTGAATCTCCGAGCTCTCTGCTCACTGTTTAACACTGAAACTCCCAGCTCTCTCCTCACTGTTATACACTGAAACTCCCAGCTCTCTCGTCTCTGTTTTACCCTGTTACTCCTCGTTCTATCCTCACTGTTTTACACTGGAACTCCCAGCTACTTCCTCACTGTTTTACACTCTAACTGCCAGCTCTCACCTCTCTCTTTTACAGTGAAACTCCCAGATCTCTCCTCACTGTTGTACACTGAAACTCCCAGCTCCCTCCTCACTGTTTTACAATGAAACTCCCGGGTCTCTTCTCACTGTTTTACACTGAAACTCCCTGCTTTCTCCTCATTGTTATACATTGTAACTGCCGAATCTCACCTCACTTTTATATACTGAAACTCCCAGCACTCTCCACGCAATATTACACTGAAACTCCCAGCTCTCTCCTCACTGTTTTACATTGACACTCCAGGCTCTCTCCTCACTCTATTCCACTGAAACTCGCAGCTCTCTCTTCACTGTTTTACACTGAAACTCCCGGCTCTCTCCTCGCTGTTTTTCACTGAAAGTCCCAGCTCTCTCCTTAATGTTTCACACTGAAACTCCCAGTTCCCTCCTCACTGTTTTATACTGACACTCACGGTTCTCTCCTCGCTGTTTTAGACTGAAACTCCCAGCTCTCTCGACACTGTTCTACACTGAAACTCCCAGCTCTCTCCTCACTGTTTTACAAAGAAACACCCAGCTCTCTCCTCACTGTTTTACAAAGAAACTCCCAGCTCTCTCCTCACTGTTTTGCAATGACACTCCCGGATCTCTCTTCGCTGTTTTAAACATTGAATCAGACGGCTCTCCCCTCGCTGTTCTACACCGAAACACCCGACGCTCGACCTCGCTGTTTTAAACACTGAAACTCCCAACTCTCTCCTCCTGGTTTTACACTGAAACTCCCGTCTCTCTCCGCACTATTTTACACTTAAACTCCCAGCTCTCCCCTCACTGTTTTACAGTGAAACTCCCGGTTCTCTCCTCACTGTTTTACACTGAAACTCCCAGCTCTCTCCTCACTGTTTTACACTGAAACTCCTAGCTCTCTCCTAACTGTTTAAGTCTGAAACTCCTAGCTCTCTCCTCACTGTTTTACATTGAAACTCCCAGCTCTCTCCTCACTGTTTTACACTGAAACTCCCAGCTCTCTCCTCATTGTTTTACGCTGAAACTCCCAGCTCCCTCCTGACTGATTTACACTGAAACTCCCAACTCTCTCCGCACTGTTTTACAATGAAACAAAAAGCTCACTCCTCGCTGTTTTACAATGACAATCCCAGCTCTCTCCTCGCTGTTTTAAAATGAAACTCCCAGCTCTCTCCTCTCTGTTTTCCACTGAAACTCCCAGCTCTCTCCTAACTGTTTTACACTGAAACTCCCAGCTCTCTCCTCACTGTTTTACACTGAAAGTCCCAGCACACTCCTCACTGTTTTACAATGAAACCCCCAGCTCTCTCCTCACTATTTTACACTGAAACTCTCAGCTCACTCCTCACAGATTTACACTGAAACTCCCTGCTCTCTCCTCACTGTTTTACTCTGTAACTCCCAGCTCACGCCTCACTGTTTAACACTGAAATCCCCAGCTCTCTCCTCGGTGTTTTAAACTGAAACTCCCAGCTCTCTCCTCACTCTTTTACACTGAAACGCCCAGCTCTCTCCTCACTGTTTTACACTGAAACTCCCAGCTCTCTGCTCGCTGTTTTACAGTGAAACTCCTGGCTCTCTCCTCACTGTTTTGCAATGACACTCCCGGATCTCTCTTCACTGCTTTAAACACTGAATCAGACGGCTCTCTACTCGCTGTTCTACACCGAAACACCCGACGCTCGACCTCGCTGTTTTAAACACTGAAACTCCCAACTCTCTCCTCCTGGTTTTACACTGAAACTCCCGTCTCTCGCCGCACTATTTTACACTTAAACTCCCAGCTCTCCCCTCACTGTTTTACAGTGAAACTCCCTGCTCTCTCCTCACTGTTTTACACTGAAACTCCCAGCTCTCTCCTCACTGTTTTACACTGAAACTCCCAGCTCTCTCCTCACTGTTTTACACTGAAAGTCCCAGCTCTCTCCTCACTGTTTTACATTGAAACTCCCAGCTCTCTCCTCACTGTTTTACACTGAAACTCCCAGCTCTCTCCTCACTGTTTTACGCTGAAACTCCCAGCTCCCTCCTGACTGATTTACACTGAAACTCCCAACTCTCTCCTCACTGTTTTACAATGAAACTCAAAGCTCACTCCTCGCTGTTTTACAATGACAATCCCAGCTCTCTCCTCGCTGTTTTAAACTGAAACTCCCAGCTCTCTCCTCACTGTATTACACTGAAACTCCTAGCTCTCTCCTAACTGTTTAAGACTGAATCTCCTAGCTCTCTCCTCACTGTTTTACATTGAAACTCCCTGCTCTCTCCTCACTGTTTTACACTGAAACTCCCAGCTCTCTCCTCACTGTTTTACGCTGAAACTCCCAGCTCCTCCTCAATGATTTACACTGAAACTCCCAACTCTCTCCTCACTGTTTTACAATGAAACAAAAAGCTCACTCCTCGCTGTTTTACAATGACAATCCCAGCTCTCTCCTCGCTGTTTTAAAATGAAACTCCCAGCTCTCCCCTCTCTGTTTTCCACTGAAACTCCCAGCTCTCTCCTAACTGTTTTACACTGAAACTCCCAGCTCTCTCCTCACTCTTTTACACTGAAAGTCCCAGCACACTCCTCACTGTTTTACAATGAAACTCCCAGCTCTCTCCTCACTATTTTACACTGAAACTCTCAGCTCACTCCTCACAGATTTACACTGAAACTCCCTGCTCTCTCCTCACTGTTTTACTCTGTAACTCCCAGCTCACGCCTCACTGTTTAACACTGAAATCCCCAGCTCTCTCCTCGGTGTTTTAAATTGAAACTCCCAGCTCTCTCCTCACTCTTTTACACTGAAACTCCCAGCTCTCTCCTCACTGTTTTACACTGAAACTCCCAGCTCTCTGCTCGCTGTTTTACAGTGAAACTCCTGGCTCTCTCCTCACTGTTTTGCAATGACACTCCCGGATCTCTCTTCACTGCTTTAAACACTGAATCAGCCGGCTCTCTACTCGCTGTTCTACACCGAAACACCCGACGATCTACCTCGCCGTTTTAAACACTGAAACTCCCAACTCTCTCCTCCCGGTTTTACACTGAAACTCCCGTCTCTCTCCTCACTGTTTTACACTGAAGCTCCCAGCTCTCTCCTCACTGTTTTACACTGAAACTCCCAGCTCTCTCCTCGCTGTTTTACACTGAAACTCACAGCTCTCTCCTCAGTTTTTAACATTGAAACTCCCAGCTCCTTCCTCACTGTTTAAAACTGGAACTCCCAGATCTCCACTAACTGTTTTACAATGTAACTCCTGGCTTTTTCCTCAGTGTTTTACATTGAAATTCCCCGCTTTTGCCTCACTGTGTTACACTGAAACTCCCAACTGTCTCCTCACTGTTTTACACTGAAACTCCCATCTAACTCCTCACTGTTTTACACTGAAACTCTCAGCTCTGTACTCACTGTTTTACACTGAAACTCCCAGCTCTGTACTCACTGTATTACACTGAAACTCCCAGCTCCCTCCCCACTGTTTTACAGTAAAACTCCCAGCTCTGTACTCACTGTTTTACACTGAAACTCCCAGCTCTCTCCCCACTGTTTTACACTGAAAATCCCAGCTCTCTCCTCCCTGTTTTACACTGAAACTGCCAGCTCCCTTCTCACTGTTTTACAATTAAACTCCCAGCTCTCTCCTCACTGTTTTACATTGAAACTCCCAGCTCTCTCCTCACTGTTTTCGACTGAAACATCCAGCTCTCTCCTCACTGTTTTACATTGAAACTCCCAGCTCCATCCTCACTGTTTAATACTGAAACTCCCAGCTCTCTCTTCACCGTTTTACACTGATCCCCCACCTCTCTCCTCACTGTTTTACACTGACACTCCTGGCTCTCGCCTCACTGTTTTACATTGAATCTCCGAGCTCTCTGCTCACTGTTTAACACTGAAACTCCCAGCTCTCTCCTCACTGTTATACACTGAAACTCCCAGCTCTTTCGTCTCTGTTTTACCCTGTTACTCCTCGTTCTATCCTCACTGTTTTACACTGGAACTCCCAGCTACTTCCTCACTGTTTTACACTCTAACTGCCAGCTCTCACCTCTCTCTTTTACAGTGAAACTCCCAGATCTCTCCTCACTGTTGTACACTGAAACTCCCAGCTCCCTCCTCACTGTTTTACAATGAAACTCCCGGGTCTCTTCTCACTGTTTTACACTGAAACTCCCTTCTTTCTCCTCATTGTTTTACATTGTAACTGCCGAATCTCACCTCACTTTTATATACTGAATCTCCCAGCACTCTCCACGCAATATTACACTGAAACTCCCAGCTCTCTCCTCACTGTTTTACATTGACACTCCAGGCTCTCTCCTCACTCTATTCCACTGAAACTCGCAGCTCTCTCTTCACTGTTTTACACTGAAACTCCCGGCTCTCTCCTCGCTGTTTTACACTGAAAGTCCCAGCTCTCTCCTTAATGTTTCACACTGAAACTCCCAGTTCCCTCCTCACTGTTTTATACTGACACTCACGGTTCTCTCCTCGCTGTTTTAGACTGAAACTCCCAGCTCTCTCGACACTGTTCTACACTGAAACTCCCAGCTCTCTCCTCACTGTTTTACAAAGAAACTCCCAGCTCTCTCCTCACTGTTTTGCAATGACACTCCCGGATCTCTCTTCGCTGTTTTAAACACTGAATCAGACGGCTCTCCACTCGCTGTTCTACACCGAAACACCCGACGCTCGACCTCGCTGTTTTAAACACTGAAACTCCCAACTCTCTCCTCCTGGTTTTACACTGAAACTCCCGTCTCTCTCCGCACTATTTTATACTTAAACTCCCAGCTCTCCCCTCACTGTTTTACAGTGAAACTCCCGGCTCTCCCCTCACTGTTTTACACTGAAACTCCCAGCTATCTCCTCACTGTTTTACACTGAAACTCCCAGCTCTCTCCTCACTGTTTTACACTGAAACTCCCAGCTCTCTCCTCACTGTTTTACACTGAAACTCCTAGCTCTCTCCTAACTGTTTAAGACTGAAACTCCTAGCTCTCTCCTCACTGTTTTACATTGAAACGCCCAGCTCTCTCCTCACTGATTTACACTGAAACTCCCAACTCTCTCCTCACTGTTTTACAATGAAACAAAAAGCTCACTCCTCGCTGTTTTACAATGACAATCCCAGCTCTCTCCTCGCTGTTTTAAAATGAAACTCCCAGCTCTCTCCTCTCTGTTTTCCACTGAAACTCCCAGCTCTCTCCTAACTGTTTTACACTGAAACTCCCAGCTCTCTCCTCACTCTTTTACACTGAAAGTCCCAGCACACTCCTCACTGTTTTACAATGAAACTCCCAGCTCTCTCCTCACTATTTTACACTGAAACTCTCAGCTCACTCCTCACAGATTTACACTGAAACTCCCTGCTCTCTCCTCACTGTTTTACTCTGTAACTCCCAGCTCACGCCTCACTGTTTAACACTGAAATCCCCAGCTCTCTCCTCGGTGTTTTAAACTGAAACTCCCAGCTCTCTCCTCACTCTTTTACACTGAAACTCCCAGCTCTCTCCTCACTGTTTTACACTGAACCTCCCAGCTCTCTGCTCGCTGTTTTACAGTGAAACTCCTGGCTCTCTCCTCACTGTTTTGCAATGACACTCCCGGATCTCTCTTCACTGCTTTAAACACTGAATCAGACGGCTCTCTACTCGCTGTTCTACACCGAAACACCCGACGATCTACCTCGCTGTTTTAAACACTGAAACTCCCAACTCTCTCCTCCTGGTTTTACACTGAAACTCCCGTCTCTCGCCGCACTATTTTACACTTAAACTCCCAGCTCTCCCCTCACTGTTTTACAGTGAAACTCCCGGCTCTCTCCTCACTGTTTTACACTGAAACTCCCAGCTCTCTCCTCACTGTTTTACACTGAAACTCCCAGCTCTCTCCTCACTGTTTTACACTGAAAGTCCCAGCTCTCTCCTCACTGTTTTACATTGAAACTCTCAGCTCTCACCTCACTGTTTTACACTGAAACTCCCAGCTCTCTCCTCACTGTTTTACGCTGAAACTCCCAGCTCCCTCCTGACTGATTTACACTGAAACTCCCAACTCTCTCCTCACTGTTTTACAATGAAACTCAAAGCTCACTCCTCGCTGTTTTACAATGACAATCCCAGCTCTCTCCTCGCTGTTTTAAAATGAAACTCCCAGCTCTCTCCTCTCTGTTTTCCACTGAAACTCCCAGCTCTCTCCTAACTGTTTTACACTGAAACTCCTAGCTCTCTCCTCACTCTTTTACACTGAAAGTCCCAGCACACTCCTCACTGTTTTACAATGAAACTCCCAGCTCTCTCCTCACTATTTTACACTGAAACTCTCAGCTCACTCCTCACAGATTTACACTGAAACTCCCTGCTCTCTCCTCACTGTTTTACTCTGTAACTCCCAGCTCACGCCTCACTGTTTAACACTGAAATCCCCAGCTCTCTCCTCGGTGTTTTAAACTGAAACTCCCAGCTCTCTCCTCACTCTTTTACACTGAAACTCCCAGCTCTCTCCTCACTGTTTTACACTGAAACTCCCAGCTCTCTGCTCGCTGTTTTACAGTGAAACTCCTGGCTCTCTCCTCACTGTTTTGCAATGACACTCCCGGATCTCTCTTCACTGCTTTAAACACTGAATCAGCCGGCTCTCTACTCGCTGTTCTACACCGAAACACCCGACGATCTACCTCGCCGTTTTAAACACTGAAACTCCCAACTCTCTCCTCCCGGTTTTACACTGAAACTCCTGTCTCTCTCCTCACTGTTTTACACTGAAGCTCCCAGCTCTCTCCTCACTGTTTTACACTGTAACTCCCAGCTCTCTCTTCACTGTTTTACACTGAAACTCCCATCTCTCTCCTCGCTGTTTTACACTGAAACTCACAGCTCTCTCCTCAGTTTTTAACATTGAAACTCCCAGCTCCTTCCTCACTGTTTAAAACTGGAACTCCCAGATCTCCACTAACTGTTTTACAATGTAACTCCTGGCTTTTTCCTCAGTGTTTTACATTGAAATTCCCCGCTTTTGCCTCACTGTGTTACACTGAAACGCCCAACTGTCTCCTCACTGTTTTACACTGAAACTCCCATCTAACTCCTCACTGTTTTACACTGAAACTCTCAGCTCTGTACTCACTGTTTTACACTGAAACTCCCAGCTCTGTACTCACTGTATTACACTGAAAATCCCAGCTCTCTCCTCCCTGTTTTACACTGAAACTGCCAGCTCCCTTCTCACTGTTTTACAATTAAACTCCCAGCTCTCTCCTCACTGTTTTCGACTGAAACATCCAGCTCTCTCCTCACTGTTTTACATTGAAACTCCCAGCTCCATCCTCACTGTTTAATACTGAAACTCCCAGCTCTCTCTTCACCGTTTTACACTGATCCCCCACCTCTCTCCTCACTGTTTTACACTGACACTCCTGGCTCTCGCCTCACTGTTTTACATTGAATCTCCGAGCTCTCTGCTCACTGTTTAACACTGAAACTCCCAGCTCTCTCCTCACTGTTATACACTGAAACTCCCAGCTCTCTCGTCTCTGTTTTACCCTGTTACTCCTCGTTCTATCCTCACTGTTTTACACTGGAACTCCCAGCTACTTCCTCACTGTTTTACACTCTAACTGCCAGCTCTCACCTCTCTCTTTTACAGTGAAACTCCCAGATCTCTCCTCACTGTTGTACACTGAAACTCCCAGCTCCCTCCTCACTGTTTTACAATGAAACTCCCGGGTCTCTTCTCACTGTTTTACACTGAAACTCCCTGCTTTCTCCTCATTGTTTTACATTGTAACTGCCGAATCTCACCTCACTTTTATATACTGAAACTCCCAGCACTCTCCACGCAATATTACACTGAAACTCCCAGCTCTCTCCTCACTGTTTTACATTGACACTCCAGGCTCTCTCCTCACTCTATTCCACTGAAACTCGCAGCTCTCTCTTCACTGTTTTACACTGAAACTCCCGGCTCTCTCCTCGCTGTTTTTCACTGAAAGTCCCAGCTCTCTCCTTAATGTTTCACACTGAAACTCCCAGTTCCCTCCTCACTGTTTTATACTGACACTCACGGTTCTCTCCTCGCTGTTTTAGACTGAAACTCCCAGCTCTCTCGACACTGTTCTACACTGAAACTCCCAGCTCTCTCCTCACTGTTTTACAAAGAAACACCCAGCTCTCTCCTCACTGTTTTGCAATGACACTCCCGGATCTCTCTTCACTGTTTTAAACACTGAATCAGACGGCTCTCCACTCGCTGTTCTACACCGAAACACCCGACGCTCGACCTCGCTGTTTTAAACACTGAAACTCCCAACTCTCTCCTCCTGGTTTTACACTGAAACTCCCGTCTCTCTCCGCACTATTTTACACTTAAACTCCCAGCTCTCCCCTCACTGTTTTACAGTGAAACTTCCGGCTCTCTCCTCACTGTTTTACACTGAAGGTCCCAGCTCTCTCCTCACTGTTTTACATTGAAACTCCCAGCTCTCTCCTCACTGTTTTACACTGAAACTCCCAGCTCTCTCCTCACTGTTTTACGCTGAAACCCCCAGCTCCCTCCTGACTGATTTACACTGAAACTCCCAACTCTCTCCTCACTGTTTTACAATGAAACTCAAAGCTCACTCCTCCCTGTTTTACAATGACAATCCCAGCTCTCTCTTCGCTGTTTTAAAATGAAACTCCCAGCTCTCTCCTCACTGTTTTACACTGAAACTCCTAGCTCTCTCCTAACTGTTTTACACTGAAACTCCCAGCTCTCTCCTCACTCTTTTACACTGAAAGTCCCAGCACACTCCTCACTGTTTTACAATGAAACTCCCAGCTCTCTCCTCACTATTTTACACTGAAACTCTCAGCTCACTCCTCACAGATTTACACTGAAACTCCCTGCTCTCTCCTCACTGTTTTACTCTGTAACTCCCAGCTCACGCCTCACTGTTTAACACTGAAATCCCCAGCTCTCTCCTCGGTGTTTTAAACTGAAACTCCCAGCTCTCTCCTCACTCTTTTACACTGAAACTCCCAGCTCTCTCCTCACTGTTTTACACTGAAACTCCCAGCTCTCTGCTCGCTGTTTTACAGTGAAACTCCTGGCTCTCTCCTCACTGTTTTGCAATGACACTCCAGAATCTCTCTTCACTGCTTTAAACACTGAATCAGACGGCTCTCTACTCGCTGTTCTACACCGAAACGCCCGACGCTCGACCTCGCTGTTTTAAACACTGAAACTCCCAACTATCTCCTCCTGGTTTTACACTTAAACTCCCAGCTCTCCCCTCACTGTTTTACAGTGAAACTCCCGGCTCTCTCCTCACTGTTTTACACTGAAACTCCCAGCTCTCTCTTCGCTGTTTTACACTGAAACTCACAGCTCTCTCCTCAGTTTTTAACATTGAAACTCCCAGCTCCTTCCTCACTGTTTAAAACTGGAACTCCCAGATCTCCACTAACTGTTTTACAATGTAACTCCTGGCTTTTTCCTCAGTGTTTTACATTGAAATTCCCCGCTTTTGCCTCACTGTGTTACACTGAAACTCCCAACTGTCTCCTCACTGTTTTACACTGAAACTCCCATCTAACTTCTCACTGTTTTACACTGAAACTCTCAGCTCTGTACTCACTGTTTTACACTGAAACTCCCAGCTCTGTACTCACTGTATTACACTGAAACTCCCAGCTCTCTCCTCACTGTTTTCGACTGAAACATCCAGCTCTCTCCTCACTGTTTTACATTGAAACTCCCAGCTCCATCCTCACTGTTTAATACTGAAACTCCCAGCTCTCTCTTCACCGTTTTACACTGATCCCCCACCTCTCTCCTCACTGTTTTACACTGACACTCCTGGCTCTCGCCTCACTGTTTTACATTGAATCTCCGAGATCTCTGCTCACTGTTTAACACTGAAACTCCCAGCTCTCTCCTCACTGTTATACACTGAAACTCCCAGCTCTCTCGTCTCTGTTTTACCCTGTTACTCCTCGTTCTATCCTCACTGTTTTACACTGGAACTCCCAGCTACTTCCTCACTGTTTTACACTCTAACTGCCAGCTCTCACCTCTCTCTTTTACAGTGAAACTCCCAGATCTCTCCTCACTGTTGTACACTGAAACTCCCAGCTCCCTCCTCACTGTTTTACAATGAAACTCCCGGGTCTCTTCTCACTGTTTTACACTGAAACTCCCTGCTTTCTCCTCATTGTTTTACATTGTAACTGCCGAATCTCACCTCACTTTTATATACTGAAACTCCCAGCACTCTCCACGCAATATTACACTGAAACTCCCAGCTCTCTCCTCACTGTTTTACATTGACACTCCAGGCTCTCTCCTCACTCTATTCCACTGAAACTCGCAGCTCTCTCTTCACTGTTTTACACTGAAACTCCCGGCTCTCTCCTCGCTGTTTTTCACTGAAAGTCCCAGCTCCCTCCTTAATGTTTCACACTGAAACTCCCAGTTCCCTCCTCACTGTTTTATACTGACACTCACGGTTCTCTCCTCGCTGTTTTAGACTGAAACTCCCAGCTCTCTCGACACTGTTCTACACTGAAACTCCCAGCTCTCTCCTCACTGTTTTACAAAGAAACACCCAGCTCTCTCCTCACTGTTTTGCAATGACACTCCCGGATCTCTCTTCGCTGTTTTAAACACTGAATCAGACGGCTCTCCACTCGCTGTTCTACACCGAAACACCCGACGCTCGACCTCGCTGTTTTAAACACTGAAACTCCCAACTCTCTCCTCCTGGTTTTACACTGAAACTCCCGTCTCTCTCCGCACTATTTTACACTTAAACTCCCAGCTCTCCCCTCACTGTTTTACAGTGAAACTCCCGGCTCTCTCCTCACTGTTTTACACTGAAACTCCCAGCTATCTCCTCACTGTTTTACACTGAAACTCCCAGCTCTCTCCTCACTGTTTTACATTGAAAGTCCCAGCTCTCTCCTCACTGTTTTACATTGAAACTCCCAGCTCTCTCCTCACTGTTTTACACTGAAACTCTCAGCTCTCTCCTCACTGTTTTACGCTGAAACCCCCAGCTCCCTCCTGACTGATTTACACTGAAACTCCCAACTCTCTCCTCACTGTTTTACAATGAAACTCAAAGCTCACTCCTCCATGTTTTACAATGACAATCCCAGCTCTCTCCTCGCTGTTTTAAAATGAAACTCCCAGCTCTCTCCTCACTGTTTTACACTGAAACTCCTAGCTCTCTCCTAACTGTTTTACACTGAAGCTCCCAGCTCTCTCCTCACTCTTTTACACTGAAAGTCCCAGCACACTCCTCACTGTTTTACAATGAAACTCCCAGCTCTCTCCTCACTATTTTACACTGAAACTCTCAGCTCACTCCTCACAGATTTACACTGAAACTCCCTGCTCTCTCCTCACTGTTTTACTCTGTAACTCCCAGCTCACGCCTCACTGTTTAACACTGAAATCCCCAGCTCTCTCCTCGGTGTTTTAAACTGAAACTCCCAGCTCTCTCCTCACTCTTTTACACTGAAACTCCCAGCTCTCTCCTCACTGTTTTACACTGAAACTCCCAGCTCTCTGCTCGCTGTTTTACAGTGAAACTCCTGGCTCTCTCCTCACTGTTTTGCAATGACACTCCCGGAACTCTCTTCACTGCTTTAAACACTGAATCAGACGGCTCTCTACTCGCTGTTCTACACCGAAACGCCCGCCGCTCGACCTCGCTGTTTTAAACACAGAAACTCCCAACTCTCTCCTCCTGGTTTTACACTTAAACTCCCAGCACTCCCCTCACTGTTTTACAGTGAAACTCCCGGCTCTCTCCTCACTGTTTAACACTGAAACTCCCAGCTCTCTCCTCACTGTTTTACACTGAAAGTCCCAGCTCTCTCCTCACTGTTTTACATTGAAACTCCCAACTCTCTCCTCACTGTTTTACAATGAAACTCAAAGCTCACTCCTCGCTGTTTTACAATGACAATCCCAGCTCTCTCCTCGCTGTTTTAAACTGAAACTCCCAGCTCTCTCCTCACTTTTTTACACTGAAACTCCTAGCTCTCTCCTAACTGTTTAAGACTGAAACTCCTAGCTCTCTCCTCACTGTTTTACATTGAAACTCCCAGCTCTCTCCTCACTGTTTTACACTGAAACTCCCAGCTCTCTCCTCACTGTTTTACGCTGAAACTCCCAGCACCCTCCTCACTGATTTACACTGAAACACCCAACTCTCTCCTCACTGTTTTACAATGAAACAAAAAGCTCACTCCTCGCTGTTTAACAATGACAATCCCAGCTCTCTCCTCGCTGTTTTAAAATGAAACTCCCAGCTCTCTCCTCTCTGTTTTCCAATGAAACTCCCAGCTCTCTCCTAACTGTTTTACACTGAAACTCCCGACTCTCTCCTCGCTGTTTTTCACTGAAAGTCCCAGCTCTCTCCTTAATGTTTCACACTGAAACTCCCAGTTCCCTCCTCACTGTTTTATACTGACACTCACGGTTCTCTCCTCGCTGTTTTAGACTGAAACTCCCTGCTCTCTCGACACTGTTCTACACTGAAACTCCCAGCTCTCTCCTCACTGTTTTACAAAGAAACTCAAAGCTCTCTCCTCACTGCTTTGCAATGACACTCCCGGATCTCTCTTCGCTGTTTTAAACATTGAATCAGACGGCTCTCCCCTCGCTGTTCTACACCGAAACACCCGACGCTCGACCTCGCTGTTTTAAACACTGAAACTCCCAACTCTCTCCTCCTGGATTTACACTGAAACTCCCGTCTCTCTCCGCACTATTTTACACTTAAACTCCCAGCTCTCCCCTCACTGTTTTACAGTGAAACTCCCGGCTCTCTCCTCACTGTTTTACACTGAAACTCCCAGCTCTCTCCTCACTGTTTTACACTGAAACTCCCAGCTCTCTCCTCACTGTTTTACACTGAAAGTCCCAGCTCTCTCCTCACTGTTTTACATTGAAACTCCCAGCTCTCTCCTCACTGTTTTACACTGAAACTCCCAACTCTCTCCTCACTGTTTTACGCTGAAACCCCCAGCTCCCTCCTGACTGATTTACACTGAAACTCCCAACTCTCTCCTCACTGTATTACAATGAAACTCAAAGCTCACTCCTCGCTGTTTTACAATGACAATCCCAGCTCTCTCCTCGCTGTTTTAAAATGAAACTTCCAGCTCTCTCCTCACTGTTTTACACTGAAACTCCTAGCTCTCTCCTAACTGTTTAAGTCTGAAACTCCTAGCTCTCTCCTCACTGTTTTACATTGAAACTCCCAGCTCTCTCCTCACTGTTTTACACTGAAACTCCCAGCTCTCTCCTCACTGTTTTACGCTGAAACTCCCAGCTCCCTCCTGACTGATTTACACTGAAACTCCCAACTCTCTCCTCACTGTTTTACAATGAAACAAAAAGCTCACTCCTCGCTGTTTTACAATGACAATCCCAGCTCTCTCCTCGCTGTTTTAAAATGAAACTCCCAGCTCTCTCCTCTCTGTTTTCCACTGAAACTCCCAGCTCTCTCCTAACTGTTTTACACTGAAACTCCCAGCTCTCTCCTCACTCTTTTACACTGAAAGTCCCAGCACACTCCTCACTGTTTTACAATGAAACTCCCAGCTCTCACCTCACTATTTTACACTGAAACTCTCAGCTCACTCCTCACAGATTTACACTGAAACTCCCTGCTCTCTCCTCACTGTTTTACTCTGTAACTCCCAGCTCACGCCTCACTGTTTAACACTGAAATCCCCAGCTCTCTCCTCGGTGTTTTAAACTGAAACTCCCAGCTCTCTCCTCACTCTTTTACACTGAAACTCCCAGCTCTCTCCTCACTGTTTTACACTGAAACTCCCAGCTCTCTGCTGGCTGTTTTACAGTGAAACTCCTGGCTCTCTCCTCACTGTTTTGCAATGACACTCCCGGATCTCTCTTCACTGCTTTAAACACTGAATCAGACGGCTCTCTACTCGCTGTTCTACACCGAAACACCCGACGCTCTACCTCGCTGTTTTAAACACTGAAACTCCCAACTCTCTCCTCCTGGTTTTACACTGAAACTCCCGTCTCTCGCCGCACTATTTTACACTTAAACTCCCAGCTCTCCCCTCACTGTTTTACAGTGAAACTCCCGGCTCTCTCCTCACTGTTTTACACTGAAACTCCCAGCTCTCTCCTCACTGTTTTACACTGAAACTCCCAGCTCTCTCCTCACTGTTTTACACTGAAAGTCCCAGCTCTCTCCTCACTGTTTTACATTGAAACTCCCAGCTCTCTCCTCACTGTTTTACACTGAAACTCCCAGCTCTCTCCTCACTGTTTTACGCTGAAACTCCCAGCTCCCTCCTGACTGATTTGCACTGAAACTCCCAACTCTCTCCTCACTGTTTTACAATGAAACTCAAAGCTCACTCCTCGCTGTTTTACAATGACAATCCCAGCTCTCTCCTCGCTGTTTTAAACTGAAACTCCCAGCTCTCTCCTCACTGTATTACACTGAAACTCCTAGCTCTCTCCTAACTGTTTAAGACTGAAACTCCTAGCTCTCTCCTCACTGTTTTACATTGAAACTCCCAGCTCTCTCCTCACTGTTTTACACTGAAACTCCCAGCTCTCTCCTCACTGTTTTACGCTGAAACTCCCAGCTCCTCCTCAATGATTTACACTGAAACTCCCAACTCTCTCCTCACTGTTTTACAATGAAACAAAAAGCTCACTCCTCGCTGTTTTACAATGACAATCCCAGCTCTCTCCTCGCTGTTTTAAAATGAAACTCCCAGCTCTCTCCTCTCTGTTTTCCACTGAAACTCCCAGCTCTCTCCTAACTGTTTTACACTGAAACTCCCAGCTCTCTCCTCACTGTTTTACACTGAAAGTCCCAGCACACTCCTCACTGTTTTACAATGAAACTCCCAGCTCTCTCCTCACTATTTTACACTGAAACTCTCAGCTCACTCCTCACAGATTTACACTGAAACTCCCTGCTCTCTCCTCACTGTTTTACTCTGTAACTCCCAGCTCACGCCTCACTGTTTAACACTGAAATCCCCAGCTCTCTCCTCGGTGTTTTAAACTGAAACTCCCAGCTCTCTCCTCACTCTTTTACACTGAAACTCCCAGCTCTCTCCTCACTCTTTTACACTGAAACTCCCAGCTCTCTGCTCGCTGTTTTACAGTGAAACTCCTGGCTCTCTCCTCACTGTTTTGCAATGACACTCCCGGATCTCTCTTCACTGCTTTAAACACTGAATCAGCCGGCTCTCTACTCGCTGTTCTACACCGAAACACCCGACGATCTACCTCGCCGTTTTAAACACTGAAACTCCCAACTCTCTCCTCCCGGTTTTACACTGAAGCTCCCAGCTCTCTCCTCACTGTTTTACACTGTAACTCCCAGCTCTCTCTTCACTGTTTTACACTGAAACTCACAGCTCTCTCCTCGCTGTTTTACACTGAAACTCCCAGCTCTCTCCTCAGTTTTTAACATTGAAACTCCCAGCTCCTTCCTCACTGTTTAAAACTGGAACTCCCAGATCTCCACTAACTGTTTTACAATGTAACTCCTGGCTTTTTCCTCAGTGTTTTACATTGAAATTCCCCGCTTTTGCCTCACTGTGTTACACTGAAACTCCCAACTGTCTCCTCACTGTTTTACACTGAAACTCCCATCTAACTCCTCACTGTTTTACACTGAAACTCTCAGCTCTGTACTCACTGTTTTACACTGAAACTCCCAGCTCTGTACTCACTGTATTACACTGAAAATCCCAGCTCTCTCCTCCCTGTTTTACACTGAAACTGCCAGCTCCCTTCTCACTGTTTTACAATTAAACTCCCAGCTCTCTCCTCACTGTTTTCGACTGAAACATCCAGCTCTCTCCTCACTGTTTTACATTGAAACTCCCAGCTCCATCCTCACTGTTTAATACTGAAACTCCCAGCTCTCTCTTCACCGTTTTACACTGATCCCCCACCTCTCTCCTCACTGTTTTACACTGAAACTCCTGGCTCTCGCCTCACTGTTTTACATTGAATCTCCGAGCTCTCTGCTCACTGTTTAACACTGAAACTCCCAGCTCTCTCCTCACTGTTATACACTGAAACTCCCAGCTCTCTCGTCTCTGTTTTACCCTGCTACTCCTCGTTCTATCCTCACTGTTTTACACTGGAACTCCCATCTACTTCCTCACTGTTTTACACTCTAACTGCCAGCTCTCACCTCTCTCTTTTACAGTGAAACTCCCAGCTCTCTCCTCACTGTTTTACGCTGAAACTCCCAGCTCCCTCCTCACTGATTTACACTGAAACTCCCAACTCTCTCCTCACTGTTTTACAATGAAACATAAAGCTCACTCCTCGCTGTTTTACAATGACAATCCCAGCTCTCTCCTCGCTGTTTTAAAATGAAACTCCCAGCTTTCTCCTCTCAGTTTTCCACTGAAATTCCCAGCTCTCTCCTCACTGTTTTACACTGAAACTCCCAGCTCTCTCCTCACTCTTTTACACTGAAACTCCCAGCACACTCCTCACTGTTTTACGATGATACTCCCAGCTCTCTCCTCACTAGTTTACACTGAAACTCTCAGCTCACTCCTCACAGATTTACACTGAAACTCCCAGCTCACGCCTCACTGTTTAACACTGAAATCCCCAGCTCTCTCCTCGGTGTTTTAAACTGAAACTCCCAGCTCTCTCCTCACTGTTTTACACTGAAACTCCCAGCTCTCTCCTCACTGTTTTACACTGAAACTCCCAGCTCTCTGCTCGCTGTTTTACAGTGAAACTCCTGGCTCTCTCCTCACTGTTTTGCAATGACACTCCCGGATCTCTCTTCACTGCTTTAAACACTGAATCAAACGGCTCTCTACTCGCTGTTCTACACCGAAACACCCGACGCTCGACCTCGCTGTTTTAAACACTGAAACTCCCAACTCTCTCCTCCTGGTTTTACACTGAAACTCCCGTCTCTCTCCGCACTATTTTACACTTAAACTCCCAGCTCTCCCCTCACTGTTTTACAGTGAAACTCCCGGCTCTCTCCTCACTGTTTTACACTGAAACTCCCAGCTATCTCCTCACTGTTTTACACTGAAACTCCCAGCTCTCTCCTCACTGTTTTACACTGAAACTCCCAGCTCTCTCCTCACTGTTTTACATTGAAACTCCCAGCTCTCTCCTCACTGTTTTACACTTAAACTCCCAGCTCTCTCCTCACTGTTTTACGCTGAAACTCCCAGCTCTCTCCTGACTGATTTACACTGAAACTCCCAACTCTCTCCTCACTGTTTTACAATGAAACTCAAAGCTCACTCCTCGCTGTTTTACAATGACAATCCCAGCTCTCTCCTCGCTGTTTTAAACTGAAACTCCCAGCTCTCTCCTCACTGTTTTACACTGAAACTCCTAGCTCTCTCCTAACTGTTTAAGACTGAAACTCCTAGCTCTCTCCTCACTGTTTTACATTGAAACTCCCAGCTCTCTCCTCACTGTTTTACTCTGTAACTCCCAGCTCACGCCTCACTGTTTAACACTGAAATCCCCAGCTCTCTCCTCGGTGTTTTAAACTGAAACTCCCAGCTCTCTCCTCACTCTTTTACACTGAAACTCCCAGCTCTCTCCTCACTGTTTTACACTGAAACTCCCAGCTCTCTGCTCGCTGTTTTACAGTGAAACTCCTGGCTCTCTCCTCACTGTTTTGCAATGACACTCCCGGATCTCTCTTCACTGCTTTAAACACTGAATCAGCCGGCTCTCTACTCGCTGTTCTACACCGAAACACCCGACGATCTACCTCGCCGTTTTAAACACTGAAACTCCCAACTCTCTCCTCCCGGTTTTACACTGAAACTCCCGTCTCTCTCCTCACTGTTTTACACTGAAGCTCCCAGCTCTCTCCTCACTGTTTTACACTGTAACTCCCAGCTCTCTCTTCACTGTTTTACACTGAAACTCACAGCTCTCTCCTCGCTGTTTTACACTGAAACTCCCAGCTCTCTCCTCAGTTTTTAACATTGAAACTCCCAGCTCCTTCCTCACTGTTTAAAACTGGAACTCCCAGATCTCCACTAACTGTTTTACAATGTAACTCCTGGCTTTTTCCTCAGTGTTTTACATTGAAATTCCCCGCTTTTGCCTCACTGTGTTACACTGAAACTCCCAACTGTCTCCTCACTGTTTTACACTGAAACTCCCATCTAACTCCTCACTGTTTTACACTGAAACTCTCAGCTCTGTACTCACTGTTTTACACTGAAACTCCCAGCTCTGTACTCACTGTATTACACTGAAAATCCCAGCTCTCTCCTCCCTGTTTTACACTGAAACTGCCAGCTCCCTTCTCACTGTTTTACAATTAAACTCCCAGCTCTCTCCTCACTGTTTTCGACTGAAACATCCAGCTCTCTCCTCACTGTTTTACATTGAAACTCCCAGCTCCATCCTCACTGTTTAATACTGAAACTCCCAGCTCTCTCTTCACCGTTTTACACTGATCCCCCACCTCTCACCTCACTGTTTTACACTGACACTCCTGGCTCTCGCCTCACTGTTTTACATTGAATCTCCGAGCTCTCTGCTCACTGTTTAACACTGAAACTCCCAGCTCTCTCCTCACTGTTATACACTGAAACTCCCAGCTCTCTCGTCTCTGTTTTACCCTGTTACTCCTCGTTCTATCCTCACTGTTTTACACTGGAACTCCCAGCTACTTCCTCACTGTTTTACACTCTAACTGCCAGCTCTCACCTCTCTCTTTTACAGTGAAACTCCCAGATCTCTCCTCACTGTTGTACACTGAAACTCACAGCTCCCTCCTCACTGTTTTACAATGAAACTCCCGGGTCTCTTCTCACTGTTTTACACTGAAACTCCCTGCTTTCTCCTCATTGTTTTACATTGTAACTGCCGAATCTCACCTCACTTTTATATACTGAAACTCCCAGCACTCTCCACGCAATATTACACTGAAATTCCCAGCTCTCTCCTCACTGTTTTACATTGACACTCCAGGCTCTCTCCTCACTCTATTCCACTGAAACTCGCAGCTCTCTCTTCACTGTTTTACACTGAAACTCCCGGCTCTCTCCTCGCTGTTTTTCACTGAAAGTCCCAGCTCTCTCCTTAATGTTTCACACTGAAACTCCCAGTTCCCTCCTCACTGTTTTATACTGACACTCACGGTTCTCTCCTCGCTGTTTTAGACTGAAACTCCCAGCTCTCTCGACACTGTTCTACACTGAAACTCCCAGCTCTCTCCTCACTGTTTTACAAAGAAACTCCTGGCTCTCTCCTCACTGTTTTGCAATGACACTCCCGGATCTCTCTTCGCTGTTTTGAACACTGAATCAGACGGCTCTCCACTCGCTGTTCTACACCGAAACACACGACGCTCGACCTCGCTGTTTTAAACACTGAAACTCCCAACTCTCTCCTCCTGGTTTTACACTGAAACTCCCGTCTCTCTCCGCACTATTTTACACTTAAAATCCCAGCTCTCCCCTCACTGTTTTACAGTGAAACTCCCGGCTCTCTACTCACTGTTTTACACTGAAACTCCCAGCTCTCTCCTCACTGTTTTACACTGAAACTCCCAGCTCTCTCCTCAATGTTTTACACTGAAAGTCCCAGCTCTCTCCTCACTGTTTTACATTGAAACTCCCAGCTCTCTCCTCACTGTTTTACACTGAAACTCCCAGCTCTCTCCTCACTGTTTTACGCTGAAACTCCCAGCTCCCTCCTGACTGATTTACACTGAAACTCCCAACTCTCTCCTCACTGTTTTACAATGAAACTCAAAGCTCACTCCTCGCTGTTTTACAATGACAATCCCAGCTCTCTCCTCGCTGTTTTAAACTGAAACTCCCAGCTCTCTCCTCACTGTTTTACACTGAAACTCCTAGCTCTCTCCTAACTGTTTAAGACTGAAACTCCTAGCTCTCTCCTCACTGTTTTACATTGAAACTCCCAGCTCTCTCCTCACTGTTTTACAATGAAACTCCCAGCTCTCTCCTCACTGTTTTACGCTGAAACTCCCAGCTCCCTCCTCACTGATTTACACTGAAACTCCCAACTCTCTCCTCACTGTTTTACAATGAAACAAAAAGCTCACTCCTCGCTGATTTACAATGACAATCCCAGCTCTCTCCTCGCTGTTTTAAAATGTAACTACCAGCTCTCTCCTCTCTGTTTTTAACTGAAACTCCCAGTTCTCTCCTAACTGTTTTAAACTGAAACTCCCAGCTCTCTCCTCACTCTTTTACACTGAAAGTCCCAGCACACTCCTCACTGTTTTACAATGAAACTCCCAGCTCTCTCCTCACTATTTTACACTGAAACTCTCAGCTCACTCCTCACAGATTTACACTGAAACTCCCTGCTCTCTCCTCACTGTTTTACTCTGTAACTCCCAGCTCACGCCTCACTGTTTAACACTGAAATCCCCAGCTCTCTCCTCGGTGTTTTAAACTGAAACTCCCAGCTCTCTCCTCACTCTTTTACACTGAAACTCCCAGCTCTCTCCTCATTGTTTTACACTGAAACTCCCAGCTCTCTGCTCGCTGTTTTACAGTGAAACGCCTGGCTCTCTCCTCACTGTTTTGCAATGACACTCCCGGATCTCTCTTCACTGCTTTAAACACTGAATCAGCCGGCTCTCTACTCGCGGTTCTACACCGAAACACCCGACGATCTACCTCGCCGTTTTAAACACTGAAACTCCCGTCTCTCTCCTCACTTTTTTACCTTGAAGCTCCCAGCTCTCTCCTCACTGTTTTACACTGTAACTCCCAGCTCTCTCTTCACTGTTTTACACTGAAACTCACAGCTCTCTCCTCACTGTTTTACACCGAAACTCCCAGCTCTCTCCTCACTGTTTTACATGGAAACTCCCAGCTCTCTCCTCACTGTTTTACATGGAAACTCCCAGCTCTCTCCTCGCTGTTTTACCTGAAACTCCCAGCTCTCTACTCGCTGTTCTACACCGAAACACCCGACGATCTACCTCGCCGTTTTAAACACTGAAACTCCCAACTCTCTCCTCCCGGTTTTACACTGAAACTCCCGTCTCCCTCCTCACTGTTTTACACTGAAGCTCCCAGCTCTCTCCTCACTGTTTTACACTGTAACTCCCAGCTCTCTCCTCAGTTTTTAACATTGAAACTCCCAGCTCCTTCCTCACTGTTTAAAACTGGAACTCCCAGATCTCCACTAACTGTTTTACAATGTAACTCCTGGCTTTTTCCTCAGTGTTTTACATTGAAATTCCCCGCTTTTGCCTCACTGTGTTACACTGAAACTCCCAACTGTCTCCTCACTGTTTTACACTGAAACTCCCATCTAACTCCTCACTGTTTTACACTGAAACTCTCAGCTCTGTACTCACTGTTTTACACTGAAACTCCCAGCTCTGTACTCACTGTATTACACTGAAAATCCCAGCTCTCTCCTCCCTGTTTTACACTGAAACTGCCAGCTCCCTTCTCACTGTTTTACATTAAACTCCCAGCTCTCTCCTCACTGTTTTCGACTGAAACATCCAGCTCTCTCCTCACTGTTTTACATTGAAACTCCCAGCTCCATCCTCACTGTTTAATACTGAAACTCCCAGCTCTCTCTTCACCGTTTTACACTGATCCCCCACCTCTCACCTCACTGTTTTACACTGACACTCCTGGCTCTCGCCTCACTGTTTTACATTGAATCTCCGAGCTCTCTGCTCACTGTTTAACACTGAAACTCCCCGCTCTCTCCTCACTGTTATACACTGAAACTCCCAGCTCTCTCGTCTCTGTTTTACCCTGTTACTCCTCGTTCTATCCTCACTGTTTTACACTGGAACTCCCAGCTACTTCCTCACTGTTTTACACTCTAACTGCCAGCTCTCACCTCTCTCTTTTACAGTGAAACTCCCAGATCTCTCCTCACTGTTGTACACTGAAACTCACAGCTCCCTCCTCACTGTTTTACAATGAAACTCCCGGGTCTCTTCTCACTGTTTTACACTGAAACTCCCTGCTTTCTCCTCATTGTTTTACATTGTAACTGCCGAATCTCACCTCACTTTTATATACTGAAACTCCCAGCACTCTCCACGCAATATTACACTGAAACTCCCAGCTCTCTCCTCACTGTTTTACATTGACACTCCAGGCTCTCTCCTCACTCTATTCCACTGAAACTCGCAGCTCTCTCTTCACTGTTTTACACTGAAACTCCCGGCTCTCTCCTCGCTGTTTTTCACTGAAAGTCCCAGCTCTCTCCTTAATGTTTCACACTGAAACTCCCAGTTCCCTCCTCACTGTTTTATACTGACACTCACGGTTCTCTCCTCGCTGTTTTACACTGAAACTCCCAGCTCTCTCGACACTGTTCTACACTGAAACTCCCAGCTCTCTCCTCACTGTTTTACAAAGAAACTCCCAGCTCTCTCCTCACTGTTTTGCAATGACACTCCCGGATCTCTCTTCGCTGTTTTAAACACTGAAACAGACGGCTCTCCACTCGCTGTTCTACACCGAAACACCCGACGCTCGACCTCGCTGTTTTAAACACTGAAACTCCCAGCTCTCTCCTCACTGTTTTACACTGAAAGTCCCAGCTCTCTCCTCACTGTTTTACATTGAAACTCCCAGCTCTCTCCTCACTGTTTTACACTGAAACTCCCAGCTCTCTCCTCACTGTTTTACGCTGAAACTCCCAGCTCCCTCCTGACTGATTTACACTGAAACTCCCAACTCTCTCCTCACTGTTTTACAATGAAACTCAAAGCTCACTCCTCGCTGTTTTACAATGACAATCCCAGCTCTCTCCTCGCTGTTTTAAACTGAAACTCCCAGCTCTCTCCTCACTGTTTTACACTGAAACTCCTAGCTCTCTCCTAACTGTTTAAGACTGAAACTCCTAGCTCTCTCCTCACAGTTTTACATTGAAACTCCCAGCTCTCTCCTCACTGTTTTACACTGAAACTCCCAGCTCTCTCCTCACTGTTTTACGCTGAAACTCCCAGCTCCCTCCTCACTGATTTACACTGAAACTCCCAACTCTCTCCTCACTGTTTTACAATGAAACAAAAAGCTCACTCCTCGCTGATTTACAATGACAATCCCAGCTCTCTCCTCGCTGTTTTAAAATGAAACTCCCAGCTCTCTCCTCTCTGTTTTCCACTGAAACTCCCAGCTCTCTCCTAACTGTTTTACACTGAAACTCCCAGCTCTCTCCTCACTGTTTTACACTGAAAGTCCCAGCACACTCCTCACTGTTTTACAATGAAACTCCCAGCTCTCTCCTCACTATTTTACACTGAAACTCTCAGCTCACTCCTCACAGATTTACACTGAAACTCCCTGCTCTCTCCTCACTGTTTTACTCTGTAACTCCCAGCTCACGCCTCACTGTTTAACACTGAAATCCCCAGCTCTCTCCTCGGTGTTTTAAACTGAAACTCCCAGCTCTCTCCTCACTCTTTTACACTGAAACTCCCAGCTCTCTCCTCACTGTTTTTCACTGAAACTCCCAGCTCTCTGCTCGCTGTTTTACAGTGAAACTCCTGGCTCTCTCCTCACTGTTTTGCAATGACACTCCCGGATCTCTCTTCACTGCTTTAAACACTGAATCAGCCGGCTCTCTACTCGCGGTTCTACACCGAAACACCCGACGATCTACCTCGCCGTTTTAAACACTGAAACTCCCGTCTCTCTCCTCACTTTTTTACCTTGAAGCTCCCAGCTCTCTCCTCACTGTTTTACACTGTAACTCCCAGCTCTCTCTTCACTGTTTTACACTGAAACTCACAGCTCTCTCCTCACTGTTTTACACCGAAACTCCCAGCTCTCTCCTCACTGTTTTACATGGAAACTCCCAGCTCTCTCCTCACTGTTTTACATGGAAACTCCCAGCTCTCTCCTCGCTGTTTTACACTGAAACTCCCAGCTCTCCTCACTGCTTTCCACTGAAACTCCCAGCTCTCACCTCGCTGTTTTACACTGAAACTCCCAGCTCTCTCCTCAGTGTTTTACAATGAAACTATGGGTTCTCTCCTTACTGATTTCAACTGAAACTGCCAGCTCTCTCCTCACTCTTTTACACTGAAACTCCCAGCTTTCTCCTCGCTGTTTTACACTGAAACTCCCAGCTCTCTCCTCAGTTTTTAACATTGAAACTCCCAGCTCCTTCCTCACTGTTTAAAACTGGAACTCCCAGATCTCCACTAACTGTTTTACAATGTAACTCCTGGCTTTTTCCTCAGTGTTTTACATTGAAATTCCCCGCTTTTTCCTCACTGTGTTACAGTGAAACTCCCAACTGTCTCCTCACTGTTTTACACTGAAACTCCCATCTAACTCCTCACTGTTTTACACTGAAACTCCCAGCTCTGTACTCACTGTTTACACTTAAACTCCCAGCTCTGTACTCACTGTATTACACTGAAACTACCAGCTCTCTCCCCACTGTTTTACACTAAAACTCCCAGCTCTGAAATCACTGTTTTACACTGAAATTCCCAGCTCTCTCCCCACTGTTTTACACCAATAATCCCAGCTCTCTCCTCCCTGTTTTACACTGAAACTGCCAGCTCCCTTCTCACTGTTTTACAATTAAACTCCCAGCTCTCTCCTCACTGTTTTACATTGAAACTCCCAGCTCTCTCCTCACTGTTTTCGACTGAAACATCCAGCTCTCTCCTCACTGTTTTACATTGAAACTCCCAGCTCCATCCTCACTGTTTAATACTGAAACTCCCAGCTCTCTCTTCACCGTTTTACACTGAACCCCACCTCTCTCCTCACTGTTTAACACTGACACTCCTGTCTCTCCGCCTCACTGTTTTACATTGAATCTCCGAGCTCTCTGCTCACTGTTTAACACTGAAACTCCCAGCTCTCTCCTCACTGTTATACACTGAAACTCCCAGCTCTCTCGTCTCTGTTTTACCCTGTTACTCCTCGTTCTATCCTCACTGTTTTACACTGGAACTCCCAGCTACTTCCTCACTGTTTTACACTCTAACTGCCAGCTCTCACCTCTCTCTTTTACAGTGAAACTCCCAGATCTCTCCTCACTGTTTTACACTGAAACTCCCAGCTCCCTCCTCACTGTTTTACAATGAAACTCCCGGGTCTCTTCTCACTGTTTTACACTGAAACTCCCTGCTTTCTCCTCATTGTTTTACATTGTAACTGCCGAATCTCTCCTCACTGTTTTATACTGAAACTCCCAGCTCTCTCCACGCAATATTCCACTGAAACTCCCAGCTCCCTCCTCACTGTTTTATACTGACACTCACGGTTCTCTCCTCGCTGTTTTACACTGAAACTCCCAGCTCTCCTCACTGTCTTGTACTGAAACTAGGGTTCTCTCCTGACTGTTTTACACTGAAACTCCCAGCTCTCTACTCACTGTTTTACACTGAAACTCCCAGCTCTCTCTCTCACTGTTTTACACTGAAACTCACAGCTCTCTCATCACTGTACTACACTGAAACTCCCAGCTCTCTCCTCGCTGTTTTACATTGAAACTCCCAGCTCTCTCCTCACTGTTTTACACTGAAACTCCCTGCTCTCTAATCACTGTTTTACACTTAAACTTCCAGCTCACTCCTCACTATTTTACACTGAAACTCCCAGCTCTCTCTTCACTATTTTACACTGTAACCCCAAGCTCTCTTCTCACTGTTTTACACTGAAACTCCACGCTCTCTCCTCACTTTTGTACACTGAAAGTCCGAGCTCTATCCTCGCTGTTTTACACTGAAACTCCCAGCTCTCTCCTCACTGTTTTCGACTGAAACATCCAGCTCTCTCCTCACTGTTTTACATTGAAACTCCCAGCTCCATCCTCACTGTTTAATACTGAAACTCCCAGCTCTCTCTTCACCGTTTTACACTGAACCCCACCTCTCTCCTCACTGTTTAACACTGACACTCCTGTCTCTCCGCCTACTGTTTTACATTGAATCTCCGAGCTCTCTGCTCACTGTTTAACACTGAAACTCCCAGCTCTCTCCTCACTGTTATACACTGAAACTCCCAGCTCTCTCGTCTCTGTTTTACCCTGTTACTCCTCGTTCTATCCTCACTGTTTTACACTGGAACTCCCAGCTACTTCCTCACTGTTTTACACTCTAACTGCCAGCTCTCACCTCTCTCTTTTACAGTGAAACTCCCAGATCTCTCCTCACTGTTTTACACTGAAACTCCCAGCTCCCTCCTCACTGTTTTACAATGAAACTCCCGGGTCTCTTCTCACTGTTTTACACTGAAACTCCCTGCTTTCTCCTCATTGTTTTACATTGTAACTGCCGAATCTCTCCTCACTGTTTTATACTGAAACTCCCAGCTCTCTCCACGCAATATTCCACTGAAACTCCCAGCTCCCTCCTCACTGTTTTATACTGACACTCACGGTTCTCTCCTCGCTGTTTTACACTGAAACTCCCAGCTCTCCTCACTGTCTTGTACTGAAACTAGGGTTCTCTCCTGACTGTTTTACACTGAAACTCCCAGCTCTCTACTCACTGTTTTACACTGAAACTCCCAGCTCTCTCTCTCACTGTTTTACACTGAAACTCACAGCTCTCTCATCACTGTACTACACTGAAACTCCCAGCTCTCTCCTCGCTGTTTTACATTGAAACTCCCAGCTCTCTCCTCACTGTTTTACACTGAAACTCCCTGCTCTCTAATCACTGTTTTACACTGAAACTCCACGCTCTCTCCTCACTTTTGTACACTGAAAGTCCGAGCTCTCTCCTCGCTGTTTTACACTGAAACTCCAAGCTCTCTCCTCACTGTTTCAAATTGAAAGTCCCGGTTCTCTCCTCACTGTTTTACACTGAAACTCCCAGCTCTCTCCTCACGGTTTTAAACTGAAACTCCCAACTCTCTCCTAACAGTTTTACACTGTAACTCCCAGCTCTCTCCTCACTGATTTACACTGAAACTCCCAGCTCTCTCCTCACTGTTTTGCACTGAAACTCCCAGCTCTCTCCTCGCTGTTTTACACTGAAACTCCTGGCTCCCTCCTCACTGTTTTACAGAGAAAATCCCAGCTCTCTCATTACAGTTTTACACTGAAACTCCCAGCTCTCTCCTCACTGTTTTATACTGAAACTCCCAGCTGTCCCCTCACTGTTTTACACTGAAACTGCCAGCTCTCTCCTTACAGTTTTACACTAACTCCCAGCTCTCTCCTCACTGTTTAAAACTGAAACTCCATATCTCTCCTCGCTGTTTTACACTGAAACTCCCAGCTGTCCCCTCACTGTTTTACACTGAAACTCCCAGCTCTCTCCTCGCTGTTTTACACTGAAACTCCTGGCTCTCTCCTTACTTTTTTGCAATGATTCTCCCGGCTCTCTCTTCGCTCTTTTAAACAGTGAATCATCCGGCTCTCTTCTAGCTGTTCTACACCGAAACAACCAAGGCTCTACCTTGCTGTTTTAAACACTGAATCTCCCACCACTCTCCTCCCCGTTTTACACTGAAACTCCCAGCTCTCTTCTCGCTGTTTTACACTGAACCTCCCAGCTCTCTCCTCAGTGTTTTACACTGAAACTACCGGTTCTCTCCTCACTGTTTTACACTGAAACTCCCAGCTCTCTCTCTCACTGTTTTACACAGAAACTCCCAGCTCTCTCCTCACTGTACTACTCTGAAACTCCGAGCTCTCTACTCGCTGTTTTATACTGAAACACCCAGCTCTCTCCTCACTGTTTTAAGCTGAAAATCCCTGCTCTCTGCTCACTGTTTTACACTTAAACTCCCAGCTCACTCCTCACCGTTTTACAATGAAACTCCCAGCTCTCTCTTCACTATTTTACACTGAAACCCCAACCTCTCTCCTCACTGTTTTACACTGAAACTCCCAGCTCTCTCCTCATTTTGTTGAACTGAAACTCCCAGTTCTCTCCTCACTGATTTACACTGAAACTCCCAGCTCTATCCTCACTGTTTTACACTGAAACTCCCAGCTCTCTCCTCGCTGTTTTACACTGAAACTCCTGGCTCCCTCCTCACTGTTTTACAGAGAAGAGCCCAGCTCTCTCATTACAGTTTTACACTGAAACTCCCAGCGCTCTCCTCACTGTTTTATACTGAAACTCCCAGCTGTCCCCTCACTGTTTTACACTGAAACTCCCAGCTCTCTCCTCGCTGTTTTAAACTGAAACTCCTGGCTCTCTCCTTACTTTTTTGCAATGACGCTCCCGGCTCTCTCTTCGCTCTTTTAAACAGTGAATCATCCGGCTCTCTTCTAGCTGTTCTACACCGAAACAACCGAGGCTCTACCTTGCTGTTTTAAACATTTAATCTCCCACCACTCTCCTCCCGGTTTTACACTGAAACTCCCAGCTCTCTCCTCGCTGTTTTACAATGAAGCTCCCAGCTCTCTCCTCAGTGTTTTACACTGAAACTACCGGTTCTCTCCTAACAGTTTTACACTGTAACTCCCAGCTCTCTCCTCATTTTGTTAAACTGAAACACCCAGCTCTCTCCTCCCTGTTTAACACTGAATCTCCCTGCTCTCTGCTCACTGTTTTACACTTAAACTCCCAGCTCACTCCTCACCGTTTTACAATGAAACTCCCAGTTCTCTCTTCACTATTTTACACTGAAACCCCAAGCTCTCTCCTCACTGTTGTACACTGAAACTCCCAGCTCTCTCCTAACAGTTTTACACTGTAACTCCCAGCTCTCTCCTCATTTTGTTAAACTGAAACTCCCAGTTCTCTCCTCACTGATTTACACTGAAACTCCCAGCTCACTCCTCACTGTTTTACACTGAAACTCCCAGCAATCTCCTCGCTGTTTTAGACTGAAACTCCTGGCTCTCTCTTCACTGTTTTACAGTGAATATCCCAGCTCTCTCCTTACAGTTTTACACTGAAACTCCCAGCTCTCACCTCACTGTTTAACACTGAAACTCCCAGCTCTCACCTCACTGTTTTTCACTGAACCTCCCGGCTCTCTCCTCACTGTTTTACACTGAAACTCCCAGTTCTCTCCTTACTGTTTTACACTGAAACTCCCAGCTCTCTCCTCACTATTTTAGACTGACACTCCCAGCTCTCTTCTCACTGTTTTACACTGAAACTTCCAGCTCTCTCCTCGCTGTTTTAAGCTGAAAATCCCAGCTCTCTCCTCACTGTTTTACACTGAAACTCCCTGCTCTCTCCTCGCTGTTTTACACCGAAACACCCAGCTCTCTCCTCCCTGTTTTAAACTGAAACTCCCTGCTCTCTGCTCACTGTTTTACACTTAAACTCCCAGCTCACTCCTCACCGTTTTACAATGAAACTCCCAGCTCTCTCTTCACTATTTTACACTGAAACCCCAACCTCTCTCCTCACTGTTTTACACTGTAACTCCCAGCTCTCTACTCATTTTGTTACACTGAAACTCCCAGTTCTCTCCTCACTGATTTACACTGAAACTCCCAGCTCTCTCCTCACTATTTTAGACTGACACTCCCAGCTCTCTTCTCACTGTTTTACACTGAAACTTCCAGCTCTCTCCTCGCTGTTTTACACTGAAGCTCCCAGCTCTCTCCACAGTGTTTTACACTGAAACTACCGGTTCTCTCCTCACTGTTTAACACTGTAACTCACAGCTCTCTACTCACTGTTTAACACTGAAACTCCCAGCTCTCTCTCTCACTGTTTTACACTGAATCTCCCAGCTCTCTCCTCACTGTACTACACTGAACCTCCCAGCTCTCTCCTCGCTGTTTTACACTGAAACTCCCAGCTCTCTCCTCACTGTTTTAAGCTGAAAATCCCAGCTCTCTCCTCACTGTTTAACACTGAAACTCCCAGCTCTCTCCTCGCTGTTTTACACCGAAACACCCAGCTCTCTCCTCCCTGTTTAACACTGAAACTCCCTGCTCTCTGCTCACTGTTTTGCACTTAAACACCCAGCTCACTCCTCACCGTTTTACAATGAAACTCCCAGCTCTCTCTTCACTACTTTACACTGAAACCCCAAGCTCTCTCCTCACTGTTTTACACTGAAACTCGCAGCTCTCTCCTCACTGATTTAAATTGAAAGTCCCGTTTCTCTCCTCACTGTTTTACACTGAAACTCCCAGCTCTCTCCTCACTGATTTAAATTGCAAGTCCCGTTTCTCTCCTCACTGTTTTACACTGAAACACCCAGCTCTCTCCTCACGGTTTTATACTGAAAATCAAGATCTCTCCTAAGAGTTTTAAAATGTAACTCCCAGCTCTCTCCTCATTTTGTTAAACTGAAACTCCCAGTTCTCTCCTCACTGATTTACACTGAAACTCCCAGCTCAATCCTCACTGTTTAACAGTGAAACTCCCAGCTATCTCCTCGCTGTTTTAGACTGAAACTCCTGGCTCTCTCCTCACTGTTTTACAGTGAAAATCCCAGCTCTCTCCTTACAGTTTTACACTGAAACTCCCAGCTCTCACCTCACTGTTTAACACTGAAACTCCGAGCTCTATCCTCACTGTTTTTCACTGAACCTCCCGGCTCTCTCCTCACTGTTTTACACTGAAACTCCCAGTTCTCTCCTTACTGTTTTACACTGAAACTCCCAGATCTCTCCTCACTATTTTAGACTGACACTCCCAGCTCTCATCTCACTGTTTTACACTGAAACTTCCAGCTTTCTCCTCACTGTTTTACACTGAAACTCCCAGCTCTCTCCTCACTGTTTTACACAGAATCTCCCAGCTCTCTCCTCGCTGTTTTACACTGAAACTCCCAGCTATCCTCACTGTTTTACCCTGAAACTCCCAACTCTCTCTCTCACTGTTTTACACTGAAACTCACAGCTCTCTCCTCACTGTACTACACTGAAACTCCCAGCTCTCTCCTCACTGTTTTACACTGAAACTCCCTGCACTCTGAACACTGTTTTACACTTAAACTCCCAGCTCACTCCTCACTATTTTACACTGAAACTCCCAGCTCTCTCTTCACTATTTTACACTGAAACCCCAAGCTCTCTCCTCACTGTTTTACACTGAAACTCCACGCTCTCTCCTCACTTTTGTACACTGATAGTCCGAGCTCTCTCCTCGCTGTTTTACACTGAAACTCCAAGCTCTCTCCTCACTGTTTCAAATTGAAAGTCCCGGTTCTCTCCTCACTGTTTTACACTGAAACTCCCAGCTCTCTCCTCACGGTTTTAAACTGAAACTCCCAGCTCTCTCCTAACAGTTTTACACTGTAACTCCCAGCTCTCTCCTCATTTTGTTACACTGAAACTCCCAGTTCTCTCCTCACTGATTTACACTGAAACTCCCAGCTCTGTCCTCACTTTTTTACACTGAAACTCCCAGCTCTCTCCTCGCTGTTTTACACTGAAACTCCTGGCTCTCTCCTCACTGTTTTATACTGAAAATCCCACCTATCTCATTACAGTTTTTCACTGAAACTGCCAGCTCTCTCCTTACAGTTTTACACTAACTCCCAGCTCTCTCCTCACTGTTTAAAACTGAAACTCCATATCTCTCCTCGCTGTTTTACACTGAAACTCCCAGCTGTCCCCTCACTGTTTTACACTGAAACTCCCAGCTCTCTCCTCGCTGTTTTACACTGAAACTCCTGGCTCTCTCCTTACTTTTTTGCAATGACACTCCTGGCTCTCTCTTCGCTCTTTTAAACAGTGAATCATCCGGCTCTCTTCTAGCTGTTCTACACCGGAACAACCGAGGCTCTACCTTGCTGTTTTAAACACTGAATCTCCCACCCCTCTACTCCCGGTTTTACACTGTAACTCCCAGCTCTCTCCTCATTTTGTTACACTGAAACTCCCAGTTCTCTTATCACTGATTTACACTGAAACTCCCAGCTCTCTCCACACTGTTTTACACTGAGACTCCCGGTTACCTCCTCACTGTTTTCCACTGAAACTCCCAGCTCTCTCCTCGCTGTTTTACACTGAAACTCCCAGCTCTCTCCTCACTGTTTTACACTGAAACTCCCAGCTCTCTCCTCACTCTTTTACACATAACTCCCTGCTCTCTCCTAACAGTTTTACACTGCAACTCCCAGCTCTCTCCTCATTTTGTTACACTGAAACTCCCAGTTCTCTCATCACTGATTTACACTGAAACTCCCAGCTCACTCCACATTGTTTTACACTGAGACTCCCGGTTATCTCCTCACTGTTTTACACTGAAACTCCCAGCTCTCTCCTCACGGTTTTGCACTGAAACCCCCAGCTCTCACCTAACAGTTTTAGACTGTAACTCCCAGCTCTCTCCTCATTTTGTTACACTGAAACTCGCAGTTCTCTCCTCACTGTTTTACACTGACACTGCCAGCACTCTGCTCACTGTTTTACACTGAAACTCCCAGCTCTCACCTCACTGTTTTACACTGAAACTCCCAACTCTCTCCTCACTGTTTTTCACTGAACCTCCCGGCTCTCTCCTCACTGTTTTACACTGAAACTCCAAGCTCTCGCCTCACTATTTCAGGCTGACACTCCCAGCTCTCTTCTCACTGTTTTACACTGAAACTTCCAGCTCTCTCGTCGCTGTTTTACACTGAAACTCCCTGCTATCTCATTACTATTTTACACAAATACTCCCAGCTCTCTCCTCGCTGTTTTACACTGAAACTACCGGTTCTCTCCTCACTGTTTTAAACTGAACCTCCCAGCTATCTACTCAATGTTTTACACTGAAACTCCCAGCTCTCTATCTCACTGTTTTACACTGAAACTCCCAGCTCTCTCCTCGCTGTTTTGCGCTGAAAATCCCAGCTCTCTCCTCACTGTTTTACACTGAAACTCCCTGCGCTCTCCTCACTGTTTTACACTGAAACTCCCTGCCCTCTCCTCGCTGTTTTACACCGAAACACCCAGCTCTCTCCTCCCTGTTTTACACTGAAACTCCCTGCTCTCTGCTCACTTTTTAACAATGAAAGTCTGAGCTCTTTCCTCGCTGTTTTACACTGAATCTCCCGGCTCTCTCCTCGCTGATTTAAATTGAAAGTCCCGGTTCTCTCTTCACTGTTTTACACTGAAACTCCCAGCTCTCCCCTCACGGTTTTACACTGAAACTCCCAGCTCTCTCCTAACAGTTTTACACTGTAACTCCCAGCTCTCTCCTCATTTTGTTACACTTAAACTCCCAGTTCACTCCTCACTGATTTACACTGAAACTCCCAGCTCACTCCTCACTGTTTTACACTGAAACTCCCAGCTCTCTCCTCACTGTTTTACACTGAAACTCCTGGCTCTCTCCTCACTCTTTTACAGTGAAAATCCCAGCTCTCTCCTTACAGTTTTACACTGAAACTCACAGCTCTCACCTCACTGTTTTACACTGAAACTCCGAGCTCTCTCCTCACTGTTTTTCACTGAACCTCCCGGCTCTCTCCTCACTGTTTTACACTGAAACTCCCAGTTCTCTCCTTACTGTTTTACACTGAAACTCCCAGCTCTCACCTCACTATTTTAGACTGACACTCCCAGCTCTCTTCTCACTGTTTTACACTGAAACTTCCAGCTTTCTCCTCGCTGTTTTACACTGAAACTCCCAGCTATCTCATTACTATTTTACACAAATACTCACAGCTCTCTCGTCACTGTTTTACACTGAAACTCCCAGCTCTCTCCTCACTGTTTTACACAAAATCTCCCAGCTCTCTCCTCGCTGTTTTACACTGAAACTCCCAGCTCTCCTCACTGTTTTACACTGAAACTACCGGTTCTCTCCTCACAGTTTTACACTGAAACTCCCAGCTCTCTACTCACTGTTTTACACTGAAACTCCCAGCTCTCTCTCTCACTGTTTTCCACTGAAACTCCCAGCTCTCTCCTCGCTGTTTACACTGAAACTCCAAGCTCTCTCCTCACTGTTTTACACTGTAACCCCCAGCTCTCTCCTCCCTCTTTTACACATAACTCCCTGCTCTCTCCTAACAGTTTTACACTGTAACTCCCAGCTCTCTCCTCATTTTGTTACACTGAAACTCCCAGTTCTCTCATCACTGATTTACACTGAAACTCCCAGCTCACTCCACACTGTTTTACACTGAGACTCCCGGTTATCTCCTCACTGTTTTACACTGAAATTCCCAGCTCTCACCTCACTGTATTACACTGAAACTCCCAACTCTCTCCTCACTGTTTTTCACTGAACCTCCCGGCTCTCTCCTCACTGTTTTACACTGAAACTCCAAGCTCTCGCCTCACTATTTCAGACTGACACTCCCAGCTCTCTTCTCACTGTTTTACACTCAAACTTCCAGCTCTCTCATTACTGTTTTACACAAATACTCCCAGCTCTCTCCTCGCTGTTTTACACTGAAACTACCGGTTCTCTCCTCACTGTTTTAAACTGAAACTCCCAGCTCTCTATCTCACTGTTTTACACTGTAACTCCCAGCTCTCTCCTCATTTTGTTACACTGAAACTCCCAGTTCTCTCCTCACTGATTTACACTGAAACTCCCAGCTCACTCCTCACTGTTTTACACTGAAACTCCCAGCTCTCTCCTAGCTGTTTTACACTGAAACTCCTGGCTCTCTCCTCACTCTTTTACAGTGAAAATCCCAGCTCTCTCCTTATAGTTTTAAACTGAAACTCCCAGCTCTCACTTCACTGTTTTACACTGAAACTCCGAGCTCTCTCCTCACTGTTTTTCACTGAACCTCCCGGCTCTCTCCTCACTGTTTTACACTGAAACTCCCAGTTCTCTCCTTACTGTTTTACACTGAAACGCCCTGCTCTCACCTCACTATTTTAGACTGACAATCCCAGCTCTCTTCTCACTGTTTTACACTGAAACTTCCAGCTCTCTCCTCGCGGTTTTACACTGAAACTCCCAGCAATCTCATTACTATTTTACACAAATACTCCCAGCTCTCTCCTCACTGTTTTACACTGAAACTCCCAGCTCTCCCCTCACGGTTTTACACTGAAACTCCCAGCTCTCTCCTAACAGTTTTACACTGTAACTCCCAGCTCTCTCCTCATTTTGTTACACTTAAACTCCCAGTTCTCTCCTCACTGATTTACACTGAAACTCCCAGCTCACTCCTCACTGTTTTACAATGAAACTCCCAGCTCTCTCCTAGCTGTTTTACACTGAAACTCCTGGCTCTCACCTCACTCTTTTACAGTGAAAATCCCAGCACTCTCCTATCAGTTTTACACTGAAACTCACAGCTCTCACCTCACTGTTTTACACTGAAACTCCCAGCTCTCACCTCACTGTTTTTCACTGAACCTCCCGGCTCTCTCCTCACTGTTTTACACTGAAACTCCCAGTTCTCTCCTTACTGTTTTACACTGAAACTCCCAGCTCTCACCTCACTACTTTAGACTGACACTCCCAGCTCTCTTCCCACTGTTTTACACTGAAACTTCCAGCTTTCTCCTCGCTGTTTTACACTGAAACTCCCATCTATCTCATTACTATTTTACACAAATACTCACAGCTCTCTCGTCACTGTTTTACACTGAAACTCCCAGCTCTCTCCTCACTGTTTTACACAAAATCTCCCAGCTCTCTCCTCGCTGTTTTACACTGAAACTCCCAGCTCTCCTCACTGTTTTACACTGAAACTACCGGTTCTCTCCTCACAGTTTTACACTGAAACTCCCAGCTCTCTACTCACTGTTTTACACTGAAACTCCCAGCTCTCTCTCTCACTGTTTTCCACTGAAACTCCCAGCTCTCTCCTCGCTGTTTACACTGAGACTCCAAGCTCTCTCCTCACTGTTTTACACTGTAACCCCCAGCTCTCTCCTCACTCTTTTACACATAACTCCCTGCTCTCTCCTAACAGTTTTACACTGTAACTCCCAGCTCTCTCCTCATTTTGTTACACTGAAACTCCCAGTTCTCTCATCACTGATTTACACTGAAACTCCCAGCTCACTCCACACTGTTTTACACTGAGACTCCCGGTTATCTCCTCACTGTTTTACACTGAAACTCCCAGCTCTCTCCTCACGGTTTTGCACTGAAACCCCCAGCTCTCTCCTAACAGTTTTACACTGTAACTCCCAGATCTCTCCTCATTTTGTTACACTGAAACTCCCAGTTCTCTCCTCACTGTTTTTCACTGAACCTCCCGGCTCTCTCCTCACTGTTTTACACTGAAACTCCAAGCTCTCGCCTCACTATTTCAGACTGACACTCCCAGCTCTCTTCTCACTGTTTTACACTCAAACTTCCAGCTCTCTCATTACTGTTTTACACAAATACTCCCAGCTCTCTCCTCGCTGTTTTACACTGAAACTACCGGTTCTCTCCTCACTGTTTTAAACTGAAACTCCCAGCTCTCTATCTCACTGTTTTACACTGTAACTCCCAGCTCTCTCCTCATTTTGTTACACTGAAACTCCCAGTTCTCTCCTCACTGATTTACACTGAAACTCCCAGCTCACTCCTCACTGTTTTACACTGAAACTCCCAGCTCTCTCCTAGCTGTTTTACACTGAAACTCCTGGCTCTCTCCTCACTGTTTTACAGTGAAAATCCCAGCTCTCTCCTTATAGTTTTAAACTGAAACTCCCAGCTCTCACTTCACTGTTTTACACTGAAACTCCGAGCTCTCTCCTCACTGTTTTTCACTGAACCTCCCGGCTCTCTCCTCACTGTTTTACACTGAAACTCCCAGTTCTCTCCTTACTGTTTTACACTGAAACTCCCTGCTCTCACCTCACTATTTTAGACTGACAATCCCAGCTCTCTTCTCACTGTTTTACACTGAAACTTCCAGCTCTCTCCTCGCGGTTTTGCACTGAAACTCCCAGCAATCTCATTACTATTTTACACAAATACTCACAGCTCTCTCGTCACTGTTTTACACTGAAACTCCCAGCTCTCTCCTCACTGTTTTACACAAAATCTCCCAGCTCTCTCCTCGCTGTTTTACACTGAAACTCCCAGCTCTCATCACTGTTTTACGCTGAAACTACCGGTTCTCTCCTCACTGTTTTACACTGAAACTCCCAGCTCTCTACTCACTGGTTTACACTGAAACTCCCAGCTCTCTCTCTCACTGTTTTCCACTGAAACTCCCAGCTCTCTCCTCGATGTTTTACAAATAAACTCCCAGCTCTCCTCACTGTTTTAAACTGAAACTCCCAGCTCTCTCCTCACTCTTTTAAACATAACTCCCTGCTCTCTCCTATCAGTTTTACACTGTAACCCCCAGCTCTCTCCTCATTTTGTTACACTGAAACTCCCAGTTCTCTCATCACTGATTTACAATGAAACTCCCAGCTCACTCCTCACTGTTTTACACTGAAACTGCCAGCTCTCTCCTCGCTGTTTTACACTGAATCTCCTGGCTCTCTCCTCACTGTTTTACAGTGAAAATCCCAGCTCTCTCCTTACAGTTTTACACTGAAACTCCCAGCTCTCACCTCACTGTTTTACACTGAAACTCCCAGCTCTCTCCTCACTGTTTTCCACTGAACCTCCCTCCTCTCTCCTCACTGTTTTACACTGAAACTCCCAGTTCTCTCCTTACGGTTTTACACTGAAACTCCCAGCTCTCACCTCACTATTTAAGACTGACACTCCCAGCTCTCTTCTCAATGTTTTACACTGAAACTTACAGCTCTCTACTCGCTGTATTACACTAAAACTCCCAGCAATCTCATTACTGTTTTACACAAATACTCCCAGCTCTCTCGTCTCTGTTTTACACTGAAACTCCCAGCTCTCCTCACTGTTTTACACTGAAACTACCGATTCTCTCCTCACTGTTTTACACTGAAACTCCCAGCTCTCTACTCACTGTTTTACACTGAAACTCCCAGCTCTCTCTCTCACTGTTTTACACTGAAACTCCCAGCTCTCTCCTCACTGTACTACACTGAAACTCCCAGCTCTCTCCTCGCTGTTTTACACTGAAACTCCCAGCTGACTCCTCACTGTTTTACACTGAAACTCCCTGCTCTCTCTTCACTATTTTAGACTGAAACCCCAAGCTCTCTCCTCACTGTTTTACACTGAAACTCCACGCTCTCTCCTCACTTTTGTACACTGAAAGTCCAAGTTCTCTCCTCGTTGTTTTACACTGAAACTCCAAGCTCTCTCCTCACTCTTTTAAATTGAAAGTCCCGTTCTCTCCTCACTGTTTTACACTGAAACTCCCAGCTCTCTCCTCACGGTTTTAAACTGAAACTCCCAGCTCTCTCCTAACAGTTTTACACTGTAACTCCCAGCTCTCTACTCATTTTGTTACACTGAACCTCCCAGTTCTCTCCACACTGATTTACACTGAAACTTCCAGCTCTCTCCTCACTGTTATACACTGAAACTCCCAGCTCTCTCCTCGCTGTTTTACACTGAAACTCCTGGCTCTCTCCTCACTGTTTTACAGTGAAAATCCCAGCTCTCTCCTTACAGTTTTACACTGAAACTCACAGCTCTCACCTCACTGTTTTACACTGAAACTCCGAGCTCTCACCTCACTGTTTTTCACTGAACCTCCCGGCTCTCTCCTCACTGTTTTACACTGAATCTCCCAGTTCTCTCCTTACTGTTTTAAACTGAAACTCCCAGCTCTCACCTAACTATTTTAGACTGACACTCCCAGCTCTCTTCTCACTGTTTTACACTGCAACTACCAGCTCTCTCCTCGCTGTTTTACACTGATACTCCCAGCTATCTCATTACTGTTTTACACAAATACTCCCAGTTCTCTCGTCACTGTTTTACACTGAAACTCCCAGCTCTCTCCTCACTGTTTTACACAAAATCTCCCAGCTCTCTCCTCACTGTTTTACACTGAAACTCCCAGCTCTCCTCACTGTTTTACACTGAAACTACCGATTCTCTCCTCACTGTTTTACACTGAAACTCCCAGCTCTCTAATCACTGTTTTACACTGAAACTCCCAGCTCTCTCTCTCACTGTTTTACACTGAAACTCCCAGCTAACTCCTCACTGTACTACACTGAAACTCCCAGCTCTCTCCTCGCTGTTTTACACTGAAACTCCCAGCTCACTCCTCACTGTTTTACACTGAAACTCCCTGCTCTCTCTTCACTATTTTAGACTGAAACCCCAAGCTCTCTCCTCACTGTTTTACACTGTAACTCCACGCTCTCTCCTCACTTTTGTACACTGAAAGTCCGAGCTCTCTCCTCGCTGTTTTACACTGAAACTCCAAGCTCTCTCCTCACTGTTTTAAATTGAAAGTCCCGGTTCTCTCCTCACTGTTTCACACTGTAACTCCCAGCTCTCTACTCATTTTGTTACACTGAAACTACCAATTCTCTCCTCACTGATTTACACTGAAACTCCCAGCTCTCTCCTCACTGTTTTACACTGAAACTCCCAGCTCTCTCCTCGCTGTTTTACACTGAAACTCCTGGCTCTCTCCTCACTCTTTTACAGTGAAAATCCCTGCTCTCTCCTTACAGTTTTACACTGAAACTCCCAGCTCTCTCCTCACTGTTTTACTATGAAACTCCCAGCTGTCTCCTCACTGTTTTACACTGAAACTCCTTGCTCTCTCCTTACAGTTTTACACTAACTCCCAGCTCTCTCCTCACTGTTTACAACTGAATCTCCATATCTCTCTTCGCTGTTTTACACTGATACTCTCAGCTGTCCCCTCACTGTTTTACACTGAAACTCCCAGCTCTCTCCTCGCTGTTTTACACTGAAACTCCTGGCTCTCTCCTTACTGTTTTGCAATGACACTCCCGGTTCTCTCTTCGATTTATTAAACAGTGAATCATCCGGCTCTCTTTTAGCTGTTCTACACCGATACTACCGAGGCTCTACCTCGCTGTTTTAAACACAATCTCCCACCCCTCTCCTCCCGGTTTTACACTGAAACTCCCAGCTCTCTCCTCACTGTTTTACACTGAAACTCCCTGCTCTCTGCTCACTGTTTTACACTTAAACTCCCAGCTCACTCCTCACTATTTTACACTGAAACTCCCTGCTCTCTCTTCACTATTTTACACTGAAACCCCAAGCTCACTCCTCACTGTTTTACACTGAAACTCCACGCTCTCTCCTCACTTTTGTACACTGATAGTCCGAGCTCTCTCCTCGCTGTTTTACACTGAAACTCCAAGCTCTCTCCTCACTCTTTTAAATTGAAAGTCCCGGTTCTCTCCTCACTGTTTTACACTGAAACTTCCAGCTCTCTCCTCACGGTTTTAAACTGAAACTCCCAGCTCTCTCCTAACAGTTTTACACTGTAACTCCCAGCTCTCTCCTCATTTTGTTACACTGAAACTCCCAGTTCTCTCCTCACTGATTTACACTGAAACTCCAAGCTCTGTCCTCACTTTTTTACACTGAAACTCCCAGCTCTCTCCTCGCTGTTTTACTCTGAAACTCCTGGCTCTCTCCTCACTGTTTTACAGTGAAAATCCCAGCTCAGTCCACACTGTTTTACAATGAGACTCCCGGTTATCTCCTCACTGTTTTACACTGAAACTCCCAGCTCTCTCCTCACGGTTTTGCACTGAAACCCCCAGCTCTCTCCTAACAGTTTTACACTGTAACTCCCAGCTCTCTCCTCATTTTGTTACACTGAAACTCCCAGTTCTCTCCTCACTGTTTAATACTGACACTGCCAGCACTCTGCTCACTGTTTTACACTGAAACTCCCAGCTCTCACCTCACTGTTTTACACTGAAACTCCCAACTCTCTCCTGACTGTTTTTCACTGAACCTCCCGGCTCTCTCCTCACTGTTTAACACTGAAAGTCCAAGCTCTCGCCTCACTATTTCAGACTGACACTCCCAGCTTTCTTCTCACTGTTTTACACTGAAACTTCCAGCTCTCTCCTCGCTGTTTTACACTGAAACTCCCAGCTATCTCATTACTGTTTTACACAAATTCTCCCAGTTCTCTCCTCGCTGTTTTACACTGAAACTACCGGTTCTCTCCTCACTGTTTTAAACTGAACCTCCCAGCTCTCTACTCAATGTTTTACACTGAAACTCCCAGCTCTCTATCTCACTGTTTTACACTGAAACTCCCAGCTCTCTCCTCGCTGTTTTTCACTGAAACTCCCAGCTCTCTCCTGACTGTTTTACACTGAAACTCCCAGCTCTCTCCTCGCTGTTTTACACTGAATCTCCTGGCTCTCTCCTTACTGTTTTGTAATGACACTCCCGGTTCTCTCTTCGCTGCTTTAAACAGTGAATCATCCGGCTCTCATCTAGCTGTTCTACACCGATACAACCGAGGCTTTACCTCGCTGTTTTAACCACTGAATCTCCCACCCCTCTCCTCCCGGTTTTACACTGAAACTCCCAGCTCTCTCCTCACTGTTTTACACTGAAACTACCAGCTCTCTCCTCACTGTTTTACACTGAAACTCCCGGTTATCTCCTCACTGTTTTACACTGAAACTCCCAGCTCTCTCCTCACTGTTTTACACTGAAACCCCCAGCTCTCTCCGAACAGTTTTACACTGTAACTCCCAGCTCTCTCCTCATTTTGTTACACTGATACTCCCAGTTCTCTCCTCACTGTTTTACACTGAAACTACCTGTTCTCTCCTCACTGTTTTACACTGACACTGCCAGCTCTCTCCTCATTTTGTTACACTGAAACTCCCAGCTCTCACCTCACTGTTTTACAATGAAACTCCCAGTTCTCTCCTCACTGTTTTTCACTGAAACGTCCAGTTCTCTCCTTACTGTTTTACACTGATTCTCCCAGCTCTCTCCTCACTATTTCAGACTGACACTCCCAGCTCTCATCTCACTGTTTTACACTTAAACATCCAGCTCTATCCTCGCTGTTTTACACTGAAACTCCCTGCTCTCTGCTCACTGTTTTACACTTAAACTCGCAGCTCACTCCTCACTGTTTTACACTGAAACTCCCAGTTCTCTCCTTACTGTTTTAAACTGAAACTCCCAGCTCTCACCTAACTATTTTAGACTGACACTCCCAGCTCTCTTCTCATTGTTTTACACTGCAACTACCAGCTCTCTCCTCGCTGTTTTACACAAAATCTCCCAGCTCTCTCCTCGCTGTTTTACACTGAAACTCCCAGCTCTCTCCTCACTGTTTTACACTGAAACTCCCAGCTCTCTCCTCACTCTTTTACACATAACTCCCTGCTCTCTCCTAACAGTTTTACACTGTAACTCCCAGCTCTCTCCTCATTTTGTTACACTGAAACTCCCAGTTCTCTCCTCACTGATTTACACTGAAACTCCCAGCTCACTCCTCACTGTTTTACACTGAAACTCCTGGCTCTCTCCTCACTGTTTTACAGTGAAAATCCCAACTCTCTTCTTACAGTTTTAAACTGAAACTCCCAGCTCTCACCTCACTGTTTTACACTGAAACTCCGAGCTCTCTCCTCACTGTTTTACACTGAACCTCCCGGCTCTCTCCTCACTGTTTTACACTGAAACTCCCAGTTCTCTCCTTACTGTTTTACACTGAAACTCCCAGCTCTCACCTCACTATTTTAGACTGACACTCCCAGCTCTCTTCTCACTGTTTTACACTGAAACTTCCAGCTCTCTCCTTGCTTTTTTACACTGAAACGCCCAGCAATCTCATTACTGTTTTACACAAATACTCCCAGTTCTCTCGTCACTGTTTTACACTGAAACTCCCAGCTCTCTCCTCACTGTTTTACACAAAATCTCCCAGCTCTCTCCTCACTGTTTTACACTGAAACTCCCAGCTCTCCTCACTGTTTTACACTGAAACTACCGATTCTCTCCTCACTGTTTTACACTGAAACTCCCAGCTCTCTAATCACTGTTTTACACTGAAACTCCCAGCTCTCTCTCTCACTGTTTTACACTGAAACTCCCAGCTAACTCCTCACTGTACTACACTGAAACTCCCAGCTCTCTCCTCGCTGTTTTACACTGAAACTCCCAGCTCACTCCTCACTGTTTTACACTGAAACTCCCTGCTCTCTCTTCACTATTTTAGACTGAAACCCCAAGCTCTCTCCTCACTGTTTTACACTGAAACTCCACGCTCTCTCCTCACTTTTGTACACTGAAAGTCCAAGCTCTCTCCTCGCTGTTTTACACTGAAACTCCAAGCTCTCTCCTCACTGTTTTAAATTGAAAGTCCCGGTTCTCTCCTCACTGTTTTACACTGAAACTCCCAGCTCTCTCCTCACGGTTTTAAACTGAAACTCCCAGCTCTCTCCTCACTGTTTTACACTGAAACTCCCAGCTCTCTCCTCGCTGTTTTACACTGAAACTCCTGGCTCTCTCCTCACTCTTTTACAGTGAAAATCCCTGCTCTCTCCTTACAGTTTTACACTGAAACTCCCAGCTCTCTCCTCACTGATTTACTATGAAACTCCCAGCTGTCACCTCACTGTTTTACACTGAAACTCCTTGCTCTCTCCTTACAGTTTTACACTAACTCCCAGCTCTTTCCTCACTGTTTACAACTGAATCTCCATATCTCTCCTCGCTGTTTTACACTGATACTCTCAGCTGTCCCCTCACTGTTTTACACTGAAACTCCCAGCTCTCTCCTCGCTTTTTACACTGAAACTCCAGGCTCTCTCCTTACTGTTTTGCAATGACACTCCCGGTTCTCTCTTCGATTTTTTAAACAGTGAATCATCCGGCTCTCTTCTAGCTGTTCTACACCGATACAACAGAGGCTCTACCTCGCTGTTTTAAACACTGAATCTCCCACCCCTCTCCTCCCGATTTTACACTGAAACTCCCAGCTCTCTCCTCACTGTTTTACACTGAAACTCCCTGCTCTCTGCTCACTGTTTTACACTTAAACTCCCAGCTCACTCCTCACTATTTTACACTGAAACTCCCTGCTCTCTCTTCACTATTTTACACTGAATCCCCAAGCTCTCTCCTCACTGTTTTACACTGAAACTCCACGCTCTCTCCTCACTTTTGTACACTGATAGTCCGAGCTCTCTCCTCGCTGTTTTACACTGAAACTCCAAGCTCTCTCCTCACTCTTTTAAATTGAAAGTCCCGGTTCTCTCCTCACTGTTTTACACTGAAACTTCCAGCTCTCTCCTCACGGTTTTAAACTGAAACTCCCAGCTCTCTCCTAACAGTTTTACACTGTAACTCCCAGCTCTCTCCTCATTTTGTTACACTGAAACTCCCAGTTCTCTCCTCACTGATTTACACTGAAACTCCAAGCTCTGTCCTCACTTTTTTACACTGAAACTCCCAGCTCTCTCCTCGCTGTTTTACTCTGAAACTCCTGGCTCTCTCCTCACTGTTTTACAGTGAAAATCCCAGCTCAGTCCACACTGTTTTACAATGAGACTCCCGGTTATCTCCTCACTGTTTTACACTGAAACTCCCAGCTCTCTCCTCACGGTTTTGCACTGAAACCGCCAGCTCTCTCCTAACAGTTTTATACTGTAACTCCCAGCTCTCTCCTCATTTTGTTACACTGAAACTCCCAGTTCTCTCCTCACTGTTTTACACTGACACTGCCAGCACTCTGCTCACTGTTTTACACTGAAACTCCCAGCTCTCACCTCACTGTTTTACACTGAAACTCCCAACTCTCTCCTGACTGTTTTTCACTGAACCTCCCGGCTCTCTCCTCACTGTTTAACACTGAAAGTCCAAGCTCTCGCCTCACTATTTCAGACTGACACTCCCAGCTTTCTTCTCACTGTTTTACACTGAAACTTCCAGCTCTCTCCTCGCTGTTTTACACTGAAACTCCCAGCTATCTCATTACTGTTTTACACAAATTCTCCCAGTTCTCTCCTCGCTGTTTTACACTGAAACTACCGGTTCTCTCCTCACTGTTTTAAACTGAACCTCCCAGCTCTCTACTCAATGTTTTACACTGAAACTCCCGGTTATCTCCTCACTGTTTTACACTGAAACTCCCAGCTCTCTCCTCACTGTTTTACACTGAAACTACCAGCTCTCTCCTCACTGTTTTACACTGAAACTCCCGGTTATCTCCTCACTGTTTTACACTGAAACTCCCAGCTCTCTCCTCACTGTTTTACACTGAAAACCCCAGCTCTCTCCGAACAGTTTTACACTGTAACTCCCAGCTCTCTCCTCATTTTGTTACACTGATACTCCCAGTTCTCTCCTCACTGTTTTACACTGAAACTACCTGTTCTCTCCTCACTGTTTTACACTGACACTGCCAGCACTCTGCTCACTGTTTTACACTGAAACTCCCAGCTCTCACCTCACTGTTTTACACTGAAACTCCCAGCTCTCTCCTCACTGTTTTTCACTGAACGTCCCGTCTCTCTTCTCACTGTTTTACACTGAAACGTCCAGTTCTCTCCTTACTGTTTTACACTGATTCTCCCAGCTCTCTCCTCACTATTTCAGACTGACACTCCCAGCTCTCATCTCACTGTTTTACACTTAAACTTCCAGCTCTATCCTCGCTGTTTTACACTGAAACTCCCAGCTATCTCATTACTGTTTTACACAAATACTCCAAGCTCTCTCCTCGCTGTTTTACACTGAAACTCCCAGCAATCGCATTACTGTTTTACACAAATACTCCCAGCTGTCTCGTCACTGTTTTACACTGAAACTCCCAGCTCTCTCCTCACAGTTTTACACAAAATCTCCCAGCTCTCTCCTCACTGTTTTACACTGAAACTCCCAGCTCTCCTCACTGTTTTACACTGAAACTACCGATTCTCTCCTCACTGTTTTACACTGAAACTCCCAGCTCTCTACTCACTGTTTTACACTGAAACTCCCAGCTCTCTCTCTCACTGTTTTACACTGAAACTCCCAGCTCTCTCCTCACTGTATTACACTGAAACTCCCAGCTCTCTCCTCGCTGTTTTACACTGAAACTCCCAGCTCTCTCCTCACTCTTTTACACTGAAACTCCCTGCTCTCTGCTCACTGTTTTACACTTAAACTCGCAGCTCACTCCTCACTGTTTTACACTGAAACTCCACGCTCTCTCTTCACTATTTTACACTGAAACCCCAAGCTTTCTCCTCACTGTTTTACACTGAAACTCCACGCTCTCTCCTCACTTTTGTACACTGAAACTCCCAGCTCTCTCCTCACTGTTTTTCACTGAACCTCCCGTGACTCTCCTCACTGTTTTACACTGAAACTCCCAATTCTCTCCTTACTGTTTTACACTGAAACTCCCAGCTCTCTCCTCACTATTTTAGACTGACACTCCCAGCTCTCTTCTCACTGTTTTACACTGAAACTTCCAGCTCTCTCCTCGCAGTTTTACACTGAAACTCCCAGCTATCTCATTACTGTTTTGCAGAAATATTCCCAGCTCTCTCCTCACTGTTTTACACTGAAACTCCCAGCTCTCTCCTCACTGTTTTACACAGAATCTCCCAGCTCTCTCCTCGCTGTTTTACACTGAAACTCCCAGCTCTCTCCTCGCTTTTTACACTGAAACTCCTGGCTCTCTCCTTACTGTTTTGCAATGACACTCCCGGTTCTCTCTTCGATTTTTTAAACAGTGAATCATCCGGCTCTCTTCTAGCTGTTCTACACCGATACAACAGAGGCTCTACCTCGCTGTTTTAAACACTGAATCTCCCACCCCTCTCCTCCCGGTTTTACACTGAAACTCCCAGCTCTCTCCTCACTGTTTTACACTGAAACTCCCTGCTCTCTGCTCACTGTTTTACACTTAAACTCCCAGCTCACTCCTCACTATTTTACACTGAAACTCCCTGCTCTCTCTTCACTATTTTACACTGAATCCCCAAGCTCTCTCCTCACTGTTTTACACTGAAACTCCACGCTCTCTCCTCACTTTTGTACACTGATAGTCCGAGCTCTCTCCTCGCTGTTTTACACTGAAACTCCAAGCTCTCTCCTCACTCTTTTAAATTGAAAGTCCCGGTTCTCTCCTCACTGTTTTACACTGAAACTTCCAGCTCTCTCCTCACGGTTTTAAACTGAAACTCCCAGCTCTCTCCTAACAGTTTTACACTGTAACTCCCAGCTCTCTCCTCATTTTGTTACACTGAAACTCCCAGTTCTCTCCTCACTGATTTACACTGAAACTCCAAGCTCTGTCCTCACTTTTTTACACTGAAACTCCCAGCTCTCTCCTCGCTGTTTTACTCTGAAACTCCTGGCTCTCTCCTCACTGTTTTACAGTGAAAATCCCAGCTCAGTCCACACTGTTTTACAATGAGACTCCCGGTTATCTCCTCACTGTTTTACACTGAAACTCCCAGCTCTCTCCTCACGGTTTTGCACTGAAACCGCCAGCTCTCTCCTAACAGTTTTATACTGTAACTCCCAGCTCTCTCCTCATTTTGTTACACTGAAACTCCCAGTTCTCTCCTCACTGTTTTACACTGACACTGCCAGCACTCTGCTCACTGTTTTACACTGAAACTCCCAGCTCTCACCTCACTGTTTTACACTGAAACTCCCAACTCTCTCCTGACTGTTTTTCACTGAACCTCCCGGCTCTCTCCTCACTGTTTAACACTGAAAGTCCAAGCTCTCGCCTCACTATTTCAGACTGACACTCCCAGCTTTCTTCTCACTGTTTTACACTGAAACTTCCAGCTCTCTCCTCGCTGTTTTACACTGAAACTCCCAGCTATCTCATTACTGTTTTACACAAATTCTCCCAGTTCTCTCCTCGCTGTTTTACACTGAAACTACCGGTTCTCTCCTCACTGTTTTAAACTGAACCTCCCAGCTCTCTACTCAATGTTTTACACTGAAACTCCCGGTATTCTCCTCACTGTTTTACACTGAAACTCCTAGCTCTCTCCTCACTGTTTTACACTGAAACTACCAGCTCTCTCCTCACTGTTTTACACTGAAACTCCCGGTTATCTCCTCACTGTTTTACACTGAAACTCCCAGCTCTCTCCTCACTGTTTTACACTGAAACTCCCAGTTCTCTCCTCACTGTTTTACACTGAAACTACCTGTTCTCTCCTCACTGTTTTACACTGACACTGCCAGCACTCTGCTCACTGTTTTACACTGAAACTCCCAGCTCTCACCTCACTGTTTTACACTGAAACTCCCAGCTCTCTCCTCACTGTTTTTCACTGAACGTCCCGTCTCTCTTCTCACTGTTTTACACTGAAACGTCCAGTTCTCTCCTTACTGTTTTACACTGATTCTCCCAGCTCTCTCCTCACTATTTCAGACTGACACTCCCAGCTCTCATCTCACTGTTTTACACTTAAACTTCCAGCTCTATCCTCGCTGTTTTACACTGAAACTCCCAGCTATCTCATTACTGTTTTACAGAAATACTCCAAGCTCTCTCCTCGCTGTTTTACACTGAAACTCCCAGCAATCGCATTACTGTTTTACACAAATACTCCCAGCTGTCTCGTCACTGTTTTACACTGAAACTCCCAGCTCTCTCCTCACAGTTTTACACAAAATCTCCCAGCTCTCTCCTCACTGTTTTACACTGAAACTCCCAGCTCTCCTCACTGTTTTACACTGAAACTACCGATTCTCTCCTCACTGTTTTACACTGAAACTCCCAGCTCTCTCCTCGCTGTTTTACACTGAAACTCCCAGCTCTCTCCTCACTCTTTTACACTGAAACTCCCTGCTCTCTGCTCACTGTTTTACACTTAAACTCGCAGCTCACTCCTCACTGTTTTACACTGAAACTCCCAGCTCTCTCTTCACTATTTTACACTGAAACCCCAAGCTTTCTCCTCACTGTTTTACACTGAAACTCCACGCTCTCTCCTCACTTTTGTACACTGAAACTCCCAGCTCTCTCCTCACTGTTTTTCACTGAACCTTCCGTGACTCTCCTCACTGTTTTACACTGAAACTCCCAATTCTCTCCTTACTGTTTTACACTGAAACTCCCAGCTCTCTCCTCACTATTTTAGACTGACACTCCCAGCTCTCTTCTCACTGTTTTACACGGAAACTTCCAGCTCTCTCCTCGCAGTTTTACACTGAAACTCCCAGCTATCTCATTACTGTTTTGCAGAAATATTCCCAGCTCTCTCCTCACTGTTTTACACTGAAACTCCCAGCTCTCTCCTCACTGTTTTACACAGAATCTCCCAGCTCTCTCCTCGCTGTTTTACACTGAAACTCCCAGCTCTCCTCACTGTTTTACACTGAAACTCCCAGCTCTCTCCTCGTGTTTTGCACTGAAACTCCCAGCTCTCTCCTCAGTGTTTTACACTGAAACTACCGGTTCTCTCCTCACTTTTTTACACTGAAGCTCCGAGCTCTCTACTCACTGTTTTACACTGAAACTCCCAGCTCTGTCTCTCACTGTTATACACTGAAACTCACAGCTCTCTCCTCACTGTACTGCACTGAAACTCCCAGCTCTCTCCTCACTGTTTTACACTGAAACTCCCTGCTCTCTCCTCACTGTTTAAAACTGAAACTCCCTGCTCTCTGCTCACTGTTTTACACTTAAACTCCCAGCTCACTCCTAACTGTTTTACACCTTAACTCCCAGCTCTCTCTTCACTATTTTACACTGAAACACCAAGCTCTCTCCTCACTGTTTTACAATGAAACTCCACGCACTCTCCTCACTTTTGTACACTGAAATTCCGAGCTCTCTCCTCTCTGTTTTACACTGAAACTCCAAGCTCTCTCCTCACCGTTTTAAATTGAATGTCCCGGTTCTCTCCTCACTGTTTTACACTGAAACTCCCAGCTCTCTCCTCATGGTTTTAATCTGAAACTCCCAGCTCTCTCCTAACAGTTTTACACTGCAACTCCCAGATCTCTCCTCATTTTGTTACACTGAAACTCCCAGTTCTCTCCTCACTGAATTACACTGAAACTCCCAGCTCTCTCCTCACTGTTTTACACTGAAACTCCCAGCTCTCTCCTCGCTGTTTTACAATGAAACTCCTGGCTCTCTCCTCACTGTTTTACAGTGAAAATCCCAGCTCTCTCCTTACAGTTTTACACTGAAACTCCCAGCTCTCTCCTCACTGTTTTACACCTAAACTCCCAGCTGTCCCCTCACTGTTTTACACTGAAACTCCCAGCTCTCTCCTCGCTGTTTTACACTGAAACTCCTGGCTCTCTCCTTACTGTTTTGCAATTACACTCCCGGCTCTCTCTTCGCTGTTTTAAGCAGTGAATCATCCGGCTCTCTTCTAGCTGTTCTACACCGAAACAACCGAGGCTCTACCTCGCTGTTTTAAACATTGAATCTCCCACCCCTCTCCTTCCGGTTTTACACTGAAACTCCCAGCTCTCTCCTCACTGTTTTACACTTAAAATCCCAGCTCTCTCCTCACTGTTTTACGCTGAAACTCCCGGTTATCACCTCACTGTTTTACACTGAAATTCCCAGCACTCTCCTCACTGTTTTACACTGAAACTCCCAGATCTCTCCTCACTATTTTACACTGAAGCTCCCAGCTCTCTCCTCACTATTTTACAATGAATCTCTGAGCTCTCTGCTCGCTGTTTTACACTGAAACTCCCAGATCTCTCCTCACTGTTTTTCCTCTGAATCTCACAGATCTCTCCTCAGAATTTAACAGAGAAACTCGCCGCTCTCTCCTCGCTGTGTTACACTGAAACTCCCAGCTCGCTCCTCACTGTTTTACTCAGAAACTCCCAGCTCTCTCCTCACTGTTTTACACTGAAACTCAAAGCTCTCTCCTCACTGTTTAACACTGAAACTCCCAGCTCTCTATTCACTGTTTTTCACTGAAACTCCCAGCTCTCTCCTCGCTGTTTTACACTGAAGCTCCCAGCTCTCTCCTCACTGATTTACTCTGAAACACCCAGCTCTCGCCTCACAGTATACACTGAAATTCCCAGCTCGCTCCTAGCAGTTTTACACAGAAACTCCCAGCTCTCTCTTGACTGTTTTACAATGAAACAACCAGCTCTCTCCTCTCTGTTTTACACTGAAACTCCTGGCACCCTCCTCACTGTTTTGCAATGATACTCCCGTCTCTCTCTTCGCCGTTTTAAACAGTGAATCTTCCGGCTCTCTTCTAGCTGTTCTACACTGAAACAACCGAGGCTCTACCTCGCTGTTTTAAACACTGAATCTCCCCCCCCCCCCCATCTCTTCCCGGTTTTACATTGAAACTCCCAGCTCTTTCCTCACTGGTTTACACTGAAACTCCCAGCTCTCTCCTCACTGTTTTACACTGAAACTACCAGCTTTCTGCTTACTATTTTACGCTGAAACTCCCAGCTCTCTCCACACTGTTTTACACGGAAACTCCCAGCTCTCTCCTCACTGTTTTAGACTGAAAGTCCCAGCTCTCTCCTCACTGTTTTACATTGAAACTCGAAGCTCTCTCCACACTGTTTTTCACTGAAACTCCCAACCTCTATCCTGACTGGTTTACACTGAAACTCCCAGCTCCCTCTTCACTGTTTTACACTGAAACTCCCTGCTCTCTCCTTACTGTTTAACACTGAAACTGCCAGCTCTCTCCTCACGGTTTAACACTGAATCTCCCTGCTCTCTCCGACAGTTTTACACTGTAACTTCCAGCTCTCTCCTTATTTTGTTACTCTGAAACTCCCAGTTCTCTCCACACTGATTTACACTGAAACTCCCTGCTCTCTCCTCACTGTTTTACACTGAAACTCCCAGCTCCCTTCTCGCTGTTTACACTGAAACTCCTGGCTCTCTCCTCACTGTTTTACAATGAAAATCCCAGCTATCTCCTTACAGTTTTACACTGAAACTCCCAGCTCTCTCCTCACTGTTTTACACTGAAACTCCCAGCTGTCCCATCACTGTTTTACACTGAAACTCCCAGCTCTCTCCTTACAGTTTTACACTTCCTCCCAGCTCACCTCACTGTTTAAAACTGAAACTCCATATCTCTCCTCGCTGTTTTACACTGAAACTCCCAGCTCTCTCCTCGCCATTTTACACTGAAACTCCTGGCTCTCTCCTCATTGTTTTGCAATGACACTCCCGGCTCTCTCTTCGCTGTTTTAATCAGTGAATCATCCGGCTCTCTTCTAGCTGCTCTACACCAAAACAACGGAGGCTCTACCTCACTGTTTTAAACACTGAATCTCCCACCCCTCTCCTTCCGGTTTTACACTGAAACTCCCAGCTCTCTCCTCACTGTTTTACACTGAATCTCCCAGCTCTCTCCAAACTGTTTTACACGGAAACTCCCAGCTCTCTCCTGACTGTTTTACACTGAAACTCCCAGCTCTCTCCTCACTGTTTTACACTAAAACTCGCAGCTCTCTCCTTACTGTTTTTCACTGAAACTCCCAGCTCTCTCCTCACTGGTTTACACTGAAATTCCCAGCTCTCTTCGCTGTTTTACACTGAAACTCCCTGCAATCTCCTCACCGTTATACACTGAAACTCCCAGCTCTCACCTCACTATATTACACTGAAACTCCCTGCTCTTTCCTCACTGTTTTACTCTGAAACTCCTAGCTATCTGCTCGCTGTTTTAAACTGAAACTCCCAGCTCTCTCCTCAGTGTTTTACATTTAAACTCCCAGCTCTCTCCTCACTGTTTTACATTGAAGCACCCAGCTCTCTCCTCACTGTTTTACATTGAAACTCACACCTCTCTTCTCACTGTTTTACTTTGAAACTCCCAGCTCTCTCCTCACTGTTTTACACTGAAAGTCCCAGCTCTCTCCGCAGTGTTTTACAATGAAACTTCCATCTCTTTCCTCGCGAATTTACACTGAAACTACCAACTCACTCCTCACTGTTTAACACTGAAATTCCCAGCTCTCTCCTCCCTGTTTTACACTGAAACTCCCAGCACTCTCCTCACTGTTTTACACTGAAACTCCCAGCTATCTCCTAACTGCTTTACACTGAAACTCCCAGCTCTCTGCTCAGTGTTTTACATTGAAACTCCCAGCTCTCTCCTCACTGTTTTTCACTGAAACTCCCCGTTCTCTCCTTACTGTTTTACACTGAAACTCCCAGCTCTCTCCACACTATTTTACACTGAAACTCCCAGCTTTCTTCTCACTTCTTTACCTTGAAACTCCCAGCTCCCTCCTCGCTGTTTTACATTGAAACTCCCAGTTCTCTCTTCACTGTTTTACACAGAAACTCCCAGCTCACTCCTCACTGTTTTACACTGAAACTCCTAGCTCTCTCCTCACTGTTTCACACTGAAACTCCCAGCTCTTTCCTCACTGTTCTACATTGAAACTCCCAGCTCTCTCCTCGCTGTTTTACTCTGAGACACCCAGCTATCTCCTCACTGTTTTACACTGAAAGTCCCAGATCTCTACTCACTATTTTACACTGAAACTCCCAGCTCTCTCCTCACTATTTTACACTGAAACTCCGAGCTCACTACTCACTGTTTTACACTGAAACTCCCAGTTCTCTCCTCACTGTTTTAAACAGAAACTCCCAGCTCACTCCTCACTGTTTTACATTGAATCTCCTAGCTTTCTCCTCACTGTTTCACACTGAAACACCCATCTCGTTCCTCACCTTTCTACACTGAAACTCCCAGCTCTCTCCTCGCTGTTTTACACTGAAACACCCAGCTCGCTCCTCACTGTTTTAAACTGAAAGTCCCAGCTCTCTCCTCACTGTTTTACACTGTAACTCCCAGCTCGTTCCTCACTGTTTTGCTATTACACTTCCTGCTCTCTCTTCGCTGTTTTAAACAGTCAATCATCCGGCGCTCTTCTCTCTGTTCTACTCCGAAACAACCGAGGCTCTACCTCGCTTTTTAAACATTGAATCTCCCAACCCTCTCCTCCTGGTTTTACACTTATACTCCCAGCTCTCTCCTCACTGATTTACACTGAAACGCCCAGCTCTCTCCTCACTGTTTTGCACTGAAACTCCCAGCTCTCTCTTCACTGTTTACACTGAAACTCCCTGCTCTTTGCTCACTGTTATACACTGAAACTCCGAGCTCTCTCCTCACTGTTTTACACTGAAACTCCCAGCTCTTTCCTCACTGTTTTACGCTGAAACTTCTAGCTCTCTCCTCGCTGTTTTAAACTGAAACACCCAGATCTCTCCTCACTGTTTCAAACTGAAACTCCCAGCTCCTTCCTCACTGTTTTACATGGAAAGTCCCAGCTCTCTCCTCACTGTTTTACATGGAAAGTCCCAGCTCTCTCCCAACTGTTTTACAATGAAACTCCCAGCTCTCTCCTCGCTGTTTTACACTGAAATTCCCAGCTCTCTCCTCACAGGTTTACACTGAAACTCCCAGCTCTCTCTTCACTGCTTTACAATGAAACTCCCAGCTCTCTCCTCGCTGTTTTACATTGAAACTCCTGGCTCTCTCCTCACTGTTTCGCTCTCTTCGCTGTTTTAAACAGTGAATCATCCGGCTCTCTTCTAGCTGTTCTACACCGAAACAACCGAGGCTCTACCTCGCTGTTTTAAACACTAAATCTACCCCCCCCCCTCTCCTCCCGGTTTTACACTGAAACTCCCAGCTCTCTCCTCACTGTTTAACACTGAAACTCCCGGTTATCTCCTCACTTTTTTATACTGTAACTCCCAGCTCTCTCCTCACTGTTTTACACTGAAACTCAAGCTTTCTCCTCACTGTTTTACACTGAAACTCCCAGCTCTCCCCAAACTGTTTTACACGGAAAGTCCCGGCTCTCTACTGACTGTTTTTCACTGAAACTCCCAGCTCCTTCCTCACTGTTTTACACTGAAACTCCCTGCTCTTTCCTCACTGTTTTACGCTGAAACTCCTAGCTCTCTCCTCGCTGTTTTAAACTGAAACACCCAGATCTCTCCTCACTGTTTCAAACTGAAACTCCCAGCTCTATCCTCACTGTTTTACTTTGAAACTCCCAGCTCCCTCCCCACTGTTTTACATGGAAAGTCCGAGCTCTCTCCTAACTGTTTACAATGAAACTCCCAGCTCTCTCCTCGCTGTTTTACACTGAAACGCCCAGCTCTCTCCTCACTGGTTTACACTGAAACTCCCAGCTCTCTCTTCACTGTTTTACAATGAAACTCCCCGCTCTCTCCTCGCTGTTTTACACTGAAACTCCAGGCTCTCTCCTCACTGTTTTGCAATGACACTCCCGTCTCTCTCTTCGCTGTTTTAAGCAGTGAATCATCCGGCTCTCTTCTAACTGTTCTGCACCGAAACAACCGAGGCTCTACCTCGCTGTTTTAAACACTAAATCTCCCCCCCACCTCTCCTCCCGGTTTTACACTGAAACTCCCAGCTCTCTCTTCACTGTTTTACACTGAAACTCCCAGCTCTCTCCTCACTGTTTTGCACTGAAACTCCCGGTTATCTCCTCACTGTTTAATACTGAAACTCCCAGCTCTCTCCTCTCTGTTTTACACTGAAACTCAAGCTCTCTCCTCACTGTTTTTCACTGAAACTCCCAGCTCTCTCCACAATGTTTTACACGGAAACTCCCGGCTCTCTCCTGACTGTTTTTCACTGAAACTCCCAGCTCTTTCCTCACAGCTTTACACTGAAACTCCCTGCTCTCATCACTGTTTTAAACTGAAACTCACTGCTCTTTCCTCACTGTTTTACGCTGAAACTCCTAGCTCTCTCCTCGCGGTTTTAAACTGAAACTCCCAGCTCTCTCCTCACTGTTTTACATTTAAACTCCCAGCTCTCTCCTCACTGTTTTACACTGAAACACCCAGCTCTCTCCTCACTGTTTTACATTGAAACTCACACCTCTATCCTCACTGTTTTAAACTGAAAGTCCCAGCTCTCTCCGCAGTGTTTTACAATGAAACTCCCAGCTCTCTCCTCGCTGTTTTACACTGAAACTCCCAACTCTCTCCTCACTGTTTTACACTGAAACTCCCAGCTCTCTCCTCACTGTTTTCCACTGAAACTCCCTGCTCTCTCATCACTGTTTTACACTGAAACTCCCAGCTCACTCCTCACTAGTTTACACTTAAACTCCCAGCTCTATTCTCACCGTTTTACTCTGAAACTCCCAGCTCTCTCCTCACTGTTTTACACAGAAGCTCCCAGCTCACTCCTCACTGTTTTACACTGAATCTCCTAGCTTTCTCCTCACTGTTTCACACTGAAACTCCCATCTCTTTCCTCACCTTTCTACACTGAAACTCCCAGCTCTCTCCTCGCTGTTTTACACTGAAACACCCAGCTATCTCCTCACTGTTTTAAACTGAAAGTCCCAGCACTCTCCTCACTGTTTTACACTGAAACTCCCAATCTCTCCTCACTATTTTACACTGAAACTCCCAGCTCTCACCTCACTATTTTACACTGAAACTCCGAGCTCTCTACTCGCTGTTTTACACTGAAACTCCCAGCTCTCTCCTCACTGTTTTACTCTGAAACTCACAGCACTCTCCTCAGAATTTTACAGAGAAACTCACCGCACTCTCCTCGCTGTTTTACACTGAAATTCCCAGCTCTCTCCTCACCGTTTTACTCTGAAACTCCCAGCTCTCTCCTCACTGTTTTACACTGAAACTCCCAGCTCTCTCCTCACTGTTTTACACTGAAACACCAAGCTCTCTCCTCACTGTTTTACACTGAAACTCCCAGCTCTCTATTCACTGTTTTTCACTGAAACTCCCAGCTCACCCCTCGCTGTTTTACACTGAAACTCCCAGCTGTCTCCTCACTGCTTTACTCTGAAACACCCAGCTCTCGCCTCACAGTTTACTCTGAAACTCCCAGCTCGCTCCTCGCAGTTTTACACTGAAACTACGAGCTCTCTCCGCACTGTCTAACACTCAAACTCCCAGCTCTCTCCTCGCTATTTTACAGTGAAACTCCCGGTTCTCTCCTCACTGTTTTACACTGAAACTCCCGTTTATCTCCTCACCGTTTTACACGGAAACTCCCTGCTCTCTCCTCATTTTGTTTCACTGAAACTCCCAGCTCTCTCCTCACTGTTTTCCACTGAAACTCCCAGCTCTCTCCTCACTGTTTTACACTGAAACTCCCTGCTCTCATCACTGTTTTAAACTGAAAGTCCCAGCTCTCTCCGCAGTGTTTTACAATGAAACTCCCAGCTCTCTCCTCGCTGTTTTACACTGAAACTCCCAACTCTCTCCTCACTGTTTTACACTGAAACTCCCAGCTCTCTCCTCACTGTTTTCCACTGAAACTCCCTGCTCTCTCATCACTGTTTTACACTGAAACTCCCAGCTCACTCCTCACTAGTTTACACTTAAACTCCCAGCTCTATTCTCACTGCTTTACCCTGAAACTCCCAGCTCCCTCCTCGCTGTTTTACATTGAAACTCCCAGTTCTCTCCTCTTTGTTTTACACAGAAGCTCCCAGCTCACTCCTCACTGTTTTACACTGAATCTCCTAGCTTTCTGCTCACTGTTTCACACTGAAACTCCCATCTCTATCCTCACCTTTCTACACTGAAACTCCCAGCTCTCTCCTCGCTGTTTTACACTGAAACACCCAGCTATCTCCTCACTGTTTTAAACTGAAAGTCCCAGCACTCTCCTCACTGTTTTACACTGAAACTCCCAATCTCTCCTCACTATTTTACACTGAAACTCCCAGCTCTCACCTCACTATTTTACACTGAAACTCCGAGCTCTCTACTCGCTGTTTTACACTGAAACTCCCAGCTCTCTCCTCACTGTTTTACTCTGAAACTCACAGCACTCTCCTCAGAATTTTACAGAGAAAATCACCGCACTCTCCTCGCTGTTTTACACTGAAATTCCCAGCTCTCTCCTCACCGTTTTACTCTGAAACTCCCAGCTCTCTCCTCACTGTTTTACACTGAAACTCCCAGCTCTCTCCTCACTGTTTTACACTGAAACACCAAGCTCTCTCCTCACTGTTTTACACTGAAACTCCCAGCTCTCTATTCACTGTTTTTCACTGAAACTCCCAGCTCACCCCTCGCTGTTTTACACTGAAACTCCCAGTTGTCTCCTCACTGCTTTACTCTGAAACACCCAGCTCTCGCCTCACAGTTTACTCTGAAACTCCCAGCTCGCTCCTCGCAGTTTTACACTGAAACTACGAGCTCTCTCCGCACTGTCTAACACTCAAAATCCCAGCTCTCTCCTCGCTATTTTACAGTGAAACTCCCGGTTCTCTCCTCACTGTTTTACACTGAAACTCCCGTTTATCTCCTCACCGTTTTACACGGAAACTCCCTGCTCTCTCCTCATTTTGTTTCACTGAAACTCCCAGCTCTCTCCTCACTGTTTTCCACTGAAACTCCCAGCTCTCTCCTCACTGCTTTACACTGAAACTCCCTGCTCTCATCACTGTTTTAAACTGAAAGTCCCAGCTCTCTCCGCAGTGTTTTACAATGAAACTCCCAGCTCTCTCCTCGCTGTTTTACACTGAAACTCCCAACTCTCTCCTCACTGTTTTACACTGAAACTCCCAGCTCTCTCCTCACTGTTTTCCACTGAAACTCCCTGCTCTCTCATCACTGTTTTACACTGAAACTCCCAGCTCACTCCTCACTAGTTTACACTTAAACTCCCAGCTCTATTCTCACTGCTTTACCCTGAAACTCCCAGCTCCCTCCTCGCTGTTTTACATTGAAACTCCCAGTTCTCTCCTCTTTGTTTTACACAGAAGCTCCCAGCTCACTCCTCACTGTTTTACACTGAATCTCCTAGCTTTCTCCTCACTGTTTCACACTGAAACTCCCATCTCTATCCTCACCTTTCTACACTGAAACTCCCAGCTCTCTCCTCACTGTTTTACACTGAAACACCCAGCTATCTCCTCACTGTTTTAAACTGAAAGTCCCAGCACTCTCCTCACTGTTTTACACTGAAACTCCCAATCTCTCCTCACTATTTTACACTGAAACTCCCAGCTCTCACCTCACTATTTTACACTGAAACTCCGAGCTCTCTACTCACTGTTTTACACTGAAACTCCCAGCTCTCTCCTCACTGTTTTACTCTGAAACTCACAGCACTCTCCTCAGAATTTTACAGAGAAAATCACCGCACTCTCCTCGCTGTTTTACACTGAAATTCCCAGCTCTCTCCTCACCGTTTTACTCTGAAACTCCCAGCTCTCTCCTCACTGTTTTACACTGAAACTCCCAGCTCTCTCCTCACTGTTTTACACTGAAACACCAAGCTCTCTCCTCACTGTTTTACACTGAAACTCCCAGCTCTCTATTCACTGTTTTTCACTGAAACTCCCAGCTCACCCCTCGCTGTTTTACACTGAAACTCCCAGCTGTCTCCTCACTGCTTTACTCTGAAACACCCAGCTCTCGCCTCACAGTTTACTCTGAAACTCCCAGCTCGCTCCTCGCAGTTTTACACTGAAACTACGAGCTCTCTCCGCACTGTCTAACACTCAAACTCCCAGCTCTCTCCTCGCTATTTTACAGTGAAACTCCCGGTTCTCTCCTCTCTGTTTTACACAGAAACTTCCAGCTCACTCCTCACTGTTTTACACTGAATCTCCTACCTCTCTCCTCACTGTTTCACACTGAAACGCCCATCTCTGTCCTCACCTTTCTACACTGAAACTCCCAGATCTCTCCTCACTGTTTTACACCGAAACTCCCAGCTCTCTCCTCACTGTTTTACACTGAAACTCCCAGCTCACTTCTCACTGTTTTACACTGAAACTCCCAGCTCTCTCCTCACTGTTTTACACTGAAACTCCCAGCTCTCTCCTCACTGTTTTACACTGAAACTCCAAGCTCTCTCCTCACTGTTTGACACTGAAACACCCACCTCTCTGCTCACTGTTTTTCACTGAAACTCCCGGCTCTCTCCTTACTGTTTTACACTGAAACTCCCAGCTCTCTCCTCACTATTTTACACAGAAACTCCAAGCTCTCTACTCACTGCTTTACCCTGAAACTCCCAGCTCTCTCCTCACTGTTTTACACTGAAACTCAAGCTCTCTCCTCACTGTTTTACACTGAAACTCCCAGCTCTCTCCAAACTGTTTTACACGGAACGTCCCGGCTCTCTACTGACTGTTTTTCACTGAAACTCCCAGCTCCTTCCTCACTGTTTTACACTGAAGCTCCCTGCTCTTTCCTCACTGTTTTACGCTGAAACTCCTAGCTCTCTCCTCGCTGTTTTAAACTGAAACACCCAGATCTCTCCTCACTGTTTCAAACTGAAACTCCCAGCTCTATCCTCACTGTTTTACTTTGAAACTCCCAGCTCCCTCGCCACTGTTTTACATGGAAAGTCCGAGCTCTCTCCGAACTGTTTACAATGAAACTCCCAGCTCTCTCCTCGCTGTTTTACACTGAAACGCCCAGCTCTCTCCACACTGGTTTACACTGAAACTCCCAGCTCTCTCTTCACTGTTTTACAATGAAACTCCCAGCTCTCTCCTCGCTGTTTTACACTGAAACTCCAGGCTCTCTCCTCACTGTTTTGCAATGACACTCCCGTCTCTCTCTTCGCTGTTTTAAGCAGTGAATCATCCGGCTCTCTTCTAACTGTTCTGCACCGAAACAACCGAGGCTCTACCTCGCTGTTTTAAACACTAAATCTCCACCCCCCCTCTCCTCCCGGTTTTACACTGAAACTCCCAGCTCTCTCTTCACTGTTTTACACTGAAACTCCCAGCTCTCTCCTCACTGTTTTGCACTGAAACTCCCGGTTATCTCCACACTGTTTAATACTGAAACTCCCAGCTCTCTCCTCTCTGTTTTACACCAAAACTCAAGCTCTCTCCTCACTGTTTTTCACTGAAACTCCCAGCTCTCTCCACAGTGTTTTACACGGAAACCCCCGGCTCTCTCCTGACTGTTTTTCACTGAAACTCCCAGCGCTTTCCTCACAGGTTTACACTGAAACTCCCTGCTCTCATCACTGTTTTAAACTGAAACTCACTGCTCTTTCCTCACTGTTTTACGCTGAAACTCCTAGCTCTCTCCTCGCGGTTTTAAACTGAAACTCCCAGCTCTCTCCTCACTGTTTTACATTTAAACTCCCAGCTCTCTCCTCACTGTTTTACACTGAAACACCCAGCTCTCTCCTCACTGTTTTACATTGAAACTCACACCTCTCTCCTCACTGTTTTAAACTGAAAGTCCCAGCTCTCTCCGCAGTGTTTTACAATGAAACTCCCAGCTCTCTCCTCGCTGTTTTACACTGAAACTCCCAGCTCTCTCCTCACGGTTTTCCACTGAAACTCCCTGCTCTCTCATCACTGTTTTACACTGAAACTCCCAGCTCACTCCTCACTAGTTTACACTTAAACTCCCAGCTCTATTCTCACTGCTTTACCCTGAAACTCCCAGCTCCCTCCTCGCTGTTTTACACTGAAACTCCCAGTTCTCTCCTCTCTGTTTTACACAGAAGCTCCCAGCTCACTCCTCACTGTTTTACACTGAATCCCCTAGCTTTCTCCTCACTGTTTCACACTGAAACTCCCATCTCTTTCCTCACCTTTCTACACTGAAACTCCCAGCTCTCTCCTCGCTATTTTACACTGAAACACCCAGCTATCTCCTCACTGTTTTAAACTGAAAGTCCCAGCACTCTCCTCACTGTTTTACACTGAAACTCCCTGATCTCTCCTCACTATTTTACACTGAAACTCCCAGCTCTCACCTCACTATTTTACACTGAAACTCCGAGCTCTCTACTCGCTGTTTTACACTGAAACTCCCAGCTCTCTCCTCACTGTTTTACTCTGAAACTCACAGCACTCTCCTCAGAATTTTACAGAGAAACTCACCGCACTCTCCTCGCTGTTTTACACTGAAATTCCCAGCTCTCTCCTCACCGTTTTACTCTGAAACTCCCAGCTCTCTCCTCACTGTTTTACACTGAAACTCCCAGCTCTCTCCTCACTGTTTTACACTGAAACACCAAGCTCTCTCCTCACTGTTTTACACTGAAACTCCCAGCTCTCTATTCACTGTTTTTCACTGAAACTCCCAGCTCACCCCTCGCTGTTTTACACTGAAACTCCCAGCTGTCTCCTCACTGTTTTACTCTGAAACACCCTGCTCTCGCCTCACAGTTTACTCTGAAACTCCCAGCTCGCTCCTCGCAGTTTTACACTGAAACTACGAGCTCTCTCCGCACTGTCTAACACTCAAACTCCCAGCTCTCTCCTTGCTATTTTACAGTTAAACTCCCGGTTCCTTCCTCACTGTTTTACACTGAAACTCCCGTTTATCTCCTCACCGTTTTACACGGAAACTCCCTGCTCTCTCCTCATTTTGTTTCACTGAAACTCCCAGCTCTCTCCTCACTGTTTTCCACTGAAACTCCCAGCTCTCTCCTCACTGTTTTACACTGAAACTCCCAGCTCTCTCCTCACTGTTTATCACTGAAACTCCCCGCTCTCTCCTCACTGTTTTCCACTGAAACTCCCAGCTCTCTCCTCACTGTTTTACACTGAAACTCCCAGCTCTCTCCTCACTGTTTATCACTGAAACTCCCCGCTCTCTCCTCACGGTTTTCCACTGAAACTCCCTGCTCTCTCATCACTGTTTTACACTGAAACTCCCAGCTCACTCCTCACTAGTTTACACTTAAACTCCCAGCTCTATTCTCACTGCTTTACCCTGAAACTCCCAGCTCCCTCCTCGCTGTTTTACACTGAAACTCCCAGTTCTCTCCTCTCTGTTTTACACAGAAGCTCCCAGCTCACTCCTCACTGTTTTACACTGAATCTCCTAGCTTTCTCCTCACTGTTTCACACTGAAACTCCCATCTCTTTCCTCACCTTTCTACACTGAAACTCCCAGCTCTCTCCTCGCTGTTTTACACTGAAACACCCAGCTATCTCCTCACTGTTTTAAACTGAAAGTCCCAGCACTCTCCTCACTGTTTTACACTGAAACTCCCAATCTCTCCTCACTATTTTACACTGAAACTCCCAGCTCTCACCTCACTATTTTACACTGAAACTCCCAGCTCTCTACTCGCTGTTTTACACTGAAACTCCCAGCTCTCTCCTCACTGTTTTACTCTGAAACTCACAGCACTCTCCTCAGAATTTTACAGAGAAACTCACCGCACTCTCCTCGCTGTTTTACACTGAAATTCCCAGCTCTCTCCTCACTGTTTTACTCTGAAACTCCCAGCTCTCTCCTCACTGTTTTACACTGAAACTCCCAGCTCTCTCCTCACTGTTTTACACTGAAACACCAAGCTCTCTCCTCACTGTTTCACACTGAAACTCCCAGCTCTCTATTCACTGTTTTTCACTGAAACTCCCAGCTCACCCCTCGCTGTTTTACACTGAAACTCCCAGCTGTCTCCTCACTGTTTTACTCTGAAACACCCTGCTCTCGCCTCACAGTTTACTCTGAAACTCCCAGCTCGCTCCTCGCAGTTTTACACTGAAACTACGAGCTCTCTCCGCACTGTCTAACACTCAAACTCCCAGCTCTCTCCTCGCTATTTTACAGTGAAACTCCCGGTTCCTTCCTCACTGTTTTACACTGAAACTCCCGTTTATCTCCTCACCGTTTTACACGGAAACTCCCTGCTCTCTCCTCATTTTGTTTCACTGAAACTCCCAGCTCTCTCCTCACTGTTTATCACTGAAACTCCCAGCTCTCTCCTCACTGTTTTACACTGAAACTCCCAGCTCTCTCCTCACTGTTTATCACTGAAACTCCCCGCTCTCTCCTCACTGTTTTCCACTGAAACTCCCAGCTCTCTCCTCACTGTTTTACACTGAAACTCCCAGCTCTCTCCTCACTGTTTATCACTGAAACTCCCCGCTCTCTCCTCACGGTTTTCCACTGAAACTCCCTGCTCTCTCATCACTGTTTTACACTGAAACTCCCAGCTCACTCCTCACTAGTTTACACTTAAACTCCCAGCTCTATTCTCACTGCTTTACCCTGAAACTCCCAGCTCCCTCCTCGCTGTTTTACACTGAAACTCCCAGTTCTCTCCTCTCTGTTTTACACAGAAGCTCCCAGCTCACTCCTCACTGTTTTACACTGAATCTCCTAGCTTTCTCCTCACTGTTTCACACTGAAACTCCCATCTCTTTCCTCACCTTTCTACACTGAAACTCCCAGCTCTCTCCTCGCTGTTTTACACTGAAACACCCAGCTATCTCCTCACTGTTTTAAACTGAAAGTCCCAGCACTATCCTCACTGTTTTACACTGAAACTCCCAGATCTCTCCTCACTATTTTACACTGAAACTCCCAGCTCTCACCTCACTATTTTACACTGAAACTCCCAGCTCTCTACTCGCTGTTTTACACTGAAACTCCCAGCTCTCTCCTCACTGTTTTACTCTGAAACTCACAGCACTCTCCTCAGAATTTTACAGAGAAACTCACCGCACTCTCCTCGCTGTTTTACACTGAAATTCCCAGCTCTCTCCTCACTGTTTTACTCTGAAACTCCCAGCTCTCTCCTCACTGTTTTACACTGAAACTCCCAGCTCTCTCCTCACTGTTTTACACTGAAACACCAAGCTCTCTCCTCACTGTTTCACACTGAAACTCCCAGCTCTCTATTCACTGTTTTTCACTGAAACTCCCAGCTCACCCCTCGCTGTTTTACACTGAAACTCCCAGCTGTCTCCTCACTGTTTTACTCTGAAACACCCTGCTCTCGCCTCACAGTTTACTCTGAAACTCCCAGCTCGCTCCTCGCAGTTTTACACTGAAACTACGAGCTCTCTCCGCACTGTCTAACACTCAAACTCCCAGCTCTCTCCTCGCTATTTTACAGTGAAACTCCCGGTTCCTTCCTCACTGTTTTACACTGAAACTCCCGTTTATCTCCTCACCGTTTTACACGGAAACTCCCTGCTCTCTCCTCATTTTGTTTCACTGAAACTCCCAGCTCTCTCCTCACTGTTTATCACTGAAACTCCCAGCTCTCTCCTCACTATTTTACACTGAAACTCCATGCTCTCTTCTCACTGCTTTACCCTGAAACTCCCAGCACCCTCCTTGCTGTTTTACACAGAAACTCCCAGCTCACTCCTCATTGTTTTACACTGAAACTCCTAGCTCTCTCCTCACTGTCTTACACTGAAACTCCCGCATCTCTCCTCACTGTTTTACTCTGAAACTCCCAGCTCTCTCCTCACTGTTTTACACTGAAACTCCGAGCTCTCTGCTCACTGTTTTACACTGAAACTCCCAGCTCTATCCTCACTGTTTTTCACTGAAACTCCCGGCTCTCTCCTTACTGTTTAACACTGAAACTCCCAGCTCTCTCCTCACCATTTAAAACTGAAACTCCCAGTTCTCCCCTTACTGTTTTACACAGAAACTCCCAGCTCACTCCTCACTGTTTTACACTGAAACTCCTAGCTCTCGCCTCACTGTTTTACACTGAAACTCCCAGCTCTCTCCTCACTCTTCTACACTGGAACTCCCAGCTCTCTCCTCGCTCTTTTACACTGAAACTTCCAGCTCTCTCCTCACTGCTTTACACTGAATGTCCCAGCACTCTCCTCACTGTTTTACACTGAAACTCCCAGATCTCTCCTCACTATTTTACACTGGAAGTCCCAGCTCTCTCCTCACTGTTTTACACTGAAATTCCCAGCTTTCTCTTCACTATTTTACACTGAAACCCCAATCTCTCTCCTCACTGTTTTACACTGAAACTCCCAGCTCTCTCCTCACTTTTTTACATTCAAAGACCGAGCTCTCTCCTCTCTGTTTTAATCTGAAACTCCTGCCTCTCTCCTCACTGTTTTAAACTGAAACTGCCAGCACTCTGCTCACTGTTTTACACTGAAACTCCCAGCAATTTCCTCACTGTTTTCCACTGAAACTCCCAACTCTCTACTCACTGTTTTACACTAAATCTCCCAGCTCTCTCCTCACTGTATAACACAGAAACTCCCAGCTTTCTCCTCACTGTTTTACACTGAATCTCCCAGCTCTCTCCTCGCTGTTTTACACTGCAACTCCCAGCTCTACTCCTCACTGTTTTACACTGAAACTCCCAGCTCTCTCCTCGCTGTTTTACACTGAAACTCCCAGCTCTCACCTCACTGTTTTACACTGAAACTCCCGCTTCTCTCCTTACTGTTTTAAACTGAAATTCCCAGCTCTCTTCAAACTCTTTTACTTTGAAATTCCCAGCTGTCCCCTCACTGTTTTACAATGAAACTCCCAGCTGTCCCCTTACTGTTTTACACAGAAACTCCCAGCTCTCTCCTCGTGTTTTACACTGAACCTCCCAGCTCTCTCCTCACTGTTTTCACTGAAACTCCCGGTGCTCTCCTCACTGTTTTACACTGAATCTCCCAGCTCTCTCCTCACTGTTTTACACTGAAACTCCCAGCTGTCCCTTCACTGCTTTATACTGAAACTCCCAGCTCTCTCCTCACTGTTTTACACTGAAACTCCCAGCTCTCGGCGCACTGTTTTACACTGAAACTCGCGGCTCTCTCCTCACTGTTTTACTTTGAAACTCCCAGCTCTCTCCTCACCGTTTTACAATAAAACTCCCAGCTCTCTTCTCACTGTTTTACATTGAATGTCCCAGCTATCTACTCACTGTTTTACTTTGAAACTGCCAGCTCTCTCCTCACTGTTTTAAACTGAAACTCCCAGCTCTCGCCTCACTGTTTCACTCTGAAACTCCCAGCTCTCTCCTCATAGTTTTACAATGAAACTTCCCGCTCTCTCCTCACTGTTTAACACTGAATCTCCCAGCTCTCTCCTCACTATTTTACACTGAAACTCCCAGCTCTCTCCACACTGTTTTACACTGAAACTCCGAGCTCTCCCGTCACTGGTTTACACTGAAACTCCCAGCTCTCTCCTCACTGATTTACACTGAAGCTCCCGGATCTCTCCTCAATGATTTACACTGAAACTCCCAGCTCTCTCCTCACTGTTTTACACTGAAACTCCTAGCTCTCTCCTCACTGTTTTACACTGAAACTCCCAGCTCTCTCCTCACTATTTTACACTGAAACTCCAAGCTCTCTTCTCACTGCTTTACCCTGAAACTCCCAGCTCCCTCCTTGCTGTTTTACACAGAAACTCCCAGCTCACTCCTCATTGTTTTACACTGAAACTTCTAGCTCTCTCCTCACTGTTTTACACTGAAACTCCCAGCTGTCCCCTCAATGTTTTACACTGAAACTCCTGGCTCTCTCCTCACTGTTTTGCAATGACACTCCCGGCTCTCTCTTCGCTGTAATAAGCAGCGAATCATCCGTCTCTATTCTCGCTTTCCTACACCGAAACAGCCGAGGCTCTACCTCGCTGTTTTAAACACTGAAACTCCCACCCCTCTCCTCCCCATTTTACACTGAAACTCCCAGCTCTCTCCTCACTGTTTTACATTGAAACTCCCAGCTCACTCCTCACTGTTTTACATTGAATCTCACACCTCTCTCCTCACTGTTTTACACTGAAACTCCCAGCTCTCTCCTCGCTGCTTTACACTGAAACTCCCAGCTCTCTCCTCACTGTTTAACACTGAATCTCCAACTCTCTCCTCACTTTTTTACATTCAAAGACCGAGCTCTCTCCTCGCTGTTTTAAACTGAAACTCCTGCCTCTCTCCTCACTGTTTTAAACTGAAACTGCCAGCACTCTGCTCACTGTATTACACTGAAACTCCCAGCAATCTCCTCACTGTTTTACACTGAAACTCGCAGCTCTCTCCTCGCTGTTTAACACTGAATCTCCCAGCTCTCTCCTCGCTGTTTTAGACTGAAACTCCTGGCTCCTTCCTCACTGTCTTACACTGAAACTCCCGCATCTCTCCTCACTGTTTTACTCTGAAACTCCCAGCTCTCTCCTCACTGTTTTACACTGAAACTCCGAGCTCTCTGCTCACTGTTTTACACTGAAACTCCCAGCTCTCTCCTCACTGTTTTTCACTGAAACTCCCGGCTCTCTCCTTACTGTTTAACACTGAAACTCCCAGCTCTCTCCTCAACATTTTACACTGAAACTCCCAGTTCTCCCCTTACTGTTTTACACAGAAACTCCCAGCTCACTCCTCACTGTTTTACACTGAAACTCCTAGCTCTCGCCTCACTGTTTTACACTGAAACTCCCAGCTCTCTCCTCGCTCTTTTACACTGAAACTTCCAGCTCTCTCCTCACTGTTTTACACTGAATGTCCCAGCACTCTCCTCACTGTTTTACACTGAAACTCCCAGCACTCTCCTCACTGTTTTACACTGAAACTCCCAGATCTCTCCTCACTATTTTACACTGGAACTCCCAGCTCTCTCCTCACTGTTTTACACTGAAACTCCCAGCTCTCTCCTCACTATTTTACACTGAAACTCCAAGCTCTCTTCTCACTGCTTTACCCTGAAACTCCCAGCTCCCTCCTTGCTGTTTTACACAGAAACTCCCAGCTCACTCCTCATTGTTTTACACTGAAACTTCTAGCTCTCTCCTCACTGTTTTACACTGAAACTCCCAGCTGTCCCCTCAATGTTTTACACTGAAACTCCTGGCTCTCTCCTCACTGTTTTGCAATGACACTCCCGGCTCTCTCTTCGCTGTAATAAGCAGCGAATCATCCGTCTCTATTCTCGCTTTCCTACACCGAAACAGCCGAGGCTCTACCTCGCTGTTTTAAACACTGAAACTCCCACCCCTCTCCTCCCCATTTTACACTGAAACTCCCAGCTCTCTCCTCACTGTTTTACATTGAAACTCCCAGCTCACTCCTCACTGTTTTACATTGAATCTCACACCTCTCTCCTCACTGTTTTACACTGAAACTCCCAGCTCTCTCCTCGCTGCTTTACACTGAAACTCCCAGCTCTCTCCTCACTGTTTAACACTGAATCTCCAACTCTCTCCTCACTTTTTTACATTCAAAGACCGAGCTCTCTCCTCGCTGTTTTAAACTGAAACTCCTGCCTCTCTCCTCACTGTTTTAAACTGAAACTGCCAGCACTCTGCTCACTGTATTACACTGAAACTCCCAGCAATCTCCTCACTGTTTTACACTGAAACTCGCAGCTCTCTCCTCGCTGTTTAACACTGAATCTCCCAGCTCTCTCCTCGCTGTTTTAGACTGAAACTCCTGGCTCCTTCCTCACTGTCTTACACTGAAACTCCCGCATCTCTCCTCACTGTTTTACTCTGAAACTCACAGCTCTCTCCTCACTGTTTTACACTGAAACTCCGAGCTCTCTGCTCACTGTTTTACACTGAAACTCCCAGCTCTCTCCTCACTGTTTTTCACTGAAACTCCCGGCTCTCTCCTTACTGTTTAACACTGAAACTCCCAGCTCTCTCCTCAACATTTTACACTGAAACTCCCAGTTCTCCCCTTACTGTTTTACACAGAAACTCCCAGCTCACTCCTCACTGTTTTACACTGAAACTCCTAGCTCTCGCCTCACTGTTTTACACTGAAACTCCCAGCTCTCTCCTCGCTCTTTTACACTGAAACTTCCAGCTCTCTCCTCACTGTTTTACACTGAATGTCCCAGCACTCTCCTCACTGTTTTACACTGAAACTCCCAGCACTCTCCTCACTGTTTTACACTGAAACTCCCAGATCTCTCCTCACTATTTTACACTGGAACTCCCAGCTCTCTCCTCACTGTTTTACACTGAAATTCCCAGCTTTCTCTTCACTATTTTACACTGAAACCCCAATCTCTCCTCACTGTTTTACACTGAAACTCCCAGCTCTCTCCTCACTTTTTTTACATTCAAAGACCGAGCTCTCTCCTCGCTGTTTTAATCTGAAACTCCTGCCTCTCTCCTCACTGTTTTAAACTGAAACTGCCAGCACTCTGCTCACTGTTTTACACTGAAACTCCCAGCAATTTCCTCACTGTTTTACACTGAAACTCCCAACTCTCTACTCACTGTTTTACACTGAAATTCCCAGTTCACTCCATACTGCTTTACACTGAAACTCCCAGCTCTCACCTCACTATTTTACACGAAATCTCCCAGCTCTCTCCTCACTGTATAACACAGAAACTCCCAGCTCTCTCCTCACTGTTTTACACTGAATCTCCCAGCTCTCTCCTCGCTGTTTTACACTGAAACTCCGAGCTCTCTCTTCACTATTTTACACTGAAACCCCAAGCTCTCTCTTCACTGTTTTACACTGAAACTCCCAGCTCTCTCCTCACTTATTTACACTGAAAGACCGAGATCTCTCCTCGCTGTTTTACACAGAAACTCCTGCCTCTCTCCTCACTGTTTTAAACTGAAACTGCTAGCACTCTGCTCACTGTTTTACACTGAAACTCCCAGCTCTCTCCTCACTGTTTTACACTGAAACTCCCAGCTCTCTCCTCTCTGTTTTACACTGAAACTCCCTGCTCTCTCCTCACTGTATAACACAGAAACTCCCGGCTCTCTCCTCACTGTTTTACACTGAATCTCCCAGCTCTCTCCTCGCTGTTTTACACTGAAACTCCCAGCTCTACTCCTCACTGTTTTACACGGAAACTCCCGCTTCTCTCCTTACTGTTTTAAACTGAAACTCCCAGATCTCTTCTCACTCTTTTACACTGAAACTCCCAGCTGTCTCCTCACTGTTTTACACTGAAACTCCCAGCTGTCCCCCCACTGTTTTACACAGAAACTCCCATCTCTCTCCTCGCTGTTTTACACGGAACCTCCCAGCACTCTCCTCACTGTTTTCACTGAAACTCCCGGTTCTCTCCTCACTGTTTTACACTGAATCTCCCAGGTCTCTCCTCACTGTTTTACACTGAAACTCCCAGTTGTCCCTTCACTGTTTTATACTGAATCTCCCAGCATCTCCTCGCTGTTTTACACTGAAACTCCTTCCTCTCTCCTCACTGTTTTGCAATGACACTCCCGGCTCCCTCTTCGCTGTAGTGAACAGTGAAACATCCAGCTCTCTTCTCGCTGTTCAACACCGAAACACCCAAGGCTCTACCTCGCTGTTTTAAACACTGAAACTCCAACCCCTCTCCTTCCGGTTTTGCACTGAAACTCCCAGCTCTACTCACTGTTTTACAATGAAACTCCCAGCTCTCTCCTCACTGTTTTACACTTAAAGTCCCAGCTCTCTCTTCACTGTTTTAGACTGAAACTCCCAGTTCTCTCCTCACTGTTTTACAATAAAACTCCCAGCTCTCTCCTCACTGTTTTACACTGAAACTCACAGCTCTCTCCTCACTGTTTTACACTGAAACTCCTAGCTCTCTCCTCGCTGTTTTTGACTGAAACTCCCAGCTCTCTCCTCACTGTTTCAAACTGAAACTCCCAGCTCTCTCCTCACTGTTTTACATTTAAACTCCCAGCTCTCTCCTCACTGTTTTACACTGAAACTCCCAGCTCTCGGCGCACTGTTTTACACTGAAACTCCCGGCTCTCTCCTCACTGTTTTACATTGAAACTCCCAGCTCTCTCCACACTGTTTTACATTGCAACTCACACCTCTCTTCTCACTTTTTACTTTGAAACTCCCAGCTCTATCCTCACTGTTTTACACTGAAACTCCCAGATGTCCCTTCACTGTTTCATACTGAAACTCCCAGCTCTCTCCTCGCTGTTTTACACTGAAACTCCTGGCTCCCTCCTCACTGTTTTGCAATGACACTCCCGGCTCTCTCTTCGCTGTTGTAAACAGTGAATCATCCGGCTCTCGCCTCACTGTTTTACTCTGAAACTCCCAGCTCTCTCCTCACAGTTTTACAATTATACTTCCCGCTCTCTCCTCACTGTTTAACACTGAATCTCCCAGCTCTCTCCTCACTATTTTACACTGAAACTCACAGCTCTCTCCTCACTGTTTTACACTGAAACTCCTAGCTCTCTCCTCGCTGTTTTTGACTGAAACTCCCAGCTCTCTCCTCACTGTTTCAAACTGAAACTCCCAGCTCTCTCCTCACTGTTTTACATTTAAACTCCCAGCTCTCTCCTCACTGTTTTACACTGAAACTCCCAGCTCTCGGCGCACTGTTTTACACTGAAACTCCCGGCTCTCTCCTCACTGTTTTACATTGAAACTCCCAGCTCTCTCCACACTGTTTTACATTGCAACTCACACCTCTCTTCTCACTTTTTACTTTGAAACTCCCAGCTCTATCCTCACTGTTTTACACTGAAACTCCCAGATGTCCCTTCACTGTTTCATACTGAAACTCCCAGCTCTCTCCTCGCTGTTTTACACTGAAACTCCTGGCTCCCTCCTCACTGTTTTGCAATGACACTCCCGGCTCACTCTTCGCTGTTGTAAACAGTGAATCATCCGGCTCTCGCCTCACTGTTTTACTCTGAAACTCCCAGCTCTCTCCTCACAGTTTTACAATGAAACTTCCCGCTCTCTCCTCACTGTTTAACACTGAATCTCCCAGCTCTCTCCTCACTATTTTACACTGAAACTCACAGCTCTCTCCTCACTGTTTTACACTGAATCTCCTAGCTCTCTCCTCGCTGTTTTTGACTGAAACTCCCAGCTCTCTCCTCACTGTTTCAAACTGAAACTCCCAGCTCTCTCCTCACTGTTTTACATTTCAACTCCCAGCTCTCTCCTCACTGTTTTACACTGAAACTCCCAGCTCTCGGCGCAATGTTTAACACTGAAACTCCCGGCTCTCTCCTCACTGTTTTACACTGAAACTCCTAGCTCTCTCCTCGCTGTTTTTGACTGAAACTCCCAGCTCTCTCCTCACTGTTTCAAACTGAAACTCCCAGCTCTCTCCTCACTGTTTTACATTTAAACTCCCAGCTCTCTCCACACTGTTTTACATTGAATCTCACAACTCTCTTCTCACTGTTTTACTTTGAAACTCCCAGCTCTCTCCTCACTGTTTTACACTGAAACACCCAGCTCTCTCTTCAGTGTTTAACACTGAAACTCCCAGCTCTCTCCTCACTGTTTTACACTGAAACTCCCAGCTCTCTACTCACTGTTTTACACTGTAACTCACAGGTCTCTCCTCGCTGTTTTTGGCTGAAACTCCCAGCTCTCTCCTCACTGTTTCAAACTGAAACTCCCAGCTCTCTCCTCACTGTTTTACATTTAAACTCCCAACTCTCTCCTCACTGTTTTACACTGAAACTTCCAACTCTCGGCGCACTGTTTTACACTGAAACTCCCGGCTCCCTCCTCACTGTTTTACATTGAAACTCCCAGCTCTCTCCTCACTGTTTTACATTGAAACTCACACCTCTCTTCTCACTGTTTTACTTTGAAACTCCCAGCTCTCTCCCCACTGTTTTACATTGAATGTCCCAGCTCTCTCCTCACTATTTTACATTGAAACTCCCAGCTCTCTCCTCACTGTTTTACATTGAAACTCACACCTCTCTTCTCACTGTTTTACTTTGAAACTCCCAGCTCTCTCCCCACTTTTTTACATTGAATGTCCCAGCTCTCTCCTCACTGTTTTACATTGAAACTCCCAGCTCTCTCCTCACAGTTTTACACTGAAACTCCCCGCTCTCTCCTCGCTGTTTTACACTGAAACTCCCAGCTCTATCCTCGCTGTTTTGCACTGAAACTCCCAGCTCTCACTTCACTGTTTTACATGGAAACTCCCGCTTCTCTCCTTACTGTTTTAAACTGAAACTCCCAGATCTCTTCTCACTCTTTTACACTGAAACTCCCAGCTGTCTCCTCACTGTTTTACACTGAAACTCGCAGCTGTCCCCTCACTGTTTCACACAGAAACTCCCATCTCTCTCCTCGCTGTTTTACACGGAACCTCCCAGCACTCTCCACACTGTTTTCACTGAAACTCCCGGTTCTCTCCTCACTGTTTTACACTGAATCTCCCAGCTCTCTCCTCACTGTTTTACACTGAAACTCCCAGTTGTCCCTTCACTGTTTTATACTGAATCTCCCAGCATCTCCTCACTGTTTTACACTGAAACTCCTTCCTCTCTCCTCACTGTTTTGCAATGACACTCCCGGCTCCCTCTTCGCTGTAGTGAACAGTGAAACATCCAGCTCTCTTCTCGCTGTTCAACACCGAAACACCCAAGGCTCTACCTCGCTGTTTAAAACACTGAAACTCCAACCCCTCTCCTTCCGGTTTTGCACTGAAACTCCCAGCTCTACTCACTGTTTTACAATGAAACTCCCAGCTCTCTCCTCACTGTTTTACACTTAAAGTCCCAGCTCTCTCTTCACTGTTTTAGACTGAAACTCCCAGTTCTCTCCTCACTGTTTTACACTGAAACTCCCAGCTCTCTCCTCACTGTTTTACACTGAAACTCACAGCTCTCTCCTCACTGTTTTACACTGAAACTCCTAGCTCTCTCCTCGCTGTTTTTGACTGAAACTCCCAGCTCTCTCCTCACTGTTTCAAACTGAAACTCCCAGCTCTCTCCTCACTGTTTTACATTTAAACTCCCAGCTCTCTCCTCACTGTTTTACACTGAAACTCCCAGCTCTCGGCGCACTGTTTTACACTGAAACTCCCGGCTCTCTCCTCACTGTTTTACATTGAAACTCCCAGCTCTCTCCACACTGTTTTACATTGCAACTCACACCTCTCTTCTCACTTTTTACTTTGAAACTCCCAGCTCTATCCTCACTGTTTTACACTGAAACTCCCAGATGTCCCTTCACTGTTTCATACTGAAACTCCCAGCTCTCTCCTCGCTGTTTTACACTGAAACTCCTGGCTCCCTCCTCACTGTTTTGCAATGACACTCCCGGCTCTCTCTTCGCTGTTGTAAACAGTGTATCATCCAGCTCTCGCCCCACTGTTTTACTCTGAAACTCCCAGCTCTCTCCTCACAGTTTTACAATTATACTTCCCGCTCTCTCCTCACTGTTTAACACTGAATCTCCCAGCTCTCTCCTCACTGTTTTACACTTAAAGTCCCAGCTCTCTCTTCACTGTTTTAGACTGAAACTCCCAGTTCTCTCCTCACTGTTTTACACTAAAACTCCCAGCTCTCTCCTCACTGTTTTACACTGAAACTCACAGCTCTCTCCTCACTGTTTTACACTGAAACTCCTAGCTCTCTCCTCGCTGTTTTTGACTGAAACTCCCAGCTCTCTCCTCACTGTTTCAAACTGAAACTCCCAGCTCTCTCCTCACTGTTTTACATTTAAACTCCCAGCTCTCTCCTCACTGTTTTACACTGAAACTCCCAGCTCTCGGCGCACTGTTTTACACTGAAACTCCCGGCTCTCTCCTCACTGTTTTACATTGAAACTCCCAGCTCTCTCCACACTGTTTTACATTGCAACTCACACCTCTCTTCTCACTTTTTACTTTGAAACTCCCAGCTCTATCCTCACTGTTTTACACTGAAACTCCCAGATGTCCCTTCACTGTTTCATACTGAAACTCCCAGCTCTCTCCTCGCTGTTTTACACTGAAACTCCTGGCTCCCTCCTCACTGTTTTGCAATGACACTCCCGGCTCTCTCTTCGCTGTTGTAAACAGTGTATCATCCAGCTCTCGCCCCACTGTTTTACTCTGAAACTCCCAGCTCTCTCCTCACAGTTTTACAATTATACTTCCCGCTCTCTCCTCACTGTTTAACACTGAATCTCCCAGCTCTCTCCTCACTATTTTACACTGAAACTCACAGCTCTCTCCTCACTGTTTTACACTGAAACTCCTAGCTCTCTCCTCGCTGTTTTTGACTGAAACTCCCAGCTCTCTCCTCACTGTTTCAAACTGAAACTCCCAGCTCTCTCCTGACTGTTTTACATTTAAACTCCCAGCTCTCTCCTCACTGTTTTACACTGAAACTCCCAGCTCTCTCCTCGCTGCTTTACACTGAAACTCCCAGCTCTCTCCTCACTGTTTAACACTGAATCTCCAACTCTCTCCTCACTTTTTTACATTCAAAGACCGAGCTCTCTCCTCACTGTTCTAAACTGAAACTCCTGCCTCTCTCCTCACTGTTTTAAACTGAAACTGCCAGCACTCTGCTCACTGTATTACACTGAAACTCCCAGCAATCTCCTCACTGTTTCACTCTGAAACTCCCAGCTCTCTCCTCATAGTTTTACAATGAAACTTCCCGCTCTCTCCTCACTGTTTAACACTGAATCTCCCAGCTCTCCCGTCACTGGTTTACACAGAAACTCCCAGCTCTCTCCTCACTGATTTACACTGAAGCTCCCGGATCTCTCCTCAATGATTTACACTGAAACTCCCAGCTCTCTCCTCACTGTTTTACACTGAAACTCCTAGCTCTCTCCTCACTGTTTTACACTGAAACTCCCAGCTCTCTCCTCACTATTCTACACTGAAATTCCCAGCTCTCTCCTCGCTCTTTTACACTGAAACTCCCAGCTCTCTCCTCACTGTTTTACACTGAAAGTCCCAGCACTCTCCTCACTGTTTTACACTGAAACTCCCACCTCTCTCCTCACTGTTTTTCACTTAAACTCCCGGCTCTCTCCTTACTGTTTTACACTGAAACTCCCAGCTCTCTCCTCACTATTTTACACTGAAACTCCAAGCTCTCTTCTCACTGCTTTACCCTGAAACTCCCAGCTCCCTCCTTGCTGTTTTACACAGAAACTCCCAGCTCACTCCTCATTGTTTTACACTGAAACTTCTAGCTCTCTCCTCACTGTTTTACACTGAAACTCCCAGCTGTCCCCTCAATGTTTTACACTGAAACTCCTGGCTCTCTCCTCACTGTTTTGCAATGACACTCCCGGCTCTCTCTTCGCTGTAATAAGCAGCGAATCATCCGTCTCTATTCTCGCTTTCCTACACCGAAACAGCCGAGGCTCTACCTCGCTGTTTTAAACACTGAAACTCCCACCCCTCTCCTCCCCATTTTACACTGAAACTCCCAGCTCTCTCCTCACTGTTTTACATTGAAACTCCCAGCTCACTCCTCACTGTTTTACATTGAATCTCACACCTCTCTCCTCACTGTTTTACACTGAAACTCCCAGCTCTCTCCTCGCTGCTTTACACTGAAACTCCCAGCTCTCTCCTCACTGTTTAACACTGAATCTCCAACTCTCTCCTCACTTTTTTACATTCAAAGACCGAGCTCTCTCCTCGCTGTTTTAAACTGAAACTCCTGCCTCTCTCCTCACTGTTTTAAACTGAAACTGCCAGCACTCTGCTCACTGTATTACACTGAAACTCCCAGCAATCTCCTCACTGTTTTACACTGAAACTCGCAGCTCTCTCCTCGCTGTTTTAAACTGAAACTCCCAGCTCTCTCCTCACTGTTTAACACTGAATCTCCCAGCTCTCTCCTCGCTGGTTTAGACTGAAACTCCTGGCTCCTTCCTCACTGTCTTACACTGAAACTCCCGCATCTCTCCTCACTGTTTTACTCTGAAACTCCCAGCTCTCTCCTCACTGTTTTACACTGAAACTCCGAGCTCTCTGCTCACTGTTTTACACTGAAACTCCCAGCTCTCTCCTCACTGTTTTTCACTGAAACTCCCGGCTCTCTCCTTACTGTTTAACACTGAAACTCCCAGCTCTCTCCTCAACATTTTACACTGAACCTCCCAGTTCTCCCCTTACTGTTTTACACAGAAACTCCCAGCTCACTCCTCACTGTTTTACACTGAAACTCCTAGCTCTCGCCTCACTGTTTTACACTGAAACTCCCAGCTCTCTCCTCACTCTTCTACACTGAAACTCCCAGCTCTCTCCTCGCTCTTTTACACTGAAACTTCCAGCTCTCTCCTCACTGTTTTACACTGAATGTCCCAGCACTCTCCTCACTGTTTTACACTGAAACTCCCAGATCTCTCCTCACTATTTTACACTGGAACTCCCAGCTCTCTCCTCACTGTTTTACACTGAAATTCCCAGCTTTCTCTTCACTATTTTACACTGAAACCCCAATCTCTCTCCTCACTGTTTTACACTGAAACTCCCAGCTCTCTCCTCACTTTTTTTACATTCAAAGACCGAGCTCTCTCCTCGCTGTTTTAATCTGAAACTCCTGCCTCTCTCCTCACTGTTTTAAACTGAAACTGCCAGCACTCTGCTCACTGTTTTACACTGAAACTCCCAGCAATTTCCTCACTGTTTTACACTGAAACTCCCAACTCTCTACTCACTGTTTTACACTGAAATTCCCAGTTCACTCCATACTGCTTTACACTGAAACTCCCAGCTCTCACCTCACTATTTTACACGAAATCTCCCAGCTCTCTCCTCACTGTATAACACAGAAACTCCCAGCTCTCTCCTCACTGTTTTACACTGAATCTCCCAGCTCTCTCCTCGCTGTTTTACACTGAAACTCCCAGCTCTACTCCTCACTGTTTTACACTGAAACTCCCAGCTCTCTCCTCGCTGTTTTACACTGAAACTCCCAGCTCTCACCTCACTGTTTTACACTGAAACTCCCGCTTCTCTCCTTACTGTTTTAAACTGAAACTCCCAGCTCTCTTCAAACTCTTTTACTTTGAAATTCCCAGCTGTCCCCTCACTCTTTTACAATGAAACTCCCAGCTGTCCCCTTACTGTTTTACACAGAAACTCCCAGCTCTCTCCTCGTGTTTTACACTGAACCTCCCAGCTCTCTCCTCACTGTTTTCACTGAAACTCCCGGTGCTCTCCTTACTGTTTTACACTGAATCTCCCAGCTCTCTCCTCACTGTTTTACACTGAAACTCCCAGCTGTCCCTTCACTGTTTTATACTGAAACTCCCAGCTCTCTCCTCACTGTTTTACACTGAAACTCCCAGCTCTCGGCGCACTGTTTTACACTGAAACTCGCGGCTCTCTCCTCACTGTTTTACTTTGAAACTCCCAGCTCTCTCCTCACCGTTTTACAATGAAACTCCCAGCTCTATTCTCACTGTTTTACATTGAATGTCCCAGCTATCTACTCACTGTTTTACTTTGAAACTGCCAGCTCTCTCCTCACTGTTTTAAACTGAAACTCCCAGCTCTCGCCTCACTGTTTCACTCTGAAACTCCCAGCTCTCTCCTCATAGTTTTACAATGAAACTTCCCGCTCTCTCCTCACTGTTTAACACTGAATCTCCCTGCTCTCTCCTCACTATATACACTGAAACTCCCAGCTCTCTCCACACTGTTTTACACTGAAACTCCGAGCTCTCCCGTCACTGGTTTACACTGAAACTCCCAGCTCTCTCCTCACTGATTTACACTGAAGCTCCCGGATCTCTCCTCAATGATTTACACTGAAACTCCCAGCTCTCTCCTCACTGTTTTACACTGAAACTCCTAGCTCTCTCCTCACTGTTTTACACTGAAACTCCCAGCTCTCTCCTCACTCTTCTACACTGAAACTCCCAGCTCTCTCCTCGCCCTTTTACACTGAAACTCCCAGCTCTCTCCTCACTGTTTTACACTGAAAGTCCCAGCTCTCTCCTCAATGTTTTACACTGAAACTCCCAGCTCACTCCTCACTGTTTTACACTGAAACTCCCAGCTCTCTCCTCACTGTTTAACACTGAATCTCCCAGCTCCCTCCTCGCTGTTTTACACTGAAACTCCCAGCTCTCTCCTCACTGTTTTACACTGAAACTCCCAGCTCTCTCCTCGCTGTTTTACACTGAAACTCCTAGCTCTCTCCTCACTGTCTGACACTCAAACTCCCGCTTCTCTCCTTACTGTTTTAAACTGAAACTCCCAGCTATCTTCTCACTCTTTTACACTGAAACTCCCAGCCCTCTCTTCACTATTTTACAACTAAACCCCAAGCTCTCTCCTCACTGTTTTACTCTGAAACTCCCAGCTCTCTCCTCACTTCTTTACACTGAAAGACCGAACTCTCTCCTCGCTGTTTTACACTGAAACTCCTGCCTTTTCCTCACTGTTTTAAACTGAAACTTCCGGTTCTCTCCTCGCTGTTTTACACTGAAACTCCCAGCTGTCCCTTCACTGTTTTACACTGAAACTCCCAGCTCTCTCCTCGCTGTTTTACATTGAATCTCCTGGCTCTCTCCTCACTGTTTTGCAATGACACTCCCGGCTCTCTCTTCGCTGTTGTAAACAGTGAATCATCAGGCTCTCTTCTCGCTGTTCTACACCGAAACACCCGAGGCTCTACCTCGCTGTTTTGAACACTGAAATTCCAACCACACTCCTTCCGGTTTTGCAGTGAAACTCGCAGCTCTACTCACTGTTTTACAATGAAATTCCAAGCTCTCTCCTCACTGTTTTACACTGAAAGTCCCAGCTCTCTCTTCACTGTTTTACACTGAAACTCCCAGCTCTCTCCTCACTGTTTTACACTGTAACTCCCAGCTCTCTCCTCACTGTTTTACACTGAAACTCACAGCTCTCTCCACACTGTTTTACACTGAAACTCCTAGCTCTCGCCTCGCTGTTATTGACTGAAACTCCCAGCTCTCTCCTCACAGTTTTACATTGAATCTCACACCTCTCTCCTCACTGTTTTACACTGAAACTCCCAGCTCTCTCCTCGCTGTTTTACACTGGAACTCCCAGCTCTCTCCTCACTGTTTAACACTGAATCTCCCAGCTCTTTCCTCGCTGTTTTACACTGGAACTCCTGGCTCCTTCCTCACTGTCTTACACTGAAACACCCGCATCTCTCGTCACTGCTTTACACTGAAACTCCGAGCTCTCTGCTCACTGTTTTACACTGAAACTCCCAGCTCTCTCCTCACTGTTTTTCAGTGAAACTCCCGGCACTCTCCTTACTGTTTAACACTGAAACTCCCAGCTCTCTCCTCACTATTTTGCACTGAAACTCCCAGTTCTCTCCTCACTGTATTACACAGAAACTCCCAGCTCACTCCTCACTGTTTTACAATGAAACTCCTAGCTCTCTCCTCACTGTTTTACACTGAAACGCCCAGCTCTCTCCTCACTCTTCTCACTGAAACTCCCAGCTCGCTCCTCGCTCTTTTACACAGAAACTTCCAGCTCTCTCCTCACTGTTTTACACTGAATGTCCCAGCACTCTCCTCACTGTTTAACACTGAAACTCCCAGATCTCTCCTCACTATTTTATAATGAAACTCCCAGCTCTCTCCTCACTGTTTTACACTGAAACTCCGAGCTCTCTCTTCACTATTTTACACTGAAACCCCAAGCTCTCTCTTCACTGTTTTACACTGAAACTCCCAGCTCTCTCCTCACTTATTTACACTGAAAGACCGAGATCTCTCCTCGCTGTTTTACACAGAAACTCCTGCCTCTCTCCTCACTGTTTTAAACTGAAACTGCTAGCACTCTGCTCACTGTATTACACTGAAACTCCCAGCTCTCTCCTCACTGTTTTACACTGAAACTCCCAGCTCTCTCCTCACTGTTTTTCACTGAACCTCCCAGCTCTCTACTCACTGTTTTACACTGAAATTCCCAGTTCTCTCCTTACTGTTTTACACTGAAACTCCCAGCTCTCTCCTCACTGTATAACACAGAAACTCCCGGCTCTCTCCTCACTGTTTTATACTGAATCTCCCAGCTCTCTCCTCGCTGTTTTACACTGAAACTCCCAGCTCTACTCCTCACTGTTTTACACCGAAACTCCCAGCTCTCTCCTCGCTGTTTTGCACTGAAACTCCCAGCTCTCACCTCACTGTTTTACACGGAAACTCCCGCTTCTCTCCTTACTGTTTTAAACTGAAACTCCCAGATCTCTTCTCACTCTTTTACACTGAAACTCCCAGCTGCCTCCTCACTGTTTTACACTGAAACTCCCAGCTGTCCCCCCACTGTTTTACACAGAAACTCCCATCTCTCTCCTCGCTGTTTTACACGGAACCTCCCAGCACTCTCCTAACTGTTTTCACTGAAACTCCCGGTTCTCTCCTCACTGTTTTACACTGAATCTCCCAGCTCTCTCCTCACTGTTTTACACTGAAACTCCCAGTTGTCCCTTCACTGTTTTATACTGAATCTCCCAGCATCTCCTCGCTGTTAAACACTGAAACTCCAACCCCTCTCCTTCCGGTTTTGCACTGAAACTCCCAGCTCTACTCACTGTTTTACAATGAAACTCCCAGCTCTCTCCTCACTGTTTTACACTTAAAGTCCCAGCTCTCTCTTCACTGTTTTAGACTGACACTCCCAGTTCTCTCCTCACTGTTTTACAATAAAACTCCCAGCTCTCTCCTCACTGTTTTACACTGAAACTCACAGCTCTCTCCTCACTGTTTTACACTGAAACTCCTAGCTCTCTCCTCGCTGTTTTTGACTGAAACTCCCAGGTTTCTCCTCACTGTTTCAAACTGAAACTCCCAGCTCTCTCCTCACTGTTTTACATTTAAACTCCCAGCTCTCTCCTCACTGTTTTACACTGAAACTCCCAGCTCTCGGCGCACTGTTTTACACTGAAACTCCCGGCTCTCTCCTCACTGTTTTACATTGAAACTCCCAGCTCTCTCCACACTGTTTTACATTGCAACTCACACCTCTCTTCTCACTTTTTACTTTGAAACTCCCAGCTCTATCCTCACTGTTTTACACTGAAACTCCCAGATGTCCCTTCACTGTTTCATACTGAAACTCCCAGCTCTCTCCTCGCTGTTTTACACTGAAACTCCTGGCTCCCTCCTCACTGTTTTGCAATGACACTCCCGGCTCTCTCTTCGCTGTTGTAAACAGTGAATCATCCGGCTCTCGCCTCACTGTTTTACTCTGAAACTCCCAGCTCTCTCCTCACAGTTTTACAATTATACTTCCCGCTCTCTCCTCACTGTTTAACACTGAATCTCCCAGCTCTCTCCTCACTATTTTACACTGAAACTCACAGCTCTCTCCTCACTGTTTTACACTGAAACTCCTAGCTCTCTCCTCGCTGTTTTTGACTGAAACTCCCAGCTCTCTCCTCACTGTTTCAAACTGAAACTCCCAGCTCTCTCCTCACTGTTTTACATTTCAACTCCCAGCTCTCTCCTCACTGTTTTACACTGAAACTCCCAGCTCTCGGCGAAATGTTTAACACTGAAACTCCCGGCTCTCTCCTCCCTGTTTTACACTGAAACTCCTAGCTCTCTCCTCGCTGTTTTTGACTGAAACTCCCAGCTCTCTCCTCACTGTTTCAAACTGAAACTCCCAGCTCTCTCCTCACTGTTTTACATTTAAACTCCCAGCTCTCTCCACACTGTTTTACATTGAATCTCACAACTCTCTTCTCACTGTTTTACTTTGAAACTCCCAGCATTCTCTTCAGTGTTTAACACTGAAACTCCCAGCTCTCTCCTCACTGTTTTACACTGAAACTCCCAGCTCTCTACTCACTGTTTTACACTGTAACTCACAGGTCTCTCCTCGCTGTTTTTGGCTGAAACTCCCAGCTCTCTCCTCACTGTTTCAAACTGAAACTCCCAGCTCTCTCCTCACTGTTTTACATTTAAACTCCCAACTCTCTCCTCACTGTTTTACACTGAAACTTCCAGCTCTCGGCGCACTGTTTTACACTGAAACTCCCGGCTCCCTCCTCACTGTTTTACATTGAAACTCACAGCTCTCTCCTCACTGTTTTACATTGAAACTCACACCTCTCTTCTCACTGTTTTACTTTGAAACTCCCAGCTCTCTCCCCACTGTTTTACATTGAATGTCCCAGCTCTCTCCTCGCTGTTTTACACTGAAACTCCCAGCTCTATCCTCGCTGTTTTGCACTGAAACTCCCAGCTCTCACCTCACTGTTTTACACTGAAACTCCCGCTTCTCTCCTTACTGTTTTAAACTGAAACTCCCAGATCTCTTCTCACTCTTTTACACTGAAACTCCCAGCTGTCTCCTCACTGTTTTACACTGAAACTCCCAGCTGTCCCCTCACTGTTTTACACAGAAACTCCCATCTCTCTCCTCGCTGTTTTACACGGAACCTCCCAGCACTCTCCTCACTGTTTTCACTGAAACTCCCGGTTCTCTCCTCACTGTTTTACACTGAATCTCCCAGCTCTCTCCTCACTGTTTTACACTGAAACTCCCAGTTGTCCCTTCACTGTTTTATACTGAATCTCCCAGCATCTCCTCACTGTTTTACACTGAAACTCCTTCCTCTCTCCTCACTGTTTTGCAATGACAGTCCCGGCTCCCTCTTCGCTGCAGTGAACAGTGAAACATCCAGCTCTCTTCTCGCTGTTCAACACCGAAACACCCAAGGCTCTACCTCGCTGTTTTAAACACTGAAACTCCAACCCCTCTCCTTCCGGTTTTGCACTGAAACTCCCAGCTCTATTCACTGTTTTACAATGAAACTCCCAGCTCTCTCTTCACTGTTTTAGACTGAAACTCCCAGTTCTCTCCTCACTGTTTTACACTAAAACTCCCAGCTTTCTCCTCACTGTTTTACACTGAAACTCACAGCTCTCTCCTCACTGTTTTACACTGAAACTCCTAGCTCTCTCCTCGCTGTTTTTGACTGAAACTCCCAGCTCTCTCCTCACTGTTTCAAACTGAAACTCCCAGCTCTCTCCTCACTGTTTTACATTTAAACTCCCAGCTCTCTCCTCACTGTTTTACACTGAAACTCCCAGCTCTCGGCGTACTGTTTTACACTGAAACTCCCGGCTCTCTCCTCACTGTTTTACATTGAAACTCCCAGCTCTCTCCACACTGTTTTACATTGCAACTCACACCTCTCTTCTCACTTTTTACTTTGAAACTCCCAGCTCTATCCTCACTGTTTTACACTGAAACTCCCAGATGTCCCTTCACTGTTTCATACTGAAACTCCCAGCTCTCTCCTCGCTGTTTTACACTGAAACTCCTGGCTCCCTCCTCACTGTTTTGCAAATGACACTCCCGGCTCTCTCTTCGCTGTTGTAAACAGTGAATCATCCGGCTCTCTCCCCACTGTTTTACTCTGAAACTCCCAGCTCTCTCCTCACTGTTTCAAACTGAAACTCCCAGCTCTCTCCTCACTGTTTTACATTTCAACTCCCAGCTCTCTCCTCACTGTTTTACACTGAAACTCCCAGCTCTCGGAGCAATGTTTAACACTGAAACTCCCGGCTCTCTCCTCACTGTTTTACACTGAAACTCCTAGCTCTCTCCTCGCTGTTTTTGACTGAAACTCCCAGCTCTCTCCTCACTGTTTCAAACTGAAACTCCCAGCTCTCTCCTCACTGTTTTACATTTAAACTCCCAGCTCTCTCCACACTGTTTTACACTGAATCTCACAACTCTCTTCTCACTGTTTTACTTTGAAACTCCAAGCTCTCTCCTCACTGTTTTACACTGAAACACCCAGCTCTCTCATCAGTGTTTAACACTGAAACTCCCAGCTCTCTCCTCACTGTTTTACACTGAAACTCCCAGCTCTCTACTCACTGTTTTACACTGTAACTCACAGATCTCTCCTCGCTGTTTTTGGCTGAAACTCCCAGCTCTCTCCTCACTGTTTCAAACTGAAACTCCCAGCTCTCTCCTCACTGTTTTACATTTAAACTCCCAACTCTCTCCTCACTGTTTTACACTGAAACTTCCAACTCTCGGCGCACTGTTTTACACTGAAACTCCCGGCTCCCTCCTCACTGTTTTACATTGAAACTCCCAGCTCTCTCCTCACTGTTTTACATTGAAACTCACACCTCTATTCTCACTGTTTTACTTTGAAACTCCCAGCTCTCTCCCCACTGTTTTACATTGAATGTCCCAGCTCTCTCCTCACTGTTTTACATTGAAACTCCCAGCTCTCTCCTCACTGTTTTACATTGAAACTCACACCTCTCTTCTCACTGTTTTACTTTGAAACTCCCAGCTCTCTCCCCACTGTTTTACATTGAATGTCCCAGCTCTCTCCTCACTGTTTTACATTGAAACTCCCAGCTCTCTCCTCACAGTTTTACACTGAAACTCCCCGCTCTCTCCTCGCTGTTTTACACTGAAACTCCCAGCTCTATCCTCACTGTTTAATACTGAATCTCCCAGCTCTCTCTCGCTGTTTTACACTGAAACTCCTGGCCCTCTCCTCACTGTTTTTCACTGAAACTCCTAGCTCTCTCCTAACTGTTTTACACTGAAACTCCCAGCTCTCTCCTCCCTCTTTACACTGAAACTCCCAGCTCTCTCCTCACTGTTTTACACTGAAAGTCCCAGCAATCTCCTCACTGTTTTACACTGAAATTCCCAGATCTCTCCTCACTATTTTACACTGAAACTCCCAGCTCTCTCCTCACTGTTTTACACTGAAACTCCCAGCTCTCTCTTCACTATATTACACTGAAACCCCAAGCTCTCTCCTCACTGTTTTACACTGAAACTCCCAGCTCTCTCCTCACTTTTTTACACTGAAAGACCGAGCTCTCTCCTCGCTTTTTTCACTGAAACTCCTGCCTCTATCCTCACTGTTTTAAACTGAAACGTCCGGTTCTCTGCTCGCTGTTTTACACTGAAACTCCCGGTTCTCTCCTCACTGTTTTACAATGAATCTCCCAGCTCTCTCCTCACTGTTTTACTCTGTAACTCCCAGCTGTCCCTTCACTGTTTTTCACTGAAACTCCCAGCACAATCCTCGCTGTTTTACACTGAAACTCCTGGCTCTCTCCTCACTGTTTTGCAATGACACTCCAGGCTCTCTCTTCGCTGTTGTAAACAGTGAATCATCCGGCTCTCTTCTCGCTGTTCTACACCGAAAAACCCGAGGATCTACCTCGCTGTTTTAAACACTGAAACTCCCACCCCTCTCCTTCCCGTTTTGCACTGAAAATCCCAGCTCTACTCACTGTTTTACACTGAATCTCCCAGCTCTCTCTTCACTGTTTTACACTGAAACTCCCAGTTGTCCCTTCACTGTTTTATACTGAATCTCCCAGCATCTCCTCACTGTTTTACACTGAAACTCCTTCCTCTCTCCTCACTGTTTTGCAATGACACTCCCGGCTCCCTCTTCGCTGTAGTGAACAGTGAAACATCCAGCTCTCTTCTCGCTGTTCAACACCGAAACACCCAAGGCTCTACCTCGCTGTTTTAAACACTGAAACTCCAACCCCTCTCCTTCCGGTTTTGCACTGAAACTCCCAGCTCTATTCACTGTTTTACAATGAAACTCCCAGCTCTCTCCTCACTGTTTTACACTTAAAGTCCCAGCTCTCTCTTCACTGTTTTAGACTGAAACTCCCAGTTCTCTCCTCACTGTTTTATACTAAAACTCCCAGCTCTCTCCTCACTGTTTTACACTGAAACTCACAGCTCTCTCCTCACTGTTTTACACTGAAACTCCTAGCTCTCTCCTCGCTGTTTTTGACTGAAACTCCCAGCTCTCTCCTCACTGTTTCAAACTGAAACTCCCAGCTCTCTCCTCACTGTTTTACATTTAAACTCCCAGCTCTCTCCTCACTGTTTTACACTGAAACTCCCAACTCTCGGCGTACTGTTTTACACTGAAACTCCCGGCTCTCTCCTCACTGTTTTACATTGAAACTCCCAGCTCTCTCCACACTGTTTTACATTGCAACTCACACCTCTCTTCTCACTTTTTACTTTGAAACTCCCAGCTCTCTCCTCACTGTTTTACACTGAAACTCCCAGATGTCCCTTCACTGTTTCATACTGAAACTCCCAGCTCTCTCCTCGCTGTTTTACACTGAAACTCCTGGCTCCCTCCTCACTGTTTTGCAATGACACTCCCGGCTCTCTCTTCGCTGTTGTAAACAGTGAATCATCCGGCTCTCGCCCCACTGTTTTACTCTGAAACTCCCAGCTCTCTCCTCACAGCTTTACAATTATACTTCCCGCTCTCTCCTCACTGTTTAACACTGAATCTCCCAGCTCTCTCCTCACTATTTTACACTGAAACTCACAGCTCTCTCCTCACTGTTTTACACTGAAACTCCTAGCTCTCTCCTCGCTGTTTTTGACTGAAATTCCCAGCTCTCTCCTCACTGTTTCAAACTGAAACTCCCAGCTCTCTCCTCACTGTTTTACATTTCAACTCCCAGCTCTCTCCTCACTGTTTTACACTGAAACTCCCAGCTCTCGGCGCACTGTTTTACACTGAAACTCCCGGCTCTCTCCTCACTGTTTTACATTGAAACTCCCAGCTCTCTCCACACTGTTTTACATTGCAACTCACACCTCTCTTCTCTCTTTTTACTTTGAAACTCCCAGCTCTCTCCTCACTGTTTTACACTGAAACTCCCAGATGTCCCTTCACTGTTTTATACTGAAACTCCCAGCTCTCTCCTCGCTGTTTTACACTGAAACTCCTGGCTCCCTCCTCACTGTTTTGCAATGACACTCCCGGCTCTCTCTTCGCTGTTGTAAACAGTGAATCATCCGGCTCTCGCCTCACTGTTTTACTCTGAAACTCCCAGCTCTCTCCTCACAGTTTTACAATGAAACTTCCTGCTCTCTCCTCACTGTTTAACACTGAATCTCCCAGCTCTCTCCTCACTATTTTACACTGAAACTCACAGCTCTCTCCTCACTGTTTTACACAGAATCTCCTAGCTCTCTCCTCGCTGTTTTTGACTGAAACTCCCAGCTCTCTCCTCACTGTTTCAAACTGAAACTCCCAGCTCTCTCCTCACTGTTTTACATTTCAACTCCCAGCTCTCTCCTCACTGTTTTACACTGAAACTCCCAGCTCTCGGAGCAATGTTTAACACTGAAACTCCCGGCTCTCTCCTCACTGTTTTACACTGAAACTCCTAGCTCTCTCCTCGCTGTTTTTGACTGAAACTCCCAGCTCTCTCCTCACTGTTTCAAACTGAAACTCCCAGCTCTCTCCTCACTGTTTTACATTTAAACTCCCAGCTCTCTCCACACTGTTTTACACTGAATCTCACAACTCTCTTCTCACTGTTTTACTTTGAAACACCAAGCTCTCTCCTCACTGTTTTACACTGAAACACCCAGCTCTCTCATCAGTGTTTAACACTGAAACTCCCAGCTCTCTCCTCACTGTTTTACACTGAAACTCCCAGCTCTCTACTCACTGTTTTACACTGTAACTCACAGTTCTCTCCTCGCTGTTTTTGGCTGAAACTCCCAGCTCTCTCCTCACTGTTTCAAACTGAAACTCCCAGCTCTCTCCTCACTGTTTTACATTTAAACTCCCAACTCTCTCCTCACTGTTTTACACTGAAACTTCCAGCTCTCGGCGCACTGTTTTACACTGAAACTCCCGGCTCCCTCCTCACTGTTTTACATTGAAACTCCCAGCTCTCTCCTCACTGTTTTACATTGAAACTCACACCTCTATTCTCACTGTTTTACTTTGAAACTCCCAGCTCTCTCCCCACTGTTTTACATTGAATGTCCCAGCTCTCTCCTCACTGTTTTACATTGAAACTCCCAGCTCTCTCCTCACTGTTTTACATTGAAACTCACACCTCTCTTCTCACTGTTTTACTTTGAAACTCCCAGCTCTCTCCCCACTGTTTTACATTGAATGTCCCAGCTCTCTCCTCACTGTTTTACATTGAAACTCCCAGCTCTCTCCTCACAGTTTTACACTGAAACTCCCCGCTCTCTCCTCGCTGTTTTACACTGAAACTCCCAGCTCTATCCTCACTGTTTAATACTGAATCTCCCAGCTCTCTCTCGCTGTTTTACACTGAAACTCCTGACCCTCTCCTCACTGTTTTTCACTGAAACTCCTAGCTCTCTCCTAACTGTTTTACACTGAAACTCCCAGCTCTCTCCTCCCTCTTTACACTGAAACTCCCAGCTCTCTCCTCACTGTTTTACACTGAAAGTCCCAGCAATCTCCTCACTGTTTTACACTGAAATTCCCAGATCTCTCCTCACTATTTTACACTGAAACTCCCAGCTCTCTCCTCACTGTTTTACACTGAAACTCCCAGCTCTCTCTTCACTATATTACACTGAAACCCCAAGCTCTCTCCTCACTGTTTTACACTGAAACTCCCAGCTCTCTCCTCACTTTTTTACACTGAAAGACCGAGCTCTCTCCTCGCTTTTTTCACTGAAACTCCTGCCTCTATCCTCACTGTTTTAAACTGAAACGTCCGGTTCTCTCCTCGCTGTTTTACACTGAAACTCCCGGTTCTCTCCTCACTGTTTTACAATGAATCTCCCAGTTCTCTCCTCACTGTTTTACTCTGTAACTCCCAGCTGTCCCTTCACTGTTTTTCACTGAAACTCCCAGCACAATCCTCGCTGTTTTACACTGAAACTCCTGGCTCTCTCCTCACTGTTTTGCAATGACACTCCAGGCTCTCTCTTCGCTGTTGTAAACAGTGAATCATCCGGCTCTCTTCTCGCTGTTCTACACCGAAAAACCCGAGGATCTACCTCGCTGTTTTAAACACTGAAAATCCCACCCCTCTCCTTCCGGTTTTGCACTGAAACTCCCAGCTCTACTCACTGTTTTACAATGAAACTCCCAAATCTCTCCTCACTGTTTTACACTGAAACACCCAGCTCTCTCTTCATTGTTTAACACTGAAACTCCCAGCTCTCTCCTCACTGTTTTACACTGAAACTCCCAGCTCTCTACTCACTGTTTTACACTGTAACTCACACGTCTCTCCTCGCTGTTTTTCACTGAAACTCCCAGCTCTCTCCTCACTGTTTCAAACTGAAACTCCCAGCTCTCTCTTCACTGTTTTACATTTAAACTCCCAACTCTCTCCTCACTGCTTTACACTGAAACTTCCAGCTCTCGGTGCACTGTTTTACACTGAAAGTCCCAGCTCCCTCCTCACTGTTTGACATTGAAACTCCCAGCTCTCTCCTCACTGTTTTACATTGAAACTCACACCTCTCTTCTCACTGTTTTACTTTGAAACTCCCAGCTCTCTCCCCACTGTTTTACATTGAATGTCCCAGCTCTCTCCTCACTGTTTTACATTGAAACTCCCAGCTCTCTCCTCACTGTTTTACATTGAAACTCACACCTCTCTTCTCACTGTTTTACTTTGAAACTCCCAGCTCTCTCCCCACTGTTTTACATTGAATGTCCCAGCTCTCTCCTCACTGTTTTACATTGAAACTCCCAGCTCTCTCCTCACAGTTTTACACTGTATCTCCCCGCTCACTCCTCGCTGCTTTACACTGAAACTCCCAGCTCTCTCCTCACTGTTTAATACTGAATCTCCCAGCTCTCTCTCGCTGTTTTACACTGAAACTCCTGGCCCTCTCCTCACTGTTTTTCACTGAAACTCCTAGCTTTCTCCTAACTGTTTTACACTGAAACTCCCAGCTCTCTCCTCCCTCTTTACACTGAAACTCCCAGCTCTCTCCTCACTGTTTTACACTGAAAGTCCCAGCAATCTCCTCACTGTTTTACACTGAAACTCCCAGATCCCTCCTCACTATTTTACAATGAAACTCCCAGCTCTCTCCTCACTGTTTTACACTGAAACTCCCAGCTCTCTCTTCACTATATTACACTGAAACCCCAAGCTCTCTCCTCACTGTTTTACACAGAAACTCATAGCTCTCTCCTCGCTGTTTTACACTGAAACTGCCAGTTCTCTCCTCACTGTTTTAGACTGAATCTCCCAGCTCGCTCCTCGCTGTTTCACACTGAAACTCCCAGTTCTCTCCTTACTGATTTAAAATGAAACCCCCAGCTCTGATCTCACTGTTTTACACTGAATCTCCCAGCTGTCCCCTCACGGTTTTACACTGAAACTCCCAGCTGTCCCTTCACTGTTTGACACTGAAACTCCCAGCTCTCTCCTCGCTGTTTTACACTGAAACTCCTGGCTCTCTCCTCACTGTTTTGCATTGACACTCCCGGTTCTCTCTTCGCTGTTATAAGCAGTGAATCATCCGGCACTCTTCTCGCTGTTCTACACCAAAACACCCGAGGCTCTACCTCGCTGTTTTAAACACTGAAACTCCCACCCCTCTCCTTCCGGTTTAACATTGAAACTCCCAGCTCTACTCACTGTTTTACACTGAAACTCCCAGCTCTCTCCTCACTGTTTTACACTGAAACTCCCAGCTCTCTCTTCACTGTTTTACACTGAAACTCCCAGCTCTCTCCTCACTGTTTTACACTGAAACTCCCAGCTCTCTCCTCACTGTTTTACACTGAAATTCCCAGCTCTCTCCTCACTGTTTTACACTGAAACTCCCAGCTCTCTCCTCGCTGTTTTACACTGAAACTCCCAGCTCTCTCCTCACTGTTTTACACTGAAACTCCCAGCTCTCTCCTCACTGTTTCAAACTGAAACTTTTGGTTCTCTCCTTACTGATTTAAACTGAAACTCCCTGCTCTGTTCTCACTGTTTTACACTGAATCTCCCAGCTGTCCCCTCACTGTTTTACACTGAAGCTCCCAGCTCTCTCCTCACTGTTTTACACTGAAACTCCCGGTTCTGTCCTCACTGTTTTACACCGAATCTCCCAGCTGTCCCCTCACTGTTTTACACTGAAGCTCCCAGCTCTCTCCTCACTGTTTTACACTGAAACTCCCGGTTCTGTCCTCACTGTTTTACACTGAATCTCCCAGCTCTCTCTTCACTGTTTTACACTGAAACTCCCAGCTCTCTCCTCGCTGTTTTACACTGAAACTCCGGGCTCTCACGGTACTGTTTTGCAATGACACTCCCGGCTCTCTCTTCGCTGTTATAAACAGTGAATCATCCGGCTCTCTTCTCGCTGTTCTACACCGAAACACCCGAGGCTCTACCTCGGTGTTTTAAACACTGAAGATCCCACCCCTCTCCTTGCGGTTTAACACTGAAATCCCAGCTCTACTCACTGTTTTACACTGAACCTCCCAGCTCTCTCCTCACTGTTTTGCACTGAAACTCTCAGCTCTCTCCTCACTGTTTTACACTGAAAGTCCGAGCTCTCTCCTCGCTGTTTTACACTGAAACTTCCAGCTCTCTCCTCACTGTTTTACACGGAAACTCCCAGCTCTCTCCTGACTGCTTTACACTGAAACTCCTGGCTCTCTCCTCACTGTTTTGAAATGACACTCCCGGATCTCTCTTCGCTGTTTGAAAGACTGAATCATCCGACACTCTTCTCGCTGTTCAACACCGAAACACCAGATGCTCTTCCTCGCTGTTTGAAACACTGAAACTCCCACCCCTCTCCTCCCGGTTTTACACTGAAACCCCCAGCTCTCTCTTCACTGTATTACACTGAAACTCCCAGCTCTCTCCTCACTGTTATACACTGAAACTCCAAGCTCTCTCCTCACTTTTTTACACTGAAACTCCCAGCTCTCTCCTCACTGTTTTACACTGAGATTCCCAGCTCTTTCCTCACTGTTTTCCACTGAAACTCCTAGCTCTCTCCTCACTGTTTCAAACTGAAACTCGCAGCACTCTCCTGACTGTTTGACATTTAAAATCCCAGCTCTCTCCTCGCTGTTTTACACTGAAACTCCTAGCTCTCTCCTCACTGTTTTACACTGAAACTCCCAGCTCTCCCTTCGCTATTTTGCACTGAAACCCCAAGCTCTCTCCTCACTGTTTTACACTGAAATTCCCAGCTCTCTCCTCACTGTTTTACACTGAAACTCCCAGCTCTCTCCTCACTGTTTTACACTGGTACTCCCGGCTCTCTCCTCACTGTATTACACTCAAACCCCCGGCTCTCTCCTCACTATTTTACACTGAAACTCCCAGCTCTCTCCACGCTGGTTTACACTGAAACTCCCAGCTCTCTCCTCTCTGTTTTACACAAAAACACCCAGCTCTCTCCTCACTGTTTTACACGAAACTCCCAGCTCTCTCCTCTCTGTTTTACACTGAATCTCCCAGCTCTCTCCTCGCTGTTTTACACTGAAACTCCCAGATCTCTCCTCACTGTTTTACACTGAAACTCCCAGCTCTCACCTCGCTGTTTTACACTGAAATTCCCAGCTCTCTCCGGACTGTTTTACACTGAAACTCCCAGCTCTCTCCTCGCTGTTTTACACTGAAACTCCCAGCTCTCTCCTCACTGTTTCAAACTGAATCTCCCGGTTCTCTCCTTACTGATTTAAACTGGAACTCCCTGCTCTGTTCTCACTGTTTTACACTGAATCTCCCAGCTGTCCCCTCACTGTTTTACACTGAAGCTCCCAGCTCTCTCCTCACTGTTTTACACTGAAACTCCCGGTTCTGTCCTCACTGTGTTACACTGAATCTCCCAGCTCTCTCTTCACTGTTTTACGCTGAAACTCCCAGCTTTCTCCTCGCAGTTTTACACTGAAACTCCTGGCTCTCTCCGTACTGTTTTGCAATGACACTCCCGGCTCTCTCTTCGCTGTTATAAACAGTGAATCATCCGGCTCTCTTCTCGCTGTTCTACACCGAAACACCCGAGGCTCTACCTCGCTGTTTCAAACACTGAAGATCCCACCCCTCTCCTTGCGGTTTAACACTGAAATCCCAGCTCTACTCACTGTTTTACACTGAACCTCCCAGCTCTCTCCTCACTGTTTAACACTGAAACTCTCAGCTCTCTCCTCACTGTTTTACACTGAAAGTCCGAGCTCTCTCCTCGCTGTTTTACGCTGAAACTTCCAGCACTCTCCTCACTGTTTTGAAATGACACTCCCGGATCTCTCTTCTCTGTTTGAAAGACTGAATCATCCGACTCTCTTCTCGCTGTTCAACACCGAAACACCAGATGCTCATCCTCGCTGTTTGAAACACTGAAACTCCCACCCCTCTCCTCCCGGTTTTACACTGAAACTCCCAGGTCACTCTTCACTGTTTTACACTGAAACTCCAAGCTCTCTCCTCACTTTTTTACACTGAAACTCCCACCCCTCTCCTCCCGGTTTTACACTGAGATTCCCAGCTCTTTCCTCACTGTTTTCCACTGAAACTCCCAGCTCTCTCCTCACTGTTTCAAACTGAAACTCGCAGCACTCTCCTGACTGTTTTACATTTAAACTCCCAGCTCTCTCCTCGCTGTTTTACACTGAAACTCCTAGCTCTCTCCTCACTGTTTTACACTGAAACTCCCAGCTCTCTCCTCACTGTTTCAAACTGAAACTCCCGGTTCTCTCCTTACTGATTTAAACTGGAACTCCCTGCTCTGTTCTCACTGTTTTACACTGAATCTCGCAGCTGTACACTCACTGTTTTACACTGAAGCTCCCAGCTCTCTCCTCACTGTTTTACACTGAAACTCCCGGTTCTGTCCTCACTGTTTTACACTGAATCTTCCAGCTCTCTCTTCACTGTTTTACACTGAAACTCCCAGCTCTCTCCTCGCTATTTTACACTGAAACTCCTTGCTCTCTCCTCACTGTTTTGAAATGACACTCCCGGATCTCTCTTCGCTGTTTGAAAGACTGAATCATCCGACTCTCTTCTCGCTGTTCAACACCGAAACACCAGATGCTCTTCCACGCTGTTTGAAACACTGAAAATCCAACCCCTGTCCTCCCGGTTTTACACTGAAACTCCCAGCTCTCTCTTCACTGTTTTACACTGAAACTCCCAATTCTTCCTCACTGTTAAACACTGAAACTCCAAGCTCTCTCCTCACTTTTTTACACTGAAACTCCCAGCTCTCTCCTCACTGTTTTACACTGAGATTCCGAGCTCTTTCCTCACTGTTTTCCACTGAAACTCCTAGCTCTCTCCTCACTGTTTCAGACTGAAACTCGCAGCACTCTCCTGACTGTTTTACATTTAAACTCCCAGCTCTCTCCTCGCTGTTTTACACTGAAACCCCTAGCTCTCTCCTCACTGTTTTACACTGAAACTCCCAGCTCTCCCTTCGCTATTTTACACTGAAACCCCAAGCTCTCTCCTCACTGTATTACACTGAAATTCCCAGCTCTCTCCTCACTGTTTTACACTGAAACTCCCAGCTCTCTCCTCATTGTTTTACACTGGTACTCCCGGCTCTCTCCTCACTGTTTTACACTGAAACTCCCGGCTCTCTCCTCACTATTTTACACTGAAACTCCCAGCTCTCTCCTCACTGTTTTAAACTAAAACTCCCAGCTCTCTCCTCACTGTTTTACATTGAAACTCCCAGCTCTCTCCTCACTGTCTTACATTGAAACTCCCAGCTCTCTCCACGCTGTTTTACACTGAAACTCCCTACTCTCTCCTCACTGTTTTACACTGAAACTCCCAGTTCTCTCCGCGCTGCTTTAGACTGAAACACCCTACTCTCTCCTCACTGTTTTCCACAGAAACTCCCAGCTCTCTCCTCGCTGTTTTACATTGAAACTCCCAGCTCTCTCCTCACTGTTTTACACTGAAACTCCCAGCTCTCTCCTCACTGTTTTGCGCCGAAACTCCCAGCTCGCTCCTCACTGTTTGGCACCGAAACTCCAAGCTCGCTCCTCACTGTAATAGACTAAAACTCCCAGCTCGCTCCTCGCCGTTTTACTTGAAACTCCGAGCTCTCTCCTCACTGTTTTACTCTGAAACTCCCAGCTCTCTCCTCACTGTTTTGCACTGAAACCCACAGCTCTCTACTCACTGTTTTACACTGAAACTCCTAGCTCTCTCGGCGCTGTTTTTAACTGAAACTCCCAGCTCTCTCCTCACTGTTTCAAACTGAAACTCCCAGCTCTCACCTCACTGTTTTACATTTAAACTCCCGGCTCTCTCCTCACTGTTTTACACTGAAACTCACAGCTCTCTCCTCACTGTTTTACACTGAAACTCCCGGCTCCCTCCTCACTGTTTTACATTGAAACTCCCAGCTCTCTCCTCTCTGTTTTACATTGAAACTCACACCTCTCTTCTCACTGTTTTACTTTGAAACTCCCAGCTCTCTCCTCACTGTCTTACATTGAAAGTCCCAGCTCTCTCCTCACTGTTTTACGCTGAAATTCCCAGCTCTCTCCGCGCTGTTTTACACTGAAACTCCCTACTCTCTCCTCACTGTTTTACACTGAAACTCCCAGCTCTCTCCTCACTGTTTTACATTGAAACTCCCAGCTCTCTCCTCACTGTTTTACACTGAAACTCCCAGCACTCTCCTCACTGCTTTACACTGAAACTCCCAGCTCTCTCCGCACTGTTTTGCACTGAAACTCCCAGCTCGCTCCTCACTGTTATAGACTGAAACTCCCCGCTCTCTCCTCGCTGTTTTACTTGAAACTCCGAGCTCTCTCCTGACTGCTTTACACTGAAACTCCTGGCTCTCTCCTCACTGTTTTGAAATGACACTCCCGGATCTCTCTTCGCTGTTTGAAAGACTGAATCATCCGACTCTCTTCTCGCTGTTCAACACCGAAACACCAGATGCTCATCCTCGCTGTTTGAAACACTGAAACTCCCAACCCTCTCCTCCCGGTTTTACACTGAAACTCCCAGCTCTCTCTTCACTGTTTTACACTGAAACTCCCAATTCTCTCCTCACTGTTATACACTGAAACTCCAAGCTCTCTCCTCACTTTTTTACACTGAAACTCCCAGCTCTCTCCTCACTGTTTTACACTGAGATTCCCAGCTCTTTCCTCACTGTATTCCACTGAAACTCCTAGCTCTCTCCTCACTGTTTCAAACTGAAACTCGCAGCACTCTCCTGACTGTTTTACATTTAAACTCCCAGCTCTCTCCTCGCTGTTTTACACTGAAACTCCTAGCTCTCTCCTCACTGTTTTACACTGAAACTCCCAGCTCTCTCCTCACTGTTTCAAACTGAAACTCCCGGTTCTCTCCTTACTGATTTAAACTGGAACTCCCTGCTCTGTTCTCACTGTTTTACACTGAATCTCGCAGCTGTACACTCACTGTTTTACACTGAAGCTCCCAGCTCTCTCCTCACTGTTTTACACTGAAACTCCCGGTTCTGTCCTCACTGTTTTACACTGAATCTCCCAGCTCTCTCTTCACTGTTTTACACTGAAACTCCCAGCTCTCTCCTCGCTGTTTTACACTGAAACTCCTTGCTCTCTCCGTACTGTTTTGCAATGACATTCCCGGCTCTCTCTTCGCTGTTATAAACAGTGAATCATCCGGCTCTCTTCTCGCTGTTCTACACCGAAACAGCCGAGGCTCTACCTCGCTGTTTTAAACACTGAAGATCCCACCCCTCTCCTTGCGGTTTAACACTGAAATCCCAGCTCTACTCACTGTTTTACACTGAACCTCCCAGCTCTCTCCTCACTGTTTTACACTGAAACTCTCAGCTCTCTCCTGACTGTTTTACACTGAAAGTCCGAGCTCTCTCCTCGCTGTTTTACACTGAAACTTCCAGCTCTCTCCTCACTGTTTTACACGGAAACTCCCAGCTCTCTCCTGACTGCTTTACACTGAAACTCCTGGCTCTCTCCTCACTGTTTTGAAATGACACTCCCGGATCTCTCTTCGCTGTTTGAAAGACTGAATCATCCGACTCTCTTCTCGCTGTTCAACACCGAAACACCAGATGCTCTTCCACGCTGTTTGAAACACTGAAACTCCCACCCCTGTCCTCCCGGTTTTACACTGAAACTCCCAGCTCTCTCTTCACTGTTTTACACTGAAACTCCCAATTCTCTCCTCACTGTTATACACTGAAACTCCAAGCTCTCTCCTCACTTTTATACACTGAAACTCCCAGCTCTCTCCTCACTGTTTTACACTGAGATTCCCAGCTCCTTCCTCACTGTTTTCCACTGAAACTCCTAGCTCTCTCCTCACTGTTTCAGACTGAAACTCGCAGCACTCTCCTGACTGTTTTACATTTAAACTCCCAGCTCTCTCCTCGCTGTTTTACACTGAAACTCCCAGCTCTCCCTTCGCTATTTTACACTGAAACCCCAAGCTCTCTCCTCACTGTATTACACTGAAATTCCCAGCTCTCTCCTCACTGTTTTACACTGAAACTCCCAGCTCTCTCCTCACTGTTTTACACTGGTACTCCCGGCTCTCTCCTCACTGTTTTACACTGAAACTCCCGGCTTTCTCCTCAGTATTTTACACTGAAACTCCCAGCTCTCTCCTCACTGTTTTACACTAAAACTCCCAGCTCTCTCCTCACTGTTTTACATTGAAACTCCCAGCTCTCTCCTCACTGTCTTACATTGAAACTCCCAACACTCTCCACGCTGTTTTACATTGAAACTCCTAGTTCTCTCCGCGCTGCTTTAGACTGAAACACCCTACTCTCTCCTCACTGTTTTCCACAGAAACTCCCAGCTCGCTCCTCACTGTTTGGCACCGAAACTCCAAGCTCGCTCCTCACTGTAATAGACTAAAACTCCCAGCTCGCTCCTCGCCATTTTACTTGAAACTCCGAGCTCACTCCTCACTGTTTTAGTCTGAAACTCCCAGCTCTCTCCTCACTGTTTTGCACTGAAACCCACAGCTCTCTACTCACTGTTTTACACTGAAACTCCTAGCTCTCTCCTCGCTGTTTTTAACTGAAACTCCCAGCTCTCTCCTCACTGTTTCAAACTGAAACTCCAAGCTCTCACCTCACTGTTTTACATTTAAACTCCCAGCTGTCTCCTCACTGTTTTACACTGAAACTCCCAGCTCTCTCCTCACTGTTTTACACTGAAACTCCCGGCTCCCTCCTCACTGTTTTACATTGAAACTCCCAGCTCTCTCCTCTCTGTTTTACATTGAAACTCACACCTCTCTTCTCACTGTTTTACTTTGAAACTCCCAGCTCTCTCATCACTGTCTTACATTGAAAGTCCAAGCTCTCTCCTCACTGTTTTAGGCTGAAACTCCCAGCTCTCTCCGCGCTGTTTTACACTGAAACTCCCAGCTCTCTCCTTACTGTTTTACACTGAAACTCCCAGCTCTCTCCTCACTGTTTTACATTGAAACTCCCAGCTCTCTCCTCACTGTTTTACACTGAAACTCCCAGCACTCTCCTCACTGCTTTACACTGAAACTCCCAGCTCTCTCCGCACTGTTTTGCACTGAAACTCCCAGCTCGCTCCTCACTGTTATAGACTGAAACTCCCCGCTCTCTCCTCGCTGTTTTACTTGAAACTCCGAGCTCTCTCCTCACTGTTTTACCCTGTAACTCCCAGCACTCTCCTCACAGTTTTACACTGAATCTCCCAGCTCTCTCTTCACTATTTTACACTGAAACCCCATGCTCTCTCCTCACTGTTTTACAGTGAAACTCCCGGCTCTCTCCTCACTTTTTTGCACTGAAAGTCCGAGCTCTCCCCTCGCTGTTTTACACTGAAACTCCAAGCTCTCACCTCGTTATTTTACACTGAAACTCCCAGCTCTCTCTTCACTGTTTTACACTGAAACTCCCAGCTCTCTGCTCACTGTTTTACACTGAACCTCCCAGCTCTCTCTTCACTATTTTACACTGACACCCCACGCACTCTCCTCACTGTTTTACATTGAATCTCCGTGCTCTATCCTCACTGTTTTACATTGAAACTCACACCTGTCATCCCACTGTTTTACTTTGAAACTCCCAGTTCTCTCCTCACTGTTTTACATTGAAAGTCCCAGCACACTCCTCACTGTTTTAAACTGAAACTCCCAGCTCTCACCGCGCTGTTTAACTCTGTAACTTCCTACTCTCTCCTCACTGTTTTGCACTGAAACTCCCAGCTCTCTCCTCACTGTTTTCCACTGAAACTCCCAGCTCTCTCCTCACTGTATTACACTGACACTGCCACGTCTCTCCTCACTGTTTTACACTGAAACTCCAAGCTCTCTCCACGCTATTTAACTCTGAATCTCCCAGCTCTCTCTTCACTGTTTTACACTGAAACTCCCAGCTCTCTGCTCACTGATTTACACTGAAACTCCCAGCTCTCTCTTCACTATTTTACGCTGACACCCCAAGATCTCTCCTCACTGTTTTACACTGAAACTCCCAGCTCTCTCCTCACTTTTTTACACTGAAAGTCCGAGCTCTCTCCACGCTGTTTTACACTGAAACTCCCAGCTCTCTCCTCACTGTTTTACACGGAAACTCCCAGCTCTCTCCTGACTGCTTTACACTGAAACTCCTGGCTCTCTCCTCACTGTTTTGAAATGACACTCCCGGCTCTCTCTTCGCTGTTTGAAAGACTGAATCATCCGACTCTCTTCTCGCTGTTCAACACCGAAACACCAGATGCTCTTCCTCGCTGTTTGAAACACTGAAACTCCCACCCCTCTCCTCCCGGTTTTACACTGAAACTCCCGGCTCCCTCCTCACTGTTTTACATTGAAACTCCCAGCTCTCTCCTCTCTGTTTTACATTGAAACTCACACCTCTCTTCTCACTGTTTTACTTTGAAACTCCCAGCTCTCTCCTCACTGTCTTACATTGAAAGTCCAAGCTCTCTCCTCACTGTTTTAGGCTGAAACTCCCAGCTCTCTCCGCGCTGTTTTACACTGAAACTCCCAGCTCTCTCCTTACTGTTTTACACTGAAACTCCCAGCTCTCTCCTCACTGTTTTACATTGAAACTCCCAGCTCTCTCCTCACTGTTTTACACTGAAACTCCCAGCACTCTCCTCACTGCTTTACACTGAAACTCCCAGCTCTCTCCGCACTGTTTTGCACTGAAACTCCCAGCTCGCTCCTCACTGTTATAGACTGAAACTCCCCGCTCTCTCCTCGCTGTTTTACTTGAAACTCCGAGCTCTCTCCTCACTGTTTTACCCTGTAACTCCCAGCACTCTCCTCACAGTTTTACACTGAATCTCCCAGCTCTCTCTTCACTATTTTACACTGAAACCCCATGCTCTCTCCTCACTGTTTTACAGTGAAACTCCCGGCTCTCTCCTCACTTTTTTGCACTGAAAGTCCGAGCTCTCCCCTCGCTGTTTTACACTGAAACTTCCAGCTCTCTCCTCACTGTTTTACACTGAAACTCCCACCTCTCTCCTCACTGTTTTACACTGAAACTCCAAGCTCTCACCTCGTTATTTTACACTGAAACTCCCAGCTCTCTCTTCACTGTTTTACACTGAAACTCCCAGCTCTCTGCTCACTGTTTTACACTGAACCTCCCAGCTCTCTCTTCACTATTTTACACTGACACCCCATGCACTCTCCTCACTGTTTTACATTGAATCTCCGTGCTCTATCCTCACTGTTTTACATTGAAACTCACACCTGTCATCCCACTGTTTTACTTTGAAACTCCCAGTTCTCTCCTCACTGTTTTACATTGAAAGTCCCAGCACACTCCTCACTGTTTTAAACTGAAACTCCCAGCTCTCACCGCGCTGTTTAACTCTGTAACTTCCTACTCTCTCCTCACTGTTTTGCACTGAAACTCCCAGCTCTCTCCTCACTGTTTTCCACTGAAACTCCCAGCTCTCTCCTCACTGTATTACACTGACACTGCCACGTCTGTCCTCACTGTTTTACACTGAAACTCCAAGCTCTCTCCACGCTATTTAACTCTGAATCTCCCAGCTCTCTCTTCACTGTTTTACACTGAAACTCCCAGCTCTCTGCTCACTGATTTACACTGAAACTCCCAGCTCTCTCTTCACTATTTTACGCTGACACCCCAAGATCTCTCCTCACTGTTTTACACTGAAACTCCCAGCTCTCTCCTCACTTTTTTACACTGAAACTCCCGGCTCTCTCCTCACTATTTTACACTGAAACTCCCAGCTCTCTCCTCACTGTTTTAAACTAAAACTCCCAGCTCTCTCCTCACTGTTTTACATTGAAACTCCCAGCTCTCTCCTCACTGTCTTACATTGAAACTCCCAGCTCTCTCCACGCTGTTTTACACTGAAACTCCCTACTCTCTCCTCACTGTTTTACACTGAAACTCCCAGTTCTCTCCGCGCTGCTTTAGACTGAAACACCCTACTCTCTCCTCACTGTTTTCCACAGAAACTCCCAGCTCTCTCCTCGCTGTTTTACATTGAAACTCCCAGCTCTCTCCTCACTGTTTTACACTGAAACTCCCAGCTCTCTCCTCACTGTTTTGCGCCGAAACTCCCAGCTCGCTCCTCACTGTTTGGCACCGAAACTCCAAGCTCGCTCCTCACTGTAATAGACTAAAACTCCCAGCTCGCTCCTCGCCGTTTTACTTGAAACTCCGAGCTCTCTCCTCACTGTTTTACTCTGAAACTCCCAGCTCTCTCCTCACTGTTTTGCACTGAAACCCACAGCTCTCTACTCACTGTTTTACACTGCAACTCCTAGCTCTCTCGGCGCTGTTTTTAACTGAAACTCCCAGCTCTCTCCTCACTGTTTCAAACTGAAACTCCCAGCTCTCACCTCACTGTTTTACATTTAAACTCCCGGCTCTCTCCTCACTGTTTTACACTGAAACTCACAGCTCTCTCCTCACTGTTTTACACTGAAACTCCCGGCTCCCTCCTCACTGTTTTACATTGAAACTCCCAGCTCTCTCCTCTCTGTTTTACATTGAAACTCACACCTCTCTTCTCACTGTTTTACTTTGAAACTCCCAGCTCTCTCCTCACTGTCTTACATTGAAAGTCCCAGCTCTCTCCTCACTGTTTTACGCTGAAATTCCCAGCTCTCTCCGCGCTGTTTTACACTGAAACTCCCTACTCTCTCCTCACTGTTTTACACTGAAACTCCCAGCTCTCTCCTCACTGTTTTACATTGAAACTCCCAGCTCTCTCCTCACTGTTTTACACTGAAACTCCCAGCACTCTCCTCACTGCTTTACACTGAAACTCCCAGCTCTCTCCGCACTGTTTTGCACTGAAACTCCCAGCTCGCTCCTCACTGTTATAGACTGAAACTCCCCGCTCTCTCCTCGCTGTTTTACTTGAAACTCCGAGCTCTCTCCTGACTGCTTTACACTGAAACTCCTGGCTCTCTCCTCACTGTTTTGAAATGACACTCCCGGATCTCTCTTCGCTGTTTGAAAGACTGAATCATCCGACTCTCTTCTCGCTGTTCAACACCGAAACACCAGATGCTCATCCTCGCTGTTTGAAACACTGAAACTCCCAACCCTCTCCTCCCGGTTTTACACTGAAACTCCCAGCTCTCTCTTCACTGTTTTACACTGAAACTCCCAATTCTCTCCTCACTGTTATACACTGAAACTCCAAGCTCTCTCCTCACTTTTTTACACTGAAACTCCCAGCTCTCTCCTCACTGTTTTACACTGAGATTCCCAGCTCTTTCCTCACTGTATTCCACTGAAACTCCTAGCTCTCTCCTCACTGTTTCAAACTGAAACTCGCAGCACTCTCCTGACTGTTTTACATTTAAACTCCCAGCTCTCTCCTCGCTGTTTTACACTGAAACTCCTAGCTCTCTCCTCACTGTTTTACACTGAAACTCCCAGCTCTCTCCTCACTGTTTCAAACTGAAACTCCCGGTTCTCTCCTTACTGATTTAAACTGGAACTCCCTGCTCTGTTCTCACTGTTTTACACTGAATCTCGCAGCTGTACACTCACTGTTTTACACTGAAGCTCCCAGCTCTCTCCTCACTGTTTTACACTGAAACTCCCGGTTCTGTCCTCACTGTTTTACACTGAATCTCCCAGCTCTCTCTTCACTGTTTTACACTGAAACTCCCAGCTCTCTCCTCGCTGTTTTACACTGAAACTCCTTGCTCTCTCCGTACTGTTTTGCAATGACATTCCCGGCTCTCTCTTCGCTGTTATAAACAGTGAATCATCCGGCTCTCTTCTCGCTGTTCTACACCGAAACAGCCGAGGCTCTACCTCGCTGTTTTAAACACTGAAGATCCCACCCCTCTCCTTGCGGTTTAACACTGAAATCCCAGCTCTACTCACTGTTTTACACTGAACCTCCCAGCTCTCTCCTCACTGTTTTACACTGAAACTCTCAGCTCCCTCCTGACTGTTTTACACTGAAAGTCCGAGCTCTCTCCTCGCTGTTTTACACTGAAACTTCCAGCTCTCTCCTCACTGTTTTACACGGAAACTCCCAGCTCTCTCCTGACTGCTTTACACTGAAACTCCTGGCTCTCTCCTCACTGTTTTGAAATGACACTCCCGGATCTCTCTTCGCTGTTTGAAAGACTGAATCATCCGACTCTCTTCTCGCTGTTCAACACCGAAACACCAGATGCTCTTCCACGCTGTTTGAAACACTGAAACTCCCACCCCTGTCCTCCCGGTTTTACACTGAAACTCCCAGCTCTCTCTTCACTGTTTTACACTGAAACTCCCAATTCTCTCCTCACTGTTATACACTGAAACTCCAAGCTCTCTCCTCACTTTTATACACTGAAACTCCCAGCTCTCTCCTCACTGTTTTACACTGAGATTCCCAGCTCCTTCCTCACTGTTTTCCACTGAAACTCCTAGCTCTCTCCTCACTGTTTCAGACTGAAACTCGCAGCACTCTCCTGACTGTTTTACATTTAAACTCCCAGCTCTCTCCTCGCTGTTTTACACTGAAACTCCCAGCTCTCCCTTCGCTATTTTACACTGAAACCCCAAGCTCTCTCCTCACTGTATTACACTGAAATTCCCAGCTCTCTCCTCACTGTTTTACACTGAAACTCCCAGCTCTCTCCTCACTGTTTTACACTGGTACTCCCGGCTCTCTCCTCACTGTTTTACACTGAAACTCCCGGCTTTCTCCTCAGTATTTTACACTGAAACTCCCAGCTCTCTCCTCACTGTTTTACACTAAAACTCCCAGCTCTCTCCTCACTGTTTTACATTGAAACTCCCAGCTCTCTCCTCACTGTCTTACATTGAAACTCCCAACACTCTCCACGCTGTTTTACATTGAAACTCCTAGTTCTCTCCGCGCTGCTTTAGACTGAAACACCCTACTCTCTCCTCACTGTTTTCCACAGAAACTCCCAGCTCGCTCCTCACTGTTTGGCACCGAAACTCCAAGCTCGCTCCTCACTGTAATAGACTAAAACTCCCAGCTCGCTCCTCGCCATTTTACTTGAAACTCCGAGCTCACTCCTCACTGTTTTAGTCTGAAACTCCCAGCTCTCTCCTCACTGTTTTGCACTGAAACCCACAGCTCTCTACTCACTGTTTTACACTGAAACTCCTAGCTCTCTCCTCGCTGTTTTTAACTGAAACTCCCAGCTCTCTCCTCACTGTTTCAAACTGAAACTCCAAGCTCTCACCTCACTGTTTTACATTTAAACTCCCAGCTGTCTCCTCACTGTTTTACACTGAAACTCCCAGCTCTCTCCTCACTGTTTTACACTGAAACTCCCGGCTCCCTCCTCACTGTTTTACATTGAAACTCCCAGCTCTCTCCTCTCTGTTTTACATTGAAACTCACACCTCTCTTCTCACTGTTTTACTTTGAAACTCCCAGCTCTCTCATCACTGTCTTACATTGAAAGTCCAAGCTCTCTCCTCACTGTTTTAGGCTGAAACTCCCAGCTCTCTCCGCGCTGTTTTACACTGAAACTCCCAGCTCTCTCCTTACTGTTTTACACTGAAACTCCCAGCTCTCTCCTCACTGTTTTACATTGAAACTCCCAGCTCTCTCCTCACTGTTTTACACTGAAACTCCCAGCACTCTCCTCACTGCTTTACACTGAAACTCCCAGCTCTCTCCGCACTGTTTTGCACTGAAACTCCCAGCTCGCTCCTCACTGTTATAGACTGAAACTCCCCGCTCTCTCCTCGCTGTTTTACTTGAAACTCCGAGCTCTCTCCTCACTGTTTTACCCTGTAACTCCCAGCACTCTCCTCACAGTTTTACACTGAATCTCCCAGCTCTCTCTTCACTATTTTACACTGAAACCCCATGCTCTCTCCTCACTGTTTTACAGTGAAACTCCCGGCTCTCTCCTCACTTTTTTGCACTGAAAGTCCGAGCTCTCCCCTCGCTGTTTTACACTGAAACTCCAAGCTCTCACCTCGTTATTTTACACTGAAACTCCCAGCTCTCTCTTCACTGTTTTACACTGAAACTCCCAGCTCTCTGCTCACTGTTTTACACTGAACCTCCCAGCTCTCTCTTCACTATTTTACACTGACACCCCACGCACTCTCCTCACTGTTTTACATTGAATCTCCGTGCTCTATCCTCACTGTTTTACATTGAAACTCACACCTGTCATCCCACTGTTTTACTTTGAAACTCCCAGTTCTCTCCTCACTGTTTTACATTGAAAGTCCCAGCACACTCCTCACTGTTTTAAACTGAAACTCCCAGCTCTCACCGCGCTGTTTAACTCTGTAACTTCCTACTCTCTCCTCACTGTTTTGCACTGAAACTCCCAGCTCTCTCCTCACTGTTTTCCACTGAAACTCCCAGCTCTCTCCTCACTGTATTACACTGACACTGCCACGTCTCTCCTCACTGTTTTACACTGAAACTCCAAGCTCTCTCCACGCTATTTAACTCTGAATCTCCCAGCTCTCTCTTCACTGTTTTACACTGAAACTCCCAGCTCTCTGCTCACTGATTTACACTGAAACTCCCAGCTCTCTCTTCACTATTTTACGCTGACACCCCAAGATCTCTCCTCACTGTTTTACACTGAAACTCCCAGCTCTCTCCTCACTTTTTTACACTGAAAGTCCGAGCTCTCTCCACGCTGTTTTACACTGAAACTCCCAGCTCTCTCCTCACTGTTTTACACGGAAACTCCCAGCTCTCTCCTGACTGCTTTACACTGAAACTCCTGGCTCTCTCCTCACTGTTTTGAAATGACACTCCCGGCTCTCTCTTCGCTGTTTGAAAGACTGAATCATCCGACTCTCTTCTCGCTGTTCAACACCGAAACACCAGATGCTCTTCCTCGCTGTTTGAAACACTGAAACTCCCACCCCTCTCCTCCCGGTTTTACACTGAAACTCCCGGCTCCCTCCTCACTGTTTTACATTGAAACTCCCAGCTCTCTCCTCTCTGTTTTACATTGAAACTCACACCTCTCTTCTCACTGTTTTACTTTGAAACTCCCAGCTCTCTCCTCACTGTCTTACATTGAAAGTCCAAGCTCTCTCCTCACTGTTTTAGGCTGAAACTCCCAGCTCTCTCCGCGCTGTTTTACACTGAAACTCCCAGCTCTCTCCTTACTGTTTTACACTGAAACTCCCAGCTCTCTCCTCACTGTTTTACATTGAAACTCCCAGCTCTCTCCTCACTGTTTTACACTGAAACTCCCAGCACTCTCCTCACTGCTTTACACTGAAACTCCCAGCTCTCTCCGCACTGTTTTGCACTGAAACTCCCAGCTCGCTCCTCACTGTTATAGACTGAAACTCCCCGCTCTCTCCTCGCTGTTTTACTTGAAACTCCGAGCTCTCTCCTCACTGTTTTACCCTGTAACTCCCAGCACTCTCCTCACAGTTTTACACTGAATCTCCCAGCTCTCTCTTCACTATTTTACACTGAAACCCCATGCTCTCTCCTCACTGTTTTACAGTGAAACTCCCGGCTCTCTCCTCACTTTTTTGCACTGAAAGTCCGAGCTCTCCCCTCGCTGTTTTACACTGAAACTTCCAGCTCTCTCCTCACTGTTTTACACTGAAACTCCCACCTCTCTCCTCACTGTTTTACACTGAAACTCCAAGCTCTCACCTCGTTATTTTACACTGAAACTCCCAGCTCTCTCTTCACTGTTTTACACTGAAACTCCCAGCTCTCTGCTCACTGTTTTACACTGAACCTCCCAGCTCTCTCTTCACTATTTTACACTGACACCCCATGCACTCTCCTCACTGTTTTACATTGAATCTCCGTGCTCTATCCTCACTGTTTTACATTGAAACTCACACCTGTCATCCCACTGTTTTACTTTGAAACTCCCAGTTCTCTCCTCACTGTTTTACATTGAAAGTCCCAGCACACTCCTCACTGTTTTAAACTGAAACTCCCAGCTCTCACCGCGCTGTTTAACTCTGTAACTTCCTACTCTCTCCTCACTGTTTTGCACTGAAACTCCCAGCTCTCTCCTCACTGTTTTCCACTGAAACTCCCAGCTCTCTCCTCACTGTATTACACTGACACTGCCACGTCTGTCCTCACTGTTTTACACTGAAACTCCAAGCTCTCTCCACGCTATTTAACTCTGAATCTCCCAGCTCTCTCTTCACTGTTTTACACTGAAACTCCCAGCTCTCTGCTCACTGATTTACACTGAAACTCCCAGCTCTCTCTTCACTATTTTACGCTGACACCCCAAGATCTCTCCTCACTGTTTTACACTGAAACTCCCAGCTCTCTCCTCACTTTTTTACACTGAAACTCCCGGCTCTCTCCTCACTATTTTACACTGAAACTCCCAGCTCTCTCCTCACTGTTTTAAACTAAAACTCCCAGCTCTCTCCTCACTGTTTTACATTGAAACTCCCAGCTCTCTCCTCACTGTCTTACATTGAAACTCCCAGCTCTCTCCACGCTGTTTTACACTGAAACTCCCTACTCTCTCCTCACTGTTTTACACTGAAACTCCCAGTTCTCTCCGCGCTGCTTTAGACTGAAACACCCTACTCTCTCCTCACTGTTTTCCACAGAAACTCCCAGCTCTCTCCTCGCTGTTTTACATTGAAACTCCCAGCTCTCTCCTCACTGTTTTACACTGAAACTCCCAGCTCTCTCCTCACTGTTTTGCGCCGAAACTCCCAGCTCGCTCCTCACTGTTTGGCACCGAAACTCCAAGCTCGCTCCTCACTGTAATAGACTAAAACTCCCAGCTCGCTCCTCGCCGTTTTACTTGAAACTCCGAGCTCTCTCCTCACTGTTTTACTCTGAAACTCCCAGCTCTCTCCTCACTGTTTTGCACTGAAACCCACAGCTCTCTACTCACTGTTTTACACTGCAACTCCTAGCTCTCTCGGCGCTGTTTTTAACTGAAACTCCCAGCTCTCTCCTCACTGTTTCAAACTGAAACTCCCAGCTCTCACCTCACTGTTTTACATTTAAACTCCCGGCTCTCTCCTCACTGTTTTACACTGAAACTCACAGCTCTCTCCTCACTGTTTTACACTGAAACTCCCGGCTCCCTCCTCACTGTTTTACATTGAAACTCCCAGCTCTCTCCTCTCTGTTTTACATTGAAACTCACACCTCTCTTCTCACTGTTTTACTTTGAAACTCCCAGCTCTCTCCTCACTGTCTTACATTGAAAGTCCCAGCTCTCTCCTCACTGTTTTACGCTGAAATTCCCAGCTCTCTCCGCGCTGTTTTACACTGAAACTCCCTACTCTCTCCTCACTGTTTTACACTGAAACTCCCAGCTCTCTCCTCACTGTTTTACATTGAAACTCCCAGCTCTCTCCTCACTGTTTTACACTGAAACTCCCAGCACTCTCCTCACTGCTTTACACTGAAACTCCCAGCTCTCTCCGCACTGTTTTGCACTGAAACTCCCAGCTCGCTCCTCACTGTTATAGACTGAAACTCCCCGCTCTCTCCTCGCTGTTTTACTTGAAACTCCGAGCTCTCTCCTGACTGCTTTACACTGAAACTCCTGGCTCTCTCCTCACTGTTTTGAAATGACACTCCCGGATCTCTCTTCGCTGTTTGAAAGACTGAATCATCCGACTCTCTTCTCGCTGTTCAACACCGAAACACCAGATGCTCATCCTCGCTGTTTGAAACACTGAAACTCCCAACCCTCTCCTCCCGGTTTTACACTGAAACTCCCAGCTCTCTCTTCACTGTTTTACACTGAAACTCCCAATTCTCTACTCACTGTTATACACTGAAACTCCAAGCTCTCTCCTCACTTTTTTACACTGAAACTCCCAGCTCTCTCCTCACTGTTTTACACTGAGATTCCCAGCTCTTTCCTCACTGTATTCCACTGAAACTCCTAGCTCTCTCCTCACTGTTTCAAACTGAAACTCGCAGCACTCTCCTGACTGTTTTACATTTAAACTCCCAGCTCTCTCCTCGCTGTTTTACACTGAAACTCCTAGCTCTCTCCTCACTGTTTTACACTGAAACTCCCAGCTCTCTCCTCACTGTTTCAAACTGAAACTCCCGGTTCTCTCCTTACTGATTTAAACTGGAACTCCCTGCTCTGTTCTCACTGTTTTACACTGAATCTCGCAGCTGTACACTCACTGTTTTACACTGAAGCTCCCAGCTCTCTCCTCACTGTTTTACACTGAAACTCCCGGTTCTGTCCTCACTGTTTTACACTGAATCTCCCAGCTCTCTCTTCACTGTTTTACACTGAAACTCCCAGCTCTCTCCTCGCTGTTTTACACTGAAACTCCTGGCTCTCTCCTCACTGTTTTGAAATGACACTCCCGGCTCTCTCTTCGCTGTTTGAAAGACTGAATCATCCAACTCTCTTCTCGCTGTTCAACACCGAAACACCAGATGCTCTTCCTCGCTGTTTGAAACACTGAAACTCCCACCCCTCTCCTCCCGGTTTTACACTGAAACTCCCAGCTCTCTCTTCACTGTTTTACAATGAAACTCCAAGCTCTCTCCTCACTGTTATACACTGAAACTCCCAGCTCTCTCCTCACTGTTTTACACTGAAACTCCCAGCTCTCTCCTCACTGTTTTACACTGAAACTCCCAGCTCTCTCCTCGCTGTTTTAAACTGAAACTCCGAGCTCTCTCCTCACTGTTTTACACTGAAACTCCCAGCTCTCCCATCGCTACTTTACACTGAAACCCCAAGCTCTCTCCTCACTGTTTTACACTGAAATTCCCAGCTCTCTCCTCAATATTTTACACTGAAACTCCCAGCTCTCTCCTCACTGTTTTACACTGGTACTCCCGGCTCTCTCCTCACTGTTTTACACTGAAACTCCCGGCTCTCTCCTCACTATTTTACACTGAAACTCCCAGCTCTCTCCTCACTGTTTTAAACTAAAACTCCCAGCTCTCTCCTCACTGTTTTACATTGAAACTGCCAGCTCTCTCCTCACTGTCTTACATTGAAAGTCCCAGCTCTCTCCACGCTGTTTTACACTGAAACTCCCTACTCTCCCCTCACTGTTTTACACTGAAACTCCCAGTTCACTTCGCGCTGCTTTAGACTGAAACACCCTACACTCTCCTCACTGTTTTCCACAGAAACTCCCAGCTCTCTCCTCGCTGTTTTACATTGAAACTCCCAGCTCTCTCCTCACTGTTTTACACTGAAACTCCCAGCTCTCTCCTCAATGTTTTGCACCGAAACTCCCAGCTCGCTTCTCACTGTTTGGCACCGAAACTCCCAGCTCACTCCTCACTGTTATAGACTGAAACTCCCAGCTCGCTCCTCGCTGTTTTACTTGAAACTCCGAGCTCTCTCCTCACTGTTTTACTCTGAAACTCCCAGCTCTCTCCTCACTGTTGTACACTGAAACTCCTAGCTCTCTCCTCGCTGTTTTTAACTGAAACTCCCAGCTCTCTCCTCACTGTTTCAAACTGAAACTCCCAGCTCTCTCCTCACTGTTTACACTGAAACTCCCAGCTCTCTCCTCACTGTTTTACACTGAAACTCCCGGCTCCCTCCTCACTGTTTTACATTGAAACTCCCAGCTCTCTCCTCTCTGTTTTACATTGAAACTCACACCTCTCTTCTCACTGTTTTACTTTGAAACTCCGAGCTCTCTCCTCACTGTCTTACACTGAAACTCCCAACTCTCTCCTCACTGTTTTGCACTGAAACTCCCAGCTCGCTCCTCACTGTAATAGACTGAAACTCCCCGCTCTCTCCTCGCTGTTTTACTTGAAACTCCGAGCTCTCTCCTCACTGTTTTACTCTGAAACTCCCAGCTCTCTCCTCACAGATATACACTGAATCTCCCAGCTCTCTCTTCACTAATTTACACTGAAACCCCAAGCTCTCTCCTCACAGTTTTACACTTAAACTCCCAGCTCTCTCCTCACTTTTTTGCACTGAAAGTCCGAGCTGTCCCCTCGCTGTTTTACACTGATACTCGCAGCTCTCTCCTCACTGTTGTACACTGAAACTCCCACCTCTCTCCTCACTGTTTTACACTGATACTCCAAGCTCTCTCCTCGTTATTTTGCACTGAAACTCCCAGCTCTCTCTTCACTGTTTTACACTGAAACTCCCAGCTCTCTGCTCACTGTTTTACACTGAACCTCCCAGCTCTCTCTTTACTATTTTACACTGACAACCCAAGCACTCTCCTCACTGTTTTACATTGAAACTCCGTGCTCTATCCTCACTGTTTTACATTGAAACTCACACCTGTCATCCCACTGTTTTACTTTGAAACTCCCAGTTCTCTCCTCACTGTTTTACATTGAAAGTCCCAGCACACTCCTCACTGTTTTAAACTGAAACTCCCAGCTCTCACCGCGCTGTTTAACTCTGTAACTTCCTACTCTCTCCTCACGGTTTTGCACTGGAACTCCCAGCTCTCTCCTCACTGTTTTCCACTGAAACTCCCAGCTCTCTCCTCACTGTATTACACTGACACTGCCACGTCTCTCCTCACTGTTTTACACTGAAACTCCAAGCTCTCTCCACGCTATTTAACTCTGAATCTCCCAGCTCTCTCTTCACTGTTTTACACTGAAACTCCCAGCTCTCTGCTCACTGATTTACACTGAAACTCCCAGCTCTCTCCTCACTGTTTTACACGGAAACTCCCAGCTCTCTCCTGACTGCTTTACACTGAAACTCCCAGCTCTCTCCTCACTTTTTTACACTGAAACTCCCGGCTCTCTCCTCACTATTTTACACTGAAACTCCCAGCTCTCTCCTCACTGTTTTAAACTAAAACTCCCAGCTCTCTCCTCACTGTTTTACATTGAAACTCCCAGCTCTCTCCTCACTGTCTTACATTGAAACTCCCAGCTCTCTCCACGCTGTTTTACACTGAAACTCCCTACTCTCTCCTCACTGTTTTACACTGAAACTCCCAGTTCTCTCCGCGCTGCTTTAGACTGAAACACCCTACTCTCTCCTCACTGTTTTCCACAGAAACTCCCAGCTCTCTCCTCGCTGTTTTACATTGAAACTCCCAGCTCTCTCCTCACTGTTTTACACTGAAACTCCCAGCTCTCTCCTCACTGTTTTGCGCCGAAACTCCCAGCTCGCTCCTCACTGTTTGGCACCGAAACTCCAAGCTCGCTCCTCACTGTAATAGACTAAAACTCCCAGCTCGCTCCTCGCCGTTTTACTTGAAACTCCGAGCTCTCTCCTCACTGTTTTACTCTGAAACTCCCAGCTCTCTCCTCACTGTTTTGCACTGAAACCCACAGCTCTCTACTCACTGTTTTACACTGCAACTCCTAGCTCTCTCGGCGCTGTTTTTAACTGAAACTCCCAGCTCTCTCCTCACTGTTTCAAACTGAAACTCCCAGCTCTCACCTCACTGTTTTACATTTAAACTCCCGGCTCTCTCCTCACTGTTTTACACTGAAACTCACAGCTCTCTCCTCACTGTTTTACACTGAAACTCCCGGCTCCCTCCTCACTGTTTTACATTGAAACTCCCAGCTCTCTCCTCTCTGTTTTACATTGAAACTCACACCTCTCTTCTCACTGTTTTACTTTGAAACTCCCAGCTCTCTCCTCACTGTCTTACATTGAAAGTCCCAGCTCTCTCCTCACTGTTTTACGCTGAAATTCCCAGCTCTCTCCGCGCTGTTTTACACTGAAACTCCCTACTCTCTCCTCACTGTTTTACACTGAAACTCCCAGCTCTCTCCTCACTGTTTTACATTGAAACTCCCAGCTCTCTCCTCACTGTTTTACACTGAAACTCCCAGCACTCTCCTCACTGCTTTACACTGAAACTCCCAGCTCTCTCCGCACTGTTTTGCACTGAAACTCCCAGCTCGCTCCTCACTGTTATAGACTGAAACTCCCCGCTCTCTCCTCGCTGTTTTACTTGAAACTCCGAGCTCTCTCCTGACTGCTTTACACTGAAACTCCTGGCTCTCTCCTCACTGTTTTGAAATGACACTCCCGGATCTCTCTTCGCTGTTTGAAAGACTGAATCATCCGACTCTCTTCTCGCTGTTCAACACCGAAACACCAGATGCTCATCCTCGCTGTTTGAAACACTGAAACTCCCAACCCTCTCCTCCCGGTTTTACACTGAAACTCCCAGCTCTCTCTTCACTGTTTTACACTGAAACTCCCAATTCTCTCCTCACTGTTATACACTGAAACTCCAAGCTCTCTCCTCACTTTTTTACACTGAAACTCCCAGCTCTCTCCTCACTGTTTTACACTGAGATTCCCAGCTCTTTCCTCACTGTATTCCACTGAAACTCCTAGCTCTCTCCTCACTGTTTCAAACTGAAACTCGCAGCACTCTCCTGACTGTTTTACATTTAAACTCCCAGCTCTCTCCTCGCTGTTTTACACTGAAACTCCTAGCTCTCTCCTCACTGTTTTACACTGAAACTCCCAGCTCTCTCCTCACTGTTTCAAACTGAAACTCCCGGTTCTCTCCTTACTGATTTAAACTGGAACTCCCTGCTCTGTTCTCACTGTTTTACACTGAATCTCGCAGCTGTACACTCACTGTTTTACACTGAAGCTCCCAGCTCTCTCCTCACTGTTTTACACTGAAACTCCCGGTTCTGTCCTCACTGTTTTACACTGAATCTCCCAGCTCTCTCTTCACTGTTTTACACTGAAACTCCCAGCTCTCTCCTCGCTGTTTTACACTGAAACTCCTGGCTCTCTCCTCACTGTTTTGAAATGACACTCCCGGCTCTCTCTTCGCTGTTTGAAAGACTGAATCATCCAACTCTCTTCTCGCTGTTCAACACCGAAACACCAGATGCTCTTCCTCGCTGTTTGAAACACTGAAACTCCCACCCCTCTCCTCCCGGTTTTACACTGAAACTCCCAGCTCTCTCTTCACTGTTTTACAATGAAACTCCAAGCTCTCTCCTCACTGTTATACACTGAAACTCCCAGCTCTCTCCTCACTGTTTTACACTGAAACTCCCAGCTCTCTCCTCACTGTTTTACACTGAAACTCCCAGCTCTCTCCTCGCTGTTTTAAACTGAAACTCCGAGCTCTCTCCTCACTGTTTTACACTGAAACTCCCAGCTCTCCCATCGCTACTTTACACTGAAACCCCAAGCTCTCTCCTCACTGTTTTACACTGAAATTCCCAGCTCTCTCCTCAATATTTTACACTGAAACTCCCAGCTCTCTCCTCACTGTTTTACACTGGTACTCCCGGCTCTCTCCTCACTGTTTTACACTGAAACTCCCGGCTCTCTCCTCACTATTTTACACTGAAACTCCCAGCTCTCTCCTCACTGTTTTAAACTAAAACTCCCAGCTCTCTCCTCACTGTTTTACATTGAAACTCCCAGCTCTCTCCTCACTGTCTTACATTGAAAGTCCCAGCTCTCTCCACGCTGTTTTACACTGAAACTCCCTACTCTCCCCTCACTGTTTTACACTGAAACTCCCAGTTCACTTCGCGCTGCTTTAGACTGAAACACCCTACACTCTCCTCACTGTTTTCCACAGAAACTCCCAGCTCTCTCCTCGCTGTTTTACATTGAAACTCCCAGCTCTCTCCTCACTGTTTTACACTGAAACTCCCAGCTCTCTCCTCAATGTTTTGCACCGAAACTCCCAGCTCGCTTCTCACTGTTTGGCACCGAAACTCCCAGCTCACTCCTCACTGTTATAGACTGAAACTCCCAGCTCGCTCCTCGCTGTTTTACTTGAAACTCCGAGCTCTCTCCTCACTGTTTTACTCTGAAACTCCCAGCTCTCTCCTCACTGTTGTACACTGAAACTCCTAGCTCTCTCCTCGCTGTTTTTAACTGAAACTCCCAGCTCTCTCCTCACTGTTTCAAACTGAAACTCCCAGCTCTCTCCTCACTGTTTACACTGAAACTCCCAGCTCTCTCCTCACTGTTTTACACTGAAACTCCCGGCTCCCTCCTCACTGTTTTACATTGAAACTCCCAGCTCTCTCCTCTCTGTTTTACATTGAAACTCACACCTCTCTTCTCACTGTTTTACTTTGAAACTCCGAGCTCTCTCCTCACTGTCTTACACTGAAACTCCCAACTCTCTCCTCACTGTTTTGCACTGAAACTCCCAGCTCGCTCCTCACTGTAATAGACTGAAACTCCCCGCTCTCTCCTCGCTGTTTTACTTGAAACTCCGAGCTCTCTCCTCACTGTTTTACTCTGAAACTCCCAGCTCTCTCCTCACAGATATACACTGAATCTCCCAGCTCTCTCTTCACTAATTTACACTGAAACCCCAAGCTCTCTCCTCACAGTTTTACACTTAAACTCCCAGCTCTCTCCTCACTTTTTTGCACTGAAAGTCCGAGCTGTCCCCTCGCTGTTTTACACTGATACTCGCAGCTCTCTCCTCACTGTTGTACACTGAAACTCCCACCTCTCTCCTCACTGTTTTACACTGATACTCCAAGCTCTCTCCTCGTTATTTTGCACTGAAACTCCCAGCTCTCTCTTCACTGTTTTACACTGAAACTCCCAGCTCTCTGCTCACTGTTTTACACTGAACCTCCCAGCTCTCTCTTTACTATTTTACACTGACAACCCAAGCACTCTCCTCACTGTTTTACATTGAAACTCCGTGCTCTATCCTCACTGTTTTACATTGAAACTCACACCTGTCATCCCACTGTTTTACTTTGAAACTCCCAGTTCTCTCCTCACTGTTTTACATTGAAAGTCCCAGCACACTCCTCACTGTTTTAAACTGAAACTCCCAGCTCTCACCGCGCTGTTTAACTCTGTAACTTCCTACTCTCTCCTCACGGTTTTGCACTGGAACTCCCAGCTCTCTCCTCACTGTTTTCCACTGAAACTCCCAGCTCTCTCCTCACTGTATTACACTGACACTGCCACGTCTCTCCTCACTGTTTTACACTGAAACTCCAAGCTCTCTCCACGCTATTTAACTCTGAATCTCCCAGCTCTCTCTTCACTGTTTTACACTGAAACTCCCAGCTCTCTGCTCACTGATTTACACTGAAACTCCCAGCTCTCTCCTCACTGTTTTACACGGAAACTCCCAGCTCTCTCCTGACTGCTTTACACTGAAACTCCTGGCTCTCTCCTCACTGTTTTGAAATGACACTCCCGGCTCTCTCTTCGCTGTTTGAAAGACTGAATCATCCGACTCTCTTCTCGCTGTTCAACACGGAAACATCAGATGATCTTCCTCGCTGTTTGAAACACTGAAACTCCCACCCCTCTCCTCCCGGTTTTACACTGAAACTCCCAGCTCTCTCTTCACTGTTTTACAATGAAACTCCAAGCTCTCTCCTCACTGTTATACACTGAAACTCCCAGCTCTCTCCTCACTGTTTTACACTGAAACTCCCAGCTCTCTCCTCACTGTTTTACACTGAAACTCCCAGCTCTCTCCTCGCTGTTTTAAACTGAAACTCCGAGCTCTCTCCTCACTGTTTTACACTGAAACTTCCAGCTCTCCCATCGCTACTTTACACTGAAACCCCAAGCTCTCTCCTCACTGTTTTACACTGAAATTCCCAGCTCTCTCCTCACTATTTTACACTGAAACTCCCAGCTCTATCCTCACTGTTTTACACTGGTACTCCCGGCTCTCTCCTCACTGTTTTACACTGAAACTCCCGGCTCACTCCTCACTATTTTACACGGAAACTCCCAGCTCTCTCCTCACTGTTTTAAACTAAAACTCCCAGCTCTCTCCTCACTGTTTTACATTGAAACTCCCAGCTCTCTCCTCACTGTCTTACATTGAAAGTCCCAGCTCTCTCCACGCTGTTTTACACTGAGCCTCCCTACTCTCCCCTCACTGTTTTACACTGAAACTCCCAGTTCTCTTCGCGCTGCTTTAGACTGAAACACCCTACACTCTCCTCACTGTTTTCCACAGAAACTCCCAGCTCTCTCCTCGCTGTTTTACATTGAAACTCCCAGCTCTCTCCTCACTGTTTTACACTGAAACTCCCAGCTCTCTCCTCAATGTTTTGCACCGAAACTCCCAGCTCGCTTCTCACTGTTTGGCACCGAAACTCCCAGCTCACTCCTCACTGTTATAGACTGAAACTCCCAGCTCGCTCCTCGCTGTTTTACTTGAAACTCCGAGCTCTCTCCTCACTGTTTTACTCTGAAACTCCCAGCTCTCTCCTCACTGTTTTACACTGAAACTCCTAGCTCTCTCCTCGCTGTTTTTAACTGAAACTCCCAGCTCTCTCCTCACTGTTTCAAACTGAAACTCCCAGCTCTCTCCTCACTGTTTACACTGAAACTCCCAGCTCTCTCCTCACTGTTTTACACTGAAACTCCCGGCTCCCTCCTCACTGTTTTACATTGAAACTCCCAGCTCTCTCCTCTCTGTTTTACATTGAAACTCACACCTCTCTTCTCACTGTTTTACTTTGAAACTCCGTGCTCTCTCCTCACTGTCTTACACTGAAACTCCCAACTCTCTCCTCACTGTTTTGCACTGAAACTCCCAGCTCGCTCCTCACTGTCATAGACTGAAACTCCCCGCTCTCTCCTCGCTGTTTTACTTGAAACTCCGAGCTCTCTCCTCACTGTTTTACTCTGAAACTCCCAGCTCTCTCCTCACAGTTTTACACTGAATCTCCCAGCTCTCTCTTCACTATTTTACACTGAAACCCCAAGCTCTCTCCTCACTGTTTTACACTTAAACTCCCAGCTCTCTCCTCACTTTTTTGCACTGAAAGTCCGAGCTGTCCCCTCGCTGTTTTACACTGAAACTCCCACCTCTCTCCTCACTGTTGTACACTGAAACTCCCACCTCTCTCCTCACTGTTTTACACTGAAACTCCAAGCTCTCTCCTCGTTATTTTACACTGAAACTCCCAGCTCTCTCTTCACTGTTTTACACTGAAACTCCCAGCTCTCTGCTCACTGTTTTACACTGAACCTCCCAGCTCTCTCTTCACTATTTTACACTGACAACCCAAGCACTCTCCTCACTGTTTTACATTGAAACTCCGTGCTCTATCCTCACTGTTTTACATTGAAACTCACACCTCTCTTCTCACTGTTTTACTTTGAAACTCCCAGTTCTCTCCTCACTGTTTTACATTGAAAGTCCTAGCACACTCCTCACTGTTTTAAACTGAAACTCCCAGCTCTCTCTGCGCTGTTTAACTCTGTAACTTCCTACTCTCTCCTCACTGTTTTGCACTGAAAAACCCAGCTCTCTCCTCACTGTTTTCCACTGAAACTCCCAGCTCTCTCCTCACTTTTTAACACTGAAAGTCCGAGCTCTCCTCTCGCTGTTTTACACTGAAACTCCCAGCTCTCTCCTCACTGTTTTACACTGAAACTCCCACCTCTCTCCTCACTGTTTTACACTGAAACTCCATGCTCTCTCCTCGCTATTATGCACTGAAACTCCCTGCTCTCTCTTCACTGTTTTACACTGAAACTCCCAGCTCTCTGCTCACTGGTTTACACTGAAACTCCTGGCTCTCTCCTCACTGTTTTGAAATGACACTCCCGACTCTCTCTTCGCTGTTCTAAAGAGTGAATCATCCGACTCACTTCTCACTGTTCAACAGCGAAACACCAGATACTCTACCTCGCTGTTTTAAACAATGAAACTCCCACCCCTCTCCTCCGGGTTTTGCACTGAAACTCCCAGCTCTCTCCTCACCCTTTTACACTGAAACTCCCAGCCCTCTCCTCACTGTTTTACATTGAAACTCCGAGCTCTCTCTTCACCGTTTTACACTGAAACTCCCAGCTCTCTCCTCACTGTTATACACTGAAACTCCCAGCTCTCTCCTCACTGTTTTCCACTGAATCTCGCAGCTTTCTCCTCACTGTTTTACATTGAAACTCCCAGCTCTCTCCTCACTGTCTTACATTGAAACTCCCAGCTCTCTCCAAGCTGTTTTACACTGAAACTCCCTACTCTCCCCTCACTGTTTTACACCGAAACTCCCAGTTCTCTCCGCGCTGCATTAGACTGAAACACCCTACTCTCTCCTCACTGTTTTCCACAGAAACTCCCAGCTCTCTCCTCACTCTTTTACATTGAAACGCCCAGCTCTCTCCTCACTGTTTTACACTGAAACTCCCAGCTCTCTCCTCACTGTTTTGCACCGAAACTCCCAACTCGCTCCTCACTGTTTGGCACCGAAACTCCCAGCTCGCTCCTCACTGTCATAGACTGAAACTCCAAGCTCGCTCCTCGCTGTTTTACTTGAAACCCCGAGCACTCTCCTCACTGTTTTACTCTGAAACTCACAGCTCTCTCCTCACTGTTTTACACTGAAACTCCCGGCTCCCTCCTCACTGTTTTACATTGAAACTCCCAGCTCTCTCCTCTCTGTTTTACATTGAAACTCACACCTCTCTCCTCACTGTTTTATGCTGAAACTCCCAGCTCTCTCCGCGCTGTTTTACACTGAAACTCCCTACTCTCTCCCCACTGTTTTACACTGAAACTCCCAGCTCTCTCCTCACTTTTTTGCACTGAAAGTCCGAGCTCTCCCCTCGCTGTTTTACACTGAAACTCCCAGCTCTCTCCTCACTGTTTTACACTGAAACTTCCACTTCTATCCTCACTGTTTTACACTGAAACTCAACGCTCTCTCCTCGCTATTATACACTGAAACTACCAGCTCTCTCCTCACTGTTTTACACTGAAACTCCCAGATCTCTGCTCACTGGTTTACACTGAAACTCCTGGCTCTCTCCTCACTGTTCTGAAATGACACTCCCGGCTCTCTCTTCGCTGTTCTAAAGACTGAATCATCCGACTCTCTTCTCCCTTTTCAACAGCGAAACACCAGATGCTCTACCTCGCTGCTTTAAACACTGAAACTCCCACCCCTCTCCTCCCAGTTTTACACTAAACTCCCAGCTCTCTCCTCACCCTTTTACACTGAAACCCCCAGCTCTCTCCTCACTGTTTTACATTGAATCTCCGAGCTCTCTCCTCACTGTTATACACTGAAACTCCCTGCTCACTCCTCACTGTTTTCCACTGAAACTCCCAGCTCTCTCCTCACTGCTTTACTCTGAAACTCCCAGCTCTCTCCTCACAGTTTTACACTGAAAGTCCGAGCTCTCTCCTCGCTGTTTTCCACTGAAACTCCGAGCTCTCTCATCACTATTTTACAGTGACACCCCAAGCTCTCTCCTCACTGTTTTACATTGAAACTCCCAGCTCTCTCCTCACTGTTTTACATTAAAACTCACACCTCTCTCCTCACTGTTTTACACTGAAACTCCCAGCTCTCTCCTGACTGTTTTCCACTGAAACTCCTAGCTCTCTCCTCACTGTTTCAAACTGAAACTCGCAGCTCTCTCCTCACTGTTTCAAACTGAAACTCGCAGCACTCTCCTGACTCTTTTACATTTAAACTCCCAGCTCTCTCCTCGCTGTTTTACTCTGAAACTCCTAGCTCTCTCCTCACTGTTTTACACTGAAACTCCCAGCTCTCCCGTCGCTACTTTAAACTGAAACCCCAGGCTCTCTCCTCACTGTTTTACACTGAAATTCCCAGCTCTCTCCTCACAGTTTTACACTGAAACTCCCAGCTCTCTCCTCACTGTTTTACACTGATACTGCCGGCTCTGTCATCACTGTTTTACACTGAAACTCCCGGCTCTCTCCTCATTGTTTTACACTGAAACTCCCAGCTCTCTCCTCACTGTTTTACACTGATACTGCCGGCTCTGTCATCACAGTTTCACACTGAAACACCCAGCTCTCTCCTCACTGTTTTACACTGAAACTCCCGGCTCTCTCCTCACTGTTTTACACTGAAACTCCCAGCTCTCCCCTCACTGTTTTACACTCAAACTCCCAACTCCATCCTCACTATTTTACATTGAAACTCCCAGCTCTCTCCTCACTGTTTTACAGTGAAACTCCCAGCTCTCTCCTCACTGTTTGGCACTGAAACTCCCAGCTCGCTCCACACTGTTATAGACTGAAACTCCAAGCTCGCTCCTCGCTGTTTTACTTGAAACCCCGAGCACTCTCCTCACTGTTTTACTCTGAAACTCCCAGCTCCCGCCTCACTGTTTTGCACTGAAACCCACAGCTCTCTACTCACTGTTCTACACTGAAACTCCTAGCTCTCTCCTCGCTGTTTTTAACTGAAACTCCCAGCTCTCTCCTCACTGTTTCAAACTGAAACTCCCAGCTCTCTCCTCACTGTTTTACATTTAAACTCCCAGCTCTCTCCTCACGGTTTTACATTGAAACTCCCAGCTCTCTCCTCTCTGTTTTACATTGAAACTCACACCTCTCTCCTCACTGTTTTACGCTGAAACTCCCAGCTCTCTCCGCGCTGTTTTACACTGAAACTCCCTACTCTCTCCTCACTGTTTTACACTGAAACTCCCAGCTCTCTCCTCACTTTTTTGCACTGAAAGTCCGAGCTCTCCCCTCGCTGTTTTACACTGAAACTCCCAGCTCTCTCCTCACTGTTTTACATTGAAACTCCCACGTCTCTCCTCACTGTTTTACACTGAAACTCCAAGCTCTCTCCTCGTTATTTTGCACTGAAACTCCCAGCTCTCTCTTCACTGTTTTACACTGAAACTCCCAGCTCTCTGCTCATTGTTTTACACTGAACCTCCCAGCTCTCTCTTCACTATTTTACACTGACAACCCAAGCACTCTCCTCACTGTTTTACATTGAAAGTCCGTGCTCTATCCTCACTGTTTTACATTGAAACTCACACCTCTCTTCTCACTGTTTTACTTTGAAACTCCCAGTTCTCTCCTCACTGTTTTACATTGAAAGTCCAGCACACTCCTCACTGTTTTAAACTGAAACTCCCAGCTCTTCCGCGCTGTTTAACTCTGTAACTTCCTACTCTCTCCTCACTGTTTTGCACTGGACCTCCCAGCTCTCTCCTCACTGTTATGCACTTAAACTCCAAGCTCGCTCCTCACTGTTATAGACTGAAACTGCCAGCTCTCTCCTCGCTGTTTTACTTGAAACTCCGAGCTCTCCCCTCACTGTTTTACTCTGAAACTCCCAGCTCTCTCCTCACAGTTTTACACTGAAACTCCCAGCTCTCTCCTCACTGTTTTACACTGAAACTCCCACGTCTCTCCTCACTGTTTTACACTGAAACTCCAAGCTCTCTCCTCACTGTTTTACGCTGAAACTCCCAGCTCTCTCCGCGCTGTTTTACACTGAAACTCCCTACTCTCTCCTCACTGTTTTACACTGAAACTCCCAGCTCTCTCCTCACTTTTTTGCACTGAAAGTCCGAGCTCTCCCCTCGCTGTTTTACACTGAAACTCCCAGCTCTCTCCTCACTGTTTTACACTGAAACTCCCACCTCTCTCCTCACTGTTTTACACTGAAACTCCAAGCTCTCTCCTCGTTATTTTGCACTGAAACTCCCAGCTCTCTCTTCACTGTTTTACACTGAAACTCCCAGCTCTCTGCTCACTGTTTTACACTGAACCTCCCAGCTCTCTCTTCACTATTTTACACTGACAACCCAAGCACTCTCCTCACTGTTTTACATTGAAACTCCGTGCTCTATCCTCACTGTTTTACATTGAAACTCACACCTCTCTTCTCACTGTTTTACTTTGAAACTCCCAGTTCTCTCCTCACTGTTTTACATTGAAAGTCCAGCACACTCCTCACTGTTTTAAACTGAAACTCCCAGCTCTTCCGCGCTGTTTAACTCTGTAACTTCCTACTCTCTCCTCACTGTTTTGCACTGGACCTCCCAGCTCTCTCGTCACTGTTTTGCACTTAAACTCCAAGCTCGCTCCTCACTGTTATAGACTGAAACTGCCAGCTCTCTCCTCGCTGTTTTACTTGAAACTCCGAGCTCTCCCCTCACTGTTTTACGCTGAAACTCCCAGCTCTCTCCTCACAGTTTTACACTGAAACTCCCAGCTCTCTCCTCACTGTTTTCCACTGAAACTCCCAGCTCTCTCCTCACTGTGTTACACTGATACACTCAGCTCTCTCCTCGCCATTTTACACTGAAACTCCCAGCTCTCTCCTCACTGTTTCAATCTGAAGCTCCCAGCTCTCTCCTCACTGTTTTACACTGACACTCACGGCTCTCTCCTCACTGTTTTACACTGAAACTCCCAGCTCTCTCGTCACTGTTTTACTCTGAAACTCCCAGCTCCCTCCTCACTGTTTTGCACTGAAACCCACAGCTCTCTACTCACTGTTCTACACTGAAACTACTAGCTCTCTCCTCGCTGTTTTTAACTGAAGCTCCCAGCTCTCTCCTCACTGTTTCAAACTGAAACTCCCAGCTCTCTCCTCACTGTTTTACATTTAAACTCCCAGCTCTCTCCTCACTGTTTTACACTGAAACTCCCAGCTCTCTCCTCACTGTTTTACACTGAAACTCCCAGCTCCCTCCTCACTGTTTTACATTGAAACTCCCAGCTCTCTCCTCTCTGTTTTACATTGAAACTCACACCTCTCTCCTCACTGTTTTACGCTGAAACTCCCAGCTCTCTCCGCGCTGTTTCACACTGAAACTCCCTACTCTCTCCTCACTGTTTTACACTGAAACTCCCAGCTCTCTCCTCACTATTTTGCACTGAAAGTCCGAGCTCTCCCTTCCCTGTTTTACACTGAAACTCCCAGCTCTCTCCTCACTGTTTTACACTGAAACTCCCACGTCTCTCCTCACTGTTTTACACTGAAACTCCAAGCTCTCTCCTCGTTATTTTGCACTGAAACTCCCAGCTCTCTCTTCACTGTTTTACACTGAAACTCCCAGCTCTCTCCTCACTGTTTTACACTGAAACTCCCACCTCTCTCCTCACTGTTTTACACTGAAACTCCAAGCTCTCTCCTCGTTATTTTGCACTGAAACTCCCAGCTCTCTCTTCACTGTTTTACACTGAAACTCCCAGCTCTCTGCTCACTGTTATACACTGAACTTCCCAGCTCTCTCTTCACTATTTTACACTGACAACCCAAGCACTCTCCTCACTGTTTTACATTGAAAGTCCGTGCTCTATCCTCACTGTTTTACATTGAAACTCACACCTCTCTTCTCACTGTTTTACTTTGAAACTCCCAGTTCTCTCCTCACTGTTTTAAATTGAAAGTCCCAACATACTCCTCACTGTTTTAAACTGAAACTCCCAGCTCTTCCGCGCTGTTTAACTCTGTAACTTCCTACTCTCTCCTCACTGTTTTGCACTGAAACTCCCAGCTCTCTCGTCACTGTTTTGCACTTAAACTCCAAGCTCGCTCCTCACTGTTATAGACTGAAACTGCCAGCTCTCTCCTCGCTGTTTTACTTGAAACTCCGAGCTCTCCCTTCACTGTTTTACTCTGAAACTCCCAGCTCTCTCCTCACAGTTTTACACTGAAACTCCCAGCTCTCTCTTCACTATTTTACACTGAAACCCCAAGCTCACTCCTCACTGTTTTACACTGAAACTCCCAGCTCTCTCCTCACTTTTAAACACTGAAAGTCCGAGCTCTCCCCTCGCTGTTTTACACTGAAACTCCCACCTCTCTCCTCACTGTTTTACACTGAAACTCAACGCTCTCTCCTCGCTATTATACACTGAAACTCCCAGCTCTCTCCTCACTGTTTTACACTGAAACTCCCAGATCTCTGCTCACTGGTTTACACTGAAACTCCTCGCTCTCTCCTCACTGTTTTGAAATGACACTCCCGGCTCTCTCTTCGCTGTTCTAAAGACTGAATCATCCGACTCTCTTCTCACTGTTCAACAGCGAAACACCAGATGTTCTACCTCGCTGCTTTAAACACTGAAACTCCCACCCCTCTCCTCCCAGTTTTACACTGAATCTCCCAACTCTCTCCTCACCCTTTTACACTGAAACTCCCAGTTCTCTCCTCACTGTTTTACATTGAAACTCCGAGCTCTCTCCTCACTGTTATACACTGAAATTCCCAGCTCTCTCCTCACTGTTTTCCACTGAAACTCCCAGCTCTCTCCCCACTGTTTTACACTGAAAGTCCGAGCTCTCTCCTCGCTGTTTTACACTGAAATTCCCAGCTCTCTCCTCACAGTTTTACACTGAAACTCCCAGCTCTCTCCTCACTGTTTTACACTGATACTGCCGGCTCTGTCATCACAGTTTTACACTGAAACACCCAGCTCTCTCGTCACTGTTTTACACTGAAACTCCCGGCTCTCTCCTCACTATTTTACAGTGAAACTCCCAGCTCTCCCCTCACTGTTTTACACTAAAACTCCCAACTCCATCCTCACTATTTTACATTGAAACTCCCAGCTCTCTCCTCACTGTCTAACATTGAAACTCCCTACTCTCACCTCACTGTTTTACACTGAAACTCCCAGCTCTCTCCTCACTGTTTTACACTGAAACTCGCGGCTCTCTCCTCACTGTTTTACACTGAAGCTCCCAGCTCTCACCTCACTGTTTTACACTGAAACTCCCAGCTCTCTCCTCACTGTTTTACAGTGAAACTCCCAGCTCTCTCCTCACTGTTTGGCACTGAAACTCCCAGCTCGCTCCTCACTGTTATAGACTGAAACCCCAAGCTCTCTCCTCACTGTTTTACACTGAAACTCCACGCTCTCTCCACACTTTTGTACACTGAAAGTCCGAGCTCTCTCCTCGCTGTTTTAAACTGAAACTTCAAGCTCTCTCCTATCTGTTTTAAATTGAAAGTCCCGGTACTCTACTCACTGTTATTCACTGAAACTCCCAGCTCTCTCCTCACTGTTTTATTCTGAAACTCCCAGCTCTCTCCTCACAGTTTTACACTGAAACTCCCAGCTCTCTCCTCACTGTTTTATTCTCATACTCCCAGCTCTCTCCTCACTGTTTTACACTGAAACTCCCAGCTCTCTCCTCACTGTTTTATTCTGAAACTCCCAGATCTCTGCTCACTGGTTTACACTGAAACTCCTCGCTCTCTCCTCACTGTTTTGAAATGACACTCCCAGCTCTCTCTTCGCTGTTCTAAAGACTGAATCATCCGACTCTCTTCTCACTGTTCAACAGCGAAACACCAGATGCTCTACCTCGCTGCTTTAAACACTGAAACTCCCATCCCTCTCCTCGCGGATTTACACTGAAACTCCCAGCTCTCTCATCAAACTTTTACACTGAAACTCCCAGCTCTCTCCTCACTGTTTTACACTGAAACTCCGAGCTCTCTCCTCACTGTTATACACTGAAACTCCCAGCTCTCTCCTCACTGTTTTCCACTGAAACTCCCAGCTCTCTCCTCACTGATTTACTCTGAAACTCCCAGCTCTCTCCTCACAGTTTTACACTGAAAGTCCGAGCTCTCTCCTCGCTGTTTTCCACTGAAACTCCCAGCTCTCTCCTCACTGTTTTACTCTGAAACTCCCAGCTCTCTCCTCACAGTTTTACACTGAAAGTCCGAGCTCTCTCCTCGCTGTTTTCCACTGAAACTCCAAGCCCTCTCCTCAGTGTTTTACACTGAAACTCTCACCTCTCTCCTCTCTGTTTTTCACTGAAACTCCAAGCTCTCTCCTCGCTATTTTACATTTAAACTCCCAGCTCTCTCTTCACTGTTTTACACTGAAACTCCCAGCTCTCTGCTCACTGTTTTACACTGAAACTCCGAGCTCTCTCATCACTATTTTACAGTGACACCCCAAGCTCTCTCCTCACTGTTTTACATTGAAACTCCCAGCTCTCTCCTCACTGTTTTACATTAAAACTCACACCTCTCTCCTCACTGTTTTACACTGAAACTCCCAGCTCTCTCCTGACTGTTTTCCACTTAAACTCCTAGCTCTCTCCTCACTGTTTCAAACTGAAACTCGCAGCTCTCTCCTCACTGTTTCAAACTGAAACTCGCAACACTCTCCTGACTCTTTTACATTTAAACTCCCAGCTCTCTCCTCGCTGTATTACTCTGAAACTTCTATCTCTCTCCTCACTGTTTTACACTGAAACTCCCAGCTCTCCCTTCGCTATTTTAAACTGAAACCCCAAGCTCTCTCCTCACTGTTTTACACTGAAATTCCCAGCTCTCTCCTCACAGTTTTACACTGAAACTCCCAGCTCTCTCCTCACAGTTTTACACTGATACTGCCGGCTCTGTCGTCACTGTTTTACACTGAAACTCCCGGCTCTCTCCTCACTGTTTTACACTGAAACTCCCAGCTCCCTCCTCACTGTTTTACACTGATACTGCCGGCTCTGTCATCACAGTTTTACACTGAAACACCCAGCTCTCTCCTCACTGTTTTACACTGAAATTCCCAGCTCTCTCCTCACAGTTTTACACTGAAACTCCCAGCTCTCTCCTCACAGTTTTACACTGATACTGCCGGCTCTGTCGTCACTGTTTTACACTGAAACTCCCGGCTCTCTCCTCACTGTTTTACACTGAAACTCCCAGCTCCCTCCTCACTGTTTTACACTGATACTGCCGGCTCTGTCATCACAGTTTTACACTGAAACTCCCAGCTCTCTCTTCACTGTTTTACACTGAAACTCCCAGCTCTCTGCTCACTGTTTTACACTGAAACTCCCAGCTCTCTCTTCACTATTTTACACTGACAACCCAAGCACTCTCCTCACTGTTTTACATTGAAAGTCCGTGCTCTATCCTCACTGTTTTACATTGAAACTCACACCTCTCTTCTCACTGTTTTACTTTGAAACTCCCAGTTCTCTCCTCACTGTTTTAAATTGAAAGTCCCAACATACTCCTCACTTTTTTAAACTGAAACTCCCAGCTCTTCCGCGCTGTTTAACTCTGTAACTTCCTACTCTCTCCTCACTGTTTTGCACTGAAACTCCCAGCTCTCTCGTCACTGTTTTGCACTTAAACTTCAAGCTCGCTCCTCACTGTTATAGACTGAAACTGCCAGCTCTCTCCTCGCTGTTTTACTTGAAACTCCGAGCTCTCCCTTCACTGTTTTACTCTGAAACTCCCAGCTCTCTCCTCACAGTTTTACACTGAAACTCCCAGCTCTCTCTTCACTATTTTACACTGAAACCCCAAGCTCACTCCTCACTGTTTTACACTGAAACTCCCAGCTCTCTCCTCACTTTTAAACACTGAAAGTCCGAGCTCTCCCCTCGCTGTTTTACACTGAAACTCCCACCTCTCTCCTCACTGTTTTACACTGAAACTCAACGCTCTCTCCTCGCTATTATACACTGAAACTCCCAGCTCTCTCCTCACTGTTTTACACTGAAACTCCCAGATCTCTGCTCACTGGTTTACACTGAAACTCCTCGCTCTCTCCTCACTGTTTTGAAATGACACTCTCGGCTCTCTCTTCGCTGTTCTAAAGACTGAATCATCCGACTCTCTTCTCACTGTTCAACAGCGAAACACCAGATGTTCTACCTCGCTGCTTTAAACACTGAAACTCCCACCCCTCTCCTCCCAGTTTTACACTGAAACTCCCAACTCTCTCCTCACCCTTTTACACTGAAACTCCCAGTTCTCTCCTCACTGTTTTACATTGAAACTCCGAGCTCTCTCCTCACTGTTATACACTGAAATTCCCAGCTCTCTCCTCACTGTTTTCCACTGAAACTCCCAGCTCTCTCCCCACTGTTTTACACTGAAAGTCCGAGCTCTCTCCTCGCTGTTTTACACTGAAATTCCCAGCTCTCTCCTCACAGTTTTACACTGAAACTCCCAGCTCTCTCCTCACTGTTTTACACTGATACTGCCGGCTCTGTCATCACAGTTTTACACTGAAACACCCAGCTCTCTCGTCACTGTTTTACACTGAAACTCCCGGCTCTCTCCTCACTATTTTACAGTGAAACTCCCAGCTCTCCCCTCACTGTTTTACACTAAAACTCCCAACTCCATCCTCACTATTTTACATTGAAACTCCCAGCTCTCTCCTCACTGTCTAACATTGAAACTCCCTACTCTCACCTCACTGTTTTACACTGAAACTCCCAGCTCTCTCCTCACTGTTTTACACTGAAACTCGCGGCTCTTTCCTCACTGTTTTACACTGAAGCTCCCAGCTCTCACCTCACTGTTTTACACTGAAACTCCCAGCTCTCTCCTCACTGTTTTACAGTGAAACTCCCAGCTCTCTCCTCACTGTTTGGCACTGAAACTCCCAGCTCGCTCCTCACTGTTATAGACTGAAACTCCCAGCTCACTCCTCGCTGTTTTACTTGAAACTCCGACCTCTCTCCTCACTGTTTTACTCAGAAACTCCCAGCTCTCTCCTCACAGTTTTATTCTGAAACTCCCAGCTCTCTCTTCACTATTTTACACTGAAACCCCAAGCTCTCTCCTCACTGTTTTACACTGAAACTCCACGCTCTCTCCACACTTTTGTACACTGAAAGTCCGAGCTCTCTCCTCGCTGTTTTAAACTGAAACTTCAAGCTCTCTCCTATCTGTTTTAAATTGAAAGTCCCGGTACTCTACTCATTGTTATACACTGAAACTCCCAGCTCTCTCCTCACTGTTTTATTCTGAAACTCCCAGCTCTCTCCTCACAGTTTTACACTGAAACTCCCAGCTCTCTCCTCACTGTTTTATTCCGAAACTCCCAGCTCTCTCCTCATTGTTTTACACTGAAACTCCCAGCTCTCTCCTCACTGTTTTATTCTGAAACACCCAGATCTCTGCTCACTGGTTTACACTGAAACTCCTCGCTCTCTCCTCACTGTTTTGAAATGACACTCCCGGCTCTCTCTTCGCTGTTCTAAAGACTGAATCATCCGACTCTCTTCTCACTGTTCAACAGCGAAACACCAGATGCTCTACCTCGCTGCTTTAAACACTGAAACTCCCACCCCTCTCCTCCCGGATTTACACTGAAACTCCCAGCTCTCTCATCAAACTTTTACACTGAAACTCCCAGCTCTCTCCTCACTGTTTTACACTGAAACTCCGAGCTCTCTCCTCACTGTTATACACTGAAACTCCCAGCTCTCTCCTCACTGTTTTCCACTGAAACTCCCAGCTCTCTCCTCACTGTTTTACTCTGAAACTCCCAGCTCTCTCCTCACAGTTTTACACTGAAAGTCCGAGCTCTCTCCTCGCTGTTTTCCACTGAAACTCCCAGCTCTCTCCTCACTGTTTTACTCTGAAACTCCCAGCTCTCTCCTCACAGTTTTACACTGAAAGTCCGAGCTCTCTCCTCGCTGTTTTCCACTGAAACTCCAAGCCCTCTCCTCAGTGTTTTACACTGAAACTCCCACCTCTCTCCTCTCTGTTTTTCACTGAAACTCCAAGCTCTCTCCTCGCTATTTTACATTTAAACTCCCAGCTCTCTCTTCACTGTTTTACACTGAAACTCCGAGCTCTCTCATCACTATTTTACAGTGACACCCCAAGCTCTCTCCTCACTGTTTTACATTGAAACTCCCAGCTCTCTCCTCACTGTTTTACATTAAAACTCACACCTCTCTCCTCACTGTTTTACACTGAAACTCCCAGCTCTCTCCTGACTGTTTTCCACTTAAACTCCTAGCTCTCTCCTCACTGTTTCAAACTGAAACTCGCAGCTCTCTCCTCACTGTTTCAAACTGAAACTCGCAACACTCTCCTGACTCTTTTACATTTAAACTCCCAGCTCTCTCCTCGCTGTATTACTCTGAAACTTCTATCTCTCTCCTCACTGTTTTACACTGAAACTCCCAGCTCTCCCTTCGCTATTTTAAACTGAAACCCCAAGCTCTCTCCTCACTGTTTTACACTGAAATTCCCAGCTCTCTCCTCACAGTTTTACACTGAAACTCCCAGCTCTCTCCTCACAGTTTTACACTGATACTGCCGGCTCTGTCGTCACTGTTTTACACTGAAACTCCCGGCTCTCTCCTCACTGTTTTACACTGAAACTCCCAGCTCCCTCCTCACTGTTTTACACTGATACTGCCGGCTCTGTCATCACAGTTTTACACTGAAACACCCAGCTCTCTCCTCACTGTTTTACACTGAAACTCCCGGCTCTCTCCTCACTATTTTACACTGAAACTCCCAGCTCTCCCCTCACTGTTTTACACTAAAACTCCCAACTCCATCCTCACTATTTTACATTGAAACTCCCAGCTCTCTCCTCACTGTCTAACATTGAAACTCCCTACTCTCACCTCACTGTTTTACACTGAAACTCTCAGCTCTCTCCTCACTGTTTTACACTGAAACTCCCAGCTCTCTCCTCACTGTGTTACACTGAAACACTCATCTCTCTCCTCGCTATTTTACACTGAAACTCCCAGCTCTCTCCTCACTGTTTAATCTGAAGCTCCCAGCTCTCTCCTCACTGTTTTACACTGAAACTCGCGGCTCTCTCCTCACTGTTTTACACTGAAACTCCCAGCTCTCACCTCACTGTTTTACACTGAAACTCCCAGCTCTCTCCTCACTGTTTTACAGTGAAACTCCGAGCTCTCTCCTCACTGTTTGGCACTGAAACTCCCAGCTCGCTCCTCACTGTTATAGACTGAAACTCCCAGCTCACTCCTCGCTGTTTTACTTGAAACTCCGACATCTCTCCTCACTGTTTTACTCAGAAACTCCCAGCTCTCTCCTCACAGTTTTACACTGAAACTCCCAGCTCTCTCTTCACTATTTTACACTGAAACCGCAAGCTCTCTCCTCACTGTTTTACACTGAAACTCCGCGCTCTTTCCACACTTTTGTACACTGAAAGTCCGAGCTCTCCCCTTGCTGTTTTAAACTGAAACTTCAAGCTCTCTCCTCACTGTTTTAAATTGAAAGTCCCGGTACTCTCCTCACTGTTTTACACTGAAACTCCCAGCTCTCTCCTCACTGTTTTATTCTGAAACTCCCCCTCTCTTTTCACTGTTTTACACTGAAACTCAACGCTCTCTCCTCGCAATTATACACTGAAGCTCCCAGCTCTCTCCTCACTGTTTTACACTGAAACTCCCAGATCTCTGCTCACTAGTTTACACTGAAACTCCTGGCTCTCTCCTCACTGTTTTGAAATGACACTCCCGGCTCTCTCTTCGCTGTTCTAAAGATTGAATCATCCGACTCTCTTCTCACTGTTCAACAGCGAAACACCAGATGCACTACCTCGCTGCTTTAATCACTGAAACTCCCACCCCTCTCCTCCCGGATTTACACTGAAACTCCCAGCTCTCTCCTCACCCTTTTACACTGAAACTCCCAGCTCTCTCCTCATTGTTTTACATTGAAACTCGGAGCTCTCTCCTCACTGTTATACACTGAAACTCCCAGCTCTCTCCTCACTGTTTTACACTGAAACTCCCAGCTCTCTCCTCACTGTTTTACTCTGAAACTCCCAGCTCTCTCCTCACCGTTTTACACTGAAAGTCCGAGCTCTCTCCTCGCTGTTTTCCACTGAAACTCCCAGCCCTCTCCTCAGTGTTTTACACTGAAACTCCCACCTCTCTCCTCTCTGTTTTTCACTGAAACTCCAAGCTCTCTCCTCGCTATTTTACATTGAAACTCCCAGCTCTCTCTTCACTGTTTTACACTGAAACTCCCAGCTCTCTGCTCACTGTTTTACACTGAAACTCCGAGCTCTCACATCACTATTTTACAGTGACACTCCAAGCTCTCTCCTCACTGTTTTACATTGAAACTCCCAGCTCTCTCCTCACTGTTTTACATTGAAACTCACACCTCTCTCCTCACTGTTTTACACTGAAACTTCCAGCTCTCTCCTGACTGTTTTCCACTGAAACTCCTAGCTCTCTCCTCACTGTTTCAAACTGAAACTCGCAGCTCTCTACTCACTGTTTCAAACTGAAACTCGCAGCACTCTCCTGACTCTTTTACATTTAAACTCCCAGCTCTCTCCTCGCTGTTTTACTCTGAAACTCCTAGCTCTCTCCTCACTGTTTTACACTGAAACTCCCAGCTCTCCCGTCGCTAATTTAAACTGAAACCCCAAGCTCTCTCCTCACTGTTTTACACTGAAATTCCAAGCTCTCTCCTCACAGTTTTACACTGAAACTCCCAGCTCTCTCCTCACTGTTTTACACTGATACTACCGGCTCTGTCATCACTGTTTTACACTGAAACTCCCGGCTCTCTCCTCACTGTTTTACACTGAAACTCCCAGCTCTCTCCTCACTGTTTTACACTGATACTGCCGGCTCTGTCATCACAGTTTTACACTGAAACACCCAGCTCTCTCCTCACTGTTTTACACTGAAACTCCAGGCTCTCTCCTCACTATTTTACACTGAAACTCCCAGCTCTCCCCTCACTGTTTTACACTAAAACTCCCAACTCCATCCTCACTATTTTACATTGAAACTCCCAGCTCTCTCCTCACTATCTAACATTGAAACTCCCTACTCTCACCTCACTGTTTTACACTGAAACTCCCAGCTCTCTCCTCACTGTTTTACACTGAAACTCCCAGCTCTCTCCTCACTGTGTTACACTGAAACACTCAGCTCTCTCCTCGCTATTTTACACTGAAACTCCCAGCTCTCTCCTCACTGTTTCAATCTGAAGCTCCCAGCTCTCTCCTCACTGTTTTACACTGACACTCGCGGCTCTATCCTCACTGTTTTACACTGAAACTCCCAGCTCTCTCCTCACTGTCTTACATTGAAAGTCCAAGCTCTCTACACGTTGTTTTATACTGAAGCTCCCTACTCTCTCCTCACTGTTTTACACTGAAACTCCCAGTTCTCTCCGCGCTGTTTTACACTGAAACTCCCTACTCTCTCCTCACTGTTTTACACGGAAACTTCCAGCTCTCTCCTCACTGTTTTCCACTGAAACTCCCAGCTCTCTCCTCACTGTTTTACACTGAAACTCCCAGCTCTCTCTTCACTGTTTTACACTGAATCCCCAAGCTCTCTCCTCACTGTTTACATTGAAACTCCACGCTCTCTCCACACTTTTGTACACTGAAAGTCCGACCTCTCTCCTCGCTGTTTTAAACTGAAACTCCAAGCTCTCTCCTCACTGTTTTAAATTGAAAGTCCCGGTACTCTCCTCACTGTTTTACACTGAAACTCCCAGCTCTCTCCTCACTGTTTTATTCTGAAACTCCCAGCTCTCTCCTCACAGTTTTACACTGAAACTCCCAGCTCTCTCTTCACTATTATACACTGAAAACCCAAGCTCTCTCCTCACTTTTTTACACTGAAAGACCGAGCTCTTCCCTCGCTGTTTTACACTGAAACTCCCGGCCCTCTCCTCACTGTTTTACACTGAAACTCCCACCTCTCCCCTCACTATTTTACACTGAAACGGCAAGATCTATCCTCGCTATTTTACACTGAAACTCCCAGCTCTCTCTTCACTGTTTTACAATGAATCTCCCAGCTCTCTGCTCACTGTTTTAGACTGAACGTCCAAGCTCTCTCTTCACTATTTTACAGTGACACCCCAAGCTCTCTCCTCACTGATTTCATTGAAACTCCCAGCTCTCTCCTCACTGTTTTGCATTGAAAGTCCCAGCTCTATCCTCACTGTTTTAAACTGAAACTCCCAGATCTCTCCTCACTGTTTTACACTGATACTCCCGGCTCTCTCCTCACTGTTTTACACTGAAACTCCCGGCTCTTTCCTCACTATTTTACACTGAACCTCCCAGCTCTCTCCTCACTGTTTTTCACTAAAACTCCCAGCTCTCTCCTCACTGTTATACACTGAAACTCCCAGCTCTCTCCTCATATTTTAACACTTAAACTCCCAGCTCTCTCCTCACTGTTTTACACTGAAACTCCCAGCTCTCTCCTCACTGTTTTACTCTGAAACTCCAAGCTCTCTCCTCACAGATTTACACTGAAAATCCCCGCTGTCTCCTCGCTGTTTTACACAGAAACTCCTGGCCCTCAGCTCACTGCTTTACAGTGAAACGCCCAGCTCTCTCCTCTTTGTTTTACACTGAAACTCCAAGCTCTCTCCTCATTTATTTACAGTGAAACTCCCAGCTCTCTTCTCACTGTTTTACACAGAAACTCCCAGGTCTCTCCTCACTGTTTTACACTGAAACTCCACGCTCTCTCCTCACTGATTTACACTGATATTCCAGGCTCTCTCCTCACTGTTTTACACTGAAACTCCCAGCTCTCTCCTCACTGTTTCAAACTGAAACTCCCGGCTCTCTCCTCACTGTTTTACACTGAAACTCCCAGCTCTCTCCTCACTGTTTTACACTTAAACTCCCAGCTATCTCCTCACTGTTTTACACTGAAACTCCCCGCTCTCTCCTCACTGTGTTACACTGAAACACTCAGCTCTCTCCTCGCTATTTAACACTGAAACTCCCTGCTCTCTCCTCACTGTTTCAAACTGAAGCTCCCAGCTCTCTCCTCACTGTTTTACACTGACACTCGCGGCTCTCTCCTCACTGTTTTACACTGAAACTCCCAGCTCTCAACTCACTGTTTTACACTGAAACTCCCAGCTCTCTCCTCACTGTTTTACACTGAAACTCCCAGCTCTCTCCTCACTGTTTTACACTAAAACTCCCAGCTCTCTCCTCACTGTCTTACATTGAAAGTCCAAGCTCTCTCCACGCTGTTTTACACTGAAACTCCCAACTCTCTCCTCACTGTTTTACACTGAAACTCCCAGTTCTCTCTGCGCTGTTTTGCACTGAAACTCCCTACTCTCTCCTCACTGTTTTACGCTGAAACTCCCAGCTCTCTCCTCACTTTCTTACACTGAAACTCCCAGCTCTCTCCTCGCTGTTTTACTCTGAAACTCCTAGCTCTCTCCTCACTGTTTTACACTGAAATTCCCAGCTCTCTCCTCACAGTTTTACACTGAAACTCCCAGCTCTGCCCTCACTGTTTTACACTGATACTGCCGGCTCTCTCCTCCCTGTTTTACACTGAAACTCCCGGCTCTCTCGTCACTATTTTACACTGAAACTCCCAGCTGACCCTCACAGTTTTACACTAAAACTCCAAACTCTCTCCTCACTATTTTACATTGAAACTCCAAGCTCTCTCCTCACTGTCTTACATTGAAACTCCCAGCACTCTCCACGCTGTTTTACATTGACACTCCCTACTCTCTCCTCACTGATTTACACTGAAACTCCCAGTTCTCTCCGCGCTATTTTACACTGAAACTCCCTACTCTCTCCTCACTGTTTTCCACTGAAACTCCCAGCTCCCTCCTCACTGTTTTACATTGAAAATCCCAGCTCTCTCCTCACTGTTTTACACTGAAACTCCCAGCACTCTCCTCACTGTTTTACACTGAAACTCCCAGCTCTCTCCTCACTATTTTGCACTGAAACTCCCAGCTCGCTCCTCACTGTTATAGACTGAAACTCCGAGCTCGCTCCTCGCTGTTTTACTTGAAACTCCGAGCTCTCTCCTCACTGTTTTACTCTTAAACTCCCAGCTCTCTCTTCACTATTTTACACTGAAACCCCAAGCTCTCTCCTCACTGTTTTACACTGAAACTCCCAGCTCTCTCTTCACTGTTTTATACTGAAACTCCCAGCTCTCTGCTCACTGTTTTAGACTGAACGTCCAAGCGCTCTCTTCACTATTTTACAGTGACACCCCAAGCTCTCTCCTCACTGCTTACATTGAAACTCCCAGCTTTCTCCACACTGTTTTACATTGAATGTCCCAGCTCTATCCTCACTGTTTTAAACTGGATCTCCCAGCTCTCTCTGCGCTGTTTTACACTGAAACTCCCAGCTCTCTCCTCACTGTTTTACACTGAAACTCCCGGCTCTTTCCTCACTATTATACACTGAAACGCCCAGCTCTCTCATCACTGTTTTACACTAAAACTCCCAGCTCTCTCCTCACTGTTATACACTGAAACTCCCCGCTCTCTCCTCATTTTTTAACACTGAAACTCCCAGCTCTCTCCTCGCTGTCTTACACTGAAACTCCCAGCTCTCTCCTCACTGTTTTACTCTGAAACTCCAAGCTCTCTCCTCACAGATTTACACTGAAAATCCCCGCTGTCTCCTCGCTGATTTACACAGAAACTCCTGGCCCTCAGCTCACTGCTTTACAGTGAAACGCCCAGCTCTCTCCTCATTGTTTTACACTGAAACTCCAAGCTCTCTCCTCATTTTTTTACAGTGAAACTCCCAGCTCTCTTCTCACTGTTTTACACAGAAACTGTCAGCTCTCTCCTCACTGTTTGACACTGAAACTCCCCTCTCTCTCCTCACTGATTTACACTGAAATTCCCAGCTCTCTCCTCACTGTTTTACACTGAAACTCCCAGCTCTCTCCTCGCTGTTTTACACTGAAACTCCCAGCTCTCTCCTCACTTTTTTACACTGAAAGTCCGGGCTCTCCCCTCGCTGTTTTACACTGAAACTCCCAGCCCTCTCCTCACTGTTTTACACTGAAACTCCCACCTCTCCCCTCACTATTTTACACTGAAACTCCAAGCTCTATCCTCGCTATTTTTCACTGAAACTCCCAGCTCTCTCTTCACTGTTTTATACTGAAACTCCCATTTCTCTGCTCACTGTTTTAGACTGAATGTCCAAGCTCTCTCTTCACTATTTTACAGTGACACCCCAAGATCTCTCCTGACTGATTACATTGAAACTCCCAGCTCTCTCCTCACTGTTTTACACTGAAAGTCCAGGTCTATCCTCACTGATTTAAACTGAAACTCCCAGCTCTCTCCGCGCTGTTTTACACTGAAACTCCCAGCTCTCTCCTCACTGTTTTACACTGATACTGCCGGCTCTGTCATCACAGTTTTACACTGAAACACCCAGCTCTCTCCTCACTGTTTTACACTGAAACTCCCGGCTCTCTCCTCACTATTTTACACTGAAACTCCCAGCTCTCCCCTCACTGTTTTACACTAAAACTCCCAACTCCATCCTCACTATTTTACATTGAAACTCCCAGCTCTCTCCTCACAGTCTAACATTGAAACTCCCTACTCTCACCTCACTGTTTTACACTGAAACTCCCAGCTCTCTCCTCACTGTTTTACACTGAAACTCCCAGCTCTCTCCTCACTGTGTTACACTGAAACACTCAGCTCTCTCCTCGCTATTTTACACTGAAACTCCCAGCTCTCTCCTCACTGTTTCAATCTGAAGCTCCCAGCTCTCTCCTCACTGTTTTCCACTGACACTCGCGGCTCTATCCTCACTGTTTTACACTGAAACTACCAGCTCGCACCTCACTGTTTTACACTGAAACTCCCAGCTCTCTCCTCACTGTTTACAGTGAAACTCCCAGCTCTCTCCTCACTGTTTTACACTGAAACTCCCAGCTCTCTCCTCACTGTCTTACATTGAAAGTCCAAGCTCTCTACACGCTGTTTTATACTGAAGCTCCCTACTCTCTCCTCACTGTTTTACACTGAAACTCCCAGTTCTCTCCGCGCTGTTTTACACTGAAACTCCCTACTCTCTCCTCACTGTTTAACACTGAAACTCCCAGCTCTCTCCTCTCTGTTTGGCACTGAAACTCCCAGCTCGCTCCTGACTGTTATAGACTGAAACTCCCAGCTCACTCCTCGCTGTTTTACTTGAAACTCCGACCTCTCTCCTCACTGTTGTACTCAGAAACTCCCAGCTCTCTCCTCACAGTTTTACACTGAAACTCCCAGCTCTCTCTTCACTGTTTTACACTGAATCCCCAAGCTCTCTCCTCACTGTTTTACACTGAAACTCCACGCTCTCTCCACACTTTTGTACACTGAAAGTCCGAGCTCTCTCATCGCTGTTTTAAACTGAAACTCCAATCTCTCTCCTCACTGTTTAAATTGAAAGTCCCGGTACTCTCCTCACTGTTTTACACTGAAACTCCCAGCTCTCTCCTCACTGTTTTATTCTGAAACTCCCAGCTCTCTCCTCACAGTTTTACACTGAAACTCCCAGCTCTCTCTTCATTATTTTACACTGAAACCCCAAGCTCTCTCCTCACTTTTTTACACTGAAAGTCCGAGCTCTCCGCTCGCTGTTTTACACTGAAACTCCCGGCCCTCTCCTCACTGTTTTGCACTGAAACTCCCACCTCTCCCCTCACTATTTTACACTGAAACTCCAAGCTCTATCCTCGTTATTTTACACTGAAACTCGCAGCTCTCTCTTCACTGTTTTACAATGAATCTCCCAGCTCTCTGCTCACTGTTTTAGACTGAACGTCCAAGCTCTCTCTTCACTATTTTGCAGTGACACCCCAAGCTCTCTCCTCACTGATTACATTGAAACTCCCAGCTCTCTCCTCACTGTTTTACATTGAAAGTCCCAGCTCTATCCTCACTGTTTTACACTGAACCTCCCAGCTCTCTCCTCACTGTTTTTCACTAAAACTCGCAGCTCTCTCCTCACTGTTATACACTGAAACTCCCAGCTCTCTCCTCATTTTTTAACACTGAAACTCCCAGCTCTCTCCTCGCTGTTTTACACTGAAACTCCCAGCTCTCTCCTCACTGTTTTACTCTGAAACTCCAAGCTCTCTCCTCACAGATTTACACTGAAAATCCCCGCTGTCTCCTCGCTGTTTTACACAGAAACTCCTGGCCCTCAGCTCACTGCTTTACAGTGAAACGCCCAGCTCTCTCCTCATTGTTTTACACTGAAACTCCAAGCTCTCTCCTCATTTTTTTACAGTGAAACTCCCAGCTCTCTTCTCACTGTTTTACACAGAAACTCCCAGCTCTCTCCTCACTGTTTTACACTGAAACTCCACGCTCTCTCCTCACTCATTTACACTGATATTCCAGGCTCTCTCCTCACTGTTTTACACTGAAATTCCCAGCTCTCTCCTCACTGTTTCAAACTGAAACTCCCGGCTCTCTCCTCACTGTTTTACACTGAAACTCCCAGCTCTCTCCTCACTGTTTTACACTGAAACTCCCAGCTATCTCCTCACTGTTTTACACTGAAACTCCCCGCTCTCTCCTCACTGTGTTACACTGAAACACTCAGCTCTCTCCTCGCTATTTAACACTGAAACTCCCTGCTCTCTCCTCACTGTTTCAAACTGAAGCTCCCAGCTCTCTCCTCACTGTTTTACACTGACACTAGCGGCTCTCTCCTCACTGTTTTACACTGAAACTCCCAGCTCTCAACTCACTGTTTTACACTGAAACTCCCAGCTCTCTCCTCACTGTTTTACACTGAAACTCCCAGCTCTCTCCTCACTGTTTTACACTAAAACTCCCAGCTCTCTCCTCACTGTCTTACATAAAAAGTCCAAGCTCTCTCCACGCTGTTTTACACTGAAACTCCCAACTCTCTCCTCACTGTTTTACACTGAAACTCCCAGTTCTCTCTGCGCTGTTTTGCACTGAAACTCCCAGCTCTCTCCTCACTGTTTGACATTGAAACTCCCAGCTCTCTCCTCACTTTCTTACACTGAAACTCCCAGCTCTCTCCTCACTGTTTTGCACTGAAACTCCCAGCTCGCTCCTCACTGTTATAGACTGAAACTCCCAGCTCGCTGCTCACTGTTTTACTTGAAACTCCTAGCTCTCTCCTCACTGTTTTACTCTGAAACTCCCAGCTCTCACCTCACAGTTTTACACTGAAACTCCCAGCTCTCTCTTCACTATTTTACACTGAAACCCCAAGCTCTCTCCTCACTGTTTTACACTGAAACTCCCAGCTCTCTCCTCACTTTTTTACACTGAAAGTCCAAGCTCTCCGCTCGCTGTTTTACACATAAACTCCCAGCCCTCTCCTACTGTTTTACACTGAAACGCCCACATCTCTACTCACTGTTTTACACTGAAACTCCAAGCTCTATCCTTGCTATTTTACATTCAAACTACCAGCTCTCTGCTCACTGTTTTACACTGAAACTCCCAGCTCTCTCTTCACTATTTTACAGTGACACCCCAAGATCTCTCCTCACTGTTTTACATTGAAACTCCCAGCTCTCTTCTCACTGTCTTACATTGAAACTCACACCTCTCTTCTCACTGTTTTACTTTGAAACTCCCAATTCTCTCCTAACTATTTTACACTGAAATCCCAGGCCCTCTCCTTGCTGTTTTAAACTGAAACTCCCAGCTCTCTCCTCACTGTTTCAAACTGAAACTCGCAGCACTCTCCTGACTCTTTTACATTTAAACTCCCTACTCTCTCCTCACTATTTTACACTGAAATTCCCAGCTCTCTCCTCACAGTTTCACACTGAAACTCCCAGCTCTCTCCTCACTGTTTTACACTGATACTGCCGGCTCTCTCCTCACTGTTTTACTCTGAAACTCCCAGCTCTCACCTCACAGATTTACACTGAAACTCCCAGCTCTCTCTCCACTATTTTACACTGAAACCCCAAGCTCTCTCCTCACTGTTTTACACTGAATCTCCCAGCTCTCTCCTCACTTTTTTACACTGAAAGCCCGAGCTCTCCGCTCGCTGTTTTACACTGAAACTCCCAGCCCTCTCCTCACTGTTTTACACTGAAACTCCCATCTCTCTCCTCACTGTTTTACACTGAAACTCCAAGCTCTATCCTCGCTATTTTACACTGAAACTCCCAGCTCTCTGCTCACTGTTTTACACTGAAACTCCCAGCTCTCTCTTCACTATTTTACAGTGACACCCCAAGCTCTCTCCTCACTGTTTTACATTGAAACTCCCAGCTCTCTCCTCACTGTTTTACATTGTAACTCACACCTCTCTTCTCACTGTTTTACTTTGAAACTCCCAACTCTCTCCTAACTATTTTACACTGAAATCCCAGGCTCTCTCCTCACTGTTTCAAACTGAAACTCGCAGCACTCTCCTGACTCTTTTACACTGAAATTCCCAGCTCTCTCCTCACAGTTTTACACTGAAACTCCCAGCTCTCCCCTCACTGTTTTACACTGATACTGCTGGCTCTCTCCTCCCTGTTTTACACTGAAACTCCCGGCTCTCTCGTCACTATTTTACACTGAAACTCCCTGCTCTCTCCTCACTGTTTTACACTGAAACTCCCAGCTCTCTCCTCACTGTTTGACATTGAAACTCCCAGCTCTCTCCTCACTGTTTTACACTGAAACTCCCAGCACTCTCCTCACTGTTTTAAACTGAAACTCCCAGCTCTCTCCTCACTGTTTTGCACTGAAACTCCCAGCTCGCTCCTCACTGTTATAGACTGAATCTCCCAGCTCGCTCCTCGCTGTTTTACTTGAAACTCCGAGCTCTCTCCTCACTGTTTTACTCTGAAACTCTCAGCTCTCACCTCACAGTTTTACACTGAAACTCCCAGCTCTCTCTTCACTATTTTACACTGAAACCCCAAGCTCTCTCCTCATTGTTTTACACTGAATCTCCCAGCTCTCTCCTCACTTTTTTACACTGAAAGTCCGAGCTCTCCCCTCGCTGTTTTACACTGAAGCTCCCAGCCCTCTCCTCACTGTTTTACAGTGAAACTCCCACCTCTCTCCTCACTGTTTTACACTGAAACTCCAAGCTCTATCCTCGCTATTTTACACTGAAACTCTCAGCTCTCTCTTCACTGTTTTACACTGAAACTCCCAGCTCTCTCCTCACTGTTTTATACTGAAACTCCCAGCTCTCTCCTCACTGTTTTACCATGAAAATACCAGCTCGCTCCTAACTGTTTTAGAATGAAACTCCCAGCTCTCTCCTCGCTGTTTCACACTGAAACTACCAGCTCCCTCCTCATTTTGTTATACTGAAACTCCCAGCTCTCTGCTCAATATTTTACCCTGAAACTCCCACCTGTCCCCTCACTGTTAAACACTGAAACTCCCAGCTCTCTCCTCACTCTTTTACACTTATACTACTAGATATATCCTCGCTGTTTTAAACTGAATCACCCAGCTCCCTCATCAGTGTATCAAACTGAAACTCCCAGCTCTCTCCTCACTGTTTTACATTTAAACTCCCAGCTCTCTCCTCACTGTTTTACACTCAAACTCCAGGCTCTCTCCTCACTGTATAACATTGAAACTCCAGCTCTCTCCTCACTCTTTTACACTGAAACTCCCAGCTCTCTTCTCGCTTTTTTACACTGAAACTCCCAGCTCTCTCCTCACTGTATTACTCTGAATCTCCCAGCTCCCTCCTCACAGTTTTACACTGAAACTCCCCGCTCTCTCCTCGCTGTTTTACACTGAAACTCCCAAATCTCTCCTCACTGTTTTACACTGAAACTCCCAGCTCTCTCCTCATTTTGTTATACTGAAACTCCCAGCTGTCCCCTCACTCGTTTACACTGAAACTCCCAGCTCTCTCCTCGCTGTTTTACACTGAAACTCCTGGCTCTCTCCTCACTGTTTTGCAATGACACTCCCGGCTCTCTCTTCACTGTTTTAAAACTGAATCATACGGCTCTCTTCTCGCTGTTCCACACCGAAAAACCCGAGGCTCTTCCCTCGCTGTTTTAAACACTGAAACACCCACCCCTCTCCTCGCGGTTTTACACTGAAACTCCCAGCTCTCTCCTCACTGTTTTACACTGAAACTCCCAGCTCTCTTCTCACTGTTTTACACTGAACTCCCAGCTCACTCCACTGTTTTACACTGAAATTCCCAGCTCTCTCCTCACTCTTTTACACTGAAACTCCCAGCGCTCTCCTCACTGTTTTACACTGAAACTCCCAGCTCTCTCCTCACTGTCTTACATTGAAAGTCCAAGCTCTCTCCACGCTGTTTTACACTGAAACTCCCTACTTTCTCCTCACTGTTTTACACTGAAACTCCCAGTTCCCTCCGCGCTGTTTTACACTGAAACTCCATACTCTCTCCTCACTGTTTGACATTGAAACTCCCAGCTCTCTCTTCACTGTTTTACACTGAAACTCCCAGCACTCTCCTCACTGTTTTACACTGAAACTCCCAGCTCTCTCCTCACTGTTTTGCACTGAAACTCCCAGCTCGCTCATCACTGTTATAGACTGAAACTCCCAGCTCGCTCCTCGCTGTTTTACTTGAAACTCCGAGCTCTCTCCTCACTGTTTTACACTGAAACTCCCAGCTCTCTCCTCACTGTTTTACACTGAAACTCCTAGCTCTCTCCTCACTGTTTAACACTGAAACTCCCAGCTCTCTCTTCATTGTTTTACACTGAAACTCCCAGCTCTCTCCTCACTGTTATACACTGAAACTCCCAGCTCTCTCCTCACGGTTTTACACTGAAACTCCTAGCTCTCTCCTCGCTGTTTTAAACTGAAACTCCCAGCTCTCTCCTCACTGTTTCAAACTGAAACTCGCAGCTCTCTCCTGACTGTTTTACATTTTAGCTCCCAGCTCTCTCCTCGCTGTTTTACACTGAAACTCCTAGCTCTCTCCTCACTGTTTTACATTGAAACTCCCAGCTCTCCCTTCGCTATTTTAGACTGAAACCCCAAGCTCTCTCCTCACTGTTTTACACTGAAATTCCCAGCTCTCTCCTCAATGTTTTACACTGAAACTCCCAGATCTCTCCTCACTGTTTTACAATGAAACTCCCAGCTCTCTCCTCACTGTTTTACACTGATACTCCCGGCTCTCTCCTCACTGTTTTACACTGAAACTCCCTGCTCTCTCCTCACTGTTTTACACTGAAATTCCCAGCTCTCTCCTCACTGTTTAACACTGAAACTCCCAGCTCTCTCCTCGCTATTTTGCACTGAATCTCCCAGCTCTCTCCTCACTGTTTCAAACTGAAGCTCCCAGATCTCTCCTCACTGTTTTACATTGAAACTCCCAGCTCTCTCCTCACTGTTTTACACTGAAACTCGCCGCTCTCTCCTCACTGTTTTACACTGAAACTCCCAGCTCTCTCCTCACTGTTTTACACAGAAACTCCCAGCTCTCACCTCACTCTTTTACAATGATACTCCCGGCTCTCTCCTCACTGTTTTACACTGAAACTCCCAGCTCTCTCTTCACTATTTTACACAGAAACCCCAAGCTCTCTCCTCATTGTTTTACACTGAATCTCCCAGCTCTCTCCTCACTTTTTTACACTGAAAGTCCGAGCTCTCCCCTCGCTGTCTAACACTGAAACTCCCAGCCCTCTCCTCACTGTTTTACAGTGAAACTCCCACCTCTCTCCTCACTGTTTTACACTGAAACTCCAAGCTCTATCCTCGCTATTTTACACTGAAGCTCCCAGCTCTCTCTTCACTGTTTTACACTGAAACTCCCAGCTCTCTCCTCACTGTTTTATACTGAAACTCCCAGCTCTCTCCTCACTGTTTTACCTTGAAAATACCAGCTCGCTCCTAACTGTTTTACACTGAAACTCCCAGCTCTCTCCTCGCTGTTTCACACTGAAACTACCAGCTCCCTCCTCATTTTGTTATACTGAAACTCCCAGCTCTCTGCTCAATATTTTACCCTGAAACTCCCACCTGTCCCCTCACTGTTTAACAGTGAAACTCCCAGCTCTCTCCTCACTCTTTTACACTGAAACTCCAGGCTCTCTCCTCACTGTTTTACACTTATACTACTAGATATATCTTCGCTGTTTTAAACTGAATCACCCAGCTCCCTCATCAGTGTATCAAACTGAAACTCCCAGCTCTCTCCTCACTGTTTTACATTTAAACTCCCAGCTCTCTCCTCACTGTTTTACACTCAAACTCCAGGCTCCCTCCTCACTGTATAACATTGAAACTCCCAGCTCTCTCCTCACTCTTTTACACTGAAACTCCCAGCTCTCTTCTCGCTTTTTTACACTGAAACTCCCAGCTCTCTCCTCACTGTATTACTCTGAATCTCCCAGCTCTCTCCTCACAGTTTTACACTGAAACTCCCCGCTCTCTCCTCGCTGTTTTACACTGAAACTCCCAGATCTCTCCTCACTGTTTTACACTGAAACTCCCAGCTCTCTCCTCATTTTGTTATACTGAAACTCCCAGCTGTCCCCTCACTCGTTTACACTGAAACTCCCAGCTCTCTCCTCGCTGTTTTACACTGAAACTCCTGGCTCTCTCCTCACTGTTTTGCAATGACACTCCCGGCTCTCTCTTCACTGTTTTAAATACTGAATCATCCGGCTCTCTTCTCGCTGTTCAACACCGAAAAACCCGAGGCTCTACCTCGCTGTTTTAAACACTGAAACACCCACCCCTCTCCTCGCGGTTTTACACTGAAACTCCCAGCTCTCTCCTCACTCTTATACACTGAAACTCCCAGCGCTCTCCTCACTGTTTTACACTGAAACTCCCAGCTCTCTCCTCACTGTCTTACATTGAAAGTCCAAGCTCTCTCCACGCTGTTTTACACTGAAACTCCCTACTCTCTCCTCACTGTTTTACACTGAAACTCCCAGTTCCCTCCGCGCTGTTTTACACTGAAACTCCCTACTCTCTCCTCACTGTTTGACATTGAAACTCCCAGCTCTCTCTTCACTGTTTTACACTGAAACTCCCAGCACTCTCCTCACTGTTTTACACTGAAACTCCCAGCTCTCTCCTCACTGTTTTGCACTGAAACTCCCAGCTCGCTCATCACTGTTATAGACTGAAACTCCCAGCTCGCTCCTCGCTGTTTTACTTGAAATTCCGAGCTCTCTCCTCACTGTTTTACACTGAAACTCCCAGCTCTCTCCTCACTGTTTTACACTGAAACTCCTAGCTCTCTCCTCACTGTTTTACACTGAAACTCCCAGCTCTCTCTTCATTGTTTTACACTGAAACTCCCAGCTCTCTCCTCACTGTTATACACTGAAACTCCCAGCTCTCTCCTCACGGTTTTACACTGAAACTCCTAGCTCTCTCCTCGCTGTTTTAAACTGAAACTCCCAACTCTCTCCTCACTGTTTCAAACTGAAACTCGCAGCTCTCTCCTGACTGTTTTACATTTTAGCTCCCAGCTCTCTCCTCGCTGTTTTACACTGAAACTCCTAGCTCTCTCCTCACTGTTTTACATTGAAACTCCCAGCTCTCCCTTCGCTATTTTAGACTGAAACCCCAAGCTCTCTCCTCACTGTTTTACACTGAAATTCCCAGCTCTCTCCTCACTGTTTTACACTGAAACTCCCAGCTCTCTCCTCACTGTTTTACAATGAAACTCCCAGCTCTCTCCTCACTGTTTTACACTGATACTCCCGGCTCTCTCCTCACTGTTTTACACTGAAACTCCCCGCTCTCTCCTCACTGTTTTACACTGAAATTCCCAGCTCTCTCCTCACTGTTTAACACTGAAACTCCCAGCTCTCTCCTCGCTATTTTGCACTGAAACTCCCAGCTCTCTCCTCACTGTTTCAAACTGAAGCTCCCAGCTCTCTCCTCACTGTTTTACATTGAAACTCCCAGCTCGCTCATCACTGTTATAGACTGAAACTCCCAGCTCGCTCCTCGCTGTTTTACTTGAAACTCCGAGCTCTCTCCTCACTGTTTTACACTGAAACTCCCAGCTCTCTCCTCACTGTTTTACACTGAAACTCCTAGCTCTCTCCTCACTGTTTAACACTGAAACTCCCAGCTCTCTCTTCATTGTTTTACACTGAAACTCCCAGCTCTCTCCTCACTGTTATACACTGAAACTCCCAGCTCTCTCCTCACGGTTTTACACTGAAACTCCTAGCTCTCTCCTCGCTGTTTTAAACTGAAACTCCCAGCTCTCTCCTCACTGTTTCAAACTGAAACTCGCAGCTCTCTCCTGACTGTTTTACATTTTAGCTCCCAGCTCTCTCCTCGCTGTTTTACACTGAAACTCCTAGCTCTCTCCTCACTGTTTTACATTGAAACTCCCAGCTCTCCCTTCGCTATTTTAGACTGAAACCCCAAGCTCTCTCCTCACTGTTTTACACTGAAATTCCCAGCTCTCTCCTCAATGTTTTACACTGAAACTCCCAGATCTCTCCTCACTGTTTTACAATGAAACTCCCAGCTCTCTCCTCACTGTTTTACACTGATACTCCCGGCTCTCTCCTCACTGTTTTACACTGAAACTCCCTGCTCTCTCCTCACTGTTTTACACTGAAATTCCCAGCTCTCTCCTCACTGTTTAACACTGAAACTCCCAGCTCTCTCCTCGCTATTTTGCACTGAATCTCCCAGCTCTCTCCTCACTGTTTCAAACTGAAGCTCCCAGATCTCTCCTCACTGTTTTACATTGAAACTCCCAGCTCTCTCCTCACTGTTTTACACTGAAACTCGCCGCTCTCTCCTCACTGTTTTACACTGAAACTCCCAGCTCTCTCCTCACTGTTTTACACAGAAACTCCCAGCTCTCACCTCACTCTTTTACAATGATACTCCCGGCTCTCTCCTCACTGTTTTACACTGAAACTCCCAGCTCTCTCTTCACTATTTTACACAGAAACCCCAAGCTCTCTCCTCATTGTTTTACACTGAATCTCCCAGCTCTCTCCTCACTTTTTTACACTGAAAGTCCGAGCTCTCCCCTCGCTGTCTAACACTGAAACTCCCAGCCCTCTCCTCACTGTTTTACAGTGAAACTCCCACCTCTCTCCTCACTGTTTTACACTGAAACTCCAAGCTCTATCCTCGCTATTTTACACTGAAGCTCCCAGCTCTCTCTTCACTGTTTTACACTGAAACTCCCAGCTCTCTCCTCACTGTTTTATACTGAAACTCCCAGCTCTCTCCTCACTGTTTTACCATGAAAATACCAGCTCGCTCCTAACTGTTTTACACTGAAACTCCCAGCTCTCTCCTCGCTGTTTCACACTGAAACTACCAGCTCCCTCCTCATTTTGTTATACTGAAACTCCCAGCTCTCTGCTCAATATTTTACCCTGAAACTCCCACCTGTCCCCTCACTGTTTAACAGTGAAACTCCCAGCTCTCTCCTCACTCTTTTACACTGAAACTCCAGGCTCTCTCCTCACTGTTTTACACTTATACTACTAGATATATCTTCGCTGTTTTAAACTGAATCACCCAGCTCCCTCATCAGTGTATCAAACTGAAACTCCCAGCTCTCTCCTCACTGTTTTACATTTAAACTCCCAGCTCTCTCCTCACTGTTTTACACTCAAACTCCAGGCTCCCTCCTCACTGTATAACATTGAAACTCCCAGCTCTCTCCTCACTCTTTTACACTGAAACTCCCAGCTCTCTTCTCGCTTTTTTACACTGAAACTCCCAGCTCTCTCCTCACTGTATTACTCTGAATCTCCCAGCTCTCTCCTCACAGTTTTACACTGAAACTCCCCGCTCTCTCCTCGCTGTTTTACACTGAAACTCCCAGATCTCTCCTCACTGTTTTACACTGAAACTCCCAGCTCTCTCCTCATTTTGTTATACTGAAACTCCCAGCTGTCCCCTCACTCGTTTACACTGAAACTCCCAGCTCTCTCCTCGCTGTTTTACACTGAAACTCCTGGCTCTCTCCTCACTGTTTTGCAATGACACTCCCGGCTCTCTCTTCACTGTTTTAAATACTGAATCATCCGGCTCTCTTCTCGCTGTTCAACACCGAAAAACCCGAGGCTCTACCTCGCTGTTTTAAACACTGAAACACCCACCCCTCTCCTCGCGGTTTTACACTGAAACTCCCAGCTCTCTCCTCACTCTTATACACTGAAACTCCCAGCGCTCTCCTCACTGTTTTACACTGAAACTCCCAGCTCTCTCCTCACTGTCTTACATTGAAAGTCCAAGCTCTCTCCACGCTGTTTTACACTGAAACTCCCTACTCTCTCCTCACTGTTTTACACTGAAACTCCCAGTTCCCTCCGCGCTGTTTTACACTGAAACTCCCTACTCTCTCCTCACTGTTTGACATTGAAACTCCCAGCTCTCTCTTCACTGTTTTACACTGAAACTCCCAGCACTCTCCTCACTGTTTTACACTGAAACTCCCAGCTCTCTCCTCACTGTTTTGCACTGAAACTCCCAGCTCGCTCATCACTGTTATAGACTGAAACTCCCAGCTCGCTCCTCGCTGTTTTACTTGAAATTCCGAGCTCTCTCCTCACTGTTTTACACTGAAACTCCCAGCTCTCTCCTCACTGTTTTACACTGAAACTCCTAGCTCTCTCCTCACTGTTTTACACTGAAACTCCCAGCTCTCTCTTCATTGTTTTACACTGAAACTCCCAGCTCTCTCCTCACTGTTATACACTGAAACTCCCAGCTCTCTCCTCACGGTTTTACACTGAAACTCCTAGCTCTCTCCTCGCTGTTTTAAACTGAAACTCCCAACTCTCTCCTCACTGTTTCAAACTGAAACTCGCAGCTCTCTCCTGACTGTTTTACATTTTAGCTCCCAGCTCTCTCCTCGCTGTTTTACACTGAAACTCCTAGCTCTCTCCTCACTGTTTTACATTGAAACTCCCAGCTCTCCCTTCGCTATTTTAGACTGAAACCCCAAGCTCTCTCCTCACTGTTTTACACTGAAATTCCCAGCTCTCTCCTCACTGTTTTACACTGAAACTCCCAGCTCTCTCCTCACTGTTTTACAATGAAACTCCCAGCTCTCTCCTCACTGTTTTACACTGATACTCCCGGCTCTCTCCTCACTGTTTTACACTGAAACTCCCCGCTCTCTCCTCACTGTTTTACACTGAAATTCCCAGCTCTCTCCTCACTGTTTAACACTGAAACTCCCAGCTCTCTCCTCGCTATTTTGCACTGAAACTCCCAGCTCTCTCCTCACTGTTTCAAACTGAAGCTCCCAGCTCTCTCCTCACTGTTTTACATTGAAACTCCCAGCTCTCTCCTCACTGTTTTACACTGAAACTCACCGCTCTCTCCTCACTGTTTTACACTGAAACTCCCAGCTCTCTCCTCACTGTTTTACACAGAAACTCCCAGCTCTCACCTCACTCTTTTACAATGATACTCCCGGCTCTCTCCTCACTGTTTTACACTGAAACTCCCAGCTCTCTCCTCACTGTTTTACACAGAAACTCCCAGCTCTCTCCTCACTGTTTTACAATGATACTCCCGGCTCTATCCTCACATTTTTACACTGAAACTCCCGGCTCTCTCCTCACTGTTTTACACTGAAACTCCCAGCTCTCTCCTCACTGTTTTACACTGAAACTCCCAGCTCTCTCCTCATTTTTTTACACTGAAACTCCCAGCTCTCTTCTCACTGTTTTACACTGAAACTCCCAGCTCTCTCCTCACTGTTTTACACTGAAACTCCCAGCTCTCTCCTCGCTGTTTTACACTGAAACTCCTGGCTCTCTCCTCACTGTTTTGCACTGACACTCCTGGCTCTCTCTTCACTGTTTTAAACACTGAATTACCCGGCTCTCTTCTCGCTGTTCTACACCGAAACACCCGACACTCTACCTCGCTGTTTTAAACACTGAAACCTCCAGCTCTCTCCTCACTGTTTAACACTGACGTTTCTGGCACTCTCTCGATGTTTTAAGCACTGATATGCCCGGCACTCTCTTCACTGTTTTGCACTGATCAAGGGACCCGGCATTGACAAGGTGGGTGGGGTGGGGGGTTGTGATGAAAGTTACCCCCTTGCCCTTGCATTCAGAATCCCCTCACCAGTGACTCCCTTTCCATGACCCCCATCCCACATTTACCTTTCTTCAGGGATTCAACGATGATCCCTGGTGTAGGCCCCAGTGCACTATTGGCAGCAGCCATTGCTCCTGGTGGTGCTAGCAGTAATGGAGTACTATTAGCCTCTGATTGGCTGGCAGCTCTTGGGTGGGGGTGGGTGGTGGTGGGTAGGATTCCCATTTGACAGGGGCCTTGATTGATAGGGTGACCTGATGCTTTCCTGGTAAATGCCTGATTGCACATAAGGACCATCGGGGCTTCCAAGGAAAAGCAATGCAGGGTTCCCACAAGTTCTCAACCGGAGCGTGGACAACCAAGTCAACGGTAAATTCTTCCCATTACTCTCCTCACAGATGCTGTCTGTCCTGCTGAGTACTTTGGACATTTTTTGTTTTTATTTGGCCAGCTATGTACAGAATCTAATTCTTCCATCAATATTATTACTTCTCACTTTCAAATTTCTCTGTCCTTCCTCATGACCTTATAACTGGAATATTTATCTCCTGGTCACAACCAGCTTGTGGCGAGAGCTTAGTGATGGCCAATACATTGTATTCTTAAGCTAAATTTGTGCTTCTAATTTACATGTTTTATTCTTTATGCTGTGTACATTAATGTGTAGAATTATTGTTTGATCAACAGATAGATCCTACTCTTTGGCCCTGATGTTCTTTTCTCACACATTTCAACTTCTTGTTTTTCCATCATTCCTTCTGTTTTTATCACTTATTTTGTTAAAATATACTTTTATTCTGAACCTGAAGCATTTATATTATCTTTAATACTTTTGACTGCCTGGACTTTGATCTCATTGCCTTATCTTATCTTTAGGCTATTTCATTTTTATTTTCGCTTCTGCCTGAACCATCCATAAATTCATTGGTTTAAAGTTCTTTGTACAACCTTATTTATCCTTTCAGTGACAGCCTTGGTCCTATCTTGGTTCAGGTGTATCACGTCCCAGTGTTTTTTCAATTCGTTCACGGGAAATGAGCATCGTTGGCAAGGTCTACGTGAATTGTCCATCCTTAAATGTCTTTAATTGCCTGTTAGACGGTGGTGGTGAGCTGCCTTATTGAACTTCTGCGGTCCATGTGGTGTTAGGGGGGAGATTTGGGATTTTGACTCAGTGAAAGTGAAGGAACATCAATATAGTTCCAAGTCAGGATGACGTGTGACTTGGATGGGAATACTCAGTGGTGTCCAAATGCATCCAATTCCCTTGTCCTTCTAGGTGGTAGGGGTCACGGGTTTGGAAGGTACTGTCAAGGGAGCCTTAGTGAGTTGCTGCAGTGCATCTTGCAGATGGCACATGCTACTGCTACTGTGCATCAGTAGCGGAGGAAGTGAAAGCTTAAGGTGAAGGATGGGGTGCCGATCAAGTGGGCTGCTTCTCCCAACAATGTTCAACATGGAGGGGTACTGATTCATCTGTTGAGGAAGAGCAGTGGGTAGTAATGAGCAGGAGGTTTCCTTATCTGTGTTTGACCCAATGCCATGTGACTTCATGGGGCCCGGAGTCAATTTTGAGGACTCCCAAGGCCCTCCCAATTGTATATCACTGTGCTGCCACCTCTGGTGGGACAGATATTATGACACAGCTGATGGAAAATGCTGAACTGTTCAAATCCCAGAGGGAAACTTGAAACAACTGTCTAATCAATTTTTGCAATTTGTATGTTCGAGATGCAGGCTTTGAATTCAGTTATAATAAGACTACCGAGTCTCAAGAGGTTTTATAAAATGAAATTAAACATTAATTAACTAAAAGATTGTAAGCACATACATAGGTCCTAGATGCTCCTTGCACTCTGACCAACCACATGTGTAGGAAGTGCCACCAGTTGCAGCTACTTGAGCTCCGAGTTTCAGAGCTTGAGCGGCAGTTGGAGGCATTGAGGTGCATCCGTGAGGCTGAGAGTTTCGTGGATAGCACATTTTTAGACGTGGTCACCCCACACCTTACGGAAGTGCAGGCAGAGAGGGAATGGGTGACCATCAGTCAGAAGAAAGCTGTCAGGCGGGTAGTCAGGAAATCCCCAGGGTGCATCTCACTCGAGAACTGCTTTCCTATGTTGGAAAATGGTGAGAGTGACGGTTCCTCTGGGGAGAGCAGCCATGCTCATGGCATTGTGAGTGGCTCAGCTGTACAGTGGGGGGGTACGAAAAAGAGGGGAAGAGCAATAGCGGCAGGAGACTTGATAGTAAGGGGAACAGACAGGCATTTCTGCAGCCGTAGAAGTGACTCCAGGATGGTATGTTGCCTCCCTGGTGCCAGGGTCAAGGATGTCACTGAATGGCATGAATGTCATTCTAAAGGGAAAGGGTAGACAGACAAAGATTGTGGTGCACATTGGTAGCAATGACATAGGTAGAAAGAGGGATGAGGCCCTGCAAGCAGAATTTAGGGAGCTAAGAAGCAGATTAAAAAACAAGACCTCAAAGGTAGTAATCTCTGGATTACTTCTGGTGCCATCTGCCAGTGAGTATAGAAATAGGAGTCCAGATGAATTTGTGGCTATAGAGATGGTGCAGGAGGGAGGGCTTTAGATTTCTGGGAAATTGGGACTATTTCTGGGGGCGGTGGGACCTGTACAAGGCGGACGGGCTACACCTGAACTGGAATGTGACCAACATCCTTGTGGGAAGGTTTGCTAGTGCTGTTGGGGAGGGTTTAAACTAACTTGGCAGAGGGATGGGATCCTGAGAGGAGGTTCAGCAAGGGAAGATGCACAGCCAAAATTAGAAGAGAAAGCAAGTGAGTCTGGAAGGCAAAGAAATTATAGGCCAGTTAAGGCACAAGGGAGTTTGGCAAGGTTAGATAGTATTTTTTTTAATGCAAGGAGTCTGATGAATAAGGCAGATGAGTTGAGGACACAAATTAACACATGGAAGTATGATGTCATTGCTGTTACAGAGACATGGTTGAGAGAAGGGGCAGGATTGGCAGCTCAATATTCCAGGATATAACGTCTTCAGGCGAGACAGGGAAGGCAGTAAAAGAGGAGGGGGTATCGCAATATTGATCAAGAAATCAATTACAGCAGTAAGGAGGGATGACATCTTAGAAGGCTGTTCAAATGAAGCCATATGTGTAAAACTTAAAAACAAAAAAGGAACAATCATATTGCTGGGAGTGGACTATAGGCCTCCTTCAGTCAGAGAGACATAGAAGAGAAGATATGTTAGCAAATTTCAGAGAAGTGTAAAAATAATAGAGTAGTAATAGTGGGGGATTTCAACTTCCCCAACATTAACTGGGTTTGTCATAGGGATATAGGTTTAGAGGGAGTGGAATTCTTAAAATGCATCCAGGAGAGCTTTTTAAGCCAGTACATAGAGGGTCCTTCAAGAGAGGGGACAGCCCTGGACTTAATTTTAGGGAATGAAACCAGGCAAGTGGTAGAGGTATCAGTGGGGAAGCATTTTGCAGATAGTGATCATAACTTCATTAGATTCAATGTTGTTATGGAAAAGGACAAGGATGGACCAGAAATCAGAGTTCTAAATTGGGGGAAGGCCGATTTTAATAAGATCAGATATGATTTGGCCAGAGTGGACTGGATGCAGCTACTTTTAAGTAAATCTGCATCACAGCAGTGGGACTCATTCAAGAAGGAAATAGGAAGAGTACAGGGCCAACATATTCCAGTAAAGATAAAGGGTGGGGCCAACAAATCCAGCAAACCCTGGATGTCGAGGGATATACAGGATTGGATAAAGAGAAAAAGGGAAGCTTATGACAGATATTGAGGGCTCAAAACAGCGGAAGCGCTAGAGGAGTATAGAATATGTAGGGGGAAACTTAAAAAGGAAATTAGGAGAGCAAAAAAGGGGCATGAGAAAACATTGGCAGTTAAAATAAAGGGAAATCCAAAGTTATTTTACAAGTACATTAAGAGTAAGAGGGTAACTAGGGAAAGAGTAGGGCCCATTAAGGTCCATAGTGGTAATTTGTGTGTGGAGCCGGAAGATATAGGCAGGGTTCTAAATGAATACTTTGTGCCAGTGTTCACAAGTGAGATGGATGATGTGGTTATGGAAATCAGGCAGAAGGACTGTGATATAATTAAAGAATTTAGCATAGAAATGGAGGAGGTTCTAAGTGGCCTGTCAGGCTTAAAAGTAGATAAATTTACAAGCCCAGATGAATAGCAGGGGCACTGCCAATATTTTCAATACCTCTCTGCCCACAGGAGAGGTGCCAGAGGACTGGAGGATAGCCAATGTGTTACTGTTATTCAAGAAGGAAGGGGTAAACCAGGGAACTACAGGCCAGTCAGTCTAACCTCAGTGGTGGGGAAACTATTGGAAGCAATTCTGAGGGTCAGAATTGGCCTACACAGGCAGGGATTAATCAAGGACATTCAGCATGGTTTTGTGAAGGGGAGTTCATGTCTGACCAATTTGATTGAATTTTTCGAAGAGGTGCCCAGGTGTGTAGGTGAGGTCAATGCATTTGACATAGTTTACTTGGACTTCAGCAAGGCTTTTGATAAGGTCCAGCATGGGAGGTTGATAACAAAGGTAAGAGCCCATGGGATCCAAGGCAATTTGGCAAATTGGCTGAGTGGCAGGAAGCAGAGGGTGATGGTCGAGGGGTGTTTTTGTGACTGAATGCCTGTGTCCAGTGGGGTTCCACAGGGATTGGTGTTGGGTCCGTTGCTGTTTGAGGTATATATAAACGATTTAGACTTGAATGTAGGAGGGTAGATCAGTAAGTTTGCGGATGACACAAAAATTGGTGGGGTGGTAAATAGTGAGGAGGATAGCCTTAGATTGCAGGAGGATATAGACGGGCTGGTCAGATGGGCTGATCAGTGGCAAATGGAATTTAATCTGGATAAGTGTGAGGTGATGCACTAGGGCAGGAGAAACAAGGCACGGGAATGCACGATGAATGGTAGGACCCTGGGAAGTACTAGGAATCATAGGGACCTTGGTGAGTATGTCCACTGATCCATTAATGTAGCGGGACAGGTAGATAAGGTTGTTAAGGCATATGGGATACTTGCCTTTATTAGCCGAGGCATAGAATATAAGAGCAGGGAGGTTATGCTGGAGCTGTATGAAACACTGATTAGGCCACAGCTAGAGTATGGCATGCAGTTCTGGAATCCACATTAGAGGAAGGATGTGATTGCACTAGAGAAAGTGCAGAAGAGATTTACCAAGATGTTGCCTGGGCTGGAGAGTTTTAGTTATGAGGAGAGATTGATTAGACTGGGGTTATTTTCCCTGGAGCGGAGGAGATTGAGGGGGCACATGATTGAGGTGTATAAAATTATGAGGGGCATAGATAGGGTAAACAGGAAAGAACTTTTCCCCTTAGTGGAGAGATCAATAACCAGGGGGCATAGATTTAAGGTAAGGGGCAGGAGGTTTAGAGGGGATTTGAGGAAGAATTTTTTCACCCAGAGGGTGGTGGGAATCTGGAACTCACTGCCTGAAAGGGTGGTAGAGGCAGAAAACCCTCATAACATTTAAGAATTATTTGGATGTGCACTTGCGATGCCATGGCATACAAGGCTATGGGCCTATGGAAACTGGGATTAGAATAGTTAGGTACTTGTTTGACCAGCTTAGACTCGATGGGCCAAAGGGTCTTTTTCTGTGCTGTAAACCTCTATGACTCCATGTCTACAAATTACTACTATAATAACTTCTAAAAATCCCCTAATTAATTTGACTCCCAGTTACATCTCCGCTAAGGCAACAGTAAAACACATAGATTTAAACAGACCCCTAGCAAAGCACACTCTGGACAGTCGCATTCAAAATTAGTTTCTTTCAGCTCTGGGCTCTTGCAGACATCAGCTTGAGTCTTACAAGCTAGAGGTTTTAAATCTTAGAATCACTCTTCTTTTACCAACAGCCTTCCCTTCCTTTATACACATTTTCTTGTTTGAATGCAAATTCTCATTGTATCACTAGGGTTTTTGAACTTTAGCTCTTCTAACAATAAAATCCTTTCATAGCAGAGATTACAGAGCTCTGAGATGCAGAGGGATCTGTGTGTCCTACTGCATGAATCACAGAAGATTAGTGCGGTGTTTGTTATAGAGTTGATTTTCCAAGCAACTCTTCTTGGTGGACACATTTAACTTTATTTACAAGACAGCAGCAGCAACTACATGTGTACATCAAACTCTATAACTATGGAAGAACTCTCTTATAGAAGTTCCCTGCACTGCTAACTCATTGGTTTACACAGATCATGTGATCTTACAATATAGGTGCATTCTTAACCCTACAGTCCCACATTTCTCACAACTATAATTACTACATTCCTCCCCTTTTAACTTTTCTGTACATTTTGTATTTGCAAGGATATTTATCTCATGGCGTTATAATATTTACACAGGTCATGAAATTACAAGTTCAGTCTTTCAGGTGGTTTCCTGATCCATGTGGAACGTCACAGCTCCACGACTTCAGGTTCTCTTGCAGGAACCACATAGGTAGCAATGGTCTCCCCCAGGGCTCTATTCCATGATTTGAACCTGAACCTCTGCATTGTAACTGAGGGCTTGAGTTGAAAATGTCCTTTAACAAGGTCTACTAATTCACTGAAGGCCTTCAAAACTGAGGCACTGGGGGTCATCATGTTTCAAATTTAACTGTAGCTTTTGCTTCCTCAAATGCTTAGGAGAATCGCCCTCCTCTTTTCCTCCCCCGTAATTTTGTTGGCTTGAAAGTAGAATGCAAGACGTTCTATACATTGAGACCAGTCACCTGTGGCTGGTTCAAAGGGATTGATCCTGCAAAACTGTGGCATCTCGGATAAGTATTTCTTCCTTTATTTTTAACTATCTTAGATACTCACTATCGCTGGATGAGGGACAGCACCAGATTTGATTTATCCCATCCTCATCGCCCGTTTGTTATAGAGTTGATTTTCCAAGCAACTTTTCTTGGTGGACACATTTAACTTTATTTACAGACAGCAGCAGCAACTACATGTGTGCATTAAGCTCTATAACTACAGAACTCTCTCCTAGAGATTTCCTACACTGCCATCTCATTGGTTTCCACAGATCATGTGACCTTACAACTACAGGATTATTCTTAAAGCTACAGTCCTACGTTTTTCAAAACTATAATTACTATACAGCTGCAACAAATAATTAGCACAGCTAATAGAATGTTATTGCTATTGCATGGGGAATTGAATGCAAGTGTAGAGAGGATCTGCTTCTGTTTTACAGGCCATTGGTGAGACCACAGCTGGAATACTGTGTACAGTATTGGTCTCCTTATTTAAGGAAGGATGTAAATGCATTGGAAGCAGTTCAGAGACGGTTTACCAGACTAATACCAGGAATGGGTGAGTTGTCTTCTGAGGAAAGGTTGGACAGACTCGGCTTGTATCTGCTGGAATTTAGAAGAGTAAAAGGCAACTTGATTGAAATATATAAGATCCTGAGGTGCCTTGACAGGGTGGATGTGGAAAGGATGTTTCGACTTGTGGGAGAATTTACAACTAGGGGTCACAGTTTAAAAATAAGGGGTCGCCTGTTTAAGAACAAGATGAGGATTTTTTTTCTCTCAAAAGGTTGAGATTTTGGAGTTCTCTTCCTCAAAAGGTGGTTGAGGAATATCTTTAAGTCAGAGGTAGATAGATTCTTGATAAGCAAAGGGGTGAAAGATTACCGGGCGTAGACAGAAATGTGAAGTTGAAGTTAAAATTAGGTCAGCCATGATCTTATTGAATGGCAGAGCAGCCTCGAGAGGCCAGGTGGCCTACTCCTGCTCCTAGTGCCTATGTTTGTATGTAACTGCAATTGTCTTGTCACTCCCTGAATCACTGCAACAATGTGTGGAATTATTCTGTAAAACAGAGAAGGACCTACCAGGAAAATGAAAGATTTCCACTGCAACAGGCCTGATCTTAGTTTTTTATTGGGGCTGCCCACTTCTTGAGGTGAAGGGGAATCACTTGATCATTTACACTGGCAAAAACTATTCGAAGGATAGCATGGAGAAACTGGGGGCCTTTGACCGAAAGATAAACTGCCTGCGATTGCTGAAGATGCATGTGTGTCACCCAGCAGCTGTGCTTTATGAGCTTCATGAACAAGGGAGAATCTCACAGTGCAGAGCACAGAATTGATGACTTGCAGAGAAGTGGCTCTGATAATCTGGTTTCCTCTCATGTAGTCAGATCTCCCATTTGGATCCTGCATGGAGCTGTCAATTGCAAGGGCAAACACGTGATTGCATTTGAAGGTGAGAAAATGGCAAACCATTTTTCTTTGGACTGGAATAACAAGATGTCCTCACTTTGACCCTTACTGATCCCAGGTAAAGAACTGTGAAAACTTGGCTTGTGAAGAGCTTGAGCAGATCCACTGCAGGCAGATCTGCTCTGAATGCTGCCTTATCCTCTGCTGATGGACTATAAATCCATTGTTTGTAAGTGGGAGAGTCTTCATCAAACAGCTCCCACATATCAGGGTGACCAACTGTCCAAGTACTTTAAGGGATTATCCGGTCATTTCACTTTTTGGTCCATGTTCCACCCATTGGCTTCCAGAGTCACCATTTATTCCGTATTGCTCAGGCAGCGGCTGGGAGGCTGTTGGAGATTGTCCTCTTGATGCTGCCTTTGTGTTTTTGGTTTTTGAGCATGCACATTCTGCTCCTGTGGTGCCAATGTGTTCTTCTACCCAAAGCAGATAGGCAGCTGCAATAGTTAGCTCGGGATCCTATGTGAATTGTAGGACCCCAAAACAACTTTAGATATCAATGGCACCTCTGGTGTGGCCTGTTCATCGTCTCCCTCCATCGCTGCCTCCGCTCCCGCCACCTATTCCCCCTCACTGCCTCCGTCCCCATCACTGCCTCCCTCCCCCTCACTGCTTCCCCATGGCAACAGCGAAATAAGGCCATCCACTTTTACAGGGTTGCTGCAGTGCAATCCCTGGTGCATATGTTCATTTTTTTTACTCCCACAGACTGCCTCTTCAACTATTAATAGGATGGGCTTACAGTCCCTCAATATGCAGATTGTGTGTGACAACAAAAAGTGCATATGACATGATGTTCTGGAAATTTTCACAATGCTTTATAATGTGAGAGTTGGTCTTCTCTGATGTCCTAAGGTAGTTAATCATATAAATGGCTGGCTTCTGAGCGGCAATGATAACACCCACTCTCATGGATAATGCCCATTGCCCTGCATGGGTCCAGAGGAGCTAAGTCCAAAATTTTCTGCCCCCATTGGCGCTGGGTGTCATTGCGGGCATGAGCAGGCAATATGGCGAGAAAGCCGAAAATCGGTCTTACGACGTCGTGAAAGAAGTTTGTGATTGTCCGCTGCACCCATCAATGGCAGGCCACGTTTAGCGCTGCTGGACATCGGGAATGTTACTTTAATACATTTGCATCTAATTATAAGCCCTGCTCATCGGAATCAGACCCCCGCACTATATCATCCGGGCATATGCCGATGTGTTTCGCAACTGTACATAAACGACATGCACCTGACAAGCTGCACTTTGCTCGGGACTTTGAGGTTTGTTTGCCTACCTTGCTTCGGGCAGTACTCGCAGTCATCAGCGCCAGGCTTCACAGACAGCATCACCTCACTTTTAAGGGGGCTCACGGGCAGGTCTCTACCAGGTCTCTGAGTCTCTACTCAGCCATAAGGCGGTGGTGGCCTTTCAACAGCTGCAGGGCTAGGGAGTGCTTGAGGAAGGGGGAGAAGTGGCATCAGGCAAGGGAAGAGGCTTCAGGGCTAGGGCTGTACTGGGGAAGGGGGTATCTCAGGGTGTTTGTGGACGCACAGGTTGATCTGTGCAAGTGGCCTCAAGATGGTGAGGGCTGAGGAGGCAGTCTCCAGAGGAGATGAGGCCAGATGGAGATGTGAGGGTGTGTGTGTGAGAGTGAGTGGTGATGTCCCTTGAGCTGGCAGTGTGTGAGATGCCAGTAAATGTGTGATGGGCTTGTGAGTGTGTGAGTTTAGAGTAATTGAGATGGTTACCTTACCCTGGTGGCACAGATGAGATCATTCATCTGTTTTTTGCACTGGATGGTGAACCTCTTGTGTGCAGCATTGGCACTGACCGCCTCTGCCATCACCTCCCAAGCCAGAGTGGTGAGACTGATGGGCCTCTTGTGGCCAAAGTGGGGGTAGAGGACATTACGGCGGGTGTCCACAGTGTTCAGAAGTTGTCCCAGGAATGTGTCACTAACTCTGGGGGCTGTACCCTGCTTGGCTTTTGGGGCCATGTCTTCACCAGTGCCCTCCTGGGCTGGAAGCTTTGAGAAGTGTGAGCACAGCTGCAGTTTAAATATGGTGCCCTGCATGAGGAATCCTCGAGGTAGTGGCCTGGCGGGCAAATCAGTGGCCACCAGCCAGCAAGATGGCATGTTTCCTGTGGCTACATAATTAATGAGGTGGGAATGGGATGATACGATGTGAAAAGCGGTCATTAGGGCAGGTAAAGTGTCCTTTTTCCCACCCACTACGGCACCTAGTGCAAATCTGGGATAATTCCACTCTAAGTCATGGATAGTGACTCCAGTAAGAGTGGCAGGTCAGAGCTATAATTCAGTGCATGTCTCTACAAGATTTATGATCAAAGAGACCATCAGGCATCTTTCTGAAGCATGGACAGATCAAAAGAGGTTCTGCTGTATTCTCCAGATGAGTTATCATAAATAATAACAGTCTGCTTTCTCCTTCACCACTTGGACATTCAAGATGGGTTGAACTTTAAGTTTGCTGGTGAGGAGATCCTGTTGCATTTGGATCCAGTATTACCGAGTGGCCGACACACGAGATCTCCTTTGTGACTACAGCAAGGGGCATTGAGCGCATTTCATCACTCAAGTCTCCTCTGTGTAACACTGTCTCTGACAACTTACTTCCTTATCACCACCTTCCAGTAAAAGGACATTCTCTTAATTCACTTCCTACAAAATGACATGCATCAGCCATTTTTGTCACTGTTTCCACTTTTGAAAAATCATTATAATTCAGCACCAAATCATTGTATTCTATCCTGTATGGCTGCATCCTCCAGAAGGAACAAAATGTAATTTTAATGTAGATTCTATCTCAATACCATGAAGCCCAAAATGATTACAAGCTAAGCTTGTCATGATGATGTGCCCTGTGTATGTGTGATATCAATCTTTAATTTCAGCAGCTGGTCAACTATATATTGAACTGCTTGAAAAGGACTTTTAAAAAACAAAGATACTGACTTTAGATGGCTGCCATAAGTTTCTGGAAGGTTCCAATGTGAATTAACATTAAGACATACCAAGATATCCTCCTATGGAATTTCACACCTGCTGATGTCAAGAACTACTTTAAAAGATGAACTGAAACTGTAGGGCTCATACAATTTGCATTTCGATGAAGCTGCCTTTCAAGTGGAGACTGAAAGTCTGCCAGGACAATAGCTATTTGGAAGGTGTCCTTCCTATTTGATCAAGATGAAATCTCTTCTATTACAACACCCAAGCTGCTAAGCAGGAGCCTGGCAGAAACCTGCCAATGGAATAGTAACCATTTCCCTTTCTCAAGCTCAAGGCCCTATCTCTATTACAGTTTAAAATCCAGCACAGAGATAGAGAATTCCCATCAACAATATGGATTACATTTAAAAAAAGGCTACCTCCAGAAATTTCAGTTTACATCAGCTTCAACTTCACTGAAATTTCAAAACTACTGTGGAAAAATTCTGCTTCAGCCACAGAGGCCAGTGAAGGACTCATAAGCTAATAGTATTTTGGCAGTATAGGACATCAATATTGTTGAAAAAAGAGACATGCTGTGAAAGATTTTTTGTCTTGTACTCATCAGGACAGATTCACAAGAATACCAATTGTAAAGTGAGCAACAATTTATTATGCATGAGAAGAGAGTACTGATTGGTTAGCAAGTGTTTCCATAGACGATGCACCAGGGAACAGTTAACTGTCAAGCTTTTATTTAAATTCAAACCAGGTAGGTCGTTTCTGATTGATCAAGGCATTGCCATGGGGGAATGGCTGTCCCCCAAGCTTTTGTTTAGTTTCAAAAGGTGCAATGCATGGACATGCTCCTTCTGTCTGCAAAGGACAGGGGCCTGTCTGTGAAAATATGCAGCTTCTAGCATGTGTAAATGAGCCACTCATAAGCATAAATTGGCTATCAGTGTAATTCTTAGCACAATCAGGATTGTTTAACAAGTGCTGTCTAATTGTGGAATCACATCTAATGTTGAACACTATGTTTTGAGTTTTACAAGCACGGGCTGGTTGGGAATGGTCAGTACTTTGCCTGTTGTGAACAGCTGAAGGGATGTGATCTTGGTTACGATCTGCCAGTCATTGGGACGTATGGCCTAAGTACCTGGCATCACACCGGCACTGAAATTCATATACCATATTACTCATTTGTGTGATAGATAGAAAACTTTTTTGGCTTGACAGCAGCATCTTGTTAGCAGAAAATACCACTCGTATTGCTACTGCATAGTAACAGTGTGTAATAGCTAGCTTTACCTGTTGGTCACATTTTTGAGACACCTTAATCTTCCAGAAAAGTTTTGACAGCATGTCTTTTTTTCAGCAACTCATAAACAGTGAACTCTCTATTTTTTGCCCTTTATCAGTGAATTTTGACCAAAGAGTAGCTTCCTACTCTAGAACTTGTAATGTTGCAAGCTTGTATGTTTGTTGCAAAGGTCGGGACATGGGCTTACCTTTTTAAGTATCTTTATATCTTTACCTGGGTGGGTTTATGACTCAATAAAAAAACTAACCCTTTTGTGTTTTAAACTCAAGGGCTCCTGTCAGACTGGTTTCTTTGCAATCAGCACATAAATGGTTAAGTGCAGACATTGAGTTATTACCTTCAGCCTTATAAATTACATCAAAACCTGTTACGATCAATTGAGGAATGAAACAAAGGCAAGTCCTGATGTGTCCTCATTGATTGCACCAGAAATTTGGGGGCTAACATCCAGGATTCACCCCACAGGTAATGAGAGTAATTGGAAATGGGAGCTAAGTTAATTACTAGACATACATTTAAAAAACATCAGTCCCAGCTTTCTTGTGCACAGTGCTACAGCACTAACAATCATGTTCACATTTGATGCCAGTTCCTTTGTAGACCAGATTGGAATTACTTTTGACAATTTAAAGGTTCTGCCCCTCAAGGGGTTGAAAAGTGGAGTGAAGGACTCGGAGTTAGAGCTTCACCCAAAAGCCAGGACGTTTGAAATGTTAAAACTGGTGCCCAGAGAATTGGATTGAGAACCAGAGAAAATTGAAAAGGGAAAAATAGCTTTTGCGAAAATACAACTTTTAGAATGTTTAGAACAGGTACGACTAGAGCTAACATTCTAAGCTAGAGAGAGAGAGGAAAGTGAAAGAGAATGACCTTTTGAAAGGGAGCAGCAAGAAAAGAAGATAAGGATACATGAACCGCATAGGGAGGTAGAGGCACCGGGATAGGCTGGAGGATAATACCCCAAAAAGTCAGTGACAGGCCAGAGAGGCTGAAAGGTTGGAGAAAGCAGCAGGGATCTGCTGAAGTGCAGGGAACTGAGAGAGGTTTGGAAACCCTACAGTGGGAGGTAGAACCCATGAGGGTTGGAGTGGCTAGGGAGAAACCACCTGAATTATAAGGGCTGAAGCCAGGCCATTAGAAGTAAAAAGAGTCAAGTTAGAAATCAAGGAAGTTAAAAGGGTCAAAGCCAAACCAGTAAAAGAAAAAATAGTCAAGATAGACCCCATGAGGGTTGACATTGTTAAGGAAAAGCACTTGAGATTAAAAAGGCTGAAGCCAGGCCAGTAGGAATAAAAGAGGCCTACAAAGGCATATAAAGGTTTAAAAAGATGAAGGAAGGCAGCCAGTGATCTGGTTAGTATACACCTTCATGGCAGATTTAAATGGGAACCAGCAAAGCTCCCAAAGAGACCAAAAGAGAGTGAGGGTGATGCCCCACTAAGGCGAAGGGCCACAGGGGAGTACAGCAGGAGCTGAACATCCACTTTGGGGCAGTAGTGTTCCAGGAAACATAGAACATGTTAGGGGAAGTCCATTCCGAAACGAAGGAGTAAGGGAAGGGAACATATCCTAAAGCAAACAACACTTGTGGAGACCATAAGGGGAATATCAGTGAAACACATGCAGGGCTACCCACTGGTAAGCAAAATAAAACCTCAACTAGCCCAGCAGTGTTGATGGAAAATTCACTAAAAGTGAAGTGTCGATTGACAGTCCAGAGTTCCTAAAGGAAGGAAAAGTCAAATTACAGCCCACTAACCTCCTAGAGATCAAATTTGTATAAGTGCCTGGGTTTGAGCAACTAAAGTAGACAGTGAGGGGTTAAAACTGATCAGAGCAGACCAGGCTAACAATCAGAAAAATTTGCATTTGCGTAGTGAGAGCCACTGTGCTAAGCAGCTTGGAGGTGGAGCCAATGGGAGGTACAGAATTCCCCTATCCCCACATGTAACCCAGAGCAGCTTGGTTGCTACCAACAACCTGGGAGCTAACAACCATGTAAAAGCACCAAACTCATTGGACGATACTCAATCCAAAGTTACAGCAGGGAACAGGTACAGGGTTTCTGACAAAAAACTACTCTTTCTTAATTGTTTTCCCCAATTATGACACATTTTGAAATATTATACAGAGACATAATATTTTCCTAAGCATTTACTTTGTGCTATCCATTTTACTTTCTTAAAATACTTTTTGCTCTTTATATCCTCACATAAACTTGCATCAGTGTTCTTAAACCAATCTTAAAATATATGACTTAAGAGTAATGTAACAAGAAACTTGAAGTGTTCTGTAATTATTCAGAAGGAGGTCAGGTGGTGTAGTGGGTAGCGTCCCTGCCTCTGAGCCAGAAGCTTTGCGTTCAAGTCCCATTCCAGGACTTGATGGCCAAGGAAGATGCATTTGTAATGTGGTCAAGTAAGTATCAACTTATAAATCCTTCCAACATACACCAATGGCAGGTGGTAAGAATGGGAGGGGTTCCTGGTTAGCCATGTGTTGAAAATAAATTGGAGCCTCTACCATCACTATCCATAGCTCCAGGCTACAACATGCATGTAAAAGTGTAATGTTGCTACAGCAACTTGGACTCCTTGGGGAACTGGTTGGCTTAGGTTTGTGCCAACAGTGTGGGGCTTGATTCCAGGTTCTGGCTGGGATGGATTTGGGACCTGCCTCCTTGCCCTATCTTTGGTGGGGGTCATGGTGCTGTGGGCTGGGCCTGCCTTCAGTTCAGAGAAGTGAAGAAGAAGGATTCAGGAGTCTTTTACTGTTCATGTTTAACTTTATGCAATATTCTTGGCTAACATTACATTTTGTAGAAAAGTTTTGTAACTAAAATTCAAAAACAGTATTCACTGAAGATCTATAACACATATTATTCTAGCATGTACCAACCTTGCTCTAGTAGCACAAAGCTGCCTGCCAGATTGTTGTTTAGAAATTCTAACCCCTTATTTCAATCTATCTGTCCCAGCTTTTCAGGAAGTAGAAAATAGAGCTGAATGGCCCAATATTGTGTGTGTTCTAGTGAGAATTAATCTCAAAATACTTTGATGTGCCAACAGAATTTCAATAGATCTGTTTTCTCCTTTTATGCTATCATATTCACTAGGAGATTAAGTGTTTGTTCTGGCATGAAAAGCCTGCACTGTGGCATGGTGCCCATAGTTCTCCCTCCATATTAGTACACCATGGACATTCAGAAATAAGAAAAGATATGTGAAAAATTTACATGTTAAAAAATTAAATTAGGCTAAGGGTTCAGGCAGATAATCACATTGTTTGTAAATGTATTTCTATCAAGAAAAAGAACATGAAGCATTCAAATATTACTTGTAGCATGAGTGGCAGTGGGGGAGAGGATAGCGCAGTGATAATGTCATTAGACTAGCAATCCAGAAACTCAAATCCCACCACCGTAACTGGTGGAATTGAAACTAAATTAATTTAAAAACCAGGAACATAAAGCTACTCTCAGTAATGATGTCACGAAGCTATCATTCATTGTCATAAAAACCCATCTGGTTCACCAATGTTCTTCAGCAAAGGGAATCTGCTGATACCTGGTCTGGCCACGTATGACTCCAGACCCGCAGCAATATGGTTGAATCTTAACTGCACTCTCAAATGGCATACAAACATCTGAATTAGGAGCAGCGGTAGACCACTCGGCCCATCGAGCCTGCTCCGCCATTCAATAGGATCATGGCTGATCTGAATGTAACCTCAACTCCACGTTCCTACCTAACCCGATAAACTTTCGCCCCCTTGCTTATCAAGAATCTATCTAGCTCTGTCTTAAAAATATTCAAAGACCCTGCTTCCACCGCCCTTTGAGGAAGAGACCTTTTTTACATTCATTCACAGGATGTGGGCTTCGCTGGCTGGGCCAGCGTTTATTGCCCATCCCTAGTTGCCCTTGAGAAGGTGGTGGTGAGCTGCCTTCTTGAACCGCTGCAGTCCATGTGGTGTAGGTACACCCACAGTGCTGTTAGGGAGGGAGTTCCAGGATTTTGACCCAGCCACAGTGAAGGAACGGCGATATATTTCCAAGTCAGGATGGTGAGTGGCTTGGAGCGGAAATTCCAGCTGGTGGTGTTCCCATCTATCTGCTGCCCTTGTCCTTCTAGATGGTAGTGGTCGTGAGGTTGGAAGGTGCTGTCTAAGGAGCCTTGGTGGATTCCTGCAGTGCATCTTGTAGATGGTACACTCTGCTCCTGTGTGTCAGTGGTGGAGGGAGTGAATGTTTGTGGATGTGGGGCCAATCAAGTGGCCTGTTTTGTCCTAGACGGTGTCAAGCTAAATGTAATATCTCCAAATTTGCAGATGACACAAAGCTGGGTGGGAGGGTGAGCTGTGAGGAGGATGCAGAGATGCTTCAGTGTGATTTGGACAATCTGAGTGAGTGGGCCAATGCATGACAGATGCTGTATAATGTGGATAAATGTGAGGTTATCCACTTTGGTAGCAAAAACAGGAAGGCAGATTATTATCTGAATGGCTATAAATTGAGAGAGGGGAATGTGCAACAAGACCTGGGTGTCCTCGTACACCAGTTGCTGAAGGTAAGCATCCAGGTGCAGCAGGCGGTAAAGAAGGCAAATGGTATGTTGCCCTTCATAGCGAGAGGATTCAAGTACAGGAGCAGGGATGTCTTGCTGCAATTATACAGGGCCTTGGTGAGACCACACCTGGAATATTGTGTGCAGTTTTGGTCTCCTTATCTGAGGAAGGATGTTCTTGCTATAGAGGGAATGCAGCGAAGGTTTACCAGACTGATTCCTGGGATGGCAGGACTGACATATGAGGAGAGATTGAGTCAGTTAGGATTATATTTGCTGGAGTTCAGAAGAATGAGGGGGAATCTCACAAAAATCTTTAAAATTCTAACAGGACTAGACAGGGTAGATGCAGGAAGAATGTTCCCAATGGTGGGGGATTCCAGAACCAGGGGTCACAGTCTGGGGATACAGGGTAGACCATTTAGGACTGAGATGAGGAGAAATTTCTTCACCCAGAGAGTGATGAGCCTGTGGAATTCGCTACCACAGAAAGTAGTTGAGGCCAAAACATTGTATGTTTTCAAGAAGGAGTTAGATATAGCTCTTGGGGCGAAAGGGATCAAAGGGTATGGGGAGAAAGCGGGAGCAGGCTATTGAGTTGGATGATCAACCATGATCAAAATGAATGGCGGAGCAGACTCGAAGGGCTGAATGGCCTACTCCTGCTCCTATTTTCTATGTTTCTATGTAAGCTTCTTGAGTGTTGTTGGAGCTGCACTCATCCAGGCAAGTGGGTAGTATTCCATTACACTCCTGACATGTGCCTTGTAGATGATGAACAGGCTTTGGGGAGTCAATTGAGTTACTCACCGCAGGATTCCTAGCCTCTGACCCGTTTTGTGTCCATAATATTTATATGGCTAGTCCAGTTCAGTTTCTAGTCAATGGTAACCCCCACAATGTTGATAATGGGGGATTCAGTGATGGTAATACCATTGAACATCAAGGGGTGATGGTTAGAATATCTCTTGTTGGAGATGGTCATTGACTGACACTTGTGTGGCGCGGATACTACTTGCCACTTGTCGGCCCAAGCTTGGGTATTGTCCAGGCCTTGTTGCATTTGGACATGGAATGCTTCAGTATCTGAGGAGTCGCGAATGGTGCTGAACATTGTACAATCATTAGCGAACATCCCCGCTTCTGACCTTATGAAGGAAGGAAGGAAGCAGCTGAAGATGGTTGGGCTGAGGACACTACCCTGAGGAACTCCTGTAGTGATGTCCTGGAGCTGAGATGACTGAACTCCAACAACCACAACCATCTTTCTTTGTGCTAGGTATGACTCCAACCAGTGGAGAGTTTTCCCCTTGATTCCCATTCACTCCAGTTTTGCTAGGGCTCCTTGATGCCACACTCGGTCAAATGCGGCCTTGATGTCAAGTCACTCTTGCCTCACCTCGGGAGTTCAGTTCTTTTGTCCATGTTTGAGCCAAGGGTGTAATGAGGTCAGGAGCCAAACTGGGTGTCAGTGAGCAGTTTATTGCTAAGCAAGTGCCGCTTGATAGCACTGTTGATGACCCCTTCCATTACTTTACTGATAATCAAGTGTAGACTGATGGGGTGGTAATTGGCCGGGTTGGATTTGTCCTGCTTTTTGTGTACAGGACATACCTGGGCAATTTTCCACACAGCCGGGTAGATGCCAGTGTTGTAGCTGCACTGGAACAGCTTGGTTAGAGGCGCGGCAAGTTCTGGAGCACAATTCTTCAGTAATATTGCCAGAATATTGTCAGGGCCCATAGCCTTTGCAGTAGCCAGTGCCTTCAGCTGTTTCTTGATATCACGTGGAATGAATCGAATTGGCTGAAGACTGGCATCTGTGATGCTGGGGACCTCTAGAGGAGGCTGAGATGGATCATCCACTCAGAACTTCTGGCTGAAGATTGTTGCAAATGCTTCAGCCTTATCTTTTGCACTGATGTGCTGGGCTCATCCATCATTGAGGATGGGGATATTTGTGGAGCCTCTTCCCCCAATGAGTTGTTTAGCTGTCCACCACCATTCACAACGGATGTGGCAGGACTGCAGAGCTTAGATCTGATCCGGTGGTTGTGGGATGACTTAAACCTGTCTATCACTTGCTGTTTATGATGTTTGGCACGCAAGTAGTCCTGTTTTGAAACAGGCAACTTCTGTTGTTGCTGGCAATGGAGACAATGCTTGACCATGCTTTCAATGTCACTGTCAATGCCTGGCCACCAGACATACCATTTTCATTTTTAATATGCCTGGATGTGCACTGTGAAGCTCTGTCAAGAGTGGTTCTCTTCTTTCTGATAGGATCCACACAACAAGATTTCATCTTGACAACTTAACTCTGTTTTTCGGGCATGGAATGGTCTCATCTCTTCAGACGCTGGTGAATTTGACCACCCTTCCAAAACAAGGTCCCTGACTTTCGACAAAATTGGATCTCTGTTCGTCCAATTTCTAATTTGTTTCGCACAAAGGCGAAGAGTCCAAGAAATTCAGTAGAAGCACAACTCCTTGTGGCATTGGAGCATATACAATGCTATCTGGTGATGGGAGACGACTGAGTGCACCCGTATTTGCAGTATGTAAGCCAGGAAGGTGTATAAAGATATACTCATACACAGATAATATCAACCCAATGTTGTATCCTTGCTGGTGCTATTGGCGGAATGCCCTTATCCTCACTGAATAAACCCATTAATGGTTTATGGTCCGACACAATGGTGAAATGTCGTCCATGCAGATACTGGTGGTATTTCTTCACTCTGAATATCACTGATAAATCTTCCTTTTCTAGTTGGGAATAACCCTTCTCGGCTGTGGAAAGGGTTCTGGAGATGTTTGCCAATTGGTCTTTCTGATCTGATTTCTGTCTTTTCTTCTTCTGTTTGCCACAGAGTTTGGTCTCATCCTACACTTTGATTTCACAGTCGGCCAAATTTCTCCCAGAAATCTTAACTTGGTTCAGTTTGGTAGTTGAGCTGCCCATGGCTTTATTATCCACTCACATCTTTGAAAGTTCTACGGCTTCCCCTTCTAATGTCTCTTTTGTTTCATTTAGCTGTTTCTTCAGCTCTTCAGTCTCTTTCTTGTATCTTTTGGCTTCCTCCTGGAACATTGAACATTGTTGAGTCTTCTCTGCCAACTGTTCCTTAAGTTTGTTCAGAGTGCCACTGTATTTGTTTTGTTTCTCTTCATGGTTTTCTAGAGGAACCAACTGTCATGAAGCTATTAATGTATACAATGTTTTGGAAAATATTTTTCTTTTAAAATAGAGGTTTAGTTTGTGGGTGTGTCTTAACTGGATTAAACCAGCTAGTCTGGGTGCTTTGATATGTACTAGTTTTGATATGGAAGAGAGATAACGTGCATTTGCATTTTTTGAATAGAGCATTCAAGAAATGGGGTGCAAACTTGACACCTTTCTAACAGCTACTAAGCAACATGTTTATATTACTAATAAAATTGGTAAAATGAATGGGATTTAATTGTTAAAAGGTAAACTTCAAAGACACTAGTGAGATAATAAGAATTTGAATTCAATCAGTGGTGGTAGGTAGAATTTCAGTAGTTTTCGGGTGTGCAGAGCAGAGGCAATGTGAGATCAAAAGGCAGCTGCAAGCCTCCAACTGGCTCCACAGTGAAAAGAACCTGATTAGGAATTCGTAAAGTGAAAATGCTTTGCCTAGTATTTGGTTAAGTCTATGGGTTGCTGTGCCTTAATGGAGATTAGTTTGGGAATTTGTTAGAAGCTAAGATAGTTGTAATTTGTAGCCATGTGTATATATTTTAACCTGTGTAAATTAATAAAATGTTTCAATTAGTTTAATGTAAAGCCTCGAGAACTGGTGGTCTGATTCCTGAATTTAGGGTCACATCTCAAACATAACATTTAAAATTATAGGCTACGACGGGTGTTTAAAGTTTCCCTCTAGGATTTTTAAATAACTCTGCTTTACCAACTGCATCGGTTTACCAACTTCGACCTAAGGGACTTTTGCAGCATGTGAAGGTCCTTCAATTCTCCCAACTCATTCCAAAATACACTGTAGTATTCCTTTAATGGCTGAGGAACTCCTCCTGCTCTCAAGCGAAATATTTCAGACCAATCAAGTTTGACTTTTTTTTGTAGCCAACCTCGGCCCAGAAGACTATGTCCTTCACCTGTCACTATTATCACTGGAAGCTGAGTTTTCTGTTCCAATAAGACACAGGTACTGTGGTGATGCCCTTTACCTGAATAGATTCTCCAGTGTATGTCTTTAATTGAACGGCTACCCGCTCCAGATTCAGTGGCTGGGTACCTTCATTTAGATATTTAAATGTGTGCTCTCCCACCACTGTGCCTGAGGCTCCTGTATCTACCTCCATTATTAGTGGCTTCCCATTTACTTGAATGGAACAGTGATAGGTTTTGTTTTTACAGTGGTTATATTATAATAGCTGTCGGCGTCAGCACCTTCTGGTTCTGCCATGTTTTAAAATTTAATCATGCTCATTTGATGCTTTACAGACTGTTTTGACTTCACCCTGCATTGCCTTACTTCATGACCTTTCTTATGAAAGTAATGGCATTCTTCTTCCTTGAATCTGCAGGTGTCCGGTACATAGCCACCCCCACATCTAAGAAATTAACCTTGGGGCCACTGCTGAAGTATTTCTACTCGGCCTTTCATGTTTCTAACAGCGGACATGCCTCTCGCTTCTATGTTGTGTCTCTGGTTATTGCGCCATGCCCGGCGGTAGGTTCCTGCCCCACATGAAGAACAGCGCCATGTTGTACGTGTTGTAAAGCCTATGAGTCTCTTGCAGCACTTTCCATGGTGAGTGCTATTTCCAGGGTGCTCTTGAAATCGATGTTGACCTCTGTGAGTAAATGGTCCTGAATGGCATTGTCGTGAACTCCACAAACTAATCAGTCCCACAGCAAATCATTGAGTGTGTCTCTGAAGTCACAGTGCTCAGTAAGCTCCTTTAACTTCACTACATAGGTTGTGATGGACTCTCCTGGGGCCCTAACTCTGGAATTAAACTGAAATCGCTGCATTATTACAGATGGCTTCGGCTGGTAATGCGTTTTCACGAGGTCCACTAATTCATTAAAGGAATTAGGATTGGGTGCGTTCATGGCTGTCAGGCTGTGGATGAGATTGTATGTCTTATTACCACAGACACTCAAAAGGATGGCTTTCTGCTTCTCCTCTGTGGTAATTTCGTTCGCTGCGAAATAATGCCCAAGGCGCTCTACATACTGGCTCCAGTCTTCCATAGTCGCAGAGTAAGGATCGATTCTGCCAAAGAGTGGCATGACTGGTGAGTATTCTTTTCTTTTTTATAAGATTCGATGTCCTCACATTAACAAGGCGAGGTGCAGAGTCGGAGCTATTTTACCCTTATCGCCAAATGTAATGACTTAACGTACCCGACAGGTTTCAACAAGAAACAGAAACTTTATTACAGAGAGCTTTTCAGATGCTACATGCTTGAACAGGATCCTCGACAGGAAGCCCCACCCCCCGGATTACCTGTGCTTAGGGATCATTGGTCGGAACCTCCAAGTGACCCCTGTGACCCCTGATAGATAGTAGGAGAGGCTATACCTTCATTTACTACAATATCCCTTTGTCGCCTCCATATATCATTTTCACAACTTACTTACCAATTTGTCAAACATACCTTCATCCCTTCATCCCTTCATCCAAGTGATTTATACAAATTATAAAAAGTTGAGACCCCAGCACTGATCCCTGTGACACACCACTCATTAGACAATCTTCTATCCATCCCAATACGTTACTCCCTACGCTATGGGTTTTTATTTTCCACCACAATCTTTGATGTGGCACCTTCTGGAAATCTAAGTACAGTACATCCACTGCTTCCCCTTTCTCCTAATTCTTCAAAGAGCTCCAATAAATTGGTTAAACATGATTTCCCTCTCACAAAACCATGTTGACTCTGCCTGATTACGTTGAATTTATCTAAGTGCCCTGCAATAATGCCTTTAATAATAAAGTTGAGATCCAACAGAGGGCGCTGGTGAGAAGTGACTGAAGCATTCTGGGAGAAGTCAGTGCAGTCACCACGACTCAGGAGGGAATCGAGGAGAAGGACTCTTGCACTCAACATTTCAATAAGAGCACGGATCTTGAAAGCAGGTCAGTTGAAAAAGAGCGCGGAGATTGAAAATAAAAGGAGGGGAAGTTGAAGAGGAGCGGCCAGCCTGTGAGCGGCCAGTGGGCGAGTGGCCCAGTGAAGGAGTGGAGCTTTGAGGCTTTGGCTCGAGAGGCTTAGGCGAGCAGAGGCTGAGGACGAGCTTGCTCCCAGTGGGGTAGGGCCGGGTAAAGTCCTTTTAAGTAAATTAGGAGTAGGTAATGGAGGCAGCAATTGGGGCAGTCGAGTGCTCCGAATGCAGCATGTGGGAAGTCATGGAGAGCACAATTGTCCCTGATGACTACACCTGCAAAAGGTGCATCCAGCTGCAGCTCCTGAGAAGCTGAGTTAGGGAACTGGAGCTGGAGCTGGATGAACTTCGGATCATACGGGAGGCAGAGGCAGTAATAGACAGGAGTTTCAGGGAGACAGTCACCCCTAAAAGTCAGGAGGCAGGCAGCTGGGTGAATGTCAGGAGAGGGAAAGGGAATAGACAGAAAGAGCAGAGCACCCCTGTGGCCGTTCCCATCAACAATAGGTATACCGTTTTGGATACTGTTGGTGGGGACGACCTACCAGGGACAAGTTGTAGTGGTCGTGTCTCTGGCACCGAGGCTGGACCCTCAGCTCAGAAATGAGGGAGGGAACAGAGGAGAGCAGTAGTGATAGGGGATTCGATAGTTAGGGGGGCAGATAGGAGGTTCTGTGGGAGAGATCGAGAATCCCGGATGGTCTGTTGCCTCCCTGGTGCCAGGGTCCGCAATATCTCAGATTGAGTTCTCAGTACTCTCAGGACGGAGGGTGAGCAGCCAGATGTCGTGGTCCATGTAGGGACCAATGACGTGGATAGGAAGGAGAAGGAGGTCCTGCAAAGAGAGTTTAGGGAGTTAGGTGCAAAGTTGAAGGACAGGACCTCCAGGGTTACGATCTCAGGAGTGCTACCCGTGCCACGTGCTAGTGAGGCTAGAAATAGGAGGATAATGCAGCTAAATACGTGGCTAAGGAGATGGTGCAGGAGGGAGGGCTTCATGTTTCTTGACAATTGGGCTCTGTTCCAGGGAAGGTGGGACTTGTTCCGATGGGATGGTTTGCACCTGAACTGGAGGGGGACTAACATCCTTGCGGGTAGGTTTGCTAGTGCTGCTCCGGGGCGTTTAAACTAGATTTGCAGGGGGAGGGGAACCAGAGTGTTAGAGCAGATAGTGAGGTGGAGGAGGATAAAGGTCAAGCGAGGAATGTATGTATAGACAGAAATCAAGGGTCCATACGTGATAGAAATGTTCTCAGGTGCATCTATTTCAATGCAAGGAGTATTGTCGGAAAGGCAGATGAGCTTGGGGCGTGGATTGGCACGTGGGATTACAACATTATTGCTATTAGTGAGACTTGGTTGCAGGAGGGGCAGGACTGGCAGCTCAATGTTCCGGGGTTCCGTTGTTTCAGACGTGATAGAGGGGGAGGGATGAAAGGGGGAGGAGTGGCATTACTAGTCAGGGAAAATATCACAGCTGTGCATAAGCAGGACAGCCCGGAGGGCTCGTCTACAGAGGCCATATGGGTGGAGCTGAGGAACGGGAAAGGTGTAACCACACTAATAGGGTTGTATTATAGAACGCCCAATAGTCAGAGAGAATTGGAGGAGCAAGTCTGTAGAGAGATAGCAGACCGATGTAAGAAACAGAAAGTTGTGATAGTAGGAGATTTTAACTTTCCACATATTGACTGGGACTCCCATACTGTAAAAGGGCTGGATGGCTTGGAGTTTGTCAAATGTGTTCAGGACAGTTTTCTAAATCAATATATAGAGGTACCAATGAGAGAGGATGCAATACTTGATCTCCTATTAGGGATCCAGACAGGTCAGGTGACAGAAGTATGTGTAGGCGAACATTTTGGGTCCAGTGACCACAATGTCATTAGTTTTAAGCTAATTATGGATAAGGATAGGTCTGGTCCTCGAGTTGAGATTCTAAATTGGAGAAAGGCCAATTTTGTGGAAATGAGAAAGGATCTAGGAAGAGTGGATTGGCATTAGTTGTTTTCTGGCAAGGATGTGTTCAGTAAGTGGAAGGCATTCAAAGGTGAAATTTTGAGAGTGCAGAGTTTGCATGTTCCTGTCAGGATTAAAGGCAAAGTTAACAGGCATAGGGAACCTTGGTTTTCAAGGGATATTGGCGATCTGGTTAAGAAGAAGAGAGAAGTGTATAGCAGGTATAGGCAACAAGAAGCAAATGAGGTACTTGTAGAGTATAGAAAATGTAAGAAAATACTAAAAAAGGAAATCAGGAAGGCAAAAAGACGACATGAGGTTGCTTTGGCAGATAATATGAAGGTAAACCCGAAGGGTTTTTACAAGTATATTAAGAGTAAAAGGATAGTAAGGGACACAATTGTTCCCCTTGAAGATCAGAGTGGTCATCTATGTGTGGAGCCTCACGAGATGGGGGAGATCTTAAACAGTTTTTTTGCATCAGTATTTACTCAGGAAACTGGCATAGTGTATAAGGAAGGAAGGGAAACAAGCAGTAGTTTCATGGAACATATAGAGATTAAAGAGGAGGAGGTGCTTGCTGCCTTACAGCGAATAAAGGTAGATAAATCCCCCAGGCCTGACATGATATTCCCTCGGATCTTGAGGGAGACTAGTGTAGAAATTGCAGGGGCCCTGGCATAAATATTTAAAATGTCCTTAGCCACGGGTGAGGTGCCGGAGGATTGGAGGGTAGCTCATGTTGTTCCGTTGTTTAAAAAAGGCTCCAAAAGTAAACCAGGTAATTACAGGCCAGTGAGCCTGACGTCAGTAGTAGGTAAATTATTGGAAGGTGTTCTGAGAGATCGGATATATAATTATTTGGACAGCCAAGGGCTGATTAAGGATAGTCAGCATGGCTTTGTGCGTGGTAGGTCGTGTTTAACGAACCTTGTAGAGTTTTTCGAGGAGGTTACCAAGAAAGTAGATGAAGGAAAGGCTGTGGATGTTGTCTACATGGACTTTAGTCAGGCCTTTGACAAGGTCCCACATGGGAGGTTAGTTCAGAAGGTTCAGACACTTGGTATCCATGGAGAGGTTGTAAACTGGATTCGAAATTGGCTATGAGGGAGAAGACAAAGAGTGATAGTGGATGATTGCTTCTCAGACTGGAGGTCTGTGACTAGTGGTGTGCCTCAGGGATCTGTACTGGGACCATTGTTGTTTGTTGTCTATATCAATGATTTGGATGATAATGTGGTGAATTGGATCAGCAAGTTTGCTGATGACACTAAGATTGGAGGCGTTGTGGACAGCGAGGAAGGCTTTCAAAGCTTGCAGAGAGATCTGGACCAACTGGAAAAATGGGCCAGAAAATGCCAGATGGAATTTAATGCGGAAAAGTATGAGGTGTTACATTTTGGAAGGTCAAACCAAGGTAGGACATACACAGTAAATGGTAGGGCACTGAGGAGTGCGGAGGGACAAAGGGATCTGGGAGTTCAGATACATAATTCCCTGAAAGTGGCGTCACAGGTAGACAAGGTTGTAAAGAAAGCTGTTGGCATACTGGCCTTCATAAATCAAAGTATTGAGTATAGGAGTTGGGATGTTATGGTGAGGTTGTATAAGACATTGGTGAGGCCAACTTTGGAGTATTGTGTGCAGTTCTGGTCGCCTAACTACAGGAAGGATATCAGTAAGATTGAGAGAGTGCAGAGAAGATTTACTAGGATGTTGCCGGGTCTTAAGGAGTTGAGTTACAGGGAAAGATTAAACAGGTTAGGACTTTATTCCTTGGAGCGTAGAAGAATGAGGGGAGATTTGATAAAAGTTTACAAAATTGTGAGAGGTATAGACAGAATAAATGCGAGTAGGCTCTTTCCATTTCGATTAGGAGAGATAAACACGAGAGGACATGGCTTTAGGGTGAAAGGGGAAAGGTTTAGGGGGAACATTAGGGGGAACTTCTTCACTCAGAGAGTGGTGAGAGTGTGGAACGAGCTACCATCTGATGTGGTAAATGCAGGCTCACTCTTAAGTTTTAAGATTAAATTAGATACATGGATGGGAGAGGTCTGGAGGGTTATGGACTAGGTGCAGGTCAATGGGACAAGCGGAATAATATTTCGGCACAGACTAGAAGGGCCGAATGGCCTGTTTTCTGTGCTGTAGTGTTCTATGGTTCTATGGTTCTAACATCTAACATTTTCCCTATGGCAGATGTTAAGCTAACTGGCCGGTAGTTTCCTGCTTTCTGTTTTCCTCCCTATTCACTACATTCAGTTACATTCACTATTTTCCAATCTAATGGAACCTTCCGTGAATCTAGGGAATTTTGGAAAATTAAAACCAACGCATTAGCTATCTCACTAGCCACTTCTTTTAAGACTCTAATGGCCTGGCAAGCCACTCAGTTCAAAGGCAGTTAGGGATGGGCAATGAATACTGGCCTTATCAACTTCACCCACATCCCATGAAAGAATTTTTAAAAATCCAACGCTCCTTGGGAAAGGATTATTTTGACAAATTGGAGCTTTGAAATTCATTTGGTCCTCAGGCATCCCTAAAGGATTTCCATTTTGAATGCCTGTACTACATGGAAAAGTAAAATATATTCATGTCAGACTGAAAGGAAATCTGATATCAATCAGGGCAAATCTGCTAGTGACATGATGACGTTGCCTGGACAATCACTCGAAAGGGAAGCTAATATTTTACCAGTTTGGTGCCATGTTGTTTGAGCTTTTCCTTTTCAAGTATGAAAAGACAGGTATGCTCAAACGGATTTTCTTGTTTAATCATATATGAAATTGATCATTAAGGCAGCTCACCTCCACCTTCTCAAGGGCAACTAGGGATGGGCAATAAATGCTGGCCCAGCCAGTGAAGCCCACATCTCGTGAATGAATAAAACAAAATTAAAGATGGCAATGCATTTATTAAGTCTAGAAAAAAGAAAAATAATTTAAAGGCCATGGTCTGGAAATTTGATCACAATGCACCCAGTTAACCCCAGTTAGTCCCTGAGAAACACCATAGCCATCCAATATAGCAAGCACATATTCTATACCAGCTCTACCTGTCCCACCCCCCTCAACCAACTTATATTTCACCACATTTCTATATTTCCTTAGTTCTGATGAAGAGTCATATGGACTCGAAACGTTAACTGTATTCCTCTCCGCAGATGCTGTCAGACCTGCTGAGTTTTTCCAGCTATTTTTGTTTTTGTAGCACATATTCTATACAAGGTAGAAACCCATTGTTGACTATAATGGATCAGGCTGTTCCATAGGTGTCCATGGCCCATGCCAGAAATATTTAAGTAAGAATCTCATGCCTGTTGGATAACATACTGTCGCGATAAACTTAGTAACTCATGGAGCTAATTTGTAGGGAAGACCCTTCACAAGTGTTATTCAAAGAGTCCACCCAATACCTTCAGTTTAGTTACTGCTTTGCCATTTAAAGCTGCTGTTTAATTTGTGGGAGTTTTCTGCCCTGTTTTCTGACTATGTAATCTTAATGTTGACTGCTGAGAAGAAGATTCTTCCCCCCCCCCCCAAGCTTTAACAAAGGGACCTGCACAAATATGACGGTTTGGATCCGTTTAACTGTTTAACTTTCACGATACTGCAGCGCAGACACAATCGGCTCAACGGCCTCTTCCTGTGCCATAACTTTTCTATGATTCGGCTGGGGGAATCATCACCTTGGTGAAAGACGCTCTTTGGCCTGCCCAAAGCCTGATGACCTTTCAATGCAATTGTGCAGAAGCGTGGAACACACTGTGTGGAGGCAAGTCAAAATTAATGGCGCTTTCTGTCATTTTCTGTAATTTGAAATGTTTTGTAATGTACTTTAACCAATTTTTAAATAAATTTTAGGAAAGAAAAATTTTCACAATATTGTAAATGGGAAAATACCGTATCTGTTGCTTGATCATTGACTGGAATGGTAATGAAAATGGGGAGAGGTATATATTGAACAGCATAGTATCTCTATTGCTGGGAGTTAAAATTATTTCGCCTAAATTGCTTTGCCCTGGACCTGAGCCAGAGGTTAACACTTAATTGTTTAAGAGCCTGTGATGACTAATCCTCAGTTCAGGATTAAACTCTGTACAGTATGGGCACCCTTAAGCACTTTATAGGGCATTTCTCTTTAAGAATCTCAAAGGCAATCCTTTGCTAATTTTACGTGGGTGGCTCAGAGGCGATGCCCCCTGTGATTCTTTGGAAGCCTGATGAACAATGGTGGAAGGAGGCACTATGGGCAACATTTTTCCCCCACTGGGGGGATGTGTAGGAGCGGACGCGGGTGGGCAGGTTCCTGATTGGCACCCCCGGGCGGGAGCACACTGCCATTTTACGTGGGAGGGCCAGTTAAGGCCCGCCCAGCGTGACATCCACCAGGAAGCAGGACGTCTACCAGCACCTGTGCGGGCGGGGGCGGATTCCCTGAGCCAGGAGTGAGACAAAGTGCTGCCTCAAGGAGATCTGTTAAAAACAGCTTAAACAATAGAAAAAATTTTACTGCTATGTCCCCTCATGTGACAGTCACATGAGTTTGGAAATGTCCTTAACTTTTGTCTTAAAATATTCTGAAATTTTAAAATCCCTCATGAAACCTCATCCTGCCCATGGATGAGGTTTCATGTTTTTTCAGAAGCCCACCTGGGCTCCCGGCCTTAAGGTTGGACGGGCAGGTCCATTAATGATTTCAATTACCTTTTTAATGGCCTTAATAGGCTGTTAACAGGTCGGCAGGTGCACAGCCAACTTGGCTGCGCCCCCGCCGACCTGAAAATGTAAATGATGTGAGGTGACATCAGGACACAAGCCCGAAATATCCCCGCGTTATTTTACGCGTCGGTGAGCGGAAGATGCAGCCCTACGTTACTGTTGGAATCAGATCTCCCAATCACCATTTTGTTCAATCTTAACTTCCACATCCAAAAATTCCTCATTTGCTTAACCATGAACATTTGGAAATATTATTTATTCCAAATGCAGACAGCAGCATCCGAAAGAGTTAAGGTTGTTGAGGCTGCCAAGGAGCACAGTTGAGAAGCTGAAGTTACAGGTGACAAAGCTGTGAATGCGGTTCTGCTCACATATGTTTACAGCTCCACCCTAACCAATTGTTAAGTTTTTCGGAACACCACTACCCACATCCTTTCTCATTTAAGTCTCGTTCACCTATCAAGTTACATTCCTGCTGATCAACATTTGATCACTCGGCCCCACTGCACTGATTTCAAAAACATAGAAGAGTTTACATCACAGAAAGAGGCCATTCTGCCCATTGTGTCTGTGCCAGCCAAAAAGAGCTATGCTGTCTGATCCCATATTCCTGTTCTTCATCTGTAGCCCTGTAGGTTATGGCACCTCAAATGCAAATCCAAAACTGTTCTTTTAAATACAATGGTGGTTTGTGCCTCTTTCACACAGTGAGTTATAGACCCCCATGACCTTCTGGATGAAAAAGTATCCCTCTAGACCTTCCACCAATTAATGTATGCCTCCTGTTTATTGACCTCTGTACTGATGGTAATTGGTCCTTCCTATCCAGTCTATCAAGGTCACTCAATGTTGTACAGCTCATTTAAAGCTCCCCTTAGCCTCCCCTGTTGTAAAGAAAACAATTCCAGCCTATTCAATCTTTCCATTAGCCAAAATTCTCCATTCCTGGTAACATCCTCAGAAATCCCCCTCTCTAGTATGATCACATTCTGCCTGGAATGAAATAATCAGAACTGTACACAGTACTCTAGCTGCTCCCTGCTCTTACAGTCACTACCTCGGCCCATGAAGGAAAATATCCCATAAGCCTTCTTAACTACCTTATCCAACTGCCCTGCTACCTTCAGGGATCTGTGGACATGCACTCCAAGATCCCTCTATTCCTCTTCTCAGTATCCTATTATTTGTTGTGTATTCCCTTGCCTTGTTTGCCCTCCACCTCACACTTCTCCGAATTGAATTTCTGCCTACCTACCCAGTCCATTGCTATCTTCCTATAATGTACAGCAATCTTTCTCACTATCACGGTCAGTATGTATCATCTGAAAGCTTCTTAATCATGCCATCTACATTCAAGTCCAAATCATTGACATACACCATGCAAAACAAAGGACCCAGTACTGAGGCCTGAAGTATTCCACTTGAAACATTCTTCCAGTCACAAAAACATCCATTGTCCATAACTTTTTGCTTCCTGATACAGAGTTAATTTTTGATCCAACTTGCTATTTTTTCTTTGATCGTAAGAACTTTCCATGTTTTGATTAATCTGCCATGTGGGACCTTGTCAAAAGCCTTGCTACAACCCACATAGACTACATCAAATCTGTTGCCCTCATTGTTAGCTTCTCAAAATTTCAATCAAGCTAGTCAGACACAACCTTCCCTTAACAAATTGGCGCTGAATGTCCTTAATTAATCAGTGCCTTTCCAAATGAAGATTTATACCATCACACAGAGCTTTTTCGAATAATTTGTCACTACCAAGGTTAGGCTGACTGGTCTGTATTTACTCAGTCTAACCCTTCTCCCCTTTTGAAACAATGGTTCAATGTTAGCTGTACTCTAATCCCCTGGTACTGCCCCTGTAGCCAGGGAAGAATTGGAAAGTGATGGCCAGAATCTCCACCCTATTTCTTCTCTTGCTTCCCTTAGCAGCCTGTGATAAATTTCATCTTTGGCTGATGACTACAGGCATGGCCAGCCTTTCTAGCACATCCTTCCTATCAATTTTCACCCCACCCTCTACCGTCTCCACATCAACCAATATTTTGTCAGCATTCTCTCCCTTAGTAAACACCGATACAAAATACTCATTACGTATTCTAGCCGTGCCATGCACCTCTAAACATATATCTCCCTCTTTGTTCCTAATAGGACTTATTCCAGCTCTTACTACCCACTTATTATTTACATACCAGTAGAAGGTTTTTGGTTTTCCTTTCAGGTTGACTGCCATTTTATTCTCATATTTTCACTTTGCCAGCTTTATTTTTCTCCATACTTCCCCTCTCAACCTATTGTATTTGACCTGGCCCTCACTTGAAAAATTCACCTGGCATGCATCATACATCCTCTTTTTTTTTCACCATATTCTCGATCTCTCTCATCAGCTATGGAGCCCTGTTTTTTTGGTTCCCTTATCTTTCACCTTTGTTGGAATGTACCTAGCCTGCACCTAAAATATCTCCTTCTTAAAGATTACCCATTGTTCTGCTACAGCTTTTCCTGTCAATCTTTGGTCCCATTTGTTCTTGGCTAGAACTCCTCTATTCCCATTGAAATTAGCCCTCTTCCAATTTAGAAACTCCACTTTAGATTGTTCCTTGCTCTTCTCTATTTCTGATGAGATGGGGGAGATAGCAGCATAGTGGTAATGTCACTGGACCAGTAATCCAGAGGCCCAGGCTAATGCTCAGGGAACATGGGTCGGCAGCTAGTGGAATTAAATTCAATTAATTAAATCTGGAATATAAAGCTAGTCTCAGTAATAGCGACCATTAAACTATCATTGATAGTTGTAAAGACCCATCTGCTTCACTAAAGTCCTTTAGGAAAGGAAATCTGCTGTCCTTACTTGGTCTGGCCCACATGTGATTCCAGACCCACAACAATATGGCTGACTCTAAACTGCCCTCTGAAATGGCCTAGTAAGCCACTTAGTTCAAGGACAATTAGGGATGGCAACCAAATGCTGGCTTTGCCAGTGACACCCACATCCCATGAAAGGATTTAAAAAAAGGATCACTCTTATCAAATGGATATCCCATAGACACTTGTTCCACTTGAGCTTCCTATCAGCAGAAGATCCAGCAATGCCTCCTTCCTAGTTAGACTGAGAACATACTAGTCAAGGAGGTTCTCTTTAATTTCGCCCTCTAACTCCTGTCCGAAAATTCTGTAACCAGGAATATTGAGCTGCCATTCCTGTCCTTCTTTAAGCTATTTTTCAGTAACAGCTAAGTATCATATTTCAAAGTGTCTATTAGGTCCATCAAAGTTTAGGTCATTGTAATAGTTTTCATAATAAAAAAGTAGATAAAATAAATAAAGAGAATTCCGCAGTTCAGTTCAGTTCAATTGTAGAACATGCCAGATTTAATGAGCGTGTAATTAATAAGGGAGTGTCCAAGAATAGGTTTTCCCACCTTTCCTAATCTGCCAAAAGACCTTTAGAATTATTGGGTGAAATGTCACATGTTACATCCTTTCAGACTTTCCTTTCTAAGATTGACATTGCATTCAGAAGTATTGAGGGCAAAGATCATCAAAAAGAAATGAATGTACTTTCCAATTTGGTAAAGCCAAGATTCTTTGCATGATTATTTTAATAGTTTAAAATTAATGAATAAAAATAGCAGCTAGTGCCCATTTTCCTTCCAGTAAACCTGTGAAAAATGAATTTCATAGTGTTAGTATCCAAAATTTGAGTAATCACAGTTTAGTGAAAATATCATTTTTCAATTATCTACATTTTCAGTTCTGCTCTGTAAATTTGACAAATTTTATTCAGCCAGAGTCAGGAAAACATTTTTGTTACACATACTGTATTTCATTTTATTGTACAGTCATCCTTGTTGATTGAAGCTTTAGACCGCCTCCCTCATTTCCGTGATTGCAGCATTCAGCCGAAGGCAACCCACGGATAAGTGGATTGAACGTTCATTAGGGGGCCTGGCAGTGCCTGAGGCTAGCACGTGTTCCCACTAATCTCCAGCTGTTAAAGACAGCCGATGCTGCCAGACCTGCTGAGTTTTTCCAGGTAATTCTGTTTTTGTTTTGGATTTCCAGCATCCGCAGTAGCTTTTAGCTTTTTGTTTTTAAAGACAGCTTGTTTCTCTCAAAGGGGAGCCTCACTGAATGGGGAGGAATTCCTGAGATTACCACCTGTGAAGTCCTGCTCTTAAACTTGTTTCCTAATCTCCTGCACATACCTTGCAGGGTTTCAGTCTTTTCTTTACCTACATTATTGGCTCCCACGTCACCATGGGGACAGATTTCTCCCCCTGTGGGGCCCTTTTTGCTGGAATAACGCTGTGATATAAAAGGTGATGTCAAACACATGCCACAATTTGTGGAAATGAGTGTTCACAGTATTTATTACTGTGATGAATGGGGCTGACCCTGGGATCAACACAAAATGAGTTAAACAGTTTTCGGTTGAGTGTAGGTTTAAGGCAAATACATCTCCACATATTAAAAGGTTGACTTTCATGTCTATCAGGTCAGGGATCATGTCCCCTGTGAATATGGTAACAAAATGATGGGAAGATGTTGAAAGGGCAATATGACCATGGAATTAATGACATTTGTTGCCAGATAAATCCAAGAAAAATGTTGAGAACAACACCAAGAACTCTTCATTACATTCATTGACCTGATAAAAGTATTTGACTCAGTAAATCCTGAGGCTCTGTGGATTGTACTCCAAAGATTTGGACGTCCAAGAAACTTCATCACAATCTTCTAACCGATTCATAATGATATGACTGCAACCATCTGAAACTGCCACTGAGATCTGAAACTGACGCATTCAAAATATGGACTGGGTCAAGCAAGGCTGTGTGCTAGCCCCCATACTATTTACAATCTACCTGACAGTGGCTATTCACCTCATCCAAGATCAACTGCCCTCTGGTATGAGTATTAAATACCATATAGATAGAAAATGCTTTAACTTCAGTCACCCCCATGCCAAAACTAAATTGACCACCATAGACATCCATGATCTACAGTTTATGATTAACTTCAGTGCCGTTGGTCACTCTACACCAGATTTGCAAGCCATTCCCAATTTCTTCAATTCTGAATACAAAAGACTTGGCCTGTCCTTGAAAGTTGCCAAAACAAATCTCATATTTTAACCCACATCTGATCAGTCAAATATTCCACCTCTCATACATGTTAAAGGAGAGACTCTGGAATATGTTGAACATTTCCCATACCTTGGTATCCACCTCTTTCAAAAGGCCACCATTAACGAGGAGATCCAACACCGGATCAGCTGTGCCAGCTCAGCCTTCTACAAATTACGGCAGCGAGTGTTTGACAACAAAAACCTCCACAAGTCAACAAAATCCTAGTGTACAGAGCAGTTGTTGTCACCACACTCCTGTACTGCAGTGAGACCTGGACTGTGTATCAGTGACACATAAGAGCACTAGAGAAATTCCATCAGCAATGCTGCATCCTCCAGGTTCAATGCGAGGACCATCAAACAAATGTTAGTGTCCATCTTGAAGCCGGCTCCAAAAGCATTGAGGCAAAACTCCTGCAAAATCAATTTTGATGGACTGGACACTGGGTCTGGATGGCCAAAAACCGTCTGCCCCACTAGGTCCTGTTCTCTCAACTCAAATGGCCAGTGTTCTGAGGAGGACAAAGAAAATGCTTCACTGACATTCTGAAGCTGTCCTTGAAGCGTGGCAGCATTGATATTAATGATAGGGAGGAACTTGCTACCAATGCTTCAAAATGGTGACAACTTGTCCATCAAGCCGCATCATGCTTTGAGTCACAATATCGTAACGATGAGGCAAAGTGGCAGCAGAGAATCACAGAATGGTTACAGCACAGAAGGAGGCCATTTGGCCGAACATGTCTGAGCTGGCTCTCTGAAGAAGCAATTCACTTAGTGTCACTCTCCTGCCTTCTTCCTGTAACTCTGCACATTCTTCCTTCTCAGATAACAGTCTAATTCCCTCTTGAACACCTTGATTGACCATGCCTCCACCAAACTCTCAGGCAACACATTCTAGATCCTAATGACTCGCTGCATGAAAAAGTTTTTCCTCATGTCACCGTTGCTTCTTTTGCTAACCATCTTAAATCTGTGCCCTCTCGTTCTTGATTTTCCATCAGTGGGAACAGTTTCTCCCTATCTACCCTGTTCAGACCCCTCATAACCTTGAATTCCTCTCAACCTTCTCTTCTCCAAGGAAAACAGTCCCAACGTCTCCAATCTATCTATGTAACTGAAGTTCCTCATTCCTAAAACCATCCTTGTAATCTTTTTAGCACTCTTTCTAATGCCTTCACATACTTCCTAAAGTGTGGTGCCCAGAACTGGATGCCACACTCCAGATGAGGTCAAACCCGTCTTCTATACAAGTTTAACATAACCTCTTTGTTTTTGTACTCTATATCCCTATTAGTAAAGTGCAAAATACTGTATGCTTTATTAACTGCGCTCTCAACCTGACCTGCCACCTTCAATGAGTTATGCACATATACATCCAGGTCTCTCTGCTCCTGTACCCCATTTAGAGTTGTACCTTCTATTTTGTATTGTTGCTCCTCATTCTTTCTACCAAAATGAATCACTTCACACTTCTCTGCATTAAATTTCACCTGCCATTTGTCCACCCATTCCACCAACTTGCCTACGTCCTTTTGAAGTTCTACATTATCCTCCTCGCAGTTCACAATGCTTTCAAGTCCTGTATCCTCATCAAATTTTGAAATTGTGCCCTGTACATCAGGGTCTACAGCAAGGGTTCCAACACTGACCCCCTGGAGAACTCCACTATAAACCTGCCTCCAGTCTGAAAAAACATCCATTAACCACTACTCTGTTTCCTGTCACTCAGCCAATTTCATATCCACTTTGCTACTGTCCCTTTTATTCCATGAGCTCTAACTTTGCTTGCAAGTCTGTTGTGTGGCACTTTGTCAAATGCCTTTTGGAAGTCCATGTATACCACATAAATGGGCATTAACCTATCAATTCTCTGTTACCTATTCAAAAAACTCCAGCAAGTTAGTTAAAAATGATTTACCCTTAACAAATCTGTGCTGGCTTACCTTAATTAACCCTGCATTTGCCGATGTAACAATTAATTTTGTCCCAAATCATTACCCCTTGAAGCTTCCCCACCATTGAGGTTAAACTGCCTGGTTTGTCATTGCTGAGCTTATCTTTACACTCTTTTCTGAACAAGAGTGTAATGTTTATAATTCTCCAGTCCTCTGGCACCACCCCTGACCCAAAGAAAGACTGGAAAATTATGGCCAGTGCCTCCACAATTTCCACTCTCACATCCCTTGAATGCAGAAGGAAAGAAAAGGAAACAAACCTTGCACTCTGGATCCCACTACTTAGTGGGACATCCTGCCCCATGCGTCCAAAGATCTAGGGGTTGAGAATTGGCCCGTTCAATCACATGAAGATCCTTAAAGAAACTCGTGGCCCTGAGTAGATGTCATCCTCGAATTGAAGGACAGCCGCCAACAAGATGAAAAGAAATGCTTTCATTTGTAACAGTGCTGAGGGGGCAGAACCTTTCCCCTCTCTTCCATTGTTCACTAATATATCCTTCTTTCTCACAACAGTTTACAATTCTGATATTTGTTATAGGCCCCCAATTTCTTTCTCTTCCAAACTTTCACGTGTCTAAGCCAGGGTTTCTTATGTAGCTCCTTCCATCTTTTTTCCGCTGTGAAAGGGTTGATAATAACCTCTTGTCCTCCTGCGTAATCTCTTTTCAAAATCCCTGTTGGTTACTGAAACCATACATGAAGGCAGTCGTAACTGCCAACTGAATTTGGTCTGATTCCTTCTGGCAAGATTCTTCTTTGTTCTAGAATATCTCATTCTCCAATGAGAAATTTTCAATATGCAGCCTCGGCCTTGAGTTCATCGTTTTCACTTGTCTCTGCAGGGTGCTGAGCAGCATTACACAACAATGTCCACCTGACAATGTCCAATTTACAACTCTTTGTTCACAATTTGATCATCCACCTGGTTTCTCATTGTTTCAGACAGTTCTTCACCATCCATCATGGACAAGATTTCCTCAATCTGATTAATCACTGACAGTTTCTTTTCATGGTATCAACTCACTGAAGAACATTTAGGCCCAAATCGAGTTTGAACAGCTGAAGCAAATTGTTTTTGACAAAATCGCTCTGTACATCAGTTCAGCAAGTTAACCAATATGGTGGCAATCATCAATGCTAATGATTATGTACAGCCAGTTATAGACTGTAACAGTTAATTATAGACTGTAACAGCTGGTTATAGACTGTTACAGCTAGTTATTGACTGTTACAGCTGGTTATAGGCTGTTACAGCTAGTTATTGACTGTAACAGTTAGTTATAGACTGTTACAGCTAGTTATTAACTGTAACAAAGCATTCAGTGCAAAAGTTGGATATTGTCCCAATCCTTTGGGGAGCAGGATGCATCTGTTCAAGCTGTTTGATCGTTTGCTTTCTGCTCATGCTCTGTTCTGTCTTCCTCCTTAAGGCAGCCCTTTATATATCCTCACTTCCTGCAGCATCCACAAGATCATAAAATGATCCATTCACAGCAGCACTGAAACCAATTTTAACCATATATGGACAAACTTTCATTTTGTTTCTCCAGGTCCATTTAGCAGTTTTCAGCTAATGCAAGTTAATGGGAATGTGCAGTTAATCAGTCTAAGATTACATTTTGTATGTCTTAAAGAACAGGCTAGACAAATGACCAGTGGCATTGATGGAGGAGTGGAAAATGAGCTATAATTATTTGTGGGGCTTCTGCTTGGTTGCAATGAATCATTGGCTTGGATCTAGTCACCCTCATAGTGGCAAATGTTGTCAGTGTGAAAAGTAGGGCTGAGTGCCCTGTACTTACAGTTATTGAGTCATTAATGGCACAGAAGGGGGCCATCAAGTCCATGCTGGCTCTCCATGAAGTAACCCAGTCAGTCCCACTCCCCCGCTCGATCCCCGTAGCCCTGCAGGTTTATTTCCTTTAAGAGTCCTTCCAATTCCCTTTTGAAATTATGAAGTTTTTCCACTTCCACCACGATCATAGACAACGAGTTCCAGGTCATTACCACTCACTGCTTAAAAAGTCCTTCCTCATATAGCCCCAGTATCTCTTGCCCAAGATCTCAAAAGTCTTGGTCTCTGAATCACAAGGTTCGGGGTTCAAGTCCTACTGCAGGCCCTGAGCAGTGAAATCAGGGCTGGCACTCCAATGTACTACTGAGGGAACATTGCGTTGTTGGAGGTACTGTATTTCAGATGAGGCATTAAACCAAGATTCCATCTGCCTGCTCGAGTGGATACAAAAGATCCCATGGCACCATTTCAAAAAACAGCAGGGAGAGTTATAAAATCAAAACATCTGAAGAAGAGGCATATGAACTCGAAACGTTAACTCTGTTTCTCTGCTGCCAGACCTGTTGAATTTTTCCAGCATTTTCTGTTGCTATTATAGCAGGAGAGTTATCCCTAGTGTACTGGCCAATATCTATTTCTCAATCAACATCACATAAAGAAATGATTATCTGGCCATTATCACATTGTTAACCACATTCGTAAATGTTGGTGGTATAGTCTGTGATGCTGAAACAGGTGAAATACTGATGTTCGTCTGTGATGATGTAACAGGTGAAATACTGATGTTCGTCTGTGATGCTGTAACAGGTGAAATACTGATGTTCGTCTGTGATGCTGTAACAGGTGAAATACTGATGTTCGTCTGTGATGCTGAAACAGGTGAAATACTGATGTTCGTCTGTGATGCTGTAACAGGTGAAATACTGATGTTCGTCTGTGATGCTGTAACAGGTGAAATACTGATGTTCGTGTGTGATGCTGTAACAACTAAAGCAGATGCAGAAACTGTGTCCCCCAGTCCTTGTATACCATCAGCTAATGGAACTGATCTTCCTCATCTACCTCATTTTAACCTGTCCTAATCTTGTACACCTCTATCAAATCTCCCCTCAATCTCCTTTTCTCCAAGGAGAATAACCGCAGCTTCTCCAACCGAACCTTGTAACTAAAATTCCCCATCCCTGGAACCATTCTGGTACCCTCTCAAGGACCCTCACATCCCTCAACTATGGTGCCCAGAACTGGATGCAATACTCAAGTTTGGGCCTAACCAGAGCTTTATAAAAATTCAGCATAACTACCCTGCTTTTGTACTCAACACGTCCATTTATGAAGCCCAAGATCCCCAGCCAGTTCGACCGCCTCCTCCGCTGCAGGGGTCAATATGTAGATGTCAGGGACACTGTCACCAGCCTTTGTGCACTCCCTGGTGTTGTGCACTCTTTGCTTCTGCAGGCAGGCAGGCAGAAGGAATAAGTATCATATCAAAGGACGGCAAAACCCTGCTGGCCAACAGCAGCTGATGTCACGTCCCTATTAAGTGTTCCACACAATCCTGCAACTGGTACAACTATCACAGCATGAAGTGGCTCCCACACATTCAGTCCACGTGATCCATCTGGTACTGAGGATGAGAACCCAAACTCCTGCCTGGCATACCAAGCCACTCGCAAATGTACATTGCTTGATGTCATCATGAGTGCACTTTGCAGTGACTACACTGTGCCACTTACCCTTGTGGACTGCAAGAGGCTGTTGACCCTTTTGTGGCATTGTACCCAGTTTCGCTTTTGAACCCAAAGCTGCTAATCTCTTCTGCAATCTCTGTCCAGGCTGCCTTGGTCAGGCAGGGGTGGGGGCTGGTGGAAGTGGGTGGGGGTCTCCTACTACCATCACTGGGAAACAGGACTTCCCAGATTGCCTGGAGGAGTACCTGCCAGGGAGGCAACATGAAACCATGGGGCTACTTGTTCTCTGATCTGAGACGCTACTCAAAAACAGCAATTAGCTGCAGCAGCAGTTGCCGCTTTCCGGGGGCTTCAGTCAGCAGTTTGTGGCAGCAGTTGAATTTTCAAAATGCCCACTAACACTGAATAATACTGCAGGATTGCAGGACGTGGATGTCTGTCCAGGTGCCTTTTAAATATGACGCCCAACCTCTGACCCTGTGAATTAACAACAGGGTTATTAACAACCTCTTGCATGCTCCCACCGCACGATTGGTGGGGCCTCTCGAATGTCTAATTGGCTGGTCGCCATGTGATTGCGCATGGCCAGCCGTTCCACCTCTGAAAGAAAGTTTCGCGTACTTCTGGTTCAGCCCTTGGAACATTCAACGCAACTACAAGATTCTGCTCATTACCCTCTGTTTCTCTCTCCACAGATGCTGCCTGACTTACTGGTTTTAGCATTTTCTGGTTTTATTTCAGATTTCTAGCATCAGGGTATTGTACTTTTGTAATCTGTTCTTGGTGTTGGTTGAGGGACAAAGGTGGCCAAGACAGTGGGGCATGTCTTCTATGAATATTGTTTTTGAAATCAGCATTTCAAATACAGCAATTATGTGTAGCAGACCTACAATGTGGTTTAAACCCAAACAGGAAGCATTTGCTTTCTTGCACTGCAGATTCCAGAAATTGACTTTATTCGAGTATTGCTGAAAAATGACAAATGTTGTCAAAGTTTTTTGCCTTGCACTCATCAGAACAATTTGCAAGAATACCAGATGTAAAGGGAACAACAATGAGAAAAGACTGCTGCTTGGTTGGCAAGTGGACTCTTGGCAACGCTTCTACCAATCACAGTCCACTTGCCAATCAACTAGCATTCTCATCTCATGAAGTATAAATTGTTGTCCTCTTTACACCTGGTATTCTTGTGAATTGTCCTGATAAGTGCAAGACGAAAAGCTTTGACAACATTTGTCTTTTTTCGCAAACTCAAGAATAGACTATAGCGCTGAAGTTCTGATCTGACCAAATTACTAAAGGAATCAGGAATATAAATCTTCTGTAGGTAGGTTAACTGGTCCTGCAGCGAAGTGGATTTGATTATTGTTACGGTTGGGGCCCTTTGTCAGGTAGTCAGAGAACTTGCTGAAACTGCAGGAGGATGGTAAGCATGATAACCAGAAGCTAAAACCATTGTAGAAAAGGGACCTTAACAAGGTAAAAGCAAAATACTGTCCATGCTGGAAATCTGAAATAAAAACAGAAAATGCTGGAAAAACTCAGCAGGCCTTGCAGCATCTGTGGAGAAAGAAACAAGGCTAATGTTTCAAGTCCATATGACTCTTCTTCAGAGCTAAAGAGAAGTAGAAATGCGATGAATTTTATACTGTTTAAGGGGGGGTGGAGCAGGTGGAGCAAAATAGAAGGTCAGAGATAGGTGGGAGCTCAGGAGAGATAAATAAAAATGTCATGGACACAAGACAAAAGGAGTGTTAATGGTAGTGTTAAAGACTAAAGAAGGTGCTGATAGTGGCACCAAACCTGCTGACAAGGGTGGTGCTGTTGTTGTCTGGCATACCGACCTCTACCTTGCTGAGGCTGAGTGCCAGCTCGCAGACACTTCTTCCTACCTCCCCCTGGACCATGACCCCACCACCGAACATCAAACCATTGTTTCCAGGGCTGTCACTGACCTCAACTCCTCTGGAGATCTTCCCTCCACAGCTTCCAACCTCATAGTCTCCCAATCCCACACAGCCTGCTTCTACCTCCTCCCCAAAATCTACAAACAGGACTGTTCTTAAAAAACATTCTGTTACCTTACGTTTATGCCACTATCGTCACATTCTTTTGTCTTTAACACTACCACTCCCGTTGTCTTGTGTCCATGACATTTGTGTCAATCTCTCCTGAGCTCCCACCTATCCCTGACCTATTTTGCTCCACCTGCTCCACCCCCTCTTAAACAGTATAAAATCCATCACATTTCTACTTCTCTTTAGCTCTGAAGAAGTCATACAGACTCGAAACATTGACTCTGTCTCTCTCTCCACAGATGCTGCGAGGCCTGCTGAGTTTTTCCAGCATTTTCTGTTTTTACCTTGACAAGATACATCTGCAAGCAAGGTATATGAGTCAGATGGCTTCCAGGTTAGTGGGAGACAACAGCCTGCAGCTAGCTCCACATAAGTGGATTGAACAGGAAGAGGTGAGAAAGCATTGGCCAATCACTTGTGCGCTTAAGTATAGGATAGCAAGGTACAAATGCAGAATCAGGGTTTCTGAAGAAGAGGTGTCATGGTCACCAGGGAATAGTGGTGAAGGAAGTTTCTCCTTCCACTATGTGGATTGCTCATGTGAGGTACAAGGTTAAAAGCAAAATACTGCGGATGCTGGAAATCTGAAACAAAAACAAAAGTACCTGGAAATACTCAGCAGGTATGACAGCATCTGCGGAGAGGAATACAGTTGATGTTTCGAGTCCTTATGACTCTTCATCAGAACTAAGGAAATAGAGAAATGAGATGAAATATAAGCTGGTAGAAGGGGGTGGGACAGGAGAGCTCGATAGGGGGCCAGTGATAGGTAGAGGCAAAGAAGAGATTGCCAAAGATGTCATAGACAAAAGGACAAAGGGGTGATATTATCTAAAGAATGTGCTAATGGGGACATTAAGGGTAGCAAGCAGGACAAGCTAGTGGCAGATGGCCCTTGTGGGGGTGGAGTGGGGGGAAGGGATCGAAATGGGCTAAAAGCTGGAGATAAAACAATAAATTGAAATAAATTTAAAAATAGGTAGGAAAAGAAAAATATATATTTTTTAAAATTATAAATTATTGGAAAAAGGGGGATCGGAAAGGGGGTGGGGATGGAGGAGAGAGTTCATGATCCGAAATTGTTGAACCCAATATTAAGTCCGGAAGACTGTAAAGTGCCTAGTCGGAAGATGAGGTGCTGTTCCTCCAGTTTGCGTTGAGCTTCACTGGAACTTTGCAGCAGGCCAAGGACAGACATGTGGGCATGAGAGCAGGGTGGAGTGTTGAAATGGCAAGTGACAGGGAGGTCTGGGTCATGCTTGCGGACAGACCGAAGGTGTTCTACAAAGCGGTCACCCAGTCTGCGTTTGGTCTCTCCAATGTAGAGGAGACCGCATTGGGAGCAGCGAATGCAGTAGACTAAATTGAAGGAAGTGCAAGTGAAATGCTGCTTCACTTGAAAGGAGTGTTTGGGCCCTTGGACGGTGAGGAAAGAGGAAGTGAAGGGGCAGGTGTTGCACCTTCTGCAGTTGCATGGGAAGGTGCCGTGGGAGGGGGTTGAGGTGTAAGGGGTGATGGAGGAGTGGACCAGGGTGTCCCGGAAGGAACGATCCCTGTGGAAAGCCATCAGGGGGGTGAAGGGAAGGTGTGTTTGGTGGTGGCATTATGCTGGAGTTGGCGGAAATGGCGGAGGATGATCCTTTGAACGTGGAGGCTGGTGGGGTGATAAGTGAGGAATAGGGGGACCCTATCATGGTTCTGGGAGGGAGAGGAAGGTGTGAGGGCAGATGGGCGGGAGACGGGGCGGACACGGTTGAGAGCCCTGTCAACCACCGTGGGTGGAAAACCTCGGTTAAGGAAGAAGGAAGACATGTCAGAGGAACTGATTTTGAAAGTGGCATCATCAGAAAAGATGCGACGGAGGCGAAGGAACTGAGAGAATGGGATGGAGTCCTTACAGGAAGCGGGGTGCGAGGAGCTGTAGTCGAGGTAGCTGTGGAAGTCGGTAGGCTTGTAATGAATATTGGTGGACAGTCTATCACCAGAAATTGAGACAGAGAGGTCAAGGAAGGGAAGGTAAGTGTCAGAGATGGACCATGTGAAAATGATGGAGGGGCGAAAATTGGAAGCAAAATTAATAAATTTTTCCAGACCCAGACGTGCGCACGAAGCGGCACCGAAGTAATCATCGATGTACCGGAGAAAGAGTTGTGGGAGGGGGCCTGAGTAGGACTGGAGCAAGGAATGTTCCACATACCCCATAAAGAGACAGGCATAACTGGGGCCCATGCGGGTACCCACAGCCACACCTTTTATTTGGAGGAAGTGAGACGAGTTTAAGCAAAAATTGTTCAGTGAGAGCACAAGTTCAGCCAAACGGAGGAGAGTAGTGGTGGATGGGGATTGTTCCAGCCTCTGTTCAAGGAAGAAGTGGAGATCCCTCAGACCATCCCAGTGGGGGATCGAGGTGTAGAGGGATTGGACATCCATGGTGAAGAGGAGGCGGTTGGGGCCAGGGAATTGGAAATTGTTAATACGATGTAGGGCGTGAGAAGACTCGTGGATGTTGTTTGTACAAGATTGGTACAAGATTGTTTTGGGTGATTTAAATGTTATGAACTTTTGACCCTTTACCTCTTGGAAATTCTAGACTGTAAGTTAACCACAAATGCTACAGCTGTGCATAAATTCATTGCTGCTAAGACAGATGGAAAACAGATAAGATTCACTGTAACAGCTACAAAGCAGAGCTCTTTGCTGGAAAAAAACCCAGAAAACAAACACAGGCCATACTTTGTGCACTGCAACAAAAAAAGGATAGGGGATGCACCTTTTACCTCAAAGCCGTATAAAACAACAATTGTGATAGAATGTAATTCTTACATTCCTATAGCATCTTTCACGATGTCAGGATATCCCAAAGTGCTTTACAGCCAATGAAGTGTAGCCACTGATGTACTGCAGAAAACAACAACCAATTTTGCACACTGCAAAGTCTCACAAACAGCAATGCGATTTTGACAAGCCGTTTTTGTGATGTTGGTTGAAGGATAAATATTGGCCCAGACTCGGGAGAATTGCCCCATTCTTCATCAAAATAGCACCTTGGGATGTTTTACATTCAGCTGAGAGGGCAGGCAAGGGGCAGAATTTACTGAAGCCCGCTAGAGTATGAAAGATGGCAGGAAGGGGTGGAGAATGACACCAGAGTTCCGGAGGGAGGAAAATGGAGTTCAATCCAGTGCTCAGTGGGAAGTTTCCCAGGCGTCAAAGCTGCCTGCAACCAGTGGGATGATCATTAAGACATTTGTGAAGCTTATTAAGGTAAATTTGAATGTCTCTCATCCAAATTTAATGAAACCTTGTAAATTTAACGGCAGACAGGTCTTCCTTGCCTTCAGAAACTCGACCATTGAAAGCTGAGGTTTTCAGCCAGCTTCCCTAACTCACACTGTGAAAGGTGAGCTGACTTCCGTGAAAATGAGGTCCTGGACAGAGGAACCAGATAAATAGGCATCTGTGAAAAGAGGGGCAGCTCTGAGGAACTAAGGGATGTTGCTTCATAGAGGAAGCTCACATCTGAGGAGCTGAGGGATGGAGCTTCATAGAGGAAGCTCACATCTGAGGAGCGGAGGCAAAGTCTTAAAGGGGCAGGGACAGATCGGAGAAGCCAAGGGGCTAAGTCTTAAAGAGGCAGGGGCAGATCTGAGGGGCCAGAGTGGGGTCAACATCTTATCTGATCTGCCATTCAGTAAATGGAGAATGTTGGAAGATTGGGAATGATCCACCCAGTCCTGCTGCACCCACAAGTGCTGGAGGAGATGCACAATGAAACACAATCCATGCAGCTGACCCACCACTGCAGGCTCTGCAGCAGCAGCAGGAGCCACACAAGGGTAGGCGGGTAGGCAACAGGGGGGGTGGCAGATAGAGGTTCCTGCTGTTTCCCAGAGTCTGCAGGTGCTCTTCAATGAAACCCAATGGGGATCTCACGTATCATCGTTGCATGTTGGCTGCTACACAACCTGGCGCTGCAGAGGGGAGAGCTTCTAAACCCAGAGGACAAGCTTCGGTGGATGAAAATGATGGGGTCGAGGGGGTTGAGCAGGAAGGAGGACAACAACGCCTACCTGCTGCCGAGGTCAGAGGGATGGAGTAGACGTCAGGGAGGCCTGGGAAACCTGATCCTTGCATGCTTCCAGCAACCTTGTCTCTCAGGTTGGGCAGCTGATCACCAGGCTCCGTAGCTGGCCATGGATCTCACATGTCCTTCCAATTATTAGATCACCTTGGCCTCCCTCTGCTTCTGAGATGCTCCACTCATCAGAGAGTAAGAGACCTCTAACACAAGGCCTCACATAAGATCAAAGTGATCCAAGCTTCCCCCAAGCCTGTCATTATAAGCCATCAATGAATCAAGCACACAACATTGAAGGCACCAACACTTCTTTATTTAACATAAACAATAGTTTCATGAAGGAACAATGTAAACACCCATGCTACCCTGGTGTGTCTAGGTGCCGTAGAGAATCGTCTCCTTGTGTTGCTGTGAGGTGCCTTTCTGGCATCTGCAGCTGTGGTGGGAATACACTGTTGATCTCTATGCCCCGTGACCTTTGATGACCATGGTGGGCATCCTCTGGGTGCCCGAGGCCTGGAAGGCCCAGGAAATCTGAAGAGCTCCTGCACCATTGCAGCAGCCCTTTCTGTGGCTGCTACTGCTAGAAAAGTTTGGGCCCCTGGCAGAGGGACTGGGGAGCTGCTGTCAAACCTCAGGGTGCCTTGAGAGGAACCCTCAAGTGTGTTAGGCTACAGGTCCTCCAGCCTCTCACTGCAAGATGGCACCTCCCTGCTTCCTGTAGGTTGAGGTGCACTTTCAACCTCTGCCTGGCACATTGCTGCAGTGATCTGCAGGTAGTGTTATTACCAGGCATCCACGGAGTGATCTCCTTCATCCACCTCTCGATGAGGTTTGCCAGCCTCTCCATGGACGAAGCCATGTGCTCATGCACCTGAAACATCATCAAGGTCATGGTCTGAATGGACTCCTCCATTGTCTGCGTGTGTTTGCGCAAAGCCCCAGACAGCTCTGCTAGACTCTCTCCTGTTTGTCCCTGCAACTCTGGCAGGTTGAGTGTGGCCCTCATCAGAGGCTCTTCAGCAGCCTGGGGCACAACATTGGCCTGGCCTCCAATAGTTCTCTGACTGTCAGGGCCCTTGACTGTCATAGCCCCCAGCATCTATCTGGTGTTCCTGTGAGGTGTTTACCAGTGTGTGACTTCGACCCGAATCACCAACAACTACCCATCGAGGTGACTGTATCCGATCAGAATGGTGAAAGATGTGACAAGAATGAGAGGGGATCTCATTGAAACGTATAAAATTCTGACAGGGATGGACAGACTGGATGCAGGAATGATATTTCCTCTGGCTGGGAGGCCTAGAACAAGGGGCCACAGCCTCAGGATACGGGGTAGACCATTTAGGACTGAGATGAGGAGAAACATCTTCACTCAGAGGGTGGAGAACCTGTCGAACTCTCTACCACAGGGGGCTGTGGAGGCCAAGTCACTGAATATATTTAAGAAGGAAATAGATAGATTTCTAGACTCTAAAGGCACTCAGGGATATGGGGAGAGAGTGGGAGTATGGCATTGAAATAAAGGATCAGCCATGATCATATTGAATAGTGGAGCAGGTTCAAAGGGCCGAATGACCTACTCCTGCTCCTATTTTCTATGTTTCCATGACTGCTGAGACATTGACACTCTTGTCCTCAGAAGAGCTTAGAGGCACCTGGCGGGCAGGCTCAGCTCATGCCTCTGCTGCAGTCACACCCACAAAGGAAAAACACACACAATTAACTCCTTTGCCAATCAATGCTCCAATCCCATCCATGGATATAGTGTTTTTCCATTAGGTCCAGAGTTCATGGCAAAACTCTAATCCTCCTGACATTCAATGCCCATCACTCCAATCTCAGCATTAGAAATAGTATGTCCACCCTGCACTTCAGTCTACTTGAGTGCCTTCACCTTGATGGGGATCAGGAATTGAATGTTTGGGATTTCCCCACCTGTCTTTGCCCATTCCTGGTTGTTGTGGGCCCTTTAATCCTGCAGAAGAGAGATTGAATTAATCTCCAGAGGCTGATGGCTCCATAATGGGTAGGCATGTCTTTATATCTGTCCTAAGCTGGCATGGGATGTGGGTCACACAAAGAACACAGATGTCTTTGACCCACATGCAGCCAATTTTTCCAAGGCAATTGGTGAGGAGGCACAGTGTACGCATCACTGTCTGTTTGATCCCTTCTAAATGTGTGACCTTTCTGTCAATGCCCACTTTACATCCACTGCTGGCATGCCACTAACTCAGACTCACCCCTGTCGTGCAGAATAGGTCATTCACACTCTTCCTGCTCTGGACCCAGTCTGGTTGCTGTACCCCACAACTACTCACCTGCACTGAGGCCTCTGTCCAGATTTCCTTGGTTAGTCAAGAGGGTCTCTCATCTCCATCAATCAGGAATAATACATCCCACTATTCCCAGACTGCCTGAGGAAGAATTGCTGAACCATGGGCAGTTGTTTGGCAGTGACAAGAAGGGTTGATGAAGGTAGTGCAGTGGATGTTGTGTTAATGAATTTTATCAAGGCATTTGACAAGGTCCCACATGGCAGATTGGTGAGGAAAGTAAAAGCCCATGGGATTCAGGGTAATGTGGCAAACTGGATAGAAGGTTGGTTTTGTAACAGGAAACAAAGGTCGATGGATGCTCTTGCGAATGGAAAGTTGTCTCAAGTGGTGTTCCACAGGGCTCGGTGTTGGGACCCTTGCTGTTTGTGTTATATATTAACGATTTGGACATGAACGTGGGGGGCACAATTGGGAAATTTGCAGATGACACAAAGATTGGCCGAGTAGTGGATAGTGTAGAGGATAGCCATAATCTCCAAAACAATATAGATGGGTTGGTGGAGTGGGCGGTAAAGTGGCAGATGGATTTTAACATAGAGAAGTGTGAGGTCATACATTTAGGGAGGTCAAACAGTTACATGGATTACACAATAAATGGGAATATACTAAGAGGGGTAGATGAAGTGAGAGATCTTGGCGTACAAGTACACAGGTCCCTGAAGGCAGCAGTTCAAGTAGACAAGGTTGTAAAGAAGGCATATGGAATGCTGTTTTTCATTGGCAGAGGTATAGAATATAAAAGTAAGGATATAATGTTGGAATTGTATAAAACACTGGTGAGGCCACAACTGGAGTATTATGTGCAGTTCTGGTCACCACATTACAGGAAGGATGTAATAGCTCTGGAGAGAGTGCAGAGGAGGTTTACAAGAATGTTACCATGGTTAGAAAAGTGTAGCTACGAGGAGAGATTGGATAGGTTGGAGTTATTTTCCCTGGAACAAAGAAGGCTGAGAGGTGACTTGATTGAGGTGTACAAAATTATGAGGGGAATAGATAGAGTGGACAGGATAAAATTGTTTCCCTTGGTGGAGAATTCTAGAACCAGGGAACATAGATTCAAGATAAGTGGCAGAAGGTGTAGGGGGGACATAAGGAAGAACTTTTTTACGCAGAGGGTAGTGGGCATCTGGAATTCGCTGTCCAAGTTGGTGGTAGAGGCAGAAACTCTAAACTCTTTTAAAAAGTACCTGGATCTGCACCTTAAGTTCTGTAAACTGCAGGGCTGTGGGCTGGGTGAAGGAAGGTGGGATTAGAAAGGGCACCTGGGTGTCCTCGGGCTGGCATGGACAAGATGGTCCGAACTTCTGTGCTGTAACTTTTCTATGGTTCTATGGTTTGTGTGGTCTGCATCATCTCTTCAGTTTGACACTAGAGCTTCTTTCTGTGATGTATTTCTCTCCCATTGTAGGCCCAGGATGGATCTGTGAGTTCTGGAATGTTCAATCCTGTAGTATGAGGTATATACCTCACACCCTGGTATATATAGGATTAATGTAGGACTGAGTAGAGTACCACTCACTTAGTGATGTAAGAAGGCACGTGACCTAGAGCTAGGGTCAGTGTGGTGTTGGCCTGAGAACGTGTTAAGACCTAGACATGGAGATAGCTCCTTTACTGTATACATGTATACAGTTACAAGTAGTTAATAACGACTTGCTGTTACCATACTACAAAGACAACAAAGACTTCTTTAACAGACACATTCTGTAGCCAATGCCATTACAACATGGTGTCAGCTCGGAATCAAAAACCGTCAACTTCACAAGAATGCAGAAAAACTAAGAAAAAGAAAATCTTCACCAGATTGTGATCTGAAATAAGGTCCTGACTGAAGCTACAGATGCTGAGAAATTCACCAGAAAATGCTCCACATGGAAGAGGCTGGAAGCTAAAGGCAGAAGTTTTACTGCAGCAGAAGACTTCATGGGATCTCTTTTGGAAGTCCAGCTTCAGCACACAGCGTCCATAGCCTGCAAGGGTTAGTTAAATCTTTTTAACTTCCAGACTGAAGCCAGTCCTGAGAAGTCCATTTTACCAATACAGTCAGAAGTGCTGTTTGAATGAAAACCATCGTGAATTCTAATCCCTGATTTCAAGCCTCAACATGTGGCCTCCGACTTGAAAAGAAAAAAATATAATTAATAAGTTACTCAACTATCGGGAACCTCATGACTGTCCGAATCCTTAAACAACAAGCCTATGATTCATTCAAACGTCTCGCTACTCACAATACTACATCACGGAATAAATCAAGTCAAACCAGCCCACACGGCCATTGTTAAACATTCTTCATCCAGAGGCGCGCCACTGCCATATTGCGAAGCCCACAAAAACTGGCAAGTACAGTGTTGGATCCTTGATCACTAGTTTAGTTGTACTAATGGACCCGGGTTGCACGCTTGTTTCAGGATGACCAAGTTTGTACCATAGACAGAGCAGATCAGTGGACAGTTCTTAGGTAGAACACATTCTATTTATTTACAAAGGCACTCAGCAGCTAGACTTGTGTACTTAACACTAAAATCCAACCTCTACATTACAGACTCTAACTCACTACTACTGTTGACGCTGATAAACTGTTGAAACTCAGCACTCATAAATGCTGTGCAGTTATCTGATACGACCATTTCTAGTAGCCGTTAATAGCGAAGCTTCATCGTAGCTTGTCAATTGTAGTAGCAGATGTTGGTGACTTCACTTTTTATATGTACACCTATTTTGAGTGAGCATCAACAATAAGGAGAAACATTGTTCCCACACAGTCAATATGTAATCACATCCATGGCCTTTCCGGTCACTCCCACGGGTGTAATGGAGCTATTGGAGGTATCTTTTGCATAACACTGCATATAGCTTTTCACTAAGCTCTCTATTTCTCCATCCATTCCCGGCCACCATAGATAGCTGTGTGCTATTGCCTTTATTTGAAGGGTTCTCAAAATTCCCACATTTTTCATATCATCAACAAGGATATGACTTTTGGACTTTTAAACTGTTGAGTTACATGTAAAATCCTGCAGACAGGAGGCTGGGCCCATGAAGGCCTGGGGCTGCACATGCCCGGGCTTATTGACTACAGTGTGGATTGTTTTGCCTGAAACCAGGCAACGAGAGGAGACAGAATACACATTCTTCCCTTTAATATATAATCAACCCAGAGAAAGACTTCACTTCACGTGAAACTGAAGCCCATCAAAATCTTGCATAAGTAATCGCTACTAACTACTAAGGCAGGAAGGCACCATCATTTCAATTATGCAAACCCATCAATACTCCACACATATAATGGCTTTCAGTTCAAATGATAAACATCATGCGAGGCCATTAGAAACAATGATCATCAATCACCGGGGGAAGCTCACCAAAGTCAAACAAAGAACTAACCTTGATTTGGATTCCGACAAGAAATTCGAAAGACAGTATAACTGGGCAGTCAGTTACGAAGGAGAGAGAGGGAGAAACCTGCTAGCAGAAGGCTTGCAGTTTTGAAAGCTAACAGAGAGAAACTAGCTAGCAGTGGAGAGAGAAGGAAACCAGCTAGCAGGCAATGAGCAGTTGGGAGCGGTTGAAACAGCGTTTAAGCAAGAAGATCTGGGGGTGGCAGGCTCAACCGAAGACAACAAGGCCGCAACTGCAGCCCTCCACGAAGATCGACCACCCACAACCGTGTCCTCCACTCAACTGAAGAACCTTTGCAGATTCCACAGACCAGGACCACGTGGGGATGGCAGGCCCCAGAGGACACAAAGAGCGTACCCCAAAACTGCAACCGGCTTACCTGGCTGGATTTCGAACTGTCAAGGAACCCTGGGTTGGTGAGCATGATCCCTGACCTCTCCTAGTTCAATTTAGTTAGGATTTGGGGTGGGACAAGGGTAAGGGGATTAGTAGCTTAATTTTCCCTTGTTATGCCGTGTGTTCCCCATTCTTAACTAAGTGTACTTTGTAGGTCTGTGTAATCTCAGTGTAATCCTAATGTTATAAATTCATTTGTGACTTCAATAAACCCAGTTTTTTTTCCTCGCACCAAAACCAGTTGTCTGCTGCACTTTGTCACAACCCCCAAATAAGTCCAAGGTCTTGGCAAACAGGGATTGGGAGCGATTTGAACTGCTCAGAAGTCAGAGGTGAAACTGACTCACACCACCACCCCCTACAATTTGGGAAATACCTGGATGTGCACTATGTAATTGTTAACAAAGTTAACAAAGGTTTTTGTCCTTTTGGAGGAACAATCACTCTAACCCCCCACAATAAGATACCAACCTGGCTGGTTATTTCATATCTTCTGTGAAATTACGGTTTCATTTCATCAGATTCCTGTTCTTGTGACCAAACGTGAAGAATTTGTTCTCGTACTTTGGATAAGACTGGGTCTTGACTTGTCCAATCTCTGATCTGTCTCGCACATACCGGTGATGAATTTAAGAAGTTCAACAATAAAACGAATTCTGGAGGAACTGGAACATTCTCATCGTTTTCTTTCAAAGGCAAACGATGAAGCGCATCAGTATTTGCAATCTGATTTCCAGGCCTGTGGATGAAAATATACTGATACGCTGCCAGGACTAATGCCCAGCTCTGTATTCTTGCTGACGCTATGGGTGGTATAGCCTTGTCCTCGCTGAACAATCCTAGCAAAGGCTTGTGGTTCAAAACGATAGTAAAATGACGACTGTGTACATACCGGTGAAATTTCTTGACACCAAAGATGATTGACAAGCCTTCTTTTTCTACCTGTGAGTATCCCTTTTCCGCTGTGTTGAGCATTCTTGATACATAACCGATAGGTCGTTCTGAGCCATCATCCATTCGATGGGAGAGCACTGCTCCCATTCCATAAGGAGATGCGTCACATGTCAGAACTAACCCTTTTCTTTGGTCAAAATGTGCTAACAGGGTGGATGAGAGCAACAGCTGGTTTGACCTTTGTGAAAGCTTCTTTCTGAGGTGTTTGCCAAGACCAACATTGGTTTCTCTTGAGTAGGTAATACAGGGTGCCAGTTCTGTCGACAAATTAGGCAAAAAATGTCCATAGTAATTGATCATCACCAAGAATGATTTGAGCTCGGAGGTGTTCCTTGGTGCTGGTGCCTCTCTAATGTAGGGGGTGGTGGTGTGTGTCAGCTTCACCTCTGACTTCTGAGCGGTCCAAATTGCTCCATCTCCCTGGGTTCTAGACCTTGGACTTATTTGGGGGTTGTGACAAAGTGCAGCAGACAACTGGTTTTGGTGCAAGAAAAAAAACTGGGTTTATTGAAGTCACAAATGAACTTGTAACATTAGGATTACACTGAGATTATACAGACCTACAAAGTACACTTAGTTAAGAATGGGGAACACACGGCATAACGAGGGAAAATCACGCTACTAATCCCCTTACCCTTGTCCCACCCCCAAAACCTAACTAAATTGAATTAGGAGAGGTCAGAGATCATGCTCACCAACCAGGGTTCTTTGACAGTTCGAGATCCAGCCAGATAAGCCGGTTGCAGTTTTGGGGTACGCTCCTTGTGTCCTCTGGGGCCTGCCGTCCCCACGTGGTCCTGGTATGTGGAATCTGCAAAGGCTCTTCAGTTGAGTGGAGGACGCGGTTGTGGGTGGTCGATCTTCGTGGAGGGCTTCGGTTGCGGCCTTGTTGTCTTCGGTTGAGCCTGCCACCCCGTGCCCCTCGCCATGATGTTGCCTGCAGGCCTGCAAACCTCCAGATCTCCTTCCTCCGCTTGTCTTAGCTACTTCTCCCTGCTTAAACTCTGCTTCAACCGCTCCAATACTGCTCACCCTCCAAAACTGCTCACCCCCTTTGTAACTGGTGGCCCAGTTATACTGCTTTTTTTTTCGAATTTCTTATCTGAAACCAAATCAAACGTTCTTTGTCTGATTTGGGCTTCTTCAGGTGATTGTTGTCTCGTTGTTTTTAATGGCCTCGCATGATGTTCATTGTTGTCTTCCTGTCCCCTTAACTAGTCTTGAACTGAAAGCCATTGTATGTGTGGAGTATTGATGGGTTCGCATAATTGCATTGATTGCTGCCTTCCTGCCTTAGTAGTTAGTAGTGATTATTTATGTAAGATTTTGATGGGCTTTAGTTTCGTGTAAGATGAAGTCTTCCTCTGGGTTGATTGTTTTAAACAGAAGAATGCGTATTCTGTCTCCTCTCGTTGTCTGGCTTCAGGCAACAATGCACACTGCACTCAACAAGCCCGGGCATGTCCAGTCCCAGGCCTTCATAGGCCTAGCCTCCTGTCTGCAGGCTTCTACACTTAAGTCAGCAGTTGGGTCCTCTGCCATAAAAGTCGAAAAGTCATATCCTTGTTGATGAAAAATAAAATGTGAGAATTTTGAGAACCCTTCAGCCCCCCTGTGATACTTAAACCTTGCTTCAAGTATCATACTGGAAAAAAAAACAAAATTCCTGACCCTCCATAGTCAATCTTCCCCTGTAATTACCTATCTAAGATCTCATAACACATACATTCCACATTCTTTAAAATGTGGTGTACGTAAGCATGCATAGGCAAAATACAGTTATTTACATACATCCAAACACTCAGGGGGTCCAACACCCACTTGATGCACATACATCTTTATTAAAAGACAACAACACGTAAGTCTTTCTTAAAAATAACCGAATACAAAAAAAACCCAACAATCCTTATTCAGGAACACAAAAAAAATATGAAAGGTTCAAACAGGTGTATCTCTCTCCACCTTAGCATAATGCTTCTTCCAGGTCCTTTTGTTTTGGAACTCTAGGAATTTGCCTTTTCCCTTGCACTGAGAGCACAACAGGTACAATACTATTCCCAGCTGGCAAACCACGATGATATGGGAAGCCATTCTGACCCATGAAGGGACCTCTATATTTTCGAAAATGTCCCACCAGGGTGGGCCTGTGATACCTTGAATCTCTCCCTCTATCTTGTGTGTTTTCTGTTCCAAAGTATAGAAATACTTTTGTGATAACTCTACGTCTTTTAGTAGTTTAGTAAGAAGTTCTGGTAGAGGGGGAATTTCGTAACCGAAATGTGTGACAGAGCTCTGCAGGTTGGTAATGTTTTCCCTAACAGTGAGGTGAACAGTTCAGGAATGGGGACAATCCGTTCCTGGGCCACATAAACTTCTGCCTCGGGTTTAAAACAAAAACTGCTGTCACTTACCGGACACCGGATGTGCTGTCCAAGCTGGTAGTGGGACGCACTTGTGGTGACACAATATGTCCCACCCCCTATATATGCTACCTGTGGGGGAACATAGCCTTGTGCCATTACCTCCATGGTACAGTTTATAGGCCGTGCACCAGCAGTTTTAAACCCGCACTGTGGTCTGGAATAGGCGTTCAAGTGCTGGGGACACAGTTCTACATGTGCACCCTGGCTCCAGCACCCAGAGAGGTCTGTACCTGTCATCACATGCTCCCACTTTATGATGTAAGGTGGGACCGCTGCGAAACGGACATGCGCACCCCCTTGAATGACTCCAATGTTCTCCACCCTATATACCGGAGCAGGTCAGGCTGTCCCACCCATGACCGGCATCCTCACTACTATACCCATGATGGTGTGGTTGGAGCACCCACAATCTACTGGGCAGGGTAGGCTTCAGAGGCTAGGCAGAACTGACATGGGCTTAGTGAATTCTCAAATGGGTGGAGGGCTGCGAGGTGCTTGTTGCTGATCCAGGAGGGGACTAAACCTTGCTTTAAATCCTCCAGGTTGCTGCGGCCCTCGCCCAGCAACCATGCCCCATACAGCACGCACACCTCATTCTGTGCAGCCTGGTCTGTTGCATTGCTATCCTCTCGAGTGAGTGCATTCACTGTTTTGGCGTGCCTTTCCAACTCAGCAGTAATCTCCTTTAAATGGACCATCATGGCCTGGTCCTCGTGTAGCTCTGAGCCTATCACTGGGTTCTCCTCTGTTAAGATTTTTCGTAATTGTGTTTTTAAACCGTTTATTTGTGTCTGCAATTCTATGTCATCCAGACTGTTTATCACAGAGGATCCTGTATTATATGCTGTGAAAACATCATTCCAGGTTCCCCTTCTTTGTCTCCCCGCATTGCTAAAGTACTCAGTGTGGGTAGTGTACAGTTCTGTTTTGTCTACATTGGCAAAATCAAACTCATAGAATTTCCTGAACGTTTCTCTTAACAGGGCCTGGTATAGCTATTCTGTCTCCTTGGGGCACCACTCAGGTAAGTGTACCTCTGTGAGGTTTAGAATCACGGAAGCTACCGTGTAGTGTACCCCCTGGTACAGCACCTTTTCAGTCGGCACTAGTACCAGCCCATTCCCTGGTCCCTTGGTAGTGGCAGGGCACTTCTCCATATGTGTCCTTACTGTCGGGGCCATGGGCAGGGGCTTTTGGGCACGTGCCACGAGTTCAGTGGCCTTAACTGAGGCTGGAGAAGTTGGGGTTATGCAAGTGTGTAGGTGGGAATCCCATTCCACCCCCTTCCCCTTGTCCAGCCATGCTGCGGAAAAGATAATGGATACGCCTGTGGGGCAGGTCTTCCGCGATCCCCACATGCAGACATAGATTCCCTGTTCCGATTTCCACCACTTGTCCCAGCACAGGCTCACCCCCCCATGGTTCCTGGTAATGGTCCGTAATCATTCCCCAGTCGCTCCCAGTCAGCTGTACCATCCCCCATGTCTCTGCTCAGCTTCCTGAGCCACCACCACCTTCCCAGGGGAATCTGTCCTCTGCAGGTCAGGCACACGCGTTTCCCCTCAGTGACCCCAACCCGTGTGGCCACAACCTTTATGCTGGGGCAGGGGAGGGAGGCCTCCCCGTGGGTGAACCCGGTCTGACTGGGGTATCGGGTGGAGTTAAATCCCAGCCACCCTGGCCATCTTCCCACATGGGAATAGGTAGTGATCTCCTCCACGTTACCTTCGCTGTCCCTCGCAGTCACAACCAGTGCTCTCTCCCCTGAGCACCCAAAAATGTGGGAGTCCTCCACGTCACCTCGCCTCCCAGTGTCCATTCCTATCAGGGCGAGTAGGAGTATGCCCCCCATCCTGTCGAAATCCTTTCTGTAGGGAGACATAAGAGCATATAGCCAGGTTCCGAACAGATTCGCTGGCTTGGGTAAAGCATAGTCGAGTCTTGCAACCTCGACTCAATACAAACACTCTTAAACAATAATACTTAAACTACCAACCACCTTATTTAAAATTTAACTAAAATACCCCAACTTAACAATCTCAAAATTAAATAACAGAAGCTATGTACATCAGCCGCCCGTCCCCGGGTGCCCAGGTTAATCCCCGTTCGGGCTACAGCACACTACTCCCTTCGGTGTGGCCACCCTGACCTGTACCTTTGGTCCCTCGCAGCCTGCGGCTGCTGGCTGGGGACCTCTGTCCTCAGATCGATCCCCGACTTGAGGGGCTGCCCTTTTAAACTGGGGAGCCGGTCACCACGGTTTCTTTGGCCGTGGCGTTCGTGGGGACCTTCTAGGGACTCTGGCTGGTGGGGGTTTTCTGGCTGGTGGGTCTTCAACCCGAGCCACTGTCCCCTCTTGTGCGGTCTGTGGAATCTCCACTGCCGCTGGCTGGGGATTTCTATCCTCAGGCTGTACCTCTTCTAAACCTGTGTCAGGGGCAGGTAACTCTCTGCCCTCAGGTCCCACCTCGTCTGAGTCCCAGGTGAGTGGGGGAGTGTCCCAAACGGTGGGTGGGATGGTCCTTCCCTTAAAACAAGCCACTGCACCTGCTTGTGCAGACTGAGTTTGCTCCTGCTGCAGGCTGAAGATTTTTTTCCTCAGACCTTGCCCCAACTGCCTGTTCCCTTCTCTCGGATTTAAACAACTTACATAGGTTAATGTGGAACCATTTGGTGCACCGAGGCAGCTTTATGGCATATACCATGGAGCTTGCCTTATCTACAATGCTGTAGGGCCCCATGTATAATGGTTCTAGACTGCCTACCCGATCAAAATTCCTAACCATAACCTGATCCTCTATCTCCCACTCGTGGTGCGTACGGGGTTCTAATAGCAGTCGGTTACTCCGATGCTGTTTTCCCATGTTGCTAGCAGCCTGCCAGTGAACCTGTTTAAGGTGTTCAAACAGATTCCTGACGAAGCTGTCCCGGTTCACCTCTCTGAGCTCACCCTCCGTGAGCACCAGGGCTAGCACATGGGTCGGGGTCTGCATAACCCTACCAGTCATGAGCTTGTGTGGGGATTACCCTGTGCTTTTTGACTGGCTGGCTTAGATCCCCATTAGGACCAATGGTAAGACTTCTACCCACTTTCTAGGTGAGTCTACCGTCTCTTTCCTCAGCCTTTCTTTCAAGGTTCTGTTCATCCTCTCTACAATCCCTGAGGACTGTGGGTTGTGTGCAACATGCCATTTCCCCTCTATGCCGAGTACCATAAGGGTATTCTGCATGACCTGCCCGGTAAAGTCGCTCCCTTGGTCAGACTCCACGTACTGTGGTAACCCCCATCGTGAGAACACCTCCCTGACCAGGATCCTGGCTGTACTCAGAGCTGTGGCTGTTTGGCAGGGGAAGGCTTCTACCCACTTTGTGAACACATCCACCAGGACTAGGCAGTAATTACAGCCTCTCTGGGCGGTGGGTAGGGGCCTGATGTAGTCGACCTGGATCGACTGCCATGGTCCCTCTACCCTCCTGATGTGTCCCATAGGTACCTTCCTTTTGTGTGGGTCAGGGTTGTTAGGAGCACAGACCAGACATTTGGCACAGAACTCGCGGACATCTTCCCTGAGTCCTGGCCACCATCCTGCCTGTTCCACCCGCTGCCAGGTGGTCTCAGGCCCGGGATGCCCCGCTCCTGGACCCTCATGGGCCAATTGAAGGAATTCCCTCCTGTGCTGCTGTGGTACTAACCATTGCTCTCCCTTAATCAGCATGCCTCCCTTTACAGAGAGGGCTGCTGCGCTGTAAGGGCCCTCTCCCCTTTTCCCTTCTGCCACTGCACTGAGGACTGCCTTGAGGACGGGTTCTTGGGTTTGGACCGTCTTAAGGTCCGGGGTTAAAGCTACCCCTGCACTCCCCCATGTCCCATTCCTACCCGTGACTGTTGCTATAGGACGGGACCCATATGGGTCCCAGAAAATGCCTGTGCGGGCACCCTCCTTAGCTAGCATGTCGGCCTGCCGGTTGCCCTCACTCCGGGGTTCTGCGGAGGAATGGGCTTTCACCTTATGGATGAAAAGCTCCCCTTCCTCCCCCACTGCTGCTAAGATTTTCTCCAGCAGCGGTTTCACTGTGAGGGGTCTCCTGTCAGCAGAGGTGTATCCGTGGTGGGACCAGATGGCCAGGTACTCCGTAGACGAATTGCATGTGAACATGCTGTCCGGACAAATCGTATATGGTGTGGGGAAGATCTCGGGGTGTGTAACCATATACACTACCACAGACAGTTCAGCCTGCTGGGCGCTCATGGTGCTGGGGAGCTTAATTGCCAGGGCAAAGTTTGCCAGTGGGTCATAAACTCCACACCCCGTGAGTCGCTCACCAGCAGATACTGTGCTGGAGCCATCCACATAGATTTCACGGCCTGTGGGGTGTATCCCGGCCCATAAACCTATGTCTACTTTCCAAACCCTTTCTATGGAACACCGGTGGGCTGTTCCAGGATACACCAGGTTAGCTGCGAGCTTTGGCTCGCAGAGCCCTTTTACTTTTAGGTCCATCTGTGAGAGAAGCAGGGTCCAGCGAGCAATGCGGGCACTGCTCACTGTCCCATCCTTGATTCTCCCGTCCAGGAGCACCTGGGTGGGCGTGTGATGGGTGAGGAAGGTGATAGGAGAGGTGCCTGTGAAGATCAGCGATCTTTTCACAGCCCAATGTGTGGCCAAGAGGTGACTTTCACAATTGGAGTAGCTCTTCTCCACATCTGTGAGTATCCTGGAGGAGTAGACCACCGGTCTACATCAGGCTGTCCCTGCTGGCTACTACCTCCAGGAAGAACTCTTTCCCTCCATCTATGGCCCCTAGAGCTGGTGCGGTCTGCAGATCTTTCTTGAGCCTGACAAATGCTGCCTGGCACCCCTCATCCCAAACCCACTCCATTCCCTTATGCAGGAGTCGGAGCAGAGGGGCTGCTGTGGCCGCATAGTCCTCAATGAAGTCTCTGCAGTACCCGGTTAGCCCTAGAAACGATCTCACTCCCGTGACTGTGTTGGGGACTGGTAACTCCTGTACTGCTTCCCGTCTAGCTTTATCTATGGCCCTTTTCCCAGCGCGTATTGTCAGGCCCAGGAATTTCACCCCCTGCTGGCCAATCTACACTTTCTTTGGGTTCACTTTAAAACCTTCCTGTCTGAGCAGTTCCAGCAGTTCGGCCAGAAGTGGGCCATGCTCCTCTCTCGAATCGGTGAATAGGAGCAGGTCATCCACGCATTGTACCAGCCGCCTGGGTTGGCTGAAGCCCTTTAAACTGTTTGCCATGCATTGGTGGAAAATGCTGGGGCTATTGTGGAATCCCTGAGGCAGACAGTTCCAGGTGTACTGTTGCCCTTTAAAGGTAAAGGCAAACTTGTACTGATCCTCTCTCCTTAAAGGGATGGACCATAACCCGTTGGAGATATCCAGCACCGTGAAAGTGGTCGCAGATGCTGGGATACTTCCTATCAGGTTAGCAATTGCTGCTACCGTGGGTGCACAGGCTGGGATGTTACTGTTGAGCACCCAATAGTCCACAGTGGCCCTTCAGGAGTTGTCCGGTTTTCTAACTGGCCACAGTGGAGAGTTCACGTGGGTGGCTATCGGTCTCAGGACCCCCTGTTGCACTTAGGAGGACATGGGTGCTTCCATGTCTGGCTCCACTTCCCTGGGGAAGTTATATTGCTTTTGTGGTCGGGCCATAGTTTTCCAATCTACACTGACCTTGAACCCGTTGAACCTCCCACAGTCGTGTTTCTGTGTGGCAAATGTGGCTAGGTGGGCTCGCACAAATTCCTGGAACTCCCTTGGGGTATTACTGACAATGAGTTCGAGGTTATAACCCCCTTTAGGCTTCATGGTGCACAGGGTCCCCTTCCCCTGTTTCCCTGGGATGACTACTACTCTGCCTTCCTTTCCTGTGTTTGCCCCCCATAGGCAGTGATTCCTCAAATCCACTAGGATCCCATGGTCTACAATAAAGTCGGCTCCCAGGATCCCTTTTCCACCCTCCACTTCCCACTTCATTAGGATACAGGTCCACTTAGAGCGGAGTGTTCCTAAACGAATGGTCAGCGAGATGGAAAATAAGCCAGCCTGTTCTTTACCTGTGGATCCCGACAGACTGTATGGGACCCCGTTAGATAGTGGTGAGGTGGAGGGGTTAGCTGAATGGATCATGGTACATGCTGCTCCTGTGTCCAGCAGATAGGTCCCCTTTACCTCTTCTACCTCCATCTCAACGAGGGGTCTCTTCCATAAGTCATAGGTAAGGGAACACAGGTAAACAGGCTGCGCTGGCTCTAGTCAGGGTTGTGGGTTAGATGGGGCTGATGGGGTCAGCGTGCTGGTGGTGGCTGCTACCTTCCCTGGGCCAGTCAATAGGGTTCTCATGGCGTCCAAAAATGACTCGACCGTGGTGGGAGGGATTCCTGTCTCTGCCTTTTGGGCTGGGGTTGAGTCTGCTCTTTCCCTTGTTATCTTTCAAGGATTCTTACACTCCTTCCTCCAATGTCCATTCTTCCCACACCCATAACAGTTGAGCTTTGTGCTGGAAGGGTTATTCCCTTCCTGATGCCACTCCTTCCTATACACCGGCCACAACCTGTCTGCAAAAGCCTGCGGGGCTTCTCCTACGAGCTGCACTGTTTTTTCCACCCGGGAGTAAGGACTTCCCTCATTTATCCCCATGGCCTCAAGAATTTCCTCCTTGAGCTCCCCATAATCACACTGTTCCATCTTACATTGGTCAGAGAGGGGCTGGAAGAGCTTACTCTCCAGGCAGAATAGCAGCATTTTGGCCTGTCCAGCATCATTGCACTCGTTGATGCTGCTTGTTCCACTTCCCTGAAGTGGACCGAGGGATCCCCATTTGCCGCAAGTTTAGTTAAATGGCTTACCATGGCCCTAAGCTGTTAGGTGCTGTGGGGAACTACGAACTGGTTTTGGAGGGGTCCCTCATCCCCGTTATCAGCGGGCGGGCCGAACCTTTGCTGCCGGGCCGGGCACATCGACCCCAGTCCCAGCCTCTCTTGCTGGGGGTTTTCCTCCTCAGCTTCTGCCCCTTATTCCACTCCCCCCCGCCAGATTTCGCTAAAGCTTGGCACTACGGGTGGTGGTCGTGGGCCCTCCTGCTCCTCAACCGGGTAGTACCTTGGCACTACCTGTGGTGTCTGAACCGTCCTCCCCAGGTTCCCTGTGAAGTCGACCTGGGCTGCACTAGGGCTTATGAGGCACACCTTGCCTTTTGCCGTCCTTAGAACAAGGTTCAGACTCTCTATTTGCTTCTGGCAGGGGCCATGGTCTACATCCTCAAACCCCTATGCGCCCACTATCTTATAGGCTGCCTGTAACCTTTTACTTGCTCCTCCTGCTCTCTTACTTGTCTTGCTAGGCAGGCATTCTTTTCCCACAACCCCAGCTCATTGTTGTTGGCCTCGGTGACCTGACACAGTAAATATTCCTGCTGGGTCTTATGCTCCCTCACTAACTACACCTTTTCCTGGTGCAGAGCCTGCAATGCTAACAGTAACTTCTCCCCTGCTAGGGCCTTTGTTTGGACTTCCAGGGCTGACTCCCGAGTCTCAGCTGCCTGTGCTTCAACGACCCTGTCCAAAAGCTGGATCTGTTTCTTGAAGCACATCAGCCAGACTGCCTTTTCTATGGATTTTTTATGATCCTTCCCTTCTGTCCATTTAGCTGCAACATCTACCGGGCGCCCAGCCTTTAACAGATTAGTGACCCATTTTTTTTCCATATTCACCTTACTGAACACATAATTTGAAATCCTCTCCTCCATTACAGTTCTCTCTTCCAAATCAGTGTCCACTGCATTGCATCCCTTTTGGCAAGGTCCTGTCGCAGTCGCCATTATTTAGGGGATGATGGTGTGTGTCAGCTCCACCTCTGACTTCTGAGCGGTCCAAATCGCTCCCACTCCCTGGGTTCTAGACCTTGGACTTATTTGGGGGTTGTGACAAAGTGCAGCAGACAACTGGTTTTGGTGTAAGGAAAAAAAACTGGGTTTATTGAAGTCACAAATGAACTTGTAACATTAGGATTACACTGAGATTATACAGACTTACAAAGTACACTTAGTTAAGAATGGGGAACACACGGCATAACGAGGGAAAATCACGCTACTAATCTCCTTACCCTTGTGCCACCCCCAAAACCTAACTAAATTGAACTAGGAGAGGTCAGGGATCATGCTCACCAGCCAGGGTTCCTTGACAGTTTGAAATCCAGCCAGGTAAACCGGTTGCAGTTTTGGGGTAAGCTCTTTGTGTCCTCTGGGGCCTGCCGTCCCCACGTGGTCCTGGTCTGTGGAATCTGCGAAGGTTCTTCAGTTGGGTGGAGGGCGCAGTTGTGGGTGGTCGACCTTCGTGGAGGGCTGCAGTTGCGGCCTTGTCTTCGCTTGAGCCTGCCACCCCGTGCCTCTCGCCGTGATGTTGCCTGTGGACCTGCAAACCTCCAGATCTCCTTCCTCCGCTTGGCTTAGCTACTTCTCCCTGCTTAAACTCTGCTTCAACCGCTCCAAAACTGCTCACCCTTCAAAACTGCTCATCCCCTTTGTAACTGGTGGCCCAGTTATACTGTTTCTTTCGAATTTCTTATCTAAAACCAAATCAAGGTTAGTTCTTTGTCTGATTTGGGCTTCTTCAGGTGATTGTTGTCTTGTTGTTTTTAATGGGCTCGCATGATATTTATCATTGTCTTCCTGTCCCCGTAACTAGTCTTGAACTGAAAGCCATTGTATATGTGGAGTATTGATGGGTTCGCATTATTGCATTGATTGCTGCCTTCCTGCCTTAGTAGTTGGTAGCGATTATTTGTGCAAGATTTTGATAGGCTTTAGTTTCATGTAAGATGAAGTCTTTCTCTGGGTTGATTGTTTTAAAGGGAAGAATGCGTATTCTGTCTCCTCTCGTCCTAGCCTCCTGTCTGCAGAGTTCTATACTTAACTCCGCAGTTGGGTCCTCTGTCATAAAAGTCCAAAAGTCATATCCTTGTTGATGATATGAAAAATGTGGGAATTTTGAGAACTCTTCACTAATAGGTCTCACTTTTTCTTCAATTGGGTGGAGGTCCTGTGCATCTACCCTGTGACCTAAATAGACTACCTCTTTCACTTGGAATGTGCACTTTTCTTTTTTATAACGCACTCCCACCTGTGAAAAACACTTCAAAACTTCTTCGAAGTTCACCAAATGCTCCTTTTCAGTGAGTCCTGTCACCAAAACACCATCTAAATAAACTATAGCGTCAGGCAATCCCTGCAGTAAACTTTCCATTGTCCTCTGGAATATGGCGTACACGAAGGATACACCAAAAGGCAAACGGGTATATTGACATAACCCTTTGTATGTATTAATTGTGACAAACTTCTGGGAGGCCTTCTCTAACTCCAACTGTTGATAAGCATGGCTCATTTCAAGCTTCGTGTAGATGGTTCCACCTGCCAGTTTAGCATACAGGTCTTCAATTTTTGGTATAGGGTGTCTGTCCAACTTGGCACTTTATTAACAGTCGATTTGTGATCTCCACAAATTTGAACACTTTGGTCAGGCTTAAGTACGGCGATTATTAGTGCTGCCCATTCCAAGAACTGCACAGATTATATCACTCCCAGTTTCTCTAATCTATCCAATTCGGCATCTACCTTTTCCTACATTGCATAAGGTACTGGTCTTGCCTTCATAAATTAGGGGGTAGAGTCTGGATCAACATGAATTTTTGCTTATAGCCCTTGGATCTTCCCAAATTCATCTTGGAAAACGGAGGCGTGTTTTTGTAGTAGCTCAGGTAACCCAGTGGCTCTCAGTTGGAAGATCTCAGTCCAGTCCAATTTCATTTCTTTCAACCAGTTTCGTCCAAGGAGACCTGGCCCCTCACCTTTAACCACCATCAAGGGTAATTTCACTTATTGACTTCCGTACTGTACAGTAACACTGCCTTTGATTTTGATGTTTTCTCCTGTGTAGGTTTTCAATTTGGCATCTGTTTCTGCCAAATTTAATTTAAATTCCCCATGATTCAGGTATTTAAAGATATTCTCACCTATCACCATAGAGGAAGCTCCTGTATCCACCCCCATTCTGATAGGCCTATTATTCACCTTAACTGTTACATAGATTGGTTCTATTCTCCCTACAATTAAATTATACAATGAATAAATATCTGACTGTTACTTCAGGCTATTCTATGTTCTGAATCTCATGAGGTTTCTTCTCTTGATTGAAAGCCTACCTGATTTTACCCTTGCAATATCTCATGAGGTGTCCATTTCGATGACAGTAAAAACATTTGATTTTTTTAAAACTTCCACCTCTGTTACCATTATTCCATATTTTTGCTGCACAGTCATTTCTTTTTATCTGTCTGTAAGCTGTTGCTGCTTCCCGCTTCTCATCAGGGCTTTACATTTTCGTGCCCTGTTTGGCTGGGGCTCCCTACCCAAAGTGGAGGACGGTGCCATTTTGCGCTCCCTGAATGGCTTTCGAGTCCCTCACTGCGCCTCCCATAGCCAGTGCTATTTCCTGCGCCTTCTGAAAATCCGGAATTCAGACAGTAATCTCTTCTGAATCAAATATTCATTTATACCACACACCAAACGATCTCTAAGCATTTCATTTACAGATGTACCAAGCTCACAATATTCTGTTAACTGTTTTAGACTTGCCACATAATAAGCAACTGTCTCCCCTGGGGCTCTATTTTGAACAAAGACAAAAAACAAAGAAAAGTACAGCACAGGAACAGGCCCTTCGGCCCTCCAAGCCTGTGCCGATCATATTGCCCGTCAACTAAAACATTTTGCACTTCCGGGGTCCGTATCCCTCTATTCCCATCCTATTCATGTATTTGTCAAGCTGCCTCTTAAACACCACTATCGTACCTGCTTCCACCACCTCCTCTGGCAGCGAATTCCAGACACTCACTACCCTCTGCGTAAAAAACTTGCCCCGCACATCTCCTCTATAGTTTTCTCCTCTCACCTTAAATCTATGTCCCTCGTAATTGACTCTTCCACCCTGGGAAAAAGCTTCTGACTACCTACTCTGTCCATGCCACTTATAATTTTGTAAACTTCTATCAAGTCACCCCTCAATCTCCGTCACTCTAGTGAGAACAATCCGAGTTTCTCCAACCTCTCCTCATAGCTAATAACCTCCAGACCAGGTAGCATCCTGGTAAACCTCCTCTGCACCCTCTCCAATGCCTCCATATCCTTCTGGTAATGTGGTGACCAGAATTGCACGCAATATTCCAAATGTGGCCTAACCAAGGTTCTATACAGCTGCAGCATGACTTCCCAGCTTTTATACTCAATACCCCTGCCAATGAAGGCAAACATGCCATATGCCTTCCTGACTACCTTATCCACCTGCGTTGCCACTTTCAGTGACCTGTGGACCTGTACACCCAGATCCCTCTGCCCGTCAATGCACTTGAGGGTTCTGCCATTTACTGAATAATTCCTGCCTGTATTAGACCTTCCAAAATGCATTACCTCGCATTTGTCCGGATTAAACTCCATCTGCCATTTCTCCGCCCAAGTCTCCAACCGATCTATATCCCGTTGTATCCTTTGACAATCCTCTTCACTATCTGCAACTCCTCCAATCTTAGTGTCGTCTGCAAACTTACTAATTAGCCCAGTTACATTTTCCTCCAAATCATTTATGTATACTACAAACAACAAAGGTCCCAGCACTGATCCCTGCAGAACTCCACTAGTCACAGCTCTCCATTCAGAAAAGCACCCTTCCACTGCTACCCTCTGTCTTCTATGACCAAGCCAATTCTGTATCCATCTTGCCAGCTCACCTCTGATCAATGCGACTTTACCTTCTGTACCAGTCTGCCATGAGGGACCTTGTCAAAGGCCTTACTGAAATCCATGTAGATAACATCCACTGCCCTTCCATCGTCGATCATCTTTGTCACTTCCTCGAAAAACTCGATCAAGTTAGTGAGACATGACCTCCCCTTCAAAAAACCATGCTGCCTCTCACTAATACGCCCATGTGCTTCCAAATGGTAGTAAATCCTGTCACGAAGAACCTTCTCCAATAATTTCCCTACCACTGACGTAAGGCTCACCAGCCTGTAATTTCCTGGATTATCCCTACTACCCTTCTTAAACAATGGAACAACATTGGCCATTCTCCAGTCCTCTGGGACCTCACGTAGCCAGTGAGGATACAAAGATTTCTGTCAAGGCCCCAGCAATCTCCTCCCTTGCCTCCCTCAGTACCCTGGGGTACATCCCATCTGGCCCTGGGGACTTATCCACCTTAATATTCTTCAAGACGCCTAACACCTCTTTTTTGATCTCAACATGATCCAGGCTATCTACACACTCTTTCCTAGACAAATCGACCGCTAAGTCCTTCTCTTTGGTGAATACTGATGGGAAGTATTCATTTAGAATCTCTCCCATTTCTTTTGGCTCCACACACAGATTCCCACCTCTGTCCCTGAATGGGCCTACCCTTTCCCTGGCTACCCTCTTGCTTTTTACATATGTATAAAAGGCCTTGGGATTTTCCTTAATCCTGGTTGCCAGTGACTTTTCATGACCCCTTTTAGCCCTCCTGACTCCTTGCTTAAGTTTCTTCCTACTTTCTTTATATTCTCCACAGGCTTCATCTGTTCCCAGCCTTCTAGCCCTTACGAGTGCTTCCCTTTTCTTTTTGACTAATCTCACAATATTTCTTGAATTAAATTTGAACCGTTGCCAACTGAGGGCTTGGGCTGGAAATGATTCTTCACAAGGTTCACTAAATCATCAAAACTTTTCGAATCTGGGGCACTGGGTGTCATTAAACTTCGATCAATCCATAAATTTTACTCCCACATGTGGATAAGAGGATCGCTCGCCTCCTCTCCTCCCCGCAATTTCATCAACTTGGTAAAAAAACATGAGGCATGCAACATAATAAGACCAATCATCCACCATTGGGTTGAAAGGATCAACTTTTCCAAACTGCGGCATGCTTCGAGGGGACTGCTTTACTGATGAGGATGGAAATTGTACTGACGATTACCGAGCAAGGTACTGTCCAATTGCGGTTCTCTTGATTTCCTTCCTCGCTTTTCCTTGCTTTTTTCACCTTATCGCCAGTTTGTTGGGTCCTGGCCACTAGTTTAGTTGTACTAATGGATCCGGGTTGCACGCTTGTTTTGGGATGACCAAGTTGGTACCATAGACAGAGCAGATCAGTAGACAGTTCTTATGTAGAACACATTCTATTTATTTACAAAGGAACTCAGCAGCTACACTTGTGTGCTTACACCTCAAACCCTGTCTCTACATTACAGACTCTTACTCTAGACTACTCACCATTGACTGCAGACGAATGAGTTAGCCCATGCTACTCTGTCATTGGATAATAAGATCATGTGGCCTTCTATTGTAACGTTCTTCTTAAAGGTATATTATACATAAGAGTATTACACACGGGAAATTCATTGTTCAGCAGTGAATGGTGACACTATCTTGGAAGTCTGTAAACTCTAAAGTTCCACCTACTTAAAAAAATCTTCAACATGAATCACAATTCCATGCTTCTAATTCCACTGGGACTCAACCAAGGCCCAGACCAGTCATAAAATTGCAGTCTTTGGAGGAAATGATTCTTACAACACAGCATTGTTTCAGGTTTAAATAAAAAAATTAGAACAGGAACAAGTAAACACACTTCTTTACTCAATAGGGCCAATTAAAGATTATATCATTGCACAGCAAGATATTAATGAGTCACCCACCAAATTTGAGGAGGTTTTAAAATCCTTTGACGTTTATTTCACCTTGAGATCCAAAAAATATTGGAAAGAGCTAAATTTACTAAGAGAGTGCAACTGCCTGGGGAAGCTGCCGATTCCTTCATACATGATCTTCACAGGATGCCTGAGGAGTGTGAATATGGAGATTTAAAGTTTGAGCTCATCCGAGACAGGATTGTGGTGAGTGTTGCAAATGATTCACTCTCTGACCTCCTGCAAGCAAAAGATGATCTTACCCTGGACAAGGCAATCCAGCTGGTTAGACTATCTAAGTTACGTGAGCAACACAGGACAATCCTAAAGGGAGAGAACACTTCATGGGGCAGAAGCCAACACTCAGTCCAGCTTATCAGGTAACAAAAATGCAGGGGCCACATAAGTCAGGGAAAGCAATCCCTGAACTGCCCAGCAGATCAACCTTGCCAGCTCTGTGGTGCGAAGCGCCCTCACAGGAGAGATCAGTGTCCTGCAAGTACAACCCAATGCTTCCACTGTAACGTACAGGGACACTTTGGTAAACTGTGCAAGTCAAAAACCACAGCTCCACACAGATAGCTCAAAGGTCATCCACGAGGCCGAGACCGAAAATCCTGAAGACACATAGCCGTGCTTTTGCGTGAAGTAAAAGATTGCAGTTCTTCATTCTGGAATGCTGACATCCTGGTAAACGGTCATCTAACAAATTTTAAATTAGATGGAGGTGCCAGAGTGACAGTCCTGTCAGACAAGAAACTCAAAGGACGCTCCACTTTATGGAGCAGGGGGAATCCAACTCCCGGTCATCGGCCTGATCCTGGAGCCATTCAGGTATGGCAGCAAACAGATCTTTTGTTTGATGTACATCATTTGTAACCAGCCTTTCTCTCTCCTGAGCAAGGATGCCTGCATCACCCTGGATCTCCTCCAGACAGCGGAGCATGTCAAGACCACCACTGTTGTTAGCCAGCCATAACAGCACGGTCCTGAGTGCTCAAACACTAAAGAGTATTCAAACTCGGATTTCACCTGTGATCTCTCTTCCCTCTTTGCAGAACAGATTTGTCCATTATCATTGCAGGGTCTGAAAATCACCCATTAGTTAGACCAATTTACCACCCACGAGATTACCATCTCACTTCCAGTGCAAGCGGTACCAGAGAATGATCCGCAGTCTGAGAAGCCTCTACCTCTAACTACAATGATGATACAGCTAGTCAGTAAAGCAACCACTGCCCACGCACTGCACACAGCCCTCATGCCATAACCGCAAGGGATGCTGGAACCTGGTACCAGTCTCTCACCATCGAAACAAAACTCAGAGGTTAGTGTACCACTAAACCACCTCACCACAGGAGCGATCTTCCTCAGCCTCAGAGGGCTTCTACACTGAGAAAGAAAAAGAAAAAGCAGTGCCAAGCAGACAAATACAATGTTTGTCCATCCCGTAAGGAACAATCAAGAGTAACAGCAACCATGCATCAATACAGCAGCCAAACTGACCATGCCAGTCCAACCCCCAAGCCAACAGCAAAAACCAGAACCAACAGAGCCTGCCATTCATCTGACAGAATGATGAACGGGATGTGGAAGGGTTATATGGCCTCCCGACCAACTGAGCCTCTAACTTCAAGGACTTGAAGGGGGGACATGACATGGTGAGAATGTTGTTAATACTAATGCTGTAACAGCAATAATGTTGGGATAGCATTAAGATTGTAACAATAAGGTAAATGCATAAGATTTATAACAACCTAAGACTTGACATAAACTAATGTAACTATATCCATGGGATAAAGACTTTGGGGGAGGTGTAGAATAAGGGTCTGGAATATACAGGGTTAATGTGGGACTGAGTACAGTACTGCCCACACAGTGATATAAGAAGGCACATGGCCCAGAGCCAAGGTCAATGTAGTGTTGGCCAGAGACGTGTTAAGATCTAGACATGGAGATAGCTCCTTGCCTGTACCTTTTCCGCTCTATATGCATATAGTTTACAAGTAGTTAATGAAGACTTGCTGTTAACATACAGAAGACTATAAAGACTTCTTTAATAGACATATTCTGTAACCAACACCATCACAACAAATCCCACTTTAGTTTACACCTGTAGGCTGCTGCTGTGAGCGCCCATCACACTAACTCTCCTGCTTTCAGATGAACACTGAAGGAACCTTGAAAGTCTAAAGATTTTCTAAGGCTGCCATCTCAAAATGGTACCAGCTCCTGATCTTCTGTCAGCTGATTCTGGCATTCCCTTGCTGACTCCTGCCCCTGTCACCTAATTGAGTGGGCCCCGTGCGTCACTTCCACTAAGTGGCCGGCCCCACATGTGATTGCAGGTGGCTGGCCCCTTCCAAACTACTCAGGACCACCGGTGACTTCCAGGTCCACTGGTGGGACCTACGCCTACTCCATTGAACTCTGGCTAAGGTTTAAGTTTAACATCTCACCTGAAAGATAGTACCTCCAACAGTGCAGCACTCTCTCAATGCGACAGTGAATCGCCAGCCTATAGTTTATCCCTCAAATCTCTGACTCAGAGAAAAGAATGCTATAAACTGAGTCACAATGTGACTGTGCTATTGAACAAAGAACAAAGACCAAGAACAAAGAAAAGTACAGCACAGGAACAGGCCCTTCGGCCCTCCAAGCCTGCGCCGATCATATTGCCCGTCAACTAAAACATTTTGCACTTCCGGGGTCCGTATCCCTCTATTCCCATCCTATTCATGTATTTGTCAAGCTGCCTCTTAAACACCACTATCGTACCTGCTTCCACCACCTCCTCTGGCAGCGAATTCCAGACACTCACTACCCTCTGCGTAAAAAACTTGTCCTGCACATCTCCTCTATAGTTTTCTCCTCTCACCTTAAATCTATGTCCCCTAGTAATTGACTCTTCCACCCTGGGAAAAAGCTTCTGACTATCTACTCTGTCCATGCCACTCATAATTTTGTAAACTTCTATCAAGTCGCCCCTCAATCTCCGTCACTCTAGTGAGAACAATCCGAGTTTCTCCAACCTCTCCTCATAGCTAATAACCTCCAGACCTGGTAAACCTCCTCTGCACCCTCTCCAATGCCTCCATATCCTTCTGGTAATGTGGTGACCAGAATTGCACGCAATATTCCAAGTGTGGCCTAACCAAGGTTCTATACAGCTGCAGCATGACTTCCCAGCTTTTATACTCAATACCCCTGCCAATGAAGGCAAACATGCCATATGCCTTCCTGACTACCTTATCCACCTGCGTTGCTACTTTCAGTGACCTGTGGACTTGTACACCCAGATCCCTCTGCCCGTCAATGCACTTAAGGGTTCTGCCATTTACTGTATAATTCCTACCTGTATTAGACCTTCCAAAATGCATTACCTCGCATTTGTCCGGATTAAACTCCATCTGCCATTTCTCCGCTCAAGTCTCCAACCGATCTATATCCCGTTGTATCCTTTGACAATCCTCTTCACTATCTGCAACTCACATTGGGAGGAGAGGTTACTTGGATACAACAGGAAGAATAACTTTGGTCGACATTCATTGCCCTTTCAATCCACATCCTGACCCTCATTCCACAAGTTGTGAGTATTGTCTGGATACGTTTTTGTTTTTCAACATTGAATAAAGTGTTTAGTTGCATTTCTGTAGTTGTTTCTGTTCAAGGCTAGAATGAATTCCACTCAGCGAAGGGATAATTTAGTACCAATAACCCTACAAAATTGGTACCCAAGGTGGGGCCTTGATGTTGCGAGGCAACAATTTAGTTTTACTAAAGAAGGTATGAATATGCAAGCAATGACAAGCAGGAAAAGACCCTCTGTTCGATCCAGCCTGTCCCACACACTTGTAATACGTTATGATACCTACATACATCCAAAACCATGTGTTTCCCTGGGAGAGATGAAAAAACAGATTTTAAAAAACAGGCCAATTTGGGAAGAAAACCTTGAAAATTCTTCTCCATCATCACCCCAACATAGTGATCAAAACTAGACAGGAAGCCATTCTGACACCTTACACCTCCTTTCAGTGCTTATGATTTATATGGCGTCTACTCCAGCCAGAAACAGGATGCAGCTCTTGTTTGAAGGCATTCAGTGAATCAGCTTCCACAGCACATCCTGTTGGATTCAAGAACCACCTCCTGCCATCTAACCTAATTCTGGCTCTACACAGCTTAAAACCTCTCTAACCTATTTAACTGAATCAAGCAATCAACTGTAACAACCTATTCTGTTCATTGTCTTATAAACATCAAACACATCATTTCTAAGTCTCTAACAAAAACAAAAATAGCTGGAAAAACTCAGCAGGCCTGACAGCATCTGCGGAGAGGAATACAGTTAATGTTTCGATTCCATATGACTCTTCATCAGAACCTAAGTCTATGTTTTTCTAAAATGTAGATTCCCAGCTCTTTTAACCTATCTTGATAGCCAAGGTGCCTTATATCGGGAACTTGCTAAGAAAGACAGAAAACAGAAAAAGATGCACTATAATAGCAACAGTTTTGAGCTTTTGATCTTGTAAGATGGTGGTTGATGCCATGGTGGTCAACTCTTCTGTTAAACATCGCCTGGTGTGACTCAGGAGGTCCGCTATGGCATGGCAGCCTCTGCCGCATTTGCTGCAGAGGAAGACAGTGAGCTGAGAAGGAACACAATTCGCTGGCCTCTGTTTTCTCTGGGACCACTTCTCGGCCAGCTGAGTTGCACGTTTATGTATACCATATCTTAGGGCTTACACTGTCCACATAGGTTTTCACTTGCTCACAGAAGTGAAGCAAGTTTGTCTGGTCTGACTTAAATTCAAATGGAAATGGGCCAGGTGTAAAATGTACTGTCTGTTGGCTATTGCCCAGTTAACAGTCCTGTCCATGACCAATTTCACCATCACTGAGCCTGTGTAATTTATGTCTTTTGCCTCTACTTTCTTGTCATACTTTGAGGTTATAATCTGGGTTTATTTTATCTATGTCATTTAATGTTTCACATAGCTAAAATGCAAGTTCCTCTAATATTCCCTCATTGCTTATCTTATTTGCTATGAGAACAGCTAAGTGAGCTAAGAGTCAGTTGTTATTCCTATCTGTGCTACGTTTCACTTATGCTATTAGCCAGGCTATGGTGCATTCTTTTAATCTTTTAATTAATTCATTGTTATGTAGGAATGACTCACATGAGGGATCTCCAGATAAATGTTATGTAATTTCTCTAATACAATTAAAAAAACAAATGGATATAAAACACTTGTGAATGAAGAATTCAACCAAAAGTTTGCCTCTATGACACATTTTACAACCTCAATACATCCAATAGTACTTTAAATCAATAAAGTACTTTTTAAAAGGTAACCACTGTTGAAATATAGGAAATGTAGCTGTCAGTTTGTACACTGCTAACAACAATGAAATAAATGACCAAATGATCTCTTTTGGCTGGATGTTGTCTTTCAGACATTCAAAGGACATTTGATGAAATATCACATATTAGACTTGTAGCAAAAGATAAGGCTGAAGCATTTGCTACAATCTTCAGCCAGAAGCACCGAGTGGATGATCCATCTCGGTCCCCAGCATCACAGATGCCAGTCTTCAGCCAATTCGATTCACTCCAAGTCATATCAAGAACGGCTGAAGGCACTGGATACTGCAAAGGCTATGGGCCCTGACAATATTCTGGCAATAGTACTGAAAGCTTGTGCACCAGAACTTGCCACAACCCTAGCAAAGCTGTTCCAGTACAGCTACAACACTGGCATCTACCCGGCTATGTTGAAAATTTCCCAGGTATGTTCTGTACACAAAAAGCAAGACAAATCCAACCTGGCCAATTACCTTCTCATCAGTCTAATCTCGATCATCAGTAAACTAATGGAAGGGTCAACAACAGTGCTATCAAGTGGCACTTGCTTAGCAATAACCTGCTCACTAATGCCCAGGCTTGGGTTCCGCCAGGGCCACTCAGCTACTGACCTCATTACAGCCTTGGTTCAAACATGTACAAAAGAGCTGAACTCCCGAGGTGAGGTGAGAGTGACTGCCCTTGATATTGAGGCCGCGAAAGGTAGGGAAAATCTCAAGATATTCTATAAGTATATCAATGGGAAGAGGATAACCAGGGAAAGAGTAGGGCCCATTAGGGACCAAGGGGGCAATCTATGGTTGGAGCCAGAGGACATCGGTAGAGTGTTGAATGAATACTTCTCATCTACCTTCACCCAAGAGAATGAGGATGAAGGTATGGAACTCGGGGAGAGAGACTGCGAGGTTCTTGAGCAAATTGATATAGGGAGTGACAAGATATTGGATGTGTTGACAGGCTTAAAAGTGAACAAATCTCCAGGTCCGGATGATCTGTGTCCCAGACTGCTGAGGGAGGCAAGGGAGGAGATCGCAGGGGCTCTGACTCAAATTTTTAATTTGACTGGAGAACAGCTAATGTGGTTCCGCTATTTAAGAAGAGTTGTAGAGAAAAGCCAGGGAACTACAGACCAATGAGTTTCACATCAGTGGTAGGGAAACTATTGGAGAAAATTCTGAAGGAGAGCATCTATCTCCACTTGGAAAGGCAAGGTTTGATCAGCATGGCTTTGTCAGAGAGAGGTCATACCTAACAAATTTGATTGAATTTTTGAGAAGGTGACCAGGTGTGTAGATGAGGGTAGTGCAGTTGATGTAGTTTACATGGATTTCTGCAAAGTCTTTGACAAGGTCCCACATGGGAGACTTATAAAGAAGGCAAATGCAAATGGGATACAGGGTAATTTGATAAGGTGGATTCAAAATTGGCTTAGTTGTAGGAGACAGAGGGTGATGACAGAAGGCTGCTTTAGTGACTGGAAGCCCGTGTCCAGTGGCGTACCACGAGGATCTGTCCCTCGGTCCCTTATTATTCGCCATTTATGGAAACGACATAGATTACGATGTGAGGGGTAGGATTAGTAAGTTTGTGGATGACACAAAGGTTGGCCGGGTGGTTAACAGTGAGGTTGAGTGCCTTGGGCTACAGGAAGATATAGACGGGATGGTCAATTGGGCAGAAATGTGGCAGATGGAATTTAACCCTGAGAAGTGTGAGGTGATACACTTTGGAAGGAGTAATTTGACAAGGAAGTATTCAATGAACGGCATGACACTAGAAAGTTCTGAGGAACAAAGGGACCTTGGCATGTGTGTCCATAGATCTCTGAAGGCAGAGGGCATGTTAGTGGGGTGGTGAAAAAGCCATATGGAACACTAGCCTTTATCAATCGAGGCATAGATTACAAAAGTAGGGAGGTCATGTTAGTTGTATAGAACCTTGGTGAGACCACAGCTGGAGTACTGTGTGCAGTTCTGGTCACCACATTTAGGAAGGATGTGATTACATTGCAGGGGGTGCAGAGGAGATTCACCAGGGATGTTGCCTGGGATGAAACATTTAAGTTATGAAGAGAGGTTGGATAGACTTGGGTTGTTTTCGTTGGAGCAGAGAAGACTGAGGGGTGACCTGATCGAGGTGTACAAGATTATGAGGGGTATGGACAGGGTGGATAAGGAGCAGCTGTTCCCCTTAGTGGAAGGGTCAGTCACGAGGGGACACAAGTTCAAGGTGAGGGGCAGGATGTTTAGGGGAGATCTGAGGAAAACCTTTTTTGCCCTGAGGGTGGTGATGGTCTGGAATGCGGTGCCTGGGAGGGTGGTGGAGGCGGGTTGCCTCACATCCTTTAAAAAGTACCTGGATGAGCACTTGGCACATCATAACATTTAAGGCTATGGGTCAAGTGCTGGTAAATTGGATTAGGTAGGTAGGTCAGGTGTTTCTCATGTGTCAGTGCAGACTCGATGGGCCGAAGGGCCTCTTCTGTACTGTGTGATTCTGTGATTTGACCGAGTGTGGCATCAAGGGGTCCTAGCAAAACTGGAGTCAATGGGAATCAGGGGGAAAACTCTCTGCCTGTTGAAGACATACCTAGCATAAAGGAAGACGGTTGTGGTTGTTGGAGGTCAGTCATCTCAGCTCCAGGACATCACTGTAGGAGTTCCTCAGGGTAGTGTCCTAGACCCAACCATCTTCACCTGCCTCATCAATGACCTTCCTTCCATCATAAGGTCAGAAGTAGGGGTGTTTGCTGATGGTTACACAATGTTCAGCACCATTCACAATTCCTCAGATACTGAAGCAGTCCATGTCCAAATGCAGCAAGACCTGGACAATATCCAGGCTTGGGCTGACAAGTGGCAAGTAATATTCATGCCACACAAGTGCCAGGCAATGACCATCTCCAACGAGAGAGATTTTAACCATTGCCCTTGACGTTCAATGGCATTACCATTGCTGAATCCCCCACTATCAACATCCTGGTGGTTATCATTGACCAGAAACTAAACTAGACTAGCCATATACATACTGTGGCTACAAGAGCAGGTCAGAGGCCAGGAATCCTGTAACAAGTAACTCACCTCCTGACTCCCCAAAGCCTGTCCACCTCTTCAAGGCACAAGTAAGGAGTGTGATGGAAAATTCTCCACTTGCCTGGATAAGTGCAGCTCTAACAACACTCAAGAAGGCTCGATACCACCTAAGACAAAGCAGCCTGCTCGATTGGCACCACATCTACAAACATTCACACCCTCTACCACTGACACACAGTGGCAGCAGTGTGTACCATCTGCAAGATGCACTGCAGGAACTCACCAAGCTTCCTTAGACAGCAGCTTCCAAACCCATGACTACTACCATCTAGAAGGACTTGGGCAGCAGACACATGGGAAAAGCACCACCAGGAAGTTCCCCTCCAAGCCACTCACCACCCTCACATTCCTGCACTGTCACTGGGTCAAAATTCTGGGACTCCCTCCCTAACAGCACTGTGGGTGTACCTATAGCACATGGACTGCAGCAGTTCAAGAAGGCAGCTCACCACCACCTTGTCAAGGGCGACTAGAGATGGGCAATAAATGCTGGCCCAGCCAGCGAAGCCCTCATCCCATGAATGAAAATAAAAAACAAATCCTTCTTGTGTGCAAGTAGTTGTGATGACCATCCCCTGGGTTTAAATGTATGAATGAACAATACTTCTGATTTAAAGCAAATGAGCGTTTTCTACGAGTCACTTTAAAATTGACTTCACAAACAGAGCGTTTGGGGGAAAATGCCACAGTCAATTTCAAAAATTAAAACACCTACACTTACAGACAGGTGCCAATAAAGATAATGGAATTCAGTTTGCCTCTCCCTGCTTCGTAATAGTTGAGCAATTGATGTGAGCAGCTTTTGTTCGCTTTGTAATGTCTCTTCTCTTCAGCTGAGACAGCAATGAAACTAGAAACAACTTGCCTTTCACATTCTCAAGATATCCTGCAATATTTCACAACTAATGAATTACTTTCTGTCGGCAAATGCAGCATCCAATTTGTGCAGAGCAAGATCCCACTAGTAAAAATCAGAAAACTGTCTATTCTGCTTTTTGTGGTGTTGGTTGCAGGACAAATGTTTGTCATGACACCCACTTTTCTTCAAATTTGACTCTCAGAAGCATTAAGTATCAAATCCTGAAAATATGAATAATTATCCTCACTGGCAATACTTTTCAGCCACTGTCCATTCAAACCTCAAAATTGTTTTACATTGGTTACATGTTAAAATTAAAGAAAGACTGCATTTCTATTTTCACAACCACTGGACATTTCAGAGTGCTTCACAGCCAATGAAGTGTAGCCACTGTTGTAATGTAGAAAACTTGGCAGCCAATTTGTGCACAGCAAGCTCCCACAATGTTTTGTTTTTTGTGACATTGACTGAATTATTAACATTGACCAGGACACTGGGTGAATGCCACATGCTCTTCTTCGAAATAGTGCCATGGGACCTTTTATATACAATCCAAATAGGCAGATGGGGCTTCAGCTTAATCATCTGAAAGACAGCACTCCTTCAGTACTGCTCTGGAGTGTCAGCCTAGACTTTCGTGCTCAACTCCTGGAGTGGGACTTGAACTTCAAACCCTCTATGACCCTAAGGTCATCGTTGACCTTCATGCTGAGAAAATTACAAGGACACGATCTGAGAACGTTGAATCCTGTTATCAAGGAGAGGGCCATGCGGCTATAAACACCTCAACGTTAAACTCAACTCACTCACCTTACAGTTAAGCTATTGTCCTCCAATTAAACTGTTACGATCGCAAAAGGTTTTAGATATTTTTCATTGTTATTCCAAAAGACAAATTAACTTCAAGTGTTTCCAGATTCTGGATTTCCACTATCTCTTGTGCATATAAAGCAATAAGTGTTAGCAACTGTATATTCTCCAATGATGCAATGATCACTGATCTAACAATGCAAGATTCACTCGAGTTTATAAATCTCTGTCAGAGATTCTTCTTGTCACTTTCACACTGATTTCTCGGGGATTTTTGGTGGTTGTGAAGATATACCACTGCTTTGTGGATTACATTCCAAAGTCCTGTTGCGTTAAATACACAGAGAGAAAAAAATAATCTTCAATGACTGCTGCCACAATCGGCTGCGATCTCTTGCAGCCGAAGAGGCGTCATTTACACACGCCACGTGATATTGCAGGAACCCTGAAACAAGTTAAAAGTGACTCAGTTTCGTCCTTGCAACGCACTCAGACACATAGGTTCCCTGCAGCTGAACCCACTGATCGTTGGCACCATGAGTGACATAACCGAAGCTGACAAAACTCACATCCGCGGTATCTGGGAGAAGCTGGCTGCGGATCTCGAAGGAAACGGCAGAACAGTTGTACTGAGGTGAGGATGAGAGCTTTCCCAGCTGGTTTCATTCAGTGCGTGTGTCTTAAGCTGTCAGGGCATTAATAGCATTTCTTTTAGTCAGGAGCTAATTGGATCGGCACAGTACATTCCGTAACAAGATCTATTTTTAGAGATGCGTTAAAGAGATGCTGTACTGTAACCTCAGTAAGGGTATAAACTAACTACAGTTCTACAAAAGCAAAATGCTGCAGATGCTGGAAATTTGAAACAAACAGAAAATATTGGAAATAATCAGCAGATCAGGCAGCATTTGTGGCGAGAGAAAAAACAGAGTTAGACCGATTTTAACTCTGTGCAATTAGTTGAATGGGTTAACAACCGAGTTAAAATTTCACCTTTTGTTTCAAGTCAATAATCTTTCCTCAGAACTGGAAACTCAATTCGCTCTCCACAGATGCTGCCTGGCCTGCTGAGTATTTCCACCATTTCTTGTTATATATAAAATAACTACACTTATCTAAAACGATTTAAGTCGAGGTGTACTGAAGTATTCATTGGACTGTGAAGCATCTCATAAGTAATTGCTTTGTTGAAAATACTCATTAGATCACCAATGCCTAGAGCTACAAGAATGCTTCTGTGTAATGTTAACTTTTTGTTGAACACTGCTAGTGAGGAACTAACAGTACAGCAGTTCTTGGCTGTAAAGCAACGTGAATTACTTCTGATCTCACCACAGTAAAGGACAACAAAATATGTTCTGCCTTGTGGGGAAATACTTAAAATTTCCATTTTAATTGTTCTCTTATGTGGAATCATGCTAGCTTTGAGGCTCAAGACTGAGTAATTGGGTTTAACAGATCTCGCAGATGTTATAGTTAATTATGGGCCACATGAGCCAGGAATGTAGGGGTAACCTTTTTAATCTGGTTATTGTGTTCTAGCAATTGTTTTACTATATTTATCCTTCATGCTAGAAAGATATCAGTGATTAAATTCACAAAATAAATAGACTACATGCAACTAAGCAATCTAATGTCAGGCTGGGCAATTGAGTAGGTAATAACGTATGCTAAGTGTTTGCAGTGTTAGAACAGACATTATATAGTACTTGGAAGTATGATCAACTTTATGCCTGATGCTCTTTGTACTCACTGGTGTTGGCCTGAGAGCAATGAACCTCCAATGATTGACCTTCAAGAGTTCCAATCACCCATGTACATCAGCTTATTACTGACAGGTTTGAGAATTCTCCTTCCACAGAACCTTCATCCCAATTAACCTTCTGTTATCATTCTGTAGTTAATGCTCATTCCTATTACTTCCATTTTTCTGATGATATCCACATATTTTCCTCGCATTTCATTTCAGAATATCTAGGTCTTTCCCCACATGTCTCTCTTTCCCAGTAGGTATTAACTTTCACCACTTTCTGCTCCGACTTAATATTGATCTCATTGGCTTCTCACAATTCTTGCCTTTTATAGTTTTCCTAAACTGTTTTCTTGTCTATTCTTATAACATTGATGCTGTTCCACTCTGTCTTCTGTAATTGACATCTTCCTTTAGGAACCATACCCTCTACAAACTACACAATATGAACTTACTGAACCGCTCTCCTCTACCGCCAACACCCCACAGTGTTACAGGAGCACATCAAGTAAAGCAGCTCAGTGTAGTGCCGCACCATTACTTCAGCCTCTACAATGGTAAGTTCAATTCCCTTCCCACAGAAAAGTTATTATAAAAAACAGCAGATTTATAAAGTGTCGTAGATAGTTTCATAGTTTACCGAAGACTTTCATGAGTTGGAATCAATAACTCAAACACATTTGTGCAGCAGTGGGGATAATCAAAATCACATCTTGTGATAAGCTGTTGAGCTCTGTCTTATATGGTTTGTGTCAAACGGTGAATGTTTTTTTTTACACTTCATTCTTTCTCATTTAATCTGCTCACTCTATTCAATGCCATCATTTTGCACGGTGACATTCATCATAGGAACATAACAACACAGGTATGCAACTCCTCCCCTTGAGCCTATTCAGCCATTCAGTTAGATCATGGCTAATCTATATTTCTAAACTGTTTACTGTCTTTGCACCATACCCCTTGAAACCCTTAAATCATGAATGATTTCATCTGCAGCAATCTTGGTGCTCTGGTAAGATGGAGGCAAGATTTAAAAGATTCAAAAAGGGACTTTTGGGAGATGTAACTGTAGAGTTAGATGGTGACAATACATTCAAAGAGAAGACAGTGGCTGGAAAAGGCTGTGTTTTACACACAATGGTGAAGGGAAGGGGGATGTGACTGAGTTAATACTGAAGCATGATGACATAGAAGACACGCTCATGTCTTCAGAATTTCATATTCTGATTCAGCCATGATGCACCCAATGGCCTTCAGTGCTGTATCATTCTAATATTAAACAAGTGATTGCTCATACCCCTTTATAGAGTAATGAAGAATAGGATCCCAGTTGGATTAGTGATAGAAGTACAATTCTCAGAGTACTCCTGGACTAAGAAGACAAAAAGCTAAGCTAAGGATCCCTCCTGTTCCAGTGATACCTGCTAAAATATGAATGTGTGTAAAGTCAGATAAGAACTGGATTTGATTCATCTCTAATGCAGTGCAAATTACGTGCTGGTTTGTATCATTATTGTATATTTCTTGGAGAATTTTAAAGATTTGTGTTGTGTCTCCTGTCAATCTTCTTTTTACCAATTAAAAGAAATTCAGACCCTGTGAGTCAAACTTCATAACTGAGAGTCCTAGGACTTGGATTCATCCTCACTTTTCTTTTAATCTTCTTCAACATAACTTTGTATTTTTGATGACGGGGGCAGGGTTTTTACAGATGGTGGAGGTCCAGCCCATCACCCGAGGATTCAGTGGGGAATTCATCCCCGCCAATCCCAGCTGCCCTGCAGCTGTTTAACACTCTGTGGGGAGTTAATTGGCTAAGGCTGAGATTCTGCCTCTATCTGGTGAGGATGTCCTGCCTTAGAGAACTGCTGACCAATCCAATTGGCTGGTCCTAGCAGTGCTAGTTTTGAGTGGTGGCCAGTGCTAGGAGTACAGGCAGTCCCCAAAGAAGAGGAGCTAATGGAGGTTGAATTTCAGGTAAGTCCAGGGTATTGGCGGGGCCTGGATGGCAGGCCCCAACAAGGAGTGAGAGGGGCATTGAGTGGGGGGATGCCAGGTTTGAGAGGTCAGGGGGGTAGAGTTAAAGGGGTTATGACCTTGTGGGGGTGAGGAGGTGCCTCCGATGGACACAGGGGATCCTCAAAGTAGGTCCTCTGCTTTCCCTTACCCGATACCAGCTTGCCCAGTAAAAGCTGCTGGGCCACCCACCTGGTGTGGGCCTTCCTCTGTCGCAGGTAAATAGTGGTGGGGGCAGGATGAGGCACCTAATTTGCCATTAATTGGCCACTTAAGTGTCTCAATTGGTTCAAGGGCAGGTGGGCTTCCCGATGCCTCCACCGGCCCCTCATAAAATGGAAGAAAGCTCAGGGTGGGTGGGCAGGCCACTCACTGCATTTTAGGAGCCCCCCCTGCCTTTTAACCTGCTGGCAGATGACTATAAAATTTCACCCAGCGTGTCCCAAACTGCACACAACACAATGTTTCAAATGTGACTGCACCAATGATTTAAAGATCAAGATGGTGAGAATGCATTTTGACATATGTGAAAACATTCATGAGCGAAAACAAATTACTTGGATGGTCTAGTTTTTAAGTCCTTAAGATTTACTGGACACTTCAAGGAGATCAGTCCCAGTTGTGAGAGACGTAAAGTAAACCCCCAACTCACTATTTTGCACTATCACAAAGTCAGTCACTTTGAGCAGATGTTCAATGGACCTAATGCCATTTCCTCATTTAACTTTGCTTATTGACACCTTTTCATTGTGTAAGGGTGCTACATGTTTCCTGTTGCTGTATGTGTGACTATACATTTATCTACACTATCTACCTTCCTGTTTTATTGCTCAACCACTAAATTGAATACTATCATTCTGCTTGTAGTTATAGCCTGTGCATCCGGACAATTGTCATTATCAAATATTTGTAACCTTGTTATTAGAATTATCCTCCTCTATATCACTTTTGAATAGTGCAAACAGAAGCAGACTAAGAATAGGTTTCCCACTAATCTTAGATAAAGCTCTTATCAATCAGCCACTCCTTCCATATAGTTGTTACATAAGCCTTAATCAACCCTGTAAGTCTTACATTTGGAACTTTGTCAAAACCCCTTTGAAAATAAATAGTAAATTCTAGCAACTGGATAGCTATTATTCAGCTTCTGTTACCTATTTGGATAATTGTAGTAGATTGAGGTGAAATCATTTTTTAACTTTTAAATCTATGTTAAATACTTCTTATGGCCTGGTGCTCTTCAATGGGATTAATCCCAGGTAATGTTCTTGAGCATCACCCATTGCAGGTGTTAGGCTAGTTGTTAATAAATAATTTAAGTATCATTTATGAACATTAGGATAATCCACTATACACCATTCTGTAGGTAAGAACCCTGCACACAGCTAACACAGACCAGCAGATAATTACAGACAACGGAAACCATTTGACTCATCTTAGTTTAACCATCCAGTGATTCCATTGCAGCATCCAATTGGTTCTTAAATGATTCCAGGGTTTTTGCTTCTTACAATCCACCTGGAAGTCCATTATTGAAAGCCACCAGTTCATACGAACATACAAATATGCAAATTAGGAACAGGAGTAGGCCAGTCGGCCCCATCCAGCCTGCTGTGCCATTCAATAAGATCATGGCTCAACACCCATTTTTTTTCTATAATTTCTTCCCAGATTTCTGACCCAAATGTTCTGATGCCTTATTGATCTGTACCTTTCCAAACATTTCAGTCGGCTAGCTGGGTTTCTTCTTAGTGAAATATGCAGGGTTATATGAGACTTTGCATCATGAGTTGCTTAAGCAAAAGTCTTGAACCCATAAATGCTATCCACAAATTACTAATGGGCTGTTTGCTATAATAGTAATTTCTGCATGATACAGATTGATTTGTCTGCTTTCTCATTGGGCAAGGAAACCTTCCAAATAAAACTGCCTCTTACAGCTCTTAATTGCCCATGAGACCAGTGCTTCTTATAGATTTTCCCATTTAATGCACTGTTCTGTTAGAGAAAGCTATAGACAGAGCTCAGAAAATCTGACTTATATTAATCACTGTGATACCCGAAGGATCCATTGTTATCCCCTCTTTCACCTCTTTTCCATTGATTCTATTTTCAAGTTGTCTCCATCTGGCACTTACATTGCTCCTTTATTTGAAGCTGTGATGAGAGTAATCAGTGACTCCTTTCTTCCTTTATAATGATTCATTTCTATTTTGCAATGCTATTAGATTGAGATGATAAAAAATATTTCTGAAAGTTTTACTGGTTTTTATCTTTTTATGCTGCGTTGAAAGTAAGAAAACTTTCTATTAAAAAAAACCTCAAAACTTTGTGCTTAGAATTGTAGAATGTTACAACACAAAAAGAAGACATTCAGCCCATTGTGCCTGTACCGGCTCCTTGCAAGTGCAACACACCTAGTCTCACTCCCCTGCCCTCTCACCATGGACCAGCAATTTCTTTCTCTCAGGAAATTATAAGGAACTGTTTAAAAATAAGGGGTCAACCCTTTAAGACAGAGATGAGGAGAATTTTTTTCTCTCAGAGGGTAGTGAGTCTTTGGAGCTCCCTTCCTCAAAGGGTGGTAGAAGCAGAGTCTTTGAATAGTTTTAAGGCAGAGGTAGATCGATTTTTGATGAGCAAGGGAGTGAAAGGTTATCAGGGGTTAGCAGGAGGTTACAATCAGATTGGCCAAAATCTTATTTAATGAGGGGCCAAGTGGCCTACTCCTGCTCCTAATTCGTATGTTTGTATTATCCAGTTCTCTTTAGAAAGCCTTGATTGAATCTGCCACCACCACACCCTCAGGCAGCGCATTCCAGATCCTAGCCACTCACTGTGTAATAATGTTTTTCCTCATGTCACTGTTGCTATTTTTGTCAGTCACCTTAAATCAGTGACCTATGGTTCTAGATCTTTCCATCAAGGGGAACAGTTTCTCTCTATCTACTCTGTCCAGACCCTTCATGATTTTGGACACCTCTACTTTATAAAGTAGCAAATGGAATTCAATCCATAGAAGTGTGAAGTAATGCATTTGGGGAGGGCAAAGAAACCTAGGGAATACTCAATAAATGAGACGATATTGGGAGGACTAGAGGAAGTGAGAGTCCTTGGAGTGCACGTCCACAGATCCCTGAAGGTGGTACAGCAGGTGGATCAGGTGGTAAAAAAAGCACATGGAATGCTTTCCTTTATTGGATGACGTATTGAATACAAAAGCAGGAATGTAACGTTGGAACTGTATAAAACACTGGTTAGGCCACAGCTGGAATTTTGTGTACAGTTCTGGTCATCACATTACAGGAAGGACATAATTGCTCTGGAGAGAGTCCGGAGGAGATTTACAAGAATGTTGCCAGGGCTTGAAAATTGCAGCTATGAGGAAAGATTTGATAGACTGGGGTTGTTTTCCATAGAACAGAGGAGACTCAGGTGTGACCTAATTGAGGTGTACAAAGTTATGAGGAGCCTAGATAGGGTAGACAGGAAAGACTTGTTTCCCCTAGCTGAGGGGTCAATTATCAGGGAGCATAGATTTAAGGTGACTGGTAGAAGGATTAGAGGGGACATGAGGAAAACCTTTTCACCCAAAGGGTGGTGGGCACCTGGAATTCACTGCCTAAGTTGGTGGTTGAGTCTGAAACGCTCAACTCATTTAAAAGGTACCTGGATCTGCACCTGAAGCGCTGTAACTTGCGAGGCTACAGACCAGGGGCTGGAAAGTGGGATTAAAATGAGCAGCTAGCTTCTTTTTTCTCTTTTTATATCCAGCGCAGACACGATGGGCTGAATGGCCTCTTTCTGTGCTGTAACTTTTCTATGGTTCTGTCGAATCCCCTTTTAATTTTTTTCTGCCAAGAGAACAACCCCAGCTTTTTCAACCTATCCACCTAGCTGAAACCCCTCATCTCCAGAACCATTCTTATGAATCTTTTCTGCACCCCCTCGAATGCCTTATCATCCTTCTTAAAGTGCGGTGCCCAGAACTGGACACGGTACTCCCATTAAGGACGAACCAGTGTTTTATACAGGATCATCATGACTTCCTTGTTTTTGTGCTCTATGTCCCTCTTTTTAAAGCCCCAGGTCCTCTATCCTTTATTAATCATTTTCTTTACGTGCCTTGCCAACTTCAATGTCTTGTACATATACACCCCCAGGTCCTTCTACTCCTGCATCCCATTTAGAATTGTATCAATAAAATAAGCTAATTAAAGGGGGCCGGGGGTGGGGTGTGCATGTGGGGTGGGGAGGGGGTGTGGTAGTAAACAGCCCCTGACGGGGCACTGTAACTGAAACAAAATGGCAAAGGAAATTTAGCTAACTAAACTAAAATATCGTTCCCAGGGGACCACTACATGCTCAAAGATAATTCATACCCGTCACTTGTTTCTCTTAAATTTAACAATGTAATTGATAAGACATTAACACCTGTGTCCTCTTGAAGTTTGTCACAATCCTCCTCACAGTTCGCAATACTTCCAGGTTTTGTGTCAACTGTAAATTGTGAACGTGTGCTCTGTGCATCCAAGTCTAGGCCATTAATAGATATCTATTGCCAATAAATTTAAAAAACCCTTTTTTTGTATGAATCAGATTATTCACAGATTATCCCGAAACAAAGAAGTACTTCAAGAATTTTAAAAACGTTTCAACCCCAGAAGAAATGCAAACATCAGCTCAGATCAAAAGGCATGGTAAACAGGTGATGAACAAGCTGAATGACATTTTTGAGAAGTTGGATGATTGGAATGCAGCTTGTGCCATTCTGGATACCATGGCAGAAAGACATGTTTTTGTGCATAAAATACATGTGCACAACTTTCAGGTAAGCCCCTCATTTATGTAACATTCTCTAGACTCTCAGTAAAAAAATAATTTATATATTTTGAGGGAAAAAAGCTGACAAGTCTCGTTATAGATTTTAATTTTAATTGAATAATGCTGATCTTGATTTACAATAATGTTTGAAAATTACAGTGTAAGTATACTGTAAGTACTTGTCAGTTCTAGCCAGAGTAGATTAAAGTATGCAAATGTTTAATTACAATCTTAGATAAATCATGTCCATTTACCTAAAAACATTATCAAACCTTCTTTGGTAGATCAGTGTTGTAACTTGAATATGTTAACTTCCCAACATGATTTGACGCTACACTAGAAAAATAATAGTTTCAGTTAGTAGACAAACTGAAAAAGAACAGATTAATCATTGTATAGAGAATAATGAATATCTAGCAATGATTGCAAGGCAGTAACTTAGTCGAACGTAAAATCCAAATACTTTGGGTGGAATCGTCCCAGATTTGCATAAAGTATGGTCGTGGGCAGGAGAAGGAGCGATTTACCCGTCGGCCGCAATGGCAGCTTTTCACGCTGTATCATCGCAATCATGCCTCATTAATCATGCATTCCTGGGAAACACACTGTTTCACTGATGGGCGGCCTCCAATTTACCCGCCATGCCGTCACTCGCCATTTTCACTTCCCTATATTTAAAGTGCAGCCACACGCACACCTCTAGGGCTTCCAGCCCAGGACTCCTGCACAGAATACATGACCCTGAAAGGCAAGAAGACTGCAGCCCCCCCCCGATTCAGTGACAGGAATGTCTTTTGGATGCAGTGGAGGCCCGCTGTCTGTCCACCTTCAGGCTGAGGTGATAGCCCCAGAATGCCAACGCACTAAGATCAATGATAGTAGGATGGCAGCCGCCATGGACACTTTGGTCCAGGACATCGCTCCTGCACTGCTGCGTGGACAGAACTCTATCGCTGACGCCATAGTTGGCCTTCAACAATGTTAACGTCAGAGGGGCGCAGGGCAATTTGATCTCACTCCAACTTCCCCTTCATGACCACACTGTCACTGGACACAAATGCTGAAGAGATGGGGGCCAGCCCCACCCTAAAGGTGCTGAGAGCACACAGAGAGAATGACGGAACTCTGTGACACCTGCCCACTACATTCTGGCAGCAATGACCAGCACCATCGAGGTGCAGGCTTCAGTGATGTGGGCTGTATTGCAGGGCTCCACCAGACCAGTCCCGGGTCCAGAACCTAATTTTCAGCATCCCGATGGTCTGCTCCACCAAGTTGCGAGTTGCAGCAGGAGCCTCATTATACCGTCGCTCTGCTGCAGTCTGAGGCCACCGCATGGATGTCATCAGCCACGTCCTCTGTCGGTAGCCCTTGTCCCCGAGGAGTGAAACCCTGCAGCTTCTGTGGACCCAGGAAGACGTCAGGGATCTGTGACTGACTGAGAATGTAGGATTCATGGACATTCCCTGGAAACCATGCGCAGACCTGCAGGATGTGTTTGTGGTGGTCGCACACCAGCTGCACATTCAGCGAATGGAAGCTCTTGTGGTTGACGTAGTTAACCGCTTGTTGCCACGGAGATCTGAGCGCCTCGTGAGTGCAGTCAATGGCACCCTGCACTTGTGGGAATCCCGAGACCTTGGCAAATTCCAGCGCTTTCCTGATCCTGGATGAAATGTACAAAGCTGTGTGCCTTCGGGAAGATGGCATCCTTGACCTCATGGATGCATTTGTGGGTGGAAGCTTGTGATATCCCACAGAGGTCACCTGTGGAGCCCTGAAAGGATCCACTAGCATAGAAATTGAGTGCTGTGGTGACTTACAGGGCCACGGGCAGTGAATGCCCTCCATGTCCCCGTGGTGCCAAATCCTGCAGCAGGTGGCAGATGTGACCAACCAGCTCCCCATACATGCGCAGTCTTTAGTGACACTGGTTCTCGGTCATCTGCAGGAATGACAAGTGCTGTCTTAGACACCGACCAGCAATGGTTCACTGTTGCTCTTCAACAGTGTGCATGGGAGTCCCAGCCGCCCCTTCTTCCTGAGGGTGCTGCTCCTCCCTCTGCCCAGCCAGGTGCTTTTGTCACTCTCTTCTGCTTCACCTCTGTTCTCTGTATGCCATGAGGCTTACAGCTAGGTCACCAGGCTCCATGCTCCTGATGTACTCCTCCCGCAGAATGAAAGAGAGAGATACGTGGTTAGCATGGGTGTACTAGGAACCTCTCTTGGTTTAGTCTGAAAGCCCCTTAATGCATTCCGGAGAGTTCTGGCCAACACTTGGATGGCCAGAGTTTAGTGCGCTGCATGGCTGCCCAAGACCCCAACCACCTCCCCCCACAACTCCACCTGACCAATTGGCAGCAGCTTTGCCCACTGGACTGCATGCTGTGCTCTCAGCTCAGGGGCAGGCATTCTCCTAACCCACACTGCAAGGCTGCACTGTTAGCTTGAACCATGGGGGAGACTGGTCCAAACCGGGATGATGACATTGCAAGGGGCTGTGAGCACCTCCAGCAGTGACTGCGCCATGGCCAACTTTAGTAAGGAGATTGTACAATGTGCCCAATAGTTCTGCAGTCCACTAAACCCGTTCATTGGTTCGCAGTCTGTGTCCAAGGGGTGAAAAGCTCTGGAGCTCTTGGTGACACTTTCAGGCCTCCACGTTGCTTGGGTGAGCAGATAAGCTAGAAGCCCGACTCCAATCATATCAATATGGCTGCACCTGAACTGTATCAGCTCGGAGGAATGGTCACTTTATATAGGTTTCCCTAATGCATGGCTGCTTCCCTCCCCCATCACCCCCGCATCCCGCACGCTCTTGTGCACTATCGTCAGCCGTTTCGTAGCCCTTGCCCCCTCCCCCGACTAACTCATGTAAACTGCAGTGCAGTCCTTGCCCAACCCCCACCCTTTGCACACCAACTCGCCTCAACCGCAGTACAGGCCTTGCCCCTTGTCAGCTAGCTGTGAAAAAGTGACTTGCCTGTGCTCTCGCCTGAATGTGCGGCGCCTCAACCTTCAGGTCCAACAGGCGACCCTTACGAGCGTTGGCAATGTTACTGTGCACTCACCTCTGAGTTCCCCTCAAAGTGCAGCCCGCCAGGGGCAAGCCTTATAAATGCTGTTGTCAAACACATCGGTGTGAGTCCAGCATTGGGGGGATGATTCTGGTGCTTATAATGATATTCAGATGTTCTACAATGAATTTCCCGATGTGCAGCGGTGGGAAACGTGGCCCGCCATTGACAGGTGGAGTGGACGATTGCAAACTATTTTCACAATGTGGTGAAACCAATTTTTGGCCTTCCTGCCGTATTGCCCGCTGATGCCTGCCAAGTCGACTGATGTCAGTTGGCACGGTAAATTCCACCCTTTGTTATCTGAAAAATTTAATTGCTATCAAATAACCACATTTATGGACTGTTAAACTTGGCTTACTTCAGTATCGAGCTCCTTATAGTTTGCAATGCCAACTACATCATTGTCTTTACTATAGGATTGACTACGTAATGATTTTACCAGGAAATTCTATCATCATATTATATAACATTATAGGTATTAATACAAGTGTGCTAAGTACAAAAAATATGAAAGAATAGTATCTTACAAAGCCATTGTACAATATTTAAGCATAATAACCTAACCTTTTCAACTTAATATTGTGTCAGCAAAAGGTTTATGTTGATGATGAGCAATAACCAAATAGTAAACCCATTACAAAAAATTAAAAGATATAATGCTTTAAAAAATAATTGGGTGTGGAAGAGTGCTCCTGGGGCAGTGTCAGGCACATATTTGAATGGGATATACTACAATAGGGGACTTCTTGCATACAAAAGACCAAAAGCAACAGGATATAGACGGAGCTCAGCTGCACCACAGTCCATGCATTAGAGCAACATTTCATACTTCATCCTTATACACCAACCAGCAGGAGGAGTAGACTCCATCAATATCTGAGGGATCATTTCTATAGTTTTTTTTCTTGAGAAATGTGTTTCTAGAGTGTTTGGTTTCACAAACCATGAGGAGGATTTATAGTGTTCTCTTCTGAGCAGGAAGCAGACATTGAGTGTTGCTTTTAGCAGCTGCTCTCTGTCATTGATGAGTGTTCCTTCTCTCTCTTGTGGAGAGCTGGAGGAAGAAAAAGAAAATACCCACAGCACATTGTGGAGTACAACCTGAAAATTGAAAGGGCAAAGCTGAAGCATTTGCAGATGCCATCTGCCCAAAATGCTGAGTAAATGTTCATACCTGACCTCCCAGTGTCTCTACCATCAGAGGTGCCAGTGTGAAGCCATTTTTGTTCACTCCATGTGACTCTGGTCACAGAGCAACAAAGGCTATGAGATCTACAGTTTCCCAGCTGTATTATTAAGACCAAAGAGCCAGAGCTACCTGCCCTCCCATCCAAGCTGTTTCTGCATAGCTATGACATTTTAAAATCAAAGAATCATACAGCACAGAAGCAGACCATTCCATTATGCCTGCACTGGCATTTTAACAAGGGCTATCAGTTTGTTCCATTGCCTGGCACTTTCCCCATAGCCCTGAAGATCCTGGTGGCAATGGCTTGATATTCAAACCGTCACTGAACTCAACTCCTCAGGAGATTTTCCCTCCCCAACTTCCCATCTTATACTCCCCCAACCCTGTAAAGGCCACTTCTCCTCCTTCCCAAAATCTACAAACAGGACTGTCCTGGAAGACCCATCATTTCAGCTTGTCCCTGCCTCACAACTTATTTCTGACTACCTTGAATATTTTTTCTCCCCTTGTCCAGTCTCTTCCCACCTACATTTGTGATTCTTCTGATGTCCTACATTATTTCAACAATTTCCATTTTCCTGGCCCTAACCGCCTCCTCTTCACCATCCCCCACCAGGACGGCCTGAGGGATCTCTATTTCTTCCTTGAACCAATCCCCATCCACCACCACTCTCCTCCGTCTGACTGAACTTGTTCTGTCACTGAACAATTTCTCCTTTAACTTGTCTCACTTCCTCCAAATAAAAGTGTTGCTGTGGATATCTGCATAGGTCCCAGCTATCCCTGTCTTTTTGTGAGGCTTGAGGAATATTCCTTGCTGCAGTCCTACTCTGGCCCCCTCCCCCAAATATTTCCCTTTTCCTCAAAGACTGTATCAGTGCTGCTTCCTGTCCTTATCTGGAACTTGAAAAATTCATCAACTTTGCTTCCAATTTCCACCCTTGTCTCACCTTCACATGGTCCATCTCCGACACTTCCCTTCCCTTCCTTGACTTTTCCATCTCCATATCTGGCGATAGATTGTCCACCAATCTTCATTAAAAGCCCAGTGACTCGCACAGCTACCTTGCCTACACCTCCTCACATCCTGCTTCCTGTAAGGACTCCATTCCATTCCCCCAGCTTCTTTGCCTCCATCGCATCTGTTCTGATGAGGCTGCCTTCCACAACAGTGTCTGATGCCTTTCCTGCACTTCCCCTCTCACCCCTCCCAGGACCATGATAGAGTTCTTCTTCTCCTCATTTTCCACTCCACTAATTTTCCCATGCAAGGGACCATCCTGTGCAATTTCTGCCACCTCCAGCATGAGGCACGCACTGAACACATCTTCCCTTTTCCTCCCTGTCAGCGTTCCGAAGGGACTGTCCCCTCTGTGACACCCTGGTCCACTCCTCAATCACCCCCAGCATGAAGGTATCCCCTTCCCAAGGCACCTACCCAAGCAATGGCAGGAGGTGTAAAACCTGGCCTGACTCCTCTCCCTTCACTGCCCAAGGCCCCAAACACTCCTTCCAGGTGAAGCAGTGATTCACTCATACTTCTTCTAATTTAGTCTACTGCATTCACTGCTACTGGGCCTTGTTAGCCTGTCTTCAGCCTGCGCCATCTCAGCATGGGTGGGGCAGTCTGCCCAGGCTGGCTGGCTGACAGCTGACAACCACAATTTTACCCCCCCAGCTGTTTTAAGGGTATGATTTTATTCATATGGTTCGATGTCAAGCTTAATAATCCAGTCAATGGCTTCAGCTGACGCAATGTGAATGTTTGTGATGCCACCAGGAATGAATCTCCCAGCGCAGGAGTTCAGTATGTGGGCGATGGTCTGGCTTGGATGACCACAGTCACAATGTGAGCTGTCCCTCATGTGGAGCAAGTGATCACATCTCCCCTGTCCCGTCCTCAAGCGGTTGAGGTTTGTCCAAATCTTCTGGAAACCTGGGACATCACCACTCGGCTCAGTTACCTGGTTGCAGTTGATGATGTTTGTAGTCAACCAGGAGGTGTCCATCGAGAGGTGGGGGGCTGCTGTCAGCTTGTAGGGAGTGGGGTGTGTTCCAGTAGAGGCTACCGGATTTCAGATGGGTGCATGGTTTTTTTTTTCCAACTCCTGTATCAGTGGGAACGCTGCATTAGCTGTCAGCCAGTGGTGTTCTTTAAGTTGGGAGACAGCAACCTTCGTGTGCTGCTAAAGTAAGTTTTCCAAGTTGAAGACCTGCAAACTAATTCTGTCAAGAAGGTGACCAATGCCTGTCCACCCAGTCAAAACATCGAAATCCACTTAAAGGGTGTGATTGAAGACAGCTCAAACACCAGTCAAAACAAGTTAATATTCTTTAATTGCCGTTAAGTCAAATTTGTCCTGCTGAAGCCAGTTCTATTTTTTCTGCTTTTTGTTATTGCAGATTATATTTAATATAATCGTGAAGATCATGGAAGAGTCATTGGGGAGCACCTTTACACCACAGATCCGTGAATCCTGGGTGAAGATATTCAATATCATTTACAATTATCTCGAAAATTGCTACAAGAACCTTGGAGCTACATTCTAGACAGAAGGCATCCCTGCTGCACACACTTACCACTCCTACAATTAATAAATGAAATGCTTCATTATGTTATTTCTAAACAACTCTATAGTGCAATAACTAACATGATCAGCAATTGAATAGATTTGTTTGACAACAATAGTGTTTTGAAACTGTTAAAGGGGAAATAAAGGACTTTGAATATTATCAACTATGAAATAAATTAAAATAAAGGTATCCATTGATCATCTGTAGTGTTAAATTATATAAAGTAAGATCTATTTTCTGCATTATTTGAGCAACTACTGTTCTCAATTAGCATGATTTAAATTTTAGAATTAAAATTAGTAGTAAGGCAAAGTAAATTTTATATCATTGGACATAGTCACATGTTGATGGGGAGTTATGCCCATTTTAAATATATAATTACTTTGCCTTTAAATCTGTTTTCTTGACATATTCTACATCCCACCAAATCCAGTTACTTAGTTGCTGCGACTCCCTCCAGTAATATTTTAATATACCTATAATGTGACCTCCCACAAGGCTTATATTTGTGTGGTAGTACTGGGAAGAACCAAAGTTATGAGTCAAAGCAGGCCATATTGCATACAGATAGCGACTTCACCCTTGTGCATTCCCTCAGTGCCTGTGGTGCTGGTGCCTTTTCCTGTCCTATTGCTCCGACAAAGTGTTACCCCAGTGGCTGCAGCATAGCTGCTGAAAGGCTGGTGACCTTGAGTGGCCTTGCAGGGCAACCTTGAGTAGCTACTGGGCCTTGTTAGCCTGTCTTCAGCCTGCGCCATCTCAGCATGGGTGGGGCAGTCTGCCCAGGCTGGATAGCTGACAGCTGACAACCACAATTTTACCCCCCAGCTGTTTTATTTGTATGTTATGACAATATGGTAAAGGCTAGGAAAATGTTACTGTCTCCAAAAGAACCAGGCACTGTAAAAATATCTGGTTCACATTTTTGAGTGCTGATGGCACTGATTAGAGTTAGTTTCTGTCCGGCCTTTGTCTATACATAGATGGATGGCAGTTTATGACAATCTTGACATCAAGATATTAGACCCTGAACCAACATTAGGAAGATTAGCTCTACTCCCTGACTGTCCCATTTCTTCTTTCTGTTCTGCAACTTGGGATAGATTTTAGAGCTGTTACCATTTCCAAGGAGACAAACTAAAGAATCAAAATGAAAAACTCGTGTTGCTACCAACAGAATCCTCGTGTATATGGCAAAGTTAAATATTATAAAATGGAAAGGATGGAATGATATTTGGAACTGTGGCTCCCTGTGTAGATCAAGTTCACACCAATGCTTTGAGGAACGAGCTACTTGTACAATTATTATTCTCTTGTTTAAGATTGCAAGTTTATATGAATGCTGGTTTTAAAACATAATGCCTACCGTTAATTCAAATTAATATTGTGCTACTTACCTAAACTATCCAACAAATTAGTTCTTACGTATCATCTAACCATACAGGTGATAAATAGGCATCTCTGTACGCTAATTCCATAAACATAAACATTTTTAAAATCTGCGTCGCATATTTTAAAATATATATTTAACAACATTAGTACAACAGGTAAATGTTTTATCTTATTAGCTGATTTCAGCTTGTAGCATTATAGTTCCAACAAACCTAGTTGTCATAACAGAACTTTTAGTAATCTTACGTTTACTAAATTCTTCAACACAATAAAATGTGTTGCTCATAATGTTTATCTTAAAATTCTTTGTGGCATTCTAAAATATAGATAGCCACAAAGCTAGCTGATACAAGTACTAAAATTGTCTAAATGTAAATAAGATAACTTGGACATCTGCTAAGTACATCATAGTTTCAGAATTAGCAGATGGTGATGGTAAACATTCACTTATATTCGATGAAATGTTGTAAAATTAAACTGGAATGCTTGCATGACATTTTAATTTGGTAGCAACACATTGGAGCACTAGTGGCCCAGAGTCCTAGTATCCTGATGCTTATGGTTAGGCCTTAGTCTGTATTGCAGAATGGCTGAATGCAGTTTTTATCTCCATAATTCCCTACAACGTAAGATCTTGATCTCATAGCTTTTGGGGAAGAGAAAGCTCAAAAGTGAATGGCTTGCTCAGTATGAATGAAAACTAGAGAGTATATACAGGGCCAAATTTTCTCGGCCCTCTGGAAGCAGGGTTGGAGGTGGGCTGGCCGGGGAAATGGTGGGGGGGGTGGCAGTGGCGGGGGCATGTAGGGACAGCTCCATGATGCAATCCTGCCACCAGCGTCATTTCCCAGGGTTGTGCAGGGAACCAAGTTTCCCGCATCACAGTTGTAGGTGCCAATTAAGGTGACTCAGGTTCTAATTAGGGGGGATTTTTAAAGCCTTGCCAGCATTTTGCCACTGGAAGAGCATCCCCCCTCCCTGTGGCAGGTTGGAGGATCTGTGGAGGCAGAAACTCCATGCTCCAATGACAGGGACGCAATATTCTGTTTATTTGTTTACTGGTGTTTAGACGAGTGAGTCCCCACCTGCCTCAGTGGTGCCCAGCTGTTATGACGTGGCAGATGATGTGTGCCAGGCAGATCAAATCCATGAGGGGAAACTTGATCACATGCTCACAACTGTTTTGCAATTTGTAATTTATTTCAAGATGCGTGACCTGAATTCAGAAGTAATAAAACTACCATGACTCCAAAGTTTTTTTAGAAAACTAAATTAAACATTTATTAACAAAAGAAAATATCTCAAGCACATACATAGGTCCACAACTTACTACTATAATAACTCCTAAAACCCCTAATTAATCTGGCTTCCAATTACACCTCCATTAAGGCAACAAGAAAAAACAAATAGATTTAAATAGGCCCAGGCAAAGCAACACAACATCCTGGACAGTAGAATTCAAAGTGAGATTGCTCAGCTTCGATGTGTGTAGGCAGCGACTTGATGCACAGAGGCTGGAGGCCTTTCACACTTGTTAGATCTTTGAATGCCTTCTCCTCCTGACACATCACCTCATACTCCTTTATACATGTTTTCCCCTTTTAATGCAAATACCATTATTCTGCTATGTCTTTGGAACTTTGCCTTTCTCATAATATAAATCATTCATAGTGCTCATATTATCAGTAACCTTTGGAAAAATAAACATGCTGTTTGGCCTAGCTTCTTCTGGCTACGTGTAACATCTTACCATCTCTTTGAAATTCAAACTACTCTGGTTTATCTAAATATGCAAATTTTCCTCACACCCCACATTCTAAAATTTCAGCCATGTTTACGTATTTAGCATTTCAAACCTAGCTTCTTTTTGATGACTCAAAGCCTCCAGACCAACTGTCTCCAATTCAATTAAATCCCCCCCACACGCACAGAAACTATACAAACCCCACTATTAACCTACCTTTAAAGAACTCACAATAATATTATGAGAATTATTATATTTTCATGATACCAACTCTCTCACTACGGTTGCCAAGGCTCCAGGTCCCATTTTGGAGAGCACATCTAACATGCAGGTGTGCAATATTCTTTCAAAGGCCTTCTCTTGGTCCAGTCTGATGAGGCAGGTATCAACCCGCCTGTCCCACATAAAGGTAGGGGTGAGTCCACAGACAGAATTTTCTGTGCCTGCTGACGTCGGGCTTGTTCGACAACTTGAGTGCTCAGGAAAGGACTTAGTTTCATATCCTTGCGCCCTCATCTCAATGAATATTGGGCTCGGCACAATGCTGACTCTTCTTCCACCGCCTTCGTCTCCGTGCTCACTTCTTTGGGCAGGAGTCCTCTCCTCGTTCAATGGATCCTTTTACCCGCCTCCAATATTCTCCCTCCACCTTGACCCCTCCTTCTGGATTCTTACCTTCTCTTGATCTTTTCATTGAGAACTGTTGGCGTGACATCAGTCATCTCAATTTCTCTGCTCCTCTCACCCACTCTAACCTGTCTCTCTCTGAACTTGCTGCACTCCGTTCTCTCAGGTCCAACCCTGACATTGTCATCAAACCTGCTGACAAGGGTGGTGCTGTTGTTGTCTGGTGCACTGACCTCTACCTCGCAGAGGCTGAGCGTCAACTCGCAGACACTGCCTCCTACCTCCCCCTGGACCATGACCCCACCACTGAACATCAAGTCATTGTTTCCAGGACTGTTACTGATCTCATCTCCTCTGGAGATCTTCCTTCCACAGCTTCCAACCTCTTAGTCTCCCAACCTCGGATGGCCCGTTTCTACCTCCTACCCAACATCCACAAACAGGACTATCCCGGCAGACCATTCGTGTCAGCCTTTTCCTGCCCCACGGAACTCATTTCTTGCTATCTTGACTCCATTCTCTCTCCCCTTGTCCAGTCCCTTCCCACCTACATCCGTGATTCCTCTGACACCCTACATCATATCAACAATTTCCAGTTCCCTGGCCCCAACTGCCTCCTCTTCACCATGGATGTCCAATCCCTCTCCACCTCCATCCCCCACTGGGATGGTCTGATCGCTCTCTGTTTCTTCCTCGAACAGAGGCATGAATAATCCCCATCCACCACGACTCTCCTCTGTCTGGCTGAACTTGTTCTCACACTGAACAATTTCTCCTTAAACTCCTCTCACTTCCTCTAAATAAAAAGTGTGGCTATGGGTACCCGCATGGGCCCCAGTTATGCCTGTCTCTTTAAGGGGTATGTGGAACATTGCTTGTTCCAGTCCTACTCCAGCCCCCTCCCACAAGTCTTTCTCCGGTACATCGATGATTGCTTCGGTGCTGCTTCATGCTCTCGTCTGGACCTGGAAAAATTTATTAATTTTGCTTCCAATTTCCACACTTCCACCATTTTCACATGGTCCATCTCTGACACTTCCCTTCCCTTCCTTGACCTCTCTGTCTCAATTTCTGGTGATAGACTGTCCACCAATATTCATTACAAGCCTATCGACTCCCACAGCTACCTCGACTACAGCTCCTCACACCCCGCTTCCTGTAGGAACTCCATCCCATTCTCTCAGTTCCTTCGCCTCCGTCGCATCTGTTCTGATGATGCCAGTTCCTCTGACATGTCTTCCTTCCTTCTTGACCGAGGTTTTCCACCCATGGTGGTTGACAGGGCCCTCAACCGTGTCCGCCCTCACGCCTTCTCCTTCCTCCCAGAACCATGATAGGGTCCCCCTTGTCTTCACTTATCACCCCACCAGCCTCCGCATTCAAAGGATCATCCTCCGCCATTTCCACCAACTCCAGCATGATGCCACCACCAAACACATCTTCCCTTCACCCCCCCCCTGGCGGCATTCCGTAGGGATCATTCCCTCCGGGACACCCTGGTCCACTCCTCCATCACCCTCTACACCTCAACCCCCTCCCATGGCACCTTCCCATGCAACCGCAGAAGGTGCAACACCTGCCCCTTTACTTCCCCTCTCCTCACCGTCCAAGGGCCCAAACACTCCTTTCAAGTGAAGCAGCATTTCACTTGTACGTCCCTCAATTTAGTCTACTGCATTCGCTGCTCCCAATGCGGTTTCCTCTACATTGGAGAGACCAAATGCAGACTGGGTGACCACTTTGCGGAACACCTTCGGTCTGTCCGCAAGCATGACCCAGACCTCCCTGTCGCTTGCCATTTCAACACTCCACCCTGCTCTCATGCCCACATGTCCGTCCTTAGCCTGCTGCATTGTTCCAGTGAAGCTCAACGCAAACTGGAGGAACAGCACCTCATCTTCCGACTAGGCACTTTACAGCCTTCTGGACTGAATATTGAGTTCAACAATTTTAGACCATGAACTCTCTCCTCTATCCCCACCCCCTTTCCGATCCCCCTTTTTCCAAATATTTATATAGATTTTTCTTTTCCCACCTATTTCCATTATTTTTAAATGTATTCCATCCATTGTTTTATCTCTGCCTTTTAGCCTATTTCGATCCCTTTCCCCCACCCCACCCCCACTAGGGCTATCTGTACCTTTATTGTCACATTCCTTAGATAATATCACCAGCTTCAACACCTCTTTGTCCTTTTGTCTATGACATCTTTTGGTTATCTCCACCTATCACTGGCCCTCTATCCAGCTCTACCTGTCCCATCCCCCTTAAACCAGCTTATATTTCACCTCTTTTCTATTTTTCCTTAGTTTTGTTGAAGAGTCATATGGACTCGAAACGTTGACTGTGTTCCTCTCCGCAGATGTTGTCAGACCTGCTGAGTTTTTCCAGGTATTTTTGTTTTGGTTTGGGGAAGGAGTTCCTTGGGGGAAAGGAATCCGGAGGGGGGAATGTCCAGTTGAATGTGCAAGGGAGGAGCTGATGAGTTCATGACTGCCTCCTGGGGAACGAACTGAGAGAGGGTGCGGTACGAGGGAATGGTGTGAATGTCTGAGGGCAGAGTGGGGTGGTAGGGTGGGAGGGTGAGAGTTCGACGGTAGTGGTAGAAGAGCCAGCCAGTGTGGTTGGTGGGGACTCGGAGGCAGATATGGACCCTGGGTATGGGAAGGTGGTCGGGGAGGTGAATGTGGGTAGAGGTGGGATTTTCTGGAAGGAAGGGAACGTGCACACTCACCTGGACATTTCTGAAAAAAAAAGGTTTGTAGCTGGTTGGTCAATGAGGAAGGCAGAAAGTGATGCCAGGTGTGGTCGACAGTGTTGGTGGAAAGGAAATGGGTGACTGTGGTAGGGGAAAGGACAGGGGAGCGAAAGAAAAGCTGTAGCACTACCAAGCTGGCTCAATTGAAAGTGAAACGAGAGTCATGGTGGGTGAGATCAGGTGCTGCATGGGAGTGTGATCAGTGGGTGGGTGGAGATGCAGGTCAGCTCAGATGGACAACTGAAAGCGAACCCCAGCAGGCAGCATTGAAAATGCTCAGGACATTGAGGTGAGTGTGATAGGGGAAGGATCCGCGTGTGTGGGAAAAGCTTGCACGAGGCTCTGAAAGGCCCTGCCACACACACACACTTCTCCCTCCAGAATCACCTGTGGGCCGGCTGTGTGCAGCTGAACTGCTATTGGGGGAAGGGGGGGATGCAGTGGGAGGAATCCTGTCAGTGAAGCTGAAAGTCACCATTACACATTATGCAGCGAAAGTGAATATATTTCCATGTTGTAAAGTGACAAAATGTGTTCAGCTGTACAACCAACTGTGATCAGAATTTCTTCACTTTTGAACGCCTTAGACTTCTAGTTGCTGCCCTGGGGGTTGAGGCAGCCTGTGCAATGGTTGGTCCAGGTGCCTTCGGCGTGGGGCCTTAGGGGCCCCGGCTTGCTTTGGCTGTCGTCCAGTGGGCCAGCTGCTCCCTCTCAGTGGCAGAGGATGAGGTTGAGGGGGTCACAGATAAAGGGGACTTGGAGGAAGCGGACGGCTTCTGATTTTCCTGAGTGGATGACCAAGGGGTTCCCGGCTGCCACTCCTCCTCCCTTTGGGTGCCCAAGGGCCCTGGCCTGACATCTTGAGGGGAAGGAGCACCTGGAGGGATGATGAGGTGCCCCATTTCCCCCTCACACTGCCAATGCAGGAACTCGCCCATGGTTCCTGCAATGGAGTGCAGGTCTCTGCACATCTCCACATTCTGCTGGACCAGGGTCTCCATGGCATCCGCCATCCTCTCCATGGAAACCTCCATGCACGCACGTGCGGGCACCACTTCATCAGAGAGCAGGCGGGCACACTCTTCCGACTTGCGTGCCACTCTGTTGTGTGCTTCCAACAGCTCTGTGTGATGTTCCCACGCCTTCTGCTGACTCTCCACATTGAGTTGGAAGGCCAAATCCAGAGGTTTGTCAGCTGACTAGGACCTCACAGATGCCTCTTCCCCAGCAGTCCTCCGAGTGCCAGGGAGCTCGGCTGAACCTGCCTCCTCCTGCTGTGGACGCGTGTCCGTGGGGTGACCAACAGATTGTGAACCCGAGCCTGCTCTAGATCTAGGTCCCACCGAGGTGTGTGTCTCTGTGCTGGTGGAAGCTGTGGGTAAGCACTGTGACGGGTCCTCCAGGCTTCTTATTTCCAGCTTTTCATTGGAGGAGGTGTCCTCTTGGCTGGAGGTGAAGATGTGGATGGACCTGAGGGACTGGCTGGCTGAGGGTGTCAGTGTCTTGGCAGAGCTCCCTGTGAATCAAAGTAGAGATAATTAGTGCATGTCAGCAGAGTCAAAGCAGGAGAGAGAGGGCACGCACAGTTGCGTTGAGAGAGGGATGATGTGGTACAGGATCCTCACGAGAGTGTTTGCCACTGACCTCACCATCACCACAGGCAGGGTCCACGTCCTCTCCAGTCAGCGTGATGGCACGCTGCTCAAAGTGAGTGAGGTGCCTAATGTGGGCCACTCCACCCCCGGCCTGGGACCTCTCCCTGCTGATGTGAGCCAGCTTCTCCTGCATGAAAACAGATGCAGAGAGTGTGAGCAGGACACATGGCACTGCGTGGAATGTTTGTGTGGTGAGCGGAGCCATGGACAGGGTGATAACACGAGCTCCAGAGGGCATGAGCCTGATGGGTGTGTGATGATTCCCAGGGTGTGTGTGAGAGTCAGTGGTGTTGTCCCTTGAGGTGTGAGATCCCTGTGGATGTGTGATGGGTTTGTGAGTTGAGAGTGGTGAGAAGGGTGGCTTACCCTGGCGGAACGGATGAGATCATTCATCCTCTTCCTGCACTGGGTGGCTATCCTCTTTTGCAGGGCATTGGCACTGACTACCGTTGCCACCGTCTCCCATCCTGGACTGATGATGCTGCTGCCCATCCTGCAGCCAGAGCGGGGGTAGGGGACATCATGGTGGGCCTCCAATGCATCCAAAAGGCACTTGAGGGACACATCATTGAACCTGGGGGCTGCAGTCTTCTTGCCTTTCGGGGCCATGTCTTCTCTGCAGCAGTTCTGGGCTGGAAGCACTGAGAGGTGTGCGCGCGGCTGCACTTTAAATATGGTGTCCGGTGTGATGAGGCAGAGAGGTGATGGCGTGGCGGGTGAATGAGAGCCCGATCACCATCGGAATGGCGTGTTTCCTGGGATGCATGATAATTGCGGCGAGATTGGGACAATACCGTGTGAGAAGCTGCCATTACAGCCAATGGTTAAAGCATAAGGGGGCAATCCTCCAGCCTCCCTCCAGCTTCACTATCAGGGCAAGCCACGACTACCTTTTCTACGCTGGCAGTTTGTTGTAACTGCAGCAAACCTGGTCATGTGACAGCCAACTGCAGCACTGTCATCGGCAAGAACTGGAGGTCACCTGACAAAAGGATCGCAAGCAGACGAGGTGCTGCAACCTGTGTAGTGGGTCAGGGCATCTCTGCAAGACCTGCCCAAAACACTGACTCGGTTCCACGCAGGTGGAAAAACCAAGGAGAGGCATGCAGACAGAATGGCGAATGTGACTACCGCCAAGGAGGCTTGCAACACTCCATCCACCCAAGTCCCCCAGTGAGCAGAATGGGACAAAGAGTTACTCGGGGTGGGGGGGGGAAACAAGAGGAAGGAAAGGAATCAGGCAGCAGATGGCGAAACCCCAGCACTGCCCCCCCGAACCTCCCACTCCTCAGCAGACCGAATCAATGGAGCAGGAACCATCAGAGGACCAACCTGGGGAGTGGCAGCTGGTGAAGAAGATCAAAAAGAAGAAAGAGTCAAAAAGGGGCCAAGCCACTTCCCAGACCAACAGCAAGAGGTGACTCCCATCTAACACAGACAACAGGGATTGCTGCTCTTCGGATGAGGCAGGACAAGCACAGCACCTACAGAAGAAGCAGCATTGCTCCAGGGAGCTGGAGCAGGAGATACCTCAGCCCCAAAACATTGGAAACAGTGACGAGGCCAGCGCACCCCAACCTCAAAGTAAAGAGGCCTGGGCACCCCGCTCAAGGAAGCTGGGAGCAGTGAAGCGCTCAGCACCTCCCAGCTTCAGGAAGCCAGGAGCAGCAATGCCCCTAAGGGGGATGTATGGGGGAGACTTCTCCAACGTCACTCCTCCACCCTCACCCCACCACCCCAACCCCACCCCCACCTCCCCAATGTAAGCCAGGCAGAACGATTCTAACAGTTTTTTAAAAACATTTTTTTATTCCTTCACGGGAGGTGGGCATCACTAGCTAGGCCAGCATTTATTGCCCATCCCTAGCTGCCGTTGAGAAGGTGGTGGTGAGCTGCCTTCCGGAACCGCTGCAGCCCATGTGGAGTAGGTACACCCACAGTGCTGTTAGGGAGGGAGTTCCAGGATTTCGACCCAGCGACAGTGAAAGAACGGCGATTTATTTCCAAGTCAGGATGGTGAGTGGCTTGGAGGGGAACTTCCAGGTGGTGGTGTTCCCATGCATAGGCTGCCCTTGTCCTTCTAGATGTAAGCGGTCGTGTGTTTGGAAGGTGCTGTCTAAGTAGCCTCAATGGGTTCCTGCAGTGCATCTTGCAGGTGATACACACTGCTGACACTGGGCATCGGTGGTGGAGGGAGTGAATGTTTGTGGATGGGGTGCCAGTCAAGCAGGGCTGCTTTGTCCTGGATGGTATCAAGCTTCTTGAGTGTTGTGGGAGCTGCACTCATCTGGGCAAATGGGGAGTGTTCCATCACGCTCCTGACCCAGTGACAGTGAAGGAACGGCAATATAATGGACAGGCTTTGGGGAGTCAGGAGGTGAGTTACTCACTGCAGGATTCCTAGTCTCTGACCTGCTCTTGTAGTCACAGTATTTATATGGCTAGTCCAGTTCAGTTTCTGGTCAATGGTAACCCCCAGGATGTTGATAGTGGGGAATTCAGTGATGGTAATGCCATTGAATGTCAGAGTGGACCAAGATGGTTTCCTCAGCCCATCACAAGTGAGACAATTTGTGAACACTATGAGTTTGCAGGAGCGGACCCAAGGACAGGAACTGTCAAAGACAATCGGCCTAGTAAGCGAAAAAATGCTTTAAAATGGGTATAAAGATTGCTTCCATGAATGTGCGTAGTGTTAAATCTACTAAGCAATGTGTTTCAACCTTGGGGTATCTTGCATAGATCAAAGTTGACCTGCTGTTTCTGCAGGAGTGTGGAATACCACACCTCAGCCCCTGGGTATTCTGCTGCGGGGAGGCAACTTCACCTTCTCTGAATTTAAGGAGGTGGTGTGCGGGTGCCTCCTCGTATCAGCTGTAATGTACAAAAACACTCTACTCTGGTTATTTATCGCGTATGTTCGGGCTTGAAATAGGGAGCAGCTGGCCGTGCTTTTGCAGCTCCCACTGTTGCTTGTGACTTCCAGGCCGGTCGTCCTGGGTGGTGACTTCAACTGCATCATCGATGTGGCTGGACAATCCGGCAGGGCTGACAGCAGACTGGATGCCACTTCCAGACTCCTGATGGAAACAGTAAAAGGTGCCAAGCTTCACAACATCCTCAGCAACCCTGCAGACAGAGTGCAGCATAGATACACCTGGTCATGGTCAGATGGGTCTATCCATTCCTGTTTATGTTCCAAGTATTCATGGTCAGATCCACCAACATCAAGCTGGTGTTCTTTGTCCACTGCCTCCTACTGGTTGACTGTTACTTACAGGAAGACTAGAGGGTTGGCAGGGGAGCATGAAAGCTGAACATGAGTTTTTTTGACCCCAGAGCACATTGAAGAACTCAAATGGGATTACAAAGGTTGGAGATCTTTGACACCCCTCTTCGAGTCTCTAACCGACTGGTGGGAAGTGATCATTGTGAATATGAAGAGGTTTTTCATCCTCAAAGGTGTTCAGAAGGTGAGCAAGGAACAGAGAGAAATATCCCAACTCCAGAAAAACATGCAGAACCTGCTGCAGCTGCAGCCGATAGGGGTCGATGTCAAGGAGGAACTCCAAGAGGTGAAGAGCCAGCAAGCCTCGCTCTTTGCTTCGGAGGCCTCCAAGATCATCTCCTGGTCCAGAGTCCACTCCATGGAGCAGGATGAGACGTGTTCACGTTTTATCTTCCAAAAGGTACACAAAGATCAGCAACCTGAAGGAAGGAGATGTCTCGGCAACGTCATCGTAATCCGTCATTTTAAGGATCAGCAAATCATTTTATGCCGGATCGTATGATCTGAAACCCACAGATAGCATGACCTCCCAGTCCTTCCTATCCTCTGTCATGGAAGTGTTAGACGACAGTACGTGGGAGTGTCTGGATGTGGTAATTGTAAGTTAAACCATTTCTTTCTATTATGGGGGTCATGTGACAGTATAGACGAATCAGCCCTAAGCGTGGGGAAGCTTAGAGGCTGGGCTTTTCTAGCCTTGATCGTGGAACAAGCATGTAGCTTCATCAGGAGTCTGTAAATAAAGTTTACTGTTTCTCGCAGGCTTTGCAAAATGTGCAACATGGCGCCGTTCTGCAGCTAGGGCAGGAACCTGCTGCTGGGCATGGCAAGAAGATCAGGGGGTTTACCGCAAGACGGGACACGGTCCCTACCACCTAGAAAAAAATAAAAATAAATACTGGAAGCGGCTCAACAGTAACCTAGAAATTAAAGTGTTGCCGTTGTGGGGGAAATCATGCAAACTAGTCGCTCAATGTATTAACTTCAGCCCTCGATGGATGAGTTGTATGGTCAATTCTACCAAAGGCAGACATTGCTGCTGAGTATACTTCTCTCTTTCTTCCCGTAAAAAATCAAAATACTCAGTCGTGAGATGAGGTGTTGCGTTGGCGCTATTCATCCTTGCTGCCAATTGTAATAAACTTGGAACGCAGGGCTGGTTTCTTGTAAGAAACAGTTACTTTGTAGCTAACAAAATAAAGGCAGAGGGAAAACAGGAGGCAATTCTTCTAAGTATCTGTGGGAGCAAAACGTATAACCTAATCCGTAGTTTGACGGCTCTGAACGCACTAAATTTGAGCTCCTTCACCGAGCTAAGCGGCCTCGTGAAGGGACATTTTCAGCCTAAACCCTCAGTGGTCATGCAAAGATTTAAGTTTAAATCTTCAGTAAGGGCCCCTGGTGAATCCATCACAACATACATCACGAAGTTAAAACAGTTAGCGGAGCACTGTGACTTCGGTGATACTTTAAACGATGTTGTGAGATTGTTTGGTTTACAGCATAAACGACGATACCATTCAACACAATTTGCTTGTAGAAGTTGAGATAGACCTGAAGCGCGCCCTGGACATAGCGCTAGCAATGGAGATGCTGAGAGAGACTCGCAGGCTTTGTGGAATGTGCAACATGGTGCCGTTCTGCAGCTAGGGCAGGAATCTGCTGCTGGGCATGGCAAGAAGATCAGGAAGGCGACCGCGAAACGGGACACGGTCCCTACTGCTTATAAAATAAAAAGGAATACTGGAAGCAGCCCACCAGTAATCCAGGAGTTAAAGTGTTACTGCTGTGGGGAAAATCATGCACCCGAAGTCTGTAGATTTAAAGAGACAGAATACCGATACTGCCACAAAAAAGGACATGTTGTTAAACAGTGCAGAACTCGATCAAGACAACCATTCAGACTGCAGGTCAAGTTAAATGAAGTGCATGATATAGATGAGCTAGAAGTTACTGAGGCTGATGTTTATTCCCTACACAATCTGAAGGCCAGGAAAACTGAACCAATCACTGTTATACTTCAAGTAAATGGAAAGTCTCTACTCATGGAGGTTGACACAGCAGCATCGACCACAGTGGTGGGAGAACACATCTTTAAATACCTCAGAGAAGGTACCCAGCCACTGTGTTTGGAGAAAACCGCTGCTCAATTAAAAATATATACAGGAGAAGCCATACAGGTGAAAGGCACCATCTCTGTACCTGTATCCTACAGGTACCTGACAGCTCAGCTGCCAATAATTGCTGTAACAGGACAAGGACCTAGTCTTCAGGGCCATGATTGGTTGAAGAGAACCAACCTAAAATGGTCAGAAATTTTTCAGGTCAGGACAGGAGGAATTCCAGAGTTGCTGATAAAGTACGACAGAGTATTCCGAGGTGAGTTGGGGAAAATCAAAGGTCTGCAAACTGAAGCAACGCCCTGTTTTCTTAAGGCAAGACCCATGCCTTACGGTCTGAGAGAAAAGGTAGATGCGGAATTGTGTTGTTTGGAGAAGTTAGGAATAATCCAGCCAGTCCAATTTTAAGAATGGGCAGCACCCATAGTCCCTATGCTAAAACTGGACCAAACTATTCGCATCTGTGGGGATTATAAATTAACGGTGAACAAGGCTGCAAAATTAGACAAATACCCAATCCCAAGGATTGAAGATCTGTATGCTTAACTTACAGGAGGAAGATCCAACACTAAACTGGACATGAGTCATGCACATCATCAGCTAGAGCTGGACAACACATCAAGAAGTTGTCACCGTAAACATGCACAAGGGCCTGTACCAATATAGATGCCGACCCTTCAGTATGTCCTCTACCTGTGCATTTTTTCCAAAGAACCATGGAAAGCTTACCACAAGGACTTTTCTGAGTTATAGTGTACCTGGATGATGTCCTAATCACAGGATCCACAGAAGCTGAACATGTGGCCAACTGGAAGAGGTTCTGAAGAGATTTTTAGAGTCTGGCGTTCGTTTAAAAAATGCAAAGTGCCTTTCGAAGCAAAGGAAGTTACGTATTTGGGTCATCGAGTGGATGCCCAAGGGATGCACCCATTAGGGGAGCAAGTCAGGAAAATCAAGGAGATGCCCTCTCCTACCAACATCGCAGAGCTCAAGTCTTTTTTGGGCATATTATGGTCGATTTTTGCCTAATCTATCTACAGCATTAGTCCCTTTACACTTATTATTGAAGAAGAACCACAGATGGGAAGCACAGCAAGAGGAACCTTTCACAAGAGTCATGAAGCTATTACAGTCGTCGTGTCTGCTCGTGCACTACGACCCATCTAAGGAATTGAAACTTACTTGTGATGCATCTCCCTAGGGAGTGGGAGCAGTATCGTCACACAAGATGGAGCATGGATTTGAAAGACCGATAGGATATGTATCCCAAACTCTTTCTGCAGCCGAGAAAGGTTAGTCACAAATTGAAAAAGAGGCTTATCTATCGTATTTGGAGTAAAGAAGTTCCTTCAATATTTGCACAGTTGATACTTCACCATAGTGTCAAATCACAAACCGTTGTTAGGGTTGTTTAGTGAAGATAAGGTAATCCCATTGACAGCCTCTGCTAGAATTCAAAGATGGGCTTTAATTTTGTCAGCATACGAGTACACTTTTATGCACTATCCAGGTGTGCGTATAGCAAATGCAGACACCATCAGTCATCTCCATTTGCCAGATAGTATTACACATGTATCAGTATCTCAAGAGATAGTACTTGTATTGAATTTCCTGGACTCCTCACTAGTCTGCATAAGACAGATAAAGAATTGGACGAATCAGGATCCAGTTTTAGCAAGAATCCGTGAACAAGTGTTACAAGAATGGTCAAAAGCACAAGCCCCTGAAGAATTAGAACCATTCTTTGTACATAGATCTGAACTGACTTGTCAAGATGGTACCTTGTTATGAGGAACAAGAGTCATTATCCCTGTGCGAGGAAGAGAACCATTATTGGAAGAACTTCATAGTGCTCATCCTGGTATTTCAAAAATGAAGATGCTCGCATGAAGTTATATCTGGTGTCCGGGTGTAGACAGTGATATAGAAAAAATGGTGAAGCACTATCTCCAGTACCAGCAACAGCAGAGGTTGCCCGTTTCAGCTCCACGACACCCATGGGAGTGGCCTGGTCGACCCTGGGTTAGACTACATATAGACTGTGTAGGTTTATTTCTAGGTACCATGTTTTTTGTGATTATCGACGCACATTCCAGATGGATGGACGTGTTTGAAATGAGATCATAAGACAAAGGAGCAGAAATTAGGCCATTCAGCCCATCGAGTCTTCTCCGCCATTCAATCATGGCTGATAAATTTCTCAACCCCATTCTCCCGCCTTCTCCCTGTAACCTTTGATCCCCTTACCAATCAAGAACCTATCTATCTCGGTCTTAAATACACTCAATGACCTGACCTCCACAGCCTTCTGTGGCAATGAATTCCATAGATTCACCACTCTCTGGCTAAAGAAGTTTCTCCTCATCTCTGTTCTAAAAGGTCTTCCCTTTACTCTGAGGCTGTGCCCTCGGGTCCTAGTCTCTCCTACTAATGGAAACATCTTCCCCAGGTCCACTCTATCCAGGCCTTTCCGTATTCTGTAAATTTCAATCAGATTCCCCATCATCCTTCTAAACTCCATCGAGTATAGACCCAGAGTCCTCAAACGTTCCTCATATGTTAAGCCTTTCATTCCTGGGATCATTCTCGTGAACCTCCTCTGGACTCTCTCCAGGGCCAGCACATCCTTCCTGAGATACAGGGCCCAAAATTGCTCACAATATTCTAAATGTGGTCTGACCAGGGCCTTATAAAGCCTCAGCAGCACATCCCTGCTTTTATATTCTAGTCCTCTCAAAATAAATGCCAACATTGCAATTGCCTTCCTAACTACCGACTCAACCTGCAAGTTAACCTTAAGAGAATCCTGGACTAGGACTCCCAAGTCCCTTTGCACTCCAGATTTCTGAATTCTCTCCCCATTTAGAAAATAACCTATGCTTCTATTCTTCCTACCAAAGTGCATTACCTCACATTACCTCGCATTACCCACGTTGTATTCCATCTGCCACTTCTTTGCCCATTCTCCTAGCCTGTCCAAATCCTTCTGCAGCCTCCCCGCCTCCTCAATACTACCTGGCCCTCCACCTATCTTTGTATCATCTGCAAACTTAGCCAGGATGCTCTCAGTTCCTTCATCTAGATCATTAATGTATAAAGTGAAAAGTTGTGGTCCCAACACTGACCCCTGCGGAACTCCACTAGTCACCGGCCGCCATCCTGAGAAGGACCCCCTTATCCCCACTCTCTGCCTCCTGCCAGACAGCCAATCTTCTATCCATGCTAGTACTTTGCCTCTAACACCATGGGCTCTTATATTACTGAGCAGCCTCCTGTGCGGCACCTTGTCAAAGGCCTTCTGGAAGTCCAAGTAGATAACATCCATTGGCTCTCCTTTGTCTAACCTACTCATTACCTCCTCAAAGAATTCTAACAGATTTGTCAGGCATGACCTCCCCTTGATGAAACCATGCTGACTTTGCCCGATTTTACAATGCACTTCCAAGTATTCTGAAGGGGATACTCATTGAAATCTGTCACCTGTTGCACCCTGAACTGCGACCTCAGAGCCGGGTGTAGACAGTATTACCTGTCCCATTCAAGGTAACCGTGGTGATGAACTTTAATGCACCTGGCTTCTTCCAGGTTGCAGCAGGAGATGTTGAGACATCTCCTAGTTTGCTGCCCGCTGTTGTACAAGGGAGGCCACTGAGGCTCCTTATTCCAAGAGAGCTGAGAGCATTTCATTCTCTTTTGCCTCAGAGATGCAGGCGGAGTGAGCACACAGCTTCACAAGGTGAATAAATTGATATTCATCAATTGTAGTAATTGTTTGAACTGTGGACTCATTTTAAAAGGATGAAGGTGAGAGGAAAAGCGCCAAGGAATAGCTCCAAAGAAAGGCTGGGAAGCTGAAGGCAGAAATTTAAAATTTCTCACTGTAGCAGAAGACTCTATGGGATCTCTTGGAAGTCCAGCTTCAACTGCCAGAGTGCAGAGTCAGCAGACCAAGCTTTTAAAACTTTTAAAATCCAGATAAAGCAAGTCCTGAGACATTTTTAAATAGTTCAGTGGTCAGAAATTTCCGTTTAAAAATTCCATCAGAAAAACCAGGTTCCAGAGTTGACATCTGAACACATGGCATCCGAGTTCGCTCCAAAAAAAGGAAAAAGTAACTAATTAATTTGGAGGAATTGCTACTAAAGAATCAGCTTTAAAGACCAGCAAAGGCCAGGCTTTCACGAGCCTAAAGCATGGTGTTAAAATGGAGAAGTCTGCAGCTAGTCAATCCAAGCAGCCATTGTTTAAAATTCCTTCAAGGCTGAGCATCAGCGACATTGCAGCAGGAGCCCTACAAAACCAGCAAGCGCAGGTAAATCCTCTGACTTCAAACAAACAGTGGCTTCATCTTAAATTTCAGCAACTTCTTAAAACAGAACCTACACTTTAAAGTTTTTTAACCATGGATTAGAAATCCACTCTTCCAGATCAACTTGGACTTATCCAAAGCTCAGATCAATTACATAATTGGGGACACTGGAGAAAAAGATTTCTTAGATACATGATTGCTTCAGGCCTGGATAAAAAGACAGAAGCTTAACATGTTAACACACTGCTTTATTCAGTGGGCCCGATAGTAGGCGACATTATTGCTAGACAAGAAATCAATGAATCACCTGCTAAATTTGAAGAACTACTAAAATCATTCAATGTTTATTTTAACCTAAGGAGTAACAACATCCTTGAGAGGGCTAAATTGACTAAGCGTGTCCAGCAGGCAGGAGAACCTGTTGACTCATTCATTAACGATCTGTATAAGATGGCTGAAGGCTGCAAATACAGACACCTAAAATATGAACTTATCAGGGATAGAATAGTTGTAGGAGTAGCAGACGATGTACCCTCAGACATGCTGTAAGTGAAGGAAGGTCTAACCTTCGAGAAAACTATTCAGATTGTTAGGCAGTCTGAACTCTGTGTGCAACACAAGATCCATTTTAAGAGGAGAAAGTAAATTGTGGTACAAAGGAAACCCCATAGTCCAGTTAGTTAAACAGCACAGAAACAGGACACTCCAAGCCAAGGGAAGCAATACCCTAATTAACCAGTAGGGCTACCATGTCAGTGCTGTGGACCAAAGCACCCCCCACAGGCAAGATCAATTACCTGCAATTTCAGCTCAATGCTTTGAATATAACAGAATTGGCCACTTCGACAAACTGTACGAGGCCAAAACATCTGAATTCATAGAAGACCCAGAGATGATTGATGAGGTTGAGACTGCACAACAGGAGGACAAGCAACCATGCTCCTTAGATGAGGTCAAAGATCCTGGATTTTTGTATTGGAATGAGGACATTTCAGTTAACGGCCCTCTCACAAACTTTAAATTGGACACGGGAGAGTTGTGGTCCTATCGGATAAAGAACCATGGCTGAGGCCCCTCTGGCTTCAAACAACGGGCACACCACTCTATGGCCCCGGGGGAACCTGTCTTACACGCATAGGCGTGGCTCTGGAACCACTAAGATATAGCAGCAAACAAACCTTCAGGTTGATGTACATAATGCGTAACCAGTGCTTTTCTCTCGAGCAGAGATGCCCGAGTAGTCCTGAATCTCCTCAAAACTGCAGAAGATGATAGGAAAATGGGTAGAATCATCTGTGCCTGTTGGTGTCGGGCGTGTTCGGCAGCATGAGTGGACAATATGGCGAGAAGGCCAAAAATCAGTTGTATGACATGGTGAAACCAGATTGCGATTGTCTGCTCAGCCTGTCGATGGCGCGCCATGTTTCCTGTGATCGGATGTTAGGAACCTCGTTGTAATACATTTGCATATCATTATAAGGCCAGCCTGCAGGAATCATTCCCAATCGCTGGATCGTCCACCCGCGATGGCGGGATTGCACGCCGACGTGTTTCACAACAGCATATAAAAGGCTGCGCTTGGCTGGCTGCACTTTGAGGGGAACTCGGAGGTGAATGCACAGTAACGTTGTGCAGTGCTCACAAAGGACGCCTGTTGGACTTCAAGGGTGAGGCACATTGTGGGGGGGCAAAGGCAGCCCTGCAGTTGAAGGTAGTGCACAAACACATGCGAGGTGGGGTGGAGGGAAGCAGCCATACATTAAGGACACCATGTATAAAGTGACCATTCCTTTGCAGCTGAGACAGTTCAGATGCAGCCACATTGATATGATTGGAGTTGGGCCTCTAGCTTATCTGCCCACTCAAGCAGCGCAGAGACATCAAAGTGCCACCAAGTGCACCAGAGCTTTTCACTCCTTGGGCACAGGCTACAAACTAACGAAAATGTTATTGAACTGCTGAACAGTTGGACGACTGGGCAGATTGTACAATCTCCTTGCTAAAGTTGGCCATGGAGCAGTCACTGCTGGAGGTGCTCACAGCCGTTTGCAATGTCATCATCCTGGTTTGGACCATTCTCCCCCATGGTTCAAGCTAACTGTGCAGCCTTGCAGTGTGGGTTAGGAGAATGCCTGTGCCTGAGCTGAGAGCACAGCATGCAGTCCAGTGGGCAAAGCTGCCGCCAATCGGTCAGGTGGAGTGGGGAGGAGGAGGGTGGTGTTTCGGGCAGCCATGCAGCGCACTAAACTCTGGCCGTCCAAGTGGTGGCCAGCACTCTCCGGGATGTGTTAAGGGGCCTTCACACTTAACCAAGAGAGGTTCTTAGGGCACGTATGCTAACCCAGGAGTCTCTCTCTTTGATCCTGCAGGAGGAGAACATCAGGATCACGGAGCCTGGTGATTTAGCGGTATGTCTTGTGATGTACAGGGAGCAGAGAAGAAGAGGAGAGTGGCAGAGGCATCTGGCTCACCAATGGGAGGAGCACCTCCTTCAAGACCAAAGGCCGGCAGGACCTGTTGCGCAAGCAGATGAAGATCCACAGCAAACTGTTGCTCATCAGCGCCTCGCGAGACCCAGGGTCTATAGAAGGCAACTGTCATTCCTGCAGATGACTGAGAAACAGTGTTGCCGAGGACTGTGGCCACATGTCCAGGTCACATATGCCACCTGCTGCAGGATTTGGCACCATGGCGGGCATCCACTGCCAGTGTCCATGAAAGTGACTGCAAGACTCAGTTTTTACGCCAGTGACTCCTTCCAGGGTTTCACAGGTGACCTGTGCCGGATCTCACAAGCCTCCACGCACAAGTGTAACCAGGAGGTCACGGATACCATCTTCATAAAGGCACAGAAGACGAGATTCTGGTGCCTCGACAGGCCTGGTGGAGTACTGCAATACAGTTCCCAGAGGGTGTCACGTATCATTGTGGCTTGCTGCGTGCTGCACAGCCTGGTGCTGCAACAGGGAGAGCACCTGCTGAGGACCAGATGGAAGAGCTGCACGTCTCCTCTGATGAGGAGGACGTCGAAGGGGATGACGGTAATGAGGCCATCGCACTGGCCAGATGAGGCAGGCACGCCCAGGAGGCCCTAAAAACTGTTGGATTCATGGAGGATGATGACGAGATGCAGTGAGGACAGTCCTGACATCCTCAAATTGCATTTGTGAACGTTTGACTCCTGTGTGGCTGATGGCAGCACACATACCCTCAGTGCTTAGGCCCCTGACAGTGGAGGCCCTAATAGTCGCTAGATTCCAGGAAGATGATGACGACATGAAGTGAGGACACTCCATGGATCTTCACATAGCCTCTGAGAATGTCTGACTCCTGCCTGGCCAAGAACAGCTCGCTTGCACTCTGCGATCGGGATCATATCAAAGAGACGTAACCATGGAACTTTAAATGCACCTGATCCTTTGTCCTCCTTCAGCACCTGAGCCCTTCAGGAGCACAGCGTCACTGGTCACAGATGCTGAAGAGATGGGGGCCAGTGCCACATTAAAGGTGCTGAGAGCACACAGAGAGAATGACGGAACTCTGTTACGCCTGCCCACTACATTCTGGCAGCAATGACTAGCACCTCAGACTGAAGGCAGACTCCTCCATCGTGCCTTGCAATCTGAGGAGTACAGCAGACATCTCTTCCTGATGTTCCCGTGATTGTCTTTGCAGCTGCACCAACTGAGCGAGAACCGAGTCCAGATGCTCATCAGCAGATTCTTTGCCTCCAGCAGTCCTCTGAGTGCGGACGATCTCTGGTGTCACACCCTCTGCCTGCTGTGGATCAGATTGTGTCCTGTGCTCACCAGGCTGTGATCCCGAGGCTGCTCTACATCTGGATCCCACCGAGGTGTGTGTCGCTGCGCTGGTGGAGGGTGTGGGTGAGCACCATGACGGGTCTTCACCGGTGCTGCCCTCAGCTTCCTCATCTTGCTGCTGGGGTCGGGGTCAAGGTTGCTTAAGAGCAACATGGAAGATGTGCCTAGGAGAGAAAGTGAAGATTATTAGTGTTTGGCAGCCATGTTACACACTGAACAGTGGACTCAGAGTCACATTGAGAGAGATGATGTGGTGCAGGATCCTCACGTGGGTGTTCACCACCAACCTCACCGTCACCGCAGGAACGGTCCAAGTCCTCTCCGGTCAGCTCCAACGTGCGACTCTCGAACAGAGTGAGGACCTTGATGTCCAGCACTCCACCCCCCCGGTCTGGGACCTCTCCCGGTGATTGTGCGCGATCTTGTCCTGTGTAAAGACAGATGGAGAGAATGTAAGCAAGGTGCATACCAGGCCAAATGAGAAGGCTGCCAGGCGTGTGCTGAGTGGAGCCAAGGATGGGATGAGGAGGCAGTCTCCAGAGGAGATGAGGCCAGAGGAGATGTGGGTGTGTGTGTATGTGTGAGAGAGAGTGGGTTGTGATGTCCCTTGAGCTGGCAGTGAGTGAGATGCCAGTGAATGTGTGATGGGCTCGTGAGTGGGTGAGTTGAGATTAATGAGATGGCTGTCTTGCCCTGGTGGCACAGATTAGATCATTCATCCGTTTTTTGCACTGGATGGCCAACGTCTTGTGTGCAGCGTTTGCACTGACCACCTCTGCCATTGCCTCCCAGAGTGGTGAGACTGATGGGCCTCCTGCGGCTGGAGCAGGGGTAGAGGACATTGCAGCAGTCCCCCCAGGTGTCCAGAAGGCATCCCTGGGATGCGTTACTGAATCGGGGGGGCGGGGGTACTGCACTCTTCTTGGCTTTCAGGTTCACACCTTCACTGGGGCCCTCCTGGGCTGTAAGCATTCAGAGGCATGCACGCAGCTGCAGTTTAAATATGGTGCCCGGTGTGAGTGAGCGGTGAGTTAATGGCATGGCAGGTCAATCAGAGGCTGGCTGCCAGCGATCAGGCGTGTTTCCCGTGACTGCATAATTTAAAAGACAGGAAAGGGATGATTCAGCGTGAAAACCTGTCAATGCGGCTGATGGGTAAACCGTCTTTTTTCATGCCCGCTACCTCACTTAGTGCAAATCTGGGATGATTCTGCCCTCACTCACTCATGCCTTCCCTCTCCACTCAGCCTGCACTCACTCATTCATTCCCTCCTCCTTCTCCACCCTTCCCCCAAATAATTTCTCCACCTTGCCAGGATGTGGGAGAGCTCCCACCCCTTCCATCCCGATGCCACTCCCACCCCAAATTGCAGCCCCCTGGCCTCGCCCTCTCTTCCTCTGCATGGTCCTGCTCTCAGCCTCAGGCCTCGATCCTATGTGCTTCCCATGGCCATGGACCCCGGGCTCTCACCTGCCCCCCCACACAGCCTCAGCCTCACTCTTGAACCCAACCAGCAGCAGCAACTCACACAGGGGAAGCAACACTGGAAAGACAGCACAGCACAGGAAGGCGCTCTGCACATGAACTACTGGGGGCATGGCTGATGCACCTCCCAATCACAAAACAAGTTCAAGGCAGGTGGCTTTGGTTCAACTTTGCTCAGAATGCAGGCACCCATGTGCAAGTTTCTGAGATGTGGTCATGTGGTATAAGTCCTTTCTATTGAGGTTTGACAGTGAGGAAGAGGACAGGGGACCCGAAATGATTACATTTTTGTTGTCTATGTTGTGCCTATGCTCTGGGGAAGTTGAACTGTCCTCCGTTCAAGTATGTCTCTCATATTGCTGCTGGAAATCCTGGGTGATTTGGACAAGGAGGCCACTGTGTCACAAAATAAAGCATTTGCAAGTTAACTGACACGGTGGTGAATAGCTTACTGGGTCACAGGCACTATAGCCCATGGCATAATCTAGAAGTCAACATTAATTCAGTCCTCACTTTCACTGCCACAATTAAAACGGTCCTATTGGTTGACCATGTCCAGGCCTGGATGTAGAAGATAGGAAAGTTTTGTGCCTATGGGCAGGGTTTTCCAGCCCCGCCCACTGCTGGGATCATCTGGTCCCACCAAAGGTCAATGGATTTTTGGCTGGGCTGCTGCCATAGGAGGGCTGGAAAATCCCAGCCAGTGTCTTTGTTAATCACCTGAGTTTTCTTTTCTCAGTGAACACTGAGATGTTCACCACCATTGAGGGCCACAAGGGCACTGCAACTTCCGATGATCGCACTTGCACCAAAATCCAGAATTTGCCATTGGGCTCTGGATGAGCACCATCTATACAACACATACATAACGTACAATATTAGCTGGGATCTAGAAAAATCCACAATATTGTTGATGCCAACAGATGTCTTAGGCTTATTTAAATTTTGTCATGATTGCTAGAACTTAAGAAGTTTTCCTCATAAACAATCACTTTTGATGTCGATTGAATGCTTCTGGGCACTTTGAAGGCAAATGATGCAAAATGATCACAACTGATGTTGTTTGAGCACTGCCTGATTTCATTTGATGTCAATTAATGACTAACAATGTCAGTTGATCATTACTGGGATGTCAAATGATGGCCAACTGATGACATTTGAGCATGGATGATAACAAATTAGCTCATCTGATGCAACAAGCAAGACTTCACGCTTCTGTGTATCAACTTTCATCTGACAAGTATCAGTCCATTTCACCAGGCGTCCTATTCACTTTGTCCTGCTCAAATTCGCTACAACCCTCTTCACTGTTCATTAAAATTTGAAATTATGCCCTGTATACTGAACTCCAGGTTATTAATCTATATCAAATCCATTCAGAAGGAAAAAACAGTCGTGGATGCTGTTTCAGTTTCACTGACGTCTGATGTCAGAACATAAAGAATACTATTAACAGTCACTGTGATAAAAGCTATCAGGTAGTCCTTCTAGCTTTATAATTGAAAGAAGATAGGTTGGAGACAATAAGAAAAGATGAAAGAGTGGTAAGGTTATTTTACTGAGGTGAAAACATTCCCATCCTCCTTCCAGGACAAGAACAAGAGCACACAGAAGCTTAGATGAACTTATAGATTCCTACAATGAAAAGCAGTTACTTCATCACCATTTAGAGACCAAAGTGCAGTGCTTTTCAGAGTGGTCACTTTGTAAAGTGCATTTGCTTTCACTTGGCAAACAGACTGCTCAGATCCTGAGAGATATCTTTGTTTATGACTCATTCCAAGAAGTATCAAACTACAGCCTTGTGTCCAAGAAATGACTTTGCAAAAATGGAGAGTTAGAAATTCAACCCTGACATATGGTAGTCAACACTGATAAATCAAATTAAATCACATTATATAATAATAACATCACTGTATTGAAGCAAATCTTAAGTAAACACACTGGTCTGGACACAATCAATGATCCAGGCACAAATTGCACTCACAATTGGGCTAGTTTTCAGAATTAACTTTTGCTCAATTTTCAATCAAACTCATTTGCATATTGCCAACAATACAATCTACAATGAACTGCTACAATCAGCAAATGTTTTAGAACATAATTTCATAAAAAATTGCATGAAAAAATATTCCTTGATATAATTAAGTGTGGTAAGCTTGTGTAATCTATTGATGCAGCTGAAAATGGGTTTATTATAAAAAAATAAAGATTTTTAATCAGTGTCTTGCCCATCACTTGTAAGTAACCTGATTTTAAATAACTGAAAATTATTTTAACTATACAGAAACATTTACTAGTTATAATGGTGGATAGTGGTCAGTTTGTGAGTAATTTTTAAAAAAAATTAAAGCATTTATAACATTAGTCTTGTGCCTGAATAAACAATTTAATTTTAAGATACTCCTAGAAGGTCTGAAAATGGACCCCTTTAGTGGAAACTTGTAATGGTGATTAACTCAATCTTAAATCTTTGATCTCAACCTTGTTTTGGTTTCAGGACCTGCTTCAATTAGTACAGAAGATCACGGAAACTCAAATTGTGCTGAATGTAATTGGCGCTTGTAATTCCTCAATCTTTGGTGCTGGTTTGTTTGCTATAAAAGCCAGCACAGCCAAATGGGAACTCCAATACGAAGCAAAGTTGTTAATCTTTAGGTTAGCTGGCATTCGAATGCCTGTTGCAGGAATGTTGTATTTGCATGTTGTAAAAGTGTCCGAACAAATCACTGTAAAATCTTGCAAAGTACAAAATACTCATATTCTTTGTGAAATCACTGTCCATAATATTCCTCCTAGTAATAATTTTGACACAGACTTGATACCTATACAGACACTTAACATATTGGAGTAAGATGTAGGCTAGTGGTTGAAAATTGGGGTAGGCGTGTGGGCAGTCAAGAAGGACCTCAGGAACCTCATGACGCCTAAGACCAGTCTGATGTAATATTAATATAAATGGGCGAGCAGTTCACCTGTGTTTCTGAAAGGAGGCTGATTACATATTTAAAATGGGTCCTAAGCCAGTTATAGGACTGTATTGGCAAACTTCAGGTACAAATGGGTAGATTGTAAGCTGTACACACTTCACCCATTTGTACCAGGAAGTGAGCAGTAAGCAGTCTAATCGTCAGTTCTTACAGAGCACACTATAGAAATGGCAAAAAAAAAACCCTTTGGGACAATAGAATATGTTATTTAATTTTACATATGGGTATCTAGAGGTAATCAAATTTTGGGGTACCAGTGTCCAGATTCTTTGTTTCCGTTCAGTGTGCAAAATTGTAGTCTTAGAGACTGACATTGAGAAATAGTTAAGAAATCCATGTTATGCAAAAGAAGTACTTCATTTTTAGTTTTGTAGTTGAAATATTAGAATTACAAATTTGTACCTTTATCTGACAAGTAATATCTACAATGTCAACAAATCTGTAAGACTGAAACTGTTGTTGTATAAAATAACATGGAAAAGTTCAAATCTTCTCATGTATATATTTATCCTTTTCTGTAGATAAATATGGTAGTTTATGTTAGAAAGTAGTCTGTGTTCTAAGTTAGTTTATGTTATACCCTGAAACACATGCTCTGGAGCCTTTTGAGTCTTGGGATGTTTAGTTAATAATGGCTAATGTAAAACCAAGAATGAAGGTCATGGAGCAAGTAATACAATGTGAGAGGGAGATGAGGAAGGGAGACATCTGGAACACTGAGCTGAACTAGTTAATGTGTATCTTTCGTGACCATATCTCATGCAATCTCAATGATATTCCTGAGGACATTGACTCATTTAACTTTTAATAAACTTTCAAGCATTTTTGACCAAATATGAAGTCATTATTAATATCAGCACAATCTACATGCTAAAACAAAATTCACATTCCTAACAAAAGGCATCCCAGATGGTATTAAGTAGGAACCAACAGAAGTAGGCCACTTAGCCCTGTTCTGTCAATCAGTTAGATCATGGCTGATTTCTATCTTAACTACATCTACTCACCCTTATTCAATAACCTTTAGCACCCTTAGCCAACAAAATCTATCAGTCTCAGTTTTTAAATTTTCAGTTGACCTATTACCAACAGATTTCTGGGGGAGAGAGTTCCAGATTTCCACTCCTCTGTTTAAAGGAATGCTCCGTGATATCAAACCAGAACAGCCTAGCTCAAATTTTAGGGTTTTGCCCATTTTCCTGCACACTCCCACCAATCTATCTACCAAATCCTTCACTCATCTTAAACGCCTCAGTTAGTTCATCCCTTATTCTTCTATATTTGAGGCAATGCAAGCCTAGTCTATGTAACCTGTTCTCAAAATTTTACTCTTTTAGTCCTGGTACCATTCCTGTGAATCAGCGCTCCATCTCCTCCAATACCAATATATCCTTCCTGTGTAACGGAGGTCAGAAATGAACACAGTACTACAATTGGGGTCGAAGCAGAGCTTTATACCACAGTAAGATAACTTCCACACCTTTATAATCAAGTCCCTGGAGATAAAGTTTAATCCTACATTAGCTTTTAAAGTTTGTTTTGTGCCTATCCACCAGATTTAGTGATTTTTATACATGGTTCCTAAACCTATCTGCTCCTCCAAAGTTTCTGTCTTCTCACCATTTACCAAATATTTCATGCCACTTGGAACTGAAGGCTGTACATTTTTCTAAATAAGTAGCATTCTAAATTCATTAACTGCAGCGCAACCTTTTCCTTGATAAATTTAGTAACTCATTAGAAAGTTGCAACTTTTTGGCTTTTAATCATTGCAGTTGACAATCACTCAAAATCAGAAACAAAAAAGAGAAAACGAGAGGTACAACAAAGTTGAGAGGCAGTCGGAAGACTGTAAATGGAGCCAATAATTAGCAGCAGAACAGCAAAGCATATTGAAGTCAAATGCAAGGGATTCAAGGAGTTCAATTGGGTCAAGTAGCACCCGTCGTTTAGCTGTTATGCAGCTAAGTAAACTTAAAAAATGGCATCCAAGATGCACACACACCTACATAGGAAGTGTGCATTATGTTAACCTGAATAAAAAGCTAATGTCAGCAATGGTCACCACAAAGCTATTGGATTGCTTTAAAAAAAAACTTACCCACAGGGATGGAGTGGGATGATGAAACTTACTGGATTGCTCCACGGAGATCCAGCATAGGCTCGATGGGCTGAATGGTCTCCTTCTGTACAGTACATGACTCAATGACGAATGTCTTTAGGGGAGGAAATTTGCCATCATTACCTGGTCTGGCCTATATGTGACTCCACATTCATAGAAAAGTGGTTGACTCTTAACTGCCGACTGAAATGGCCCAGTAAGCCATTCAGTTGTACCAAACTGCTACAGAAAATTACAATAACTGCAATCAGACCACTCGGCATCGACTTAGGAATCAGACAAAGACACAGTGGACCCTGCAGTGTCCTCACCAATATCTGGGAGCTGTGTCAAAATTGGGACAGCTGTCACACAGACTAGTTAATCATGTTTGATGAACCTGTTGGAGATTTTTGAAGATGTTACTAACAGAATTGATAAAGGAGAGTCAGTGGACATCGTATACTTGGATTTTCAGAAGGCTTTTGATAAAGTCCCCCATAGGAGGTTGGTTAGCAAAATTAAAAGACATGGGATAGGAGGTAATATACTGGCATGGATTAAGGATTGGATAACAGGCAGAAAACAGTAGGAATAAATGAATCATTCTCATGTTTGAAGCCTGTGACTAATGGAGTACCGCAAGGATCAATACTTGGGCCCCAGCTGATCACAATATATATCAATGATTTGGATGTGGGGACCAAATATAATATTTCCAAGTTTGTGGATGACACGAAGCTAAGTGGGAATGTGTGTTTTGAGGAAGATGTAAAGCGGCTTCATAAGTATTTGCACAAACTTAGTGAGTGGGCAAGAAAATGGCAGATGGGATATAATATGGAAAACTGAGGTTAGGAGGAACAGATGTGCAGAGTATTTCTTAAATGGTGAGGGATTAGAAAATGTAGATGTACAAAGGGACCTGGGTGTCCTCATCAATAAGTCACTGAAAGCTAACATGCAGGCACAGAAGGAATTAGGAAGGCCAATGGAATGTTGGCATTTACCGCAAGAGGATTTGAGTACAGGAGTAGTGAAGTCTTGCTTCAATTGTATATAATCTTAGTTAGACCACACCTGGAGTACTGTGTGCAGTTTTAGTCTCCTTACCTTAGGAAGGATATTATTGCCATAGAGGGAGTGCAGAGAAGGTTCACCAGACTTGTTCCTGGATGGTAGGACTGTCCTATGAAGAGGGATTGGGGAAACTGGGCCTGTATTCTCTAGAGTTTCAAAGACTGAGAAGTGATCTCATTGAAACCCACAAAATACTTAAAGGAATAGACAGTGTAGATACAGGTAAGGTGTTTCCCCTGGTTTGGGAGTCTAGAACCAGGGGACACAATTTCAAAATAAGAGGGAAGCCGCTTAGGACTGAGATGAGGAGAAATTTTCCACTCCTTCACTTTACAATTATTATCAGGCCAAGGGATCAACCCTAGAGCAATGAGGAATGTAGGAGAGCATGCCAGGTGTAGCACCACATGAAAATGCCAGTTCCATTTCACGCATTTCTGGTCTCACTACTTCTCCTCCCTCCCTGAACCATATTCCCCTTGTCCTCATTTTCCAGCCCCCATATTCAACAGATCATCTTCCGTAATTTTCACCACACCGAGCATGATCTTACCACCAAACACATCTTCCCCCTTTCAGCATTCTGAAGGGACCATTCCCTCTGTGACTTCATGGTCCATCTCTCAGTCACCCCCAACAATGTCTTCTCTTCCCACATCACCTTCTCATGCAAGCATAGGTGATGCAACACCTGTGCTTCCCTTTTACCTCCTCCCTTCTCACCATCTAAGGTCCCAAACATTCCTTCTGGGTGGAACAATGATTTAATTGTACTTCTTTCGATTTAGTATATTATGTTCACACTCACAATTTGGGGAGATCAAATGCAGATTTGGTGACCGTTTTGTAGAACACCTCCATTCAGTCCACAAGCTTCCTGTCACTTGTCATTTTAATTTTTCACACTGTTCTCACTCTGGCCTTTCTGTCCTTGAACTGCTACAGTGTTCTTGTGAAGCTCAACACAAGCTCGAAGCACATGACACTTTACAGCCTTCACAACTCAGTGAGTTCAACAATTTCAGATTATTTGCCTATTTTGTTGCTTTTTCCTTCACTGGTTTTGGTTTTACTCTTTTTTCCCTTCATTTTTTTGCTTTTGAATGGCAGTTGTTCACAAATCTGCCATTCACATCTCCTTCAGACTCATCTTTCCTTCTTTAATTAACACTCCATTCAGCCTTACACCATCTTTTAATGAATTACTTACATCGATCTTTTAACCTCACAGATCTTCCCTTTAATTTATTTTTTACCCATCCTGTCCCCTTTCATTTGCTTAAAACATATTGCATTCCTAACTTTTCCCAGTTCTAATGAAAGGTCATAAAGCTAGAATGTTAACTCTGTTTGTCTCTGTACAGGTGCTGTCTGACCTGCTGAGTATTTCTAACGTTTTCTGTTTTAATACATGGAAATGAGATTCCCCTTCTGGTGAAGCTGCAGCACAGAATTACATGCACCCTAAACAGCGGAGCAGCATGCGATAGAGCTAATTGATCCCCAGAGCCAACTATCCAGTCGTGAATGGTAGTATACATTTAAACAACGAACTGGAGGAGAAGGCTGCACAAATATCCCCATCCTCAATGATGGGCGTGCTGAGCACGACAATGGAAAAGATGAGGCTGAAAAGTTTAGAACCATCTCCAGCCAGAGGTACCAAATGTATGATCCATCTTGACCTCTTCCTGAAGTTCCCAGCATCACAGATGCCAGACTTCAGCCAATTTGATTCACTCCACATGATATCAAGAAACGGCTGAAGGCACTGTACACTGCAAAGGCTATGAACCCTGACAACATCCCAGCAGTAGTACTGAAGATTAGTGCTCCTGAACTAGTCAACCTAAACCAGCACAGCTGCAACACAGGCAAAAACCTGACAATGTGGAAAATTGTGCTGATATATCCTGTACACAAAAAACAGGACAAATTCAATGTGGCCAATTACTGCCCCATCCTAGTCTACTCAAAGTAATGGTTGGGTTCGTTGACATTGCTATCAAGTGGCACTTGCTTAGTCAGAATCTATTCACCGATGCTTAGTTTGAGTTCCACCAGGGCCACTCAGCTCCTGATCTCATTACAGACTTGGCCCAAACATGGACAAAAGGGCGGAACTCAAGAGGTGAGGTGGGAGTGACTGCCCCTCGACTTCAAGGCAACATTTCACAGATTCACAGTGCAGAAGAGGCCCTTCGGCCCATCGAGTCTGCACCGACATGTGAGAAACACCTGACCTATCTTCCTAATCCCATTTATCAGCACTTGGCCCATAGCCTTGAAAGATATGACATGCCAAGTGCTCATCCAGATACTTTTTAACCCGCCTCCACCACCCTTCCAGGCAGTGCATTCCAGACCGTCACCACCCTCTGGGTAAAAAGGTTTTCCTCACATTCCCCCAAACCTCCTGCCCCTCACCTTGAACTTATGCCTCCTTGTGACTGACCCTTCAACTAAGGGGAACAGCTGCTCCCTACCCACCCTGTCCATGCCCCTCATAATCTTGTACACCTCGATCAGGTTGCCCCTCAGTCTTCCCTGCTCCAACGAAAACAACCCAAGTCTATCCAACCTCTCTTCATAACTTAAATGTTTCATCCTAGGCAACATCCTGGTGAATCTCCTCTGCACCCCCTCCAGTGCAATCACATCCTTCCTATAATGTGGCAACCAGAACTGCACACAGTACTCCAGCTGTGGCCTCACCAAGGTTCTATACAACTCCAACATGGCCTCCTTACTTCTGTAATCTAGGCCTCGATTGATAAAGGCAAGTGTCCCATATGCATTTTTCACCACCCCACTAACATGCCCCTCCACCTTCAGAGATCTATGGACACACACGCCAAGGTCCCTATGTTCCTCAGAACTTCCTAGTGTCATGCCATTCATTGAATACTTCCTTGTCAAATTACTCCTTCCAAAGTGTATCGCCTCACACTTTTCAGGGTTAAATTCCATCTGCCACTTTTCTGCCCATTTGACCATCCCGTCTATATCTTCCTGTAGCTCAAGACACTCAACCTCACTGTTAACCACCCGGCCAATCTTTGTGTCATCCACAAACTTATTAATCCTACCCCCCACATAGTCATCTACGTCATTCATATAAATGACAAATAATAGGGGACCGAGCACAGATCCCTGTGGTACGCCACTGGACACTGGCTTCCAGTCACTAAAGCATCCTTCTGTAATCACCCTCTGCCTCCTGCAACTAAGCCAATTTTGAATCCAACTTATCAAATTACCCTGTATCCCATGTGCCTTTGCCTTCTTTATAAGTCTCCCATGTGGGACCTTGTCAAAGGCTTTGCTGAAATCCATATAAACTACATCAACTGCACTACCCTCATCTACACACCTGGTCACCTCCTCAAAAAATTCAGTCAAATTTGTTAGGCGTGACCTTCCTCTGACAAAGCGATGCTGACTATCCCTGATCAAACCTTGCTTCTCCAAGTGGAGATGGATAGTCTCCTTCAGAACTTTCTCCAATAGTTTCCCTACCACTGACATGAGACTCACTGGCCTGTAGTTCCCTGGCTTATCTCTACAACCCTTCTTAAATAGCAGAACCACACTAGCTGTTCTCCAGCCCTCTAGCACCTCCCCTGTGGCCAGAGAGGAATTAAAAATTTGGGTCAGAGCCCCTGCAATCTCCTCCCTTGCCTCCCTCAGCAGTCTGGGACACAAATCATCTGGACCTGGAGATTTGTCCACTTTTAAGCCTGCCAACACCTCCAATGCCTTGTCACTCCCTATATCAATTTGCTCAAGAACCTCGCAGTCCCTCTCCCCGAGTTCTATACCTTCATCCTCATTCTCTTGGGTGAAGACGGATGTGAAGTATTCATTCAACACTCTAGCGATGTCCTCTGGCTCCACCCATAAATTGCCCCCTTGGTCCATTATGGGCCCTACTCTTTCCCTGGTTATCCTCTTCCCATTGATATACTTATAGAATATCATGGGATTTTCCATACTTTTACCATCCAGAGCTTTCTCATATCCCCTCTTTGCTCTCCAGATTGCTTTCTTAAGCTCCACCCTGCACTTTCTGTACTCCCCTAATGCCTCTGCTGATTTGCTTCTCTTGTACCTGCTAAAAGCCTCTCTTTTCCTTCTCATCGTAACCTGAATATCTCTGGTCAACCATGGTTCTCTGGGCTTGTTACCCCTTCCTATCACCCTAGAGGGAATATGTTGAGCCTATGCCCTCCCCATTTCCTTTTTGAACACTCCCCATGTTCCTCTGTAGATTTCCCCACAAGTAACTGTTCCCAGTCTAACTTGGCTAGATCCTGCCTTATTTTACTAAAATCCACTCTCCCCCGATCCAAAACATTTTTTTGCAACTTGTCGATTTCTTTATCCATAACAAACTTAAATTGTACCATGTTGTGGTCGCTATCGCTAAAATGCTCCCCCACCACCACCTCAGCCACCTGTCCAGCTTCATTCCCAGAATTAGGTCCAGCAATGCGCCGTCCATTGTTGGACCCTCTACATATTGACCTAAAAGGTTCTCCTGTACACATTTCAAGAAATCCACTCCATCCAAGCCCTTAACACTATGTCTATCCCAATTAATGTTGGAAAAGTTGAAATCACCTAATATAATTACCCTATTGTTTTTGTTTTTACACACCTCCACAAATTGTGCACATATTTGCTCCTCAATTTCCCGCTGACTATCTGGGGGTCTATAATAAACACCTAACAATGTGGCTGCCCCTTTTTTATTCCTAAGCTCTACCCACAAAGCTTCATTCGATGCCCCCTCCAAGATATCATCTCTCCTTACTGCAGTAACGGACTCCTTAACTAATAATGCAATGCCTCCTCCTCTTTTACCCCTTCCCCTGTCTCGCCTGAAGATTCTATATCCCAGAATGTTGAGCTGCCAATCCTGCCCAATTTGACCAAGTGTGACGTCAAGGAGCACGAGCAAAACTGGAGTCAATGGGAATTAGGGAGAAAACTCTCCACTGGCTGGAGTCATACCGAGCACAAAGAAAGACAACTGGGGTTGTTGGAGGTCAATCACCTCAGCCCTAGGACTTCTCTGGGTAGCATCCTAGACCCAACCATCTTCAGCTGCTTCATTAATGACCTTCCCTCTATCAGCGTCAGGCATTAGGTTGTTCACTACTGATTGTACAGTTATCAGTACCATTCTTAGCTCCTCAGATACTGAAGCAGTCTGTGTCCGTATGCAGCAAGGCCTGGTCAAAATTCAGGCTTAGGCTGATAAGTGGCAAGTAATATTTGCACCCCAGAAGCGACAGGCAATAACCATCTCCAACTAGAGAAAATATAACCATCGCCCTTCACATTCAGTGGCATTACCATCACCGAATCCTCTGCTATCAACATCCTGGGAGTTACCATTGACCAGAAACTGAACTGGACCAGCCATTTAAGTAGTGTGGCTACAAGAGCAGGTCAGAGGCTGGGAACTCTGGTAGCTCACCTCTTGACTCCCCAAAGACTGTCTGCCAAGCAAAAGATATAAGTCAGGAGTATGAAGGAACACACTCCACTTCTCTGGATGAGTGCAGGTCCAACAACATTCAAGGAGCTCGACACCATCCAGGACAAAGCAGCTTGCTTGAATGGCATGCCATCGATGACCTTAAACATTCACTCGCTGCACCACCAGCACACAGCAAGGTGTACCATATATAAGATGTACTGCAGCAACTCTCTAAGGCTCTTTCAACAGCACCTTCCAAGCCCATGACCTCCACCATCTAGAAGGACAAAGGCAGCATATGCTTGGGAACACGACCACCTGGAAGCTCCCCTTGAAATGAGAGTTGTTCACCAGCACCCTGGAGTTACAGTGCCAGTAATTTCCCTCCACAGAGTGCATGATTAAAAACTCTTTACATAGCTAGCCTGTGCCACCACAAGGAACAAAATTGTATTGCAACTCTTTATTCAAATCAGGTAATTTTCACTGCACGAAATTTTGTCAAAGGAAACAAAACAAGCAATTTAAATTAATGCGACTTTGAATTAACCAGTCATGATGGGTTTTCACAACAAAGGGCAAAATGCATAATCTGCATTGATTTACAGTGTAAACGTGCTAAATTTCATGTTATATTCTTAATTTGAAAAAGCTGTTGGGCTAAACTTAATGGATGCCATACCTAATTTGTTATTTTAAGAATTAGTTCATTGTTAGTTATTCAAAATTGTGTGACTTTTCTCTGGAACACAATTTACTTCTGGGCCTGGTCATGAAAAGGGCAGTATCAAGAGTTAAAGCTAATCAAAGTGCAGCTTTCAAATCAGACCATACATGCTTAAAATCATGTCCCTTTTGTCTCTAAATGACAGAAATGTACTGATGACACCTAGCTCTAGCTCCCTGTGAATCACCTGGATCTTTCTGCTCCCACTGTGCTGTCAGGCTGCTGTCTGACATCCAGCCTTCAGTTCAGATCTTCATATTATAAAAAAAATGACATAGAATCACTGGAGAAAGTGAAAAAAGAAAGCTTTACCGAAATGATACCAGAGCCAAGTGATTATACCTATCAGGAAAGATTGAACAGTTTAACATATGAACATACCAAATAGGAGCAGAAGTAGGACTTTCGGCCCCTTGAGCTTGCTCTGCCATTCAGTAAAATCATGGCTATCTAGGGCTCTATTTTCTAGAAAATATAGGGCCAAAGGGTGACCTGATAGAGGTCTTTAAGATTATGAAAGAGTTAGATATAAACATAGAGGTGTTTCCAATTGTGATCAAGATCAAAACTATGGACCATCCATATAAGGTAGTCAACAGTTTGTTTAATTTACTTACGGGATGTGGGTGTCACTGGCTGGGCCACTCCTAGTTGCCCTCGAGAAGGTGGTGATGAGCTGCCACCTTGAACTGTTGCAGTCTATGTGGTGTAGTTACACCCACAGTGCTGTTAGGGAGCGAGTTCCAGGACATATTTCCAAGTCAGGGTGGTGAGTGACTTGGAGGGGAACTTCCAAGTGGTGGTGTTCCCATGTATCTGCTGCTCTTGTCCTTCTAGATGTAAGCGGTCATGTGTTTGGAAGGTGCTGTTAAGGAGTCTTGGTGAGTTCCTGCAGTGCATCTTGTAGATAGTACACACTGCTACTACTGTGTGTCAGTGGTGGAGGGAGTGAACATTTGTGGATGGGGTGCCAATCAAGTGGCTGCTTTGTCCTGGACAGGGTCAAGCTTCTTGAGTGTTGTGGGAGCTGCACTCATCCAGGCAAGTGGAGAGTATTCCATCACACTCCTGACTTGTGCATTGTAGATGGTGGGCAGTCTTTGGGGAGTCAGGAGGTGAGTTACTCATCACAGGATCCCTAGCCTCTGACCTGCTCTTGTAGCCACAGTATTTATATGGTTAGTCCAGTTCAGCTTCTGGGCAATGGTAATCTCCAGAACGTTGATAGTGGGGCATCAGCAGTGGTAATGCCATTGAATGTCAAGGGATGATGGCTAGAATCTCTCTTGTTGGAGATGGTCATTGTCTGACACTTGTGCGGCACAAATGTTACTTGCCACTTGTCAGCCCAAGCCTGGATATTGCCCAGGTTTTGCTGCATTTGGACATGGACTGCTTCAGTGTCTGAAGAGTCGCGAATGATGCTGAACATTGTACAATCATCAGCGAGCATCCCCACTTCTGACCTTATGATGGAAGGAAGGTCATTGATGAAGCAGCTGAAGATGATTGCACCTAGGACAATACCATTAGGAAATCCTGCAGTGATGTCCTGGAGCTGAGATGACTGGCCTCCAACAACCACAACCATCTTCCTTTGTGCTAGGAATGACTCCAACCAGTGGAGAGTTTTCCCCTTATTCCCATTGACTCAGGTTTTGCTAGGGCTCCTTGATGCCACATTGGGTCAAATGCTGCCTTGATGTCAAGGGCAGTCACTCTCACCTCACCTCTAGAGTTCAGCTCTTTTGTCCATGTTTGAACCAAAGCTGTAATGAGGTCAGGAGTTGAGTGATCCTGGCGGAACCAAAACTGAGCATCAGTGAGCAGGTTATTGCTTAGCAAGTGCCGTTTGATAACACTGTTGATGACCCCTTCCATCACTTTACTGATGGCCGAGAGTAGGCTGATGGGTTGGTAATTGGTTGGGTTGGATTTGTCCTGCTTTTTGTGTACAGGACATACCTGGGCAATTTTCCATATTGCTCGGTAGATGCCAGTGTTGTGGCTCTACTGAAACAGCTTGTCTAGGGGCACGGCAAGTTCTGGAGCACAAGTCTTCAGTACTATTGCCAGAATATTGCCAGGCTCTTAGCCTTTGCAGTATCCAGTGCCTTCAGCTGTTTCTTGATGTCACGTGGAGTGAATCAAATTGGCTGAAAACTGGCGTCTGTGATGCTGGGGGCCTCCAGAGGAGGCCGAGATGGATCATCCACTCGGCCTTTCTGGCTGAAGATTGTTGCAATTGCTTCAGCCTTATCTTTTGCACTGATGTGCTGGGCTCCTCCATCATTGAGGATGGGGATATTTGTGGTGCCTCCTTCTCCAGTGAGTTGTTTAATTGTCTACCACCATTCACAACTGGATGTGGCAGGACTGCAGAGCTTAAATCTTACCTATTGGCTGAGGAATCGCTTAGCTCTGTCTATCATTGCTGCTTATGCTGTTTGGCATGCGAGTCGTCCTGTGTTATAGCTTCACCAAGTTGACACCTTATTTTTAAGTATGCCTAGTGCTGCTCCTGGCATGCCCTCCTGCACTCTTATTGAACCAAGTTTGATCCCCTAGCTTGGTGGTAATGGTAGAGTCGGGAATATGCTGGGCCATGAGGTTACAGATCATTTTTGAGTACAATTCTGCTCTGCTGATGGCCCTCAGCACCTCATGGATGCCCAGTCTTGAGTTCAAAATCTATCCCATTTCGCACAGTGGTAGTGCTACACAACACGATGGAGGGTATATTTTGTGCTTTTGGTTATCAGGTTCACTTTGTCTGGCAAACACTGGCTGTGCCCCTAATATTAACTTATTAGTTGGTGTTTGAAACAATATAGTCAGCGAGACTGATTAACTGAACAAACATTGGTGGTTTATTGGAGCTAAGAACAGAGCACTAAGACTATGTGTGCTTCTTCAATCACCTCCAGCTCTCGACTTACAGTTACCAAAGTAGCCTGCGCTGTGTAGTGATTGGTCAATACAGTCAAATGGTCGATTAGCTACATTCTTTTAAAGGTACATAGCATTCCACTTTACCACAGTATCCTCAATGTGAAGACGGGACTTCGTTTCCACAAGGACTGTGCGTTGGTCACTCCTATCGATACTGTCATGGGCAGATGCATCTGTGACAGGCAGTTTGGTGAGGATGATGTCAATTATGTTTTTCCCTCTTGTTGGTTCCCTCACCTCCTGCCCCAGACCCAGTTCAGCAGCTATGTCCCTTAGGACTCGGACAGCTCGGTCTGTGGTGGTGCTGCCGAGCCACTCTTGGTGATGGATATTGAAGTACATTCTGTATTCTGCGCCCTTGCCACCTTCAGTACTTCGTCCAAGTGGTGTTCAACAAAGATGTGTACTGATTCATCAGCTGAGGGGAGACGCTACATGGTAATCAGCAGGAGGTTTCCTTGCCCATGTTTGACCTAATGCCATGAGAGTTTATGGCAATCGGAGTCAAGAGAGTCAGAGAACGAGCTGGTTGAGTCCTAAATGACGTAGCTGCTAGACTGGGTCTGTGGCAGGTAGTGAGGGAACCAACAAGAAGGAAAAACATACTTGACCCCATCCTCACCAATCTGTCTGCTGCATTTATCTGTGACAGTATCAGTAGGAGTGACCACTGCAAAGTCCTCGTGGAGATGAAATCCCATTGAGGGTACCTCCATCATGTTATGTGGCACTACTACCATGCTAAATAAATCCAGTAGAAAAAACTTCTTTACCCAGAGAGTGCAGAGAATGTGGAATAATTGAGGTGATTAGTATAGACTGATCAAAGGGAAGTTAGATAAATACCTGAGGGAGAAAGGATATTGATGTTGATGGGGATCAGTGAAAAAGATTAGGAGGAGATCGTGTGGAGGATAAACATCAGCACAGACCAATTGGGCCAAATGGTCTATTTCTGTGCTGGAAACACTTTGTAGTCTTGAATGAGCCATAATTTCCTTCACATAAACATTAAGGAGACTGAAACCATCAACTTTGTCATCTTCCATGAACTCTGTAATCTTGCCAGCATTTCATATTTGCACCCAAGCCACTGCCTCAGGCTGAAGCAAACCATTTACAAACTCTTTGTTATATTTGACTCTTAATTAAGCTTCTAACTTCAAATCCTCTGCAGTACATAGTCCATGTCTGTAAAATCACCAATCTTAGTCCCTTATTCAGCACATCTTCAGCTAAACCTTCACCTATGCCTTAATTACCTCCAGACTTGTCCATTCCAATACTCTTCCATAAGGCCTCCCATTCTCCATCCTTAAGCAACTTCAGTTTAACCACAATTCTGCTGCCCATAACTTATCTTACAGCAGGTCCACCTTGTTCATCAGCCCCGTCCTCGCTAACCTACATTGGCTCTTGGTCCCTCACCATTGCTTATTTCAAATTTTCATTCTTAAGCTTAAATCCCTCTCTTATCTGACCCTATTCTATCTCCATAATCTCCTCCAGTGCTACATCTGCCTCCTCACCCCAATCTCTGTTCATCTGACTCTGCTCTCTCCTTTCTTTGGCCCAACATTGGCATCTATGCCTTTGGTCACCTAGCCCCCACACTCTGGAAAACTGAACCCCTCTCTCTCCACTTGTCTCTTCATTTAAAGCCACTCTTAGAATACACCTGTTTAACAAAGCTTTTGGTGATTGCTCTAAATATTTGTCCTTTGGCTCATGTCCATTTCTTTTTATTGCAACACCACAGAATTGTTACTACACATAAAGCGGCCATTCAGCCTGTCGTGTCTGTGCTGGCTTCCCAAATGAGCAACTCACCTGGTGTCATTCTCCCTGTAACCTTGCACATTATTCCTTTTCAGATAATAATCTAATTCCTTCTTGAATGCCTCAATTGAACCTGTCTCCTCCACACTCTCAGGCAGTGCGTTCCAGGTCCTAACCACTCACTACATGAAAAAATTTCTCCTCATGTCTCCATTGCTTTTTTTGCCAATCACCTTAAAATCTGTGTCCTCTGGTTCTCAATCCATTTTTAAAACATATTCTTTCATGGAATTTACTACTTCCACCAAAGGTTTCAGTTTCTCCTAATCTGCTCTGCCCAGACCCCTCATGAATTTGAACACCTCTACCAAACCACCTCTCAGCCTTCTCTGCTACAAGGAGAACAGTCCTAACTTCTCCAATCTAACTTAACACCATGGAATTGTTTTGTTTTAACATTTCAGGTGCTTTATAAATGCATGTTCTTGTTTCTAGAAGGGTTTCTAAGTTAAGCAAAACTACATAATATCTATTTAATCTTACAGTTTAAAATTATTTTTCATCAAATGATTGCCTTAACTGAAATGTAATTCCTACAAACCACATTGTAAGCTGAACAGCGTTGAAGAATCATTCTCTTCCATACAGCATTTGATCATCTCTGTCAGAATTATAACTCTAAGCCTGTTCCTAAACCAGCCTTCAGCAGCCTCTGTCTGGACACCAGTGAAAACCTCATCAATAAGTGTAAATCAAGATCCCATGACAGTCATGGAATGCTAATGGCATTTTAACCTGCTCTTTCATGGTCAGCTGCTATAGCAGTCTCGCTAGGTAAATCTGTTGGGAAACTGCAGGAGTGCTCCTCTGAGCTCACAAAGTTGAGGCCTCTGCTTCCCTAGGCTAATCTTTCGCCCATACCTCTAACTGTAATATTCTCATATCACACCCTTTTCCCTTTCTTGGTCCTGTCTGGATGCCAGTAGCCTTCTCTTGGTGCTGTTCCTGGGCCTGGTCAAGGTGTCCATTAACAGGCCCAGGCAGCAGGTGTCTGAGGGGGTTATTTGACCTAGCTGTCTGCCTCTGTTTCATGGTTATGTCCATGCTCAGGTGTCCCTGGAGAGGGAGCACTCTGTGTCCACCAGTACGCTTGAGGTCTATCCTGACCAGTGAGTGCCGACTGGGCTGGAGTGCATTATCAGCCCCAGAAACATTATTTTAATTTGATAAGTTTCTTTTGTAGTTTTTGTTTTAGTTGCAGTGCCCCTTTAAGGGGTGTTAATTAGCTAATTTGTTAATTTATTTCTTCTTTGGTCAAAGGCATGTAAAGACCAGGCTGCTTGTCTTTCTTCCATGGTTACATCAGCACCCGGGTGTCCTTGAAGAGGGAGCATACAGTGTTCACTGATATGCTTGACATCTTCTGTGACCACGGGCACCTTAGGGGGTAGGATGTATCATTATTCCTGGTAACGATATTTTAATTTTATTTGATCATTTTCCTTTGCATTTGATTTTTGCTGCACTGACCCTTTAAGGGATGTTAATTTATTTAACAGTTTAATTGTTCACTCAAAAGAGTTTAAAGAGACACTGGTGTGAATGGTGTTAGGAACTATACATTGTAATGTTTGTGAATAAATTTGTGAATAAATCTAAACCTGAGTAAAGATTGACTTCTGGTCTCCTCCTTCATCAACCGGCTATTAAGAGTTTAACACCAAGTACCCTCTGATCACTGGCGAACTAACAAACTAACTAACTGACTAACCAGCCCAATCAGCCTCTGCAATCCCCAGCACTGCTATTCCTAATCCCACCTCAATATCAAACCCCCAGTCCTGGCCCCCCATTACTGATCCTAGACCCAAACGGACCCCTGGCTGCCTCTGTGCTGCTAGTAGCAGCCCAGTATTGTGCAGTGCTTCACTGACAGGCTTCTGATGCCAGCCCGGTTTCATTATGGGTCTCAAGGCCTGCGGCCTTACTATTCAGGTGCAGGGAATGAAATCTGACTGTGCCCCCATTGTATGATGTGCCTGCATGTCATTGTACCGTAAAGGTGCTCGCAGAACTTATGAAGTCAGAGACTTGAGATGGTGGAGCAGGGATAGCAAGTAAAGATTGAATTGTAGTACTCCATCGGAACAGAGGAAAGTTTTCTTTGGTGAAGAAAGAGGGATATCATATGATGTACCTATATGTAAAGTTGCTCGGCAGAGTAAGGGTTAATGTGGGACTGGTATGATGTATAGCGTCACATGGTATACACTCAGAGAACAGTCTAGAAACAACACTTTGTAACCAGCCTGCATGGAGACAACAGCTCCATGCATGACCATACCTTGGATCTGTAAATAGTTAAAGACTGCCAATAAAGAGTTCATGTTTGAAAGTACAACTCTGCAGGACCTCATCATTGAGCCACAACAGGTCCCAATAATACAACGCCCCCCCCCACCGACTACCCTGCCCTCTTACAGCCATGGAAGGGGCTTGTCTGAGTTTCTGGGCCCAATACTGTCCCCTGCACTGTTTCTAGAGTTTGGATCTAATGTTTTCAAAAGCAGAACTGAACAGACTGCTCGAGGTGCAGTCTGGTAGAGCCTTCAGTGAAGAGGAACAGCAACTTACATTTATATAGTGCATGGTGTTCCATTTTAAAGTATACAAGACCAGTTCGGACCAGTACTCTTATTTCCCAGGTTGGATCGTATTTTCTTTCTGGGAGTGGTCCCAAGCAATGTTCCTCTAAGCTGCATGGAATGCACTTAGCAAGGGAAAAAACAACCCACGACCAACCAGTGTTTCCTTTAAGATGCAGCGATGCATGGCCGCAGAGTAATCTTAAAGGGACCATCCAGTGCAACAGGTAGGCCGCACACAATAAAGAGAAACTAGAAGGAACATTGGTCCCAACTTCATAAGAACAATATTCGGATGGTAGTTTGACACTGAGCTGTATATGGGGAGATGAGGGCAGATGTCTAGAAAGCTTGATCAAAGGGGTAGGCTTTCAGGAGCATCTTAAAGAAGGAGAAGAGTGGCACAGTGAGTAGCACCCTATCCCTAAGCCAGCAGCCCTGTGTTCGAGTCCCACCCCAGGACTTGATGTCTGTGGAAGATGTGTCCACACATGGGCCAAACAAACCAAACATCAGCCTGTAAATCCTTCAATCTGCCTATTGCAGGTGATAAGATGTCGAGTGGTGCTCCTCAAACTATCTGTCTGGCAACAGGCTAGTGACCTGTTCGAGGAAAAATCAGCTACAGAAACAGACGTAAGCATCCACTTCATCTGCCTTGTGTGACATTAGATGCGGGAAAGCCTCTAAGTCTAAAGAAGGAGAGAGAGATAGAGAGGTGGAGAAATTTAGCGAGGGAATTCCAGAGCTGAGGCTACTGAAGGCACAGCTGCCAGTGATGGAGTGATTAAAATCAGGGATGCATGTGGGGCCAGAATTAGAAGAGTGCAGATATCTCAAATGCTTGTATGGCTGGAGGAGACCAAATGAAAGGAAGAGAGAAGACTATACAGAGTTTGAAAAGAAGGATGACAACTTTAAAATTGAGGTGTTAGCAGCCTGGGAACCAATATAGATCAGCAAGCACAGAGGTGTTGGGCAAATGAGACTTGGTGTGAGTTAGGATGCAAGCAGTGGAGCTTTGGATGAATTCAGCTTTATGTTGCTGGAAGGAGAGGCCTGCAGGAGAGCATTGCAGTGGTGAAATCTAAAGTAACGAAAGGCATGAACATGTTAAGCATCAAAGTCTACTAAGGCAGTTGAGTCTCTCTTAACCTCATCTTAGATATTTCAACGCCATTCATAGTATGTGAATTATTTTTCCTTCTCAAATGCACTGTTTTGAATTTGTCACCTGTCATTGATCTCCCTACATATCTATTTTTCTCCAGTCCCTCTGTAATGTCTGAACTGTTGCATTTCATTTCACTGTTCCTTCAAGTTTGGTATTCTTAGCAAATTTGACCACTTTTGCGTTGGATTTCTGAAACTGTTTCAGCTCTGCTTGTGTTACTTTGCCAGAAGTGCGGCTGAATCATTGAATAAATCATAGAATAACAGAGTACAGGAGGAGGCCATTTAACCCATCAAGCCTGTGCTGGCTCTTTGGTAATCCCACTCTCTTGCTTTTTCCCCACAGAGTCATATCCATCAAGAAAAACCTTTTGTTAGAAATGTGGCAAGCAAAGGGTGGGATGTGAGTCAGCGTTGCAAAACTGAAGAATCAAGTACAGCAGTACCATTTGAGCTAAGAGTGTAATTCAAGAATATCGTTGCTCTTTGGTGAATGTAAGGCATTGTGACATATGTCAATTGAAGACTGAAGTGTTCCTAGTCTTTTAAAAATGTGCTCCTCCATCAGTAATAATTCATTTCTGAATGAGAGAGACCACATAGAGCTGAGGTTGCTTTTCCTACCGTACATAAACAAGATAGTTAAAATAAATAAATAAACAATATTGTTGGATATTTTAAATTGATGCATCCATTTCAGTTTATTTATAACCTGAAATGGATGCAACAATTTAAAATATCCAACAATATTGTTTATTTATTTATTTTAACTATCTTGTTTATGCATTCATTTCCTCTTGTCATGACATTTGGTCATGCTTTTTATGTTGACATTCAAGATTAAAATGCAGGCGTTAACCATGTGTAAGATTGGGGAGATGAATGCATGGCTCAAAAATTGGTTCGGGAGAAATGGGTTTTGATTCATGAGGCATTGGCACCAGTACTTGGGAAAGTGCGTCCTGAAGCGTTGGGATGGTCTTCACCTGAATCGCACTGGGACCAGTGAATTGTATAACTAGGGCGGTGGAGAGGGCTTTAAACTAAATAGTGGGAGGGAGAGGGATTAAGTGTGGGGAGATGTAATAAATGTAATATAGCAGGGTAGCTATTTAGGTAATGATAAGCAGAGTGTGATAGGAAGGGACAGAGCACATAAACTTAAGACTGCGCCGACAGACAAGGCCAGAGATTGCAAAAATGGTAAAAAGACAGAGTTGAAGGCCCTGTATCTGAATGCACGCACCATTCGTAACAAAAAGGATTAATAGTTAGCACAGATAGAAATAAATATGTATGGCCTAAAAGCCATCACAGAGACATGGTTGCAGTGTAACCAAGGCTGGAACATAAATATTGAAGGTTATTTGGCATTTCGAAAAGACAGGAAGCTCGGAAAAAGTGATGGGGTGGCTCTGTTGATTAAGGATGTCATTAGTACAGTAGTGAGAGGTGACCTTAGCTCAAAAGAGCAAAATGTGGAATTGGTTTAGGTAAAGATAAGAAATAGGAAAGGTAAGAGGTCACTTGTGGCAATAGTTCATAATCCCGTTAACAGTAGTTACGTGGTAGTATAGGGTATACAGGAAGAAATAAATAGAGCGTGCAAGAAAGGTACTGCAATATTCATAGGTGACTTTAGTCTGCATTTAGATTGGGTGAATCAAGTTGGCAAAGGCAGCCTGGAAATTGAGTTCATAGAATGTATTCAGGACAATTTTTAGAGCAGTACATTCTAGAGCCAACCAGGGAGCAGGCTATTCTAAACCTGGCAATGTGCAATGGGACAGGATTAATCAATAACATCAGATTAAAGGAGCCTCATACATGACGGAATTTCACATTCAGTTTGATGGTAAGAAATATAGATGTAGGACAGTGTTCTTTTATTTGTTCATGGGATGTGGGTGTCGCTGGCTAGGCCAGCATTTATTGCCCATCCCTAATTACCCTTGAACTGAATGCCTTGCTAGGCCATTTCAGAGGGCATTTAAGAGTCAACCACATTGCTGTGGGTCTGGAGTCACATGTAGGCCAGGCCAGGTAAGGACAGCAGATTTCCTTCCCTAAAGGACATTAGTGAACCAGATGGGTTTTTCTGACAATCAAGAAGTGTTTTAAATCTAATTAAAGGTAATTATAAGGATATGAAGACAGAGTTGGCTAAAGTGGACTGAGAAACTAGCTTAAAAGGTAGGACAGCAGAGATGCAGTGGCAGACTTTTAAGGAGATTTTTAATAACTCTCAGCAAAGATTTATCTCAGTGAGAAAGAAAGACACTGGGGGCAGAATTTTCCCGTTGTTGTGCAGGGGCAGGCCCCGCATGTCCACATGTAAAATGACGCGCAATGATGTTGGGTGAGCGTCCTGGCGTCACCACGCACCATCGTGATATTTCACTGGGTAGGCACACAAAGATGTCTGATGCACACCAGCCATTAATTAACGGGCCACTTAAGGCCCTTAAGTGTTCAATCGACACCGAATTTTCAGCGCCTGTGCAATCTTCAGGTCGACGCATGGGTGCAACGGGCAGGCGGGTAGGACACATTTGTATTAACCTCATCCACAGGCGGAATAAGAGGGCTCATTGGGGTCACGAGTGTGCACTGTGAAGTATTTATTGTTGAAAGTTTTTCAAACTTACCTGTGTGATCTGCAGTACTTCAAAACGCATCCCAACTGCTTTTGCTGGGCTCTTGACCTTCAGGTCAGCACTCTGCAGTGAGTAATCTTTTCTGGGCCTGCAGGTTTCAGGAAGCCTTCCCTTAGCCTGGGAATGGGAGCTGAACTGTCCACTGGAGGCAGCTCCTCTGAGGAGGAAGGGAGGGCTAGGAGGGGGAGGAGGTCAGGCACATTCAGCCTCCAGGGTAGCCATCTTTGGGAGGACAAGCGCAGGCACAAGGGGCGCAGGGCCAACAGGAAGCCCAAGGTGGAAGGGGCCGCAGAAGATGCCACTATCCTGCTGCCAGGGTTTACAGATGGCGGAGCAGCTACCTCAATATGACTGAGATGCAGTGCCGAAGGAGGCTCCGTCTCTCAAGGGAGACAGTCAACTATACCTGTCAGGTGATTAGGCCTGAGATCTCCGCAAACTGTGTGGGTGTACACCCCATGCCAGTGGCTCTAAAGGTCACAGCTGCCCTCAACTGCTATATCTCTGGCTCCTTCCAGGGGTCAGTGGGTGATCTTTGCCATGTCTCCCAATCAGCTGTCCACACTTGTGTCAAACAGGTTACAGACGCTATGTTCAGGCGTGCATTGACCTTCATCCACTTCTGTTGGGACCAGGCAAGCCAGACACAACGAGCCAGAGGCTTCACGGCCATTGCTGGCTTCCCCCGCGTCCAGGGTGTTATAGACTGTACACATGTGGTCATCAAGGCGCCAGCAGGTGAGCCCGGTGCCTTTGTCAACAGGAAGGGCTTCCACTCCATGAACGTGCAGATAGTGTGATCACAGGATGCTGATTTTACAAGTCTGTGCAAGGTACCCAGGCAGCTCCCACGATGCCTACATCCTCAGACACTCCAAAATGCCAGGGTTCTTCAGTGCTCCGGCCCGGCTTGATGGATGGCTGCTGGGTGACAAGGGCTATCTCCTTAGAAGGTAGCTCATGACGCCTCTCCACCATCCAAGAACAGAAGCTGAGCAGCGGTACACCGCCTCCACAAGGGCTGTGGTGGAGAGAACCATTGGTCTTCTAAAGATGCGCTACCGATGCCTGGACTGCTCAGGGAGCACGCTCCAGTACCCCCCAGATCCTGTGTCGGTGATAGTGGTTGCATGCGGCGCTCTCCACAATCTTGTGCTGGAAAGGGGGGACGCAGTGGACAATGAAGACGTTGACGCAGTGGCTGCAGCTGCACACGATGAGTCCAGCAGTGAGTCCGAGGATAAGCACGCACAGGGAAATGCTGAGGGGGTAGTTGCTAACCTGGGACTACTCCAGGGAGGCAGGGACACCCGGGAGGCTTTAATCCAATGAACCTTCAGCTAGCACAACACAGATGGTCCACCAGGACAAGCCTGGGTGGTCGGCTTGACACTCGACACCTAAGCGCAAAATCTGCCAGGTTAGCAACACTAAGTAACTAAGGGCCTTGTTAATAAAGCTGAATGTCCAACAAAGTACTCATTACAGTTTTGGAAACCATACACATGCAGAAGAAAAGAGGCACCCTCAGCCATGGTGACATATCTGAATTTAATGTGTCAAACAAAGCAGCTTATTACAAAAAAAAAGACAATAGTGTTACAAATCAAATAAATTCACAAGGGCCTCATCTCGGGCCAACACAAAAGCACCAGTGATAAACCCGTGGTGTGCCTAAGGTGCCTTATGCTTACGTTTACGGGTGCTACGTCTTAGTGCTGCCCCATTGCTCAGAGTGGCATCTGAGACAGCCTGCTGACTCTGCTGTCCTGTTGGCCTTGATGACCTTGGCGGTCGTCCTCTGGCCCATGGAGCCAGTGCTGGCCCCGCTTGGGGGGGGAGCTGCCAGTTCCACAGCTGGCATCTCCCCAGTCATCGCAGCCTCACCGGATGCTACGGTCACTGGCAGAGGGGCAGAGGAGCTGCTGCCCTCATCCAGAGCGCCCTGAGAGGTGCCCGCAGACACACCAGGTAGCTGCTGTGCAGACGTGAGGTCGCTTTGGACCTCCCTGCTCACCGTGGATGGATGGGCACCGAGCTGGGAAACTTGATGTCCACACCATCTCCCACACTGGCACTGGCAGTTAAATGCCGATGTGAGGGCTTGATGATCAAAGCGCGTCCCCAGGAAGCCCTGACGGGTCTCCTGGAGGAGCCTCTCCATGAGAGACGCCACTCTCTCCATGGAGGACGCTTGGCGCTCGGACATGATGCTCGTTGCATCGGCAAGTGTCCACGTAGACTCCTCCACCATGGAAACCAAGCCAAGCATATCCTCATGTATCTCCCCCAGATGCTCCCGCACACCCGGCCGCATTTCCTGCACCTGCTGCGTCGTGGACGACTCCAGAGACACATCATCAGGCATCGACTGAGCATGTGCCTAGTTCCCTGCAGTCCTCCGACTGCTGGCACCATGGGCACTCTCTGTCTCTGCCAGCTCCTCCAGCGACTGTGAAGTGCCCACACCGCTGTGCTCTGGGACACTAGCCGATGTTCTAATTCCCGCCAAGGTGCTAGTATTTGCGCTGGTGCCTGCCTGGCAGAGATGGTGTGACACTGGTGAGACTTCAGGGCCCTCAGGTGTGAGAGGGGGCCTCTGCTGCTCCTCCTCCCAGCCCTGCTCCGCTGATGCTGAAAGGAAGAACAAGGACAATGAATCACTTAGCGTGGAGACAATGACAAAGTGCATCCCTGTCCCCCGGATCATTATGCGCTCATCCTTCCATAACCAATGGTCAAGCCATTTGGCAAAATTAAATCAATTAACATTCAGTACTGCTATGGCTGTTGGGAGGACAATGGTTGGGCATAACTGTTGGGCATCACTGTTGGGTATAAATACCTGGCCGTGCCACCCCAGCCTCACCGACACCAGTGGACCTGGGCACATGGTGCCTCTCCAAATCCAGGGCCTCCTGCTCGAAGCGGCTAAGAATGGCGATCTTTGCCTGATCGCTGCCAGTCCTCGCACACTCTGCCGCGTTATGTGCATTCTTCTCCTGAGAATGAGAGAAGAGCATTGATTAGTGCAAATTGCACATGGACTCTCTTCACGCACGGCCCACCCCAACCAGAGTGGGACATATCAGGGCTCCTCACGCCGCGGCTGCCGAACACGCTCACAAAGACACTAGACCTGTTCCCCACCCCCCACCCCTTCCTTGGCCACATGCTGCCTACATCACATTAGGCACCACATGGTATATCCTTCCATAGCAAGGAGGCGCAAGCATGTGGAGCACAAGTGCAGCAGATGGGCCATTGCCACGCCACCTTGAAGCTCCCCTCCCAGCATGTCATCACCCTGACTAGGACACGTCCTGGAGTTCCAGCACTGCGTCTAGGTGCAGCTCCTCCAGGTTGACCCAAACCAGTCATGTGGGTCTCAGTGTAACACATGCTGAGGGGGAAAAACCCATCTCCTCATCACCCTCTCAGGCTGACCTCAGCATGGGCAATATCTGCTTGCCCACCCAGCAAAGGACAAATGCCATCATTGATTCAATGCAGTCACGATGCTCGGACTTGGGGAGGGAGGGGTAAGCTGACCTGCTGGGTTAAATGCCCAATGCTGACATGGTACTCACCCTGCCAGAGCACAACAAGTCGTTGAAGCGCTTACGGCAGGATCCAGGTGCACCGCACCACGTCGCAGGAGCTCACCACCTCCACCACCTCTTCCCAGGCACGTTTCGTCATGTGGAGGGGCCTCCTCCTCCCATCCTGGGGGACCAGCACCTCCCACCGTGCTGCCACCTCCTCCAGGACGGCAGCAAGGCAGTCATCCGAAAAATGAGGGGCACACTGGCTCCCCCCGCCCTACCCTCCGGCCTGGCCTGCTCCGCTGGCTACCCTCTGGGCTGGCCTGCTCACCAGACTGCTGTGGCCTTGCACTTGCCATTGTGAGCAGCCTAGAAAAGGCTGCCAGGCCTTCATTTAAACAGGCTGCCGGGTCACCATTGGACCTGACGGTCTGTGCAAGCCCGCCGCTGCCCACCCCCTCCCGCTATCCTCGGGAGTCGAGAATTATGCTGGGCGGGCCTTAATTGACCCGCTCGCGTAAAATGGCAACGTGGACCCGATCGCAGGTGGCAATCAGGCCCACGCCTGCCGCGCTCGCTCCTGCTCCCCCACCCCCAACCAACCAGAAAATTCAGGTCTAGGAGAAGGATGCATCATCCATGGCTGAGTAAGGAAGTTAAGGATACTATCAAATTGAAAGAAATACTGGTGGGGATATTCCAGCCCCGCAGTGGTGGGACCCGCGTTGGGGGTGAGGTGGGCCAGACAAAAGTCCATTGATTTTCGGTGGGACCGGAGGATCCCAGCAGTGAGCAAAGCCAGAAAACCCCGTCCACTGTATAGTTCAGCAGAGGTTAGTGGTAGGTCAGGAGAGTGGACAGATTTTAAGAACCAGGGAAGTATGCTAAAAAAAATGGTGCAGAATTTAAAGTGTGAGAGAAAGCTAGCTAGAAATATAAAAATTGATAGTAAGAGTCTCTACAAGTAATCAAACAGGAAAAGAGTAACTAAAGCTAGTGTTGGTCCTCTAGGGAGTGAGCCTGGGGACTTACTAATGGAAAACAAGGAAATGGCAGAGGCATTGAACAGGTATTTTTTGTATCTCTTCACTGTAGAAGACTCAGAAAACTTTTCATAAGGTGCTTGGAAATCAAGAAGTGAAAGAGCAGGAAGAACTTAAAACAATCACTAACCAGGGAATAGGTGCTGGAGAAACAATTAGACTGAAAGGCTGACAAGTCCCCAGGACCTGATGGTCTGCATCCTTGGGTCTTAAAACAAGTGGCTGGAGAGATAGTAGATTCATTGGTTATCATTTTCCAAAATTCCTTAGATTTTGGAAGGATCCCAGTGGATTGGAAAATAGAAAATGCTTCACCTTTATTCAAGAAAGGGGGGAGACAGAAAGCAAGAAACTATAGACCAGTTAGCCTAACATCTGTCATAGGCAAATTGCTAGAATCCATTATTAAAGAGGTTATAGCAGGATACTTAGAAAATAGAATCAGAAAAAGTCATCGCAGTTTTGTAAAAGGGAAACAATATTTAAACAATTTACTAGAATTCTTTGAGGAAGTAATGGCCAAGGTGCATAACAGTGAACCTGTAGATGTGGTGGACTTGGATGTCCAAAATGCATTTGATAAGTCAAAGGTTAATGCACAAAATAAGAGTTCATGGTGTAGGGGTTAACATGTTAGCATAGATAAAGGATTGGTTAGCTAACAAGAAGCAGAGAGTAGTGGTAAATGGGTCTTTTTCGTGCTGGCAAGCTGTAACTAGTGGAGTGTCACAGGGATCAGTGCTGGGGCCTCATCTATTTACAATCTATATCAATGACTTGGATGTAGGGACTGAATACATGTTAGTTAAATTTGCCGATGACACCAAGTATAGGACACTAAGGTGTCAAGAGGAGGTAAAGAGTCTGCAAAGGGATATAAGCTAAGTGAGGGGGCAAAATTTGGCAGATGGAGTATAATGTTGGAAAATGTAAGCTTGTCCATTTTGGCAGGAAGAATAGAAGAGCAGCAAATTATTTAAATGGAGAGAGATTGCAGAGCTCTTGGGGTACAGAGGGATCTGGGTGTCATGGTACAGGAATCATGAAAGGTTAGTATGCAGGTGACTAGGAAGGCAAATGGAATGTTGGCATTTATTAAAAAAGGGGAATGGAATATAAACGTATGGATGTTTTACTGCAGCTGTACCGGGCCTGGTTGAGACCACATCTGGAGTGGTGTGTACAGTTTTGTTCTAGTTATCCATGAGAAAGGATATATATATATAATTGTCAGGAGTGCAGAGAAGGTTCACTCAACTCATTTCTGGGATGAAGAGCTTATCTTATGAAGAAAGGTTGAACAGATTGGGCCTATATTCATTAGAGTTTAGAAGAATGAGAAGTGATCTTATTGAAAAATATAAGATCCTGAAGGGAGTGGGTATGGTCAATAATGGGCAGATGTTTCCTCTTGTGGGGCAGACTAGAACTGAGAGACACAATTTAAAAATAAGGGGTCTCCATTTTAGGATGGAGATAAGGATTTTTTTCTCTGAGTTAGTCTACAAAGGGAAATGGATCGGATAAGTGAATGGGCAAAATTTGGCAGATGGAGTGTAATGTGGGAAAATGTGAACTTGTCCATTTTTGGCAGGGAGAATAGAAAGCAGCATATTATTTAAATGAAGAGAGATTACAGAATTCTGAGGTACAGAGGGACCTGTGTGTCATGTTACATGAACCATGAAAAGTTAGTATGTAGGTGACTTCCACAGAAAGCAGTGGAGACAAGTTAATTGAATCTATTCAAGGCTGAGTTAGATAGATTTTTGATAGGCAAGGGAGTCAAGGATTATGGGGTGCAGATAGGTTGAGACTGCAATCAGATTAGCTAGGTCTCATTGCATGGCGGAGCAGGCTCGAAGGGCCAAATGGCCTGCTCCTGCTCCTAAGTCCTATGTTCCTATACTGTGAACTCCCTAAGTGAATGTTTTCAGTGACACTGTAGCTACAGACTACCGCCACTAAGAGGTGTTACAGCTCCACCATCCTCTGCAATATATTCAGCAATATTTATACACAAGAAATCTATTCACACTTTAAAAATAGATGAAGATTTTCCACTTGGTCCAAAAATTCCAAACCCTTTCACATAATTTGATTAATTTTAAATGAGTGGGGGTTGATCTGCTCATTTATTCAGAAAGCCCACTCGTCCGACATAGAAAGAGTACACCATTGTGCAAGTTTGACTTAAATAGGATTATAAAGTCAAGCTTATATGCATATAAAACCTCGTTTAGTCACGTCTGGCTTAAATATTATACTCAGCAAATCACAGTTAGGGAACAATGAAGATTGTTTGAACAGGTAGGAAAATATGGAAAGCTTTTACAAAACTGACAGTGTGCAGCCGGCAAGCACAAAGATCAACAATTACCACAACATCAACCCTTCAATTTCTCACAATTTTTCAACTTTGAACAACAATGTTGGGGGTTTCCAAGTAACTAGCTACACGAATAATAAGTCAACCATGAAAAGATTAAACCAATCATCAAGAAATGCCTAAATGTACCATATGTTTGCTAATTTATCTTACAGGCACAGGATTTCCCTTTTTCGCTGGGTCATGAACTTTACTTCTTTCCAGGCATTTCAGTGAGGTAAATTTCCTCCAACCTCCTCCTACTATGTGCTGCTGTAATGTGGTGAAAACCCTATATAATGAGATAACCTTTGAACCTTCATTTAAGTTATGGTGGATGAGCAGAAGAAAGCTCAAGGAAATTTACCCTCATTGTTTAACTGGCTGCCCTGAATGAGATTTCAGAGGTCAGCCTCCATTTGCAGCTTGTGACAATTTTTGCGACATCTTTACAGCACCTATGACCATTTTAGGACATCCCAAATCGCTTCATAGCCAAGCAGGTGCTTCAGAGGCAGGGACTGTCACATATTTAAGCCCTATTGCAGGTGCCCCAACATATTCTTAAAAAGTTGCAAATTGTCCCACATTTTCTGTCTTCTGACATCTATTGCATTTCATAACATTTGATTCACACCACAGTCCCTCTGGAATGTGTATACTTAATGTTATAATAATGCAGTATTTCTTTTTGATTGGGGCTCAATGAACTTGATCTTAATTTGAATGTTTGAACAGCGTAGTTCTGACTGATTGCCATTGAACTTGTTTGAATATATCTCATATTCAGCATAGTGGTTACTTTATTTTAAAGTGTTGTCACTGTTGTAATGTTTAGGCTCACACTTTTATGCCTGGCAAAAATCATCTCCTTTTGTGCTAGTTAGAATAAAAATGAGATCAAGAGGCAACGTCAGTAACTTCTAATGCTACCAGACTCACTCCTATTTATTTCCAAACCTTTCCCTCTGTGCTCAGGGCCCGAAATCCCCAAGCTAACACTTTCAAATCTCAGGCCCTCCTTTCCAATGTCCTCCAAGCCCCATATCATATCTTCCACTTCCAAACTCTAGCCTCAAACCACTAGACTCCAATCTTCCTACTTTCTCCTGATCATGGATTCCAATGGGCTGTATGATTACAAAATTAGCTTAGAGATAGAAAGCAGAAACAGTGCGGAATGTTTTTCAAACTGCAGGGAAGTATACAGAGATCCCCAGGGGCTGATTTTAGGACCATTGCGCTTTTTGATATATATTGATAATCCATAGAGATTTAACTTTTTTTTAACACCACTCAAAATCCAATCATCTACACAGAGTTAAAATTGGCCCTATAGACCTGGGTGTACAGGGCATAATTTCAAAATTTACAGCTGACATGAAACTTTGAATTATAGTAAACAGTGAGGAGGATAACAACAGACTTTAGAAAGACATAGACAGACTGGTGAAATGCACAGACACAGGACTGCTGAAACCTAATGCAGGGAAGTGTGCAGTGATGCGTTAAGGAATGGCAATATAAACTAAATGATACAATTTTATAGGAGGTGCTGAAATAGAGAGACTTGGGGCAGAAGTGAATGTCCTCTCAGAGATCTTCATTATACATAAGCATGTTTGGAAGATTGTGGTTAGAGCCTTTGCAATTTCAACCCTTCCCTCAGTAACCTAGGATGCATTCCATCCAGGCCAGGGTGGTTTCTCTGCCTTAAGGTCTGCCAACCTTTTAAGTACCTTCACTTTATTTATTTTTATTCAATATTGCTACTGCCTCCTCCATTACTGTTACATTGGCAGCACCCTTTTCCTTCATGAAAACAATTGCAAACTTCGCATTTAGTACCTCAGCCATACCCTATGCCTCTACAGGAATATTTCCTTTATCGTCGTAAGTGACCTTACTTAAGGGCCACTCAAGTACCTCATCCCTCCGTTTCTGGTATTCTACCAGTGGCAGGCAAGGGCCATGCCATATGGGCAAACCACCAGGTGAACCCTGGCAGGCAGGCCTGTGGCCTCGTGGGGTGGGATCCCTCCTTCTTGGGCACCAAGCATAGATTAACATGCAGGCTGAGCAGGCAGCATTATTGAACTGACTTTATTTACACCACCCTGTCAGAGAGGGCTGAAGAGATGCAATATAATAACATTCTCAGATCAACGCTTGATGGAGGGACCTGCTGATGGCAAGGGAGTGACGTTGAGAAGAGACCCCCTGTCCTTTACACCGATAACCTCCCTCCCCACCACCTCACCAGGGCCTCTCTGACTGGCCCCTGTGATTCCGCTCCACTTACCTGCACTCTGGGTCTCTAGTGACAATCCCTCGAATCAGCCTCACTGCAGTACCAGCTGTGGCCTCTTCTCCCGGTGGTGCTGTCAGTACTGGACAGCTGCCGGCCTCTGATTGGCCTGCAACCGTTGGAGGCGGGGCATTCACCGTGCAGGACAAGTTGCTGCAGGAAATTCCCCTCCCTAGGGTCGGGAATCCCATTGGCAGCCAGTAAACTGCCTGATTGGGAGTTAATCTCAACAGGGCTCCTGGAAATGGTGGGAGCAGGGTTACCACTGGCTCTCCAGCCAGTGGACAGGTGCACCTGGAAAATATTTTCTTTCCTTTCAGGAGGCTGTTAAAAAACATTTCAGATTCTTGGCTTTATTAATAGAGAAATAAGTGCACAAAAGCCAGCATTTTATGTTTAACATCTTCAACACTGGTCAGACCTCGGCTGGAGTAACGTGTTAAATCCATCATACTTTGGCAAGGATGACAAGGCTTTAGAGATGATGATGAAGAGATTTACTAGAATGGTATCAGGCATTTGCTACGGGGTTATAATAGAAATCGGACCACACCAAAACCGAGCGGTTGTGAAATACCCCACTGCTTATAAAGGGGGAAATCAAAATCAAAAACACCTTTCAGTTTATGAACGGGTTGGTGAGAGGAGAAATCAGGGCTGCTTAAATTAAACCCCCTTCTGTCCTTCACAAAATTTTTATTAGGCAGTGATTTGTTGACTGCACTGCCTGAAAAAACATTAGAAGCAAATTTAATAGTAAAGCTCAAAAGAGAAATGGATAAAGATTTGCAGGGAAAACATTTGCATGACTATGGGGAAAGTGGGATTAATTGGATAATTGTTCCTGTGCCAGCACAGGAACAATGGACTCTCCTGTGCTGTATCGGGATTCCATGTTGGACCCTGTTTTCCCTCGAACACCCTTGGTCCTGTATCCCTCACTGGAGGTGGAGTGTTGTGTATCCTTGGCCCTCAGGACCCAAGCAGTTCTTAATCCAGCTTTCTTCCTGGGGGGGCTCTGTTACTGACTCAGCTCCCCAAGTTAGTCAAATGGGAATTCAAAACATTGAACGCTCACTCATTAGCAGATGGTGACTCTGATTCCCCACAGCAGTTGGACTGAACCTTAAAGGTGGCAGGTTGTTAAAGCCTAAGTGGAGATTTTAGTTGGCAACATTATAGTATTATACTTACGTTGAATCTCTCCTTGCTATTTTAACATTTCCATTGAATGAGCAGGACCATAGCTTTTATGCAATCAGTATTACAAGCTTGTTTGATATAATTGTTCAGGTACTTCCATGCTGCAGATATTTCAATTGATAAGATAAACACTTCTTTGAAAATAAAGAATGAAATGGATAAAAGGTAAATGAACTTTAATGAACAGCATTTTACTCACAGTATTAAAAAATTCTACACACGGTGAAGGAAGAAAAAAAGGCAATGAACAAAACATCTGAAAATATATAATTCTTTTTCTTCCCATCTGAGTCCTTCCTTTTCAAATTTAGCTTAAATCATAAGATTTGAAGTTAATTGATGTGTTTTGTTGGTGACCTCTTTGCTACATATTGACATACTAAGCAAGGAATCGTCCCAGATTTGCAGTAACTGTGGTAGCAGGTGGGAGAAACGTTTTACCCATCGGCCGCAATGGCGGCTTCTCACGCATATCATCCCAATCCCACCGCATTAATTATGCATTCCCGGGAAACACGCTGTTTCGATGGCGGGCAGGTTCTCATTCACCCACCACACTGTCATCTCACCACTTCATCACACCGGGCGCTACATTTAAAGTACAGCTGCGCACACACCTCACAGTGCTTCGAGCCCACGACTGCTGTACAGAAGACTTGACCCTGAATGGCAAAAATACTGCAGCCCCCAGGTTTAAAGACTTTCCCTCGAGCATCTTTTTGACGCAGTGGAGGCTCACCGGGGTGTCCTCTACTCCCGCTCTGGCTGCAGGATGGCAGTAACATCAATAATCCAGCTTGGGAGGCAGTGGCAGCGGTGGTCAGTGCCAACGCCCTGCAAAAGAGGACAGCCACCCAGTGCCGCGACAGGATGACTGATCTCCTCCATTCTGCCAGGGTAAGTCACTCTTCTCATCACTCTCAACTCACACACTCACAAACCCATCGCACATCCACAGGGATCTCACACCTCAAAGGACAACACCACTAACTCTCTCACACACCATCACATCTCCATCAGGCCCATATCCTCTCGAGCTCACCTCCTCATCTTGTCCATGTCTCCGCTTACCACACAAATATTTCATGCAGTGCCATGCATCCTGCTCACACTCTCTCCATTTTCATGCAGGAGAAGCCTGCTCACAATAGCAGGGAGAGGTCCCAGACCAGGAGTGTGGAGTGGCCCACATTAGGCCTCTTGTTGACTTTGAGGAGTGTGCTATCGCGCAGAATGGTAAGGATCTGGATCGTGCCTGCGGTGACAGAGAGGCCAGTGGTAAACATCCACATAATGATCCTGCACCACATCATCCCTCTGTCAACGCAACTGTGAGTGCTCTCTCTCCCTCTTCTGACACTGCTGTCGTGCACTAATCATCTCTACTTTGGGTCACAGGGAGCTCTGCCAAGTGACCAACGCTCTGAGCCAGCGAGTCCCTCTGCTCCACCCAGGTCCTCACCTCCAGCCAAGAGGACACCTCCTCCAATGAAGAGCTGGAAATAAGCAGCCTGGAAGACCTGTCACTGCGCTTACCCACACCCTGCACGAGTGCTGAGACACACACGTCAGTGGGACCTAGATCTAGAGTAGGCTCAGGTTCACAGTCTGATGCTCAATGCATGGACACATGTCCACAGCAGAAGGAGGCAGGTTCAGCGGAGCTCCCCAGCACTCGGAGGACTGCTGGGGAAGAGGCATCTGTGAGGTCCGAGTCAGACGACAAACCTCTGGATTTGGCCTTCCAACTCATCTGGAGAGTCAGCAGAAGGCAGGGGAACATCACACAGAGCTCAACAGAGTGGCACGCAAGTCGGAGTGGGCCCGCCTCCTCTCTTGAAGTGGTGCCCACATATGCGCATGTGGGGGTCTCCATGGGAAGGATGGCAGATGCCATGGAGACTCAGGTCCAGCAGAACACAGAGATGTGGGCAGACACTCTATCGTGATAGCCACAGGTGAATTCCTATAATGGTGACACTAGAGGGAAATGGGACACTCTGATGTCCCTCCAGGTGCCCTGGCCCCTCAAGGAGTCAGGCCGGGGCCCCTGGGCAGCCGAAGGGAGGGGGAGCATCAGCTGGACACCCCTGTGTCATCCACTCAGTAACCTCAGAGTCTGTCCACTCCCTCTGAGTCCCCTTTGCCTGTGATCCTCTCAACCTCGTCACTGCAGAGGGAGCAGCTGGTGAACAGGAGGACAGCCAGAGCAAGCTGATGTCCTCGAGGCTTCGGCTCTCCAGAGGATCCATGCCGAAGGCATCAGAGGCAACTGGACCAACCATTGCACAGGCTGTCTCCACCCCTGCTGTGGATGTCAGGGCAGCACCTAGAAGTCTAAGGTGTTCAAAAGTTAAGAAATTCTGATCACAGGTGGTTGCACGGGTGAACACAATTTGTCACTTTACAATCTTGAAATATATTCACTTCCACTGAATAATGTATAATGATGTCTTTCAGCTTCATTGACAGGCTTCGCGAGTCCTCCCAATGCATTTCTCCCCCTCCACCACTAGCAGTTCAGTTGCACCCGGCTGGCCCACGAGTGATTCTTGAGGGAGGAGTGTGTGTGTGGGGGGGCCTTCTGCAAGCTCTCTCCCATGCACGTGGATTCTTCATGTCTCACACTCACCTCAATGTCCTGAGAATTTTCAATGCTGTCTGCTGGGGTTCGCTTTCAGTTGTCCATCTGAGCTGACCTGTATCTCCGCCCACCCACTGATCACACTCCCATGCAGCACCTGATCTCACCCACCATGACTCTTGTTTCACTTTCGATTGAACCAGCTTGGTAGTGCTACAGCTTTTCTTTCACTCCCTGTCCTTTCCCCTCCCCCAGTCACCAAATTGCTTTCCCTCAACCGGCATCAACTTCAACCTCCCCTCTGTGACCTACCAGCTACAACCCATTTCTTTCCGGAATATACAGATGAATGTGCACGTTCCCTTCCTTCCCAAAAATCCCACCCCCATCCACATTCACCTCCCAGACCTCCATCCCAGCCCTAGGGTCCGTGTCTGCCTCTGAGTCTCCACCTACCACCCTCGCCATCCCTTCTACTGCCACCATCAAACACTCACTCTCCCAACCTACCACCTCACTCTGCCCTCGGTCATTCTCACCATTCCCTCATACCAAGCCCACCCTCAGCTTGCTCTCCAGGAGGCAGTCATGGACTCAACATTGTCCTCCCTTGCACATTCACCTGGACATCCACCTTCTGGACTCTGCCCCCCCACCGCCTCAGAACACCTTCCCCCCCACATCTCGGAACTCCTTCCCCCACTCCCCCTTGGAACCCCTTCCCCACCTCGGAACCCCTTACCCCTGGAACTCCTTCCCCACCCTCCTGGATTTCCCTCCCCCACCACCCCGTTAGTCCTTCCCCCTTCCTGGCTCCTTCAGACACCCTTACATCTTCCTCCACCCTTACTCTCTCCCCTCCCTGCACTCCTGCTCCCCTTCGAACACCTTCCCTTACACCTTACACTCCCCCATACACCTACCTCCCCAGTTACTATCTTCTCCCCCATGATCCCCTCCTCCCTCGTAGTCCCTCACCTCCCAACCTCACCCCCCTGACACCTTTGTTCCTCCCCCAAACCTCACCACCCCCAACAGCTTTTATTCACCCCCCTCCCAACCACACCCCCCATGACACCTCTTCCTTTCCACCTCCTCAACCATCATCCGCTGTGAGCAGACCCTCACCGGGTACTTTCCACCTTGTGAGCGGCTTTGGGGTGAAGCCATGTCCATGAGAATATGCCCAGGATGTGATGGACGTTCCTCCAGTGTGTCACTGCTGTCGGGTTCCAGCATCTTCTGCTCCTCAGATGTCTGCAACGTGAGTGAGGCCCTGGCTGTAAGTCCCGACTTCTGCACATCACACTTGTCAAGACTTGCTCTGCATCAGCGTGTTGTCCTGTCGATTTGGAGATCCTGGCAGGCTGGCCTTATAATGATATGCTGATGTATTACAATGAGGTTCCCGACGTCCGATGGTGGGAAATGTGGCCTGCCATCGACGGGCTGAGCGGACGATTGCAAACTGGCTTCATGATTTCGTGAAACCGATTTTTGGCCTTCTGGCCATATTGTCTGCTTATGCCGCCGAACATACCTGACTCCAGAGGGCATGGAAAATTCTGCCCTAAGTCTCCACTAAAGGGCACTTCCTGAACCTGCCAGGATTTTCCCAGTGTCGGATTGCACTCTCCCGCTGAGTCCAGAAGATGGCAGCTACCTGGAGGGGGCCTCTTGGTGGCAGGTCTTGGTGTGGGGGGGAGGCATCAGAACCTCCTCTCAATGGCCCAGTGTAGGAGCCACAAGGATGAAAAGGCCACAGCCAATGCTGTGGAGGGGTTCCCTCTCCACACTCGTGCTGCTAACGCTGTGGGCCCTCTTTATTTTTAAATTCTCTGCAGGCGTTGGAGAGCACTTCTATTTTGAGGAGTCTTCATGCTCCCCTTTCTCAGCAGTAGATCATCCCCCGCAATGGGCCTACCGACAACATGGTGCGGGCTCTCTGATTGGGCCTCCCATGTCTCAGTCCTGCCACCATAATTAATTAGAAGGTGAATGTGGAAGCAGCCTCTTAATTTGAAATGGTCCCGATGTCAGGTTCCTGGCGCTGCAGGAAAATTCAGCCCATCATCTAAGTGCTACCCAACTCATCTGGATTGTACTGATAGCTACATTCTGTTGGGGAATGGAAATTTTTAATCAACGGTTTTAACTTGTCAGCACCTAAATAGTAAACTTGTGTTGCAAAGATACCTTGTACTAAACAGCAGGGCAGGCGTTCCGTTAAACATTCTTGAGGTCTGTTAAATAACTTTTCACCAGGTTTCCCTCCTTATTTCCTCTCTTTTTTGATGAGAAACATTAATACAATTGTCATTTTGTCATTGGATTGAACAACATTTTTGAAAATGGGAGAGAACAGGATGGGTGAGGAACTTTCAATTAAAAAGAATCTTAACTATGTTACAATACAAAACTGCCCAAATTCAAGAAGAGATGATATTTCTTTTTAAACAACTCCATCAACAGAGATGCTCTCTTTGTCACAAATAAGTGTAGTTCAATTTAAAAAGCAGATAATGGAACTGAAATTGCAGCAAAAATCCTATTATATATGTGCAGGGAAGAATAGCAGTTCTTCCAAGGAAATTTCCTGATAATGGGGGTAATTTTGACTTTGTGTGATAATGTACAATGGGTCGTAGTGAATTGGCCTTCTGTATTACATCCCCCCTGACTTTTACTTCCATGGAAGTCAATGGAGTGAGAGTAATATTGGGAAGGAACGCATTGGACTTGTTGAGAGGAGTTTAATGTGAAGGATGGGTGTGGGTTTGCAGTTGAGTATTGTTAGGAGAAGGGGGGAGGGCAAAAATGTGAGCATGTTAGGAAGCCAGCTCTAACCCTCCACCTCCTGCGCTAAGACAGCATGGCCATGATCTTTAGGTTGGCGAGCGGTGGGCGGGGCCTCCTCACCAACACATAAAATGATGCAGGATGACAATGGATGGAACTCCCGACATCACCCCGCGTCATTTCAATTTTCAGGTTGGCGGGGGCGGAGCTGAATCAGCTGTGCGCCCACTGACCTGTCAACGGCCAATTGAGGCCATTTAAAAACTAATTGAAATAATTAATGGACCTGCCAACCATCAAGAACCTATCTATTCTAATCCCATTTTCCAGCACTTGGCCTGTAGCCCTGTATGCTATGGCATTTCAAGTGCTCATCTAAACACTTCTTAAATGTTATGGGGGTTCCTGCCTCTACCACCCCCTCAGGCAGTGTGTTCCAGATTCCAACTACCCTCTGGGTGAGAAAGATTTTCTTCAAATCCCCTCTAAACCTCCTGCCCCTTACCTTAAATCTATGCCCCCTGGTTATTGATCGCTCCACTAAGGGGAAAAGTTCCTTCCTGTCTATCCTATCTACGCCTGTTATAATTTTGTATACCTCTATCAGGTCCCCCCTCAGCCTTCTCTGCTCCAAGGAAAACAACCTTAGCCTAGTTTAAGTTTCTTATGAACAAAGAAATCGACAAGATGCAAAAAAATGTTTTGGATCGGGGGAGAGTGGACTTTAGTTAAATAAGGCAGGATCTGGCCAAGGTAGACTGGGAACAGTTACTTGTGGGGAAATCTACAGAGGAACAGTGGGGGGTATTCAAAAAGGAAATGGGGTTCAACGTGTTCCCTCTAGGGTGATAGGAAGCAGTAACAAGCCCAGAGAACCATGGATGAACAGAGATATTCAGGTTACAATGAGAAAGAAAAGAGAGGCTTTTAGCAGGTACAAGTGAAGCAAATCAGCAGAGGCATTAGTGGAGTACAGACAGTGCAGGGTGGACCTTAATAAAGCAATTAGGAGAGCAAAGAGGGGATATGAGAAAGCCCTGGATGGTAAAAGTAGCGAAAATCCCAAGATATTCTATAAGTATCAATGGGGAGAGGATAATCAGGGAAAGAGTAGGGCCCATAAGGGACCAAGTGGGAAATCTATGGGTGGAGCCAGAGGACATCGCTAGAGTGTTGAATGAATTCTTGGTCTTCGCTCAAGAGAATGAAGATGAAGGTATCGAACTCGGAGAGAGAGACTGCAAAGTTCTTGAGCAAATTGATACAGGGAATGACAAGGTATTGGAGGTGTTGGCAGGCTTAAAAGTGGACAAATCTCCAGGTCTAGATGATTTGTGTCCTAGACTGCTGAGGGAGACAAGGGAAGAGATCGCAGGGGCTCTGACCCAAATTTTTAATACCTCTCTGGCCACGGGGGAAGTGCCAGAGGACTGGAGAACAGCTAATGTGGTTCCACTATTTAAGAAGGGTTGTAGAGATAAACCAGGGAACTACAGGCCAGTGAGTCTCATGTCAGTGGTAGGGAAACTATTGGAGAAATTTCTGAAGGAGAGAATTTATCTCCACTTGCAGAGGCAAGGTTTGATCAGGGATAATCAGCATGGCTTTGTCAGAGAGACGTCATGCCTAACAAATTTGATTGAATTTTTTGAGGAGGTGACCAGGTGTGTAGATAAAAGTAGTGCAGTTGATGCAGTTTATATGGATTTCAGCAACGTCTTTGACAAGGTCCCACATGGGAGACTTATAAAGAAGGCAAATGCACATGGGATACTGGGTAATTTGATAAGGTGGATTCAAAATTGGCTTAGTTATAGGAGGCAGAGTGTGATGACAGAAGGATACTTTAGTGACTGGAAGCCAGTGTCCAGTGGCGTACTACAGGGATCTGTGCTCGGTCCCCTATTATTTGTCATTTATATGAATGACATAGATGACTATGTGGGGGGTAGGATTAGTAAGTTTGGGGATGATACAAAGATTGGCCGGGTAGTTAACAGTGAGGTTGAGTGTCTTGAGCTACAGGAAGATATAGACGGGATGGTCAAATGGGCAGAAAAGTGGCAGATGGAATTTAACCTTGAAAAGTGTGAGGTGATACACTTTGGAAGAAGGAGTAATTTGACAAGGAAGTATTCAATGAACAGCATGACACTAGGAAGTTCTGAGGAACAAAGGGACCTTGGCGTGTGTGTCCATAGATCTCTGAAGCTGGAGGGGCATCTTAGTGGGGTGGTGAAAAATGTATATGGGACACTTGTATTTACCAATCGAGGCATAGATTGCAAAAATAGAGAGGTCCTGTTGGAGTTGTATAGAACCTTAGTGAGGCCACAGCTGGAGTACTGTGTGCAATTCTAGTCGCCACATTATAGGAAGGATGTGATTGCACTGGAGGGGGTGAAGAGGAGATTCACCAGGATGTTGCCTGGGATGAAACATTTAAGTTATGAAGAGAGGTTGGATAGACTTGGGTTGTTTTCGTTGGAGCAGAGAAGACTGAGGGGCGACCTGATCGAGGTGTACAAGATTATGAGGGGCATGGACAGGGTGGGTAGGGAGCAGCTGTTCCCCTTAGTTGAAGGGCCAGTCACAAGGGGGCGTAAGTTCAAGGTGAGGGGCAGGAGGTTAAGGGGGGATTTGAGGAAAAGCTTTTTTACCCAGAGGGTGGTGACGGTCTGGAATGCACTGCCTGGGAGGGTGGTGGAGGAGGGTTGCCTCACATCCTTTAAAAAGTACCTGGATGAGCACTTGGCATGTCATAACATTCAAGGCTATGGGCCAAGTGCTGGTAAATGGGATTAGGTAGGTAGGTCAGGTGTTTCTCACGTGTCGGTGAAGACTTGATGGGCTGAATGGCATCTTCTGCACTATGATTCTGTCATTCTATCCAGCCTCTCTTCATAGTTGAAACGCTGCAGCCCAGGCAACATTCTGGTGAATCACCTCTGCACTCTCTCCAGTGCAATCAGATGCTTCCTATAGTGTAGCGACTAGAACTGCACACAGTACTCCAGCTGTGGCCTAACTACTCCAAAATACCCTCCCTGCCCTTATATTCTATGCCTTCGCTAATGAAGGCAAGTATCCCATATGCTTTCTTAACCACCTTATCTACCTGTGCTTCTGCCTTCATGGACATGTACTCCAAGGTCCCTCTGATCCTCTGTACTTCCTAAGGTCCTACCATTCATTGTGTATTCCCTTGCCATGTTAATCCTCCCAAAATGCATCACCTCACATTTCTCAGGATTAAATTCCATTTGACACTGCTCTGCCCATCTTACCAGCCCATCTATATCATCCTGTAATCTAAGGCTTTCCTCCTCGCTATTTACAACACCACCAATTTTCGTGTCATCTGTGAACTTACTGATCATACCTCCTATATTCATGTCTAAATCATTATTGTACACTACAAACAGCAAGGGTCCCCAGCACCGATCCTTGCGGTACACCATTCGTCACAGGTTTCCAATCACAAAAACAACCTTCACCCATCACCCTCTGGCTCCTGCCACTAATCCAATTTGCCAAATTGCCCTGGATCCCATGGGCTCTTACCTTCTTGACCAGTCTCCCATGTGGTGCCTTATCAAAAGCCTTACTGAAGTCCATGTAGACTACATCAACTGCACTACCCTCATCTACACAACCAGTCACCTCCTTGAAAAATTCAATCAAATTTGTTAGACATGATCTCCCCCTGACAAAGCCATGCTGACTATCCCTGCCTCTCCAAGTGGAGATTCATCCTGTTCCTCAGAATTTTTTCCAATAGTTTCCCTACCACTGATCTTAGACTCACTGGCCTATAATTATCTGGTTTAACCCTACTACCCTTCTTGAATAACGGTACAACATCCGCTGTCCTCCAGTCCTCTGGCACCTCTCCTGTGGCCAGGGAGGATTTGAAAATTAGTGTCAGAGCCCCTGCAATCTCCTCCCTTGCCTCACAGAGCAGCCTGGGATACATCTCATCTGGGCCTGGGGATTTATCCACTTTTAAGCTCACTAAAGCTGTTAATACCCCCTCCCTTTCAATGTTAATTTGTTCAAGTATACCACAGCCCCCCTCCCTGGTTTCTACACTTACATCGTCTTTCTCCATGGTGAACAGATGAAAAGTGATCATTTAACACCTCATCTACGTCCTCCGGCTCCTCACACAGATTGCCACTTTGGTCCCTATAAAGGGCCCTACCCTTTCACTGGTTATGCTCTTGCCCTTAATATATTTATAAAAGGCCTTGGGACTTTCTTTTATCTTGCCGGCCAGTGTTTTTTCGTGCACCCTCTTCGTTCTAATTTAGGACTGAGATGAGGAGAAACTTCTACACTCAGAGGGTGGTGAACCTGTGGAATTCTCTACCACAGAAGGCTGTGGAGGCTGGGTCACTGAATATATTTAAGAAGGAAATAGATAGATTTCTAGACACTAAAGGCATCAAGGGATATAGGGAGAGAGTGGGAGTATGGCGTTGATATAGAGGATCAGCCACGATCATATTGAATGGCCGAACAGGCTTGAAGGGCCGAATGGCCTACTCATGCTCCTATTTTCTATGTTTCAATGCTTCTCAGCATTTTGTCTAAAGGGTCTTCTGCGGGAAGTGGTCCTCCTCCTCTCTCTCCCCCTGCCCACATCCAGCACCAGGGCCTCGAATGCTGCATCAGTCTGCCCGGGAGCTGCTGCCTGCCATGTCACACCATTTTAGCCCCCGCTATGGGTCAGATACTCTTTTACAATGACTTCCAGTTCCTGCTACAGCCAGTATGCATCTCAATTTTATCAGATGGCTCTGTGTAGTACTAGCCTTGCATAACCTCAGGCCCCTGATGCATTTAGCACTGGGCTGCATGCCACAATCATTTAAATGAGGAAACAGCATTGAGGTTTGCCTGCTACCTGCATTACTTTGAACAGGTGTGGGTAAATCAAACAGCGTGATCTCCCTGTGTGTTTGCTGGGGCCTTTGACTTTTTATCGTATTAACTAGTAATTGATCTTATTTAATAAAAACGAAAAACTACTGCGGATGCTGGAAATCCAAAACAAAAACAGAATTACCTGGAAAAACTCAGCAGGTCTGGCAGCATCGGTGGAGAAGAAAAGAGTCAACGTTTCGAGTCCTCACGATCCTTCAACAGAACTAAGTATAGTTAGGAGAGGGGTGAAATATAAACTGGTTTAAGGTGGGGGGGCGGGGGGGAGAGAGAATTTGAGGGTGGGGTGGTTGTAGGGACTAGCAAGCAGTGATAGGAGCAGATAATCAAAAGATGTCACAGACAAAAGGATCAAAGAGGTGTTGAAGGTGGTGATATTATCTAAGAAAATGTGCTAATTAAGAATAGATGGCAGGACACTCAAGGTACAGCTCTAGTGGGGATGGGGTGGAAAGACTGACAAGGTATTAGTTGTAGATTTTAAAATAATGGAAATAGGTGGGAAAAGAAAAATCTATATAAATTTTTGAAAAAACAAAAGGGAGGGGGAAGAAACGGGGTGGGGATGGGGGGATGGAGTATAAGATCTAAAGTTGTTGAATTCAATATTCAGCCAGGAAGGCTGTAAAGTGCCTAGTCGGAAAATGAGGTGCTGTTCCTCCAGTTTGCGTTGGGCTTCACTGGAACAATGCAGCAAGCCAAGGACAGACATGTGGGCAAGAGAGCAGGGTGGAGTGTTAAAATGGCAAGTGACAGGGAGGTTTGGGTCTTTCTTGCGGACAGACCGCAGGTGTTCTGCAAAACGGTCGCCCAGTTTGCGTTTGGTCTCTCCAATGTAGAGGAGACCGGCACATCCAAAGTATTCTTCTAAACAGGGTTGTAGGAAAGGAGCATAGACCCCAGATGGACAGAGAACCGATGATCAATTTGGGAAATTGTCAGTAGATTCCAGCTATCAGTTCTGAAGAAGAGTAATATTGGACTCAAAATGTTAACTCTGTTTCTCTCTCCACAGAGGCTGCCAGACCGGCTGAGTTTTTTCAGCACTTTCTAATTTTATTTCATATTTCCAGCATCTGCAACATTTTGCTTTTATTTATCCTGGTATCACTGTCCAGCTTGGAGAGTCAAAATTAATCGAAAAGAACTCTTCATCAAGTAAATTTGTGAAAACACAGTTTGTAATCTTTCAGAGGGAGGAAAGAATGTGAATATGTTTTGTTGGGATAACAGAAAGAGTGAACCCATGGATAGTACTGTTTCTTGGAAATATCTGTGACATGAATGTTGGTTCTGTCTTAGATAACAGCTCTCTGTAGGCAGCTTTCAACGCCTTGATATAGGAACATGAAGACCAATAACAACTTGCATTTATATAGTGCCTTTAATGTAATAAAACATCTTACGGTGCTTCAGGAGTGCTATAAAGGAAATGTTTTATACTCAGTCACATAAGGAGATTTAAGGGCAGATTACAGAAAGTTTGGACAAAGAGGTAGGTTTTTGGGAGTGCCTTAAAGGGCAAAAGAGAGGTAGAGAGATTCAGAGAGGGAATTCCAGAGCTCAGAGCCCAGGCAGCTGAAAACACAACCACCAGTGTTGGAGTGATTAACATTAAGGCTGCACAAAAGCATAGAATTAGAAGAGCACAGATATCTCAGAAGGTTGTGAGGCTGGAGGGGATTACAACGATAGGGAGGAGTAAGGCTATGGAGGAATTTAGAAATAAGATGAGAATTTTAAAATCAAGGTGTAGCTTAACTGGATTATGGGTGAAAGGGCCTAGGTGCAAGCAATAACGCATGCAGCAGAGTTTTGATTGCCTTCAAGTTTACAGAGGATAGCATGTGAGAGTGCATTGGAATAGTCAAGTCCAGAGGTAACAAAGGTACAGGTGAGGGTTTCGGCAGCAGAAGAGCTAAGGCAGGGGTAGAGTTGGGCAATGTTATGGAGGTGGAAATTGGTGATCTTAGTGATGGCCTGGATATGTGATTGGAAGCTAATTTTAGCATCAAAAATGTCATCATTGTTGTGAATAGTCTGGATGAGCCTCAAAAAGTTGCTAGGGAGAAGAATGCTGAGGGATCTGGGTACCATTGCACATGAACCACAAAAAGTTAGTATGTAGGAGCAGCAAGTGATTAGGAAGGCAAGTGGGAAGTTTGCCTTTTATAGTAAGGGGGTGGACTATAAAGGTAGGGAGTCTTGCTACAACTGTACAGGGCATTGGTGATGACCACACCTAGAATGCTGCACACAATTTTGGTCTTCTTTCTTAAGGAGGGATATACTTGCATCGGAAGCAGTTCAGAGAAGATTCACTGGGCTGATTCTTGGGATGAAGGGGTTGTCCCATGAAGAAAGACTGAGCAGGTTGGACCTACATTCATTGGAGTTTACAAGAATGAGCTGTGGGGCGGAATTTTATGGCCCCGCCCCCACCACGACGGGGCCATAAAATGCCGCGAGCCACTCAAAACTCCATTGGCTTTGGCTGGACCATAAAATCCCACCGGTGTAAAATTCCACCTGTGAACTTATTTGAAACATATTGGGCAGAAAATTATGCTTGGCGTGCGGGCACGCACTGGACATGCTGGAGCATGAAATAAAGTGCGTTGGCGTGAGCCGAACGGTCCGGCGTCAATGCGCACTCTCGCGATAGGTCGGGGCACGCACCGGCACTGGAAGTGTGCCCACCGACAATTAAAAGGCCTATTATTAACAGTTGCACTGAATTTTTCGCTGCCCATTCAACCTAACGGTTGGCGGGCAGGTGAAAAGGCCAAGTGGCCTTTACATATTTTAGGGAACCTCATCCACAGGCAGGATGAGGTTTCCTAAAGCAAATACAAATAATAATAAAAATTTAACAGTTGAATTAAAAACATGTTCCGGCTCAACATGAGGGGAATGTTTTGTGACATTTTTATTTCCTTTATTTTTTTTTAAACAGCGCTTCATCTCCCTGAGGCAGCTCCACGCCTCAGGAAGATTGAAGCGCTCTTTTGCATGCATGCGCCTCCTCTCTCCACTCGCACAGGCAGCACTTAGCACTGCCACTCGTGTTCCATGCTGGGCGGGCCTTAATTTGCCCCGCCCAGGGCAAAATCCTGCCCATAAGATTCTGAGGGGGGTTTGATAGGGTAGATGCTGAGAGGATGGTTTCCCTTATGTGGGTATTTTAAAATTAGGAGGCACAGTTTAAAACTAAGGGTTTCTCCCATTTAAGATGGAGATGAAGACGATGTTTTTTCTTTCAGAGGGCCGTTAATCTTTGGTATTCACAAGGCTGAGTCATTGAATATATGCAAGGCTGAGTTTGATAGATTTTTATCTATAAGGGAGTCAAGGGACAGACAGGAATATGGAGTTACAGCCGCACAGGATCTGCCATGATCTCATTGAAAAGTGGAGCAGTTTCGAGGGACCGAATGATCTTCTCCTGCTCCCTTTCCTTGTGGTTTTATTGATTAAGGAGACAGTGCTGGATAGAGAGTGTCAAGGGCAGAATCTAAAATAAAAACAAAAAAAATGCTGGAGTTCAGGCAGCTCAGGCAGCATCTGTGGAGAGAAACAGAGTTAATGGGGGCGGGGCCCACTCACTGAGGTGTAAAATGACGCGGGGTGATGTCGGGCGTGCGTCCTGACGTCACCGCGCGTCATTCAGATTTTCAGTTCGGCAGGCGCCCGCCCACCGAACTGTCAAAGGCATATTAAGGCCATTAAACAATCAATTAAATCATTGACCTGAGCTGCCCGACCAACCTTAAGGCTGGCGGGCAGGCGAAAAGCCCAGGCGGCCTTCACATTTTTCATGGAACCTTTTCCACAGGCAGGATGAGGATTCATGAATGTTTTTAAAGTGTTGGAAAAATTTTTATTAGCATTAATGGACATGTCCCAGCTCATGTGACAGTTTCACCTGAGGGGACATGTTCTTAAAATTTTCTTCTCCCTTCATTCAATGTTTCATACGTGAAACTAACCTCCCTGAAGACGCTCTGTGCCTCAGGGAGATTTCAGCGCTCTTGCGTGCGCAGGCACGAATGAGTGCACTCACGGACTCAGCCTCCTCCCCCCGCCCGCACAGGGAGCACTCAGCCCACGTAAAATGGCAGTGCCCAGCTGATCAAGAGCACCAATCGGCTGTGTGCCCGCCCCCGCACAACCCCCCGACGGGGACAAAATTCTCCCCAGTGTTTCAGGTCAATGACCTCTCCTCAGAACTGAAGAAGAATAGAAATGTAAGAGTTTTTAAGTCAATGGAAGGGCCCAGGGGGAGGGGGCAGGAAGAACAAAGGGGAAGCTCTGTGATAGAGCGGAGGGTAGGAGAGATTAAATGACAAAAGATTTAACGACGCAACAGCCAATGAGAGTGGTAATGGATATAGTACAGGAACAAAAGCTGTGTCCAAATTAGGCATGAACGACTATTAAAATCCACCTGAAGGGAAAGAAAGAAACAAGACACGACCAACCCAGCAAAACAAAAAAGAACAAAAAAGTAGAAAAAAACACTTAGAACAAGACGGAGGCAGGGGTTATGATCTAAAGTTGTTGAATTCAATGTTGAGTGCAGAAGTCTTTTAGGGTGCTGAGTGGAAAGGCAAGGCTCTGTTTGTCGAGCTTGCATTGAGTTTCACTGGAACACTGTGGAGGACATGGACAGAGAGGTCAGAGTGGGAGCAAGGTGGAGAATTAAAATGCCAAGCACCAAGAAGCTTGGGGTCATTTTAAAAAATTCATTCACAGGATGTGGGCTTCACTGGCTAGGCCAGCATTTATTGCTCATCCCTAGTTGCCCTTGTGAAGGTGGTGGTGAGCTGCCTTCTTGAACCGCTGCAGTCCATGTGGTGTAGGTACACCCACAGTGCTGTTAGGGAAGGGGTTTCCAGGGTTTTGACCCAGTGACGGTGAAGGAAAGGTGATATATTTCCAAGACCTGAATTTTTCAGGCAGGCTCGGTGGAAGTGGGCAGGGGCGGTTGCGGAGTTAATTGCTGCCCGTGATCGGCTCCGCACCGCCATTTTACGTGGGCGGGCCAATTAAGGCCCGCCCAGCATTAGGCACAACCAGTAGCGCTCAGTGCTACCCGTACAGACGGCGGGAGGAGGAAAAGTCGGGGCCAGCGCTCTTTTGCGCATGTGCACGAAAGAGTGCTTCAATCTCCCTGAGGCACAGAGCTGCCTCAGGGAGATGGATTCGATATTAAAATAACTAAATAAAGGATTAAAAATGTTATTTAAGCATGTCCCATCATGTCACTGTGTCACATGAGGTGGGACATGTTTTCATATTTTGGGAAATTTTTTTATTTATTTAATAAAAGCTTTAGGAAACCTCATCCCGCTCATGGGTGAGGTTTCCTAAAAAACGTGAAGGCTGCTTGGCCTTTTTGCCTGCCCGCCAACCGTAAGGCTGGATAGGCAGCGTAAACAAGTAGTTCGATGAATTTCTTAATGGCCTTAGTGTCCCGTCCCCGCACACCAACTGAAAAATCCTGCCCAAGTCAGGACGGCAAGTGACTTGGATTGGAACTTGCAGGTGATGGTGTTCCCATGTATCTGCTGCCCTTGTCCTTCTAGATGGTAGTAGTTGTGGGTTTGGAAGGTGCTATCTAAGGAGCCTTGGTGAGTTCCTGCAGTCCATCTTGTAGATGGTACACACTGCTGATACTGTGCATCGGTGGTGGAGGGAGTGAATGCTTGTGGAAGGGGTGCAAATCAAGTGGGCTGCTTTGTCCTGGATGGTGTCAAGCTTCTTGGGTGTTGTTGGAGCTGCACTCATCCAGGCAAGTGGAGCGCATTCCATCATACTCCTTACTTGTGCCTTGTAGATGGTGGACAGGCTTTGGGGAGTCAGGTGGTGAGTGACTCACCACAGGATTCCTATCCTCTGACCTGCTCTTGTAGCCACAGTATTTATATGGCCAGTCCAGTTCAGTTTCTGGTCAATGATAACCCCCCAGGATGTTGATAGTGGGGAATTCAGTGATGGTAATGCCATTGAACATCAAGGAATCTCTCTTGTTGGAGATGGTCATTACCTGGCACTTGTGTGACGCGAATGTTACTTGCCACTTGTCAGCCCAAGCCTGGATATTGTCCAGGTCTTGCTGCATTTATATATGGACTGCTTCAGTATCTGAAGAGTCGCGAATGGCGTTGAACATTGTGCAATCATCAGAAAACATCCCCAATGGTGGGAGGAAGGTCATTGATGAAGCAGCTGAAGACATTTAGGCCTAGGACACTACCATGAGGAACTCCTGCAGTGATGTCCTGGAGCTGAGATGACTGACCTCCAACAGCCACAACCATCTTCCTTTGTGCTAGGTATGACTCCAACCAGCAGAGAGTTTTCCCCCTGATTCTCATTGACTCCAGTTTTGCTAGGGCTCCTTGATGCCACAGCCGGTCAAATGCTGCCTTGATGGCAAGGGCAGTCGTTCTCATCTCACCCCGGTAGTTCAGCTCTTTTGTCCATGTTTGAACCAAGGCTGTAATGAGGGCAGGAGCTGAGAGGCCCTGGCGGAACCCAAACTGGGCATCAATGAGCAGGTTATTGCTAAGCAAGTGCCGGTTGATAGTACTGTTGATGACTCCTTCCATTACTTCATTGATGATGGAGAGTAGGCTGATGGGGCAGTAATTGGCCGGGTTGGAATTGTCCTGCTTTTTGTGTACAGGACATACCTGGGCAATTTTCCATATAGCTGGGTAGATACCAGTGTTGTAGTAGTACTGGAACAGCTTGGCTAGGGGTGCGGCTAGTTCTGGAGCACAAGTCTTCAGTACTATTGCCGGAATATTGTCAGGGCCCATATCCTTTGCAGTATCCAGTACCTTTAGCCTGATATCATGTGGAGTGAATCAAATTGGCTGAAGACTGGCATCTGTGATGCTGGGGATCTCCGGAGGAGGCTGAGATGGATCATCCACTCATGCCTGCAGACTGAACGAAGGTATTCTGCAATACGGTCACCCAATCTGCATGTGGTCTCCCCAGTGTAGAGGAGACCACATTGTGAACAGCGAATACAATATACTAGATAGAGGACCAGGACCTTAAACCAGAGACTAAGGTCATGGTGTACCCGGCAGTAGTGATCCCAGCACTCCTATATACTTCAGTGACTTGGACAATCTACAGCAGGCACCTCAGTGATGCCTTCTCAAGATCCTCAAAATGTGGAGGCAAGAAAGATGGTCCAACAGCAGCGCCCTCTCCCAAACCAACATGCCCAGCACTGAGGCGCTAATCACTCAAAACCAGTTCCGTTGGGTGGGATACATCATTCCTGACACCAGACTCCTGAAGCAACTACCCTACTCAAAACCTGGTCACAGAAGGAGACTGCAGCTAGAGGACAGTGGAAACACTTTAGGGATGTTCTCAAAGCATCCCTGAAGATGTTGAACAAACATGCTGTCTCATTGGAGACCCTAGCTTGTGACTAAAATGGAGAAGGCTCATCCAGAAAGTCATCAAGAGACTTTGCCAGGAACATGCAGAGGCAAGGTAGAGGCACAATCCTCCAAACAACTCATCTGCCCGACCCTTCGAGCATCACCCTGCTCCACATGTGACAGAGCTTGCAGATCGCCCATCGGACTGATCAGCCATTTCACAACCCATTGAACTGGAGTGGTAGCAAGTCATCCTCCATCCCAAGGGACTGCCGAAGAAGAGAGGGGGCTGTAAAATTCCAGCCTATGATAAGAAGCTGGCAGCTAACATAAAACAAAATCCAAAAGTCGTCTCCAAGTATATAAATAGTAAAAGCAATGTAAGAGGAGGGGTGGGGCCATTTAGGGACTAAAAGGGGATTTCCCATGGAGGCTGAAGCACTAAATGAGCACTTCCAAATTGTGTGTACCAAGGAAGTTGCAGCCAAAGCCACAGGGAAGGAAGAGATAGTTGAGACATTTGATAGGCTAAAATTGATAAAGAGGTATTAGCAATGCTGGCCGTACTTCAAATCAATAAGTCACCAGGTTCAGATGGGATGAATCTGAGAATGCTGAGGGACGTAAAGGTGGAATTTGTGGAGTTACTCAGCATAAGTTTCCATTCTTCCTTCAATAAGGGTGATGCCGGAGGACTGGAGCATTGCAAATGTTGCAGCCTTGTTCAAACAAAGGGTGTAAAGCCAAACCCAGAAAATGTAGGCGAGTGAGCTTAACCGGAGCGGTGGGAAAGTATGTCAAGGTGCTAATCCAGGACAAAATTATCAGTCACTTTGACAAGTGCAGGTTAATTTAGGAAAATGAGCATGCATTTCTCAAGGACAAATCATGTGTAACGAACTCAAATGAGTTTCGATGAGGTATAAGAGAGGGTTGGTGAGGGTAATGTGATTGATGTGGTGAGGTTGGGCTTCCAAAAGGCATTTGATAATGTGCCACATAATAGACTTCAACTGAAACTGAACTGGACCAGCCACATAAATACTGTGGTTACAAGAGCAGGTCAGAGGTTGGAAATTCTGCAGCAAGTAACTGACCTCCTGACTCCCCAAAGCTTGTCCACCATCTACAAGGCACAAGTCAGGAGTATGATGGAATACTCCCTACTTGCCTGGATGAGTGCAGCTCCCACAACACTCAAGAAGCTCAACACCATCCAGCACAAAGCAGCCCCCGCTTGGTTGGCACCACATCCACAAATATTCACTCCCTCTGCCATCAAAGCACAGTGGCAGCAGTGTGTACCATCTGCAAGATGCAGCAACTCACCAAAGCTCCTTCAACAGTACTTTCCAAACACATGTCCTTCTAGGTGGTAGAGGTCAAGGGCAGCAGATGCATGGGAAGACCACCACCTGCAAGTTCCCCTTCAAGTACTCACCATCCTGACTTGGAAATATATTGTTGTTCTTTCACTGTCGCTAGGTCAAAATCCTGAAACTCCCTTCCTAACAGCACTGTGGGGGTACCTACACAACATGGACTGCAGCTGCAAGAAGGAAGCTCACCACCACCTTCTCAAGGGCAATTTTGTCCTGGATTAGCACCTCAAAATACTTTCCCACCGCTGAGGTTAAGCTCACTGGCCTGTATTTTTAAGGTTTGGCTTTACATCCTTTGTTTGAATGAGACTGCAACATTTGCAATGCTCCTAGCCAGCGATGTCCACATCCTGTGAAAGAATAAAAAAACTTTTGTGTACAAATAAATCAATCACCAGAAATTGGGCCACAAATTTCAAGGCCATTAAAAAAAAGCAAGCCAAGCACTAGGCTTTATTTCTAAAGGGATAGAATAGGGTAGAAGCGAAATTACACTAAACTGGTACTGAACTTGATTAGACCATATTTAGACTACTACATACTGCTCTGTTTGCCATATTATAAAAAAGGATCTAAAGGCACTGAGAAGATTTATACGGATGTTACCATAAATGTGTGGACATTCAGGGTGGCACTTACAGAATGAATGGATCTAGAAGGAATAGGGGGCCTTGTAATGATGACATACCAGACAGGTTTCTACTTGAAATAGATAACTTTATTACAGAGAGCTTTTCAGCAGATGCAAGCTTGAACCAGGTCCTCAACTAGAAATGCCACACCCCACCGGATTACCTGCGCATTGGTCAAGTCTCCAAGAACAATCACATGACCGCTGATAGACAAAAGGAAAGACTATACCTTCAATTTCTACATTTCCTTCCCCTTTAGTTTTTTTACACTTTCTATTTACAGAGAACATTTGAATATCCCACAGCATATACATATATACAAGTCAGGTGATTATAGTTTTAAGTCTCTTGGTGGTTTCCTTATTCAGTTAGAGCGGCATAGCTCGACCACTTGAGGTTCTTTCACTGGATTGACATGGTAAGGAACAGCAGCATCAGGTACATCATTAGAAAATGGCAGTTCAGGGTTTGGCATCTCTACAGAGATATCGGGTATGTCTATTTTAGGTCGAATGTCACCTCAGTGATTAATGGTTCGACATTAACCACAGGTGGAATAGCTGGTTGTAGGAATGTCTCTGTATTTTTAAGATGATCCACATGTTTTCGAACAATTTGGTCTTCCACTTCTACCTGGAAGGACAAGGGACCAGTTTCTTAGACAATTGTCCCAGGAACCCAACAATGTCCACTTCCAAAATTCTGCACCAAAACTGTATCTCCTACAGTAAATCTTTGAGCTTTGCTATGAACACCGTGATTCAGTTTTTGATGACTCTGATTCTTCTCCATCTTCCCCTCTAAGTTTGGAAATGCCAGACTTAATCTTTCAACGTAGGCAGCCTTTCATCAATAATTTAGAAAGTGTTGAACCCGCAATTGAATGAGGTGTCGTACGATAATTGAGAAGAAAGCGGGCAAGTCGAGTTTCTAGAGTACCTTCTGATAACTTCTTCATTCCAGATTTGAAAGTCTGCACAGCTCCCTCAGCTAAACCATTTGATGGAGGATGACATGGTGATGTTTTAATATGTCTGATTCCATTTAAACTGATGACTCTCTGACATTCTGTACTGGTGAAGACGCTACTGTTATCTGAAACAATGATTTCCAGTAGGCCATGTATACTAAAACATTGGCACAGCTTTTCCACAGTTGCACTCGATGTCGATGATCTGACTTCATACACATCCATCCATTTAGAATGCATATCTACGATCAATAAAAACATGGTACCTAAGAACGGTCCTACATAATCAACGTGTAGTCTAACCCAGGGTTGACCAGGTCACTCCCACTGATGCAGTGGAGCTGAAACAGGTAACTTCTGTTGTTGCTGACAGTGGAGACAGTGCTTGACCATGCTTTCAATGTCACTGTCAATGCCTGGCCACCAGACATAGCTTTGTGCAAGCATTTCCATCTTCGATATGCCTGGATGCGCAGTGTGAAGCTCTGTCAAAAGCAGTTCTCTTCCTTGCAAAGGGACAACAACTCTTGATCCCTAAAACAAAATTACATCTTGACAACTTAACTCTGTTTTAGGGGCATGGAATGGTCTCATCTCTTCAGATACTGATGAACTCGACCATCCTTGCAATACGAGGTCTTGGACTTCCGACAAAATTGGATCTCTGTTCGTCCAATTCCTAATTTGCTTCACACACACAGGCAAAGAATCCAAGAAATTCAGTACAAAAACAACTCCTTGTAGCACTGGAGCATGTACAATGCTATCTGGTGATGGGAGATGACTGAGTGCATCCATGTTTGCAATATGTAAGCCAGGAAAGTGTATAAAGATATACTCATACACAGATAATATCAAAGCCCAACGTTGTATCCTTGCTGATGCTATTGGCGGAATGGCTTTATCCTCACTGAATAAACCCATTAATGGCTTATGGTCCGACACAATGGTGAAATGTCGTCCATGCAGGTACTGGTGGAATTTCTTCACTCTGAATATCACTGATGGACCTTCCTTTTCTAGTTGGGAATAACCCTCCTCGGCTGTGGAAAGGGTTCTGGAGATGCTTCCAATTGGTCTTTCAGATCTGATTTCTGTTTTTTCTTCTTCTGTTTGCCGCAGAGTTTTGTCTCGTCTTTCATTTTGATTTCACAGTCAGCCAAATTTCTCTCAGAAACCTTAACTTGGTTCAGTTCGGTAGTTGAGCTGCCCATGGTTTCATTATCCACCTGCACCTTGGAAAGTTCTATGACTTCTCCTTCTAATGCCTCTTTTGTTTCATTCAGTTCTTCAGCTCTTCAGTCTCTTTCTTATATCTCTTGGCTTCTTCCTGGAAGATTGAAGATTGTTGAGTCTTCTCTGCCAACTGTTACTTCGGTTTCAAAACAAAAACAAAAATAAAAAACCTGGAAAAACTCAGCAGGTCTGACAGCATCTGCGGAGAGGAACACAGTTAACGTTTCGAGTCCGTATGACTCTTCAACAGAACTAAGGAAAAATAGAAGAGAGGTGAAATATAAGCTGGTTTAAGGGGGGTGGGAGAAGAAGAGCTGGATAGAGGGCCAGTGATAGGTGGAGATAGCCAAAAGATGTCATAGACAAAAGGACAAAGAGGTGTTGATATTATCTAAGGAATGTGCTAATAGATGACATTAAGGGTAGAAAGCAGGATGAGCAAGGTACAGATAGCCCTAGTGGTGGTGGGGTGGGGAGAAGGGATCGAAATAGGCTAAAAGGTAGAGATAAAACAATGGATGGAAATACATTTAAAAATAATGGAAAGAGATGGGAAAAGAAAAATCTATATAAATTATTGGAAAAAAGGGGGATCAGAAAGGGGGTGGGGATGGAGGAGAGAGTTCATGATCTAAAATTGTTGAACTCAATATTCAGTCCGGAAGGCTGTAAAGTGCCCAGTTGAAAGATGAGGTGCTGTTTCTTCAGTTTGTTCAGAATGGCATTAAATTCAGTTTGTTTCTCTTTATGATTTTCCAGAAGAACCAACTCTGACCTGAGGGATCCTTGCACCATGCGAAGGCCCTTCAATTCTCCTAACTCATTCTGAAATACACTGTTGTATTCCCTTAGCAGTTCGGGAACCTCTCCTGTTCTTAAGTGAAATACTTCAGACCAGTTGAGCTTAATTTTTTGTGATCAGTCTTGGCCCAGAGGACCAGGTCCTTCATCTGTCACTATGATCACTGGAAGCTGGGCTCTCTGTTGCCTATAAGACTGTGACGATGCCCTTTACCTGTATAGATTCTCCAGTGTGTATCTTCAATTGAGTGGTTGTCTGCTCCAGATTCAGTGGCTGGGTACATTCATTTAGGTATTTAAATGTGTGCTCTCCCACCACTGTGGTTGAGGCTCCCATATTTACCTCCATTAGTAGTGGCTTCCCAATCACTTGGATTGTGACAGTAACAGGTTCAGTTTTTACAGCTGTGACATTATACAGGGAATAGATGTCGGTATCTGCAGCTTCAGGTTCTGTTATATTATTCACGTCAATCATTTTGGTCTGCTGCCTTTTGGGCTGTCTCAAATTTCCCTTGCATTGCTTTATTACATGACCTTTCTTATGAAAGTAATGGCATTCCGCCTCCTAGAATCTGCAGGGGTCCGGAACATGGTTACCCCGACATCTATGACAGATTAACTTCGGAGGCGCTGCTGAAATGTTTCCATTAGGCCTTTTCATTTTTCTAGCAGCAGATATTGTCTCTCGCTTCAATGCTGTGTCTCTGGTTTTCGCGCCATGCTCGGCGGTAGTTTCCAGCTCCGCATGAAGAACAGCGCCATGTTGTACGTGTTGTAAAGCCTGTGAGCCTCTTGCAGCACTTTCCATGGATAGTGCTATTTCCATAGCGCGTTTCAAGTTGATGTCAACCCCTGTGAGTAAATAGCACTGAATGGCGTCGTCATGAACTCCACAAACTAATCAGTCCCACAGCTTATCATTGAGTGTGTCTCCGAAGTCGCATTGTTCTGTCAACTACTTTAACTTCACTAGATAGGTTGCGATGGACTCTCCCGGAGCCCTTACTCTGGAGTTAACCTTAAACCTCTGCACTATTAAGGATGGCTTCGGCTGGTAATGCGTCTTCACGAATTCTAATAGTTCATTAAAGGAATTAGAATTGGGCATGTTCGGGGCCATCAGGCTGTGGATGAGATTGTATGTCTTATTACCACAGACACTCAGGCTTCTCCTCTGCGGTAATTTCATTTGCCAGAACATAAAAACCAAGGTGTTGTACATATTGGCTCCAGTCTTCCATAGTCACGTCAAAGGATCGATTCTGCTGAAGCGTGGCATGACTGGCGAGTAATCTTTTCTTTTTTCTTAAGATCTGATGTACTTACATTCACAAGGCGAGGTGCAGCATCGGAGCTACTTTATCCTCGTCGCCAAATGTAATGACTTAACGTACCAGACAGGTTTCTACTTGAAACAGATAACTTTATTACAAAGAGCTTTTCAGAAGCTACAAGTTTAAACCAGGTCCTCGACTAGAAACCGCGCCCCCCTGGATTACCCGCGCTTGGGGCTCATTGGTCAGAGCCTCCAAGAACAATCACATAGCCCCTGATAGACAGTAGGAGAGGCTATACCCTCAATTACTCTAGGCCTCTATCTACTATACTGGTGTAAAATTTCAGGGATCGGGGGCCACAGATACCTAAATAGGCAGTCGACTAGTCATAAGTAATTTTAAGATAGTTTTTTTAATTTATTAAGAAATAACAGTTTTTTTTACATTAACTAATTAGACAGAAAAAAGTATACGACACGTAACAGCTTTTGATAACAGCATTCTGCTCTCTAATCGAGGTGTTAGGAAACTCATCCCTCAATTTCTCGATCTTCCTCCTGCTCCTCTGGTCCATCTTCCATTTGAAGTAGGCAGCTGTCCAAATAGCACTGCCGCCTCACCAGCACCTCAGCCCCCTACCACCAGTATAACACCATTTTGGGAGGCTGGTAACTTACCCAATGTCAATCATCTACCTAACTATTCTGACCAATGGCTACAGGTCAGGTACTCAACACGTCAGGGTGGTTATCACCCCCTCTGTTCGTCATCCTGCTCGAGGTCAGTTTTTAGTTTACATCCTGCTGAGGGTCATATCTTGGTTTTTCTAACCACTTAGGAGATAAGGGGGTGCACAGGGCACCATCTAACAACTCAGGAATGTCAATATGGCAACCTGAACATGGCTGTTCAGAGGTCTAAGTGACCTAAAGGACTAATGCTGCTTAGAAAATCCTATAAAATGCAGAATATACCTGCTTAGATGAGAGTTCTCTTTATTTATTTAAGTCCCCAATTTCTTACATTGCTATTTAGCATACTGTTATGACCACAGCAGATGTTAATTGCTGTGCAAACCAAATCCCCGAGGGAAACTTGGCTTATGGGCCATACCCTCTTTTTATTTGCATTCTGAAAATGAGAAGAAAGCGTGCTGATCTCAGCAGCATAAAGTCCAGTAACGCTTTTGGGATCCTTAAAATTAAAAGTAAAAGTTTTATTAACAAGAATAAAAGAAAATTTAAGCACATAAGTTTGCAATTGCACAGTTAAAATTAGTTTTACAAAACATTCTCCCCAAAAGATTCTCTACTTGGTCAGACCCACAAGTAAACACCTTCTAGGCAACACTCCCTCTTAGATGTTTAACTATTAAAATACAGTAATATTACCCAAGGCAAACTACTGTAGCTTTAATAAAGGCATACCACATGCCCTCTTAAACCCTCTCCCACTCTGCTGTGGAACTCCAAACTTCAGAACAAGACTGCTTTTTGCAGCCCAAGACTTTTCTGGTTTGACTGGATGGCTGATTCAAACAGTATCTTCTCCAAGCCTGGAGCTGTTTCTAGGAGATCTTTCTCACACCACCAATAGCTAACAGCTACAGAAGCAGCTACCAACTACCTTTAGCTTTGCACAGTAACTCTAAAATACCCTTTTCCCCACTTTCATCTCAGGTTCCATTGTTCTCACACCTCTTTGAAACTCAAATCCTTCCAAACATAAAATCTTTCATGTTTCTATTTTGTCTCTGCTTTTGAGTCAATAAAATGTAATATCCCCTGCTCTATTCACCTATGGAACTCCTGAAAGATGCAGAAATATCTTTTGTAACATCTGACTTCCCTTTGATATTCTAATGAACTCTCAACTTATCTAAAAATGCAAGTGTTAGATCCAACCTATATTCACTTGTACCTCAAATCCACCATGATATCTCATTACAAATCACAAACCTAACACTTCTATCCTTTCATGTTTTAAATCCCCCAGGCAATTTCTTCTAGTAACCTTTCCCCAGCTCAATTAAATCATTTACACACACAACACATAGCCTTCTTCAAAGAATAACACAATATTCCCAAAAATATTTGAAAAAAAACATTCGTTCTCCCAATATGATATTCTCTGTTCATGATGTGGTCATCTCATCACTGGGGAGACCAAACGTAGACTGGATGAATGCTTTGTGCCTCTGACAGAGTCTCCAGGGCTAGCCCTGTCTCCAGCCCCTGCTCCTGGTCAACACGTGACAATGCAATTATCTGCCTGGGGGCCCCAATGAGGTGTGTGTATCTGAGCTGGTAGAAGATTTGCGTGATGGTGCTTTGTCAGAGTGTGCAACCTGGTTTAATATCCTGGCCTGTTTCTTCCATCCGCGGGGAACCGCATTTCTCTGCGAGCCCTCACAGCCCGCAGCAGGGAGAACTGGGTGGACGGCGCGGGGATAACTTCCATGCTTCTGCCATCTGAAGCCTTGGAAACCTGTGGAGAAGGAAAACATTCTGACTCCTACTGGGATCCTTTCATTGACAGGGGCAGGTTATCATCGTGGCCACACTCTGTGATTGGTTAGGAAATGGGAAGCAGGTTGGGAACACTGTGGCTGAGTTAAACAGACACGGGAAACCCCTGCATTATTTCTCTCTCCACAGATGTTGCCAGAACTTCTGAGGGTTTCGAGCATTTTCTGTTTTTATTTCAGATTTTCATTATTTTTCTTTTGTACAGAAGAAGGCTGCTGCGTGCACATACCCAAATGCCTGGTGCATTAGAAAACCTGCCAGGAAGCCTGCGCTCAATGTCAGCAGAAGAATGAATGAATTATGACCGCTAACAGGATAACAGACCTTCACCTACATTTTCCACTGCCTGTGGTCACATTCCAGATGCACACTGATGGAGTGGAATGCCTTTCTATTGATGAATACGGCAGGGCTCATATGAGGAGACAAGACAATCTGTTTTCAGTCAATGGTACCCTGTATAATGGGGAAATCTGCAATGCAAGTGGGAAGGAGAGGTACGTGCTTCAAACTGTGCAGAGATTCACCATGGCCTTGCTTATACAGCAGTGTACTGCAATCTATGAGATGTTGTCCATTTGAAGAAGGGTGGTATGGTGAAGTTTTTACATGAACAATACCATTGAAGCTGCTAAACCATTAATAGTCAGCGCTGGTAAATGCTGTGCCGAAATCAGAAACAATTACTTTAGGTAGTCTGTTAATGGCAAAACTTTGACATAGTTTCTCAATTGCGCAGAAGACATTAGTGACTTCACCTTATATATGTCCATCCATTTTGAGTGGACATCAACAATGAGCAGAAACATTGTTCCCATGAAAGGCCCCACATACTCAGTGTGTAACCGCACCCATGGGGCAGGATTTTTATCTTGTTGGGTGGGTGCAGTGGGCAGGCCCGGGAGCGGCTGTGAGGCTGACCGCCGCCCGCAATTGGCCCCAACAACGGCGCTGCAATGCTGAGCGCTGTCAGGGTGGGGGTGGGAGGAGGGCGAGTATGGAAGTTTGCACATGCACGCAGGTGCACACACTGAAAGCCCCCTGAGGCACAGAACTGCATCAGAGAGCTAAAGATTTTAAAAATCAAAAATTAAGAATTTATAAATGTTAAAAACATGTCTCCTCATGTGACTCTGTCATGTGAGCAGGGACATGTTATAAATGATATTTCAAAATTTTAATTTAATTGTTAATTCCTGTTGGAAACATCCCACCTGTGGATGAGGCTTTGTAAAAAATCCAAAGGCGGCTTGGCCTTTTTGCCTGCCTGCCAACCGTAAGGCTGGACAGGCAGTGAAAAATTACATTCAATGAAAACTTTAATGGCTTTAATGGGCCTGTTAATTGTCAGCGGGTGGGCTGCTGACTCCCGCTTCAGCCCACAACCAAAATATCGTGCGTCATTTTACGCGTGAGCAGACCGGGTGTGCGCCTGCCTGCTCAGCGAAAAATTCAGCCCATGGTGTAATGGAGCTGTTGAACACAACTTTTGCAGTTGCTGACATTGCACACAATTTTTCACTAAACAGTCCATTTCACCATCCATCCCAGGCCACCATAGGTAGCTGCATGCTATGGCCTGCATTCCGGATATTCTTGAATGGGCACTGTATAGTTCAATTAAAAGTGGCTCCCTTCCCATTGGAGGTACTATCATTCATGCTTCCCATAATAAGATGCCATCCTGGCTGGTTATTTCATGTCTTTTGTTGAAGTACAGTTTCATTTTGTCAGATACAAGCTCTTGTGACCAACCATGAAGCGTTTGTTCTTGTACTTGAGATAGGGTTGGATCCCAATTTGTCCAGTCTCTGATCTTTCGAGCACATACCGGCAAGGAATCGAAGAAATTTAACAATAAAACAAGTTCCTGTGGAACTGGGACATGCCCATCATTTTCTTGTAAAAGCAAATGACTAAGGACATCAGCTTTTGCAAATTGATTGCCAGGCCTATGTATGAAAGTGTATTCATATGCTGCCAGGAATAAAGCCCATCATTGTATTCTTCCTGAGGCTATGGGTAGTACAGCCTTGTTCTCACTAAACAGTCCTAGCAATGGTTTGTGGTCTGAAACGATTGTAAAATGTCGGCTGTGTACATACTGGTGAAATTCCTTGACACCAAAGATGATGGACAGGCCTTCTTTTTCTATCTGTGAGTGTCCCTTTTCCGCTGTGGTTAGCATTCTTGATATGTAACCTGTTTGCCATTCTGTGCCATCGTCCATTTGACGGGAGAGCACTGCTCCCACTCCATAGAGGAATGTGTCACATGTCAGCACCAATTCTTTCATCTGGTGATAATGTACTAATATGTTGTGCAACAATTGTTTCACCTTTATGAAAGTTTCTTTCTGGGCTGCCTCACAAGACTAACATGAGTTCTTTGTGAATAGAGAATGCAGGGGGTGCCCAGCACTGTAGACAAATTGGGTAAGAACTGCCCATAATATTTGATCATTCCTAGGAATGATTTGAGCTCTGAGGCAATCTTTGGTTCAGGTGCCTCTCTTATGGCTCTCACTTTCTCCTCAACTGGGTGGAGGCCCTGTGAATCAACTCAGTGACCCAAATAGATTACCTCCCTCGCTTGGAACGTGCACTTTTCTTTTTTTAAACGCACTCCAGCTTGCAAGAAACGTTTTAAGACTTCTTCTAAGTTTGCTGAATGCTCTTTTTCAGTGAATCCTGTCACCAATACATCATCTAAATAGACTACAACCTGGGGCAGTTCCTGCAGTAAACTTTCCATCGTTCTCTGGAAGATGGCACAAGCTGAGGAGACGTCAAAAGGCAGTCGAGGGTACTGGTACAAACATTTGTGGATATTAATTGTGACAAATTCCCAGGAGGCATTACTTAACTCTAATTGTTAAGCATGGCTCATATCAAAATTTGTGTAGGTGTTTCCATTTGCCAGCTTGGCATACAGGCCTTTGATTTTTGGAACGGGTGTCTGTCTAGCTTAGCTACTTTATTAACCGTCAATTTGTGGTCTCCACAAATTTGGACGCTTTGGTCGGGTTTAAGGACAGGGACTATGGGCCTTCTGAGAACTGCACAGGTTGTATAATGCATAGTTTTTCTAGTCTGTCTAGTTTGGTGTTGACTTTTTCTCGCAATGCACAAGGTACTGGTCCCGCCTTCATGAATCAGGGAGTTGCCTTTGGATCCACATGAATTTTTGCCTACAGCCCCTGGATCTTCCCAAGTTCACCCTTGAAGACTCTATAAGTCTTGGTGTACTTTATAAGTAGCTCTGGTGGCCCACTTGCTCTTAACTGGAAAATTTCAGCCCATTCTAACTTAATCTCCCTTAACCAATTTCGACCCAGGAGGCTTGACCCCTTGCCTGCTACCACCATCAAGGTTAGCTTTGCCAATTGGCTTCCATAATGGACAGTAACTCTACTTATGCCTCTGACTTGAATATCTTCACCTGTGTATGTTTTTAATTGGGCAGCTGAATCTTCTAAATTTCATTGATGTTCCCCATTATTCAGATATCTGAAGGTATGTCCCCCAATTACTGTGTCCTCCTGTGTCCACTTCCATTCTAACAGGTTTGACATTTACTTTCACTGTGACAAATGTTGGTTCTGTCTTTCCAACTTTCAGATTAAACAACGTGTAAATATCCGAATTTGTTGTTTCAGGCTCTTCAACATTGTTGATCTCACTGGGTTTCTTTCTTTTGTTTAAAAGCCTGCTTGAATCTTTCCTTGCACTGGCTCATTATGTGTCCATTTCTGTGACAATAATAACATTTGATTTTTTTAAACTGCCAATTGTTAAAAGACTGATTGTTTCCACTTTTATTGAAATTATTCTTTGTTTTCATTGCTAAGTCATTTTTTTTCATTTTCCAGTTAGCGGGGGCTGTTTCCCACTTCTCAGCAGAGTCTTGCATTTTCGAGTCCTTTTTGGCTAGGGTTTCCCACCCAATTTGGGGAACCACACCATTTTGCACACCCTCTATGGCTTTTGAGTCTCTTGCTGCGCTTTCCATGGCCAGTGCAACCTCTAGTGCCTTCTTAAAATCCAATTTCACTTCGGACAGTAATCTGTTCTGAATCGTGTCCTCATTCACACCGCACACTAAATGATCTCTGAGCAAATTGTTTAGAGATGTACTAAAATTGCAATGTTTCATTAACTGTTTCAAACTTGCCAGATAGCATGCTACTGTCTCCCCCGCGGCTCTACTTCTAGAGTTAAACTTGAACCTTTGCATCGTTACTGAGGATTTTGTTGCTAGTGATCCTTCACGAGGTCCACTGAGGTTTCATCAAAACTTTTCAACCCTGGGGCATTGGGTGCTGTCAAACTTCAAATCCAGCCATAGGTTTTAATCCCACATGTACTTAAGAGGATTGCTCACCTCTTCTCTTCCTCCATAATCTTGTTCGCCTGGAAAAAAACACAAGGCATTCGATGTAATGAGACCGATTGTCCGTGGCTGGATTGAAAGGATCAATTCTTCCGAATTGTGGCATTTTGAGAGGGAATTACTTCTTTAATTCGAATGGAGTTTCTACTTACAATTATTGGACGAGGTTAAATGTCAATTTTGTTTCACTTGATTTCTTCTGTTAAACTTGTTTTATCCCCATCGCCAGTTTGTTGTGGTGGTGAGTGGTACTATTGATGGAGTTGATCAGCAGACACTTCTTAGGTGGAAAATTTTAGTTTATTTACAAAGGTCCTCAGCAGCGACTACACATGTGCTTTCACTTCAAACTCTATCTCTGCAGTACTAGCAACTAACTACAGAGGTAGCCCACGCTACTCTCCTATTGGGTACTAAAGACCATGTGATCTTCCTTAACAAGCATTATTCTTAAAGGTATATTACACAATAAATAAAGCCATAATTACAACACCCACCCTCTCCAACCTATCCTCATAGCTACAGTTCTTTATCCCTGGAATCATTCTTGTAAGTCTCCTCTGTACTCTCTCCAATGCCTTCACATCCTTCCTCAAATCCTCTTTCAACATACCCTGCCATCTTCAATGACCTACGTACGTATACACCGAGGTCCGTCTCTCCCTGCACCTCATTTAGAGACTCTCCCTTTATTTTATACTGTCTCACCATAGTTTACCTGCCAAAATGAATTACCTCACACTTCTCTGCATTGAACTTCATCTGCCACTTGTCTGCCTAATCCACCAACACATCTACACACTTTGAAGTTCAAGACTATCCCTGTCACAGTTCACAAAATTTCCAATCTTTGCATCATCTGCAAATTTTGAAATCATGCCCTGAACACCACAGTCTAGGTCATTAATACATATCAGGAAGAGGAAATTTCCCAGTACTGACCCCTGGGGAACTCCACTACAAACCTTCCTCCAATCGGAAAAACAACCATTTATCACTACTCTCTGTTTCCTGTCACTCAGCCAATTTCTTATCCAAGTGCCTACTTTCCCTTTTATTCCATGACTAGAATTTTGCTCACAAGTTTGTTTTGTGGCACTGTATCAAATGCCTTTTGAAAATCCATACACATGACATCAACAGTGTTTCCCTTATCAACCTTTTCTGTTACCTCCTCAAAAAACTCCAGCAAGTTAGTTAAACATGATTTTCCCTTAATGAATCCAGGCTGGCTTTCCTTAATTATTCTGCACTTGTCTAAGTGACTATTGATTTTAACCTGTACCATAGTTTCCAGAAGTTTCCCTACCACTGAGGTCAAACTGACTGGTCTGTAGTTGCCGGCTTTATCCTTGCATCCTTTTTTGAACAAGGATGTAACATTCACAATTCTCCAGTCCTCTGGCACCTCCCCTGCCTCTAAGGAAGACTGGAAGATTATCACTAATGCCTCTGCAATTTCCGTCCTCACTTCCCTCAGTTCCCTTTGATGCATCTCATCCAGTACCTTATCTATTTTAAGCAAAGATAGCCTTTCTTCCTCCTTCCTCTCAATTGTAAGTTCTTCTAGTGTACCAGTTACCTCCTCTCTCACCTCGGCCTGGGTAGTAATTTCTTCCTTTGTAAAGACAGATGCAAAGTACTCGTTCGACATCTCTGCTATTCCTCCACATGCAAGTCTTTTTGTTCCCAATCGGCCCCACTCTTTCTTTTACCACTATTTTTTAGTATTTTCATGCTTATAGAACACCTTGGGATTCTCTTTTATGTTCGCTGTCAGCCTCTTTTCATGCTCTCTTCTTGCTTTTCTTATTAATTTCTTCACTTCCCCTGGTCCTTCTACATTCAGCCTGATTCTCCATTGTATTTTCTACCTAACATCTGTCCTATGTGCTCTTCCTCCTTTTCATCTTTACCTCTATCTCTCTCATAATCCAGGGCACTCTGGATTTATTTGTCTCACCTTCCCCTTCAAGGGAATATACCTTGACATTGCCTGCAATACTTTTACTTTGAAGGTGGCCCATTGTTCAGCCACCGTCCTTTCCACGAACATTTGATTCCAACTCACTTGATTCAGATGCATTCCCATTCCATAAAAATTGGCTTTCACCCAATTAGTTATCCCTGCTCTGGATTGTTTCTTGTTCTTTTCTGTGATTAACCTAAACCTTATGATACAATCGTCACTGTCCCCTAGAAGTTCTACCACTGATATTTGATCCACCTGGGCCAACTCATTTCCCAGAACCAGGTCCAAAAGTGCATATCCTCTCTTTCGACTGGAAACATACTGCTGCAGAAAATTATCTTGAACATGTTCCAGAAACTCTCACCTCTCTTGTCCTTTTGTACTATTCCTATCCCAGTCTATATTTGGATAATTGAAGTGCTCTATCATTATTACTCTATAATTCTTGCACCTCTCTGTAATTTCTTTGCAGGTTTGTTTCACCGCATCCCTTCCACTAGTTGGTGGTCTATATGCTACAGTGATCAATGTTATTTCATTCCTTACCTCTAGCCAGAGCGATTTTGTCCTTGACCCCTCTAGAACATCCTCTCTCTCCAGTACTGTCATGCCATATTTAATCAATATTGCCACTACCACCCCTCCCCACCTTTCTTCCTTTCCTGTCTCTCCTAAACACTTTGTAGCCAGGAATATTTAATTTCCAGTCCTGCCCTTCTTTGAGCCAGGTCTCTGTTATCGCAATAATATCATAATTCCATTTGTCAACCTGTGCCTGTAGTTCACCAATTTTATTAACCACACTCCGTGCATTCACATACATGTACATTAGCCCTGATTTAGGCTTTTTTACTTTCCCCCTTATTCTGACCACATCTAATGACTCACTATTGCTTAGTCTAATTCTATCAGACTCTCCAAGTATTCTTGATACTACTCTCTGATATTTCCTCATTATCGGTAGATACTTCATTACTTCCCACTGCCAGTTTTTTTCCTCTCCCCTCTGACTTTCCCCTCAGGTTCCCATCCCACTGACAATCTAGTTTAAACCTTCCCCAACAACATGAGCAAACCTCCCCATCACCTGACTTGTATATATGTATGTGTTGTGGGTTATTCAAATGTTCTCTGTAAATAGAAACTGGAAAAGAACTAAAGGGGGAAGAAATGTAGTAATTGAGGGTATAGCCTCTCCTTCTGTCTATCAGGGGTCATGTGATTGTTCTTGGAGACTCCAACCAATGGGCACAGTTAATCCGGGGGATGGAGTTTCTAGTTGAGGCCCTAGTTCAAGCTTGTAGCTTGAAAAGCTCTTTGTAATAAAGTTATTTGTTTCAAGTAAGAAACCTGTTTGGTACGTCAAGTCATTACAGTGGTGTATCACCATCTCTCCACCCCAACTTCAATTTTCTTGTCCCCGCCTTCACTGGCCAATACTTTCTCTCCTGCCACATCTAAATGACGGCAAGTAGGCAGAGCCTTGTCACGTACCCCATTTCCCCTCTGCTTGCCCTTGTTATTGACTGACCCCAGCACTGCCTGATTTAAGCTAACGGTAGACTGTGAACAATTTCCACAAAGGCTTCTCTCCTTCCATCCTGTCTCCAGCTCATAAGAACATAAGAGATAGGATCGGGGTAGGCCATTCAGCCCTACGAGACTGCTCCACCATTCAATGAGATCATGGCTGACCTACTTAAACATCATTTTCCTGCATTATTCCCATATCCCTCGATGTTTTTAATATGTAGAAATCTATCGATCTCAGTCTTGAACATACTCAACGACTGGGCCTCCACAGGCCTCTGGGGCTGAGAATTTCAAAGAGTCACCACCCTCTAAGTGAAGAAATTCCTCCCCATCTGAGTGCTAAATTATCTTCCCCTTATTCTGAGACTGTGTCTCTGGTTCTAGTCCCTCCCAGCCAGGGGAAACATCCTTCCTGCATCTACCCTGTCAAGCCCTGTAAGAATTTTGTATGTTTGAATGAGATCCCCCTCATTCTTCTAAACTCCAGAGAATAAAGGCCCTGTCTGTTTAATCTTTCCTCATAGGACAATCCCTCCATCCCAGGAATTAGCCTGGTGGGCCTTCATTGCACTCCCTCTATGGCAAGTGTATCTTTCCTTAAGTAAGGTGACCAAAACTGCATACAATACTCCAGGTACGGTCTCCCCAAGGATCTGTACAATTGCAGTAAGACATCTTTACTCCTATACTCAAATCCTCTTGTAATAAAGGCCAGCATATCATTTGCCTTCTTAATTGCTTGCTGTACCTGCATGTTAGCTTTCAGTGACTCATGAAGAAGGACATCCAAGTCCCATTGAAGTTCAACACTTCCCAGCCTCTCACCATTTAAGGAATACTCTGTATTTCTGTTTTTCCTACCAAAGTTGATATCCTCACATTTCTCCACATTTTATTCCATCTCTCAAATTTTTGCTCACTTGCCTAACCTCTCCAAACCCTCGAAGCTTCTTTGCATCCTCATCACAACTCACACTTCCACCTAGTTTTTTGCCATTTACAAACTTGGAAATATTACATTTAATCCCCACATCTAAATCCTTTACATATATTGTGAATAGCTGGGGCCCAAGAACTGATCCTTGTGGGACCCCACTAGTCACTGCCTGCTAACCTGAAAATGACCTATTTCTTCTACTCTGTTTTCTGTCCATTAACCAGCTGTCAATCCATTCCAGTATATTCCCCAATCCCACGTGCTCTAACTTTGCTTACGAACCTCTTGTGTGGGACCTTATCAAAAGCTTTCTGAAAATCTAAATAGACCACAAACACCAGTTATCTATTCTGTGAGTTACATCCTCAAAAACCTCCAACAGGTTTGATAAACATGATTTCCTTTCATAAATCCATATTGACTCTGCCCAATCCTACCATTATTTTCTAAGTGCCCTGTTATCACATCCTTTAGTATAGATTCTCAGGGTGGAATTTTCCATTCATGAAATTAAGGCCTGAATTTTCCTGTCGGCGATTTGGGAGCGGGGCCCGCTCACCGAGGGGAAAATGATGTGGGATGACGTCATGATAATGCGGGAGGAACCCCTGACGTCATCCCGGTCCATTTAAATCTTTAGGAAGACAGGCGGACAGCAAAATCAGCTATCCGCCCGCCAATCTGTCAATGGCCAATTGAGGCCATTGACAAGGTAATTAAGATAATTAAAGACCCTGCCCGTCCAACCTTAAGGCTGGCAGGCACGCCAGGAGCCCCAGCGGGCTTCTGATGAAACCTCATCTCACCAGTGGATGGGGTTTCATGTTCGTTTTTAAAAACTTTAATAAATTTTATGTGCTTCTTATTAACATTGTCACGTGAGGGAGACATGTGAATAATTTTTTTATTTTTCTATTTTTTAACTTTGTAACACTTGCGCTGATCTCCCTGAGACAGCACTTAGTCTCAGGGAGCAGTGCGCTCTTTCGTGCACATGCGTGAAAGAGTGCACTTTGACAGATGGGGAATCCCTCCACCCCCCACACAGGAAGTCCACAGCGCTTCCTGTCGGGCAGGCCGCTGGGTGGGCCTTAATTGGCCCGTGCACTCAAAATGACGGCCGGCCCCATTCCGACGGCAGAGTTCGGCTGCCCACCCACTGCCGAGCTGGTAAGGCTCGCCCGCCAACCAAGGGCAAAATTCTACCCTAAGTGTGGTGGCGGGCTATTTTGGTGGCCCCCACTCTGCTGGCTGGAATGGCGGGAACTTGCGCCCAATTCCACTCTCGATGGGTCATTAATTATGCACAGGCGAGAATCGGGCCAAATCACCTGGTGGGTTGGAAGCAGATTCCCCTGCCCGCCTTCAGCTTGTGATCCAGGCGCCATATTTAAAGGCCAGTCCAACACAATCTCACTCTCTCCAGCCCACCTGTCTTACAGACACGTGCAGATATCTGGCAGCCAGAAGAAGGAGGGGAAGGCCGAGAGCCTGAAGAAGAAGGCAGCACCCTGCTTCAGCCACCTGGCCCACCAGGCCATGATCAGAGGGGTGCAGGCGCACCCTGTACAGGCAAGTCCTGTATCCCAGCTCCAGCCTGGGAGGCTGTTGCAGAGCAGGTCAGCACAGCAGGCAACCGTGCCCGAATGCCACCCAATGCAGGAAGAGGATGAATGATCTCATCCGCTCCGCCAGGGTACGTCATCCTTCAACTCCCCCCAGTATCAAACTCTCATGGTGGCATCATGCACTCAGACGCCTAGCCTCTTCAGGGATCTCACACAACCATTAGTGGGTGTCACACATCAACATTCATTCTCTGACAGACTTTCGCATCACCACCATCCCATTCATCATGTTGCTCACACTCCATCCTCTGCCCCTTCTGGGGAGGGCTCACCACACACAGGGAACATGCATCTCACCCAACCTCTGCTCCTCCCTCCTCATCACCTGCCTTTCTTTCTTCTTCATACAGGCCAAGCTGGTGCACAACAGGCGCGAGAGAGCACAGACCGGGGGAGGGATGGCCAACATGATCGCCCTCAGTGAGTTTGAGGAGGCTGCAGCTGAGCTGACTGGGGAGGACAGGGATCAATCCTGTGGGGAAGGGGAGATCACCCTCTCCCACCCAACCCATTATGGATCCCAGGTCTGTCACTTCATCAAATCCCGACATTCACAGTGAGTCATTATCTAGTACAGTCTTATCTAGCTGATGCTCATTAACTGAAACTCTATTTTCTATCTTCTAGGCACCAGCAGATTGAGGCCCCCAACCCAGCCCAGCATCAGTGCGAGCCGCCAGACCACACCCGAAGAGAAAACTCCGGAAGAACCATCCCGGCACTCACACACACTCTCCACCAGCTCAGAGACACACACGTCGATGGGACACAGATGTAGGTTAGGCTCGGGCTCACTTTCTGGGGAACACCTCACTGACACGTCCCCGCAGCAGTCGGAGACAGGGACAGCCCAGGTCTCTGGCACTCGGGGGGGCTGCTGGGGACCAGCCACCCACTCAGTCCGAGTCAGATGATGAGCCTCTGAAAGCAGCCGACAACTCAATGCTGGAGATGCAACGACAAGGCGGCAGAACATCAGGCAGAGATTCAACAGTCACTCAGCACATTGGAGCGAATGATGGAGGAGTCCGTCTGTGCTCTGTCTGATGTTGTGGCTCCGACATGCGAGTGCCTTGAGGTCATCATGGGAAGGCTGGTGACCACCATGGAGACCTTGGTCCAGTAGGTCTTGGTGGATTTACACTCGGCCCTGCACTCCATGGCCACACACCCTGGGGGGCACCATCAGGATGTAGGTGACATGGGGATGTGGCACCTTGACCTCCCTCCGGGTGCACCATCTCCTGCAGGAGTTAGGGTGGGGCCCTCGGGCACCCACAGGGAGGATGAGCATCAGCCGAATGCCCCAGGGGCCTCCTCTCAGGGCACTCCAAGACTGTGCAGCCGCTCACAGCCCCCTCTGCCTGTCACCCGATCCACTCCAGCTTCTCAGGCCACCAAGGGTGCTTCTGCTCCTGAGCAGGTGACTCTTATCAGGCCGGGGCCCTCCAGGCCTTGGGCCACCAGAGAACATCTGTCAAAGTCATCACAGACATCAAGACGTAGCAGTCAGCAACTGCCTCCACCTCTGCTGCGGGTTTCGGGGCTGCACCCAGGAGTAGCGGTAGAGTTAGAAAAGATAAGAAAAATTGATATCACTTTTAGATCATGGGAGTGCTAGACATGTAAATAAATTGCACTTTTGTGAATACATTTGATGGTTATATGAATGTTTTGGGCAACTGAAGGTGTTGTGACTTTGTACTTTGGAACCCTCTTATTTCGAGGTTTACCCTTCCTCCCACTCAGTGATAGTGTCCCACTGTGAGATTCACATTCCTGTGATGTCAACCTCAGTTGGACTAGTCTCCACATCCTTGTGTGATGTCAGGGAGATATGTTTAAATAAGCACACGAACAAGGAGCAGGAGTAGGCCATTCTTCCCCTCGAGCCTTCTCTGCCATTTAATAAGATCATGGCTGATCTGGATCACAACCTCAAATCTGCATCCCACCTACCCCCAGTAACCCATCACCCCCTTGCTTAGCAAGAATCTATCCATCTCTGCCTTAAAAATATTCAAAAACTCTGCTAACACTCTTTTCAGGAAGAGAATTCCAAAGAGTCATGACCCTCTGAGAGAAAAAATTCCACCTCATCTCTGTTTTAAATGGGAGGCCTCTTATTTTTAAACAGTTACCCCTAGTTCTAGGTTCTCCCACAAGAGGAAACTTCCTCTCCACATCCACTCCGTGAAGCCCCCTCAGGATCTTACACATTTCAACCAAGTCACCTCTTACTCTTCTAAACTCCAGCGGGTACAAGACTAGCCTGTCCAACCTCTCCTCATAAGATAACCTGGCCATTCCAGGTATTAGTCTGGCACACCTTCTCTGAACTGCTTCCAATGCAATTACATCCTTCCTTAAATAAGGTGACCAATACTGTTCATAGTATCCTATATGTGGTCCCACTAGTGCCCTGTATAATTGAAGCATAACCTTGCTACTTTTGTAATACTAGCCTTTTGCGATTCATGCACTAAGACACCCAGATCCTTCTGTATCTCAGAGCTCTGCAATCTCTCACCATTTAGATAATATGCTTCTCTTTTATTCTTCCTCCCAAAATGGATAATTTCACATGTTCCCACTTTATACTCCATTTGCCAGATCTTTGCCTACTCAATTAACCTATCTATGTCTTTTTGTAGCCTCCTTATGTCCTCTACACAACTTACTTTCCTACCTATAATTGTGTCATCAGCAAATTTGGCAACCATCCCATCCATCCCTTCATCCAAGTCATTTATATAAATTTTAAACAGTTGAGGTCCCAGCACTGATCCCTGTGGCACATCAGACATTACATCTTGCCAATCTGAAGAAGACCCATTTATGCCTACTCTCTGCTTCCTGTTAGCCAGCCAATCTTCTATGCATGCCAGTATGTTACCCCCTATACCATGAGCTTTTATTTTCCACAATAACCTTTGATGAGGCACTTTATCAAATGCCTTCTGGAAATCTAAGTGCAGTACATCCATCGGTTCCCCTTTATCCACAGCACATGTTACTTTCTCAAAGAACTCTAATCAGTTGGTTAAACATGGCTTCCCTTTTCCAAAACCATGTTGACTCTGCTTGATTATCTTTATCCAAAGACCCAACTATTGCTTCTATAATAAAAGCTTCTAACATTTTTGCTATGAGAGATATTAAGTTCATTGGCCTATAATTTATTTCTCCCTCCCTTTTTGAATAATAGAGTTACATATGCTATCTTCCAATCTAATGGGGCCTTCCCTGAATCTAAGGAATTTCAGAAAATTAAACCAATGCATCAACTATCTCACCAGCCACTTCTTTTAAGACCGTAGGATGAAGTCCATCAGGACCTGGGCACTTGTCAACCTGCAGCTCCAACAATTTACTCAGTATTACTTCTCTGGCGATTGTAATTTTCCTGAGTTCCTTCCTCCCTTCCATTTCCTGATTTATACCTGCTTCTGGGATGTTACTTGTATTGTCTATAGTGAAAACTGATGCAAAATATCTGTTTAACTCATCCTTGTTTCCATTATCAATTCTCCAGACTCACTTTCTATAGGACCAATGCTCACTTTGTTAGCTGTTTTCTTTTTAAAATATTTATTGAAACTCTTACTATTTGTTTTTATATTTCTGGCTAGCTCTCTCTCATACTTTAATTTTTCCCTCCTTATTGATCTTTTAGTCATCCTTTGCTGTTCCTTATATTCTGTCCAATCTTCTAACCTTCCACCTATCTTTGCACAATTATGTACTTTTTCTTTAAGTTTCACACTATCTTTAACATTTCTAGTTAACCATGGATGTTGTGTCTATAACTTGGACTTTTTCTTATTCGTTGGAACGTATCTGTTCTGTTTATTCTGAAATATCTCCTTAAATGTTCACCACTGCATCTCTATTGACCTATCCCTTAACCTAATTTGCCAATGCACTTTAGCCAGCTCTGCTTTCATGCCCTCATAATTGCCCTTATTTACATTTAAAAACATAGGGAAAAATATCCCCCCCACCCCCCCCGCCGTCGAGGTGGAAGTGCAGGAATGGGCGGGGGCAGAAGCACCTCCAATTGGCGCCCCCAATCAGGGCTGTGCTGCCATTTTACGTGGGCGGGCCAATTAAGGCCTGCCCAGCATGACGTCTGCCAGGAAGCCTTATGTGCTCCCTGTGCGGGTGGGGGTGGGGTTCAGGGGGTGAGGAATTCCCTCAGCCCAGAGTGCTAAGTGCTGCCTCAGGGAGATCGGCTCCAAATTAAAAAATGTTAAACAAATGATAGCAAGATTTCCCTGCCATGTCCCCTCATGTGACACTGTCACATGAGTTTGGACATGTCCATCACTTCTACTGAAACCTTTATTAAATATTTAAAAACCCTCATGAAACCTCACACTTTTTCTAAAGCCCGCCGGGCTCCCAGCTTGCCCACTAACCCTAAGGTTGTATGGGCAGGTCCATTAATGATGTTAATTACTTTTTAAATGGCCTCAATAGGCCATTGACAGGTCAGCGGGTGCCCCCGCTGACCTGAAAATGGAAATGACGTGGGGTGACATCGGGAGTTCCGCCTAACATAATCCCGCATCATTTTACACGTCGGTGAGCAGCCCTGCCCCCACTCAGTGACCGGAATATCCTCCTCATTGTCTTGGACCTGCCTCTCCCTCCCCCAAACTGAACGTAAAATTCAATCATTTTATGGTCACCGATACCTAGGGGCACCTTCACTATGAGATCATTAATTGCTCCCATCTCATTGCACAATACAAGGCCTAGTATAACCCGCTCTCTGGTTGTCTCCAAAACATGCTGTTCTAAGAAACTATACTGGAAACATTCTATGAACTCATCACCTAGACTATCTTTGCCCATCTGACTTTTCCAGTCTATGTGTAAATTAAAATCTCCCATGATTATCACCGTGCCTTTCTGACAAGCTCCCATTATTTTTTCCTTTATGCTCCATCCTACCATGTGGTTACTATTAGTGCTCCTGGCTACGACTCCCACAAGTGACTTCTTGCCTTTACCATTTCTCATCTCTACCCAAACTGTTTTCATATCCTGGTTTCCTGAAATTAGTTCATCCCTCTCTATGTACGTATACCATCATTAACTAATGGGGCCACCCCTCCACCTTTTCCTCGCTTTGTATCCTTCCTAAATATCCTATACCCCTTAATATTCAAGTCCTCATCCATGTTCTCCTTCAGCCATGTCTCTATAATGGCTATCAGATTGTATTTATTTATTTCTATGTGCGCTCTCATTTCATCTGTTTTGTTTCAAATGCTTCATGCATTCAGACACAGAGCTTTTAGTTTTATCATTTTATTCTTTTTATAACCTCTAGTCTCATCTGTTGATTTACTGTTCGATTTGTATTCTCTATCCCTTCCTGTCACCGTCTGTTTTTCATTTCCCAGAATAATAGCTTTCTCTTTTGCCTTGTCTCTACTCTTTGATTTACCACATCTTCCCAGATTTGATCCCTTGCCCCCACTACTTAGTTTAAAACCCCCTCTACTTCCCTAGTTAGGCGGCTCGCAAGAACACCGGTCCCAGCACGGTTCAGGTGTAGACCATCCCAAAGGTACAGAACTCACTTTCCCCAGTACTGATGCCAGTGCCCCATGAACTGGATCCCACTTCTCCCACACCAGGCTTTGAGCCACTCATTCATCTCCCTAATCTTATTTGCCCAATGCTAATTTGCATGTGGCTCTTGTAATAATCCAGAGATTATAACCTTTGAGGTTCTGTTTCTTAATTTGGTGTCAAGCTTCTCATACTGACTATGCAGAACCTCCTTCTTTGCCCTGCCTATGTCATTGGTACCAACATGGGCTATGATGATTGGGTCCTCCCCCTCTCACTGCAAGTTCCTCTCCAGCCCCGAGCAGATGTCCCAAACCCTTGCACCAGGCAGGCAACACAACCGTCTGGACACACGTTCTTTGCTGCAGAGAATAATGTCAATCCTTCTGACTATACTATCCCTTACCAAATTCCTTTTTGCTCCCCCACATTGAATGGCTTCTTGTCCCTCAGTCCATGGTCAGTTAGCGCATCCACCCTGCAGCCCCCACTCTAATCCAAATAAGCTGATAAAACCTCAGACCTGTTGGACAATTGCAAGGTCTGAGGCTCCTGCACTCCTGCCCTCTAGGTCCCCTTACCTGCCTCATTTATAGTCAAAACCTTCTGTCCCTGACCACTGACCAAATCAGAAGACTCTATCCTAAATGGTGTGACTGCCTCCTGGAATAAAGTATCCAGGTAACTTTCCCCCTCCCTGATATGTTGCATTGTCTACAGCTCAGCCTCCAGCTCCATAACTTGGAGCTGAAGTTCCTGCAGCCGCAAACACTTACTGCAGATGTGTTTGCCCTAGACCACACTGGCAACCAGAAGCTCCCACATCCTGCAATCGCTGCATATTACCTGCCTGGCCATCTCCAATACGTGTTAATTAATTAATGACTGCTAATTAATTAATTATAATTAATAAAGCCCACACCGCCCAATAGGTTTTGGCAATGCCAGCAAACTTTGCCATACTGATAAAACAATACAGTGCTTACAATACTGATAAAACTAATAACACCAGTTCCTGGTTTACCTGCTCCTTCTGCTGCACCAAAGTGGAAATCAAATACTAGAGGCTGAAAATGAGTAGAAGAAAAAAAATTACCTCCTCCCCATCCTTCACCGAACTCCCCACTCAGCACACTTTACTTCTTGCAGTAAACCTTACCTAAAGCACCTCTTTCCCCACACATGTACTGAATTTGCATGTTGAACCAAATTCCCAAATATACTCACTCGATCTCTGCCTCACTCAGGCTGAAGTCTCCCCTCTCTGGCCATGTACCTCTTAGTGAAGTATCTGATGTAAGCGTTTCTAATGCTTCTTCCTCAAAGAAAACCATTGAGTGAGGGCAGCTCATCAGCGTTGATAATCTAGCGACATTTGTGTCTCCTCAGTGGTAGTGACAGAAGAACAGACATGCACGGGAGGAGGGGATCCCTAGGCATGTGCACATCTCAGTCACAGCAGTGTTTGCATCATTAGATGGCGGCGAAGGCTTCAAGTCACCTTTCACATCGCTCTTGTTCCTAAGTGGACTCTCAGTTCCCAGAGTGAGCTCACTCACAGGGCCCCACGGACCAAAGCAAAGATCATGGCCTGGCCATTCATGAGGTCAGAATGCGCAAGTGTGAATGTGGGACTCGTTCTCGCTGCAAGTGGACATCCTCTGAGATGAAAGTAAATGGTATTGAGGGCTGGAGAGCCGTGGCCATATTCCCTCAATTAACTTTACTCTTCCTGGAACCTGTCAGTGATTAATGTATCACACGCACGTCTCCCACGTCTTCCTTCCTGCATGCGTGATTGTGCTCATACTGGCCCTCAGCAGCCTCCTGAGGTTCCTGGGCCTCTGGATCTTCATCCTCCAATGAGCTCTCATCCTCCTCCAGGTCATCCTCTGGCAGGGGGTCACCTCTTTGCATTGCCAGATTTTGAATGGCACAATACACTGCGATGATGCGGGAAACCCTGTCAGGAGTGTATTGTAGTGAGCCACCTGAGTGGCCCAAGCATCTAAAGCGCATCTTCAGAAGCCCTTTGGTCTGCTCTATAAGAGAGAATGTGGAGCTGTGAGTAGCGTTGTACCTCTCCTCGGAACAAATCTGAGGGCAACGCACCGGTGTCACCAGCCAGCATTTCAGTGAGTGCCCCTTATCCCCAAGAAGCCATCCCTGCAGATGTAATGGCCCCTCAATATTTCAGGCACCTGGGAGTGACTCAGGATGTAGGAGTCACGGTAACTCCCAGGGTACCATGCACAAACATGCAGTATGTGCTTCCGTTGATCACACACCAGTTGTACATTGATGGAATGATAGCCCTTGCTGTTTATAAACATTAGGGCCTGCTGCCATGGAGACCGTATAGCCACATTGGTGCAGTCTATTGCCCCCTGCACTCTTGGGAAGCCTGAGATGGCGGTGATGCCGGTGAATCTTGCAGCCTGGCTATCGTCATCCAGAGCAAACCTGACATAATGATGGGCCTTTCTGTAAAGGGCATCTGTGACCTCCTTTATGCATCATTGTGTTGTGGACTGAGCAATGCTGCATAGGTCCTCTGTTAAACCTTGGAAAGAACCAGAGGTCAAGAAATTGAGAGCTGCAGTTACCTTCAAAATCACTGGCAGGGGATGCCCTCTAACTCCATTTTTGGAATGTGGGTGTCACTGGCTAGGCCAGCATTTATTGCCCAAGCCTAATTTCCCCTGAGAAGGTCTTCTTGAACTGCTACCATCCCTGTGGTGTCGATACACCCACAGTGCTGTTAAGCAGGGAGGTGCAGGATTTTGACCCAGCGCCATTGAAAGAATGGCGATATATTTCCAAGTCAGAATGGTGAGTGACTTGGAGGGCAACTTCTAGGTGGCAGTGTTCCCATGTGTCTGCTGTGGGCTGATGCCCTTTGGTTCATTAGGAGTTTAAAATCTGGTAAACACGTGACAGGCCTTCATTGATGGGATGCCATATATTATACAGCTGTACCTACTTCACTATTGTCTGCATTCCCAAATTCTACATTACTATGGGCAGCATTTTCTTGTTGGCGAGCAAGGGGCGGGACCCACTCGCTGACGCGTAAAATGATGCGTGGTGACGTTGGGCGGGCGTCCCGACATCACCGCACGTCATTCAGATATTCAGTTCAGTGGACACGCAGCTGAATTGGCTGCGTGTCTGACTAACTATCAAAGACCTATTAAGGCCTGTTAAAAAGTAATTAAAATAATTAACTGAGCTGCCCATCCAACGGTGACAGGCGAAGAGCCCAGGCGGCCTTTGCATTTTTCATGAAACCTCATCCATGGGCGGGATGAAGTTTCATGAAGTGTTTATTATTTAAATAAAAATTTTTGAAATAAATAATGCACATGTCCCAGCTCATGTGACAGTTTCACATGAGGGGACATGTCCTTAAATATTTTTCCCACCTTCATCCATAACTTCAGCAAATTTCCCTGAGGCCCAATCAAGGTCACCGATCGGATTCATGCCCGCCCCCGCCCGCCCCCGCACAATCTCCCCTAACAGGGAGAAATTTCTGGCCTATGTGTTACTCTTGAGATGCAGCGACTATGATGTGAAGCCATTGAGTTCTGAGCAGCCCTTTAGCAGTGCTAATGAAGCCATTGGCTGTCAATGGCTTTCAGTGCGAGGAGGTGTTCCTCCTTTCAGTCTAAGCAGACTCCTGTTCACCCCTGTGGCAACTAGAGGTCAGAGGGCGACCCCAGAAAGGCCCCCTCATGTTCGCCCTTCCCCCTCGGGACTATTTACAGTCTTCCTTCCCCACTGCCCACTATAGTAATTATCGTTCTGATAAATGTAGGACTGTAGCTTTAAGAATAATCCTGTGTTCTAAGGACACATGATCTGTATAAACCAATGAGTTAGCAGCATGGGGAACCTCTAAGGGGAAGAGTCTTTCTTTAGTTATAGAGTTGGATGCACGCATGAAGTTGCTGCTGCTGTCTTGTAAATAAAGTTAAATGTGTCCACTAAGAAAAGTTGTCTGGAAAATCAATTCCATAACAAACTGGCAACAAGGATAAATCAGGTACGGTGCTGTACCCAGCGATTGTGAGCATCTAAGTTCATTAAAAAGAAAGGAAGGTATACTCATCTGAGATGCCAAAGTTTGGCAGAATCCATCCCTTTGAACCAGCCACAGGTGACTGGTCTCAATATATAGAATGCCTTGCATTCTACTTTCAGGCCAACGAAATCACGGGGGAGGAAGAGAGGAGATCCTCCTGAATATTTATGCGAGCAAGACCTACAGTTCAATTCAAAGCTTGATGGCCCCCAGTGCCCCAGATTCAAAGACTTTCAGTGAATTAATAGACCTCGTTAAGGGACATTTTCAACCCAAGATTCAAATCACGAGGGGAGACCAGTGCTACCTACATGGGGAAATTAAAATGACTGACGGAATATTGTGATTTTGGTGAAACCCTGAATGATATGCTCAGGTATTGTTTGGTATGTGGCATGCAGGAAGATGCTATTCAGCGAAGATTGCTGGCTGAAGTGAATCTTGATTTTAAGAAAGCTTTAGAAATGGCACTTGCAATGGAAACTGCTGTAAGAGTTTCACAAGCAATTCAAGTGGCGCAAAATGGTGCTGTTCTCCGAGCTGGGCTGGAACAAGCAAGTGGTGCGAAAAGTCGGGACTGCGCCACAGAGCGGGAAACAGCTCCCGCTAACCAAAACTTGAAAGGAAACAGCTTAGTGTAGAAGAGCCAGAGACAACCAATTCTGACATTTATTAATTATTCAACATGAAAGTTGGGAAGACAGAGCCAATTATTGTTACAGTGCAAGTGAATGGTAAACCATAAAAAATGGAAATAGACACGAGTGCTCCTACCACTGTAACAGGAGAACACACTTTCAGATAGTTAAATACAGGTGATCAACAATTAAATTTGGAACAAACGTTTACCAAGTTGAAAATGTACACAGGCAAAAAATCCAGGTAAAAAGTATCACCAGAGTAAAAGTTCATTATACACACCAAAGAGCACAACTACCAGTGATGGTATTAGAAGGTAGAGGACCAAGCCTTCTAGGTCAAAATTGGTTGAGGCATATTAACCTTGTTTGGCCAGTGAGATTTCAAAAGGAAGCAGGAAGAGTCCCTGAGTTTAAAAAGGAACAAGGCAAGGTACTTCAGAAAGAGCCTAGAGAGTCTAAGGACTGCAACTGGGTGAAAAAGGAGTGTGTAGCCATTCAGCAACCTGAAGAAATGAAGGCTGCCAAAGGTGAGAACATGGAAGAACAGAAGAAGAAACCCAAGGAGGCTCTGCTCAATGACAGAGTTCAAGACAAAGCGAGTGAGCTTTGCAAAGGAAAGGAAAACCTGTTGAAAGACCTTCACACGCTACAAGGATCCCTCAGGTTAAAGTTTGTGCCTCTGGAAAATTGTGAAGAGGAAGGAAGAAATTAACATCTCTCTAAACAAACTGAAGAACCAGTTGGCAGAGAAGATGCAGCAATGTTCAAGGTTCCAGGAGGAAGCCAACAGATACAAGAAGGAGACAGAAGAGCTGAAGAATCAGCTGAATGAAGCTAGAGAGGCTTTGAAAGCAAAAATCGTAGAACTTTCCAAGATGCGAGAAGATAATGAAGTCATGGGTAGCTCAACTATTGAACTAAAACAAGTTGAGATTGCATCTGAGAGAAGTTTGGCCGACAGTGAAGTCAAAAACAAGACCGAGACTAAATTCTGTAGTAAAAGGAAGAAGACACGTAGGAAGACGATACAGAATTACTGATGAGGCGCCATCTTCAAACAAGACTAGGCCTGATGCTTCCAAAATTACTGCAGGAGTTCCTCAGGGTAGTGTCCTCAGCCCAACCATCTTCAGCTGCTTCCTTCCTTCCTTCATAAGGTCAGAAGTGAGGATGTTCGCTAATGATTGCACAATGTTCAGCACCATTCGCTACTCCTCAGATACTGAAGCAGTCCATGTCCAAATGCAGCAAGGCCTGGACAATATCCAGGCTTGGGCTGACAAGTGGCAAGTAACATTTGCACCACACAAGTGTCAGGCAATGACCATCTCCAACAAGAGATAATCCAACCATCGCCCCTTGACATTCAATGGCATTACCATCATTGAAACCCACACTGTCAACATCCTGGGGGTTACCATTGACCAGAAACTGAACTGGACTAGCCATAGAAATACCATGACTACAAAAGCAGGTCAGAGGCTAGAAATCATGCAGCAATTAACTCATGGATACAGAATTACTGATGAGGCACTGCCTTTGTCCAAGACTGAGCCTGATACTTCCCAATTTGGAGGGGAAGGTGGAGAAAAGTCAAAAAGTCAAGGGAACCAAGTGAGACTCATGATTTGTATAGTCGTGAGTGACAATTTACTGTTGGAGAAGCAGTATATGTAAAGAATTTTGTTCGAGGACTGAAGTGGTTACCTGGTAAAGTAAGCTCTGTGACCGGGCCATTGTTATACCACGTGGAAGTGAAGGGCCGGATCACCCATAAGCATGTGGATCATTTAAAAAAAAGGGAGATACCCCAACAAAATGATGTCCCACCTATAACCATTACTGAACCTCTGGTTCCTGTTGAAGTTGCTCAACCAATGATAGACATGCCTGATGTCTCTTTCGGAGTGGAAGACACTGAATTGCCTGTGCCTAATGAGGTACCTGATGTTAATGTGGTTCCAGAGAATGTGTTTCCTGCAAAAGAATCTGAAATTGTGGAGCTGTGATGTTCCACATGGATTAGGAAACCACCTGAAAGACTGAACTTGTAATTTCATGACCCGTGTAAATATTGCAATGTCATGAGATAAATGTCCTCGTAAATACAAAATGTACAGAAAAGTTAAAGTGGGAGGAATGTATTCATTATAGTTCTGATAAACATAGGACTGTACCTTTAAGAATAATCCTGTGTTGTAAGGACAAATGATCTGTATAAACCAATGAGTTAGCAGCGCGGGGAACCTCTAAGGGGAAGGGTCTTTCTTCAGTTATAGAGTTGGATGCATGCATGTAGTTTCTGCTGCTGTCTTGCAAATAAAGTTAAATGTGTCCACTAAGAAAAGTTGTCTGGAAAATCAACGCTATAATACCCACCTTGTGTTCACCAACCCCAACCTCGCTTCACAGCCCACCCCCGGTTGAAGAGCTACACTCTGAGAGTGGAGGTCTGCATGAGTGCCACAGCACTGTTGTGTTCCTTGGGACAATGTAGACAAAGAGCAGGAGCAAACCAACTCCACGGCCCCAGCAGTGTGACGTTCATCACATCAAGACTGGCGTAGCGCCGTGGCAGGTAGGCTATGGATACTCCACTCACCTCGAAGTTACCAGCGAACTGAGGTCCAACTTGTGCATGCCACCCCTTTTCAAATGGGTTTGAGGCCGATGTAATTTCCTGCTGGCAAGATTGTAAAGTGTGGCAAGATTGTAAAGTGTGACAAGATGCTGGTGAGCAGCTGTTTTAATGAGCATTCATGAGAGGTTAATGAATGCAAATGGTGTTCACAACACTGGTCGGCAGGATAACTGGCCCGCCATAAACCCACATCGGGAGAATTGCAAGCTGTTTTTACACCAGTGGATTCCCAATTTTTTTCCTGCCACTGGATTCTCCACTCCCGCTCGCCACAACACCTGCATCACAGGCGGGATGGGAAAATCCCACCCTAGCATTTTCCCTACGACTGACGTCAGGCTAAAAGGCTCCCTAGTTCCCCATTTTCTCTCTCCCTCCTGTCTTAAATAGTGGGGTTACATTTGCCGCGTTCCAATCTACAGGAACCATTCCAGAGTCTGTGGAAGTTTGAAAGATGACCACCAGTACCTCCACAGCTCTAGAGCCACCTCTTTCAGCACTCCAGGATGGAGAGCATCAGCCCCTGGGGGTTTATCCACTTTAAGTGTCATTAATTCCTCTGGTACTTTTTTTTACTAATAATATCTTGCAGTTCCTCATTTGCACTAGCCCCTTGGTTCTCCATTATTTCTGGGAGGTTTTTATCATTTTCGTCCGTGAAGACAGACACAAAGCATTTGTTTAGTTTTTCTGCCATTTCCTTATTCGCATTATTAATTCTCCTGACTTCACTTGTAATGGACCCACATTTGTTTTTGCTAAGCTTTTCCTTTTTCAATACCTATAGAAACTTTTACAGTCCATTTTCATGTTTCTTGCTAGTTTACTCTCATATTCTATTTTCTCTTTCTTATTCTTTCTCTTGGTCCTCCTTTGCAGAATTCTAAAATGCTCCCAATATTCAGGCTTAACTTTTTCTGGCAACTTTATACGCCCCTCCCTTTGATCTAATACAATCCTTTACTTCTTTCATTAACCATCATTGGAACACTTTCCTTGCTGGGTTTTTGTGCATTAAAGGAATGTATCTTTGTTGTAAACTATATATTTGTTGTTTAAATGTTATCCATTGCCTGTCTACCGTCAAACCTTTTAACATAGTCCCCGATTTGTACTAAGTGCGTAGCGGGTGGGAAAAATGACATTTTACCCGTCGGCCACAATGACGGCTTCTCACACTGCATTAATTATGCACTCCCGGGAAACACGCCATTTCCATGGCTGGCGGGTTCTCGTTCACCCACCATGCGATCACCTCGCCGCTTCATCACGTTGGGTGCCATATTTAAAGTGCAGCCGCGCGCACACCTCTCAGTGCTTCCAGCCCAGGACTGCTGCACAGAATACAGGATGGCCCTGAAAGGCAAAAAGACTGCAGCTCCCAGGTTTAGTGACACATTCCTCAAGCACCTTTTGGACACCATGGAACCACATGGTGGTGTCCTCTACCCCCACTCTGGCCACAAGAGGGGCAGCAACATTACCACTCTGGCTTGGGAGGTGATGGCAATGGTGATCAGGTCCAATGCTGCACAGAAGAGGTTGGCCATCCAATGCAGATAGAGGATGAATGATCTCGTCCATGCCGCCAGGGTAAGGCAACCATCTCATCACTCTAAACTCACACACTCAAGCCCATCACACATGCACTGGCATCTCACTCACTGCCAGCTCAAGGGACATCACTACTCACTCTCTCACACACGCCCTCATCTCCAACTGGCCTCATCTCCTGTGGAGACTGCCTCCTCTGCCCTCACCATCTTGAGGCCACTTGCACAGATCAACATGTGCCCCCACACACCCTGGGATACCCCCCTTCCCCAGTACGGTCCTCACCCTGCAGCCTCTTCCCTTGCCTGAGGCCACTTCCCCAAGAAAGCCCTGGTCCTACAGCCATACAAAGCCACCCCCACCTTATGGCTTGTCTCACCTGCCCATGACCCCCCCTAAAAGTGATGTGGTGCCGCTTGCAAAGCCTGGCGCTGATGACTGCGAGTGCTGCCCGAAGCAAGGTAGGTAAACAAACCTCAAAGTCCGGAGCGAAGTGCAGCTCGCAAGGTACACATCACTTATGTGCTGTTTTTAAATATGTCAGCATGATGGGGCGGACAGTCCAGCATGGGGGGATGAGTCAGGCAGACTGGCCTTATAATGAAATGCAGATGTATTGCAATGAGGTTCCTGATATCCAATGGTGGGAGAGGCAACCCACCGTCAACAGTTTGAGCGGACGGACGATCCCAAATTGGTTTCATGATGACGTGAAACCAACTTTTGGCCTTCTCACCAGACTGTCCACTCACACCCAATGCCTGCGGGCACAGAAAGTTCCACCCATACTTTCCCAATCTACCAGAGCCAATTTGCCCCTCATACCTCTATAATTTGCTTTGTGTATATTTAAGACCATCTGGTTAAACTACATCACTTTCAAATTTAATGTAAAATTCTATCATATATTGATCACTCTTCCCAAAAGCTCCTTTACAACAAAATTATTAATTAGCCCTTTTGCACTGCACAATACTCAATCTAAAATGGCCCGCTCCCTAGAGTGTTCCTCAACATGCTGCTCTAGAAAACCATCTTGCCAAGATTTTATCCTCCACAACATCATTACTTATTAGGTTTACCCAGTTTATATGTAGATTGAAATCTCTCATGATTACTGTATCACCCTTGTTACACACATCTCTAATTTCCTAATTTATACTCTGATTTACATTACCGCTGTCGTTTGGTGGCCTGTAAACAATTTCCACCAATGTTTTCTGCCCTTTGTTTTTTCTTAGTTCCACCCAAACTGATTCTACATCTTGGTCTTTAGAACTAAGGTCATCTCTCACTACAGTACAAATGCCCTCTTTAATATCTGTTTCTGCTGCTACCCCACCACCTTTTCCTAGATTCCTGTCCTTCCTTGAATGTCAAGTACCCTTGGACATTCAGCACCCAGCTTTGGTTTTCTTGTAGCCATGTCTCTGTAATGGCTATCAGTTTATACATATGGATTTCTATTTGAGCTGACAATTCATTTGTTTTATTGTGAATGCTGCGGGCATTCAGACATAGAGCCTTTCATACAATTTTTTTTCTGTTTTGTAACCTCTGGCCCTATCTGCTGGCTCACTCTTAAGTTTGCAATCATTGTCCGTCTTCCTGCCATACTCTGATTATCATTCCCTTTATTGCTACCTTGATGTATTGTCTTGTCATTTCCCTTTAATTTACTCAATGTTCCCCTAACATGCTCCCTTCCCCCTTTAATTAGTTCAAAGCCCTCTCTACTTCCCTAGCTATATGACTCGCTAGAACATTGCCCCCAGTATGGTTCATATGTAGACCATCCCAAAGGTAATCTTCCCACTTTCACCAGTACTGGTGCCAGTGCCCCTTGAATTAAAATTCATTTCTCCCACACCAATTTTTGAGCCATACATTCATCTCTCTGATTGGTTTACCCATTGCCAATTTGCATGTGGCTCAGGCAATAATCCAGAGATAAACCTTTGAGGTTCTGTTTTTTAATTCAGTGCCTAACTCCTCAAATGAATCATGCAGAACCCCCTTCCTCATCCTATGTCATTGGTACCTACATGGACCATGACCACTGGATCCTCCCCCCACCCCACTGCAAATTCCTCTCCAGCCCTGAGCAGATATCCCGAAGCCTGGCACTGGGCAGGCAACACAGCCTTCTGAACTCAAGCTTTCGACTGTAGGGGACAGTATCTATCGCTCTGACTATGGCTGTCTCCTATCACTACCACATTCCTCTTCACTCTCCCCACTTGAATGGCATCCTTCACCATGGTGTCATAGTCAGTCTGCTCATCCACCTTGCAGCCTTCTCCTCATCCACACAGGTAACAAGCACCTCATACCTGTTGAACAAGGTTAGGGGCTAAGGCTCCTCCATCATTACCTTATGAGTCTCCATACCTGCCTGACTTGCGCTCACATCCTTCTGCCCCTGACCACTGATAAACTCTAAAGGGATGCAAATGCACCCTAGGGCGTGTCCACACAACTCTCCCCTTCCCAGATTCCCCGCAATGTCCGCAACTCAGACTCCAGCTCAGTAACTCGAAGCTGAAGTTGCCTAAGCTGCAGACAATTTCTGCAGATATGGTTGCCTGGGATCACAGTGCATTCCACAGACTCCCACATGCTGTAGTCATGGCACACCACCAGCCCAGACATTTCTATCCAACCTTACTTATTTAATTAGTCAATTAATTAATAATTTACACAGCTGAAATAATAGAAACTCATCCAGCTTGGAGACATGAAAGGAAACTCACCAACCACTCGAGGCTGAAGAAAAGTAGAAAAAGGGGTACCTCTTACCCCCTCTGCACCAAATTCCCACCTGAATCAAATTCCCAACTCCTCACTCGGGCATAGTCTGGAATCCATGCACTCCTTTCAATGCCAAGTTTTCCAAGGCTGCTGCTTTTTTTTGGGCATTTTCTGCCCTTTCAATATCCCTGGGCACCTGGTGGTACTGCCAGTTTGCTCTTGCCTCCAGAAAACCCACTGGGAGTACACCCACCCCACAAAGGCAGGTGATGAATCTGAGCCCAAGAGCATGTGGTGTTCTAGGAGTAGTGTGTGGAAAGTCTGCCCAACTGGAACACCCCTCACCCTGAGGAAGATCCAGTCCTTAAAATTCAAATGATATGAATAGCAGTTATACTATAGGTAGTGCAAAGACAAAGTCACATTTGATGATATTACACTGTGTGCCAAAAAGAAATGTTAGTAATTTTCTAACTTCACTACCAGAGTATTTGAATATCAGTGCAACATGTTGCATGAACACAAAAACAAGGCTAGGCCAGTTCATTGTCTGCAATCTTCAATGAATGAATTATAGGAACTCACAGCACAGAGAAGGAGGGCATTCAACCCATCATGTCTGTGCTGGCTCTTTGAAGAGCTTCACTTTTGTCTGTAACCTTGTAATTCCCTTATCCATAAGGATCTCTCAAACATCCTTTTAATATTATTTATGGAATCAGCATCCACCAACTTTTCAAGGAGAACATTCCAGATTCCAATAGCTCTCTGCATGAACAAAATTCTCCTAACCTCCATCATGGAATCATGGGCAATATTTTGGGGGGAAGAGCGGGAGCGGGCAGGTTTACAGCCAAATAAGGCCCGCCCACCAGAAGGCGCTATGCGCTCCCTGTGCGGGCGGTGTGGGGGGATTCCCTCAGCCGGGAATGCGCTCTTTCGCACATGCGCACGCAAGAGTGCACATATCTCCCTGATTCTAAGTGCTGCCTCAGGCAGATCGGCTCAGATTTTCAACGTTTAATAAAGGAGTTTAAAAATTTTCCCTGCCGTGTCCCCTCATGTGACACTGTCACATGAGTTGGGACATGTCCATAACTTTTATTTAAACCTTTCATTAAAATTTAAAAACCCTCATGAAACCTCATCCCATCATTGGATGAGGTTTCATGTTTTTTCACAAGCCCGCCTGGGCTCCTGGCTTGCCCATCAACCTAAAGGTTGGACGGGCAGGTCCATTAATGAGCTGAATTGGTTTTCTAATGGCCTTAATAGGCCGTTGACAGGTCGGCCGGCGCGCATCCGACCGACCTGAAAATGGAAATGACATGGGGTGACACTGGCAGTTCCCCTTACATCATCCCATGTCATTTTACGCATCGGCAAGCGGGCCCCACCCCCGCTCGCCGACCAGAAGATCCTGCCCCATAGAACAGTGCAGGAAATGAAGGAGGCCATTTGGCCATTGAGTTTGAGCCTGCTCTTTTGACAAGAAACCCATTTAGTCCCACTCTCCTGCTTTCCCATGGCTTTGCAATATTTTCTCATTCAAATGTTTATTCAACTCCCTTTTGAAGGCCTCTATTGAACCTCTGTCCACTACTCTATCAGCCAGCCTATACAAAATCTTGACCACTCATTGGAGAAAAATGTTTGTCCTTATGTTATCTCTGTTTTTTTTGGCAATCACCTTAAACCTGTGCCCTTTGGTTATCCATCCTTCAGCTATTGGAAATAGTATCCCTTTAGTTAATCTGTCTAAACCCTTTATGACTTTTAACACCTTTATCAAACCTCTCCTTGGCCTTCTCTACTCAAGGGGGAACAAACACATAATCTCCGGTCTCTCTATGTAACTGTAATCCCTCAACACTGCAACCATTCAAGAAAATCTCTTCAGCACCTTCTCCAAAACCTTCATGTCCTTCATAAAGTGTGGTGCTCAGAAATAGACGCAATGCTCCTGATGGGGATGAACCAATGCTTTATATAGATTTAGCCTAACTTTCCCACTTTTGTATTCTATGTCTATATTTATGAAGTCTAAGACCCCACGTACTTTATTAAATTAACAGGTTTGGTAGTAGCTGTGGACAGAGAAACCAAGTTAATATTTCAGGTCAATATTCTTTCATCAGGAGTGGGAAAAATTAGAAACGTAACAGGTTTTAAGCAAATGAAGGGGAAGGGTGAGAAAATGAACAAAAGGAAAATTCTGTGATAGGCTGGAAGACGGGAGAGATTAAATCACAAACGGATTCATGATGCCAGGCCAAAGGGAATGTCAATGGGACAAGTAAAGAAACAAAAGATGTGTCTGGGGAAGATGTCAATGGTAGAACAGTAAACAGCTGCTGCCGAAAGCAAGACAAAGTGGGGGAAAGAAAGAGAGAAACAACAGAGAAGAAAATCAAAACTAGCAATGAGAAAGGAAACAAATTGGGGGCAGAAGTTTTGATCTAAAATTGTTGGGGCAGGATTTTTACCTTGTCAGGCGGGTGCGGTGGGCATACCCGGGAGAGACTGCAAAACTGACGGGTCCCGACCACGATTTCACGCTGGCTGGACAATTAAAGGCCAGCCAGCATGAAATGCGCGCTGAGAGCCTTAGCGCTGCTGGGGTGGGGGCAGGAGGAGCGCAAGCTCTGAAGTTTGTGTATGCACGGGGTTACGCTCGGTGAAAGCTCCCTGAAGGCACAGAGCTATCTCAGGGAGATGAATATTTTAAACATTAGAAATGAAGAATTAAAAATTAAGGGGCAGGATCTTCCCCCCGTCGGGTGGGATGTTGAAGTGCAGGCGCACAGAGGCGCGCCTCCGATCGGCGCCCCCAATCGGGGACACGCTGCCATTTTACGTAGGTGGGCCAATTAAGGCCCGCCCAGCGTGATGTCCACACGGAAGTGCTATGCGTTCCCTGTGCAGGCGGGGGGAATCCCTAAACCCAAAAGTGCTCTCTTTCGCGCATGCGCATGAAAGAGCATACTCATCTCCCTGAAGCTAGGTGCTGCCTCAGGGAGATTGGCTCTAATGTACAAATTATTAAAAATAGAAAAAACAATTCCCTGACATTTCCCCTCATGTGACACTGTCACGTGAGTGGGACATGTCCATCACCTTTTTAAGAACTTTAATTACATTTTTACAAAACCTACATGAAACCTCATCCCGCTGGTGGACGAGGTTTCATGCTTTTTCTAAATTGCGCCGGGGCTCCAACCTTAAGGTTGGACGGGCAGGTCCATTAATTACTTAAATGACTCTGTCAATGGCCTCAATTGGCCATTGACAGGTCGGCGGGCCCGCAACTGATTTTATTGAGCCCCCACCTTCCTGAAAACTTAAATGGGGCACGGTGACGTCGGGGGTTCAGCCCGATGTCATCCCGCATCATTTTACGCATCGGTGCGCGGGGCCCACACCCCCCCCTCTCTCCCCACTCGCCGACAGGAAAATCCTGGCCAAGGAAAACATGACTCTGTCACATGAGTAAGCACTTGATAAAAATTAGTTTTAACAGTTTATATATTTCTTTAAATCACTGGTCAAAACAACCTGGCCCTAGATGAGGTTTCGCAAAAAATGCAAAGGCCTATTTGCCTGCCCACCAACCGAAGAGTTGGATGGGCAGCGAAAACTTTTATTCAATTACTTAATTAACGGCCTTAATAGGCCTCTTAATTGCTGGCGGGTGTGCTACCGCCTCATGCACGTGCCCGCCGAGTGAAATATCGCGAGAGTGCGCAATGACGTCGGGACGCTTGCCCGATGTGGGAAGAATTCTGCCCTTGAATTCAGGAAAGTGTGTTGCCCACAAATGCCCACAGCATTCCAGCTGAGGCCTGACCAATGATTTATGAAGTTTTAGCGTGATCGAGTTCGCTTTATATAATATTCCCCTCTTTATAAAGCTGAGTAACCTGTAACCTCTTTTTAACTGCCTAATCAACTTTTTCTGTCACCTTTAGGATTTAGTGTATATGGACACCAGGGTTTTTTGGCTCAATTACGTTTTTCAGAATTATGCCATGTAATACATACTGTCACTCCATATTAGTTCTCACACGTGTCAATTCACACTTCTCCATATTGACCTCTACCTACCATGCTTCTGTCTATTTCACCATTTCAACCTGAAGCCTAGAAAAACCCTTATCAGCGTCGACTTTGATCAATCTCATGGCGAGGCGGGGTTTAGTGGTATTGTCTATGTCCCTCACTAACGAATCCCCTATGATTGCTGCATTTTGACACTTTCTTTCACCCCTGTGTACAATCCATTCTCAAAGGGTGCTGGGGAGGTTTGATTCTTATTGGATTCCTCCAAGGAGTCATCACTCTCTCTGATGTTCTGAAAATTAACTGATGAAATGTTGATTAAAATTAATAGTTTTATTTAATAAATTATGGGTGGAGATTTGAGAACTGACTGAGAAATGGATCCTGAATTTTCATCTCACCGTGTTACCTCATGGGTACTTATGGTTTATAATAAAGTTAAATGAAGAATTCACATGTGACAAATGTCAGGTTAATATTGATTCTTTATTGTTGTTCTAAGCAATTGAAGGAAAATACATGGAGATATTTTCAGGAATTTGAGTCAGAATTAGCATATAAAGAGGAACATTGTTTTCAAGAATGCATCAGTTTTATTTTAACATAACTTGTTATTTATTTTTTTAAGAAGAGCACAGAGATTGTTATAGGTGTTGATAAGGTAACATTTTCATCAATTGCATTGCTTGATCAAAGCTGAAGGGTTATGTCATCTTGGATTTAATGGTACTGCTTGGATATAGCATCGACCACCACATTAAAAAATTTATCCCAAATTGCATGGATGTGAGGGGTGAACTTCTCCTTCTTTAACCAAGCCAGTTCCACAATGACGCAGGTAGTCAGCAGCTATGAGAAAACAAAGATCCATTATCTAATTTGAAACAAAATGTGTGCTAATGGGTTGAATTTAAAATTTAAAGCACCAAAAGATTTTGTCAGAAAATATTAAACGGGAAAGTTAATCACTCCAGGAAAAATCTCTGCATGCGTGGAACAGTAAAAATAAATATTCATTAAGATCAGCTTGTAATCTTGTGTAAAACATTGTACGAGCCAATGAGAAGATGTGAGGACAACCTGGAACCAGTTGATGTATTTAAGTTTTGTGAACCTGCGCACTCCATGTCTAGAGTTATGGCTCCACCTGACTTTGCAGCAAAAGTGGAGTGAGACACTCTTTTTCAGTGGAAACCAGATAACCCCAAAGCAATACTTTCCCTCTTTCAGGAAGTCTCAGTCTACTTTATTTCATTGTCATGTCAACTCTAATTCTGGAATTAGCTTTCATTTACAGCATAACTTTAGTAAAAATGGAACTTATATTTAAAAAAGATTAGTTTCTTACATGGAAGCTTCCAGCATCCACATACAACTCCTCAGCGTGCTTCCTGCTGAGCTCCTTAAACTGCGACTTGACATCATCCAAATGGGTGACCGCAGTACTCAGAGCACCAGACACTTTAGCTGCATGTCCTTGAACAGTAAATCCATGCCGGTCCTTAAAGTAGCGTGAAGTCCAGGGATAGACATGAAACATCCTGGAGGGAAAAAGCATAATAATTCAACTTAACATCAAACACTACATTGAATTTAAATCTCAAATCGAATCAATGAATCATTTGAACTAATAAAAAGTTAAGCTTTACATCAGTTTGACTGGAACTTCAATGAAACCTTTAATACTAATTCCCTTACCACGTAGCAATAAACATCCATCACCACAACGTTCGTGCAAAGAATAATGAATTACATTGAAATCAAACTGCATTCACACTATACCTGTCAAGGGCACTGGATATAATTTTGATTTTATCGACACTGCCCCATGTGTGGGTGATTTCCCCTTTCTCTTCTTGAGTCCAGTGCACCATTTTGCCTGTTAATATCTCGCCGCAGTACCTCGTACAAAAAGGCTGTGTTGATCTGCAGTTTCTGTCTGATTTTTATAGTCTGCAATAGGGCATGTCCCAAAGCAAAATCCCAATATAATAGGCTGACTGATTGGTAGGTGGGACCCTCTTCCCTATCGCTGGGCAGCACTCTTCTGTGTTTGAGTGTTAAGATAAACACATGTTAAACATTCAGTCCTTCCTGCCGCTCTTGTGTTCACTCATTGCAAAGAGTCGTTGTACTATTTTGCTGAATAATATGTTAACACCAGGGCCAGAGAGAGAAGTCATGGGCCCTTTTGCTTCTCCCTTATTCAACCCGCCTGTCCCTTTAACCCTCCCCCTCAGTCATGCATGACATTTTTTCCCTGTTCAAGATTCACTAACTAATTTACCAAACAATCACAGAAAGGAATGATAACACACATTGATTGCATCTGGTTACAAATAACCTCTGATATATATGCAGCATGGATCATTAACATTAAGGCAGTGTTAGTTTGTGTGCGTCCTATAGGTGATGCCACTAGGACCATTAAACAACCCAGGGACAATACAAATTTTACTGCATCAGCTTCATGTAATATTGTTAATTTGACAGGAAAATATCCCATTGGTTATTTATAACACTGTGCAGGTGATAACATTGATATCCATGACTGCCTCAGCCCTCAATGACATGTTCTGCACATTGCGACATATCAACACACTGATAGTATATTCATATTTGGGGGAAAGATTCAATACTTGCAACCCAGTTAAACTGCACAAGATCTTATCCTTTCTGTAGAAGTAGAAGACGTTCTCTCATCTGGGTGCCCATAACCTCTGAGCTCCAGGGCAGTGTAACTGGTGGGTACCCCAAAGATGCTCTGGAGAACACCCCAGGCAGTTCCCAGGTAAGGATTGCGCGGCAATTGCCCAGGAATTTCAGACTTCCAATGGGCAATTGCCCTGCACCGGGGATCTTCCAATACTCTGATTTAAGTCACAAACTTTTGGATGGTTCCAACTGTCATACAACAATAGTTAACCAAAAAATTTAGGCCACTTCTAGCTTCTGGGTAACTATTTTTCTGACCCTTCCCAAATTGCTTCGGGCCCCTGACTACCCCCACCCCCCGCTACATCACTCTGACACCCACAGGATCCTCCTTCACACCCCCAAGTGACCCCCCAGCTCCCCAACTACCCCCAACCCCTTTGAGCCCCCCATCACCCCGTCTACCCCTCTGATCCCCCATGAGAAATCCCTACCCCCACCCCCCAACCGCCACAGGACACCCTAACTAAACCACCCCCAACTTCACCCCCCCGATAGGACCACACTGACTGCGCAGCCTCCTTGAGTGCAACCCTTGACTGACCACCCCTGAGCGAACACCCCACACTGCCACCCAACCCTCACCTCCCCACCCTTAGCACTGACCGTCCAATCCAAGCCACTGACAACCCAAACACTGACAACTAATGACACCCCACCCCCCTCCCAATACCTGCCCATTTACCTTACAAACCTAGCTTCTCCCCGGTTTGAGAGTGGCTGGGGCTTTAAACCAACATGATTTACGGCATCTAGTGACGTAAAAAAGGGGGCATGGCCTCCCTGCATCCAACTCTGTAGCCCTCAACTAAATCTCTTAGGAGCGCAGTGCCCTATGCAGTTCTCACCCAGTCTGAGTCAGAAAGTCTGGTGTCGAAGGATCGTCTGGATTTCAGTGAAGGAGAGGAGGAGTGAAGCGGCAGTCCAATTGGAATTTCCACTCCGTGGAAGTTCAGGTCCATTATTTCATAGAAAGGGTGTAATTGGATACTATTTTATCAGTAATGTCACACAATAGAAAGAACAAATTATTCCTGAGCAACAAACTGGCATAATTGTACAAAATAAGTCTTCACTGTCATTGAGAAGTGTTGGAGCCCTCAGGTGACTCTGTGCGACACACCCTTTAAGAAGCCAGAGGGCAAAGACTGAATGGTTTAAAAAAGTTTTTGTGTTTGCTTGGTCAGCAAGTCTGAAGACTCTACTGTTTGCTGCTTCTCACTACAATATTTTTTCGATATCTGCTGTGCAACATAGCCTTATCACCATGGGTGTAAGCATCCCAGGTTTCCACTAGGTGTGGTGCAGACGGGCAAAAGTATGTTTTTCCCATCAGCCGCAATGGTGGGTTTTTGCCAATCCCAATCCTGCCTCATTAATCATGCATTTCTGGGAAACACGCCGTTTCAATGGTGGGTGGGCTCTCATTTGCCTGCCATGCCATCACCCAGCCATTTCATCATTCCGGATGCCAGGACCACTTGGCCCCAAAAGGCAAAAGATTTGCAGGCCCCAGGTTTAGTGACACATTCCTCGAATACCTTTTGGATGCAGTGGAAACCTGCCATGATGTGCTCTACTCCCACTCCAGCCGCAGGGTGGGCAGCACATCACTAACCCGGCTTGGGAGGCAGTGGCAGCGGTGGTCAGTGCAAATGCCCTGCAAAAGAGGACAGCCACCAAGTGCCACAAGAGGGTGAATGATGTCCTCTGTTCTGTCAGGGTAAGTCACTCTACTGACCACTCTTAACTCACACACTCACAAACCCATCACACATCCACAGGGACCTCACTCATTGTCCGTTCAAGGACATCACCATTCACTCTCTCACACACACCTTCATTGTCCTCATCCTGTCCATGGGGCCACTTACCACACATGCCAGACATGCTTATAATCTGGCCTGGCAGGCATCCCGCTTACACTCTCTCCATCTGATTTCATGCAGGATAAGCAGGCACACAACAAGAGGGAGAGGCTGCAGACCGGTGGAGAAATGCCTGAAATCAAGGTCCTAATGGACTTTGAAAACAGAGCCATCCAGCTGGTTGGCGACGATCTGGACCAGGTGAGGTCAGCGCTGCTCTACCAAGTGAGGATCCAGCAATGCAACATCCATCTGACAACCATGCTGTGAGTGATGTGTCCTGTTTCACAGGCCACTGCCATGCACTAATTATCTCCCCTTGCTTCTGCAGGCACATCTTGGAGACAGCAAATGGATTCCACGGCCAAGGGCCTCCAATCAAGCCCCGAAGAAACCTCTGAAAAAGAATCTGAAGGCACCCTCTCTGAAGTCCCGTCACAGCGCTCACCCACACCCACCACCAATGCAGAGACACACACCTCGGTGGGAACGAGCTTTAGAATATTTTCGGGATACAATTTGGTGAGCACATCGCACTGTTTGATACGCAGCAGGAGGCGACAGGGAGTTCCCAGGTCTCCGGCACTTGGAGGACTGCTGGAGGCCAGAGATTTGCTGAGTCTGAGTCATATGAAGAACCTCTGGACTTGATCAAATCTCAGTTGCAGGAGCAGCAAAAGCGAGCTTGGGAACATCAGGAAGGCATGTCCGCGGCACTCCTCAGATTGCAAGGCACAATGGAGGAGTTCCTCCACCTTCCGGCTGAGGTGATAGCGCCAACATGCCAACACACCAAGGTCAACACTGGTAGAATGGCGGCCACCATGGAGATCTTGGTCCTGGATATTGCTCCTGCATTGCTGCGCAGGCTGAATTCCGTCGCTGATGCCATATTTGGCCTCCAACAGTGTGTACACAAGAGGGGTGCCCGGCAGCTTGATCTCACTTCAGCTACTTCTTCCCCTCAAGGGGTTAGCCAAGGACTGTCGGGCACCTATAGGGAGGGGGACCAGCAGCTCGACACCCTGGGCCATCCACCCAGGTGACTCCATGAGTGTCTGGCTCATCCAAATCCCCTTTTCCTGTGGCCTCAGCAGCTCTAGCTCCACAGTTCCAGGAGGGTGCCACTGTCACAGAGCAGGGCCCTGAAAGCAGGCCGGGGCCCTCCAGGTCTCGGCCCTCCATTGGACGCCTGCCAAGGTAATCACAGACAGAGCATAGCAGTCAGCAGGCTGCCTCCACCTCCGCTGTGGATGTTGGGGGAGCAGCAAGACATAGCAGCAGGGTTAGGAAGGTTAAGAAGATGTAGTTGCACAACCTGAGTATGGATGTTAAAAACTTGTACATACTGTTCACTGCTGTAAATAAACACCCAAGAGTGTCTCCCTGCCTATGGCTCCTCATTCTAATGAACAGTGTTCGTGTCACTCAGATGTGAAACCTTTCTGCACAAGATAAAGGCAGGTGTCTCACTCCAGGGCCTCTTCCTTGTGCTCTGTGCAGCCTTCAGATTAAAGTGATCGTCCGGCCTCACACTCCCTGGATACATTACTGATGCCTGCACCTTGATGGTGCTGGTCATTGCTGCCAGAATGTAGTGGGCAGGTGTCACAGAGTTCCGTCATTCTCTCTGTGTGCTCTCAACACCTTTAAGGTGGGGCTGGCCCCCATCTCTTGAGGATCTGTGACCAGTGACACTGTGCTCCTGAAGGGCTCAGGTGCTGAAGGCGGATAAAGGATCAGGTGCATTTAAAGTTTCATGGCTGCATCTCCATGATATGACCCTGATCACGGAGCACAAGCGACCTGCCCTTGGCCAGACAGGAGTCAGACATTCTCAGAGACTATGTGAAGATCTATGGAGTGCCCTCACTGTATCTCAGCATCATCCTCCTGCCATCGAGTGACTGTTAGGCCCTCCTTTCATCCCTATGAAAGGAACTTTATCACAGAATGTATGTGTGCTCTTGTCAGCCAGACTGGGGTCAAACATTCACAGATGTAATGTAATTATCTATGGCGTCTCCTCACTGCATGTCATCATCATCCTCCACAAATCTAGCAGCTACGAGGGCCTCCCGAGCACACCTGCCTTGTCTGGCCAGTACAATGGCCCCATCGTCTTCATCATCACCTTCAAGAATCACCTCACCCTTATGCCCATTGACATCCTCCTCATTGGAGGAGACCTCCAGCTCCTCCATCTCCTCCTCAGCCAGCTCCTCTCCCCGTTGCAGCGCCAGGTTGTAAAGGGTGCGGCAGGCAATGACGATGCGTGACACACTCTGCGGACTGTATTGCCGAGCTCCACCAGACCGGTCCAGGCACCGGAACCTCATCTTCAGCATCCTGATGGTCTGCTCCACCAAGTTGTGAGCTGCAGCATGAGCCTCATTATAGCGTCGCTCTGCTGCAGTCTGAGGCCGCCGCTCGGGTGTCATCAGACATGGCCTCTGCTGGTAGCCCTTATCCCCAAGGAGCAAGCGCTGCAGCTTCTGTGGACCCTGGAAGACACCAGGGATCTGAGACCAACTGAGAATGTAGGAGCCATGGACACTCCCTGGGAATCGTGCGCAGACCTGCAGGATTTGGTGCCATGGGGTCACACACCAGCTGCACATTCAGCGAGTGGAATTCTTGGCGGTCAATGTTGTTGACCGCTTGTTGCCACAGAGATCTGAGCACCAAGTGAGTGAATTTGATGGCACCTCATACCTGTGCAGGATGGCACCTGATGGCACCTGAGATGTGGGCAAATCCCAGCGCTCTTGCATCCTGATTTTCCTTGTCCCAGGCAAAATGCACAAAATTGTGTGTCCTTGGCGAAGGTGGCATCTGTGATCTCATGGATGTATTTGTGGGTGGAGGCTTGTGATATCCCACAGAGGTCACCTGTGGAGCCCTGAAAAGAGCCACTGGGGTAGAAATTGAGCATCGCTGTCACTTTCACGGCCACTGGCAGTGGATACCCTCCATGTCCCCATGGCACCAAATCCTGCAGCAGCTGGCAGAGGTGACTGACCAGCTCCCTAGACATGCACAGTCTTAAGCAACATGGGTTCTCTGTCATCTGCAGGAAGGAGATGTAGCGTCTGTAAACCCTGGCTCTAGCTAGGTGCCGAGCAGTGACAGCTGACTGTGACTCTTCAGTGTTGTCTGCAGGTGCCCCAGCCACCCCTTCTTCCAGAGGGTGATGCTTCTCCCTCTGCGCATCCAGGTAACTCCATCACTCTCTTCTCCTTCGTCTTCTCTCTCTGTATGCTGTGAGGCATACAACTAATCCACCAGGCTCCATGTTCCTGATGTACTCCTCCTGCAGGTTGAAAGAGAGATGCCTGGGTTAGCTTGGTTATACTAAGAATCCCTCTTTGTTAAGTCTGAAGGCCTCTTAATGCATCCCGGAGAGTGTTAGCAACCATTGGGGCGGCCAGAGTTTAGTGCGCTACATGGCTGCCCGAAACCCCATTCACCTCTGCCCCACTCCACCTGACCGATTGGTAGCAGCTTTGCACATTGGACTGCATGCTGTACTCTCAGCTCAGGCACAGACATTCTCCTAACCCACACTGCAAGGCTGCACAGTTAGCTTGAACCATGGGGGAGACTGGTCCAAACCAGGATGATGACATTGTAAGGGGCTGTGAGCACCTCCAGCAGTGACTGCTCCATGGCCAACTTTAGCAAGGAGATTGTACAATGTGCCCAGTCATCCAACTGTTCTGCAGTCAACTAAAATGATCAATAGTTTGCAGTCTGGGCCGGAGGGGTGAAAAGTTCAGGAGAATTTGGTGGCACTTTCATGCCTCTGCGTTGCTTGTGTGGGCAGGTAAGCTAGAGGCCCAACTCCAAGCATGTCAATGTGCCTGCGCCTGACCTGTCCCAGCTGGGGAGGAATGGTCCTTGTACAACCTTTATACAAGGTTTTTCTAATACATCCCTCCTCACTACCTCACACGTGCTTGTGCACTACCATCAACTGCAGTGCAGCCCTTGCCCCCCAACAACTCGCCTCAACCGCAGGGCAGCCCTTGTCCCCCGCAACTCACCTCAAATGCAGTGCAGCCCTTGTCCACCCAAAGCCTTCTCAACCTTGAATTCCAACAGATGACCCTGGTGAGTGCTGCACGACCTTACTGTACACTCTCCTCCGGGATCCCCTCAAAGTGCAGCCCGCCAAGTGCACACCTTATATATGCTGTTGTGAAACAGGTCAGTGTGTTTGGATGATCCAGCGTGGGGGATGATTCAGGTGGGAATGACGTGCAGATATAGTACAATGAGCTTCCCAACATTTGACGGTGGAAAACACAGCCCGCCATTGACGGACAGAGCAGACGATTGCAAACTGGTTTCACGACGTCATGAATCCTATTTTTGGCCTTCTCGCCATATTCTCCACTCACGCCACTGAACATGCTTGACACATACAGGCATGGAAAATTCCACCCCATATTTCATACCTCAAAAAATTCAACATAAGCACCAAGATAGAGTGGGGTAACAGGTCAGTATATAAAAGGACAAGATTTGCATCAATGGGAATCAAGAATCCTGTGCAGTGTAAAGCAGATTATTGATTCACTATGAGCTTATTACACACTCGTGTCCTGGCAACTTCACCCTACAAAGCCCACTTGGTAAACTTCCATTTGCAACAAAATTAACAGAACTCCAGCCTTGATTCCACCCTCTGTTTTGAAGATAATTATAGATCAGAAATGCCATCTGGTCCAGCTCATCTCATCCATCTAAATGACATATGAACTTACATATTAGGAGCAGGAGCAGGCTATTTGGCCCCTCGAGCCTACTCTGCCACTTGATAATATTGCCTACATTAGACCAATAGCTACTACAACTCAAAAGTACTGAATTGGCTGCAAAGTGATTTAGAACATCATGAATGGTGCTGTATAAATGCAGGTTTTGTCTTTCTTTCATTACGTTCTGCATGCAGTTGGCAGAGTGACTGTAGCAATGGTAAAATTGGAGGCCCAGTGCTGAATCTCTAAGGATAAATAATCACAGAGCAATCAACTGATGTGAGGCAAGTGGCTACAAAGAAATTACTACATTTACAAATCAATTCAACTCTGTAGCTAATCCAACCTTACCATTCTGACTTTCCTGGCACCAACCTACAGCACACCACAAATGGCATCTGCCTATTTTACACTGATGACACTATCCCCATGATTTGCCAATCAAACATGTACCAGCAGCTTAGGAAAAATGTACATTTAATTGTTGATCTGAATTTTTCAGAGTAGAATGGTTCATGGTACAGAAGTTCAGTGCAGCCTTAACTCAAGAACTGGATTGTTTCCCCTTCCCCAAGAAGGCGTATTACAAATTGTGTTGTACACTGGATATAGATTTGTAAAACCTTTCTGTAAGCAATCACCTACTGACAAATAGGGATTTCATCCCCAGACTTTGCAAGAGTAATAAAATGGGTGAAAATAAGTCAATGCCCTGTTTTGTATCACTCTTGGTTTTTATTTTCTTACATTTATTTTGATGAGGCCCAAGATTCTCAAACCTCTGGTACATCAACACAACATGTCATCAGAATTGTGTCTACTTTAGGGCATAATGACAATTAAATGGCTATTTATATCCAAAAGAGAATTTTGAGAAGTGTACAGAATTTAATTTTGTGGTACTAAACCTCGAAGGTGACCCCCACCCCTAAAGGGCCGTGAACCAAGGCTCTTTAAAAACCTGGCATTAATCCATAAAAATGACAGAGGAGTAGGACATGCCTATTTCCATAATAGAGCCGGCCAGGTCGGGAGTGCCAGGTGCAGGCTTTTGACAGGAACCAGCCCGTACCCTTTAAAGGTACTTCTGAAAATCAGACAGCCCGAAAATGGGGTGGGAATCGGGAACTGCCCACCACTTTTAAAGGGCTCCCATGTCATTCTGTCTTGATCAAAACTCAGGCCGTAATTCATAGTCAGGAGTGTGATGGAATACACCTCCGCTTGCCTGGATGAGTGCAGCTCCAACAACACTTAAGAAGCTCAACACCACCCAGGACAAAACAGCCCGCTTGATTAGCAGCCAATGCGCCACCTTAAACATGCACTTCCATGATAACTGACATGTAGTGGCAGCAGTGTGTACTATCTAGAAGACGCACTGCAGCAATTTCCAAACGTTCCATCAACAGCACCTTCTGAACTCGTGAACTCCACCACCTAGAAAGACAAGGCCAGCAGATGCATGGGAAAACCACGACCTGCAAGTTCCCCTCCCAAGTCACTCACCATCCTGACTTGGAACTTCACTGTTCTTTCGCTGTTGCTGGGTCAACATCCTGGAACTCCCTTCCCAACAGCACTTTGGGTGTACCTACAACACTTGGACCGCAGCGGTTCAAGAAGGCAGCTCACCACCACTTTCTCAAGGGCAATTTGGGATGGGCATCAATTGTTGGCCTAGCCAGTGATGCCCACATCCTGTAAAAGATAAATAAATAACAACCCCTCAAAATCAGCTTTCACAAATTTGTTAACTTGTGTTTTGTCAAACTGATACCCTTCTCTATTATCCTATTATATTATGCTCACTATTGCCTGATATTTCCCAACGTTTGCTTCTCTAAAATGCTCCAGTTCATTCCTCATTATTAGATCCAATAGAGAATTTTCCCATGTTGGGCTTTCCACATATTGGGTTCGAAAGGAATTCTGTAGGAGCAGTGTAGGAACTCCATCCCCTTATTCCTATTATCCAGCTCTTCTGTCCAATTAATATAGAGGATACAAGTAACATCCTAGAAGCAGCTATAAACCAGGAACTGGAAGTGGGGAAGGAAGTCAGGAAAATTATAGTCACCAGAGAAATGTTACTGAGTAAATTGTTGGAGCTGCGGGTGGACAAGTGCCTGGGTCCTGATGGACTTCATCATAGGGTCTTAAAAGAAATGTCTGGTGAGATAGCTGATGTGTTGGGTTTAAGTTTCCAAAACTCCCTAGATCCAGGGAAGATCCCACTGGATTAAAAGAAAGCAAAAGTAACCACATTATTCAAAAAGGGAGGGAGACAGAAAGTGGGAAACTACAGGCCAGTTAGCCTAACATCTGCTGAAGGCAAAATGTTAGAAGCTATTATTAAAGAGGTTATAGTAGGGCACTTGGATAAGCTCAAGCTCATAAGGCAGAGTCAACATGGTTTTGTTAAAGGGAAATCGTGTTTAGCCAACTTATTGGAGTTCTTGGAGGAAGTAACGTGCTGTGGATAAAGGAAAGCTAATGGATGAACTGTACTTAGATTTCCAGGAGGCATTTGATTAATTGCCACATCATAGGTTATTGCGGAAAATAAAAGCTCATGCTGTAGGGGGTAACATATTGGCAAGGATTGACTGGCTAATAGGAAGCAGGGAGTAAGCATAAATGGGTCTTTTTGAGCAGGTTAGCAAGATGTAATGATTGGTGGGCCACAGGGAACAGTCCTGGGGCCTCAACTGTTTAAAATTTACATAAATGACTTGGATGAAGGGATGGATGGGATGTTTCTCAAATTTACTGATGACACAAAGATAGGTAGGAAAGCAAGCTGTGAAGAGGACATAAGGAAGCTACAGAAATACATAGATAGGTTAAGTGAGTGAGCAAACATATGGCAAATGGAGTATAATGTGGGAAAATGTGAAATTGTCCATTTTGGGAGGAAGAATAAAAGAGAAGCATACTATCTAAATGGTGAGAGATTGCAGAGCACAGAGGTGCAGAGGGATCTTGGCGTCCAAGTGCATAAATTGCAAAAGGCTAGTATGCAGGTACAGCAAATAATTAGGAAAGCTAATAGAATGTTATCATTTATTGCAAGAGGAATTGAATACAAAAATAGGGAGGTTACGCTTCAGATGTACAGGGCACTAGTGAGACCACATTTGGAATACTGTGTATAGTATTTGTCACCTTTTTTAAGGAAGGATGTAAATGCATTGGAAACAGTTCAGAGAAGGTTACCAGACTAATACTTGGAACGGGTGGGTTGTCTTATGAGAAAAGGTTGGACAGGCAAGGCTTGCATTCGCTGGAGTTTAGAAGAGTAAGAGGTGACTCGATTTAAACATATAAGATCCTGAGGTGTCTTGACAGGGTGGAGGTGGAGAGGATGCTTCCTCTTGTGGGAGAATCTAGAGCTAGGGGTCACTGTTTAAAAATAAGTTGTTACCCATTTAAAACAGAGATGAGATGACATTTTTTCACTCAGAGGGTCATGAGTCTTTGGAACTCTCTTTCTGAAAAGATGGTGAAAGCAGCGTCTTTGAATATTTTTAAGGCAGAGGTGGATAGATTCTTGGTAAGCAAGGGGGTGATAGGTTATCAGGGGTAGGTGGGATGCAGATTTCAGGTTACTATCAGATCAGCTATGATCTTATTAAATGGTGGAGGAGGCTTGAGGGGCTGAATGGCCTCCTCCTGCTCCTTGTTCACATGTAGTAGTTGAAATTTCCTATGATTACTATTGTAATTCTTTTAACGCCCTCAGTAGATAATACAATAACAAGGAGAATGCAGGATCCATAAAGATCTGAGAGTTATAGGAACAGGAGTGGGATCTAACATTAGAAAGGAGAAACAAGGAGCGATATTTCCCCCTTTGAGGTGCCATTTCCCGACATTACAATCCACCCCCCAAAATGGCCCTGTACCCCATCATGTTTTCACCCCCCCTGAGTCAGACTTAGGGCGGCTGCCTCCCCAAGTGTGGCGGAGTTATAATTCCTGCCGGAAATGGTATCAAGTTCAGAGGTGGCTTCACCCCATCTCAGGATTGATAAAAGGGCTGCCTCAACAACCATCTTGGTACGGCTACACTTCAAAGAAAATTAATTGTTGTTTGGTTGTTCAAAGCTTGAGTATTGCTGATAGAAGAGACATGTCTAATCTTTTCATCTTGCACTCATCAGGACACTCACAAGAATACCAATATCAGGGGAAAACAACAACTTGTACTGTAAAAAAGAGAGTGCTTAGCTCTCACAAGCATCTTTGTTGGGTTCCATGAGAAACGTGTCTTTGATCGAATGATACCTAACCTCGTATCCCTCGAATATTTCTGATACATGGATGATACATTTTCTATATTTAAATCCATAGCTGCATGTAACAATTTCCTTACATATCTTAATGGGCTCCATCCTGCACTCAAATTCACCTTAGAAATGGAGCAGTCAAATTAACTCCCTTTCCTTGATGTACTAGTTGAGAAATCTGCCAGGGGGTTCTCTACCACGGTCTACTGCAAACCGACCTTCACTGGTCAATATACGTGTTGAGATTCTTACAATTCCCCACGCTAAATGATTGGTCGTATCAGTAACCTCTTAAATAGAGCCCGAGCCTTTTGCTCACCATGCAAGATTGATACTGATATAGAGCGCATCAAAGGCATCCTGCATGTCAATGGCTACCCTGATCAGATCATTTTGCACTATATATCATGCAAACTCATGAATGGGCCTAAGGCCATCAATTTCAGCCCTGGGAAGAGCCCAGTATACCCCAGATTACCCTGGAATGACAAGGTGTCTCAAAAATTTGAGCAACAGGTGAAGCTAGCTGTTTCACGCTGCTACTGTGCAGTAGCAACACAAGTGGTATTCGCCACTAACAGGAAGCTGCTGTCAAGCCAAAAAGATGTCCTGCCTATCACACAAATGAATAATTTGTTTGTGAATTCCAGTGCCGGTGTGATGCTAGGTATGTGGTTCCACATGTTCCAAAGACTGGCGGATTGTATCAGACAGCATGTCCCAGCTGCTGTCCACAATGGGCAGGGTACAGACCATACCCAACCAGCCCGTGCTTGCAAAACTCAAAACACAGTGTGCAACATTAGACATGATTCCACGATTGGACATTTGCTAAATAGTCCTCAGTGTGCTAAGAATTATGCTGACAACCAATTTAAGATTGTCAGTCAGGCTCACAATGTGGCACACTTGTGTGTACTGGAAGCGACATATATTAATACACAGGGCCCTGTTCTTTGCATTCAGAAAGAACATATACACACATTGCGCCTGTTTCAGTTAAACAAAATAAGTGACTGCCATTCGCTGATTCATTCCTCAGAGCAATACCTTGACCAATCAGGGTCAAGCTGCCTGGTTTAAATTTCAAACAATGCTTGGCAGTTAACTGTCAGTCACCATCAGTGGTGAATTCTCCATGGCAATGCCACTTGCCAATCTATCGGTACTGCCTCCTGTTCTGGACGTCATACTTGAAAGGAAGAACGTGAAGGCACAGGTGTGAGTACAGAGGAGATTCACAAGAGTGATTCCCGGGATGAAGAACTATAACTATGATGATAGTTTGGAGAGATCGGGACTCTTTTCCTTGGAAAAAAGAAGGCTGAGAGGTGACTTGTTGGAGGTATTCAAGATCCTGCGGGGTATGGACAGGGCAGATGTTGATAAAATAAATGTACTCAAGTGAACATCGAGGACAGATTCAAATTAATTGGCAAAAGGAGTAAATGTGATGTGAGGAAAATCTTTTTCACCCAGAGGGTGGTTAGAACAATCTTCTTGAGAGGGTGGTGGAAGGAGGTTCGATCGAGATATTCAAAAGGGAATTGGATTGCTACCTGATAAAAGAGAATGGACAAGGTTACAGGGATGAGGCAGAGGAGTGGGGCTAGGTGGAATGCTCTTTCAGGGAGCCAGTGCAGACTCGATGGGCTAAATGGCCTCCTTCTGCAACGTAAAGATACTGTGATATTCTGTTATAAAAGTATAATAATTTTCATAATATTATTCTGGTTTATTGTAAAGTAGGTTTATGGATGTGATTGTAGATGGTTCTGTCTGTGTGATTTAATTACATTTGGAGTCAGGTAGGCTGCAAGCTTGAAATTATCAAAAGGAGCTAGGTATAGAAATATACTTGAAATGCAAATGAATCAACATGGATGCAGTCTTAGCATGTAAGGTATGAAGGGAATTTGCATTTATAGAAAAGTGAAGTGGTTGTTTGGATTTAAAAGGGATGTTAGGATGTTTACAACTTGCCAGTTTAACAAGGCTAAGCAGTGTGTTTATTTTCCCAAGGTTACTGACAATATTGGCAACATGAAAGGTTTTTACAATATGGGAAAGGTAAAGTTCCAAAGACATATGGAACAATGGAATTTACATATTAAAGAAAGCAAAACATATATAATGGAGAATGAAAGGGTATGTTGAGGGCCATGAAAGATCTAATGGGAGTGTGTGAAACAGCCTTTGGGAAGCCTCCAGCCATTTGTGCATAAGTCTTCTCTAACCAGTAACTAAAGTTGAAGACAAGATTTTGGAATTCCACTGTCAAGTAGGTACTGTGGTAACTTGTTGGCTTTTTAAAAAATTTAAAATCCATTTTGGACTGTTGACTTAAAAGGGGCATACAATTGGCAGTCAGGTTAATTAGGAATTTAGGATTTGTATTAGTATTAAGTAATTGCAGTCTTATTTATGTGCTTTAAATCTTTTGGTTTGTTAATAAATATTTTAGTTTTATTCTTAAAAATCTCTAAAGGTCCTAGTGAATTCATTGCTTCTGAATTCAGTGCACACATCTTCTCGAAATAAATACAAATTGCAAAACCATTGTGATAGCATGGCCATGTTGCCCTTGTGTATTTGGTCTGCCTGGCACACATCAGCTGCCATGTCATAACAACTGTGATTAGTATATTTGCGAGTGGCCTGATGAAAGCAGGATGAAAAGCTTAGACAGTCTCTTTTTCAGCAATACTCAAAGAAGATTGTTGAGGAATTGATTGAAAACACTGCATCAAGTGGCTGAACTTTGACATGGAACTACCATTGCTGATGTCATTGCTGTCTGATGTATTGTTGCAATGTGAAAGTTGGTCCATTATGAAGAGTCCCTTAGTAACCTCCTAACTCATTTAGGATCCATTTCTGTCCTCCTCTGCGGCCTGTGGTGTCCTAGCTCTGAGGACTCTGCTTGACCAGCGTTTTGCTGCTGTTCCCCGAAATCTCTGCATTCTGCCAAATGAACATGCAGCAGCTCAGAGCACAGCTCTGCAAGTGGGCACAGCAACCCAGCTCAGGCACTTAACCCCACACTCAGATCTCCACTCCACTACCCCTCACAAATCCCCCCTGTCTGCAATCTCAACAATCAGAGGCCAGACATTGAATAATCCCTTGGCTACTCCCAATCTTGCCTCATGCCATGGCATGTGTGCCCTTCAAGGAGCTCTGGCCCCTTACGTAGTAGCCTTTCAGATTCAATGCATGCTGCCCTGGCACTCGTACAATGGTGAGGCAACAAGCCTGTTAAACACCGTCCCCTCAATATCATGGCATCTTCTCAAGTTATTCATGCACCACACACTTGGAGAAAACACATAGTGACCCATGTACCCCTTCTAATCCAATAACAGGATGGCTGAAGGAGACGGCAGCCGGGAGACCTGGGACACGCTGATGCTAAGGATTATGAACCAAGGTCTTGATCTCCTGATGGTACTCTTCCTGTCTGGCTGCAAGCAAGCTAACCCCATCATAACCAAGAAGGCATGGACACAGATTGCAAAGGTGGTCAGTGCCTTGAGGGAGTACCCAGGTGCAGTGCCACAAACCCTTCAGTTACCTGCTGAACTCTGACAAGGTTACTGGGATTCCCATCTACTCCGTGTTCCCCCTTGGATCACAACATGCAGCAAGAAAATCACCTGGGGGACACAACCTCGGAGCAGTTTGTCTCCAGGCCACTGACTCAGCAACTGCTGTTAATGTATATGGGCTGCCAAAAGGGAAATGTCATTTCAAAGCGGGAGGTTTTCCATGTCCGACTGAACCGCTTCATCACCCTCTCCCTCTTGTCCATGCAGGAGAATCGAGAACACGACATCTGAAAAAAGGGAGAAAACCCAGACTGGGAGTCAATGCTGCTCTCAGTATTGTCCATGGAGGAAAGGGCCATGGAAATTACCAGGTTGTGATAGAGGGAATGTGTGGGTGACAGCAAATCCCCCTTTACAGGTGCAAAGGGCCATGGAGGAGGCTATCTCAGGAATATTGCGGCATTGGTTGTCATGGTGGTGGATCTTGGTGAATGATTGTTTTCTGGGTGTGGGGGGCACTTTAGATGTTGTAAGTGTGGCACTGAATCTGTGAGGAAAGCCTAGTCTGACAGCATGCTGTGAATTGGGTGCAGTGTTCAGAAACGTCACTGAGGGATGATGAGTGTCTGCATGAATTCCTATACTAAGCTTCTCTTGTTTCTCTCACAGGTCCCAGAGGTGTGGTCCCACCCCCAGTAGCCACAGATTGCCTCAGACAACAAGAAAAGAGAAGCCTGTCTGAGAAAGCATTGTCACACCAGACTAGCTCATCAAGCAAAAGCTCAGGTACTTTCACGTTGATTGTCCCTTGTGAGGTTTTAGATTCAGGGACACCGGATGAAGAACACAGCCCTCATGTGCAGGACGAGGTGTTAGGTGCAGTGGCAGCTGTGGGCCGTCCAGCACAGAGTACATGGCTCTGTATCTGGAGTGAGTGCAGAGCGAGGGGCCCTGAACAGGAGACTCTCGCAGGTGGCCCAGCGGCTGGAGGACATGCAGCTGAACCCCAGCAGCACATACCTTCAAGCCAGCAGGACAGCACACCAAGGGCTGAGGTATCTTCAGAGGAGGATGAGGATCCCATGTAGTTTGTTGGAATGTCACCATCCCTGGTGTCCACAGTCCCTCTGTCAAGGGGGCATCTATGAGCAGGGGCCAATTTGCTCAGATTGAGTTAGCTTGGCATTGCATGGATTAGTACAGAGTTTATAAAGTACTCTGGGAAATCTTTGGGTATTCTGGGCAATTTTTAGATCTAACAGGAGCCTTCTTTTAAAAGAAAGAGCAGCTGAGGTTGTTGTGCATGCTTCCTAAATATCTAAATTTTAAACATTTTATTCATATTACTAATTAGCTTGGAAATTTTTGTTGCTGTAAATGACCAACTCAGTGATTAATTTTGTCACCAATTTTGTTTAAATATATTTGCACAATATTTTCAATATCACATTGAATGAGGCAATTTTTGAAAAGAAACTTTGTTGAAAAAAACATTAATTTTCAAATCAGCTCAAGCAGATGGCCTTACCTTTGGGTCATTATCTTATCGCAACCAAAGCCGTGATCCACCCAAATGACTGGGAGGGTGGGGGTGACATTCCTGGAGCTGTTTGGGCAGATACACCCTAACAAATTTTTTACACACCCATTTGGCACTCGTGTGTGACTTTAGCAGGCATGGACAGAGAGGTGACATGAAAAATTAATTGACTGATTGTTTTCACATTGGAATATTTTGCAGTACTGAACCAATTGCTCTCCTTTTATGTGTGTTGTATTATATTTACGTGTATTATTTCAAATAAATGTAGTGGTAATGTTCCTGGGTTTAGCATTAAAAATGTGAAAACAGACACTACTGTGCTTGAATGGCAGTGTAGTGGAATTTCCTCCATGATTTTCACTGGGTCACTGTGACTTCTGCTCATGTGGGTGCTACAATGAGAATTGCAGGTAAATGCACTCCAGACACCTGTGTACTCAGATTTGCTATTCTATCATCAAGAGAAAACCTTTACCAAAGAACTGTCAGTTCAGCTTCCAGACATACAGTTCCAATGTTATCTGTCAGAGTGACATGGTCTTCTGTAGGAAACAGTCTTCAGTTTTCTCTTTTTAAATAGATAATGTTTTCACTGTTTCTGTACTGTGTGGCTTTACCTTTAGTCATGGAGACCATGTTCAGGACTGCACCACTCCCAACTTTTGCAATTTGGCTCAGTTGGAGGCAACTAAATGGAAACAGTCACAAGGCCGCTTGACAGCTGCTGAAGCCATTCACATGACTCAACAATAACCCTTTTCTCACCACAAGGAATCTCCCTTATTCTGACCTAATGTTTGCTACATGTTACCTGAAATAAGAGGAGAAATCTCTGATCAAAATAGCAGCCTATTCCGTTTCCCACCCCTCTGTTCCTCTACTTACTGCTTGACACAACAGTCACACCATCTTACCATCTCCCACCAAGGCAAACTATAGCGATGCCCAGAATTCTGCTTAAAATACTACCATCAGACCAGCCACAACATGTACATTATGACATTAGCTATTACAGGTTTTGTGATACCATTTCTTCCTGCATGTGCAGCATTAATGGATCTAAAAGATGGGAGCCATTCTACTTGCTGACCAGCTCTGCAATAGTGTCTAAATAGTGATAAGAAATATGCTTATTTCCAAAAGCAGGAGTCAGAGAATATCTCAGTTTAAGCTGTTTTGTTATCTGGTGTCACTTTTCAGGGCTTGTTACTGTTAGTCTAGGAGGAATTTCAGATCAATTTATAATTAATTATTAAAATAAATTGCGCTCACAAGAGTTTAAAGAGAATGCACTTCGGGTTGGAATTAAATTGCTGGAGAAATGTGGGACTAAATTGAATATCCCCCGAAAATGGGTGCAGGGATTGCAATGCATGATAACCCTGTACCTGTTCATAGAACTGCAGGCAGATTGGCAAATTTGTATTGCTTGCTCATTATAATGATTTCTACATGCAGCCAATAAGCCCAATTTCATTCCCTTGGTGTTTGCCATATACTACATCAGCTGGAGGCAATTGAGTTAGAACACTTCAGTGGTATTTTTGCTACCATGTTCAGAATGAGTTCAGTAAGGCCATTGCAGGGGCTCTTAGCTGAGCAGTCAATGTAGATACCATGCGAGAGGTTTGACTGGCAGCTCAAGCAGCCAATGCATGAAGTTCAGTGGCCAAATCTTTGGCTCCCTGTCCATGTAAAAGAGAAAAAAAATCAGTCATCAGAGTTTGGAGTGGAAACAGCCCAGATGATCAATGTTGCAAATGTCTTGAAAAAATGAAACTTGAACTCCATCAAAGGATAAATTTGGGTAGTTAGTTAGTTTTCATATTACAAGGAGGAGTAATGATTTGATTCAATATGGAAACTGTCTTCTCTTTGTTCGTATATTACATGTAAAGCAGCTTCTTAATTTGATTCGTCTTCCTGTTCACCTATGGAAGACAGATCAATATATTGTGAGTTTATGATATCCTGCAGCTCCACAAGGGGTTATGGCTTGGGTCATGCTATTGTATACATAGATATTATGCAGTAAAGGCATAGGCCTGATTTGAAGGAATGTACAGTTTGCTTACAGGATGGGCTGGTGACATTGAACCCTAAAGGTTATCCAGTACAGAGTTTAATTTTGTGAAGCCAGTTTTGGAAATTTTGAGGGCTAGGATGTCATGTGCATGTTGGATTTCAGGCATAACAATTTGCTACTTCCTTCAGACTCTGACACTCCATCTAATTTTTCTTGTATTTTTTAATAATGCCTGTGATATGGATATCACTGGCAAGGCCAATATTAACGCATGTTTGGGGTTTTGAAAACACAATCTAGCTCAATGTACTACCTAGTTTGCCATAATCATGTGACTCTGCCATGAGGCAAGCCCTAGGCTGCCATTTGTTAAGCATTTCAGTAAGTTTCTCCCTGAGACAGATACTGATGAAGACTGCTGTCCTTATACATGAAACATGGTGTCAGGAAGTGGAGTTAAAACAGATTATTGAACCCTGCAAATGATGCAGAGAGCCAGGAACACAGAAAGGTTCAAATCTGCAAAATGCTGCTGAAAAGGACAAAGGGAAACAGACAAAGGCTGCAAATAAATAGTGAATAAAAATGGCTGCAGTAAACTTTCCAATCCCATCTCCAGTAACATTGGACAGTGACGCATGACACTTAAAATGGTAAAACTATGAGATTAATTAACAAGCCTGAAAAGATGAGTAGTCACAATTTTAACACTGCTGGGAAAAGACTGCTACAAAGTGTATACCACACCTAAATCTAACTGACAAGCAAAGAAAACAGACAGCAGAGATTTTGAACACCTTGAATGCACATTTTGAACCCTGAGTAAATGCTACATATCAACACTAGTGTTCTGGGCGAAAACGAGACCATTGAACGGAATGTCACGGCAGTAATGCAGCTAGCAGAATCATGTGAATTTGGATAACTAAAAGATGATCTGATTAAAGATAGACTGGTCTTAGACATGAGAGACACCTTGGTGAGAGCAAGTCTGCTGAAAAATGAGAAACTGACGCTAAAGAGCGTGATAGACGTGTCGAAATGTGGAAGTTGTGAAATAACAGCTAGAGCATATGTATGGCAGAGCAAATCAGGAGATACATTATACTGAGGGACAGTTCAAGCTGAAAGAGCGGAGCAATCACAGACAAAGGGCAGGATGCAAATACTGCGGAGGACAGCTTGCACAGGACAAGGATTGCCCAGTGTTGGGTAAGTGGTGTTTTAACTGCAAGAAGTAAAATAATTTGGCACACAAGTGTTTGGCTAGAAAGAAGCTAAACAAGCCCATACAGATGGCCATGGGAGAGATATCAACAGAAGAGTCTGATGAAGAACCATACACCACACAACAGTTTGGTTCAGCCAAGTCTATAGATGACAAATGATTACTATGATGACCGCAGAGGGAGAGAATCAGGCAAACAAGAAATGTCAACTAGACACTGGTGCATCATAGTTCATAATGATCTTCACAGATCTGTGTGAAGTGGCTCAACGTGTCAACCTGAAAATGAAGCCCTTGAAAGTAAGATTGAGGCTATATAAAAAACACAATACTCATACCAAGAGGACAAATTAGCCTGAGAGCCCAATGTGATGGCAAGAAGGAAGATCTGGAGTTCCAGATCATAGATGGGACACAACAGCCACTCATCTCAGCTGAATCAAGTCTAAACATGCCAACAGAGAAAGGGAAACAAAAGATTCCAGAGTGAGGGAGACAATATGTAAGTAAAGCACAAGATGGGTGCTGACCATGTCAGCATGAGGAAAGGCACGAGCTGAAGGAAAATGAAAGTTCTGCAGGAAAATGTACACATCAGAGCTGAACTGAAAGATTTGAAGGGCAAGATTCCAGCTGAATATATACCATTCAAAATGCACAATAAACTGAAGTCTTCAATGAACCAAGCTGTGCAAGATTCTGAGCGAACATATTTCAGGGACAACACTAAGGTACCAGGAGGAAAGAACAACCCACAATTGTTGGTCCTATAGAGAGTGAGTCTGGAGAATTGATAATGGAAAACAAGGAGGTGGCAGATGAATTGAACAGGTATTTTGCATCAGTTTTCACTATAGAGGATACATGTGACATCCCAGAAGCAGCTATAAATCAGGAATTGGAAGTGGGGAAGCAAGTCAGGAAAATTAGTCACCAGAGAAGTGATACTGAGTAAATTGTTGGAGTTGCGGGTGGACAAGTACCCGGGCCCTGATGGACTTCATCCTAGATCTTAAAAGAAGTGTCTGGTGAGATAGTTGATGCGTTGGTTTTAATTTTTCAAAACTCCCTAGATTTAGGGAAGGTCCCATTAGATTGGAAGATAGCAAATGTAACTCCATTATTCAAAAAGGGAGGGAGACAGAAAGCGGGAAACTACAGGCCAGTTAGCCTAACATCTGTTGTAGGGAAAATGTTAGAAGCTATTATTAAAGAGGTTATAGCAGGGCACTTCGATAAGCTCAAGGTCATCTGGCAGAGTCAACATGGTTCTGTGAAAGGGAAACCGTGTTTAACCAACTTACTGACGTTCTTTGAGGAAGTAATGTGCTGTGGATAAAAGGGAACCAGTGGATGTACTGTGCATAGATTAATGAAATGCCACACCAAAGATTATTGCGGAAGATAAAAGCTCATGGTCTCGGGAGTAACATATTGACATGGATAGAAGATTGGTTGGCTGACAGGAAGCTGAGAGTAGGCATAAATGGGTCTTTTTCAGGTTGGCAAGATATAACGAGTGGAAGTGCCACAAGGATCAATGCTGTTTACAATTTATATAAAGGAATTGAAGGGATGGTTGCCAAATTTGCTCATGACAGAGAAGAGTAGGAAAGTAAGTTGCGAAGAGGACATAAGGAGGCTACAAAAAGATATAGCTAGGTTAGTGAGTGGGAAAAGATCAGGAAAATTGAGCATAATGTGGGAAAATGTGAAATTGTTCATTTTGGCAGGAAGAATAAAAGAGCATATTAGCTAAATAGTGAGAGATTGCAGAGCTCTGTGATTCAGAGGGATCTGGGTGTCCTAGTGCATGAAATACAAAAGGCTAGTATGCAGGTGCAGCAAGTAATTAGGAAAGCTAATAAAGTGTTATCATTTATTGCAAGAGGAATTGAATGCAAAACTAGGGAGGTTATGCTTCAGGTGTACAGGGCACTAATGAGGCCACGTTTGGAGTACTTGTATAGTATTAGTCACCTTATTTAAGGAAGGATCCAAATGCATTGGAAGCGGCCCAGAGAAGGTTTACTAGATTAATACCAGGAATGGGTATGTTGTCTTTTGAGGAAAGGTTATACAGGCTAGGCTTGTATCTGCTGGAGTTTAGAAGAGTAAGCGGCGACTTGATTGAAACATATAAGATCCTGAGGGGTCTTGACAGGGTGGATGTGGAGAGGATATTTCCTCTTCTGGGAGAATCTAGAACTAGGGGTCACTGTTTAAAAATAAGGGGTCGCCCAGTTAAAACAGAGATGAGGTGAAATTTTTCCTCTGAGTGTCATGAGCCTTTGGAACTCTCTTCCCGAAAAGGTGGTGGAAGCAGTCTTTGAATATTTTTAAGGCAGAGGTAGGTAGATTCTTGGTGAGCAAGGGGGTGATAGGTTATTGGGGATGCAGATTTGAGATTGCTATCAGGTCAGCCATGATTCTATTAAATGGCAGAGCAGGCTCGAGAGTCCGAATTGCCTACACCTGCTCCTTGTTTGTATGTTCTTATGTACAATTCCACAGTTGGCAACTCAAAGCAGGAGTTGAAAACAGATAAAAGCCAGGCAAAAGAGCAGACAGAAAAGTCATACAAAGTAGTTACGACCTTGAAATACTTCTTGAAGAGTCAATTTGTAGCCATGAAAAAACATGAGGAGTCAGTCGGGGTACAAACCCTCAACGATGTCAACAAGAGTCAACCCATGTGTAAACTTAAAGAGTGAAGCTGTTCCTTCACTGCAATCGACCAGTCAGGGAGAAGTGATCTCACCAGCTGCACTGAGTACAGAACTACCATCAATCCCAGAAGTCCACGAGTCCCCAATAACCCTAATGGAACAAAGGCAACGAGGGCCATGGGAAAGAAACTCTCTGGACAAAGAACATCAACCAGACAAAGAGCCAATGTCACCTTGCACGCGCGCCATTAAGAGACGTGCATGATTTAAAGACTATGGATGGAATTTTTGCTTCATGAAACTAAGTTTGTTCTGGAACTGTCCCAGCACTCACATGCACCGTCCACCAGCTCAGAGGAGTACATGTCGGTGGGGCACAGCTGTAGATTAGGCTCGGGCTCACCTTCTGGGGAACACCTCACTGACACGTCCCTGCAGCAGTGCTCGGAGGGCTGCTGGAGACCAGCCACCTGCTCAGACTGAGTCAGATGAGCCTTTGGAAGCAGCCGACAACTAAATGCTGGAGATGCAACGACAGGCGGTGGAACATCAGGCAGAGATTCAACAGTCCCTCAGCAGACTAGAATGAATGATGGTGGAGTCTGCGTTCTGTCTGATGTCGTGGCTGCGAGCGCCTCGAGGTCACCATGGGAAGGCTGGCAACCACCATGGAGACCTTGGTTTGTTTTTGGCCCTGCACTCCATGGCCACACACCCTGGGTGGCACCATCAGGATGTAGGTGACCTCCCTCCGGGTGCACCATCTCCTGCAGGAGTCAGGGTGGGGCCCTGGGGCACCCACAGGGAGGATGAGCGTCAGCCAGACACCCCAGGGGCCTCCTCTCAGGACACTCCAAGGGTGTGCAGCTGCTCACAGCCCCCTCTGCCTGTCACCCCATCCATTCTGGCTGCTCAGGCCACCGAGGGCACTTCTGCCCCTGAGCAGGTGACTCTTGCCAGGCCGGGGCCCTCCAGGCCTCGGGCCACCAGAGGACGTCCACCAAGGTCATCACAGACATCAAGACGTAGCAGTCAGCAGGCTGCCTCCAAATCTGCTGCGGGTGTCAGGGCTGCACCCAGGAGTAGCGGCAGAGTTAGAAAAGTTAAGACAAATTGATGTCACTTTTAGATCACGGGTGTGCTGGACATGTAAATACATTGCACTTTTGTTAATACATTCGATGTTTATGCGAATGTTCTTGTCAAATGAAGGTGTTGTGATTTTGTACTTTGGAACCCTCATTTCGAGGTTTAGCCTTCCTCCCACTCAGTGATAGTGTCCCACTGTGAGATTCACATTCCTGTGATGTCAACCTCAGTTGAATTAGTCTCCGCAACCTTGTCTGATGTCAGGGAGATGTGTTTAAATCTTTATTGGAAGCGGCTGATGTAAAAGTTTCTAACACTTCTTCCTCAAAGAAAACCATTGAGTGAGGGCAGCTCATCAGTGTTGATAATCTAGCGACATTTGTGTCTCCTCAGTGGTAGTGACAGAAGAACAGACATGCACGGGAGGAGCGGATCCCTAGGCATGTGCACATCTCAGTCACAGCAGTGTTTGCATCATTAGATGGCGGCGAAGGCTTCAAGTCACCTTTCACATCGCTCTTGTTCCTAAGTGGACTCTCAGTTCCCAGAGAGAGCTCACTCACAGGGCCCCACGGACCAAAGCAAAGATCATGGCCTGGCCATTCATGAGGTCAGAATGCGCAAGTGTGAGTGTGGGACTCGTTCTCGCTGCAAGTGGACATCCCCTGAGATGAAAGTAAATGGCATTGAGGGCTAGGAGAGATGTGGCCATATTCCCTCACTTAACTTTACTCTTCCTGGAACCTGTCAGTAAGTAACGTATCATGAGTATTTCTCCCAGGTATGTCTTCCTTCATGGTTTGATCATGATCAGCAGCCTCTTGAGGTTCCTGGGCCTCTGGTTCTTCATCCTCCAATGAACTCTTATCCTCCTCCAGGTCATCCTCTGGCAGGGGGTCACCTCTTTGCATTGCCAGATTGTGAATGGCACAACACACTGTGACAATGCGGGAAACCCTGTCGGGAGTGTATTGTTGTGAGCCACCTGAGTGGCCCAAGCATCTGAAACGCATCTTCAGAATCCCTATGGTCTGCTCTATAAGGGAGTGTGTGGAGCTGTGAACAGCGTTGTACCTCTCCTCGGAACTACTCTGAGGGCGATGCACTGGTGTCATCAGCCAGTGTTTCAGTGAGTGCCCCTTATCCCCAAGCAGCCATCCCTGCAGATGTAATGGCCCCTTGAAAATCTCAGACACCTGGGAGTGACTCAGGATGTAGGAGTCATGGCAACTCCCAGGGTACCATGCACAAACATGCAGTATGTGCTTCCGGTGACCACACACCAGTTGTACATTGATGGAATGGTAGCCCTTGTGGGTTATAAACATTAGGGCCTGCTGGCATGGAGACCGTATAGCCACATGGGTGCAGTCTATTGCCCCCTGCACTCTTGGGAAGCCTGAGATGGCGGTGATGCCGGTGAATCTCGCAGCCTGGCTATCGTCATCCAGAGCAAACCCGACATAATGATGGGCCTTCCTGTAAAGGGCATCTGTGCCCTCTTTAAGCATTGATGTGTTGCGGACTGAGAGATGCCGCACAGGTCCCCTATTGTTCCTTGGAAAGAACCAGAGGCCAAGAAATTGAGTGCAGCGGTTGCCTTCAAAGCCACTGGCAAGGGATACCCTCCAACTCCACGTGGCATCAGGTCTTCACAAAGAATGTGGCATATGTGATGTACCAGAGCTCAGGGCAAGCACAGACGTGCACGGCATTGCATCTCACTCATTTGTAAATAGGAGACTCTTCGATGATAAACCCTAGTTCTGGCCGAGTCGCCCCCATTGTCTGGGTCTCTCCTCCTGACCCTTCTGTAAACACTCTGGCTCCGCTTGACCATGTCCTTCCTGCTGGTGCTGTGCACGGAGTAGCCTCTCCTTCCTTCACCATCTCCATTGCATTAGGACCCTGACAAAGGCAGCACTGAGCCCTGGATCCATGTCTGCTTTTGCCTTCTCTCTGAAAGGAAACATTGAAGACATTAATGATTCAAGGGGCAAGAAAGTGAAGCTCAGAGGATTACATGGTTGGAGACTGTCGGGGTCTATAGTTTTTCCTGCCCTACTTGCATGGTGGCTGATGCCGCCTTGTCCCTGTGACACCAGCACACACATTGAGGTGACCAAGATGGCATCGCAGATATATAACATCATGAGCCCTGCGTGGGATGCTAATGTTTAAGTGAGATGAATGACCCAACCTAGCTCTGTGCTCCAATCTCTGATGTGGCATATTAATGACCAATCAGATGCTCATGGTCAATGAATGGATGCCCTGTGGCCCATTAGGAGTGTCACATCTGGTGAACATGTGACAGGCCTTCATTGATGGAATGCCATATATGGTACAGCTGTGCCTCCTTCACTATTGCCTGCATTCCCAAATTCTACATTACTATGCGTTACTCTTGAGATGCAGCGACTGTGATGTGAAGCCATTGAGTTCTGAGTGGCCCTTTAACAGTGCTAACGAAGCCATTGGCTTTCATCGAATGAGGTCTTCCTCCTTTATTTCTGAGCAGACTCCTGCTCACTCCTTTGGCAATAAGATGTCAGAGGGTGACCCAGAAAGGCCCCCCCTCGTATTCACCCTTCCTTCTTACCACCATTCCACAGCCTTCACTCCCCATTGCTCCCCTTGTTTCCATTAACCCCACCCATGTCTCACAGCCCACCCTTGGTTGAAGTGCTAATTGCTGGAAGTGGAGGCCTGCTTGAGTACCACACACAATGGTGTTCCTCAGGACAATGTAGGCAAAAAGCAGGAGCAGACCAACCCCGCAGCCCCAGCAGAGTGGTGTTCATCATATCAAGACCGGCACAGCGCTATGGCGGGTAAACTATGTATGTTCCATTCACCTTGAAGTTATCAGCAAACTGAGGTCCGACTTGTGCACATCACACCTTTTCAAACGGGTTTGATGCTGACGTAATTTCCCACTGGCAAGGTTGGAAGGCATGACAAGATTCCGGTGAGCAGATTGCAAACGGTGGTCACGCCATTAGTCGGCGGGATAACCAACTTGCCATAAACCCACCACTGGGAGAATTGCAAACTGTTTTTAGGAAGGCGGATTTGTGGCTTTTTGCCTGCTGCTGGATTCTCTGCTCCTGCCCACCACAAAACCCCCCGCGGGCTATTCCTATGCGTGTAATGCAGGTGCAGAGACTGATTAGTAGAACCAACAGTTGTTAATGCATGAGAACAGTGGGTGTATAGTGGGTAACATGGGTAATTCATAGTCACACAGGATCATGCTTGCAAATGTATTTTTGTTCACTGGGAAAAAGGGAATGTTTGTGTCTTTTTTGTTCGCTATGAAAAGGGGATGTTTGGGGTTTTAAAAATGCAATCTTACTAAGTGTACAACCTAGCTTACCATAGTCTTGTGACTCTTCCATGAGGCTGTTATTTCTAAGCAGTCCAACAAAACCTCACACTGAGACAGACACTGTTGAAGATTGCTGTCCTTAAACGTGAAACATTGCCAATCCCTAGCTCCCCTAGTGAAGTCCTTCCTGAAGTGTTGCAGTCCAATACATAATGCCACTGCATAGATTCCAAAGGAGGTCTTGTGGTGCAATGGTTCTGTCCCTCCTTCTGAGCCAGAAGCTCTGGGTTCGAATCCGACTCGGATTCAGCTAAACAGGTTGATTATCAACCTGCAAATCCTTCCAATATACCTAGGCAGGAGTAAGAGTGGGAGAGTCTCCAGCTCAGCCAGATCCATGCAGTAGTGCAGCACAGCAGCCTCCCCATGTTAAAAATCTCCAAGTGCAGGTTCTTGACATGGACGGTACTCTGTGGTGGGTTCCAAATTCCACCCCCTTGCCTCCACCGAGGAACCTGGGCAATGAGTAAGAAAGAGTCCATCAAAACAGGTTGAAGTATGGTGGAACTCCTTATGTCCCGAGCCACTTTGGTTACTGTAAAGGCCAGTTAAGAACCCTAGAAATACTCAGCAAACAGGGCTTAGGCAAAAAGGTCCTCAACGGTAGAACAGGTGGAGGAAGATGTGCCATCTGGAATATCTTAAAGGCTGTCCTGGCTGATGAAGGCTGCAGCAGAATGAAACCTCCAGTCATCTTGGTTTCCTCGCCGTTGGATCAAGGTTTTATTCTGTCAAGACACTTGTGAAAGTTGGTGTGCGACAGATTTTCCACATTGAAAGATGTTGCATACAGGTGTCTTTCTTTCCAAGCACATCATCCAAGCTCTTTGTCAAACAGCAAACTGCAACAGGAGCAGGATTGTGTTGTCTGGAACCTTCTAGTCATGTTGTGGCACAGAGGCGGCAGTTCCAAAATGGTTGTCTAGCACTTGGATGAGGCAGGGGTGACTTTCAGCAGCTGTAACTGTGACTGACCAGCTCTCTTTAGGATCCACTCTGCTCACCCCATATTGGGGAGGGGGCAAGAAAAGTAGACCCGTTCTGCGTAATCTCTCCCGACTGGATAGCCCCGTCCAGAGAGATCACCTTCCATGGCAGAAATACACAAAAGAGACAAGCAACAAAGTTTGGGACCTGGAACATCAGGATCCTCAGCGATACATCTGCGAATGAATGCCCAAAGCATTGCACTGCATTTGTCACCTGAGAACTCTGGTGATATGACATTGACATCTCCGCTCTGACTGAGACCCAACCAGCTGGTGAGGGGCAGCTCAAGGAACTCCGAGGTGGCTATACTTTCTTCTGGAAAGGGAAATCAAAAGATGAATGCAGTGTTCACAGAGTTGGATTTGCCATCAAGAATCAACTTGGGAACAGGCTTCATGAGTTCCCTCTTGGAAGAAATGAGTGCCTAATGATTCTTAATCTGAAGCTGGCAAGGAGCCAATTTGCCACCGTGATCAGTGCACATGCCCCAAGTCTAGATGCCAACACTGAAATCAAGGAAGATCTCTGTGCCAAACTTCACCAAGCTCTCTGTGGGGCTCCAGAGGACAGGCTTATTCGTCTCAGAGACTTCAACACCAGAGTTGGAAGAGATTCCAATCTATGGAATGGAACTATTGGCAAGGAAGGAATTGGAAATGTCAACTCCAATGGCTTCCTTCTCCTTACCAAATACACAGAACACGGGCTTATCATCATCAATTCCTGTGTTCCTCCAGAAGAACAAATACAAAATGTCATGGCAACATCCATAGTTCAGGCACTGGCACCTGATCAATTACATCATCGTCCATACCCGAAATCGCAAAGATGTCCGCAGCACCAGAGCAATGACAGGGCTGATGACTGCCGGACTGATCACCAACTTGTTCATTGAATTATGTCCATCAAACTGGCTCCCAAACAGCTGCAACAGAAGAAAGATCAACATCAAAGTTCTGACGCATCCAATCAAAAGAGATCAATTCCAACAATGCCTTAGGGAAAAATTTTCAAACTTCAATCAAGAACAGAAGAAGAGTGTCCACAGTGCCTGGTTGTCCTTAAGGCCGATGGGCAGAATTTTCCCAGATTTACACTAAGTGCGGTAACGGGCAGGTAAAATTATGTTTTACCTGCCGACTGCGATGGCGGGTTTTCACGCCATATTGTCCCAAACCCGCCTCGTTATTTATGTACTCCCGGGAAAGATGCCATTTCCATGGCAGGCGGGCTCTCATTCACCCGCCGGCCATCACCCTGGGCACCATGTTTAAAGTCCAGCCACAAGCACAGTGCTCATTGCTTCCAGCTCACCACTGTTGCATGGAGGACATGGCCAGCAAAGGAAAAACACCGCAGCCGCCCTGCTTCAATGACGGGTCCCGCGAGCGAATGCTGGATGCCATAGAGACCCACCAGGATGTCCTGTACCCCTGCTCTGGCCGCAGGATGGGCAGCAATGTAACATATCCGACTTGGGAGGCTGTGGCAGTGGTGGACAGCACCAACACCCTTCAGAAGAGGACAGCCACCAAGTGCTGCAAGAAGATGAATGAACTCTTCCATTCCATCAGGGTAAGTCACTCTTCTCATAACCTTCAACTCATAAACCCATCACACATCCACAGGGCCCTCATTCACTGCCAGTGCAAGGGACATCACCATTCATTCTCTCACACTCACCGTCATTGTCCTCATCCCGTCCATGGCACCACTCACCACCCGCACAGGCCAGGCATACTTATCATCTGGACCGGCAGGCATCCTGCTTACCCTTTCTCCATCTCTATCCATTCAGGACAAGCTGGCACACAATAAAAGAGTGAGGTCCCAGACTGGAAGCGGAATGCCTGAAATCAAGGTCCTCACGGACTTTGAAAACATAGCCATCCAGCTGGCTGGCAAGGATCTGGACCAGTCCTGTGCTGACGGTGAGGTCTGCGCTGATCTACCAAGTGATGATGCAGGAGTGCAACATCCATCAAACAACCATTCTCTTTCACAGGCCACTGCCATGCACTAATTATCTCCTCGTGCTTTCGCAGGCACATCTGCCAACAGCCAACAGAGTCCATGACCCAGGGCCTCCAATCAAGCCCCAAAGAAACCCCTGGAGAGGAATCTGGAGGCACCCTCCCTTAAATCCTGTCACAGCGCTCACCCATACCCTCCACCAGTGCAGTGACACACACCTCAGTGGGACTTAAATTTAGAGTAGCTTCAGATTCACAACCTGGTGAGCACATCGCACTGTCTGATCCACAGCAGGTGGCGGCAGGGACTTCCCAGGTCTCCGGCACTCGGAGGACTGCTGGAGGCCAGAACGTTGCTGAGTCCGAGTCAGATGAGGAGCCTCTGGACTCGGTCATGTCACAGTTGCTGTAGCTGGAAAGGCAAACTTGGGAACATCAGGAAGGGATGTCCGCTGCACTCTTCAGATTGCAAAGCACGATGGAGGAGTCCATCCGCCTTCAGGCTGAGGTGATAGCGCTGTCATGCCAATGCAGTGAGGTCAACACTAGGTAGGACGGTGGCTGCCTTGGACCAGGATGTTGGTCCTGCATTGCTGTGTGGACTGAACTCCATAGTTGGCCTCTAACAATCTGTACGCGAGATTAGTGCTGGGCAGCTTGATCTCACTCCAACTACCTCTGCTCATCAAGGAGTCAGCCTGGGGCCCCTGGGCACCCATAGGGAGAAGGATCAGCAGGTGCACAGTCTAGGCCCTTTCATCCAGGTGACTCAGAGTGTCCAGCCCATCTTACTCCCCTCTTCCTGTGACCTCAGCAGCTCCAGCTCCACAGCTCGAGGAGGATGCCACTGCCACACAGCAAGACCCTGAAAGCAGGCCAGGGCCCTCCAAGGCCTGGCCCTCCAGAGGATGCCCGTCAAGGTCATCACAGTCAGCAGGCTGCCTCCATCTTTAATGTGGATTTCCGGGGAGTACCAAGACGTAGCAGCAGGGTTAGGAAAGTTAAGGAGAATTAGTTGCACAGTCTGGGCATGGGTGTTAATCACTCGTACATAATGTTCACTATTGTAAATAAACTCCCAAGAATGTCTCCCTGCCTATGGTTCCTTGTTCTGATGAGCAGTGTTCTAGTCACTCAGATGTGAAACCTTTCTGCACAAAATAAAGGCAGGTGTCTCAGTCCAGGGCCTCTTCCCTGGGCTTTCAGACCACAGTGATGGGTCAGCTTCACACTCCCTGGAAACATTACTGATGCCTGCAACTCGATGGTGCTGGTCATTGTTGCCAGAATGTGGTGGGCAGGTGCCACAGATTTCCGTCATTCTCTCTGCGTGCTCTCAGCACCTTAAAGGCGGGGCTGGCCCCCATGTCTTCAGCATCTGTGACCAGTGACGCTGTGCTCCAGCTCCTGAAGGGCTCAGATGCTGAAGGCGGACAAAGGAACATATGCATTTTAAGTTTCACGGCTGCATCTCTATGACATGACCCTGATCACAGAGCACAAGCGAGCTGCCCTCAGGCAGGAGTCAGATATTCTCAGAAGCTATGTGAAGATTTATGCAGGATCGTCACAGCATGTCATCATTATCCTCCTGCAATCGAGCGACTATTAGGGCCTCCACTGCTTCTCCATGATAGGACCATTATCACAGAGGGTATTCGCACTGCCATAAGCCACACTGGAGTCAAACATTCACAGTTGCAATGTGAGGATCTATGGGGTCACCTTACTGCATGTCATCATCATCCTCCACAAATCTAGCGTCTATGTGAGCCTCCCGCGTGCGCCTGCCTCATCTGGCCAGTGCGAGGGCCTCATCCCTGTCATCAGCACTTTCGAGGACCTCCTTACCCTCATCCCCTTCGGCGTCCTCCTCATTGGAGGAGATGTGCGGCTCCTCCATCAGCCAGCTCCTCTCCCCATTGCAGTGCCAGTTTGTAAAGGGCACAGCAGATGATGATGATGCGTGACACCCTCTGTGGACTGTATTGCAGGGCTCCACCAGACCGGTCCAGGCAACTCATCTTCATCATCCCGATGGTCTGCTCCACCAAGTTGCGAGGTGCAGCATGAGCCTCATTATACGGTCGCTCTGCTGTCGTCTGAGGCGGCCGCTTGGGTGTCATCAGCCACGGCCTCTGCGGGTAGCCCTTGTCCCCGAGCAGCCAATCCTGCAGCTTCTGTGGACCCTGGAAGGCTCCAGGGATCTGTGACCAACTGAGGATTTAGGCGTTGTGCACACTCCCTGGAAATTGTGCGCATACTTGCTAGATGCATTTCTGGTGGTCGCACACCAGCTGCACATTCAGTGAGTGGAAGCCCTTGCGGTTGATGTAGTCCACTGTGTGTGGTGACAGAGACCTGAGCACCACATGGGTGCAGTCAATTGCACTCTGCACCTGTGGGAATCCCGAGACCCGGCAGAATCCAATGACCCTTGCATCCTGGCTGTCGTGGTCCCGGGCGAAATGCACAAAGTTGTGTGGCCCTCTTGAAGATGGTATCCATGGCCTCATGGATGTATTTGTGGGTGGTGGATTGTGAAATCCCACAGAGGTTACCTGTGGAGCCCTGAAAGGAGCCACTGGCATAGAAATTGAGTGCTGCAGTGACTGCTCCATGGCCAGTGTTGGCGAGGAGATTGTACGTGTGCAGCCCAACAACTGCATGGTCTAGTAAAGTGGTCGCGGACTCGCAGCCTGTGTCAGGGGAGGGATGGGAGGTGGGGAGGGTAAGACCTGAAGTGTTTTGTGGCCCTTTGGTGCCTCCGCGTTGCTTGTGTGGGTGAGCAGGCTAGGAGCCCGACCCCAATCATATCACAGTGGCTGCGCCTGAACTGTTTCAGTTGTAGAGGAATGGTCAGTTTATACAGGTGTCCCTACTGTGTGGCCACTTCTCTCGCCTACCCTGCCCCCCACCTCGATTTATTGTGCGCGGGATCCATTGCCAGGGCAGCGGTTGCCCCACCTGACAACAATCGCCTCTGTGGCAGGGTGGCACTTCACCCCGGCCCCCTGGTGCCCCTTAAGCCTGCAAAGCAACAGGTGACCCTGGTGAGCTGTGGAGAACGCTGCTGTTCACTCACCTCAGTTCCCCCAAAGTGAAGCTGCCAAGTGCATATCACCTGCATGCTGTTGTGAAACACGTCAGTGTGCTTTCCCGCTGACATGGGTGGACAATCCAGCGGGGGTCCAAGAGCCTGGCGGGATGACCTTTTAATGATATGCTGATGTATTACAATGAGCTCCCCGATGACCGTGGTGGGAAACGCAGCCGGCATCGGTGGGCTGAGTGGACAATTGCAACCTGCCGTCGTGAGACCGATCACGCCATATTGTCCACGCACGCCACCTATCATGCCCACTGCCAGTGGGCACAGAAAATCCCATCCAATCCCATCCAAAGAGACAGTTGGATTTTCTGTCAGGAAACATCAGGGTTGGTTTGATGAAAATGATCAGGATATCAACGAACTGATCGTCTTGAGCTTGCGATCATTCTGTGCCTGGTGGAATGACCCAAACTCAAAGCAAAAGAAACTGGTTTTCCAACAAGTAAAGGCCGAGGTACAAAGGTGCACCTGCAACATGAAGAACATATGGTGGGTAGACAAGTCAAAAGAAATTCAACATCTCGCTGACATGAAAGATATCCATGGCTTCTTCACTGCCACACAGACCATTTATGGACAGGTACTCAAGGACCAGCCCCTCTGAGGCTTAAGGGCTGGGGGGGGAGATCTGATCAAAGAAAGGGAAGCTGTCAATGCCCGCTAGAGGGAACATTTTGAAGACCTTTTCGATCAAGAATCAATTGTTGATGAGAGTGTTTTCAATTCCATCCCAAAAAATCCATTTAAAGACGAGCTGGGAACTCCTTTAATGCCTATTGAGATGATGAAAGCCATCACACAAATGAAGAACAATAAAGCAGCAGGAGGTGATGGAATCGCCACTGAAATCTTTAAGCACAGAGGACAGGAACTAACATGACAGCTCCAATAAAGAGGAAGCCCTCAATGATCTCAAGGACACCAGGATTGTGACAATCCTCAAGAATGGGGACAAATCCAACAGTGGAAATTACAGAGGCCTCTCCCTGCTTTCCATTGCAGGAAAGATCATTACAAGAACTCTCTGAACTGACTTATACTTGTTACTCCCCGAATCTCAATGAGGGTTTAGGCCATCGAGAGGCATGACTGACATGATTTCTACAGTTCGCCAACTACAAGAAAAATGTTGCGAACAACATCAACCTCTCTACGTAGTGTTCTTTGACTTGACAAAGATCTTCACTCTGTAAATAGTGAGGCACTCTGAAAGGTCCTGCTGAAGTATGGATGTCCTCCAAAATTTGTTACCATCCTTCACCTGCTTCATGGTGATATGTGAGCAGTGTCCCTTAAGAACGGATCCATTACAGACCCTTTTGAATTTAAGACAGGAGTCAAAACAAGGTTGTGTCATTACTCCAACTCTTTTCTCGATCTTCCTTACTGCCATGCTCTGTATGACTAGAGGCAAGCTCCCTGCTGGAGTGCAGCTTAATTATCAAATAAACTATTTAGACTCCAATCAAAAACTAAGACCATGCCGACCTCAGTCTTTGAGCTTCAATCTGCCGATGATGTTGCAGTAAGAATTGTGTCAGATACGGATCTCCAGAGAATCATTGAATTATTTACTATGGGACTTACACTCAACTTTCAGAAGACCAAAGTCCTCCAGCAGCAAGCTCCAAATGCACACTCCCCAGCCCCATTGATTAGGATTCATGACGAGTGCCTGGAAAACGTGGAACACTTCCAGTATTGTGGAAGTTACCATTGACAGGAGGCTGACATTGACGAAGAAATCCAGCTTCACCTGAAATCTGCTGGTGCAGCCTTTGGCCACCTGAGGAAGCGAGTGTTTGAAGATCACAACATGAAAACTGAAACCAAGCTCATTGTCTACCTTGCGGCTGTGATCCCTTCTACACTGTATGGGGCTGAAACATGCACAATGTACAGGAGGCACCTCAAAGCACTGGAGCCATATCATCAATGCTGCCTCCAGAAGATCATCAGTGTCCTCTCACACGCAGGCACCACAAGCACTGAGGTTACAATCATCCACCACCAGCTTCAGTAAATTGGTCACGTAGTTCGGGTGTCAGATACCAGGCTCCTAAAGCAGGTCATCTTCTTCCAGCTCAGTGAGTGCAGACACACCAGAGGAGGAAGGAAGAAGTGTTTCAAGGATGTACTGAAAGCCAATGTGAAGAAATGCAACATTGACACCAACTCCTGGGACACCATCACCTTGGACCAAGGCAGATGGCGGCAGAGTCTCAGAGTCATAGTTATAGTGTTATAGAGTTATACAGTGCAGAAAGAGGCCCTTCGGCCCATCAAGCCCATGCCAGCCTATCTATTCTAATCCCATTTTCCAGCACTTGGCCTGTAGCCCTATATGCAATGGCGTTTCAAGTGCTCATCTAAATGCTTCTTAAGTGTTGTGGGGGTTCCTGCCTCTACCACTCCCTCAGGCAGTGTGTTCCAGATTCCCACCACCCTCTGGGTGAAAAAGCTTTTCCTCAAAACCCCTCCAAGCCTCCTGCCCCTTACCTTAAATCTATGCCCCCTGGTTATTGACACCTCCACTAAGGGGAAAAGCTTCTTCCTATTTATCCTATCTATGTCCATTATAATTTTGTATACCTCTATCAGGTTCCCCCTCAACCTTCTCTGCCCCAAGGAAACAACCCTAGCCTATCCAGTCTCTCTTCATAGCTGAAATGCTCCAGCCCAGGCATCATCCTGGTGAATCTCCTCTGCACCCTCTCCAGTGCTATCACATCCTTCCTATAGTGTAGCGACCAGAACTGCACACAGTACTCCAGCTGTGGCCGAACCAGCGTTTTATACAGCTCCAACATAACCTCCCCGCTCTTATATTCTATGCCTCAGCTAATAAAGGCGAATATCCCATATGCCTTCTTAACCACCTTATCTACCTCTCCTGATGCCTTCAGGGATCTATGGACATGTATACCAAGGTCCCTTTGATCTCCTGTACTTCCTAGAATCCTACCATTCATTGCGTATTCCCTTGCCATGTTAATCCTCCCAAAATGCATCGCCTCAAACTTCTCAGGATTAAATTCCATTTGCCACTGCTCTGCCCATTGTACCAGCCCATCTATATCGTCCTGTAATCTAAGGCTTTCCTCCTCACTATTTACGACACCATCAATTTTCATGTCATCTGCAAACTTACTGAACATACCTCCTATATTCGCGTCTAAAATCATTAATGTACACTACAAACAGCAAGGGTCCCAGCACCGATCCCTGCGGTATACCACTCATCACAGGCTTCCAATTGTAAAAACAATCTTTGACCATCACCCTCTACCTCCTGCCACTAAGCCAATTTTGGATCCAATTTGCCAAATTGCCCTGGATCCCAGAGGCTCTTACCTTCTTGACCAGTCTCCCATGTGGTACCTTATCAAAAGCCTTACTGAAGTCCATGAAGACTACATCAACTGCAACCTCATCTACATAACTAGTCACCTCCTCAAAAAATTCAATCAAATTTGTTAGACATGATCTCCCCCTGACAAAGCTATGCTGACTATCCCTGATTAATCCCTGCCTCCCCAAGTGGAGATTCATCCTGTTCCTCAGAATTTTTTCCAATAGTTTCCCTACTACTGATCTTAGACTCACTGGCCTATAATTATCTGGTTTATTCCTACTACCCTTCTTGAATAATGGTACCACATCCACTGTCCTCCTGTCCCCTTGCATCTCTCCTGTGGCCAGGGAGGATTTGAAAATTGGTGTCAGAGCCCCTGCAATCTCCTCCCTTGCCTCACAGAGCAGCCTGGGATACATCTCATCTGGGCCTGGGGATTTATCCACTTTTAAGGCAGCTAAGACTGTTAATACCTCCTCCCTCTCAATGTTAATTTGTTCAAGTATACCACAGCCCCCCTCCCTGGTTTCTACACTTACATCGTCTTTCTCTATGGTGAACAGATGAAAAGTGATCATTTAACACCTCAGCTACGTCCTCCGGCTCCTCACACAGATTGCCACTTTGGTCCCTATAAAGGGCCCTACCCTTTCCCTGGTTATCCTCTTGCCCTTAATATATTTATAAAAGGCCTTGGGATTTTCCTTTATCTTGCTCACCAGTGGCTTTTCATGCCTCCTCTTCGCTCTCCTAATTACTTTTTTAAAGTTCCCCCTTACACTTTCTATAATCCTCTAGAGCTTCCATTGTTTTCAGCCTCTGTATCTGCAATAAGCCTCCTTTATTTTCCTTAGCCAATCAACTATACCCCTTGACATCCAAAGTTCCCTGGACTTGTTGGTCCTACCCTTCACCTTTACAGGAACATGTTGGCCCTGAACTCTCACTATTTCCTTTTTGAATGATTCTCACTGCTCTGATGTAGATTTTCCTACAAGTGGCTGCTCCCAGTCCACTTTGGCCGGATCCTGTCTTATCATATTAAAATTGGCCTTCCCCCAATTAAGGACCTTTATTTCCGGTCCATCTTTGTCTTTTTCCATAACTACCTTAAATCTTACAGAGTTATGGTCACTATCCCCGAAATGGTCCCCCACTGACACTTCTACCACTTGCCCAGCTTCATTCCCTAAGATTAGGGCCAGTACCGCCCCTTCACCTGTAGGACTTTCTACGTGTTGGCTCAAAAAGCTCTCCTGGATGCACTTTAAGAATTCTGCCCCCTCTAAGCCTTTCACGCTAAGACTATCCCAGTTAATATTGGGGAAGTTGAAATCCCCTACTATTATTACCCTATTATTGTTATACTTCTCTGAGATTTGCCTTGACATCTGCTCTATCTCCCCCTGACTGTTTGGAGGTCTATAGTACACTCGCAGCAAAGTGATTGCCTACTTGTTTTTATGTTCTACCCACATGGCCTCATTTGAGGAACCTTCTAAGATACTGTCGCTCCTTACTGCAGGAATTGACTCCTTGATCAATAGTGCAATGCCACCTGCTCTTTTACACCCCCCCGTCCCCCCACCCCCGTCACCCCTGATGATTTTATACCCTGGAACTATGAGCTGCCAGTCCTGCCCTTCCCTCAACCATGTCTCTGTGACAGCAACAATGTCATATTCCCATGTGTTAATCAAGGCCCTCAATTTATCTGCCTCACTTGTAAGACTCCTTGTGTTAAAATAGATGCAATCTAGCCTTGCATTATTCCCTTGTGCCCTAACAGGTCTATATTTGCTCTGCCTTCCAGACTGACTTAGTTTCTCTTCTATATTTGGCTGTGCATCACCCCCTACTGTACCTCCACTCTGTATCCCATCCCCTGCCAAATTAGTTTAAACCCCACCACTCCCCCCCACCCTCGCCTCACCAACAGCACTAGCAAACCTCCCCACAAGGGTTGGTCCCATTCTGGTTCAGGTGCACCGTGTCTGACTTGTCCCAACTTTTCCAGAAACAGACCCATTGATCCAGGAAACTAAAGCCCTCCCTCCTGCACCACATGCACCATCTCTTCAGCCACACATTCATCCTCTGTATCCTCCTATTCCAATACTCACTAGCATGTGACATAGGGAGTAATCCAGAGATTACAACCTTTTGAGGTCCTGCCTTTTAATCTGCTTCCTAGCTCCTTAAATTCTGCTTGCAGGACCTCATCCCTCTTTCTGCCTATGTCGTTGGTACCAACATGAACCACGACCTCTGACCATTCGCCCTGTCCTTTAGAATGCCCTGCAGCCGTTCTGTGACATCCTTGACCCTCGCACCAGGGAGGCAACATACCATCCTGGAGTCATGTCTATGGCTGCAGAAGTGCCTGTCTACTCCCCTCACTATTGAGTCTCCTGCCAATATTGCTCTTGCACTCTTACTCCTCCCGCCTTGTGCAGCGGAGCCACCCACAATGCCGTGAACTTGGCTCTAGCTGCACGCTCCAGAGGAATCTTCACCCTCACTGTTTTCCAACACAGAAAGACGGTCCTTTAGTGAGATGTACTCTGGGGCTTTCCTGACTACCTGCCTACCTCCCTTCCTCTAACTGGCGGTCACCCACTCCCTCTCTGACAGCACTTCCTTAAACTGAGGAGTCACCACATCTAAAAACGTGCTATCCACGTACACCTCAGTCTCGCGGATGCACCGCTGTGTCTCCAGCTGATGCTCAAGCTCCGAAACCCGTTGCTCAGGCTGGTCAGGCTGGTGGCACTTCCTGCACATATGGTCACCCAGACTGCGAGGAGTGTATAAGAATTCCCACATACTGCAGGCCGGACAACACACGGGACTAAGCTCCCTCTCTGTACTTTTTGTTTGTTTTTAATTAAAAGACTATTTCCTTAAATTTAAGCCAGGTAGAAAACTATTTAGTTTTTCCTCAAAAAAAAACAAATGCTGAGACTCTTACCTTCTGTTATGTCACTTTAAAGTGGGAAAAAAAGCAACTTACCGACTAGCTACCAATCAGCTCCCTCCCTTGTCCTGATGTCACTCCTTTCGAATTCCAGCAAAACCGAGTGTCTGGGTGAGAACCAGCTCCCTCATAGGTAAAATCCGCTCCGCTCTTTATACAGCCGCTCCGCTCCCTCACAGGTAAACTCCCCTCTGCTCTTTATACAGCCGCTCCGCTCCCTTACAGGTAAACTCCCTCCGCACTTCATACAGCCGCTCCAATCCCTCACCGGAAAACTCCACTCCGCTCTTTATACAGCCGCTCCGCTCCCTCACAGGTAAACTCCCCTCCGCTCTTTATACAGCCGCTCCGCTCCCTCACAGGTAAACTCCGCTCCGCTCTTTATACAACCGCTCCGCTCCCTCACAGGTAAACTCCACTCCGCTCTTTATACAGCCGCTCCACTCCCTCACAGGTAAACTCCACTCCGCTCTTTATACAGCCGCTCCGCTCCCTCACAGGTAAACTCCACTCCGCTCTTTATACAGCCGCTCCACTCCCTCACAGGTAAACTCCCCTCCGCTCTTTATATAGCAGCTCCGCTCCCTTACAGGTAAACTCCACTCCGCTCTTTATACAGCCGCTCCGCTCCCTCACAGGTAAACTCCCCTCCGCTCTTTATACAGCCGCTCCGCTCCCTCACAGGTAAACTCCACTCCGCTCTTTATACAGATGCTCCACTCCCTCACAGGTAAACTCCCCTCCGCTCTTTATATAGCCGCTCCGCTCCCTTACAGCTAAACTCCACTCCGCTCTTTATACAGCCGCTCCGCTCCCTCACAGGTAAACTCCACTCTTCTCTTTATACAGCCGCTCCGCTCCCTCACAGGTAAACTCCCCTCCACTCTTTATACAGCCGCTCCGCTCCTTTACAGGTAAACTCCACTTTATTATTCCCGTTATTATCTCCCTCATCCTTAAATTACTAATTCAATAATAATCAACAAGTGATAGTTACTCAGCTGCTAATTTAAATCTGAAACAAAGCTAAAAGCTGAAATACTCACCAACTAATCACCTGCCTGCTCTCCTGTGTCTTCACTCTCTGTTTTTTCAGTGTTGGTTCGAATGGCTGTTTGCGTGCCCCTGTTTCTCTCCTCCGTTCTTTATCTACTCTCTCCCCCACTCTTTATTCACTCTTTCCCCCGCTCTTTATTCACTCTCTCTCCACGCTGTTTACACACAGGGCCACTCTCACTTCTGCCGCTGCTTGGAAGGATCCCAACATTCTGAGACCCAAAATGAAAAAGGAAAGAGAAAGCGGCGAAAAGAACATGCCATGAGGCGGACTGATAATATACGAGCAGAGATCCCACATGCCAACAAATGCCTGCGAGCCATAAATTCTGCAGATCCAAAATTAGCCTCATCACCCATCTTCGGAAGTGTGGAGGGCAATCATTCTCGCTAGCAAGTGTCAACCTCTCATTGAGGAACTAACAATCATCATCACACAGTTTCCAGAGTTGTAGGTTGTGGAGAAGCTTTTGGAGTCAGGACGTGAGTCACTCACTGTAGAATACCCACCCTCTGACCTGCTCTAATAGCCATATCACTTATGTAGCTGGGTGCAGTTGAGTTCCTGGTTAATAGCAATCCCCTGAATGTTGATGATGGTGAATTTGGAAATGCCAGTACATGTTATTTAGAAGTGGTTGGACTCTGTCTCATCGGAAATGGCCTTGGACTGGCATTTTTGTGGCATGCCTGTTACATTCCACTTATCTGCCCAAATCCTGAATGTCCAGGTCTTGCTGCTTGTTGGCATGAACTGCTTCAATGCCTGAGGAGTCGTGAATGGTGCTGAACATTGTTCAATCATCTCCACTTCTGACCTTATATTGAGGGGGTGGTTATTGATGAAGCAGTTGAAGATGGTTGGGCCGAGGACACTACCCTGAGGAACTCCTGCAACAATGTTCTGGGACTGAGATGATTGGCCTCCAACAAACGACCATCTTCCTCTGAATGAGGGATGACTCCAACCAGTGGAGAGTTTTCCCCCTGATTCCTATTGACTTCAATTCTGTTAGGACTCTTGATTCCACATATGGTCAAATGCTGCCTTGATGTCAAAGGCAGTCACTCTCACTTCAGTTCTGGAATTTAGCTCTTTTGTCCAAATTTGGACCAAGGCTGTAATGAGGCCTGGAGCTGAATGGGCCTGGTGGAACCCAAACTGTGCATCAGTGCACAGGTTATTACTGAGAAAGAACCACTTGATAGTACTGTCAGCGACACTTTCCATCACTTTGCTGATGATGGAGAATAGGCTGGTAGGATGGTAATTGGCCTGATTGGATTTGTCCTGCTTTTTCATGGACATGTTTACCTGGGCAATTTTCCATGTTATTAGCTAGCTGCCTGCATTGTAGCTTTACTGGAACAGCTTGGCTAAGGGCTCAACTATTTCTGGAGCACAAATCTTCAGTACTGCAGCTGAGATGTTGTCAGCTGCAGACACAGTTGGCCACATGTAAATACAATGTTGTGCTATAACAGAAACCTGGCCAGAAGAAGGGCAGGACTGGGTATTACGTCTTCCTGGATACAAGTTGTTCAGGAAAGATAGGAACGGAAGGAAAGGAGTAGAGGTGGTGGCATTGATTAAGGAGAGCTTTGCAGTGCTGGACAGCGAGGGTGTCCCAGAGGAGTCAAGGACAGGATTTATTTGCCTAGAGCTAAGGAACAAAAAAGGTGCAATTACATTGCTCAGTGTAGTCTATAGATCACCAACCAGTGGGAAAGATGTAGAGGAACAAATTTCAATGGAAATTACAAAAAAGAATTATAGAGTCATTATAATGGAGGTCTTTAATTATCCAAATATAGACTGGGATAGTAGTAGTGTAAAAGGAGGAGAGGGGCAAGAGTTCTGAGAGTGTGTTCGGGAGAATTTTCTACAGCAGTATGTTCCAGCCCAACATGAAAGGAGGTACTGCTAGACCTGGCTCTTGGAAATGACTTGGGCCAAGTGGATCAAGTGTCAGTAGAGGAAGATTTAAGGGACAGTGATCATTGTATCATAAGGTTTAGGTTGGCTGTGGAAAAGGACAATGGACAATCCAGCGTCAAAATAATTAACAGGGGAAAAGCCAACTTCAGTGGGGTAAGAATGGACCTGGCCCAGATAAATTGGAATCAAAGATTAGCAGGTAAAACTGTAACTGAACAAGGGCTGCCTTTAAGGAAGAGATAGATCAGGTACAGTCAAAGTATATACCACAAAGGTGGAAGGTAGGGCAAACAAATCCAGAGCTCTCTGGATGACAGAAGAGATTGGGGCTAAGATGAAGCAGAAAAAGTGTGCTTATGACTGATGTCAGGTGGATAATACAATTAAGAACCAGGCTGAATATAAAAGATTCAGGGGGAAATTGAAAAGAGGAAATAAGAGAAGCAAAGAAAGAGTATAGGAAGAAACTAACAGCTAACATAAAATGGAATCCAAAAATCTTTTACAGTCGTACAAATAACAAAAAGGCGGTAAAAGGAGGAGAGGGGCCAATTAGAGACCAAAAAATGAATACCTTGCACCTGTCTTCATGAAGGAAGATGATGCTGCCCAGGTCATGGTGAAAGAAGAGGTAGTTCAGAAACTTAAAGAGTTTAGATTGATAAGGAGGAGTCATTGGATAGCCTATCTGTGCTTAAAGCTATAAGGCACCAGGATCAGATGAGATGCATCCAGGGATATTGAAGGATGTAAGAGGCGATGACCATTATTTTCCAGTTTCCTTAGACCCAGGGGCTAGTGCTAGGGGATTAAAGAATTGCAATTGTTCAAAAAAGGGTGTAAAGATAAGCCCTGCAACCAAAGGACAATCAGTTTAACTTTGGTGGTGGGGAAGCTTTTTGAAATGACCATCGAGGACAAAATAGTCACTTGGAGAGAGGTGGGTTAATTAGGGAAAGCCAGCACAGATTTGCTGAGGGAAAATTTTGTGTAACTTATTTGCCTGAGTTGTTTGGTGAGGTAATAGAGAGGGTTGATGAGGGTAATGCTGTTGGTATGATGTACATTGATTTCAAAAAAGGCATTTGATAAAGTGCCATGAAACAGACTTGAGAGGAAAGTTAAAGTTTGTGGAATAAAAGGCACAGTAACATTATATTTGAAACTGGCTGAGTGACAGGAAACAAAGATGAACAGTGGTCTTTTCAGACTGGAGGAAGGTTTGTAGCGATGTTTCCCAGGGGTAAGTGTTGGGACTCATGCTTTTCCTGATGTATATTAATGACCCTACACATTGGTGCACAGAGCACAATTTAAAAATCTGTGCATGATATGAAACTTGGTAGTACTGTGAACCATGAGGATTTATTGTAGAATTGCAAAAGGACTTCGGCAAGTTGATGGAATGGGTGGACAGGTGGCAGATGAAATTTAATGCAGAGAAGTGTGAAGTGATTCATTTTGGTAGGAAGAACGCAGATGGTATAATTCTGAAGGAGGTGCAGGAGCAGAGGGACCTGGGTGTATATGTGCATAAATCATTGACGATGACATACAGGCTGAGAGAGCAGTTGATGCAGAGGGCTGCATCCTGGGCTTTATCAATAGGGGCATAGAGTACAAAACAAGGAAGTTATGATAAGCCTGTATAAAATGCTGAGATAAAAGCTAAATACTGCGGATGCTGGAAATCTGAAACAAAAACAGAAAATGCTGGAAAAACTTAGCAGGTCTAACAGCATCTCTGGAGAGAAAGACAGAGTTACGGTTTTGAGCCTGTATGACTTCTTCATTGCTGAAGAGAAGTAAAAATGTGATGAAATTTATACTGTTTAAGGGGGTGGAGCAGGTGAAGCTGGATAGAAGGCCAGAAATAGGTGGAGGCAAAGGAAAGATTGACAAAGATGTCATGAACAAGAGAACAAAGGGGTGTTAATGGCAGTGGTACTGGCTAAAGGAGGTGCTGATGGTGGAATTAAGGTCAGAAAGCAGAATGTGGTAATAGAAGGACAAGGATAAGCACTCTGGAAAGAACAACATGAACAAGTGACTGATGGTCCTAGTGGGGGTGGGGGGAGGGGAGGGTGGTGGGAAAAAGATCGAAAATAGTATAAAAGATGGGGATAAAACAACGAATAAAAATGAAAATAAATAAAAATAAGTGGATAAAAAATAAAAAAATTTAAAAATTAAAATGAATATTGAAAAAAGGGGATAAAAAGGGGTGGAGATGGAGGCAAGTGTTCATGGCCTGAAGTTGTTGAACTCAGTGTTAAGGCCGGAAGGCTATAAAGTGCCTAGTCGGAAGATGAGGGGCTGTTCCTCCAGTTTGCGTTGAGCTTCACTGGAACATTGCAGCAGGCCAAGGACAGACATGTGGGCATGAGAGCAGGGTGGCGTGTTGAAATGGCAAGCGACAGGGAGGTCTGGGTCATGCTTGTGGAGAGACCGAAGGTGTTCCGCAAAGCAGTCATCCAGTCTGTGTTTGGTCTCTCCAATGTAAAGGAGACGGCATTGGGAGCAGCGAATGCAGTAGACCAAATTCAATGAGGCGCAAGTGAAGCGCTGCTTCACCTGAAAGGAGTGTTTGGGCCCTTGGACGGTGCGGAGAGAGAAGGTAAAGGGGCAGGTGTTGCACCTTCTGCAATTGCATGGGAAGGTGCCATGGGAGGGGGTTGAGGTGTTGGGGGTGATGGAGGAGCGGACCAGGGTGTCCTGGAGGGAACAGTCCCTACAAAATGCTGACGGGGGTGAAGGGAAGATGTGTTTGGTGGTAGCATTATGCTGGAGTTGGCAGAAATGGCGGTGGATGATCCTTTGAATGCGGAGGCTGGTGGGTTGAAAAGTGAGGACAAGGTGGACCCTATCGTGGTTCTGGGAGGGAGAGGAAGGTGTGAGGGCAGAGGAGTGGGAGATGGGCCGGACACGGTTGAGGGCCTTGTCAACCACCGTGGTTGGGAAACCTCGGTTAAGGAAGAAGGAAGGCATGTCAGAGGAACTGTTTTGGAAAGTGGCATCATCAGAACAAATGCAACAGAGGCGAAGGAACTGAGAGAATGGGATGGAATCCTTGCAGGAAGCGGGGTGTGAGGAGCTGTAGTTGAGGTAGCTGTGGGAGTCGGTAGGCTTGTAATGAATATTGGTGGACAGTCTATCACCAAGAATTGAGACAGAGAGGTCAAGGAAGGGAGGGGAAGTGTCTGAGATGGACGGGAAGGGGTGGAGGGTCCTGGATGGGTGTAGGTATCAATGAATTGTTGGAACTTGCGTTCTTTAGCACCTGAAAGGAAGAGACAAAGTTCCTTGATAAGGCGTCGGATGAGACGAAGAATAAAATAAAACTGGGGACAACAGCTTTGACTTAGGGTGAGTCGGTGCTGCTGGAGGGAGAGGTCGAGTGTGTTCATATGGCGGCGCATGGCACTGAGTGTGGATCTTAGGATGCGACGAGAACAGCAGTCTGAGGAACATTGTATGTCCCAGAGGTACCTGTAATCCTGGGTGGGATTCGAAACATGAGGGATAGAAATTCAGCTGGAATCCAAGTGGGGAAAGTCAGAGACGGAGACAGTCACTGAGAAAGGAAATATGGCTGTGAAAGCGAGTTTTGGTAAACACCTTGTCAAACACCAGGAGGGAAATGGAAAGCAATGAAGGTGAACAGGGCAAAAGAGACAAATGGAAATCCTATCGGGGAGAAGAGCAGCACCTCTTCAAGGCAGGCATTCCTGTTTTTGTTTCAGATTTCTAGCATCTGCAGTATTTTGCTTTTATCTTAGTGTTTAATTCACTGCCACTTCTCTTCCAGGAATGCCTACCTTGGTTTGATCTCAACTGGAGTATTGCTTCTAGTTCTGGGCATTCACTTTAGGAAAGGTGTGACAGTATCAAAGAGGGTGCGAAAAGAATTCATGAGGAACTTCAGTTATATAGAAAGGTTGGAGAAATTGGGACTGTTGTCCTCGGAGAAGAAAAGGTTGAGACGAGATTTGATAGAGCTGTTCAAAATCATGAGAGGTTTGGACAGAGGAGATAGGGAGAAGATGTTGCAATTGGTGGAGGGATGGAGAACTAGAGGGAACAGATTCAAGGTGATTTAATGTGAATAGAGGGGAACCTATAGATGTGGTGTACTTAGATTTCCGGAAGGCATTTGACAAAATCAAAGGTTACTATACACAATAAGCGCTCAAGGTATCGGGGTAACATATTAGCATGGATAGAGGATTGGTTAGCTAACAGGAAACAGAATTTTTCAGGTTGGCAAGATGTGACTAGTGGAGTGCCACAGGGATCAGTGCTCAGGCTCAACTATTTATAATTTATATCAGTGACTTGGATGAAGAGACCGAGTGTACGGATGTTAAATTTGCTGATGATTCAAAGATAAGTAGGAAAGTAAGTTGTGAAGAGGACATAAGGAGTCTGAATGGGACATAGGTTAAGTGAGTTGTCAAAAATTTGGCAGATGGAGTATAACGTGGGAAAATGTGAACTTGTCCACTTTGGCAGGAAGAATAGAAAAGCACTATAGTATTTAAATGGAGAGAGATTGCAGATCTCTGAGGTATAGAGGGATCTGGGTGTCCTGGTACAGGAATCACAAAAAGTTAGTATTCAGGTACAGCAAATGATTAGGAAGGCAAATGGAATGTTGTTGTTTATTGCAGAGGAATGGAATATAAAAGTAGGGATGTTTTGCTACAGGGAGTTAGTGAGAGCACGTCTGGAGTACCTGTACAGTGTTGGCCTTCTTATTTAAGAAAGGATATAAATGCACTAGAAATAGTTCAGGGAATGTTCATTCGACTGATACCTGACCTGACCAAACGCAAACTGGGCGACCGCTTTGCAGAACACCTGCGGTCTGTCCGCAAGAAAGACCCAAACCTCCCTGTCGCTTGCCATTTTAACACTCCACCCTGTTCTCTTGCCCACAAGTCTGTCCTTGGCTTGCTGCATTGTTCCAGTGAAGCCCAACGCAAACTGGAGGAACAGCACCTCATCTTCCGACTAGGCACTTTACAGCCTTCCGGGCTGAATATTGAATTCAACAACTTTAGATCTTAAACTCCCCCTCCCCCCATCCCCACCCAGTTTCTTCCCCCTCCCTTTTTTTTCAATAATTTATATAGATTCTTCTTTTCCCACCTATTTCCATTATTTTTAAATCTACAACTAATACTTTGTTAGTCTTTCCACCCCATCCCCACTAGAGCTGTACCTTGAGTATCCTGCCATCCATTCTTAATTAGCACTTTTCTTAGATAATATCACCACCTTCAACACCTCTTTGATCCTTTTGGCTGTGACATCTTTTGATTATCTGCTCCTATCACTGCTTGCTTATCCCTACAACCACCCCACCCTCAACTTCTCTCTCCCCCCGCCCCCCACCTTAGACCAGCTTATATTTCACCTCTCTCCTAACTATACTTCAGTTCTGCCGAAGGGTCATGAGGACTCAAAACGTCAACTGTTTTCTTCTCCACCGATGCTGCCAGACCTGCTGAGTTTTTCCAGGTAATTCTGTTTTTGTTTTGGATTTCCAGCATCTGCAGTAGCTTTTAGCTTTTTGTTTTTATGTCTGAGATGAGGGTGGTTATCTTATGAGGAAGGATTGAACAGATTGGGTCTGTATCCATGGAATTTTAGAAGATTGAGTGGTGATCTTATTGAAACATATAAAATCCTGAGGTTACTTGACAGGGTAGATGCTGAGGGGACCTTTCCCCTTATGGGAGAGACTAAAACCAGGGGACATAGTTTAAAAATAAGGGGTCTCCCCATTTAAGATAGAGATGAGATTTTTTTTTCTCCGAGGGTCGTGACTCTTTGGAACTCTCTTCCTCGGAGAGCAGTGGAGGCAGGGTCATTTAATATTTTTACAGCAGAGATAGATGGATTCTTAACTAACAAGGGAATCAAAGGTTATCGGGGTTAGGTAGGAATGTGGAATTGAGACCATAATCAGATCAGCCACGATCTTATTGAACAGCAGATCAGGGTTGAGGGGCCAAATGGCCGCCTCCTGCTCCATGCAGCGAGTGGTTAGGATCTGGAATGTGCTGCCTGAGAGTGTGTTGGAGACGGGGTCAATTGATGCTTTCAAAAGGGAGTTGGATCTTTATCTGAAAAGTGAAAAAAATCAGGGCTACAGAGAAAAGGTAAGGGAGCAGAATTACTCTTTCAGAGGGCCAGCACAGACACTACAAGCCAAATAGCCTCCTTCTGTGCTGTACCCATTCTATTGTATGATTCTGAGGGCCCATAACCTTTGCAGTACGCAATGCCTTCCATTGTTTCTTGATATCATGTGGAGTGAATCGAATTGGTTGAAGACTGGCACCTGTGATACTGGAAACTTCAGGAGGAGGTCAAAATGGATCATCCACTCGGCACTTCTGGCTGAAGATTGTTGCAAATCTTTCAGCCTTGTCTTTTGCACTAATATGCTGGTCTTCACCATCATTGAGGATGGGAATGTTTGTGGATCCTCCTCCTCCTGATAGTTGTTTAATTGTCCAGCACTATCCACAACTTGATGTGGCAGGCTGCAGAGCTTTGATTTGATCCATTGCTTGTGGGATCGCTTAACTCTATCTATATCTTGCAATACACAGGCAAGTAGTCGTGTGTTGTAGATTTACCAGGCTAGCTTGTTAGGTATGCATGGCCCTGGTATGCTCTCCTACATTCCTCAATTAATCAGGCTTGGTGCCCTGGCTTGATGGCATTGGTAGAGTGATGGATAGTCTGGACCATGAGGTTACAGATTGTGAGTGAATACATTTCTACTGTTGCTGATGGTTCGCAGCACCTCATGGAGGCCTAGTTTTGAGCTGGTAGATTTATTCTGAATCTAGTCCATTTAGCGTGGTGGTATTGTCACACAACACAATGGATGATGTTCTTGGTGTGAAGCTGGGACTCATTGCTTCTTCCTGGTGGTGTTCAAAATGGAAGAGCACTAATTCATCAGCTGAGGGTGGAATGGTAATCAGTAGAAGGTTTCCCTTCCCATGATACCATGAGACTCCATTGGGTCTGGAGTCGATGCTGAGGACTCCCGGGATAACAATCTCCCGACTGTATACCACTGCGCCAGGATATACCAGGGATGCTGATGGAGGAGTCTGGGACACCAAGTTGAGCTTACAACCTCATATCTGCACCGTCACTAAGGTTACATATTTCCACCTCCATGCCACTGCCTCAGTTCAACTGCTGCTGAAACCCTCATTCATTCCATTGTTACCTCGAGACTTGACTATTCCAATACACTCCTGGCTGGCCTCCCACATTCTACTCTCTGTAAACTTAAAGTCATCCAAAACTGCTGCCTGTGTTCTTACTTGCTGCAAGTCCCATTCACCTATCAGCCCTGTGCTCACTGACCTATGCTGGCTCCTGGTTAAGCAAATCCTGATTTTAAAATTCATTATTTTCAAAACCCTCCATGGCCTTACCCCTTGCTAGCTCTGTAATCTTCTTCAGCCTGTTAAAGATAGCTACACTCCTCGAATTCTAGCCTCTTGAGCATCCCTAATTTTAATTGCTCCACCATTGCTGCCTTCTCATGCCTAAGAACATGGGGAATAGGAGCAGCAGTAGACCATTCAGCCCATTGAGCCTGCTCCACCATTCAATACGGTCATGGCTGATCTTCAGTTTCAACTCCACTTTCGCAGCTGCTCCCCATATTTCTGAGAAAAATCTATTTCAGCCTTAAATGTATTCATTGATGGAGCATCCACAGCCCTCTGGCATAGAGTGTCCAAAGGTTCACAACCCTTTAAGTGAAGAAATTGCTCCTCATCTCAGTCCTAAATGACCGGCCCCTTATCCAGGAACTGCGCCCCTGTGATTTAGATTTCCCAGCCAGGGGAAATGACCTGTCAAACCCCTTCAGATATGTTATATTAAATTCTTTTTATTCTTAAACTCTAAACTACTTCATCAATTAACCCCTATTTCTATGATGTAACTTTTGTTTTCTACTGTGAGGGCACTGAATACTGCCTCGGCCCTCAGCTCTGGAGTTCCCTCTCTAAACCACTCTGCCTCTCCACCTCACTTTCCTCCTTTAAGGTGCTCCTTAAAATCTACCTCTTTAACCAAGCTTTTGTTCATCTGTCCCAATATTTCCTTTTGCGGTTCGGTGTCATATTTTGTTTTACAATCCTTCTGTGAAGCACCTTGGAATGTTTTATGACCTTGAAGGCACCATATAAATATAGTTTGTTGTTGTAGTGAACTAATTAGGTTTTTATGATCATCTGAAAACTTCATGGTTACTGCTGGTTGTACCAACACATGCCAATTTGTATTACTTTAAGATCCACAGTGATTAAAGGAAATTCAAAGTTAAGCCAATTGTCAAATTCATGTACAGGCCCCTAAATATTTTAACTTACCTTCCAGAAATAAATTACTTGCCAGGAAAAGGAACACCACTTCAAGAGAGGTTTAGGCACAGTATCAGGATGTATTCTAATATTAAGTTTTGGCCTCTTTACCTAAGGAAAGATATATTTGGCATAGAGGGAGTGCAATGAAGGTCCACCAGGCTAATTCCTGAGATTGAGGGAAAATCCTATGAGGAAAGGTTAAACAGACTGGACCTTTATTCTCCGGAGTTTAGAAGAATGAGAGGTGATCTCATTCAAACATACAAAACTCCTACAGGGCTTGACAGGGTAGATGCAGGATGTCTCCCTGGCTGGGGGGTGGGGAGGGTGGTCTAGAACCAGGGACACAGTCTCAGAATAAGGGGTAGGCCATTTAGGGACTGATGAGGAATTTCTTCACTCAGAGGGTGGTGAATCTTTGGAATTCTCTACCCTAGAAGCTGGGGAGGCTCAGTCGTTGAGTATGTTCAAGACTAAGATCGATAGATTTCTACATATTTAAAACATCAAGGGATATGGGGATAATGCAGGAAAAAGGTGTTGAAGCAGATCATCAGCCATGATCTCATTGAATTGTGGAGCAGGTTTGAAGGGTTGAATGGCCTCCTCCTGCTCCTACATCATATCTCTTCACAGAAAGAATGCTAAACACTTAGGAGGCATTCCCAGAGGATAGGGACTGAAATATTGGAATCAACTGGATATTGCCATGGGAGGTTTCTGATGACCTCATGGCTTCCCTTAATCTTGAGAAGAATAGAAATGCACGAATGGAGTTTCTATTTGTCATCAGACATGAACTTTTGAAAGGCAGACCAAATGAGTTTAGCATTTTAAATTTGAATCTAAGCAATCTTGGTAATAGTCATTCTGATTTTCTGTTTGCTGAAACAACTCAAAATATAAAAAGGGAAATTCATTTTTTAAATTGCTCTCTGGGTATAGATCATATGAAGGAGCAAGAAACAGCTGTTCTTGGTCATGTAAAAGTTCAGGTGCACTGTGTTCCTTTTTCTTACTGTGGATAATTTTATTTCTACAAGTTTTTTTATTCTTAAATGCAATGTGTTTCTGTAAATCACACACAGAAGACTAGGTATCGTTGATGAAAGCAAATGTTTATTGTTCCTCAGTAACAATTAGAAAATGGAAAAAACTGATGAAATATGCAGACTAAGATTAAACAGTGGGAGCTACAGCAAAATCAAGTTTGTTTACAAGAGCGAGGATTTATTGCCTTGCAGGGAAGGTGCACACAGAGGTTTGAAGGATGTGAATCAAACTGCTTTCTGCTGCATTTCTAACGATACTGGGAGCTCAGTTCTTGGCAAACTATAGTAAGCAACTTGTCCAGAGCGCAGTGGGTAGCAGGACCGAACTCATCCAGGTGGCTGGCCGCGGTTACCAAGATACATGTAGCAAATACCTGTAAAAATAAAAGCAAGAGAAAATGAATTGGAAACAACGTTCCCTCTATTTTTGCGGAGTGCCTGATTTGGGGTGTGCATCCCAGATGGAGTATTGGTCGGAAGCTGTTCTCATTTTTTTTTAAAAAAGAGAAATGAATACCGGACGTTTATACTTTTACCGCCATAAATTTGTGTACAGGCCTAAAGTATTTACAGACTGACATTTCAATTGGAAATGCAGCAATCGAAATGTCCAATTACAGTTCTGATCATCAGAGTTTGGTCAGATGGACACCAGGAAGAATCTGTGAAGTGGATACGTACCGGGAAGTTTTGAGGATCCACTAGAAGTACTTGGCCATGTTTGGCGGCAAGCGTGTCCAGGTGGGCATGCAGATCATCCAAGTGCCCAGCCGCTTTGGCCACAGCTCCGAGTACTTTTGCACCGTGGACTCTGACCCGAGGGCCGGCAGCAGTGTAGTCAGTGAACTCACTGAAATAAATCTTGGATGCAGGATGAATTGCAAACAACCTTTAGGAACATAAAACAAACCATTATTCCATCTTTTGAAACCTGCAATACCTAGCCCAATCCAAACCCAGTATCCCGATTCTAATATTTAAAGTTTCTTCTGGAAGACAAGGAAAAGGAATCTCAGGAAGATTCATGTTAGTTCGTATTAAGACCACCAAACACTGCTTTAGAAAGTTGTTGCTTTTATGCAGAAATTTTCGTTTCATTTAGCTCATGATTCTAGAAGAAAATAAATCAAATGTTCATCATCACAGATTCCCGTCAAAAATAGTTTGAACAGAATGCAAATCTAACGAAATTACCTGGCCAAAGATTCTGCACCTAGAGCTTCCGCATGCTGGGTTAAAACCTTGCAAACATGAGCGAGCGCAGTCTTCTCGGCTGCAGTGAATTGTTTGCTTGGCATGGTTATGGCTCTCGTTACTCTTCCAGTCTTAACACTTTCGAGCTGTCTGTGGTCGGTTTTCGCCCGTTTTTATTGCATTTCTCCTAGGCCCGCCCTCCAGTCCCCATTTATCTGATTGGCTGCTGGTCTCCTTTTCGTTTTGTTGGACTTATTGCAAATGCAATGATAAGATGCAACATCGAGTGAGAAAGAACCAATGATCACTTCCATTTGCAACTGTTAGCAAAGATAGCCCGAGTTTGAGAAATGCTACCAAACTCCACCTTCTGAACATTTCATTTGAAACAAGTTTCAATGGTTTAAATTATTGAGTTAATAAATATACTATAATAGACCAATACAAATATGGCATGTATAGCAAAACAGATGGTAGGCAGTTAGTGTGAGTTAGTGCTAATTATAATGTGAACAATTAATTGCAATCAGAGGACATTAAATGTTTGGATTACTACCTCCACAGCAAACACTGCTGAGCACCACTGGACATATTCACTTTACTGTCAAAATAGAATAATATTCTTAACTCACAACCCTTTTTAGTTTGTTGTGAGCCAATTTTTTATGGTATCCTCATTGTTAAAGGGGGCACTTGTCAGAAACACAATTATTTTGTGGCAAATGTCACCGATTGCTTCAAACAAAATAGACACACAACTCTTCTCTCTCTATACATATACATCATTACTCTGGCCTAAAATGTCACTTTTATTGCTATATTTCATTTTAATGCCTGTTGATCAGTGAACGTTAAATACCACATCATTTCTCTTTTACTCCAGTTGATTCATCTGCTCTTTCTAGACTGTGTTCAGCCACAATATTAGAAGATGCTAAATTACCAAAGGGCAGAGTCAAACAGCTTCCATCACACAGCTTGATGTTAACATTATGGGTAATGCTCACTCTCTGCCTAACTAATTATGAGGAGAGTATCTTGAAATATTAAAGAGCAGTAAAATATTCTACAAATAATGGCTAAGAAGGAATGATTAAATACCAGGTGTCTCCTCTTGAGAGGAGCTGATACTGAGTTACCAGCAGGTTATTGGATAAGCTTGGATGCTGAACAAGGACTTCTCATTTGTGTTTACAAAAGAGAAGGATATTTGGGAGGACGTAAATCCTGAATTGGTTAGAAGTGAAGAGAGAACATGGTCATCTCTCATCTAACAATTGCTAAGGCCCATCTGGTTTGTTTTCTATGATCTAGGAAGTCGTACGATGTAATGATATTCGACAATTCATATCAATCAATCTCTACCCACAACGCACCCAGACATGAGGTGAGGAAAAACCACGTGGTGGAAAGGGTTGGGAAGCAAAGTCCAAAATCACCTTTTTTTCTGCCAAGCATTCTATACTTACCCCATTACTTTTCAAATTACTCACATATTGGATCCCAACATGTTAATTTCTGAAATTGATCGATCTAGTTTTACATTTGAATGAATGAATTCTAACAGCTTGCAGCATTTCATTGAAGAGCCTCTTCCATTGGATTCATCACTCACTCACTGAAATATTGTTTCTGCAGATTAGTTTGGAAATTACCCCCTTTCAAGCCCGGGCTGTCCTCTGGTTCTGCAAAAGATGAAATTACTTGTCATTGCCTAGATGATCTCCCATAGAAATGTAGAAATATTTCTGGTACAGAAGGAGTGCCACAATTTGGCCCATTGTGTCCATGCCAGCCAAAAAAGCGCTATCCAGTCTAATCCCACTCTTGGTCCATAACCTTGTAGGTTCCAGCTCATCAAGTGCACATCGAAGTATGTTTTAAATGTATTGGCGTCTTCTGCCTCTAACCATCCTTTCAGGTATAAAGTTCTAGAACCCCACCCTCCCTCTGAGTGAACAAGTACTTTCTCAACTTCTGTGTAATTCTTCTAACAATTATTTTAAGTCAATTCCTTTTGGCTGTTGATCCTTTTGCTAAAAGAAAATGGTCCCTTTAAAATCAGCAATATCACCTCACAACCCTTAAGTGACCACATGCCCCATTTATATCATAGCTCTTCATAATTTCTCCCCTCAGTCATGCCAATGGTAGATATTCACTTTATGAAAAGTCTTAGAGAAGTTAGTTAGACAAGTAACTCAATCAAGTCACCTCTTAATTTTCACAGCTTAAATGAAAACAGTTTCAATTTTCAAAGACCTTATTTGAATTTATATTTCCTGCTGCCAGACATTGTTGCATCCAAATGAATCTGCCTCAACATCCTTCCTATAATATGGAGCCCAAAAATGTACACCATGTACCATCAGCAGTCTCCCTAAGATTCGGTGCAGATTTACCATGAGATCGCGTCTCTTGTAGTCTGTACCTTGGCATGAAAAGCTAAAGGAATTCAGGGTTTAAAGTTTTTGTGCTGCTTTAAATGTCTTATGAGCGTTAGTGCCCAGACCAGGCTACTCTTTGACCTCACCCATCTTCCTTCCCATCAAAGTACATACTTTTCCTTTTTAACCATTCTGTACCACCGCACACTTACATACACTGAATTCCATCTGCCATTTTGTTGCTCATTCCACTATTTTATCACAATCCATTGGCAGATTCCTTTGGTCCTTCCAATTATTTGTTGTACCTTATATTTTAGAATTATCCAGAGAGGCACAGCCCTTACTCTTTCAAGGTGATGTCCTCAGATAATTTCTGGAATAAGTGTTGATAGATTATTGGTGAAGACTTGATCAAATGTTTCAGATGCCTACCAATGTATTTAAAAAATTTTTTCAAACCTCCAGCTGCAGTGCAAGATTGAACCTTTAAATTGTGCTCAAAATGCACAGCCAGTTTACTCCCAAACAGCTGGTTGCTGTTAGTTGAAGTGTTGGCCACCATGGTGCCACACAGCCTCTTTAATGAGCACAGGCGGCTATCATGTCCCTAATACATGAAGGAGACCATAAAGTATTTCAATCAAACCTTAACTTTTTTTGCTTATTTGAAAGCGGACTTTGCTGAACCAAAGGATGGCAGCTACAGGTCATATGATTCACAAGTTGGGTACAGTTTCTGGAAATTTCCAGCAGTAGTTACAGGACAAACACTTAATCCTCATCCTTGCAGAATCTCACACCTCTCATTATGAGGACTCATTATAATCAATGAAACCAGGGACTTACAGACGATCTGTCTCCCCAGCCTGGTACTATCACAAAGAGAGAGCCATCGAAACTCCTCAGGGGAATAATGGATTTTAAGCAGAGACATAGAAACTGCTTGTTAGCCTGCAACTGTCTCATTAATGGGCAACATCGCATTACCTAAGCTTCTGGCCTTTGGAAAGTTTTAATATTACTTTTCTAGACTCACAGCTCAGTCTGCTGTTTAACCTCCAGCGTGGAAACACCACTGCAGAGCTCCAAGCTGACCAGCCATCTGCATCAAGTCTAACCACTTCGAAACCTGTTTCTCTGGGAGATTCCTGCCATTGGCTACTGAACGGACCAGGGCCTGGATTTTAAGGCCTCATCATGGTGGGGATGGGGCCGTTAAGTGTGGGAAGCCATTATAATTTCCATTGACTTCAGTGGGAATGTAAAATCCCGCTGCCGTACAATTCCACCCAAGACTTTGTATACAAACCTCATCTTGTTGTGCCACCATGTCATGATCAGAGTCATAGCCCTGAATCACTTGTGGATATATTCAACTTTTAATAAGTTGTTTTTTTTTAAAAAAAAGGGCCTACAAACAAAAGCTGGCTGAGACTGTGAAGTAACCACTTGCTGGAAAATTCCTATGTGGCTTACTTGACCAACTAGTTATGAGAGAACAGAATGTTGCACCTAAAAGGGTACTTCAGACAGAGGCACTTCAAAGGAAAAGATATAATGCTAAAACTGAACTGTAACCTCCTTTAGTTGCAGAGATAATGAAAAAATGATTATCATCTCAGCAGAAAGCACCTCCGGTTCAGTTATATCCCAGATTGTGGACATAAACTGAGTTGAAAAGAAAACAAATCTGGGTGAAAGACATGTTTGTTTTTTCCCTTCCCAGAATACACAAGGGAAGGGGTTTTAAAAAGCCACCTATGACCCTAGTTCTGTGTACTAGTTTTGGTGTTGCAGGCCTGGTGTGCGAGGGTGTGCCATGAAGGTCACAGCTGAAGAACATCAACTAGACGTCCCTACGCTTGCAGGTAAAAAAAGTCCTCTCAGATTGCTGGAAGCAAGTCACAAGTAAGCAAAGCCACAGTGGAAAAGCAAACAAGACAACTCCTTTCAGCTAACCTGCAGAACCAAACCCACTGCTCAACTGCCAAAGTTAGCGCTACTGGAATCACCCAACTTAACACGACAACATTTCACCATCCACATCTTATGGACAAGCCAAAGGACTGAGTTGTATACCCTTTTAACTTTTAGTTTTGGACTCAATTTCTCATTTCTAATCTGTATGTATGTGTGTTGCGTTTTTATTATTTTTTTCTCGTGTTTTGTAACTAACAAACTCACTCTTTCTTTGACTCAAGACAACCTGATTAAATTGACTCCTTTTAAAACATAAATACGTTTGGACTGGGAAAAGGTATCCGCGAGGGAAGGGATTCTTTTTAAATTAAGCCTGTTGCGACCGACTGAGGAAGTTGAGTAAAGAAGGGGAGCCAGTTCACCCCTCCTCACACGAGAGCATAACAAATTGGGGTACCTCGGCGGGGGGACCTGTTGTAACAACCATCAACTTTAAGGGAATTCTGCAACTCCTGCTTAAGCCAGCTGAATCCCCCTGAACTGTAACTCCTCTGTGAAGGAATCCCCACTGGACTCTGACTTTCTGGATTCTGGCAACCACGTGAACCAATATCCATATGTATGGTTCTTTTTCTATTCATTTATTCCTTGTTGTAAAAGCTCCTCTTTCCTATCTTCTTATTGTGTGCTTGTGTGTGTGTGTGTGTGTGTGTGTATGAAGTTGCGACCATCGCCCGGGTTTGAATGTATGAATAAACAATACTTAAGACTTAACCCTAAAGAGAGTTTGTGTGAATCACTTTAAGTTGACATCACAAACAGGGTTTGGGGAAACAAGCCACAGCCTATTTCAAAAATTAAAACACATCTGCTTATGAACAGATGGCAAGAAAAGTAAAGATTTGCCTCCCTCCCCTGTCTGTAACAAGACAACTTATGAGGTAACCAGATCCCAACCACTGGGTGGCCATTCTCAGAGTAAGCTTCAACTCCTTACCCGAGATAGCTTATGTCAAACCTGTGCCAAATCAACGTTTCAGTTTAAGACCTTATCTTGGCCACCTTGGAGCCTCTTTAGAATCCAAACTATCCAGGGAAAATCATCCCCATTAACTTTTAACAATGAACAAGATGGAGACTTGGAAAAATTAGAGCTTTTGGTTTCAGGGCTAACCGAGGTTTTAACAGCGTACTAAGTGACATATACTGCTGCATGACCTCTGGGAAAATTAATGTTACAGGTTTGGAGCCTCATTCTTTGAGAAGGAAATTAATCTTGCAGATTTTTTTAAGAAAAGGAAGTACCTTTATTAAACAGTTTCCTGTATTTAATGTTTCCTCTTTAATCTCAAGCAAAGTTTTAAAAATTATGTTTATTATTTTTGTATTATTTTTTATTTCACTTCCTCTACAATGATTTAATTATAATTTATATTTCTTGCTTTTTATTTCTGCTTTGCAGCCCAAGTATCTCTGTGAGGATTCTTTGTTCTGCTACTTGCCCTCCTCACAGATGCCACCATCCCCTGTAGAAGATGTTGAATTCAATCTGATGCCAGAAGATAGAATGCTCTATCTATGCTGACAAACCTGCTAAATGTCGGTGGGCAACTTTACATGAGGTGAATGGTGAAAATAGTTCCTTCACCACTGACAGCAAAATCTGGACCAATAATCAATAATGGGAGGAACTTCCTTAAATTTAATTTAAGCAAAAAAAGATAAGGAGAAAATAATGAGACTATAGATAGAATAGTCTCAAACACCTGATGGTTTCCACTCCAAGGTATTAAGAATTTTAGATGAGAAAATTGCAATTGTGATCTTTCAAAACTCTCTTGTTCCAGGAATTGTCCCCTTGGTATTGTGCTCGTGTCAGGTTATTGATTGAACATCTATGCTGTCATCCTGGTATCCCTGTGAACCATCACAGTGATGTAACCTTCAATGCCATTCTCTTGAGGGGTAACACTCATCCATTTGTGGCAGATTGACTACAGGAATGTGTGGCACAGGAGGATCAGACTACCCAGCAGCCACAGATGCATGATACAGGCAGCCCTGAGGACAGCAGCATGTGTCTCTAGCTGTCCACCTCAGAACATGCCTCTGGTGGGTTGAGGAAACATTGTTAATGAGCGGAGTGCAATGAGACATGGACCACATCAATCCCATGACACTCTTGTGCAGTGTAAGTAGGCAGCCACCCTTGTCTTCGAGTAGAACTTTGGAGGAGCACAGGAACGAGTAAAAATAAAGGCCCAGACAGGAGGTAGCAAGCACAGTGCTAAGAAGGAATAGGTTGATCGTGTGCACTTTGGAGTTCACTGTAATGAAAGAGGCTGTGCATTAACATCCTGCTTTACTACTGATGGAGGTGAGAGGCCATTATGGGGTGCTAATATTTTCACTCAGGTGATGATGATTGACACAATCAAAGAGTACCGTGGTAGGATGGGGAATGGTTTGAAAGAATTATCTTTATTTGAAATTGGGGAAAGGTGGATCAGGCTTGAATATCAAAAGTAGACTTTGTTCCACAGATGAGCTCAGTGATGATTTGTGCCGTGCTGCCTGTTGCACTAAATGCTGTGTGATTATCCTTTGCTCCAGCCTGTGGTGCTGCTAGCCATCTATGCTAATGGAAAACAAGAGTGTGCCCATAATGACGCCAAGCCACAAGTTCAGAAAACCTGCTAGTATCTGACCCTGAGAGGAGCTGTCAAGTGGTGCTGCAGGTATACAGCTAGGCAGGATAGGTACATTGATGATTGTGGCAGGGTTCCTCTCACCACAAACAGGAAAATGTCAAGTTTGTTTCCAATTTCTGTTCCTCTGTTGCCATTGTATGGTCACCTCCGACTCTTCCCTTCCTCAATTTCTTCATTTCCATTTCAGAAGGTAGGCTATCAACCAATGTCTACTATAAACCCGCCAATTCCTATAACTACTTTGATGACATTTTATCTCCCATCTTCTCCACCCTTTTTCATGTAAGTACTCAATTCCATTCTCTTAGTTTCTCCTCTGCCACCATATCCGCAGAGGTGGCAGCATAGTGGTAATGTCACAGGGCTAGTAGCCCAGAGGCCCAGGGTAATGATTTGAGAACATGGATTCAAATCCCAGCACAGCAGCTGGTAGAACTTAAATTCAATTAATAAATGAATCTGGAATCAAAAGCTAGTCTCAGTAAGGTGCCCATATCTATGAAACTTTCATCTATTGTAAAATCCACTGATGCTCTTTATGGAAGGTCTGTGTGATTGACTCTTGACTGCCCTCTCACATGGTCTGGCAAGCCATTCAGTTTGTACCAAACTGCGACAGGAAAGTCGAACAACATGGACTGCTGTGGTTCACAAAGGTGGCTCATCACTCACTCCCAAGGGCACATAGGGATGGGGAACAATTGCTGGCATTACCGACAACACCTGCATCCCATGAAGGAATTTTTAAAAATCTGTTTTGACGATGGCACTTTGCATACCAGTGCTTCAAAATGTCTTCCTTTTTCCACAATAGGGACTCCCTCCCACCATGGTTGACAGGGCCCTCGACCATGTCCTTCTCACTCATGCATTTCTGCTCTCACCCCTTCCTCTCCCTCCTGTAAACCTGATGCTCACCTTTCACCTCACTAATCTCGGTATTCAAAGCATCATCCTCCATCATGTCTGCCATCACCAACAATACATCTTGCCCTCCTCTCCACTTTCAGCTTTCCTAATGGAACATTCCCTCCACGACACCCTGGTTCACTCTTCAATTACCCCCAAAACATCCTCTACTCCATTTCCCATGACACCTTCTAGTGCTAGCACAGGAAATGCGAGTCATGTCTTTTTAGGCTGCCTCCCACCCTGTGCTTTCCCACCATTTAGTGTCCCAAACATTTCTTCCAGGTGAAACAGTGATTTATTTGCGCTTCTTACAATTTAGTATACTGTATTCAATATTCACGATGCAGCCTCCTCTACACTGGGGAGTCCAAATGCAGATTGGGTGACCTCTTTGATAAATATCTCCATTCAGTTCACAACCTTCCAGGCACATGTCATTTTAATTCTGTACCCTGCTCCCACTCGGACCTCCCTGTGCTTGGCCCCTGATTGAGCCTTAAATGGGGTTTGAGGAACAGCAGTTCATCTTTCAATTAGGCACTTTGCAACCTTCTGAGCTCAACAATTCAGATCATAACCTCTGCTCCCGATTTTTCAGGCACTGGGTGCTGCAATGATTCTGCAGTAGCAATTTACACCTCCTCTGGAGCCATCTTCTACATTTAGACTAGTTCTATTATCATCCCCTTTCACCTAGCCACATCATCCCTTTTGTCTTTTAATCTCACCTGTCTTCTATTCTTTCGCATGTCCTTTTGCCTGCTCCCACTTCCCGCCTTTACCATCTTGAAACCTGCTATGCGTCGAACCTTTGCTAATTCTGACAATGGTCATTAACCTAAAAATTTAACTCTGTTTCTCTCTCCACCAATGCTCCCTGACATGCTGAACATTTGGAGAATTTTCTGCTTTTATAAAAGATGCTTCCAGTTTGATAGGACCAGGGGTCATAAGTTTAAACTATGCAAGAGTAAGGATAGGTTAGAAAGATGAGTCGATCTTTCCTTGCTTGTCATTTCCACATGGTGAGACCAAAATTGAACTGAGAAATGGTCAGTCATAGAGTCATAGAGGTCTACAGCACAGAAAAAGGCCCTTCGGCCTATCGAGTCTGCGCTGGTCAAACGAGTACCTAACCATTCTAATCCCATTTTCCAGTACTAGGCCCATAGCCTTGTATGCCATGGCATCGCAAGTGCACATCCAAATACTCCTTAAATGTTATGAGGGTTTCTGCCTCTACCACCCTTTCAGGCAGTGAGTTCCAGGTTCCCACCACCCTCTGGGTGAAAAAATTCTTCACACAACCCCTCTAAACCTCCTGCCCCTTACCTAAATCTATGCCCCCTGGTTATTGATCCCTCCACCAAGGGGAAAAGTTCCTTCCTGTCTATCCTATCTGTGTCCCTTGATTTTATGCACCTCAATCATGTCCCCGCTCAATCTTCTCTGCTCCAGGGAAAATAACCCCAGTCTATCCAATCTCTCCTCATAACTAAAACTCTCCAGCCCAGGCAACATTCTGGTAAATCTCCTCTGCACTCTCTCTAGTGCAATCACATCTTTCCTGTAATGCGGATTCCAGGACTGTATGCAATACTCTAGCTGTGGCCTAACCAGTGTTTTATACAGTTCCAGCATAACCTCCCTGTCTTATATTCTATGCCTTGGCTAATAAAGGCAAGTATCCCAAATACCTTCTTAACCACCATATCTACCTGTCCTGCTACCTTAAGAGACTGGTGGACAGGCACACCGAGGTCCCTCTGATCCTCGGTACTTCCCAGGTTCCTACCATTCATCGTGTATTCCCGTGACTTGTTTGTCCTGCCCCAGTGCATCATCTCACACTTATCCGGATTAAATTCCATTTGCCACTGATCAGCCCAGCTGACCAGCCCGTCTATATCCCCCTGTAATCTAAGGCTATCCTCCTCACTATTTACCACCCCACCAATTTTCGTGTCATCTGCGAACTTACTGATCAACCCTCCTATATTCAAGTCTAAATCATTTATATATACCGCAAACAGCAAGGGACCCAACATTGGTCCCTGTGGAACCCCACTGGACACAGGCATCCAGTCACAAAAACACCCCTCGACCATCACCTTCTGCTTCCTGCCACTTAGCCAATTCTGGATCCAATTTGCCAAATTGCCTTGGATCCCATGGGCTCTTACCTTTCTCATCAGTCTCCCATACTGGACCTTATCAAAAGCCTTGCTGAAGTCCAAGTAGACTACATCAAATGCATTGCCCTCATCTACACACCTGGTCACCTCTTCGAAAAATTCAATCAAATTGGTCAGACATGATTTCCCCTTAACAAAACCATGCTGACTGTCCTTGATTAACCCCTGCCTTTCCAAGTGTAGATTAATTCTGTCCCTCAGAATTACTTAAAATAGTTTCCCCACCACTGAGGTTAGACTGACTGGCCTGTAGTTCTGTGGTTTATCCCTTCCTCCCTTCTTGAATAACAGTACCACATTGGTTGTCCTCCAGTCCTCTGGCACTTCTCCTGTGGCCAGAGAGGTATTGAAAATTATTGCCAGTGCCCCTGCTATATCCTCCCTTGTCTCACTCAACAGCTTGGGATACAGTTCATCCGGGCCTGGAGATTTATCTACTTTTAAGCCTGCCAGACCACTTTGAACCTCCTCCCTTTCTTGCTAATTTCTTTAATTATATCACAGTCCTTCTGTCTGATTTCCATACCCACATCGTCCCTCTCACTTGTGAACATTGACACAAAGTTTTCATTTAGAACCCTACCTACGTCTTCTGGCTCCACACACAAATTATCACTATGGTCCTTAATGGGCCCTACTCTTTCCCTAGTTACCCTCTTACTCTTAATGTATTTGTAAAATAACTTTGGGTTTTCCTTTATTTTACCTGCCAATGTCTTTTCATGCCCCCTTTTTGCTCTCCTAATTTCCTTTTTTAAGTTCCCCCCTACACATTCTATACTCCTCTGGGGTTTCTGCTGTTTTGAGCCTGTGGAATCTGCCATAAGCCTCCCTTTTTCTCTTTATCCAATCCTGTATATCCCTCGACATTCAGGGTTCCCTGGATTTGTTGGTCCCACCCTTTTTCTTTACTGGAACATGTTTGCCCTGTACCCTCCCTATTTCCTTCTTGAATGAGTCCCACTACTTTGACGCAGATTTACCTGAAAAGTAGCTGCTCTCAGTCCACTCTGGCCAAATCATATCTGATCTTATTAAAATCGGCCGTCCCCCAATTTAGAACTCAGATTTCTGGCCCATCCTTGTCCTTTTCCACAACAACCTTGAATCCAATGGAGTTATGATCACTATCTGCAAAACAATCTCCCGCTGATACCTCTACCACTTGCCCGGCTTCATTCCCTAAAATTAAGTCCAGGACCTTGTAGGTCCTTCTACATACTGGCTTAAAAAGCTCTCCTGGATGCATTTTAAGCATTCTGCTCCCTCTAAACCTTTCACACTATGACTAACCCAGTTAATGTTGGGGAAGTTGAAATCCCCCACTATTATTACCCTATTGCTTTTACACTTCTCTGAAGTTTGCCTACATGTCTGTTCTTCTATTTCTCTCTGACTGTTTAGGGGCCTATAATACACTCCCAGCAATGTGATTGCTCCTTTTTTGTTTTCGAGTTCCACTCATATGGCTTCATTTGAGGAGCCTTCTAAGATGTCATCCCTCCTTAATGCTGCAATTGATTCTTTGATCAATATTGCGATAGCCCCATCTCTTTTACCTCCTTCCCTGTCTGGCCTTAAGACCCTATATCTTGGAATATTGAGCTGCCCATCCTGCCTCCCTCTCAACCATGTCTCTGTGACAGCAATGACATCATAATTCCATGTGTTAATTTGTGCCCTCAACTCATCTGCCTTATTCATCAGACTCCTTGCATTAAAATAAATACCATCCAACCTTGCCAAACTCCCTTGTGCCTTAACAGGCCTATAATTTCTATGCCTTCCAGGCTCACTTGCTCTCTCTTCTAATTTTGGCTGTGCATCTCCCCCTGCTGAACCTCCTCTCAGGATCCCACCCCCCTGCCAAGTTAGTTTAACTTGCCCCAATTGGTTTACACAGTGTTGAAGCTCCACATAAGCCTCCTCCCATCCCACTTTGTTGAACCCTATCAACATATCCTTGTCAGGTTATTTTTATAAATATTTAGCTGTATTCCCCATCTCTTTTGCCCTCAATTTGTTACTTTATTTAATCAAGTTATTTTTAGTAACTCATGTAGATTAATGACACTACAGTTACACTACACTCCCTCCCCAGTTTTATTACATACAAGTTTATTTTTATTAATTAAAAAAGCAAAACACTGATGCTGAAAATCTGAAACAACAAACAGAAAATGCTGCAAATACTCAGTGAGTACAACTTCCACAATTTACCCTTTCAGAATCTTTCACACTTTATTGTCATATTCTTTTATCTTATCCAGAAGCTACAGCAAAATTGCCTTTACTTCTTCGAAATTCAGGGTGTGGGTCAATAGCAATGTATTGGATCAAGAGATAGACTGGTGGCTATAGGTTATCAAATGAGTGCAGCGGTGCAGTCTGACTGTACTATTCAGCTCCTAGAATTATTGTGAAATGCAGTTTTGCCTAGAAAGTTGTTTGTCCATAATATTTTAAGTGACCAAAAGACAAAAAACAATTTTTAATGTGACAAATATAATTCAAAACACATGCAACATTGACAAAAAATTTTTGAAATACTAAGTAGAAAATGGAAGAAGAACTTAATTAAAGATTGGAATGTTTAAAGTATGAATGACAAAATTCAGCTTTCCTTTAATCAACTCTATATAGACCTCGGCATAACATGTAATTAATTAAGTTAGCTTAATATCTGTCATAGGGAAAATGCTAGAATCTATTATTAAAGAGTTTATAACAAGGCACTTCGAAAATCTCAATGCCATTAGGCAGAATCAACATGGTTTTGTGAAACAGAAATCATGTTTAACTAATTTATTAGAGTACTTTGAGGAAGGAACAAACAACATGGATAAAGGGGGCCTGTAGATTTGGTGTGTATTTGGATTTCCATAAGGCACTTGACAAGGTTCCTTATCAAAAGTTACTATACAAAATAAGAGCTCATGATGTAAGCGGTAACATATTAGCATGGATAGAGGATTGGTATGCTAACAGGAAACAGAAAATAGGCACAAATGTGTCACTTTCAGGTTGGCAGGATGTGATGAGTGGATTGCCACAGGGATCAGTTCTGGGGCTCAACTATTTACAGTCTATATCAGTGATTGGATGAAGGGACTGAGTGTACGGTTGCTAAATTTGCCAATGACGCAAAGATAAGTAGAGCAGTAAGTTGTGGAGAGGACATAAGGATTCTGCAAAGGGATATAGATAGGTTAAGTGAGTGGGCATAAATCTGGCAGATGGAGTATAATGTGGGAAAATGTGAACTTGTCCACTTTGGCAGGAAGAACAGAAAAGCAACAGATAATTTAAATGGAGAGAGATTGCAGAACTCTGAGGTATAGAGGATGTCCTGGTACATGAATCACAAAAAGTTAGTATGCGGGTACGGTAAGTGATGGAATGTTGTTGTTTATTGCACGGGGAATGTAATATAAAAGGGAAGTTTTGTCATCGTTTAACAACGTTGATGCAACCACCTCCAGAGAACTGTATACAACTTTGGGCTCCTTATTTAAGAAAGGCTATAATTGCATTAGAACCTGTTCAGAGAAGATTCGCTTGACTGATTCCTGGGATGGAGGGGTTACCTTATGAGGAAAGGTTGGACAGGTTGGGCCTGTATCCATTGGAGTTCAGAGGAATGAGAGGCGATCTTATTGAGACATATAGGATCCTGAGGGGACTTGACAAGGCGGATGCTGAAAGAATGTTTCCCCTTCTGAGGAGTCTAGAACTTGGGAGCACAGTTTAAAAATAAGGGACCTCCCATTTAAGATGGGGATAAGGAGAATTTTTTTCTCTGAGGGTCGTAAGCCTGTGGTATTCTCTTCTCCAGAGAGTGGTGGAGGCAGGGTCATTGAATATTTTTAAGGCTGAACTGGATAGATTCTTGACTCACAAGGGAGTCAAAGATTATCCAGGGTAAGCAGGAAAGTGGAGTTGAGGCCACAATCAGATCATGTTGAATGGCGGAGCAGGCTCGAGGGGCTGAATGGCCTATTCCTGCTCCTAACTTGTATGTGTGTGTATGTATGTGAAATCAACCAACTAAATATCAGCTTCAACACAGCAATGCACTGCTTGGGAGGGTGGTGGAGGCGGGTTGCCTCACATCCTTTAAAAAGTACCTGGATGAGCACTTGGCACGTCAGAACATTCAAGGCTATGGGCCAATTGCTGGTAAATGGGATTAGGTAGGTAGGTCAGGTGTTTCTCACGTGTTGGTGCAGACTCGATGGGCCGAAGGGCCTCCTCTGCACAGTGTGATTCTGTGATTCTGAATTTGGTATAAATACTTGAGTGTCTATTTACTTCTACTAATTAGATTCAAAGCAAAACTAGTTCTTCTTTCAATACCATTTGCAGTTGTTGATCCCACAGTATAAAACAATCCAATTTAAAAATACCCATAAACCCAAATTCCTGATAGCTATGATGTAGTAGCAGGATACATAAATCGGGAAGTCATAGGAATGGCAAATAGAACACAGGTGATAGGAGCAGGAGTAGCCCACTCGGCCTGTCGAGTCTGCTCCACCATTCCATATGATCATGGCTGATCTTGGGCTTCAAATTCACATTCCAGACTGCTCCTTATATCCCTTAATTCCCTGAGAAACCAAAAATCTACCCTAGCCTTAAATGTATTCAACAATGGAGCATCTACCTCTGGGGCAAAGAATTCCAAAGATTCACAACCCTTTGAGTGAAGAAATTTCTCATCTCAGTTCTGTATGATTATCCTCTTATCCTGAGACTGTGCCCCATGTTTTAGATTCTCCAGCCAGTGGAAACAATCCTCAGTGTCTACCCTGCTAAGCCATTTCAGTATTGTGTATGTCTCAATGAATTCAGTTGTCATTCTTCTAAACTCCACAGAATATAGACCCAAATTACTCAGCCTCTCATCCCAGGAACTAATGTAGTGAAAATTTGCTGTACTGCCTCCAATGCAAGCATATTCTTCCTTAAATATGGAGACCAAAATTGCACACAGTATTCCAAGTATGGTCTCACCAAAACTCTGTACAACTGTAGCAAGACTTCTTTATTCTTGTACTCCAATCCCTTTGTAATAAAGGCCAACATATAATTTGCTGTCCTAATTGCTTGCTGTACTTGCATACTAACTTTGTGTTCCTTGTTGCACACTCAAGTCTCTCTGAAGATCAACATTTACAAGTTTCACGCCTTTAAAAAAAATGTTTTTCTTTTCTTATGATCAAAGTGAATAACCTCTCACTACCCCACATTTTACTCCATTTGCCATCTTGCTTCCTGTTCACGTAACCTGTTTCTATCTAGCCTCTTTGTGTCCTCCCCACAGCTTACCTTTCCATCTAGCTTTGTATCATCAGCAAACTTAGATACATTACTCTGTCTCTTCATTAATATAGATTGCAAATAGCTGAGGCCCCAGCACTGATCCTTGCAGCAATGCATGAATTACAACCTACCAACTTACAAATGCCCCATTTATGCCTACTCTTTGTTTCCTGTCCTTTAGGGAGAGATGGTGTGTAGTGGTAATGTCACTGGGCCAGTAATGCCCAGGCTAATGCTCCGGGTACATGGGTTCCAACCCCAGCATGGCAGCTGGTGGAATTTAAATTCAGTTAGTAAATCTAGAATATAAAGCAATGAACTGATATTGTAAAGACCAACTGGTTCAATAATGTCCTTTCGGGGAGAGAAATCTGCCATCCTTGCCTAGTCTGGCCTACATGTGACTCCAGACCTGCAGTAGTGTGGTTAACTCTTAACTGCCAGCTGAAGTAATTTCAAGGGTAATTAGGGATGGACAACAGATGCTGGCTTTGGGCAGTAATGCCCACATCACATGAAAGAACAAAGAGGGGGAAAAAATCTCTATGCATGCTAATGTATTACTCCGAACTCTATGAGCACTTATCTTGCATATTAACCTTTTGTGTGGCAGCTTAACGAATGCCTTTTGGACATACAGGTATACTACATCTACTACTTCCCCTTTATCTACCCTACTCGCTACATCCTCAATAAACTCTAATAACTTTGTCAAACTTGATTTCCCTTTCATAATACTATGTTGACTTTGCCTGATCATACTATGATTTTCTAAGTGCATTGTTAAGACTTTCTTCATAGCAGGTTCCAGTACTTTCCCGATGACTAATGTCAGGCTAACTTGCCGTATTTCCATGTTTTCTCTCCTTTCTTGAACGGCAGCATTACATTTTCTAGGCAGTGACATAATGATATTATTACTGAACTAGCATTCCAGAGACCCAGGGTAATTCTCTGGTGACCTGGGTTCAAATCCCACCACAGCAGATGGTGACATTTGAATTCAATAAAAATCTGGAATTAAAAGTCTGTTGATAACCATGAACCATTGTAGGCAGTGATTGAAAATCCATCTGGTTATCTGATGTCCTTTAGGGAAGGAAATCTGCTGTCCTTACCTGATCTGGCCTACACATGACTCCAGACCCACAGCAATGTGGGTGACTCTTAAATGTCCTCTGAACATGGGCAATAAATACTGGCCAAGCCAGCAATGCTCACATCCCCTGAATGAATTTTTTAAAAAATCTCAGGAATTTTGGAAAATTATATCAGCGTAGCCATTGTCTCTGCGTCCATTTCTTTTAGAACCTTGGGTCTAGGCCATCGGGACCTGGGGACCTGTTGGAGTTTAGCCCCTTAAGATCCTCCAGTACTTTTTCTCTGCTGATATTAATTACCTTCATTTCCCCACTCTAATTAGCCCGTAGATTACCCTCTATTTCTGGTATGCATCTTGTGTCTTTTACTGTGAAGGCAGACCCAAAATATTTGATCAATGTCTCTGCCATTTCTTCAATCCCCATAATCATCTCTCCTGTCTTCTTTCAAGGGACCAAAGTTTACTTTACCTACTCTCTTCCCTTTTATATACTTGTAAGAGCTGTTACAATCTGTTTTCATATTCCTGGCCAGTTTGCTCTCAATCTGTTTTTCCCTTTTTATCAACTTTTTGGTGGCCATTTGCTGGCTTCTAAAACACCCCCAACTCCTAAACCTCCTTTTTTAATCTAATATTATCCTCAACTCCCTGAGTAAGTCACAGATGAATTTTTCTTGCTGAGCTTTAGTTTTTAGTGGAATCTATTTTTGTTGAATATTTTGAATTGTTTCTTTAAATGCTTCCTACTCTTCATCTGTGGCCATACCTTTTAGTCTATTTAGAAGTTAACCTTAGCCAGTTCTCCCCTCATACCTGTCTAAGTGGCTTGGTTACGTTTATGATTCTGGTTTGTGATTGGAGTATGTCATTTTCAAAAGAAACCTGGAATTCAATTAGAATTCCCAGTGGATCTTTTGCAACGACATTACAATTACCCCTGCCTCATTACATAATACTAGATGGGCAGGGTTGGCAGTGGGCCATCTCATTAAGGATGGGCAATAAATGCTGGCCTAGCCAGTGATGCCCACATCACATGAATGAATAAAATAAAATAGCTTTAGTCCTAGTTGGTTCCACACATATTGCTCCAGGAATCTGTCACAAAAATATTCTGCAAACTCATCTTCTAGACCACTCTTGACAGTTTAATTGGCCCAGCCTATATGAAGATTAAACTCCCTCACAATTATTACATTGGCTTTGTTTTCTGCTCTAATAATTTCTCATTTAATGCTCTGCCCAACAGTAGAACTACTGTTTGGAGGCCTATGAACTACTGCCACCAACATTTTTTGACTTTTGCTATTCCTAATCTCCAACCAAACTGATTTTACTTTATGATCAGCTGAGGCCAGATCCTTTCTCACTAATGTCCTTATGTTACCCTTTACTACCAGGGCTACCCTTTCTCCTTTACCATTCAATCTTTTTTTTACATGTTGTGTGCCTGGAATATTATTTTCCAAACCTTGGTCACCATGTAACTATGTTTCTGTGATAGCAATTAGATCTAAACCATTTATCTCTATTTGTGGCACCAGTTCATCTATCTTGCTTTGCGCATTTAGATAAAAAGTCTTTAAATTCATGTTTTTGCTACTATTCCCTGCATGGACCTTACTCGCTGATGCAAAATTACTGTTACAATCTCTTCCCCTTCTTGTCCCACTCAGCCCATCTTTACCTGCATCAATACACTGTTCTGTTTATTTGATATTTCTCTTTGGATTTTTAAATAACCCTTCGCTCAACCCCTCTCTCTCTTTTCCCCACACCCACTGCCTCCACCCCCAACCCCACCCAACCTTTAGTTTAAAACCCTAAGCATAGCCCTAGCCAAATGATTTACCAGGACACTGGTCCCAGCTCAGCTTAAGTGAAGCCCATCCCAATGGAAAAGCTCTCTCTTTCCTGAGAACTGCCAGTGCCCCATAAATCAAAACCCCTTCTTCCCACACCATTCTTTGAGCCATGTGTTTTTGTCTAATCTGCTTGACATGCCAGTTCATGCATGGCTCAGGTAACAATGCAGATTGCCTTTGATGGTCTGTATTTCAATTTTGACTTGAGCTCCTCAAACTCTTTCAGAAGAACATCATTCCTAGTTCTACCCATGTCGTTGATTCCTACATGGGCCACGACAACTGGATCACCCCCCTTCCCACTCCAAATTCGTCTCCAGCTGTGAGGCGATGTCCCTAACCCTGGCACCAGGCTGGCAATACATTTTTTGGAGCTACCGGCTGTGGCTGCAGAGAACCGTATCTATCCCCCTGACTATACTGTCTCCTATCCAGGGCAGTTTTCTGAAGTATTGGCCCAAAGTTTTGGATCAGAGTCGGAACTCCTGTGTCCAACACTGATCAGACAGAAAAGCACCCACTTACCTGGATACGTTGAAAAAGCTCCGACTTCCAATCCACGACGCAGAGGAACTCCCTCAGCACAGATCTCCTCACAGAGAGCAGTGAAGAGAATCTATGCAGAAGACACACTCCCTTTTTATGGCACTAGCTGCCATAAGATAAGTTTAAGGCTCAAATTTTCATCCCCGGGTCGGGTTCACAGAGTTGGGAGATTTCCATCATGGGGTTTTCAGTCATGGAGGGGTCAGGCTGAAAAACAAGTTGGGCCGGGTGACCATGAAATGAATGCACAGGCTGTTGGGTTTTGAGGTGGACTGAGCGCAAGGCCTCCCCCTGTGCTCTAGCACTGTGTTCAAGTAAATAAGAAAAGAATAAAATGAAAAACATCCCTCCAGCCATCACCCCCTCACCCCTTGTACATTCCCTAGGCCCAATACGTACGGGCCTATGCCAACTCATACCACCCACCCACACCCCATGGTCCCTCACACACCTATGCCAACTTAGTGCTCCTCTATCCACCCCCAATGGGCCTACACACCTCTATGCCAACTTAGTGCCTCTCTACATGCCACACTTTTCCCTTACCCATGCCATGCCAACTCACCTAGTATACTTGGACAGTTCCTTGACAGCCTTGACAGTTTTTACATTTCCTGAACAGTTTCGACAGGTTTGACAGCTGGACATATCTTTAACAATTCATTGACAGTTGGATAGTTCCTTAACAGCTGTATGACTCTTTAACAGTTCATTGACAGCTGGGCAGCCCCTTGACAGTTGGACAGTTCTATAACAGTTCCTTTACAGCTGGGCAGCCCCTTGACAGTTGGACAGCTCCAAAACAGTTCCTTTACAGCTGGACAATTCCTTGAAAGCGGACAGCTCTTTAATAGTTCCTTGACAGCTAACAGCTATTTAACAGTTCCTTGATAGCTGGGCAGTTCTTTAACAGTTGCTTGATAGCTAGACAGTTCTTTAACAGTTCCTTGACAGCTGGACAGGTATTTAACAGTTCAATGATAGTTGGACAGTTCTTTGAGAGCTGGAAAGCTTTTTAAGAGTTCTTTGACAGTGGGACAGCTCTTTGACAGCTGGACAGCTCTTTAACAGTTGCTGGACAGCTCCTTGATAGCTGGACATCTCTTTAACAGCTCTCTCACAGTTGGATAGCTCCTTAACAGTTCCTTGACAGCTTGTCAGCTCTATAACAGTTCCTTGACAGCTGGAGAGTTCCTTGACAACTGGACACTCTTCAGCTCTTTAACAGTTCCCTGACAGCTGGACAGTTCTTTAATAGCTGGACAACTCTTTAACAGTTCCTTGACAGCTGGTCAGTTCCTTGAGAACTGGACAGCTCTTTAACAGCTGCACAACTCTTTAACCATTCCCTGACAGCTGGACAGCTCCATTGGGTTTGTGCATAAAAAGTGAGTAATCATTTTTCCTTTTAATAATCCCAAAGGGTGCCTTACCTCTCCCAAAAGATGCCTTACATCTCCCAAAGGTGTCCTAGGACCCTATGCAAAAGGGTACCTTACCTCTCCAAAGTGGTACCCTGGCTATCTAAACACATCCACCAATTTCAGACCTCCTCTTGCCTGTTCTAATGTGCACATTCTATATTCCACACTCCTGTTCTTCACAAATCCCACTTCAGTAGAAGCAGCTGGTGATCTACATGGCCAGCTGCCTCAGTGAATTGCACATGACTCCAGTCCCACACCTGTGAAGATGGGAAAGGCTAGGTTGGCTGGTGGGACTTAGCATATCCGGTGTTTACTAGGATTTTTACCCCAATGGCAAACCTTTCTGTTATGGTGGTAATCTGGACCCAAATGTCAATGTGAATGTTAGTCAATGGGTGATTGTTAGGGAATGGATAGCGTGGATAGATGGAAGAGATAAGTGGATAAGAGGGTAGGGTGGCAGGTAGGTGAGGTGGTCAGGGGTAGGATGGCAGGTGCGTAGGGTGGCAGGTGGGTGGTGGTGTGTTTCTGTGTCTGCTTTACACAAACTCACCAATCTCAGGACTGATAACCAATATGTAAGTTCAGTTGTGATATATTACAGAAAGGCTCAACAGACAGATCTACTTTAGTGATTCAGCAACCATTATTCACGGGGACAGAACAGCTGCAATTCCTACACACAGTACTAGCTGCAGGTTGCATGCTGCTTCACATCCTGGTTGCTTGCACATTTGCATATTCCCTTAAAGTGATATCATAACAGGTAGGGTGGCAGGGTGACAGGCAGGTAGGGTGGCAGGAAGGTAGGGTGGCAGGTCTGTGAGGTTGGTGAATGGGTAAATGGATTGGGCAGTAGCTGGGTTGGGTCAGGAGGGGTTGTCAGATTGGGGCCTACTCAGGTCAGGTCAGGAGATAGTCAGGTCAGGACGGGGGTGGTGGGGGAGTCAAGGATCATGGGGGTAGTTGGGCAGGCCACAGGATAGAGTCAGGGGTGTCAGTTGTATAGTCACCCGGGAGTCAAGCCTGGTTTTTCTCTGTCTACCATTTCTTGGGTAACCATCGAGATAAGTCAGTCAAAACTGTCTGAAGGCTCCAATTCTAACTCAGAGTTATCGACCTTTCTGGAGGGTCATGGGACACGGGAATTGCCCGGGCAATTTCCATGGAGTCAAGGCATCAGGACCTCCGTGGGATCATAAGACCATAAGACATAGGAGCAGAAATTAGGCCATTTGGCCCATCGAGTCTGCTCCGCCATACAATCATGGTTGATAAGTTTCTCAACCCCATTCTCCCGCCTTCTCCCCATAACCTTTGATCCCCTTACCAATCAAGAACCTATCTATCTCGGTCTTAAATACACTCAATGACCTGGCCTCCACAGCCTTCTGTGGCAATGAATTCCATAGATTCACCACTCTCTGGCTAAAGAAGTTTCTCCTCATCTCTGTTCTAAAAGGTCTTCCCTTTACTCTGAGGCTGTGCCCTCAGGTCCTAGTCTCTCCTACTAATGGAAACATCTTCCCCACATCCACTCTATCCAGGCCTTTCGGTATTCTGTAAGTTTCAATCAGATCCCCCCTCATCCTTCTAAACTCCATCCAGTATAGGATCCTGGCATCTTGGATTGTAAGTCCAGTCTCTGACAACCTGAAGACTGGTAGATCTGGACCATTTGCCCAGAATTTGCTGGAATGGCTCATCCTACAGTGTATCCCATTATTTAAACCTCAGTTCGAAAAACCTTGAGCCATAAATTGCTGGAAGTGTGAGCTAATAATTAAGTCAATGGGGCATCTGAAACTTTGATAAATGATGGGACCAACAGTTTATCTCCTTACCCATTGAGATTTAAAGATATAGACAGAGAGGAGCAAGAGGAAAGGAAATCGGGTGAATTAGAGTCAAATCAGGGACAGACAGTGAGATGAGAAGGAAAGAAAGATTTGATTAAGAGGAAGAGGAAAAAAGAGACAGATGGGATAATTTACATGTTTAAAAATCTGACAATAAAGGAACATCTTTGTAGTGATTGTAAGTAAAACCTTTTACACTGTTTTAAGGGTCAAGTGATTGTACTGACGAATCAACCTTAAGTATGAGTAATCTTAGGGGCGGAGTTTTCTAGTCATGGACCTGGTTCAAGCATGTAGCTTGTTCTAGAGCTCTGTAAATAAAGTTAATAAAGTTTCTAACAAGAAACCTGTCTGGTACACTGAGTTTATTACAGTTAGTGATGAGGATAAATAACTCCGACACTGCACCTCGCCTCCTAAATGTGAGTATATCAATTTTTAAGGAAAGAAAGAAAAGTATACTCACCTATCATGCCACTTTTTGCAGAATCAACCCGTATGACTCATCCATGGCTGACTGGAGCCAGTACATAGAGCGCCTACGTTTTCACTTTGTTGCGAATGAAATAACAGCAGAGGAGAAGTGGAAAGTAATTCTTCCAAGCATCTGCAGGAGCAAGACATATAACCTCATCCATAGTCTGATGGCCCTGAACACACCCAATTCCAAATCTTTTAATGAGCTAGTAGACCTCGTGAAGACACATTTTCAGCCTAAGCCATTGTTGATCAAGCAAAGATTTAAGTTCAACTCAAGAGTAGGACCCCAGGTAAGTCAATCACAATGTGCACCGCAAAGTTAAAACAGTTAACGGAGCACTGTGACTTTGAGGATATTCTAAATGATGTTGCGAGACCGGTTGGTTTGTAGCATACACGACGATGCCATTTAGTGCCGCTTACTTGCAGAAGTTAACATTGATTTGAAGCATGCCATGGAGATAATGCTAGCAATGGAGAGTGCTGAGAGGGACTCACAGGCTCTGCAGTGTGTGCAACATGGCGCCGTTCTTCAGTTGGGGCGGGAACCTGCTGCGGGAGTGGCACGAAAACCAGGGAGACAACTTCATGGTGGGAAACAGTCCCTACTGCTTGAAAAACAAAAAGAAATACTGGGAGAATCTCACCAGAGATTCAGAAATTAAAGTGGTACCGATGTGGGGGTAACCATGTACCGGAAACCTGCAGATTTAAAGAGGCAGAATGCCCCTACTGTCACAAAAAAGAGCATGTTATAAAGCAATACAGGGTGAAATCAAGACAGCCAATCAGACAGTAAACCAAGATGATTGAAGTGCCACAATATAACTGAACCAGAAGCTGCTGGCACTGATAACCACTCCCTATACAATGTCAAAGCAGTGAAAACTGAACCAATCACCGCCACACTTCAAGCAAATAGGAAGCCTGTAGTCATGGAAGTAGACACGGGAGCATTGACCACATTGATGGGAGATCAAACATTTAAATACCTAAGTGAAGGTACCCAGCCACTGAATCTGGAGCAAACCACAGTTCAACTGAAGATGTATGCTGGAGAGTCAATACAGGTAAAAGGCATCGCCTCCATACCTGTATCCTAAAGGTAACAGACAGCCCAGCTTCCAGCAATTGTAACTAAACACCTAGCCTTCTGGACTGTGATTGGTTAAAAGAAATTAAATTTAAGTGGTCAGAAATTTTTCAAGTTAGAACAGGAGGAATTCGTGAGCTGTTAAAAAAGTATGACAGATTATTCTAAGATGAGTTGGGAAAGATAAAAGGCCTATAAGCAAAAATATATGTAGATTTGGAGGCAACACCCCAGTTCTTTAAGGCCAGACCTGTGCCTTACGCCCTGAAGGAGAAGGTGGATGAGGAATTGTGCCCCTTAGAGAAGTTAGGAATAATCCAGCCAGTCCAATTTTCAGAATGGGCAGCACCCATAGTCCCAGAAATGAAACCGAATCAAATCATTCACATTTGGGGAGACTACAAATTAACTGTGAACAAGGCTGCTAAATTAGATAAATATCCTATCCCAAGGATTGAAGATCCGCACACTAAGCTTGCAGGAGGAAGACCCTACACCAAACTGGACATGAGCCATGCAGACCAACAGCTAGAGCTGGAAAGCACATTTAGTGGGTATGTCACCATCAACATGAATAAGGGCCGGTACAAATATACATGCCCTTTCTTTGGTGTATCATCTGCCTGTGCGATTTTCCAAAGGACCATGGAAAGCTGACTACAAGGACTTCCCTGAGTAATAGTGTACCTGGACGACGCCCTGATCACAGGATCAACAGAAATAAAAAAAGTTGGTCGACTGTGAAATCAAAATGAAGGACGAGACAAACTCTGCAGCAACCACAAGAAAAAAAGACAAATCAAACCCGAAAGACCGATAGACTATGTCTCAAGAGCCCTCTCTGCAGCCGATAAGGGTAACTCACAACTGGAAAAAGAAGGCTTATCCATAAAATTTGGAGTCAAGAAATTCCATCAATATTTGCATGCTTGACATTTTACTATAATGTCAGCTCACAAGCCATTGTTGGGTTTATTATAGCAATGTGGTTGACTCTTAAATGCCTTCTGAAATGGCCTAGCAGCCACTCAGTTGTAACAAACCACTACAAAGACACAAAAAAAGAATGAAACCGGATGGACTACCCGGCATCGACCTAGGCACTGAAAACGACAACAGCAATCGCAGCCCTGACGACTCTAAAGTCCTCCTTTCTAACATCTGGGGGCTAATGCCAAAATTGGGAGAGCTGTCCCACAGACTAATCAAGCAACAGCCTGACATAGTCATCCTCACGGAATCATGCCTTACAGATAATGTCCCAGACTCCACCATCACTATCCCTGGGCATATCCTGTCCCACCAGCAGGACACACCCAGTGGAGGTGCCGGCACAGTGGTATACAGTCGGGAGGCAGTTGCCCTGGGAGTCCTCAACATTGACTCTGGACCCCATGAAGTCTCATGGCAACAGATCAAACATGGGCAAGGAAACCTCCTCCTGATTACCACGTACCGCCCCCCCTCAGCTGATGGATCGGTGCTTCTCCATGTTGAACATCACTTGGAGGAAGCACCGAGGGAGGCAAGGGCGCAAAATGTTCTTTGGGTGGGAGACTTCAATCTAGCAACTCAAGATTGGGCATCCATGAGGCGCTGTGGGCCATCAGCAGCAGCAGAATTGTACACGAACACAATCTGTAACCTCATGGCCTGGCATATCCCCCACTCTACCATTACCATCAAGCCAGGGGATGAACCCTGGTTCATTGAAGAGTGTAGAAGGGCATGCCAGGAGCAGCACCAGGCATACCTAAAAATGAGGTATCAACCTGGTGAAGCTATAAAACAGGGCTATTTGCATGCCAAACAGCATAAGCCGCAAGTGATAGACAGAGCGAAGCGATCCCACAACTGACGGATCAGATCTAAGCTCTGCAGTCCTGCCACATCCAGTTGTGAATGGTGGTGGACAATTAAACAACTCACTGGAGGAGGTGGCTCCACAAATATCCCCATTCTCAATGATGGAGGAGCCCAGCACAGCAGTGCAAAAGATAAGGCTGAAGCATTCGGTACAATGTTCAGCCAGAAGTGCCAAGTGGATGATCCATCTCGGCCTCCTCTAGAGATCCCCAGCATCACAGCTGCCAGTCTTCAGCCAATTTGATTCATTCCACGGGATATCAAGAAATGGCTGAAGGCACTGGATACTGGAAAGACTATGGGTCCTGACAACATTCCAGCAATAGTACTGAAGACTCGTGCTCCAGCACTTGCCGCACCCCTAGCCAAGCTGTTCCAATATAGCTACAACACTGGCATCTACCCAGCTATGTGGAAAATTTCCCAGGTATGTCCTGTACACAAAAAGCAGGACAAATCCAACCTGGCCAATTACCGCCCCATCAGTCTACTCTCCATCATCAGTAAAGTAATGGAAAGGGTCATCAACAGTGTTATCAAGCAGCACTTGCTTCTCAATAACCTGCTCACTGATGCCCAGTTTGGGTTCCACCAGGGCCACTCAGCTCCTGAACTCATTACAGCCTTGGTTCAAACATGGACAAAAGAGCTGAACTCCTGAGGTGAGGTGAGAGCGACTGCCCATGACATCAAGGCAACATTTGACCGAGTTTGGCATCAAGGAGCCCTAGCAAAACTGGTGTCAATGGGAATCAGGGGGAAAATTCTCCGCTGGTTGGAGTCATACCTAGCATAAAGGAAGATGGTTGTGGTTGTTGGAGGTCAGTTATCTCAGCTCCAGAACAACACTGCAGGAGTTCCTCAGGGGAGTGTCCCAGGCCCAATTATCTTCAGCTGCTTCATCAATGACCTTCCTTCCATCATAAGGTCAGAAGCGGGGATGTTCGCTGATAATTGCACAATGTTCAGCACCATTGGTGACTCCTCAGATACTGAAGCAGTCCATGTCCAAATGCAGTAAGACCTGGACAATATCCAGGCTTGGGCTGACAAGTGGCAAGTAACATTCATGCCATACAAGTGTCAGGCAATGACTATCTCCAACAAGAGAGAATCCAACCATCGCCCCTTGACGTTCAATGGCATTACCATCACTGAATCCCCCACTATCAACATCCTGGAGATTACCATTGACCAGAAACTGAACTGGACTAGCCATATAAATACTGTGGCTACAAGAGCAGGTCAGAGGCTAGGAATCCTGTGACGAGTAACTCACCTCCTGATCTCCCAAAGCCTGTCCACCATCTACAAGGCACAAGGCAGGGGTGTGATGGAATACTCCCCACTTGCCTGGATGAGTGCAGCTCCTACAACACTGAAGAAGCTGGACACCATCAATGACAAAGCAGTTTGCTCGATTGGCACCACATCCACAAACATTCACTCCCTCCACCACAGACGCACAGTAGCAGCAGTGTGTACCATCTACAAGATGCACTGCAGGAATTCACCAAGGCTCCTTAGACAGCACCTTCCAAACCCATGACCTTTACCATCTAGAAGGACAAGGGCAGCAGATAGATGGGAACACCACCACCTGGAAGTTCCCCTCCAAGTCATTCACCATCCTGACTTGGAAATATATCACCATTCCTTCACTGTCACTGGGTCAAAAACCTGGAACTCCCTTCCTAACAGCACTGTGGATGTACCTACACCAATTTCCTACACAAAATTCAAGAGCTCTGTAAATAAAGTTAACTGTTTCTAACAAGAAACAGGTCTGGCACACAGAGTTTATTACAATCTTACAAACAATGACGATAGTATGATAGAGTTTGATAATAAGTTTGAGATGGAGGAAAGTCACACACTAACCAAGGCTTTAAAGTTAAGCAAAGTTGACGTCAAAGGAATGAGGCATAAGCTGAACATAATTAAGTGAGCTGAGCAGTTAACAAGTAAAACTACAGAAACACAGTAGAAGATGTTCAAAGAAATAATTGGTACACCAAAAACCAAAATGCGTCTGTAAGGAATAAAAAATTCACATGTACATCTTGGCATCAATGGTCAAGGTGGGATGCAATATAAATCTAATTCTTACACAAATTTCAAGACAAGTGGTAATCCAGACTTAGGGGAGGAATGTAACAAAGGAACGGAAATAAAATATTAAGGGCTGCAAAAAGAAATCCAAAAGAAAAACCGGCAAGCAATTTAAATATAGGAACAGGAGTAGACCATTCAGTCACTGGAGCTTGTTCAACATTCAATTAGATCATGGATAAAGACTAATAGTTTTTTATTCATTCGCGGGATGTAGGCTTCGCTAGCTGGGCCAGCATTTATTGCCTATCCCTAATTGCCATTGCGAAGGTGGTGGTGAACTGCTTTCTTGAACCGCTAAAGTCCATGTGGTGTAGGTACACCCACAGTGCTGTTAGGAAGGGAGTTCTAGGATTTTGACCCAGCAACAGTGAAGGAACGACGATATATTTCCAAGTCAGGATGGTGAGTGGCTTGGAGGGGAACTTCCAGGTGGTAGTGCTCCCATGTGTCTGCTGCCCTTGTCCTTTCAGATGGTTGTGGTCATGGGTTTGGAAGGTGCTGTCGAAGGAGCCTTGGTGAATTCCTGCAGTGCATCTTATACATGGTACACACTGCTGCCACTGTGCGTCAGTGGTGGAGGGAATGACTGTTTGTGGATGTGGTGACAAGCAAGTGGGCTGTTTTGCCCTGGATAGTGTAAAACTTCTTGAGTGGGAGCTGCTTCATCCAGACAAGTGGGGAGTATTCCATCACACTCCTGCCTTGTGCCTTGTAGATGGTGGATAGGCTTTGGGGAGTCAGGAGGTGAATTACTCGTCGCAGGATTCCTAGCCTCTGACCTTCTCTTGCAGCCACAGTATTTATATGGCTAGTCCAGTTCAGTTTCTGGTCAATGCTAACCGGCAGGTTGTTGATAGTGGGGAATTCAGCGATGGTAATGCCATTGAACATCAGGGGGTGATGGTTGGATTTTCTCTTGTTGGAGATGGTCATTGCCTGACACTTGTGTGGCACGAATGATGTTACTTGCCACTTGTTAGCCCAAGCCTGGATATTGTCCAGGTCTTGCTGCATTTGGACATGGACTGCTTCAGTATCTGAGGAGTTGTAAATGGTGCTGAATATTGTGCAATCATCAGCGAACATCTCCATTTCTGACCTTATGATGGAAGGAAGGTCATCAATGAAGTAGTTGAGGATGATTGGGCCCAGGACACTAACTTGCAATCGTAATTCTAGTCGACCTGTGCACAGTCCCTTCTTATTCAGTGAAATCAGTTCTTCTACATGTGAGCATTTATACTTTTGATATTTTCTCACCTTTTGTATAATTACTCTAAATTAAATTATGTTGTGATCACTGTTAACTAGATGATCGCAAATTGTATTCCACTCCACTTGCTGTATATCATTTCCCAGAACCAGATTCAAAACTGCTTCCTTCCTTGTTGAGCCGGAGACATGCTGATTGAAAATGAGGTCCTGTACATGGGCAATGAGAAGAGGTTAATTATTAATCTTTTTATGTGGGGACCTTTCGGGAACAGTGACCATAACATGATAGAATTCTTCATTAGGGTGCAAAGTGAAGTAGTCCAACCTGAAACTAGGGGTCCTAAATCTTAACAAAAGAAACTATAAAGGCATGAGGCATGAGTTGGCTGAGATAGGTTGGTGAACTTCATTAAAAGACATGATGGTGGATAGGAAACAGCTAATGTTTAAGGAACAAATGTATGCATTGCAACAGTTATATATTCCTTCCTGGTGCAAAACACAACAGGAAAAGTGGCCCAACCATGGCTAACAAAAGAAATTAAGGATAGCATTAGATCTAAAGAGGAATCATAGAAAGTTGCTGGATAAAGTAGTAAGCTTGAGGATTGGGAGCTGTTTAGAATTCAGCAAAAGAGAGCCAAGAGATTGATTAAGAGGGGAAAGATAGAACATGAGAGTAAGCTTGCAAGGAACATAAAAGTGGACTGTAAAAGCTCCTCTAAGTATGTAAAAAGAAATAAGATTAGTGAAGACAAATGTAGGTCCCTTACAGCCCAAAACAGGAGAATTTATAATAGAGAACAAGGAAATGGCAGAGCAATTAAACAATTACTTTAGTTCTGTCTTCATGGAGGAAGACCCACATAACTTCCCAGAAATACTAGGGAACCAAAGGTCTAGTGAGAAGGGGGAATTGAAGGATATTAGTGTGACTAAAACAATAGTGCTAGAGAAATTAATGGACCTGAAAGCTGATACACTCCAGGGTGCCAAAGGAGGTGGCCATGAAAACAGTGGATGTGTTGGTTGTCATCTTCCAAAATTCTGTAGGCTCTGGAACAGTCCTGGCAGGTTGGAGGGTGGTAAATGTAACTCCACTCTTTAAAAATAAGGGAGGGAGAAAACAGCGAATTACAGACTGGTTAGCCTAAAGGCTAGAGTCTATTATAAAGGACGTGATAACAGGACACTTAGAAAATGTCAACAGGATTAGACAAAGTCACCATGGATTTATGAAAGGGAAATCATGTTTGACAAATCTACTGGAGTGTTTTGAGTACGCAACTAACAGAATAGATAAGGGAGAACCAGCGGATGTGGTGTATTATTTGGATTTTCAGAAAGCTTATGATAAAGTCTCACATAAGAGTATAGTGTGTAAAATTAAAGCACATGGGATTGGGGGTAATATAGTGGCATGGATTGAGAATTAGTTAGCAGATAGGAAACAGAGAGTAGGAATATATGGGTCTTTTTCGGAGAGCCAGGCGGTGACTAGTGGGGTACTCCAGGGATCAATGCTTGGGCCCCAGCTATTCACAATATATATCAATGATTTGGATGAGGGAACCAAATGTAACATTTCCAAGTTTGCTGGCGACATGAAACTTGGTGGGAATGTGAGCAATGAGGAGTGTGTTAAGAGGCTTCAAGGTGATTTAGACAGATTGAGTGAGTGGGCGGATATATGGCAGATGCAGTATAACTTGGATAAGTGTGAACTTATCCACTTTGGTAGGATAAACAGGATGGCAGAGTATTATTTAAATGGTGATAAATTGGGAAATGTTAATGTATAAAAGGGGCTTGGGTATCCTTGTACACCAATCACTGAAAGCAAGCATTCAGGTGCAGCAAGCAGTTAAGAAGACAAATGGTATGTTGGCCTTCATTGCGAGAGGACTTGAGTACAGGAACAAGGATGTCTTATTTCAGCTTGGTGAGACCACATCTAAGGTACTGTGTGCAGTTTTGGTCTCCTTACCTAAGAAAGGATATACTTGCCATAAAAGGGGATGCAGCAAAGGTTCACCAGACTGATTCCTGGGCTGGCAGGATTGTTATATGAGGAGAGATTGGGCTGACTAGGCCTGTATTCACTGGAGTTTAGAAGAATGAGAGGGGATCTCATTGAAACGTATAACAATCTGACAGGAATGGACAGATTAGATGCAGGGATGGTGTTTTCTCTGGCTGGGGCGTCTAGAACAAGGGGTCACAGTCTCAAGATACGGGATAGACCATTTATTACTGAGGTGAAGAGGAGCTTCTTTACTCAGAGGGTGGTGAGCCTGTGGAATCCCCTACCATAGAAGGCTGTAGAGGCCTAGCCACTGAATATATTTAAGAAGGAAATATATTTCTGGACTCTAAAGGCGTCAAGGGGCATGGGGAGAGCGTGGGAGTATGGCATTGAGATAGAGGGCCAGTCGTGATCATATTAAATGGCAGAGCAGGCTCGAGGGGCTGATTGACCTACCCCTGCTCCTATTTTCTATGTTTCTATGGGTAAAATTTTTAGTTCGGTGGGCGGGCATGTGTCCGACCCGACCAAGCATAAAATGACGCACGGTGACATTGGGTGTGCATCCTGTTGTCTTCATGCACTCACGCAATATTTCATTCGGTGGGCACACACCAGAGTCAGCAACGTGCCCGCCAGCAATTAAAAGATCTATTAAGACCATTAAAAAGTTAATGAAAAGAAATTTTTCGCGGCCCGTCCAACCTAATGGTTGGCGGGCAAGCGAAAAGGCCAAGCGGCCTTTGCATTTTATTGGAAACCTCATCCACAAACTGGATGAGGTTTCCAAAAGCAAATAAAAATAAAACAAAAACCTTAATTTTTCACTAATAACATGTCACATGAGAGGACATGTTTCATTACATTTTTATTTTATTTATTAGGGAACGAGCTTCCCGACCGCCCCCACCAAGCCCGCCCGACAAGGGCAAAATTCTGCCCTATGTTTCTTCCCCTTCCCTACACATAGCAAGATATTTTGCCTGCCTATTTTAGCATTACAAAGTGATTAAGTTGTTTATGTAAGGAAGTCACTAAAAGTCAGTGCACCTTTATGAAAACTAATTCAAAAAGTTAATAGATCTCAATCCTGACCTTGTTTGAACCATTGTCTCTGTTAATGTAATAGATCGTAATCGCATGTAGCAATTTATGCCCACACCTCACTATCCTTATTAGTTACACTGTGTAAATTATGCACATACAATTTAATACCTCCTTCATCACTTGGGCTTTTCTCCCAATCTTTTCCCTGGAAATTTGAGGATATTTCTAATTTTATTGCTGTTTATCTCTCTGTCATCAGATCTTTTTTTCTGTTCCTTTCCTCTATTTTCTGGTTCCTCTCCCCCTGTTAGATTAGTTTAAACCCTCCCCAGCAGTAATTGTTAACCTCTCTGTAAGAACATTGGCCCTGACTCTGTTCAGGTGTAACCCATCCATTTTGTACAGGTCCCCCTTCCCCCAGTACCGATCTCAATGCCCCAAGAACTGAAACTCTCTGTCATCCACCACTTCTCCAGCCACACACTTACCTGCACTATCTTCCTGTTTCTATACTCAGTAACACATGGCACTGGGAGTAATTCTCAGATTACTACCTTTGAAATCCCGTTCTTCATTCTTCTCCTAGTTCCTGAAGCTCTGCCTGAAGAATCTCAATACTTTTTGCTGCTTCTGGCTCTTCCCCTTCCCCCTTGCGAAATGTCCTGTACCCGCTCGATGATACCCTTTACCCTGGCACCAGAGAGACAATATACCATTTGGAAATCATGGGCAGAATTTTGCCCTCGGATGGCGTGCGGGCCCCACCGGCTCGGCAGCGGGCGGACAGCTGACCCCTGCCACTGAAACAGGGCCTGCCGCCATTTTGAGCGGCGGCCTGCCCGACAGGAAGCGCTATGCGCTCCCTGTGCGGTGGGGGGGGGGGGGGGAGGTATTCCCCATCTGTCAAAGTGCGCTCTTTCGCGCATGCGCACGAAAGAGCGCACTGCTCCCTGAGACATTAAAAAATAGAAAAATGAAAATATTATTAACATGTCCCCCTCATGTGACAATATCACACGAGATGGGACGTGTTAATAAATATCACATAACATTTATTGAAGTTTTTAAAAAGGAACATGAAACCTCATCCCGCCAGTGGATGAGGTTTCATGTATTATCAGGAGCCCACTGGGACTCCTGGCCTGCCCGCCAACCTTAAGGTTGGACGGGCAGGGCCTTTAGTTGGGTTAATTATCTTGTCAATGGCCTCAATTGGCCATTGACAGGTTGGCGGGCGGACAGCTGATCGCGCTGTCCGCCCGCCTTCCTGAAAATTTAAAGGGACCGGGATGACTTCGGGGGTACCTCCTGACGTCATCCCGCGTCATTTTCCCATCGGCAAGTGGGCCTCGCCCCCAAATCGCTGACGGGGAAATTCTGACCCATGTTTGTGATTACAGAAATGCCTGTCCGTATCCCTCGCTACCGAATCCTCTATGTTTACTGCATTTCGACTCTTTATTTCACCCCAGTGTACAGTCCAATCTCGCAGGGTGCTGGGGTGGTGGGGGAGGGTGTTTGATTCTGATTGGATTCCTCCAAGGAGTCATCACACTCTCTGATGTTCAAGACTGAAAGCCGATTAGTGAGAGCCACTGTCTTGGGGGATTCCTACAGTCCCGGTAACTTCTTCCTACCCTGTCTGGTCACCAATTCCCTCAGCTCCTGCACCTTCTGTGACTGTGGGGTGACCGCCTCCCTGGAACATACATTTGAGGAAACTCTCAGACTCCCACATGCAGTGATTCCAGACACTCCACAAAGCTTCAAAACTGAGAGTTTGAGCTTGAGTAACTGATGGCACTTCCTGCACACCTATTTATCGCAGAGTCATGAACATGGAGCTCCCCCTATTACAGGATGAGCATGGAGCAGGTCCCCATGGGTTGTCATAGTCAATCCACTGACCCATAAATCACTGAGACTCTGACCATTAAAACACTTAACACTGACTCTAAAGATCTAACTGACTGAAGTCTAAGACACTGAGATACTGACCTATAAAACTCTAAGAAACTGACCTCTTAAAGACCGAGATAGTAAGAACATCAACAACAACTTATGTTTATAGAGCATCTTTAACATACTGACATTTCCCAAGGCGCTTCACAGGAGCATTATAAACAAATTACGACACTGAACTACATGAGGAGACATTTTGATCAAATGACCAAAAGCCTGGTAAAAAGGTTTTTAAGAGGTGTCTTAGAGGAGGCAGGCAGGTAGAGAGGTGTAGGGTGGAAATTCCAGAGCTTAGGCAACTGAAGGCATGGCTGCCAATGGTGAAGCAATTATAATTGGGGATGCACAAGAGACAAGAATCAGAGGAACACAGATACCTTAGAGTGTGGTGGAGCTGTAGGAGATTACTGAGATAGGGAGGGGTGAGGCCATGGAGGGATACGAATACAATGATAAGAATTTTAAAATCAAGGTGCTGCTTGACTGGGAGCCAGTGAAGGTCAGTGAGCACAGGGGGTGATTGGGGAACAGGACTTGCCGCGCATTAAGACATGGGCAGCAGAGTTTTGAATGACCTCAAGTTTACAGTGGGTGGAATGTGAGAGACCATCCAGGAGTGTGTTGAAATAGTTAAGCCTAGTGGTAACAAGGGCATGGATGAGGGTTTCAGCTGCAGAAGACCTAAGAGAAGGGTGAAGTTGAGTGATGTTACAGAGGTGGACATAGGCTATCTTGGAGATGGCACGAATATGAAGTCGGAAGCTCATCTCTGGATCGAATGCGGCACCAAGGTTGTGAACAGACTGGTTTAATCTTAGACTGTTGCCAGGGAGAGGGATATAGTCAAGAGTTAGGGAACGGAGTTTTTAGTGCAGACCAAAAATAATAGCTTCAGTCTTCCCAGTATTTAATTGCAAGAAATTTTCGCTCACCCAGTACTGAATGTTGGATAAGCACTGTGATAATTTGGTAATAGTATAGGAGTCGAGGAAGACGGTGGTGAGGTAAAGCTGGGTGTCATCAGTATACATGTGAAAACTAATGCCTTGTCTTTGAATCATGTCACCAGTGGGCAGCATGTAAATGAGAAAAGGAGCCAAGGATCGATCATTGGGGGACACCAGAGGTAACATTGTGAGAGCAGGAAAAGCAGCCATTGCAAGTGATTCTCTGGCTACAATTGCATAGATAAAAATAGAACCAGGTGAGAACAGTCCCATCCTGCTGAGCAACAGTAGAGAGGCTTTGGAGGAGGATGGTATGGGCAACAGTCTCAAAGGCTGCAGAAAGGTTAAGAAAGGTGAGGAAGGAAAGTTTACCTTTGTCACAGGCGTATGGGATGTCATTTGATAAGAGCTTTTATGATGTTGTATGTGCCTGCATGCCATTGTAATGTAACAGTGCTCAGCAGATCAAGGGTTAATGTGAGACTGGAGATTAGCACCGTCCACTGTATGATATATAGAGTCACATGGTAATAGATTGAGAGAACAGTCTAGAGAGAACACTCAGGGAGTAGCCAACATGGAAGTAACAGCACCAGGCATGACAGTAACCTGGCATCTGTAAATTGTTAAAGATTAACAATAAAGGATTCATGTTTAAATATACAAGTCTCAAGATCTCATCATTGAGACATCTAAAGAAACCATATTACAACAGTGCCATTTTGGTGCTGTGGCAGGGTTGGAAACTTGAAGCATTTAAACATGGTGTTCTGGGAAAGATGTGCACAGATTTTTGAGGTGACATGTTCAAGGACTTTGGAAAGGAAGCTTAGAGATGGGATGGTGGTCCACAAGGATGAAAACATTATTTTTTTGAGAAGAGGGGTGATGACAGCAGATTTAAAGGAGAGACAATACCTGATGAAAGATAACTGTTCACAATATCAGCTAACATGGGGACTGGGAGGGAATGTTGGATGATCTGCAGTTTAGTGTGAACAGAATAAAAGAAGCAGGAGGTGGGTCTCATGAACAAGATGAGCTCAGAGAGAAGGGAGATAGGAGAAAAACTAGAGAAATTGGGAGTTTAGGGTTCAGGCCGGGGGAAGCATTAAAGGAAATTTAGCCAGGTGGGCTAGTGGATAGAAAGGGAGTGGCAGAGGCAGCTTTTTAAAAATGTATTTATGGGATGTTGGTGCCGCTGGCTAGGCGAGCATTTATTGCCCATCCCTAATTGCCCTTGAGAAGGTGGTGATGAGCTGCCTCCTTGAACCGCGACAGTGCATGTGGTATAGACCCACCCATAGTGCTGTTAGGGAGGGAGTTCCATGATATTGATCCAGCGACAGTGAAGGAACAGTGATATATTTCCAAGTCAAAATTGTGAGTGACTTGGAGGGGAACTTCCAGGTGGTGGTGTTCCCATGTGTCTGCTGTCCTTGTCCTTTTAGATGGTAGTGGCCACAGGTTTGGACAGTGCTGTCTAAAGAGCCTAGGTGAGATTCTGCAGTGCATTTTGTAGATGGTACACCCTGCTGCTACTGTGCATCAATGGTGGAGGAAGTGAACATTTTTGTGCCACTCAAGCAGGCTGCTTTGTCCTGGATGATGTCAAGCTTCTTGAGTGTTGTTGGAGCTGCACTCATCCAGGCCATTGGAGAGTATTCCATCACAATCCTGATTTGTGCCTAGTAGATGGTGGACAGGCTTTGGGGAGTCAGGAGGTGAGTTACTCGCCTCAGAATTCTTAGCCTCTGACCTGCCCTTGTAGCCACAGTATTTATATGGCTAGGCCAGTTCAGTTCAGTTTCTGGTCAATGGTAACCCCCAGGATGTTGATAGTGGGAGATTCAGTGATGGTAATGCCATTGAATGATGGAGAGATTCTGCCTTGTTGGAGATAGTCATTACCTGGCACTTGTGTGGCACAAATTTTACTTGCCACTTGTCAGCTCAAACCTGGACATTGTCCAGGGCTTGTTGCATTTTCTACATGGACTGCTCCTGTATCCGAGGAGTCACAAATGCTGCTGAACATTATGCAATTGTCAGCAAACATCCCCACTTCTGACCTTATGATGGAAGGAAGTTCATTGATGAAGCAGCTAAAGATGGTTGGGCCGAGGGCACTACCCTGAGGAACTCCTGCAGTGATGTCCCAGAGCTGAGATGACTGACCTCCAACAACCACAACCATCTTCCTTTGTGCTAGGTATGACTCCAACCAGTGGAGAGTTTTCCCCATGATTCCCATTGATTCCAGTTTTGCTGGGACTCCTTGATGCCACACTCGGTCAAAAGCTGCCTTGATACCTCATCTCTGCAGTTCAGCTGTTTTGTCCACATTTGAACGAAGGGTTTAATGAGGTCAGGAGCTGAGTGGCCCTGATGGAACTCTAACTGAGCGTCAGTGAGCATGTTATTGCTAAGCAAGTGCCACTTGATAGCACTGTTGACGACCCCTTCCATTACTTTACTGTTGATGGAGGATAGGCTGATGGGTCAATTTGGATTTGTCCTGCTTTTTGTGTACAGGACATACCTGGGCAATTTTCCACATAGCCAGGTGGATGCCAGTGTTGTAGCTGTACTGGAACAGCTTGGCTAGGGGTGCGGCAAGTTCTGGAGCACAAGTCTTCAGTACTATTGATGAAATGTTGTCAGGGCCCATGACGTTTGCAGCATGCAGTGCCTTCAGCTGTTTCTTCATATCACATGAGGTGAATCGAATTGGCTGAAGACTGGTATCTGCGATGTTGGGGACTTCCACAGGAGGCCATATGGGTCATCCATGCGGCACTTCTGGCTGATGATTGTTGCGTGTGGTTCAGTCTTATCTTTTGCACTGATGTGCTGGGCTCCTCCATCATTGAGGATGAGGATATATGTGGAGCCTCCTCCTCCAGTGAGTTGTTTAATTGTCCACCACCATTCCCGACTGGATGTGGCCAGACTGCAAAGCTTGGATCTGACCCATTGGTTGTGGAATCGTTGAGTTCTATCTTTAACTTGCTGCTTATGCTGTTTGGCACACAAGTCATCCTATGTTATAGTTTTGCCAGATTGACAGCTCATTTTTATGTATGTCTGGTGCTGCTCCTAATATGCCCTCCTGCACACTTCACTGATTTTACCCCTGGCTTGGTAGTAATGGTAGAGTGGGGGATATGCCTGGCCATGAGGTTACAGGTTGTGGTTGAGTACAATTTTGCTGCTGCTGATGGCCCACAACACCTCATGGATGCCCAGTCTTGAGTTGCTAGATCTGTCTGAAATCTATCCCATTTAGCACGGTGGTAGTGCCACACAACACGATGGTGGGTAACCTCAATGTGAAGATGGCACTTCGTCTCCACAAGGGCTGTGCGGTGGTCACTCCTACCGATACTGTCATGGACAGATGCATCTGCGGCAGGCAGGTTGGTGAGGATGAGGTCAAGTATGTTTTTTCCTCATGTTGATTCCCTCACCACCTGCCACAGACCCAGTCGAGCAGATATGTCCTTTAGGACTCGGCCAGCTCAGTCAATAGTCATGCTACTGCGCCAGTCTTGGTGATGGACTTTGAAGTCCCCAACCCAGAGTCCATTCTGCGCCCTTGCCACCCTCAGTGCTTCCTCCAACTGGTGTTCAACAAAGAGGAGCACACTGATTCATCAGCTAAGGGTTGGGTGGGGAACATAGAAACATAGGAAAGTAGAAGCAGGAATAGGTCGTTCAGCACTTTGAGCCTGCTCGGCCATTCAATATGAACATGGCTGAGGTTTCCTTGCTCATGTTTGACCTGATGCCATGAGACTTCATGGGGTCTGGAGCTGATTGGATTGTCTCAATCTTAGTGACAAAGAGGCTCATGAGCCCCTTGCACTTGTCGGAGGTGAGGGTGGAGGGGACAGAGGAGAAGGGTTTAAGAAGACAATCTGCAGTCAAGAAAAGAAACTGGGGGTTATCTTTGTATTCCAGCATGATCCTGGAATAGTAAACAGTTTTAGCAGATGAGAGTAGGATCTGATAGTGTTTTACATGGTCCAGCCGGATCTGGCGCTGAATGGCTAACCCACTTGTGTGTCATGTCCTTTCAAGTCTGCATCCCCTGGGCTGGAGTGAGTGGACATGAGGGCCCTACAAGGGGAAATGGTCAGGGTGAGAGAGAGAAATGGTTTAATGGTGAACAGGACATCAAGGTGGAGGTGAGGGTGTGGTTGAGTAAATCAGTAGCTGCAGAAATGTTGTGGCGAAAGGAGAGAAAAACGAAAGATAGTTAATATGTTGGAAGTACAGTTGTACGAGAGTTAGGGGGTAGATTTTTTTTCCAGCGATGAATAGAGAAAGGTTGTGGCATGGAAGGGGGGTGTGTTATGATCCCAGCTGATGATGCCACTGGACAAGTCATGTCCCAGTATGAAATGTGGCTTGATAGATCTTAACTTTTATTTTTTGTTTAGAAACGTGGAGGATGGTTACTGAACACATTCACAGGAATCTGCTAGTGTACTTTTAAAAAAAGAATAAAACATTTCTATAACAAGGAAAAATGAACAGGGTTACACAAGACAAAAAGGTTGTAAAGATTTCAATACAAACACCAATAAATGAGTCAAATTACATCACTCCTTCATCCCTATAATACCTTTATAGATACATACAAATTCGTAAAGATAACACAATTCACAATATCTATCTTATATTGGACACACCACACTCAAAATCAAGTGACAGATGCCACCAAAGTAGATTCTATGGATGTCTCATCAACCCACCCCAGCCCCCCACCCAGATATTTGTCAGACCATGAACCAAATGGTCTCACTGAAATTCTGTCTTTCTCACAAGGATTTCCAATCTCCATGCTGGAAGAACTCGCCTTGGAATTCTCTCCGAAATGACACTTTCTCCCATACATCTTCAACAAGGATCCACCTCCAGTGTTTTGAGCTCTCCTTCTGATGTTCCTTCCCCTGGATCTCTTCATGTGTTCACGCTTTACCTTCCACATGCACTCTCTCAGATTTCAGCCGTGCCTACAGTACACGATCACTCCAACAGTCTGTAGTAAGGATTCACCAACCTTTGGCTGTCTCCTCAGTCCTTCTGGTCTCTCTTGAGCCCATTTTGCTTTAGGTCTGCTCCCTGCAGCTCTGTCTCTGTAATTCTGAGTCATTTCTTCTACTCCTTACTTTCAATTTCACTTAAGAAGTGCTGTTTCAGATTCCTGTTCTTGTCCTTTGACTTGACTATCTTCCTGGGACCTCTTTCTGTCCCAGTCCCTGGTTTTTGGGACTTTCTTCTTTGTTCTAGGATCTGCTCCCTGCAGCTCCCATGTCCTGCTTCTTCTGGCACTTTTCGCAGAATGGTGCTCCTCTGTGGAGATATAGAAGGCCACCTGGCTTCTTAGCACTGTTTTGCTTTTGGGTCTTCTTTGCCACTTGTGCAGGTGCACAGAGCTGGCTTCCAGCTGAAAAAGTAAAAGAAACAAACTGTGCATGTGCGTAAGGCAGTTTACTGGCCTCAAGACATCGAAATGGACCAACTGCGCATGTGCAGCCATTCTCAGGCCAGCACATGTGCAGAACCACCAAAGATTGTAAAAGGAGTGAACAGCGCGTGTGCAGCCATTCCACAGCTGGCACATGTGCAGAGACCGCAGGGACCTGTTGGAAACTGTAATTCCTAAACTCCAAGGGCCCAATCTCTCTTTTCAAAGGTAAGTTTCTCTCCTTTTTTTTACTTTTGGGGTTTGTCACAGAGGTGGGTGGTGAGTGAAATGAGGAACTGATCAGAGATGGCCTTATTGACACAATGGGATGAGCAAGACCACGGGAGATGGCAAGGTCAAGGTGGTGGGTGGGGGGCAGGTTATGAATATGAGTGGGGAAGTTGCATGGAGGGAAAAATTTAGGGAGAATAAGAGGCCAGTAAACTCAGAGGAGAGGGAACATGATGAGGTAAGATGTGGATTGAAATCACCAAGGATAAGAAGTCGTTTGATGCAGAGTCTGAGGGAGGAAAGCAGTTGAAAACCTCTCTGTGGTAAACTTTTTATTGCTCAGTTCTTCAGATATCTTCAGTCTGGGTTCTTCACTCAGCTCGATGTTCCATCTTACCACCATGAGACAGACTCCGCACACAGGGTTACACCACATTAATTAACATAAAAGAAATAAAGAAACAGCTACATCATTTAAAAAATGATTGTTTAATGTTATACTTAAAAAGGTAAATAATACATTGGTTTACACCACTCTGTCAATATGACAGACTTGATGACGCAAATAGTGAAAGATATAGCCAGGCAGGGAGGCTACATTAAGGGGAAAAGTATCTTCATCCTCAGCCATGTTCCTGTTGAGGACACGATGCCAATACAATCATCGATAATATGTGAATAAAATAATGAAATAATAAAATAGTAAAAAGTTAATGAAAGGCACTGGAAGTGATTTCTATCATTTAAAAACACAATGGCCGGGATGTTCCATGCCCACTGGCATCGGCGTGTTCGGTGGTGTGATCATCCGCTCAGCCCGCCAATGGTGGGCCGTGTTTCCCGCCATTGGATGTCAGGAACCTCATTGTAAAACATCAGCACATCTTTTTAAGGCCAGCCCGCCAGAACCTGGACCGTCCACCCACGTCGGCAGGAAAACATGCCGATGTGTTTCACAACAGCACATAAGCGACGTGCACCTGGTGAGTTGCACTTCGCTCTGGACTTCAAGGTTTGTTTGCCTACCTTGCTTCGATCAGCACTCACAGTCATCTGCGCCAGGCTTCACAGACAGCACTTTTAGCGGGACTTACGGGTAGGTCTCTACCTACCAGATCAACCATATGTGGGTGGTTTTTGAATGGCTGCAGGGCTAGGGCTTGTTTGGGAAAGGGACAGAAGTGGTCTCAGGCAAGGGAAGAGGTTGCAGGTCGAGGGCTGTACTGAGGAAGGAGGGTAACCCAGGGTGTGTGTGGGGAGTACATGTTTATCTGTGTAAGTGGTCTCAAGATGATGAGGGCTGAGAAGGCAGTCTCCAGAGGAGATGAGGCCAGATGGACATGTGGGGGTATGTGTGTGAGAGTGGGTGGTGATGTCCCTTGAGCTGGCAGTGAATGAGTTTCCAGTGAATGTGTGATGGGCCTGAGTGTGTGAGTTTAGAGTGATGAGATGGTTGCCATACCCTGGCTGTACGGATGAGATCATTCACCCTCTATCTGCATTGGATGGTCAACCTCTTCTATGCAACATTGGCACCAGCCACCACTGCCATTGCCTACCAAGCTGGAGTGCGTAATGTAGCTGCCCCTCCTGCGGCCAGAGACGGGGTAGAGGACATCACAGTGGGCCTCCACGGTGTCCAAAGGGTGCTCAAGGGCTGCAGTCTTCTTGCCTTTTGGGGCCATGTCTCCTTTGCTGCAGTCCTGGGCTGGAAGCACTGAGTGTGGCTGCACTTTAAATGTGGTTCTTGGCCTGATGAAGTGGCAAGGTGATGGTGTAGCGGGTGAATGAGAACCCACCCACCATGGAGATGGCGTGCTTCCTGGGAATGCATAAATAATGAGGTGGGTTTGGGACGATACAGTGTGAAAATCCGTCATCGTGGCCTGCGTGTGAAACGTCATTTTACCCGCCCGCTACCGCACTTGGTGCAAATCTGGTACAATTCCGCCCAATGGAAACTGCCATCAACTGAATTTCAGGAAAAATTAACCAGTTAATAAAAAAATCTTACAAGCAAACATGAACCTGTTACTCACCAATCCATTCCCTTCTCCAGCACTGACCAGATCTTTAAATTTCATTCCCAGTTTTTTATATTCAGCTCATGCTCTGAATCTGATTTTATCATCTCACGCTGTTTCCCCTCAGCCTCCCTACTCTCCGCTCTCTCTCTCTTTTGAACTCCACTGAGACCTCAGTCAGTGATGAGCCACCCTATGCCCTCAGCCATCCGTGTGCAGGACTCTAACTGCAACATCTAGTGTAAACCTTACCTGATGATTCATTGCTCTCCCAAAAATATGAGATGAATGACACTTCCCTGTGAGGTTTATTGAAGTGAGTGGCATTTGCACAGGTTTACTGCAATCTCACTTCTTTCTCACATCTGTATCCTGTCGTGAGAAAATGTCCACATGCCTGGAGATGAGGACGTTAATGGATGTCCTGAACTATTCTGCTGCACCAATACCAAAGACCTGAGCTTTCCACGTGAACATTCTATTCTGCCTTAGCCAGTGAAGTTAGCATATCTACCCAGTCCAGCTAATTCACCAGAGCAGTCCTCACGCACTGCAGCGATCAGCCCAGGATACAAATCTAGGCTACCCCATCTAGTCTAGCTTGCAGCTGGCACAGTTTCTTGGAGCTTGGGCAAGGATATAGTTGGAGCCATAGGTGAAAGTTAGTTAAACAGTGAGAAACAGATTGGGATCATCCATTGGGGATGTGATATACCACCAGTCAGAGGTACAGCCCCTTCCACTTAAAACAACACGCTGTCATTCTGAAACTATGAAGAATAACTAATTACTTTGATGTAAAAACTCAAAATCAAATTTAAATTTATCACATTCTCAAATTTTGACCAAGCTGTATTATTTTAATAAAAGATCGATATGCATATTATTTGATTTATTCTGTGCATAGCTCAGTTTACTATCATCTGAAAGTAAGGCTGTCTGGGGAAATGGGGTAATTGATTCTTCTGTTGGGTAAAAATAAGGAGTCACCATTTTTGTTGAATAAATTGAGGCTTTGGTAAATGTCCCACTTTGAACAATATATATTAACATTGCTGCATTTCATTCAAAGTATATTTTTGCAAGGGTAAGAATAAAGTGTAACTCTGAAATGAGATTATGAAACAACACAGCTCAAAAGTGACCAATGAGAAATTGAAGGAAGATGGTGATAATTTGAAAGCTTCCATGCATTTGTCTATAATTGTGAGATGGTGTAGGATTTTTTGCTCTTATTTCTAACATTTGTTGTACCTTTGTTGTGCTGTAGTGAACTTGCTCTCTAAATTACTTGACATATTTAACTAAAGTCTGCAGTTAAAACTTGTTTGTAAGTATTGAAACATGGTGCTTAAGTGATACCAAGCTGACAATGTGAACATGGTTGATAATTGAATTTGCTCTGATCATTCACTCTCAGACTTGTGTATACCCAGTATACATGACATGTCCAAAACTATGAAGTGCATGTTCATCACTTCAAACCTGATAAGCAAAGTCAGCCTCCAAAGATACTCAGTATCGGTCAGAGTTAGATGACTCAGCAGTAGATGCTGAGCTGAAATTTGCTGAATCATTGTACTAGATGATAGCCATTTGCCTTCAAAATCCAATATGCAATTGGCCAGGACTCTGAACTGTTTTGTTTCTCTTGGCAATCATCGTTTTTAAAAAAGCTGCATTGGATATCCGCTGTCCCACACCTTTGAAACCTACAGATAAACAGACACACCAAAAACATGAGGTCTTCAGATAGACTGTGCTTCCCATCTCTGTGCTCCTGAGATCCCAAAAAGCTTCTTTAATCTTTGCAATAAGTTAAAACTGCATTACAAGTATTTCTGTCAGTTTCCATATTATGCACAATTGTCATTGGTTATTAGTGTAAAAAGTATTTTCTTTACGTTAAAATGCTGAATGTTTTAAAATTATCCAGCAAAACACACAAAGCTACAGAGCAGTTAGCGCAATGCAATGTAGGACAAAAAACTAACAAATCCCCTGGAACTGCTAGCCTATATCCTAGGTTTCTAAAAGCTACAAAATAGTGGATGGATTGATTTGAAATTTACAGAATTCCCCAGATTCAAGAATGGTCACAGTGGATTGTAAATTAAGACAGCAATTAGGAGAGCAAAGAGGGGGTATGAGAAAGCTCTGGCTGGTAAGAGTAGGGAAAATCCCAAGATATTCTATAAGTATATCAATGGGAAGAGGATAACCAGTAAAAGAGTAGGGCCCATAAGGGACCAAGGTGGCAATCTATGGGTGGAGCCAGAGGACATCGCTAGAGTGTTGAATGAATACTTCACGTCCGTCTTCACCCAAGAGAATGAGGATGAAGGTATCGAACTCGGGGAAAGAGACTGCTAGATTTTTAAGTAAATTGATATAGGGAGTGACAAGGTATTGGAGGCGTTGGCAGGCTTAAAAGTGGGCAAATCTCCAGGTCCACATGATTTGTGTCTCAGACTGCTGAGGGAGGCAAGGGAGGAGATCGCAGGGGCTCTGACCCAAATTTTTAATTCCTCTCTGGCCACGGGGGAGGTGCCAGAGGACTGGAGAACAGCTAATGTGGTTCCGCTATTTAAGAAGGGTTGTAGAGATAAGTCAGATAACAACAGGCCAGTGAGTCTCATGTCAGTGGTAGGGAAACTATTGGAGAAATTTCTGAAGGGGAGTATCTATCTCCACTTGGAGAGGCAAGGTTTGATCAGGGATAGTCAGCATGGCTTTGTCAGAGGGAGGTCATGCCTAACAAATTTGATTGAATTTTTTGAGGAGGTGACCAGGTGCGTAGATGAGGGTAGTGTAGTTGATGTAGGTTATATGGATTTCAGCAAAGCCTTTGACAAGGTCCCACATGGGAGACTTATAAAGAAGGCAAATGCACATGGGATACAGGGTAATTTGATAAGTTGGATTCAAAATTGGCTTAGTTGCAGGAGGCAGAGGGTGATGACAGAAGGCTGCTTTAGTGACTGGAAGCCTGTGTCCAGTGGCGTACCACAAGGATCTGTGCTGGGTCCCCCATTATTCATCATTTATATAAACGACATAGATGACTATGTGGGGGGTAGGATTAGTAAGTTTGCGGATGACACAAAGATTGGCCGGGTGGTCAACAGTGAGGTTGAGTGTCTTGGGCTACAGGAAGATATAGACGGGATGGTCAAATGGGCAGATAAGTGGCAGATGGAATTTAACCCTGAAAAGTGTGAGGTGATACGCTTTGGATGGAGTAATTTGACAAGGAATTTTTCAATGAATGGGATGGCACTAGGAAGTTCTGAGGAACAAAGAGACCTTGGCGTGTGTGTCCATAGATCTCTGAAGGTGGAGGGGCATGTTAGTGGGGTGGTGAAAAAGGCATATGAGACACTTGCCTTTATCAATTGAGGCATAGATTACAACAGTAGGGAGGTCATGTTGGAGTTGTATAGAACCTTGGTGAGGCCACAGCTGGAGTAATGTGTGTACTTCTGGTTGCCACGTCATAGGAAGGATGTGATTGCATTGGACGGGGTGCAGAGGAGATTCACCAGGATGTTGCCTGGGATGAAACATTTAAGTTACGAAGAGAGGTTGATAGACTTGGGTTGTTTTCATTGGAGCAGGGAAGACTGAGGGGCGACCTGGTCGAAGTGTACAAGATTATGAGGGGCATGGACAGAATGGATAGGGAGCAGCTGTTCCCCTTAGTTGAAGGGTCAGTCACAAGGAGGCATAAGTTCAAGGTGAGGGGCAGGAGGTTTAGGGGGGATGTGAGGAAATACTTTTTTACCCAGAGGGTGGTGACGGTCTGGAATGCACTGCCTGGGAGGGTGGTGAAGGCGGGTTGCCTCACATCCTTTAAAAAGTACCAGAATGAGCACTTGGCACGTCATAACATTTAATGCTATGAGCCAAGTGCTGGTAAATGGGATTAGGTAGGTAGGTCAGGTGTTTCTCACATGTCAGTGCAGACTCGATGGGCCGAAGGGCCTCTTCTGCACTGCGATTCTGTGATTCTGTGAAATTATCAACTGTAACGGCACTATTCAAGAAAGAAAGGAGGGAGGAAACAGGGAACTGAATATCTGATATCAGCCATTAGAAAAAAGTTGGATTTTGCTATAAGAGAAGCAGTAACAGGACACTTAGAAAACCATAATATGCAGAGTTAACATGGTTTTATGAAAAGGAAATCACGTTTGAGAAATCTGTTAGAAATTTTTGAAGATGTAACTAGCAGTGTAGATAAAGTGGAACCAGTGGATTTAATATATTGGATTTTCAAAATGCATTTGATAAGGTGGCACAATAAAGATTCTTACACCTGGGTTTAACGGGCAGAAATCAGAGAGAAGGAATAAAGGAATCATTTTCAGGTTGGCATACCACTTTATTTGGTACTGCAAGGACCAGTGCTTGGACCTCAGTTATTTTTAATCGATATTAATAACCTAGATGATGGGACAGGACATGATAGGCTGAATAATACAGAGGGGCAGATGGCACACTTCCACCCCCACACCCTCCGGAAACAAAGTTGGCATGGAGCCAACATGCTCCATGCCAATCCACACCACCCCCCAGCCATAATGCACTGAGGGGCGGCTAAACGAGGGCCAAGTGTGACTTCCACCCCTCACTGGGAAGGAAGTCCCACCCTCTGGAATTGCCAGCCTGTCTGATTGGCCAGCAGCTTCAACAGTCCCAACAGCACTAAAAACGCATCAGTGCCTCCTGCTGGGATTGTAGGAGAAGAAGGAAACAGGCCCATGGATTCCCAGAAGAGGGAAGTCCAGGATCTTGGGCAGGGAGGGTTCGTATAGATCAGGGATTGAGGCGGGGAAGGGACGAGGGGGCAGGTTGAAGGCTGTGGGCAGGTAGGAAGAAAGGCTGCACAATTGGCAAAGGGCAGCTCCCAAAGAGTGAACTGCTCCTTCCTCTCCGCCTTTTAAAGAACTTTTTTCAAAAAGCAGTCTGCCCAATCCCGCCTGACTGCCCACGCCAAGTGTTTTATAGTGTGGGCAGCTTATTATCAGGGTCAGTCGGCTTGATAACAAGCTTAATTGACCCTTGATTACTTATTTGTATATGGTAGACAGGCTGCCGATTTTGGCACTTTGGTAGCTCGGGGAGTGGTGGAAAGGTGGTGGGGGTAGGCACACACCCTACTTTACGTGCTCCTCCCTCTTAAAATACATCCAGTGAAGGTATGTAAAATACAACCCAATGTATCTGAACTGATGATGCAATGTTATGTTCGAAAATGAGTCTGCAAAGGTGTATAGTCAGGTTAAATAATTGGGCAAGTTGGAGTATTAATATGGAGAATTGTGAGGATGTTCATTTTGGGAGGAATAATTGAATAACAATATTTTTAAATGGTGGGGAACTATTAAATGTCGGCTGAATTTCAGAAGGACTTAGGTGCCTCATATATGAAACATACAAAGTTAGCATGCAGATCCATGAAACAATTTGGATGGTAAACGGTATGGTATCCTCTACTGCAAGGTCAGAGTTAGAGTACAAGAATAAGGAAGTTTTGCCTCAGTTGTACACCTGGACTACTGTGTACAATTTTAGTCTATATAATGCTTTAGAGCGAGTGGAATGAAGCTTCATTGGACTGATTTCTGGGATAGAGGGTCATAACCACTGCTCCCATTTATGTTAGTTTTATTTGTTTTTGGATGGCATCTGTGGTTATTGATTCTGCATCTCCCATTAATACCTTCTCCAGACACACCTTTTGTTCCTTTACTTGTCCCATTACCATCCCCCTTTTGCTTTGCACCATCAAACTTTTGTCATTCAATCCCTCCTTTCTTCCTCCCTATCATGAATCTTTCCTTCTTTCATCTCCTCCCTCCTTTCCCTATCTCTGTACTTGCTGTAAATCTGTCACTTCTCTAACTTTTTCCAGTTCGGATGAAATGTCATCGACCTGAACTGTTACCCCTGAATTTCTCTTCTCAGATGCTACCTGACCAGCTGAGTATCTCCAGCATTTTCAGTTTTTAACTCCAGGTTTAAAGGATCTTGGGAGAAGAATAGGGAGGATCCAGTCATTGTGATCCAAGTTGGGATCAGTAACAGTAGGAAGAGTAAACAAGAGGTCCTGTTTGGAGGGTACCAGGAACTAAGAGCAAAATTGAAAGACAGGACCTAAGGATTATGATTCCTGGATTATTGCCCAAACCACATGCAAATTGGTGTAGGGATAAGAAGATAAGGAAGGTGAACACGTAGCTGAAGGATTGGTGTTGGAAAGAGAAGTCCCATTCATTGCACACTGGCACCATTAATGGGACAGGAAGGAACTGTTGGTACATGCTTAGCCTAACCCAATTGGGGCCACAGAGAGGACATTAAACTAATAAATGAAGGGGGGAAGACACAGGGAAAGGGAGACTTAATAATAGTTACAAAACAAACAAAAGGGAAGAGAGTACAACAGCAGCCAGAAATTGTTCTTCAGCCAACCACAGGCAAGGGAAAAATAAGGAAAACTAAAAGGTATAAAATGTTCACACCAAGATAGATATAAATAAGCTGTGAATGAGTAAAACATCAGAGCAAAATGATGTGTCTCAAATAAATAATTCTTTCTATAAACGCACTGAGCATAAGGAACAAGTCGAATGAATTACAGATGTAAATTCAACTTGAAGGTCATGACATGGTCACTGTTACTGAGACCACTGCTGCAGTTAAGGCATTGTGGACTGGGGAGGGATTGGGCAGCCCGGGGAGGTGGGTGGTGGCAGGAGGGGCATGAGGTGTGAGTGGGAGGTGCTGCTTTTGGAGACCAGGTGAGAAGGGCAGTAAAAGTTTGGGGATGTGTTATGACCGATGCAGTTGGTAAAGTGGAGTTATTTAAAATTCCCAGAGGGAAACAACTGTCATAACCTATAATTTTAAGTGTTATGTTTGAGATGTGACTCTAAATTCAGGAATCGAGGTTCTCGAGGTTTTACACTTAACTAAATGAAACATTTTATTAAGTTACACATTGTACACATGGCTAAAAATTACTACTATCATAGCTTTTAACAAATTTCCAAACTAATCTCCATTAAGGCAACAGAAAACCATAGACTTAACCAAATACCAGGCAAAACATTTTCACTTTATGAATTCAAAATGAGGTTATTTTCACTTTGGTTCCTGTGGAGCCAGTTGGAGGCTTTCAGCTGCCTTTTGTTCTCACATTGCCTCTGCTCTGCACACCCAAAACTGCTAAAGTTATACTTACCACTACTGGTTGAATGTTAATCCTCATTGTATCAACAACCTCTGAACTAAACCTCTCTAACAATAAAACACCTTTCATTGTACCAATTTTATTAGTAATATAAGCATTTTGCTTAGTAGCTACTAGATGGGCGTCAGTTTTCACCCCACTTCTTGAATGCTCTATTCAAAAAATGCAAATGCACGCTATCTCTCTTACATCTCAAGGCTAGTACACATCAGAGCACCCAGACTAGCTGGCTTTAATCCAATTCAAACACACCCACAGACTAAGTATCTATTTTAAAAGAAAAATCTTTTCCAATAATATACACATTAATTATAATTATAATATACACAATAATTATATATATTAATAGCTTCATGACAGGATGATACCCCCGAAGTGCTTAGGACACCCCACAAAGGATGTACAGGGGTGCCCTATGTACTTTGTCCTGCCTTTTAAACATTTATGTTTAAAAAGTGGCCTGCCCACGCCCACTGGTCTTCCCACACCAAACGTATTATGGCATGAGCAGCATATTATCTGTGTCAATTGGCTTATTAACAACTCAATTGACCCTTAATGATGTCTTTAAAAGTGGCTGGTGTGCTGCCGATTTCAGCAGCTGCCCACCTTCTGTGTTCTGGAGGAACAGCTCGGGGATCGGGAAAGGCTTACCACCCTTCGGGCAGAATTTTCCGGCTGACGTGTGGGTGGCGGAGCCCGCACGTCAGCGCATAAAATATCACGCGCTGACATCGCACGAGTGTACCAACGTCAGCGTGCGGCATTGCGATATTTCGGTGGGCGGGCGCGCTCAGTTCGCCCGCCATTAATTGAAGGGCTTGTTAAGGCCCTTAACTTGCCAATTGTCCAGGATTTTGAGGGACCCGTGCGAACTTCAGGTCGGCGCATGGGCCCAATGGGCAGGCGGGTAGGAGATTATTTAAGAAAACTCATGCAATGTCGGGATATGTGGACTCAGAGGAGTTGTTCATGTTTTACATGAAGTTATAATTGATGAAAGTGTTTAAAACTTGCCTGTGTGATTGTTAGTAGCTCTCATCGATGTCCAAGAGGTTTTTGTGTAATGTGAAACCAGTCTGCAGACAGTAATCTTTTTCGGCCTTGCAGCTTTCTAGAGGCCTCCATTTAGCCTGGGGCTATGGGTTCTAACCTCTCCAGTGAAGGCAGCTCTCCTGAGGAGGAAGGGAGGGATAGAATAAGGAGGAGGCCAGGACTGAACAATCAGCCTCCAGGGGAGGGACCTTTGGGAGGCCAGGTGCAGGCACAAGGGGCGCAGGGCAAGAGGTTGTCCAAGGTGCAAGGGGCCGCAAACGATGTCACTATCCTGCTGCCAGGGTACACAGGCGGCGAAGCAGCTACCTCGATACGACTGAGGTGCAGTGCCGAAGGAGGCTCCGTCTCTCGAGGCAGACAGTCAACTATATCTGTCAGCTGATTGGCACTGAGATCTCCCCTAACTGTGTGGGAGGACACCCCATGCCAGCGGCTCTGAAGCTCACAGTTGCCCTCCATTTTTATGCCTCTGGCTCCTTCCAGGGCTCGATGGGTGATCTTTGCGGTGTCTCCCAATCAGCTGTCCACGCTTGTGTCAAGCAGGTTACAGACGCTCTGTTCAGATGGGTATTCACCTTCATCCACTTTCGCTGTGACCAGGCAAGTCAGGCACAGCGAGCCAGAGGCTTTGCGGCCATTGCTGGCTTCCCCCGCGTCCAGGGTGCCATAGACTGCCCACATGTGGCCATCAAGGCGTCAGCAGGTGAGCCCGGTGCCTTCGTCAACAAGAAGGGATTCCACTCCATGAACGTACAGATAGTGTGTGATCACAGGATGCAGATTCTACAAGTCTGTGCAAGGTACCCAGGCAGCTCCCGTGACGCCTACATCCTCAGACACTCCCAGGTGCCGGGGCTCTTCAGTGCTTCGGCTCGGCTGGATGGTTGGCTGCTGGGTGACAAGGGCTATCCCCTGCGAAGGTGGCTCATGACGCCTCTCTGCCATCCAAGAACAGAAGCTGAGCAGCGCTACAATAGGAGCCAGGGCACCACAAGGGCTGTGGTGGAGAGAGCCATCGGTCTTCTCAAGATGCGCTTCCGTTGCCTTGACCGCTCAGGGGGCGCACTCCAGTACGCCCCAGATCGCGTCTCTCTGATCGGGGTAGTCTGCTGCGCCCTGCACAATCTTGTGCTGGAAAGGGGGGATGGAATTGACGATGAAGACCTGATGCCCTAGATGAGGCTGCACATGATGAATCCAGAAGTGCCTCAGAGGATGAGGAAGCACAGGACGATGATGAGGGGCACAATGACGACCCCTGTTTATGCCAAGGAGGCAGGGACACCCGGGACAATTTAATCCAAAGAACCTTCAGCAAGCTCCACACACATGGATCAGCAGGAACAGCATTGCCTGGAACTTCCACACGTGGCACTTAGGTGCTACATCTTCCACCCTATCAGCTGCAAATAAGGGCTTAGTACAGAAACATCAATGTCCACTCAAACACTCATGATATTTCTGTGAAAAAGAAAAAAGCACCACGATGAAAAGACCCTCAGCCATGGTAACAAAAGTGGACTTTATTGTGTCCAAAATTAAAGCCCACATGATTATTTCACAATGACAGAAAAACGGGTCCCTATTCTAAGGCCAACACAAAATCACCAGTGACATACCCGTTGAGTGCCTAAGGTGCCTTATGTTTTTGTTTCCGGGTGCTACGTCTAGGTGCCGCCCCATCGCTCGGAGTGGTTTGTGAGACAGCCTGCTGACTCTGCTGTCCTGTTGGCCTCGATGACCTTGGCGGGAGTCCTCTGGCTCGTGGAGCCTGTGATGGCCCTGCCTGGGAGGGAGTGGTCAGTTCCTGAACTGGCACCTCCCCAATTTGCAGCCTCAACGGAAGCAACGTTGACTGGCAGAGGGGCGGAGGAGCTGCTGCCCTCATCCGGGGCGCCCTGAGAGGAGCTCACAGTGACAACAGGCAGCTGCTGCACCAACGTGAGGTTCCTTTCGACCTCCCTGCTCACCGCAGATGCATGGGCACCGAGCGCCGACGCTTGGTGCCCACAACATCTCCCACAATGGGAAAGATCACGCGTGGCCAGCACCACTGTGAGGGCTTGCAGGTCAGAGCGTATCCCAATCATATTTTGATCCATTTGATGGAAGCCCCTCTCTATGAGAGTTGCCAATCTCTCAATGAAAGAAGCCTGAAGCTCTGCCCTGAGGGTCAAACCTTCACGTGCACTCTGCCTGGACTCCTCCGTCGCAGAGAGCAACTGAACCATTCCCTCATGCAACCCTGCCAGATGCAAACGCACTTCCGGCCCCCTGTCCTGCAGCTGCTGCAATGGGGACAACTCCAGAAGCACATCATCAGTGCCGGACTCAGCATGTGCCTCGTCCCCTGCAGCCCTCCAGCTGCTGGCGCCATCAGCACTCTCTGCCCCTACCATCTCCTCCAGCGATTGTGATGTGCCCTCTCCACTGTGACCCGGGACACTAGCCGACGGTAAAGTCCCCACCGAGGTGTGTGTGTCTGCCCTGGTGCCTGGCTGGTTGAAATGATGTGCCGCAAGTTGCACATGTTGGCCCTCAGGTGTGAAGGGGGCGCTGCAGTGCGGACGTGTGGGTCGTTCTGGTGATGATGCTGAAATTAAGATCAAGGACAGTGCATCAGTTAGCGTTCATTCACTTCAACCTTTCATCCCTTTCCCCCCCAGCCTCATAAGTCGCTAACCCTTCAAGACCCTAAGGAGACGAACATTGGTGGGGTGGAAAAGAGTCAAGAGGAGCCCCAACCATTAAACGCACATGCAGACAGGCTGGACAGATGGCCTCAGGAATGCCACATGGCATGTTTTGAACCATAGGAGTGGGGAGAGTGCAGAGGTACCTGACCTGGATGCATTGTGGCCTGGATAGTTGTGGGGCTGAGGAAACATCGCAAACAATTGTGACATTTTCCGCCGAACTCAGGAGATTGAGAGGTCATATTATTGGCCTTCATTTCATTAGGAGGGGCATAGACTGGGTGGACAGAAGGCAACATTTCCCTTTGGCGCAGGAATGAGTAACATGGTGGCATTCATCTAAGTTGAGTGCCCTGAGGTTCACAGCTGAGGTGCTGAGGACCTTTTGGACAGAATAATGTGGGGTGCACTGGCTGAAAGGGTGCAGGAGGTCCCAAGCCCTCTAGAATGGAATAAGTTTTTGGCTGTGCAGCAGCGATCCAATGGCATGTTAGACCATGGTGATAGTGGTCACAAATGAGATAAGGTGACTTTAGAAGGTGGTGGAGAGGCTATTCCTCAAGGGGACGAGGGTCCCTCCTGTATGACCCAGATGTCAGTGTCTCAGTCAGTGAATGAGCAGTGTTTCAGTATTAACGATTGCAGCAACCATCAGTGCTTTGGATGGTGGGCAGACAGAGTGAATGGGACTGTAGACCTCAAATGCCTGCCCGCTGGACCCCAGCCTCGCCGCCCCCGGCCGCCCTGGCCTCCTGCCCAGCTCCATGGCCTGTTCCTCGAAGGGTGTGAGGCGCTGGAGGAGGGCGTGCCCACCTCCAGTCCTCAGGCATTCCCGGGCATTGTGGTTACTTTTTTCCTGCAAAACAGAGAAGAGGATTTATTGGGGCAGCTCGCTCATGTACTCTGCACACGCACGCCGCACCCCAAACACAGTGGCCCATCTGAAGCCTCCAGCGGCTCCTGTCCACACTACTAGTGATCAGTCCCCAGACGATAGTACTGCTGGTCCCAACCCCCTCCCCCAACGGCCACCTTGGACACATTTGGTGTCCATCACTTTGAATAGCACACGGGTCTTTGCGCCAATGGCAAGGAGGAGCAACTAGGTGCAGCACCGATGCCAGCAGACGGCACTTGGCACGACACCTTGAGGCACCCCTTCCACCATCTCATCACCATCAATATGACATGTGTTGGAGTTCTGAGTATGTGTCCAGCAGCTTCCCCTGCAGGTTGCCCCCAGACTACTCAAATGCCACAAACACCAACTTATGCTGCGGGGAGAACCCTTCTTCTCCTCAACCACTAAGGCTGATGTAAGCATGGTCAGTACTCATTTTCCCACCCAACGTGTGACAGATGCCCTATGCAGTAACGGCAGCAAGACGTGGTGGTGGTGGGGGGGGATCAAAGGCTAAGGCTACCTTCTGGGTCAAATGGCCAAAACAGACATGGTACTCGCCCATCCGGAGCGCAGCAAATCATTGAATCGTTTCCTGCACTGTGTGCCAGTGCACTGGACGTCATCATGGGCGCTTACAGCATCACCCACCTCCTCCCACGCCTGGCTGGTGACATGGGGGGCCCTCCTCCTCCCATCCTCAGGATACAGAATCTGATGCTGGTTTCCCACCTCTTGCAGGAGGACAGCAAGGCATGCATCTGAAAATCTTGGGGGGACAGCGGCCCCCCGCTGGCCTCTCCTGCAGCCTGCCCCCCTCCTCCTCCACCTCCTCCTCCTCTGCTCTCCATGCAACATTTCTTGATCTCTGAGTGGCCATGGTGCACTGCCTCAAGAAGGCTGCCTGGCCACTCTTTATACAGGCTGCTGGCTCCCCATTGGAACCGGCAGTCTGAGGCCGCCCACCCCCATGACTATTTTCCCGTTCTCCACGGAAGTCGCAACGCCGCAGGCTGGGCCTTAATTGGCCCGCCTGGGGAAAACGGCCGCGCGGACCGTTTCACCAACGGCAATTGGCCGCCCAACGAACGTAAAATTCTGGCCTTCATATTTTTCTAGCCATTCCACTAAAAACACACCGAGTTGGGGGGGTGGGGGGGGAATCCAGCCTTCTGTTTCTCGCTCCAGAGAGGCTGCCAGACCTGCTGAGTTTTTTCAGCACTTTCTGTTTTTATTTCTGATTGCCAGCATCTGCAGTATTTTGCTTTTTTTTTAAACAATAATTTTTTTGCATTAACCATATGACACTGGTGATGATTCTGACCTTAAAACCTCCCTAGGAATCCCTGAAGGTTCAGGATATTTTGAGAATCAAGATACATAGGTCTGGAACTTATTCACAGAATGTTTTCTCTGAATGAAGCATGGTGTTATTAATATGCATATCGAGCATCAGCTTGTGGTGATAAAGTGATAACACAGGAATTGTGAATCACTGCAAGTTACTGACTCATTTATCATCAACTTGGTAAATATGGAAATTCACTCCCTTAACTTCACTGTGAATTTCATGAGATTGCTACATTTGCACATTAATTGTACATTAAATTCACAACAGAAAGATACGTTAGTTATTTAGCAGCATAACTGCCCAGTTAACAATATGTAATTTGCTAATAACTGCCTCTCTTGTCTACAAAGTGAACAGTTATACATGCGGCACCTCATTCCATCAGATTATGAATTGTTTTAGGAGTGTTAAAAATGGCAAACTTATAATTTTTCATCTTCGGCTTTCTTTTCCTATCTATTTCTTTGTCTCACTCTCCTAATCCAGGCTTTGTTTCTCTTTCAGTACCTGATTTGACATTGAATATGCAATCTCTAATTCACTCTCCTTCTCAGTCTGTCCTTTGTTTATTTCTCAATTTCTTTAATCTCACTGTTTGTTCCTTTGCTGACTAAGGTTCCAGTTACCTTATTGCCCTTACTTCACTGTTATCAACTCATATCCAGCAACTTACAGGGCAAAACTTCTTCAAACCTGAACCTCAGTCTAAAAGGCACACTTCAACAAGATGAAGACCAGTTTGTCAAGCAGCAAAATCCACAAGCCACCAAATTATGAGTATTTTGAAAATATGAAGCTAGATTCTTAGTTTTTTTCATTATTCTGGTAGATTTTGAGTCCACCATGTGGTAGTTAATTAAATTATAATGTACAGTACATTGAGGGTTTTTCATTCTCTCATGGGATGTGGGCGTCATTGGCAAGGCCAGGATTTTATTGCCCATCTCTAATTGTCCTTGATAAAAGTAAGAATAAAAATATCTGGAAAAACTCAGCAGGTCTAGCAGCACCTGCGAAGTGGATCACAGTTAACGTTTCGAGTCCGAATGACTCTTCAACACAACTAAGGAAAAATAGAAGAGAGGTGAAATATAAGCTGGTTTAAGGTGGGTGGGACAAGTAGAGCTGGATAGAGGGCCAGTGATAGGTGGAGATAGCCAAAAGATGTCACAGACAAAAGGGCAAAGAGGTGTTGAAGGTGGTGATATTATCTAAGGAATGTGCTAATTAAGGGTAGAAAGCAGGACAAGCAAGGTACAGATAGCCCTAGTGGGGGTGGTGTGAAGGAATCGAAATAGGCTAAAAGGTAGAGATAAAACAATGGATGGAAATACATTTTAAAATAATGGAAATAAGTGGGAAAAGAAAAATCTATATAAATTATTGGGAAAAAAAGGGGGGGATCGGAAAGTGGGTGGGGATGGAGGAGAGAGTTCATGATCTAAAGTTGTTGAACTCAATATTCAGTCCGGAAGGCTGTAAAGTGCCTAGTCGGAAGATGAGGTGCTGTTCCTCCAGTTTGCGTTGAGCTTCACTGGAGCAATGCGGCAGGCCAAGGATGGACATGTGGGCATGAGAGCAGGGTGGAGTGTTAAAATGGCAAGCGACAGGGAGGTCTGGGTCATGCTTGTGGACAGACCGATGGTGTTCTGCATTGATGACAATATCAGGGTTGGACCTGAGAGAACGGAGTGCAGCAAGTTCAGAGAGAGACAGTTTAGAGTGGGTGAGAGGAGCAGAGAAATTGAGACGACTAATGTCACGCCGACAGTTCTCAATGAAAAGATCAAGAGAAGGTAAGAATCCAGAGGGAGGGGTCCAGGTGGAGGGAGAATATTGGAGGCGGGTAAAAGGATCCGTTGAATGGGGAGAGGACTCCTGCCCAAAGAAGTGAGCACGGAGACGAAGGCGGCAGAAGAAGAGACTGTCCACCAATATCCATTTCCGCCAACTCCAGCATGATGCCACCACCAAACATATCTTCCCTTCACCCACCCCCGGCGGCATTCCGTAGGGATCATTCCCTCCGTGACACCCTGGTCCATTCCTCCATCACCCCCTACTCCTCAACCCCCTCCCACGGCACCTTCCCATGCAACCGCAGAAGATGCAGCACCTGCCCCTTTACTTCCCCTCTCATCACCGTCCAAGGGCCCAAACACTCCTTTCAAGTGAAGCAGCATTTCACTTGCATTTCCCTCAATTTAGTTTACTGTATTCGTTGCTCCCAATGCGGTTTCCTCTACATTGGAGAGACCAAACGCAGACTGGGTGACCGCTTTGCAGAACACCTTCAGTCTGTCTGCAAGCATGACCCAGACCTCCCTGTCGCTTGCCATTTCAACACTCCACCCTGCTCTCATGCCCACATGTCTGTCCTTGGCCTGCTGCATTGCTCCAGTGAAGCTCAAAGCAAACTGGAGGAACAGCACCTCATCTTCCAACTAGGCACTTTACAGCCTTCCGGACTGAATATTGAGTTCAACAATTTTAGATCATGAACTCTCTGCTCCATCCCCACCCCCTTTCCGATCCCCCCCTTTTTTTCCCAATAATTTATATAGATTTTTCTTTTCCCACCTATTTCCATTATTTTAAAATGTATTTCCATCCATTGTTTTATCTCTACCTTTTAGCCTATTTCGATTCCATCACACCACCCCTACTAGGGCTATCTGTACCTTGCTTGTCCTGCTTTCTACCCTTAATTAGCACATTCCTTAGATAATATCACCACCTTCAACACCTCTTTGCCCTTTTGTCTATGACATCTTTTGGCTATCTCCACCTATCACTGGCCCTCTATCCAGCTCTACTTGTACCACCCAAACCCCCCCTTAAACCAGCTTATATTTCTCCTTTTTTCTATTTTTCCTTAGTTCTGTTAAAGAGTCATTTGGACTCGAAACGTTAACTGTGTTCCTCTCTGCAGATGCTGCCAGACCTGCTGAGTTTTTCCAGGTATTTTTATTTTTGTTTTGGATTTCCAGCATCCGCAGTTTTTTGCTTTTAACTAATTGTCCTAACTGATTAGGTTGTTTCAGAGAGCAGTGCTCTTGTTCTGGAGTCATATGTAGGCCAGACCAGGTAAGGATGGCAGGTTTCCCTCCCTAAAGGGCATTAGTGAACCAGACGTGTTTTTACAACAATTGACAATGGTTTCATGGTCACCATTGTTGATGTATTCCAGTTTTTTTTTAACTAATCAACCCAGCTGCCATGGTGGGATTTAAACCCATGCCCCCAGAGCATTATCCTGAGTCTCTGGATCACTCATCCAGTGACATTGCCACTACACCACCATCTCGCCAAAGACTTTGCATAAACTATAAAGTCTGTAGAAACCTGGACTGACCGGCTGACACTCATGAATATCTCAAATTCTCATACGTGATTTGAAACTGCCTGGAGGTGTTTGTGCTTTGGGTTCACAGAGGCCAGAATGGACCTACAACTGGTGCAGTCTATTTTTGTTTGTGTCCAGGAGGTTTGTTGACAGTTTTGAGCTTTTTATAAGAAAACATTTTAACAGTATGAAGGAACTTTAGATGAAAAAATAGCTTTGCAAAACTGGTGAGCAGATCTTTGTGCATATGTAACTGGAAAATAACAGACACTGAAAAGTATCCAAGTGAAACTGTAGTATAGCAGAAACATTCTGTCTGAATACATCATTGCAGATAAAAGCAAGACACCAACATTGAATGAGGAGTTAGCACATGGTTATTGTTGTTGGACTTTAACCTTGTAGGAGATAAGGCAACATTAATTTAACAAGTAATTGAAAGGTTAAGGTGTCTGAATTTGTCATGAAACTTTGAATGTTACTTTCCAGTACATTTTAATACCTTTCTCTGGGTGCTCTGTGCAGGTGGTGACAGTAGCGTCTTAATTATTCTCAACAATGATCCAGACAAAGATTGCCCGAGAAGCTCGATCCCTTGTGGAGATGATGATCCCATGATGGTGTTAAGCAGCAAGTTCATTGGAGCCAATTGTTCTTAATCGAATTCTTTGTGAGGAATCCCCTCGGAAGCATTAACAGTAACCAACACATTGTGGGACTGGAATCACACATATGTCAGTCTGAGCAGGGCTGAGAGACCCTCTGCCTAAAGGATATTAGTGAACCAGTTGGCTTTTTACAATAATCTCTTTTCTGATGCTATCCCACAAATTGATATATTTATTGACTTCAATTTTGGCATTGCCACTCCAGCCAAAGCCTACCCTGCCCCTTTGAGGTAGTTAGTCATGACCTGATGGTGTAATCTCCACTGTAACCTATTTTTAGGGAGTTCCTTTCTGTTACCCAACCTTCCCTGGCCTGACTGATGTCTGTCACTCCCCAGCCCAGATTCTGCTGATTCCACTCGCTATCCCACTCCAGCTACAGTCAAAGTCCCCACCCTGCTTAATCCCTCCCACCTACCCTTTCTGGTCATCTCACAACTGTCCTGATCATGGCCTGTGTCCTTCCCCCACGCTCCTGACTGTGGCCCTGATTTTTCTGCTTCCCCAATCCTGGTTATGATCCAATGTCGCTGGGCTTGTTACCCTCAGTTGTGACCCTGATCTTGCTGCCCTCCCCCCGCAGCTCTTCCAATGGTTGGCCCGGAGCCTGCCTCTGCCCAACCTATCCCATCACACACCTCACACCCACCAGAAACCCAATTAAAAAAGTTATCTTGAATTCTCTGTGCTCTCATTTGTGCTAATAATTCCTTGGAAGAAATTTTACTGAATGCCTTCTCAATGTCCATGAGAATAATGTACATAGACAGTCTTTTATTTACTTTATTAGTGATTTTCTCAAAATATTCAAATAGTTTAATCAGATACGTCTTACTCTTAACAAAAGCAGTCTGGTTCTCTCTGATCAGTTCATATTTATTCAACTGCTCAGATACTCAGGGTCTAGAAGTTCCCACAACTGATGATAAGTAGAAAAGTAAGTTGTGAAGAGGACATAAAAAGGCTACATAGGGACATAGATAGGTTTAGTGAGTGAGCAAAGATCTGACAAATGGAGCATATTGTGGGCAAATGTGAAATTGTTCATTTTGGCAGGAAGAATAAAAAAAGAAGTATATTATCTAAATGGTGGGAGATTGCAGAACTCTGAGATTCAAAGGGATCTGGGTGTCCTAGTGCATGAATCACACAAGGTTAGTATGCAGGTACAGCAGGTAATTAGGAAAGCTAATAGAATGTTATCATTTATTGTGAGGAGAATTGATTGCAAAAGTAGGGAGTTTATGCTTCAGTTATACAGGACATTGGTGAGACCACATCTGGAGTACTGTGTACAGCATTGGTCTCCTTATTTAAGGAAAGATGCAAATGCGTTAGAAGCAGTTCAGAGAAGGTTTACTAGACTAACACCAGGAATGGGCAGGTTGTCTTATGAGGAAAGGTTGGACAGGTTAGGCTTGTATCCACTAGAATTTGGAAGAGTAAGAGGCAACTTGATCGATTCCTTTAAGATCCTGAGAGGTCTTGACAGGGTGGATGTGGAGAGGATATTTCATCTTGTGGGAGAATCTAGAGCTAGGGATCACTGTTTGAAAATAAGGGGTCACTCATTTAAGACAGAGATGAGGAGAATTTTTTTCTCTCAGAGGATGGTAAGTCTTTGGAACTCTTCCTCAAAAGGCAGTGGGAGCAGTGTCTTTGAATACTTTTAAGGCAGAGCTGGATAGATTATTGATTAACAAGAGGGTGAAAGGTATAGGGGTTGGCAGGAATGTGGGGTTGAGGTTACAATCAGATCAGCCATGATCTTATTGAATGGCGGAGCAGGCACGAGGGGCCAAGTGGCCTACTCCTGCTCCTAATTTGTATGTTCGTTTGTTAGGCGGTCAGGACTGTAGGTAGCTGGTTTTTCTCTCCCACTCTGATTGGAAAATCTCCAATTGAACAGCAATTCAGCAATAATTCAAAGTTTGTGAGTAATCTTTCTGGAATTTCCTCAACTGCTTTTTTTAAAACCCTGTGCGGAAACCATCAGCTCCTGGAGAGTTATCTACTGTACTTCCCATTATTTTCTGTCATTACCAATTTTTATTCATGTTGAATCCAGTATGTTCCCCTTGTTGATTTATTCTTTGTTTTATTTTTATTGCTAGTATTTGATTATTTTCCTGTACTGTGAACATGGGCATAAGGTATTAATTTATTAAATATGCAATTAGTTAATTGTCTATTACATAATATTACATTTATATATATATATTACATGATATTATATACAAAAATCTTACAGGGTGGATGCAGGGAGGATGCTTCCCCTGGCTGGGGGGGTCTAGAACCAGGGACATAGTCGCAGAATAAGAGGTAGACCATTTAGGACTGAGATGAGGAGGAATTTCTTCATTCATAGGGTGGTGAATCTATGGAATTCTCTACCGCAGAGAGCAGTGGAGGCTCAGTCGTTGAGTACGTTCAAGAACATAGAACATAGAATGGTTTTATAGATAGTAAAGACACCAAGGAATATGGGAACAGTAAGGGAAAATAGTGTTGAAGCAGAAGATCAGCCATGATCCAGTTGAATGGCAGAGTGGGCTCAAGGAGACAAATGGCTGACTCCTGTTCCTATTTCCTCGGTTCCTGAAGTGTCATCTGTGTCTGTCTTTAATGGGCCCACATTTCCCTGAGCTACTTCCTATCCTTGTTCGAGCATTTATCATCTTTTACTGGGAGCCTTTATGTTACTACAAGTTTTTATTGAGCTATGTTTGGGTAACCATACAAGTTGATGTTTTGCTCTTTCAGGGTATTTCCCCTCTAGATTCCCACTCTGACCATGTCTGCCTCGCCAACTCTCTCTCCTCCTTTAAGATGCCCCTTAAAATCTGCCTCTTCCATCTGTCCTAATCTCTGCTTTTGTGGATTGCTATCTACTTTTGTTGATAATCATTCTATGAAGCTCCTAGTGTAGTTTTACTGCATTGTACATGACTCTATGGGGAGAATTTTCTACCCATCAGGAGGTTTGGGTGGGAGCGGGCGCAGGCGGGCGCGCAAACAATCACCGCCCGTGATTGGCTGCAAGCCGCCATTTTACGTGGGCGGGCCAATGAAGACCCGCCCAGCGTGACGCACACCTGAAAACGCGGACCACTCCCTGTTGCCTGAGTCAGAGCCTACGCATGTGCGCGAAAGAGCGCAGGAATCTCCCTGAGGCACAGAGCTGCCTCAGGGAGATTAGTTGGATTTGTAAAAATTTTAATAAAGAAAAAAAAATAATTTTAAGACATGTCCCATCATATGACAGTGTCACATGAGCTGGGAAATGTCAGTCAACTTTGATAAAAACTTTCACCCAATTTATAAACGCTTCATGAAATGTCATCCCAACTGTGGATGAGGTTTCATGATAAATGCAAAGGCTGCCTGGGCTCGTCGCCTGCCGCCAACCTTAAGGCTGGACGGGCAGCTCAGTTAATCACTTTAATTAGTTTTTAAAATGCCTTAATAGACCTTTGACAGTTTGGCGGGCGCGCAGCTGACTCTGTTGCGCGCCCACTGAGCTGAGGATGAGAATAACGCGCGGTGACGTTGGGACGCACGGTCAATGTCACTGCGCGTCATTTTATGCATCGGCGAGAGGGCCCGCCCCCACACGTGACCAGAAGATTCTTGCCTTTATATCCACCTTGGGAAAAATTGATCCCAAAACCTCCTCTCATCTGCTATCAGCATTCATTTTCTGCAACTTTGCTTTACTGATCCAATTAAATCTAAGAGTATTAAAGACATTATTGCTAAGACACCCACTGCTTGGTTTTTTGATTTAACTCTATTTTGAGAACTCAGCTTGTTATTTTCTGGCTTCATTTACCTGCAGATCCCCCCAAAAATTGCATCTCTGAGTCATACATTCCCTCCAGGTCCTTCAACATCTTTCCATTGAGTTTATATTGCTATTCCTTGCTTACCTCCCAAATACACTTCTCCCCATTACATTTCATGTCACCGCTAAGTTACATTGATCAATATAAGTAAAAGTCAGGAGAGATATAAAGTAGGCTGCTGTTTTAAACTATCACCCAAACTCAAAATTATTTCCAAAGACTTTTAAATTGAATTTCAATCTAGAAATATCACATTCCCTGTACTATGATCAGATCAGTTTAAAACTATTACTTTAATGAGCATCAGTTTTAGCCAGGGTTTTCTGGCCCCCACATGGAGGGAGGTTCAGCGGCCCAGCCAAAAGTCCATTGACTTTCGACAGGAACAGGTGATCCTGGCAGTGGCCGGGGCCAGAAAATCCTGCCCTAGTCCCTGTAAAATAATCAAATATCAATATGAATTATATTTGATTTATCCTGCATAAAACCCAGTAAATAACACTCTACAATAAAGATGTGCATGTGTAATGAACTTGCTCTCTAAATTACTTAACTAAAGTCTGCAGTTAAAACTTGTTTGCAAGTATTGAAACATGGTGTTAAAGTGATGCCAAGCTGACACAATGTGAACATGATTGATAATTGAATTTGCTCTGATCATTCACTCTCAGACTTGTGTACGTCCTGTATACATGACATGCCCTAAACTATGAAGTGCGTGTTCATCACTTCAAACCTGATAAACAAAGTCAGCCTCCAAAGATGCTCAGTATCGGTCAGAGTTAGATGAGTCAGCAGTAGAAGTTGAGCTGAAATTTGCTGAATCATTGTACTAGATGATAGCCATTTGCCTTGAATATCCAATATGCAATTGGCCAGGACTCTGAACTGTTTTGTTTCTCTTGGCAACCATCGTTTTTAAAAAAGCTGCATTGGATACCCACTGTCCCACGCCTTTGAAACCTACAGATAAACTGTGCTCCCCATCTCTGTACCCTTAAGATCCCAAAAAGCTTTTTTGTTTTAATGAGTTGAAACTTTAACAAAAACTATTTAAGTCAACTTTCAAACTGTGCAAAGTTTTCATTGTTTCACACCTTATTCACAGGACCCAAACATGTCCTCGCTTAGAATTTTCAGAGGGGTGGGGGATTAGAGTCAACATTGAAATGAGGCCTGAGCTGGAAAATAGTTCGATCATCCTGATGCCTGCTTTGCTCAAGTAACACAGGGCAGACGTTATATTAAGAGAGAGAAAGTAATGAGAGTAACATTGGCTCCATAATGACAGGCACAGACAATATTGTAATTGGAAATCATCAAGAAATGTTACTGAAGAGTTACTGAACAGTTACACTAGTATAGATAACAAAATACCAGATATAAATGGAAAGCCACTTATAAATCGCAGGGAGAAACTTCCTCAATTCAGTATTAGTAAATACAATTGTGATGAAAATTCTAATGAAATGTGTATTTAAGACCGAGATAGGTAGGTTCTTGATTGGTAAGGGGATCAAAGGTTACGGGGAGAAGGCGGGAGAATGGGGTTGAGAAAGTTATCAGCCATGATTGAATGACGGAGCAGACTGGATGGGCCGATTTGCCTAATTTCTGCTCCTATGTCTTATGGTCTTATTAAACAGAGACAATTATCTTAACTGATTTCTTCTCCGCCGATGCTGCCAGACCTGCTGAGTTTTTCCAGGTAATTCTGTTTTTGTTTTGGATTTCCAGCATCCGCAGTAGCTTTTAGCTTTTTGTTTTTACAATTATCTGGGACCTGATGCTTTCAAAGTATTAAAAGAAGCAGGTGAAGAAAATGTTGAAGCTCTAGTCAGGATCCTTCAAAATTCTCTTGATTCAGGAATCGTTCCTTTGGGTTGGAAAACCGTCAATATCACTCCGCTATTTAGAAGAGTAAAAGAAATCAATTAAGAAGTCATAAACCTATTAGTTTAATGATGTTATGGGAAGTTATTGAAATCTGTTATTAGGACAGACGACTGAGCACTTGGGTGAATATGAATTAATCGAAAAAACCAGGATAGCTTTGTTGATGGTTAAGTTATATCTAATGAACTGAAGCGTATGGTTTTAAGAGTTAACAAACATAGCAGATTAGGGAGTATCTATTAATGTGGAGTTCCAGGATATAGCACTTCCAGAAGGCTTAACATGTTATTCCACAGGAGACTGTAAACAAAAATAGAGTACATGGAATTGGGATGCTGGCTTGATAGGGAATTGCTTAGGAAGTATGAGACAGAGAGTAGGGATAATGGGAGGGATTTTGCAGCCCCATCATGGCAGGGGCGGGACCGAAAATGCGGAGAGCCATTCAAACATTCATTCAATTTGGCGGGACTGGAAGATCCTGCCGATCGGAGGGGCCAGGAAATTCTGGCCAATGTATTGTAAGTTAATTGACAGGGTGTGACCATTGGTGTCCCCCACTAATTTTTCAGGCTACACTGTAAACCCTCCAATCACTTGGGACCAACTGATTTCTGGATTTTGAATTTTCTGAATTATAGAATAATGTTAGAAGGGCAGAATATTACCCTTGGCGTGCGGGCACGCACCCGACCTGCCCGAGCGCAAAATGACACACAATGATGTTAGGTGTGCGTCCCTACATCGTTGCGCAGCCTTGCGATACCTCGTTCGGTGTGCGCAAACCGCAGTTGGCTGTCTGCCCGCCGATAATTTAAAGGCCTATTAAGGCCATTGACAATCTAATTAAATTCAAATTTACGCTGCCTATCCAATCTAATGGTTGGCGGGCAGGCAATAAGGCCAAGCGGCATTTACATTTCTCAGGAAACCTCATTCATGAGCGTGATGAGGTTTCCTAAAGCAAATAAACATTAAATAAAAACTTTATTTTTGAAAATTGAAAACATGTCGCATCCCATGTGACAGAGCCACATGAGGGGACTTGTTTAATTAAATGTTCATTCTCTTCATTTTTTAAAAATAGTGCTTCAATCTCCCTGAGGCACGGAGCTGCCTCAGGGAGATTCAAGCACTCTTTCTCGTGCATGTGCAAACGGCCCACTCGCCCTCCTTCCCCCACCCGCACAGGCATCGCTCAGCGCTGCCACTCGCGATCCACTCTGGGCGGGCTTTAATTGACCTGCCCAACTGAAATCGCGGTGCGGAGTCATTTGCGAGCGGCTGTCGGCTTCCAAACGCACCTGTCTGCCCCCGCCAAGCACCCCTGTCAAGGGCAAAATCCTGCCCTATGTGAGCGACTGGAAAACACTGTTGATATAAACATTTACCTGAAGCATAATACAATGATAAAACATTACACAGCAATAATAAAAGTTATTTTAATTATTCAAATCCTGTATCTTGCATGTTTCTGCTCTTAGACTAAAGTAATGAAATGATAGTACGAGTTGCCTGTGCATGTTCAAGTAATTTCTGGATAATTGATGTTTCTGAACAATGGATTTTCAAACCGGAAAGCTTACGGTGTATTTACAAATGACTTAGATGAAGAAATAGACAGCTCTATTTCCAAGTTACTGATGCCACTAATTTAGGTGGCAAAGTAAATAATGCAGATAGGAGAGAAAATTACAGACAGTGATAGATTGACAGATAAAACTGGAACAGATGACATTCAGTGTAGGCATGTGTGAGGTTATTTGCTTTAGGCCTAAGAAAGATAGATCACAATATTTTCTAAATGGCAAGCAGCTAGGAATTGTGATTTTTAAAAAATTAATTCATGGGATGTGGGCGTGACTGTCTAGATCAGCATTTATTGCCCAACCCTAATTGCCCTTGAGAAAGTGGTGGTGAGCTGCCTTCTTGAACTATTGCAGTCCCTGTGGTGTAGGCACACCCACAGTGCTGTTAGGAAGGGAGCTCCAGGATTTCATTTTCAGCTGCTTCATCAATGACCTTCCTCCCATCATAAGGTCAGAAGTGGGGATGTTCGCTGATGATTGCACAATGTTCAGCACCATTCGCGTCTCCTCAGATACTGAAGTAGCCCATGTCCAAATGCAGCAAGACCTGGCCAATATCCAGGCTTGGGTTCACAAGTGACAAGCAACATTCACGCCACATAAGTGTCAGGCAATGACCATCTCCAACAAGAGATAATCCAACCATCGCCCCTTGATATTCAATGACATTAACATCACTGTGTCCCCCACTATCAACATCCTGGGTGTTACCGTTCAGAAACTGAACTGGACTAGCCACATAAATACCGTGGCTACAAGAGCAGATCAGAGGCCGTGCAGTCGGCTGCGCGCCGCCATTTTACACGGGCGTGCCAATTAATGCCCGCACAACGTAATACGCGGCTGGTAGAGCTCAGCGCTACCTGTGCGGGCAGGGGGAGGAGGGAGAGTCGGGGCCGGTACTCTTTCACGCATGCGTGCGAAAGAGCGCAGCAATCTCCCTGAGGCACAGAGCTGCCTCAGGGAGAGTGAATGTATATTAAAAGGATTGAATAAATGATATGAAAATTTATTTAAACATGCAACCTCACGTGATTGTGTCACATGAGTTGGCACATGTGTTGAAATTTGTAAAAATGAATTAATTTATTTAATAAAAGCTTCAGGAAACCTCATCCCTCCCGTGGATGAGGTTTCGTGATAAATGCGAAGGCCGCCTGGGCTCTTCGCCTGCCCGCCAACCTTAAGGCTGGACGGGCAGCTCAGTTAATCACTTTAATTAGTTTTTTAAATGCCTTAATAGGCCTTTGACAGTTTGGCGGGCGCGCAGCTGACTCTGCTGCGCGCCCACTGAGCTGAGGATGAGAATAACGCGCGGTGACGTTGGGACGCACGGTCAATGTCACTGCGCGTCATTTTACGCATCGGCGAGAGGGCCCGCCCCCACAAGCTGACCAGAAGATTCTTGCCTTTATATCCACCTTGGGAAAAATTGATCCCAAAACCTCCTCTCATCTGCTATCAGCATTCATTTTCTGCAACTTTGCTTTACTGATCCAATTAAATCTAAAAGTATTAAAGACATTATTGCTGAGACACCCACTGCTTGGTTTTTTGATTTAACTCTATTTTGAGAACTCAGCTTGTTATTTTCTGGCTTCATTTACCTGCAGATCCCCCCAAAAATTGCATCTCTGAGTCATACATTCCCTCCAGGTCCTTCAACATCTTTCCATTGAGTTTATATTGCTATTTCTTGCTTACCTCCCAAATACACTTCTCCCCATTACATTTCATGTCACCGCTAAGTTACATTGATCAATATAAGTAAAAGTCAGGAGAGATATAAAGTAGGCTGCTGTTTTAAACTATCACCCAAACTCAAAATTATTTCCAAAGACTTTTAAATTGAATTTCAATCTAGAAATATCACATTCCCTGTACTATGATCAGATCAGTTTAAAACTATTACTTTAATGAGCATCAGTTTTAGCCAGGGTTTTCTGGCCCCCACATGGCGGGAGGTTCAGCGGCCCAGCCAAAAGTCCATTGACTTTCGACAGGAACAGGTGATCCTGGCAGTGGCCGGGGCCAGAAAATCCTGCCCTAGTCCCTGTAAAATAATCAAATATCAATATGAATTATATTTGATTTATCCTGCATAAAACCCAGTAAATATCACTCTACAATAAAGATGTGCATGTGTAATGAACTTGCTCTCTAAATTACTTAACTAAAGTCTGCAGTTAAAACTTGTTTGCAAGTATTGAAACATGGTGTTAAAGTGATGCCAAGCTGACACAATGTGAACATGATTGATAATTGAATTTGCTCTGATCATTCACTCTCAGACTTGTGTACGTCCTGTATACATGACATGCCCTAAACTATGAAGTGCGTGTTCATCACTTCAAACCTGATAAACAAAGTCAGCCTCCAAAGATGCTCAGTATCGGTCAGAGTTAGATGAGTCAGCAGTAGAAGCTGAGCTGAAATTTGCTGAATCATTGTACTAGATGATAGCCATTTGCCTTGAATATCCAATATGCAATTGGCCAGGACTCTGAACTGTTTTGTTTCTCTTGGCAACCATCGTTTTTAAAAAAGCTGCATTGGATACCCACTGTCCCACGCCTTTGAAACCTACAGATAAACTGTGCTCCCCATCTCTGTACCCTTAAGATCCCAAAAAGCTTTTTTGTTTTAATGAGTTGAAACTTTAACAAAAACTATTTAAGTCAACTTTCAAACTGTGCAAAGTTTTCATTGTTTCACACCTTATTCACAGGACCCAAACATGTCCTCGCTTAGAATTTTCAGAGGGTGGGGGATTAGAGTCGACATTGAAATGAGGCCTGAGCTGGAAAATAGTTCGATCATCCTGATGCCTGCTTTGCTCAAGTAACACAGGGCAGACGTTATATTAAGTGAGAGAGAAAGTAATGAGAGTAACATTGGCTCCATAATGACAGGCACAGACAATATTGTAATTGGAAATCATCAAGAAATGTTACTGAAGAGTTACTGAACAGTTACACTAGTATAGATAACAAAATACCAGATATAAATGGAAAGCCACTTATAAATCGCAGGGAGAAACTTCCTCAATTCAGTATTAGTAAATACAATTGTGATGAAAATTCTAATGAAATGTGTATTTAAGACCGAGATAGGTAGGTTCTTGATTGGTAAGGGGATCAAAGGTTACGGGGAGAAGGCGGGAGAATGGGGTTGAGAAAGTTATCAGCCATGATTAAATGGCGGAGCAGACTGGATGGGCCGATTGGCCTAATTTCTGCTCCTATGTCTTATGGTCTTATTAAACAGAGACAATTATCTAGGACCTGATGCTTTCAAAGTATTAAAAGAAGCAGATGAAGAAAATGTTGAAGCTCTAGTCAGGATCCTTCAAAATTCTCTTGATTCAGGAATCGTTCCTTTGGGTTGGAAAACCGCCAATATCACTCCGCTATTTAGAAGAGTAAAAGAAATCAATTAAGAAGTCATAAACCTAGTAGTCTAATGATGTTATGGGAAGTTATTGAAATCTGTTATTAGGACAGACGACTGAGCACTTGGGTGAATATGAGTTAATCGAAAAAACCAGGATAGCTTTGTTGATGGTTAAGTTATATCTAATGAACTTAAGCGTATGGTTTTAAGAGTTAACAAACATAGCAGATTAGGGAGTATCTATTAATGTGGAGTTCCAGGATATAGCACTTCCAGAAGGCTTAACATGTTATTCCACAGGAGACTGTAAACAAAAATAGAGTACATGGAATTGGGATGCTGGCTTGATAGGGAATTGCTTAGGAAGTATGAGACAGAGAGTAGGGATAATGGGAGGGATTTTGCAGCCCCATCATGGCAGGGGCGGGACCGAAAATGCGGAGAGCCATTCAAACATTCATTCAATTTGGCGGGACTGGAAGATCCTGCCGATCGGAGGGGCCAGGAAATTCTGGCCAATGTATTGTAAGTTAATTGACAGGGTGTGACCATTGGTGTCCCCCACTAATTTTTCAGGCTACACTGTAAACCCTCCAATCACTTGGGACCGACTGATTTCTGGATTTTGAATTTTCTGAATTGTAGAATAATGGTAGAAGGGCAGAATATTACCCTTGGCGTGCGGGCACGCACCCGACCTGCCCGAGCGCAAAATGACACACAATGATGTTAGGTGTGCGTCCCTACATCGTCGCGCAGCCTTGCGATACCTCGTTCGGTGGGCGCAAACCGCAGTTGGCTGTCTGTCCGCCGATAATTTAAAGGCCTATTAAGGCCATTGACAATCTAATTAAATTCAAATTTACGCTGCCTATCCAATCTAATGGTTGGCGGGCAGGCAATAAGGCCAAGCGGCCTTTACATTTCTCAGGAAACCTCATCCATGCGCTTGATGAGGTTTCCTAAAGCAAATAAACGTTAAATAAAAACTTTATTTTTGAAAATTCATAACATGTCGCATCCCATGTGACAGAGCCACATGAGGGGACTTGTTTAATTAAATGTTTATCCTCTTCATTTTGTTTTTAAATAGTGCTTCAATCTCCCTGAGGCAGCTCCGTGCCCACTCGCCCTCCTTCCCCCACCCGCACAGGCATCGCTCAGCGCTGCCACTCGCGATCCACTCTGGGCGGGCTTTAATTGACCTGCCCAACTGAAATCGCGGTGCGGAGTCATTTGCGAGCGGCTGTCGGCTTCCGAACGCACCTGTCTGCCCCCGCCAAGCACCCCTGTCAAGGGCAAAATCCTGCCCCATGTGTGCGACTGGAAAACACTGTTGATATAAACATTTACCTGAAGCATAAAACAATGATAAAACATTATACAGCAATAATAAAAATTATTTTAATTATTCAAATCCTGTATCTTGCATGTTTCTGCTCTTAGACTAAAGTAATGAAATGATAGTACGAGTTGCCTGTGCATGTTCAAGTAATTTCTGGATAATTGGTGTTTCTGAACAATGGATTTTCAAACCGGAAAGCTTACGGTGTATTTATAAATGACTTAGATGAAGAAATAGACAGCTCTATTTCCAAGTTACTGATGCCACTAATTTAGGTGGCAAAGTAAATAATGCAGATAGGAGAGAAAATTACAGACAGTGATAGACTGACAGATAAAACTGGAACAGATGACATTCAGTGTAGGCATGTGTGAGGTTATTTGCTTTAGGCCTAAGAAAGATAGATCACAATATTTTCTAAATGGCAAGCAGCTAGGAATTGTGATTTTTAAAAAATTAATTCATGGGATATGGGCGTGACTGTCTAGATCAGCATTTATTGCCCAACCCTAATTGCCCTTGAGAAAGTGGTGGTGAGCTTCCTTCTTGAACTATTGCAGTCCCTGTGGTGTAGGCACACCCACAGTGCTGTTAGGAAGGGAGCTCCAGGATTTCATCTTCACCTGCTTCATCAATGATCTTCCTCCCATCATAAGTTCAGAAGTGGGGATGTTTGCTGATGATTGCACAATGTTCAGCACCATTCGCAACTCCTCAGATACTGAAGTAGCCCATGTCCAAATGCAGCAAGACCTGGACGATATCCAGGCATGAGTTCAGATGTGACAAGCAACATTCACGCCACATAAGTGTCAGGCAATGACCATCTCCAAAATGAGACAATCCAACCATCGCCCCTTGACATTCAATGACATTAACATCACTGAATCCCCCACTATCAACATCCTGGGTGTTACCATTCAGAAACTGAACTGGACTAGCCACATAAATACTGTGGCTACAAGAGCAGATCAGAGGCCGTGCAGTCGGCTGCGCGCCGCCATTTTACACGGGTGGGCCAAGAAAGGTCCGCTCAGAGTAATATGTGGCCGGTAACGCTCAGCACTACCTGTGTGGCCAGGGAGAGGAGGGAGAGTCGGAGCCAGAGTTCTTTCATGCATGCGTGCGAAAGAGCGCAGCAATCTCCCTGAGGCAGCTCCGTGCAGGTTTGAATAAATGAGTGAAGGTTTGAATAAATGACATGAAAATTTATTTAAACATGTAACCTCACGTGACTGTGTCACATGAGTTGGCACATGTTTTTAAGTTCATAAAAATGAATTAATTTATTTAATAAAATCTTGAGGAAACCTCACCCGCCCATGGATGAGGTTTCCTGAAAAACGCGAAGGCCGCCTGGACTCACCCCTTCCTGTCAACCTTAAGGTTGGACGAGCAGCGTTATTAAGTGCTTTAATTAATTTCTTAAGGACCTTAATAGGCCGTTTACATTTCGGTGAGTGCACTGCCGACTGCAGCGCACTCCCGCCGAACGAAATATTGCAATGTCGCGCGATGACCTCGGGACACACGCCCAACATCATCACGCGTCATTTTACGTGTCAGTGTCAGGCCCGCCCCCGCACGCCTACTGGAAAATTCTGCCGTTCATGTTTCCGCCCAAGAAGTGTCTGCAGATCAACTCTATCCCTCAATAGTAGCAACTCGGCCACCATTACAATAAACTGGCAATGAGGATGAAACAGAATTGAACAGAATAAATCAAGTTAGAAAGAAATCGGCACTGTACCTCGCCCAGTGATTGTAAATTGCAAGCTCTGTTCAAATTGAAGTAGTTACCCTCTCTTATAATGCCACAATTTGGGAGACTTGATCCTTTTAAACCAGCCACAGACAATTGATTGGTCTCAGCGGGATTATGCACCATGGAACCCGCTTGCCACGGTACTTAGTTCCAAAAATTTCCAAGGTTCAAATGTTCAAGGCAGGCATGAGAAAGCTAACTGCTGAGTCCTTGGTAACTAAGCTAGCATGCTTTCTTTTTCATTACAGGACTACCCCTCACACAACAACAGGTGTCACACCTGCGGAGTTATTGTGGAATCACCATCTCAGGATGAGATTGAGGTTAATAAAGCTGAATTTAGAGGGGAAGGTGGAAAGGAGTCAGGGAAGCCAGAAAACTAGACAGGATTGGCATAGTCGTGAGAGGAAATTTACTGTGGGAGAGACGGTATACATGAAGGACTTCGGGGAAGGACCAAAAGCGGTTACCGGTGAAATGCAGTGACTGGACCTCTATCTTACCACGTGGAGGTTGAAGGCCGGATCATCCATAAACATGTGGATCATTTAAGGAAGAGAGAGACAGATCACCAAGATTTGGTTCCACCAGTGATCATGACCGGGTCTGCGTTTCCTGTTGAGGCTACTCAACCCAGGGCTGACATGTCTGATGTTCCTGTTAGAGTTGAGGATACAGAACTGCAAAGCACCTGATGTTGAGGCAAATCAACAACTGACATGTGGGGGGCTTTCAAACATCAGTTGATAAGAATTCATGACCGGCATGTTCCTGCTAGGATGAAGGATAAGTATGGCAAGTTTTAGGAACCTTGGATAACGAAGGATATTGTGAGATTAGTCAAAAAGAAAAGGGAAGCATTCGTAAGGGCTAGAAGGCTGGGAACAAATGAAGGCCATGAAGAATATAAAGTAAGTAGGAAGAAACTTAAGCAAGGAGTCAGGAGGGCTAAAAGGGGTCGTGAAAAGTCATTGGCAACCAGGATTAAGGAAAATCCCAAGGCCTTTTATACATATGTAAAAAGCAAGAGGGTAGCCAGGGAAAGGGTAGGCCCACTCAGGGACAGAGGTGGGAATCTGTGTGTGGAGCCAGAAGAAATGGGAGAGATACTAAATGAGTACTTCTCATCAGTATTCACCAAAGAGAAGTACTTAGCGGTTGATTTGTCTAGGGAAGAGTGTGTAGATAGCCTGGATCATGTTGAGATCAAAAAAGAGGTGTTAGGCGTCTTGAAGAATATTAAGGTGGATAAGTCCCCAGGGCCAGATGGGATCTACCCCAGAGTACTGAGGGAGGCAAGGTAGGAGATTGCTGGGGCCTTGACAGAAATCTTTGTATCCTCACTGGCTACAGGTGAGGTTCCAGAGGACTGGAGAATGGCCAATGTTGTTCCATTGTTCAAGAAGGGTAGCAGGGATAATCCAGGAAATTACAGGCCGGTGAGTCTTACGTCAGTGGTAGGGAAATTATTGGAGAAAATTCTTGACAGGATTTACTACCATTTGGAAGCAAATGGGTGTATTAGTGAGAGGCAGCATGGTTTTGTGAAGGGGAGGTCGTGTCTCACTAACTTGATCGAGTTTTTCGAGGAAGTGACAAAGATGATCGACAATGGAAGGGCAGTGGATGTTATCTACATGGATTTCAGTAAGGCCTTTGACAAGGTCCCTCATGGCAGACTGGTACAGAAGGTAAAGTCGCATGGGATCAGAGGTGAGCTGGCAAGATGGATACAGAATTGGCTTGGTCATAGAAAACAGAGGGTAGCAGTGGAAGGCTACTTTTCTGAATGGAGAGCTGTGACTAGTGGTGTTCCGCAGGGATCAGTGCTGGGACCTTTGCTGTTTGTAGTATACGTAAATGATTTGGAGGAAAATGTAACTGGGCTAATTAGTAAGTTTGCAAACGACACTAAGGTTGGAGGAGTTGCAGATAGTGAAGAGGATTGTCAAAGGATACAACGGGATATAGATCGGTTGGAGACTTGGGTGGAGAAATGGCAGATGGAGTTTAATCCGGACAAATGCGAGGTAATGCATTTTGGAAGGTCGAATATAGGTAGGAATTATACAGTAAATGGCAGAACCCTTAAGTGCATCGACGGGCGGAGGGATCTGGGTGTACAGGTCCACAGGTCACTGAAAGTGGCAATGCAGATGGATAAGGTAGTCAGGAAGGCATATGGCATGCTTGCCTTCATCGGCAGGGTTATTGAGTATAAAAGGTGGGAATTCATGCTGCAGCTGTATAGGACCTTGGTTAGGCCACAATTGGAATATTGCGTGCAATTCTGGTCGCCACATTACCAGAAGGATATGGAGGCATTGGAGAGGGTGCAGAGGAGGTTTATCAGGGTGCTGCCTGGTCTGGAGGTTATTAGCTATGAGGAGAGGTTGGAGAAACTCGGATTGTTCTCACTAGAGCGACGGAGATTGAGGGGCGACTTGATAGAAGTTTACAAAATTATGAGTGACATGGACAGAGTAGATAGTCAGAAGCTTTTTCCCAGGGTGGAAGAGTCAATTACTGGGGGACATAGATTTAAGGTGAGAGGAGAAAACTTTAGAGGAGATGTGCGGGACAAGTTTTTTACACAGAGGGTAATGAGTGTGTGGAATTCGCTGCCAGAGGAGGTGGTGGAAGCAGGTACGATAGTGGTGTTTAAGAGGCAGCTTGACAAATACATGAATAGGATGTGAATAGAGGGATACGGACCCCAGAAGTGCAAAATGTTTTAGTTTAACTGGTAATATGATCGGCGCAGGCTTGGAGGGCCAAAGGGCCTGTTCCTGTGCTGTACTTTTCTTTGTTCTTTGTTCTTGGTGACCAAGATGCCATCCCTGAGACTCAACATCTCAATCCCACAGTTGGAGAAGATTTGAATGACATGCATGACCTGACCTACCTCAATGCTCCAATCTCAGATCTGGAATACTCATTAACAATAGGTTGCTCGTAATTAATGACTGGATGCCCTTTGGCATGCCATGAAAGACAATTCTGAAAAGCACATGAAAGTCTTTCATTGATGGGAGGCCATATAAGAAGCACCTGTGCCAAATTTCACATTCCTGTTTGTTAATGCTGAAACACAGTGACTGTGATGCTAAGCCAGTGACTCCACATTTCCCTGTTACAGCACAGCAAAAAGTACGGGTTCAGCCCTGAATCAATTTAATCTTTTGGCACCAACAAGTTAGAGGATGCCCCCAGAAAGGGCCCCTTAGTCCAGCAGTGCGCTTCTCCTACACTGCTTCAGACCCCTCCCATGCAGATTTGCTCCTACTTTTGATTTATAGCTGCACCATTAGTTTGAGAATGCAAGATGCTGGCTCTGTGATATTGCTTCGAGACCAGCTTTGACCTGTGCTCTCTCACTGTCTGTGTCTCAGAAATGTACTTGGAACCTCACAATGTGATGGTAGAGCTCCCTCCTGTTATTATCCAGCCTCCCTCAATACTGGATCCCATTGCAGTTGTGGTCAACATTCCTACCCTCCCCCTGTGTCTATCAGGGGGAGGGCATGTGCCCATGCCCCATGCGGATCTCTACCCTCCCCATCTAGAGGCTGTGTGCACGGACACCTACAGAGGAGATCTCCCCCCCGCCAACCACAAGAAAGCTTCACATAACCACCCCGCCACCCTTTTATTATATTTTCCCCATATAAAGGCTGCAGATGCCTCCCATGACCCTTACCATCCCATCTGCAAACCAGTAAAAAGACAGACAAGTCAATGGACATGCACTGTGAAAATGCCCAACACACCAAGCTGTGCATTATTCCAATTGAGCACACAGCCCTTTCCCCTTCCTGGAGCGGGAATACAATGTGCATGCCATGAGTGGCCATATAGATTGGCCCCCTGCACCCCATCACTGCCTCTACTTTCTGACTTCTGACTGGGAGCCCAAGGGCATTCTCTGTTCTCTGACTCTGACCTGCTAGCCACAGACCAAGGACTTTGAATTTCAATGAGTTCCCCATTGCCCTCATGACTGATCAGTACACTGTTTCCCTTCCCAACAACCCCCCCTTCACCTATCCCTCTTGTGTCACATTAACACAACCCCCCTTTCCTATTCTGGAGTCTGTGTGCATCCTCTCCCAGTCATACATGTGGTATCCCATCCTCCCCCTTGTTTGTCAGATTTTCAGCTTCCCATGTTGGGCTCCAGCTTCCCACTCCTCAGTCTCCCCTCTGTCTGCCAGCATTCCCCTCCTCCTCCTCCACCCACTTGCAATGCCTTCCTGCTCCTTTTCCCCCCTGTGTTCCCCCTTCCATCTGCCCACTTGCAATGCCCTCCTGCCCCTTTGTTCCCTGTCTGTTCCTCCTTCCCCCTCCTTTGCAACGCCTTTCTGCCCCTTTTCTCCCCACCATGTGTTCCCCTCCCCCCCATTCCCTGGCAATGCCTTCCTGTTCCTTTGGCCACTGTCTGCCTGTTATCCTTCAGCGCCCCCCCCACCACCGGTCAAAATACTGGTCTCTAAGTGCTCAGCCCTGCCCAGTGCTGTCCCTCGGGACAACGGAGGCAGCCATTAGGAGCAGACCAACCCTGCACCCCCAGCAGTGTGGTGTTCCACTGGCATTGTAACGAGACTGGGGCAGCACTGCGGCAGGTGAGCTATGAATCTTGCACTCACCTAAAGTCATGAGCAAGGTGAGGCTCTACCACTGCGTGCCACCCTTTTCCAAATGTGATTCAGACGAGCTTGATTTCCTGCTGACATGGCACAAGATTGGAAGGTGCCACCTGATTCTGGCGAGCAGTGTACTTAATGAGCATTCATGAGATGGTAATAAATGCAAATGGTGGTTAATGTCACTAATCAGCAGGATACTGGACCCATCATTAACCCGCCATTGGGAGAATGGCAAACTATTTTTCACACCAGCGGGATTCCAATGTTTTGGCTCCCACCAGATTTCCCACTCCCACCTATCATGGAATCAGCTACGGGCAGGATGGGAGAATTCTGCCCTGAGTATCTGAGCAGTTGAATAAATATGAACTGATCAGAGAGAGCCAGACTGGTTTTTTTAAGGGTAAGACTTGATTAACCTGTTTGAATTTTTTGAGAAAGTTACTAATGAGGTAAACAAAGGACACTCAATTTATATTATCCTTATGAACTTTGAGAAGACATTCAATAAGGTTCCACACAAGAAATTAGTAGCACAAATGAGAGTGTGAGGATTTCAAGATATCTTTTTGGCTGGATGGCGGGTAGTGGAGTTGGTCGGGTGGGAGAATTTCCCAGGCCCAACTGTGGGCAGGGCGGGTGCTGGTAGGGAAGGTGGAGTCAGCAAGATCAGGGCCAGAGTTAGGAGGGCGGAGAAGGACACAGGCCATGATCAGGAGAGCTGTGAGAGGGCCAGCAAGATCAGGCCAGAGTCAGGAAAGGTGGGAAGGCAGGATTGGGATTTGACTGTTGCTGGAGTAGGAGTGGAATCAGCACGATTTGGGCTGGGGAGTGGCAGACATCACAGTCAGGCTTGGAAAGGCTGGGTAACAGACAGTGCTAGACTGCCCAATACTGAGGATAAAAATAGATTACAGTGAAGGTTACATCCTCAGGTCGTGACTGACAGTCTTTTGAAAGGGCCTCCTAAATTACCTGATTTGGGCCAGGTTGCCTGATCCTGATAGCCTAATCTTGCCCCTCACTCTCTCTTATACCCCTCAAAGGGGTAGGGTAGGCTTTAGCTGGAGTGGCAATGTCAAAATTGAAGTCAATAAATATATCAATTTGTGGGATAGCATCAGAAAAGAGATTATTGTAAAAAGCCAACTGGTTCACTAATATCCTTTAGGCAGAGGGTCTCTCAGCCCTGCTCAGACTGAAATATGTGTGATTCCAGTCCCATAATGTGTTGGTTACTGTTAATGCTTCCGAGGGGATTCTCACAAAGAATTCGATTAAGAACAATTGGCTCCAATGAACTTGCTGCTTAACACCATCATGGGATCATCATCTCCACAAGGGATCGAGCTTCTCTGACAATCTTTGTCTGGATCATTGTTGAGAATAATTAAGACACCACTGTCACCACCTGCACAGAACACCCAGAGATAGGTAATAAAATGTACTGGACAGTAACATTCAAAGTTTCATGACAAATTTCGACACCTTAACCTTTCAATTACTTGTTAAATAATGTTTCTGCTATGGGGACGCAGTGGCATAGTGGTTTCGTCACTGGACTAGTGTTCCAGAGACCCAGGGTAATGTTCTGGGGACCTGTGTTTGAATCCCACCATGATAGATGGTGAAATGTGAATTCAATAAAAATCTGGAATTAAAAGTCTGATGATGACCATGGGCAGAATTTTTCCCCCGTTGGGTGGGCTTGGCGGGAGCGGTTGGGAACCTGACTGCCACCCGCAATCGGGTCTGCACTGCCATTTTACGCGGGTGGGCCAATTAAGGCCCGCCCAACATAATGTGTGACTCCGGGGTCAGCATGAAGGAACCCCCCATGAAGGTAGGGGGCAGGAGCTCAATGTTTGTAGGGTCCAATGAAGACCTGGTGGCCTATTCAAAGACCCCGCTGGCAGCCATGCGAAGGCTGCCATTGACTCTGCAGCACTGCAGAACAGGGCAGGTAGGAGGGCAGGTCAGCAGGGCAGTTGGCCCCTGTGGTTTTCTGATGAGTGTCTCGCCGCCCTCCTGGAGGAGGTGGCAGCACGCAGAGATATCCTTGTCCCAAGGGACAGAAGGAGAAGACCCCCCACCTAGCCAAATATGCCTGGGAGGAGGTGACATCCAGGGTGAGCTCCCATGATGTGGTGAGGTGCACATGGGTGCAGTGCCATAAGCACTTTAATGACCTCCTGCAATCGGGAAGGGTGAGTACCGTGTTGGATTGGGTCACTTAGCACAGCAGCTAGAGCAGTCCCCCACCACCACCCACTCCCCCGCCCCCAGACCTCAGAGGTCTTAGAGTGTGAGCGGGAAATGTCAATGAGGCAGCATCTGGGCAAGGGGGTGAGCCATGGCTGCTTGGAATGAGTGTCTTGCGGCTCCAGGGCAGATACCAGCACTTCGGCGGGAATTAGATCGGCGGATAGTATCTTGGTGCAAAGCAGTGAGGGCCCCGCCTGGGAGGGAGCAGCCAGTGCCACAGCTGGCATCTCTTCAGTCATTGCAGCCTCATCAGATGCCACGGTCACTGGCAGAGGGGCGGAGGAGCTGTCATCCAGAGCGCCCAGAAAAGAGCCTGCAGAAGCGACAGGCAGCTCATACACCAATGTGAGGTCACTGTGGACCTCCCTGCACGCCATTGGTGGACGGGTACCTGTGGGTATCCCCCACGCTGACACAGACCACCTGAGCTCAGTGCCTGTGTGAGGGCTTGCAGGTCCAAGCACAACCCAAGGAATCCCTCATTCTGTCCCTGGAGCTGCCTCTCCATGAGAGTCGCCACTCTCTAAATGGAGGAGGCAGTGCGCTCGGCCATGAGGGTCAACGCAGTGCTCATGCTCCACATGGACTCCTCCATCACGGAGACCATGGCACGCAGACCCTCATGGATCTCCGCCAGATCCTCCCGCACATCTCACTGGACATCCAGCATCTGCCACTTAATGGATGACTCCAGAGGCTCATCATCAACCTTCCACTGAGCATCATCCTGGTCTCCAGCAGTCCTCCGACTGCCGGTGCCCTGGGCACTCTCTACCTCCGCCTGCACCTCAAGCGATTGCGAAGTGCTCTCACCAATGTGCACTGAGATACTAAACCCACTCTAATGCCCACCGAGGTGCTGGTATCTGCACTGGTGCCTGCTTCAGAGAGTGGGTGTGACGAAGGTGCACATGACGCTCGATGGTCCACCAGTGTCAGGGGTGGCTCTTCGGAGTCTGGAGATTGAACACTTGCTGGCGAAACTAAAAGGGAAAAGAAGGACATGTCATCAGTTAAAATCATCACACTGTCACTGATGAGATAATGGAGATCTGCATCATGGTGCCCTCGTTTTCCAATGATCAATGAGGATTCCAGGTTTGAGACTCACATTAATGAAGAGACTACACTAGAATGGTTGCACAGTCCGGAATTCTCTCCTCCGTACACTGCGGCCTTACCTTCATCTGACACCCCTGCTGCTCCACACCACGTTGCACATGGAGCGTGCAGGTTCTCCAGCTCCAGGGCGTCTTGCCCACACCTCGAAAGGGTTAGGAGGCTAGTGGGGTGTCCGCCAGTCCGCGATCTTTCTATATTGCTGTGGGCCGTCTTCTCTTGAAGCAACAGGGGACCATTGATTAGTCCACTCTCTACGTGCAGCACCATTGCACCCTGGCCAACCCCAGCTGAGGAACACCTCACAGGGCACATCCGAGTCATGGCCCTCGAGCTGCAAGGCATTCAGTCCAAGCAGCCAGGGCTCACCCCCTTGGCCATCTCCAGCATCATTGACAGTTGGCACTTAGACTCTAACACCCCTGAGGTCCACGGGTAGGGGACGGCCACAGCTTAACACTCCTGCACACTGACCCATGCCAACACGGTACTCACCCTTCCTGAGCACAGCAGGTCATTGAAGCGTTTCCGGCACTAGACCCAGGGGCCCTGCACCATGTCACAGCTGCTGACCATTGCTGCCAACTCCTTCCATGCCCCCTTGGTGAAGTGTGGTGGCCTCCTCCTCCCATCTCTGGGGATAAGGGTGTCCCTCCTGGCAGCCGCCGCCTCCAGAAGGACGACGAGGCACTCATCGGAAAAGCAGGGGGGCTTAGTGCCCACCTGACTCGCCCTCCCGCCTGCCGTGTCCAGCTGCACTCGGGTCCATCATGCCGGCTCAGGGAACGTCCTCTGTGGCAGCCTTCCAGGGGCTGGGTCGCCATTGGACCCTGCGGCCAACAGAGATGCCCACAACCCTCACAGTCCTTCGCAGCCAGTGTGGAGCCGCATTTCATGCTAGGCGGGTCTTAATTGGCCCGCCAACATGAAATCGCGGTTGGGGCCCGATCGCGTGCGGCGGTCCATTTCGCAGCCATTCCTGGGCCCGCCCGACGAAGGAAAAATCCTGCCCTTAAAGTTTGTCTGCACCAGTTGTAGGTCCATTCTGGCCTCTGTGAACCCAAAGAACAAACACCTCCAGGCAGTTTCAAATCATGTATGAGAATTTGAGATATTCATGAGTGTCAGCCACAGGTCATGAGTGGTCAGTCCAGGTTTCTACAGACTTTATAATTTATATAAAACCTTTTGCAACCAATGTACTGTATATTGTAAGCCCATTAACTACCACATGGTGGACTCAAAATCTACCAGAATAATGAAAAAAAGCCCATTGGAGAACAATTTGTGGTAGCAATTTTGCAATGAATCTGACTTCATATTTTCAAAACATTCCCAATTTGGTGCCTGCTGGCTTGTGGGTGTTGCTGCATGACAAACTGGTCCTGATCGTGCTACAGTGTGCCTGTTAGTTATGCTTAGGATCAGGTTTGAAGAAGTTTTGCCCTGTAAATTGCCGGAGGTATGAGCAAATAACAGTGCAGTGAGAGCAAGAGAGTAATTGGAACCTTAGTAAGCAAGGACAAACAGTGAGATTAAAGAGCTGAGAAATAAACAAAGGACAGACTGAGAAGGAGAGTGAATTACAGATTGTTTATTCAATCACACTAAGCATATGCTCCATCGTGTTTTGTTAAATGGGATAGATTCAGAACAGATCTAGTACCTCAAAACTGGGCGTCCATCAGGTGCTGGAGAAATAGGTGGAAGAGGGGTGGAAAGTGTAAGGGAAGGAGTTCGACGAGGGGACAGAGTGCAGAGAGGGGAGGGGAGGGAGTCCAGGGGGATGAAGGAGTAAGAGTGTCTGAAGGTGTCAGGAAGGGGAAGAGACTAAGTGGGGGTGGAGTCCGGGGGGGTGGTTAAGGGGTCCGGAGTGGGGGCAGATACCCACGTGAATGTGCAAAGGAGGGCTGTCTTGAGTGCATGACTGCCTCCTGGGGAGCTAACTGAGCATGGGCATGGAATGAGGCAATGGTGAGAATGACCGAGAGCAGAGTGAGCCGCTAGGGTGGGAGGGTGAGGGTTCGACAGTAGTGGTAAAGGGACGGCGAGGGTGGTTGGTGGGGACTCGGATACAGGCAGTCCTTGGGGATGGGAAGGTGTATGTCGTGGAGGACAATGTGGAGGGGGGTGGGATTTTTGGGAAGGAAGGGAATGTGCACGTTCATCTGGACATCCCTGAAGAAAAAGGGTTGTGGCTGGTAGGTCACTGAGGGGAGGTGGAAGGTGATGCCAGGGGGGTCAACAGTGATGGGAGAAAGGAAGTAGGTGACTGGGGGAGGGGAAAGGGCAGGGGAGCGCATGAAAAACTGAATCCAGACCATGCTGCCCAAATCAAATGTGAAACGAGAGTTCTGAGCGAGATCAGGTACTGCATGGGAATGTGTGCAGTGGGTAGGCGGAGATGCAGGTCAGCTCAGATGGACAATTGAGATCGAACCCCAGCAGGCAGCATTGCAAATGCTCAGGACATTGAGGTGAGTGTGATACGTGAAGGATCCATGTGTGAGGGAGAGTGATTGCACGAGGCTCCGAAAGGCCCTGCCACACACACCCTTCTCCCTCCAGAATCACTCATTGGCCAGCTGCTCCCTCTGCGGTGACAGAGGACGAGGTTGAGGGGGTCACAGGCAAAGTGGACTCAGAGGGAGTAGACAGCCTCTGAGATTCCTGAGTGGGTGACCCAGGAGTGTCCAGCTGCTGCCCCTCCTCCCTTCGGGTGCTCGGGGCCCCGGCCTGATTCCTTGAGGGGAAGGGACAACTGGAGGGATGTCAAGCTGCCCCATCTCCCTCTCATGTTGCCACTGCACCATGGCATAGCTCCCGCGATGCAGTGCAGGTCTGTACACATCTCCACATTCTGCTGGACCAGAGTCTCCAAAGTGTCTGCCATCCTCCCCATAGAGACCTCTATATGCACACATGTGGGCACCACTTCATCAGAGAGCAGGCAGATGCACTCCTCGACTCACATGCCACTCTGTTGAGGGCTTGCATCAGCTCCTTGTGATGTTCCCCCCTCCTTCTGCTGACTCTCCAGGATGAGTTGGAAGGCCAATTCCAGAGGCTCGTCAGCTGACTCGGACCTCACAGATACCTCTTCCCCAGGAGCCCTCCGAGTGCCGGGGAGCTTGGCTGAACCTGTCTCCTCCTGCTGCGGACATGTGTCCGTGCGGTGACCACCAGATTGTGAACCCGAGCCTGCTCTACATCTAAGTCCCACCGAGGTGTGTGTCTCTGCGCTAGTGGAGGGTGTGTGTAAGCGCTGTGATGGGTCTTCGAGGCTGCTTATTTCCAGCTCTTCCATGGAGGAGGTGTCCTCTTAGCTGGAGGTGAGGACGTGGATGGAGCTGAGGGACTGGCTGGCTGAGGGTGTCAGTCGCTTGGCAGAGCTCCCTGTGAACCAAAGTAGAGAAATTAGTGCATGACAGCAGAGTCAGAAGCAGGAGAGAGAGAGCACTCACATTTGCATTGAGAGAGGGATGATGTGGTGCAGGGTCCTCACGTGGGTGTTCACCACCGACCATACCGTCACCGCGGGCACGGTCCACATCCTCACCAGTCAGCACGATGGCACACTGCTCAAGTAAGTGAGGGGCCTAATGTGGGTCACCCTGGTCTGGAGCCTCTCCCTGCTGATGTGAGTGGAAACCTGAGTGGAAACAGATGGAGAGACTGTGAGCAGGATGCATGATACTACATGGAATGTTTGTGTGGTCAGCAGAGCCGTCAACAGGATGGGAATGCAAGCTCAAGAGGGTATAATAAAGGCAAAATACCATGGTAGGGACCGTTCCCTCCGGGACACCCTGGTCCACTCCTCCATCACTTCCAAAACCTCAACCCCTTCCCACGGCACCTTCCCATGCAACTGCAGAAGGTGCCCCTTTACTTCCCCCCTCCTCACCATCCAAGGGCCCAAACACTCCTTTCAAGTGAAGCAGCATTTCACTTGCACTTCCCTCAATTTAGTCTACTGCATTTGCTGCTCCCAATGTGGCCTCCTCTACATTGGAGAGACCAAACGCAGACTGGGTGACCACTTTGCGGAACACCTTCGGTCTGTCCGCAAGCATGACCCAGACCTCCCTGTCGCTTGCCATTTCAACACACCACCCTGCTCTCATGTCCATCCTTAGCCTGCTGCAATGTTCCAATGAAGCTCAACACAAACTGGAGGAACAGCACCTCATCTTCCGACTAGGCACTTTACAGCCTTCCGGACTGAATATTGAGTTCAACAACTTCAGATCATGAACTGTCTCCTCCATCTCCATCCCCTTTTTGATCCCCCTTTTTTTCGAATATTTATTTTTAAATATATATTTTTTCCTACCTATTTTTATTATTATTATTTTTTAAATTTATTCATTGTTTTATCCCCACCTTTTAGCCTATTTTGATATTTTTTTCCCACACCTTCCCCTCCCCCCACCACACCCCCACTGGGGCCATCTATCACTTGCTCATCCTGCTTTCTACTCTTAATGTCACCATTAGCACTTCCTTTAGCCAGTACCAACACTATTAACACCCCTTCAACCTTTTGTTTATGACATCTTTTGCAATCTCTCCTTTGCTTCATCTATTCTATTCAACTTCTATTCGGCCTTCTATTCAGCTTCACCTATTCCAACCCCCTTAAACAGTATATATTTCACCATTTTTACTTCTCTTTAGTTCTGAAGAAGAGTCATACGGACTTGTAACATTAACTCTCTCTTTCTCTCCACAGATGCTGTCAGACCTGTTGAGTTTTTCCAGCACTTCTTGTTTTTGCTCGAGAGGATCTGAGCCTGATGGAGATGTGAGGGTGTGTGTGAGAATTAGTGGTGTTGTCCCTTGAGGTGTGAGATCCCTGTGGGTGTGTGATGGGTTTGTGAGTGTGTGAGTTGAGAGTGATGAGAAGAGTGAGTTACCCTGGTGGAACAGATGAGACCATTCATCCTGTAGCGGCACTGGGTGGCTGTCCTCTTTTGCAGGGCATTGGTGCTGAGCACCGCTGCCAGCGCCTCCCATGCTGGATTGGTGATGCTGCTGCCCCTCCTGTGGCCTGAGTGGAGGTGGAGGACATCACGACAGGTCTCCACAGCATTCAAAATCTGCTCGAGTGGCACGTCACTGAAGCAGTGGGCTGCAATCTTTTTGACTTTTGGGGCCATCTGTTTTCTGTGTGGCAGTCCTGGACTGGAAGCACTAAGACGTGTGTGCGTGAATGCATTTTAAATGTGGCACCTGCTGTGATGAAGCGGCGAGGTGAAGGCATGACGGGCGAATGACAGCCCACCCACCATGGAAACAGTGTGTTTTCCAGGAATGCCTAATTAATGCGACAGGTTTGAGACGATATAGCCTGAGAAGCCGCTATCGCAGCCAACAGGTAAAATGGCGTTTTACCCACCCACTACTGCACTTAGTGCGAATCTGGGACAATTCCGCCCTTTGTGTCATCATCAAATTTAGCAACCATACCTTCAGTCCCTTTACCCAAGACATTTATATAAATTTTAAAAAGTTTGAGTTCCCAGCACTGATCCCTGTGGCACACCACTCATTACATCCTGCAAGCCAGAAAAGGACCCATTTATGCCAACTCTCTGTTTCCTGTTAGCTAGTCAACCTTCTATCCATGTCAATATGTTACCCCCTATATCATGAGGTTTTATTTTCTGCAATAACCTTTGATGTGGCACCTTATTAAATATCTTCTGAAAATCTAAGTACACTACATCCACCGGTTCCTCTTTATCCACAGTATATTTTATTTCTTCAAAGAACTCCAATAAATTGGTTAAACATGATTTCCCTTTCACAAAACCATGTTGACTCTGCCTGACTACCTTGAATTTTTCCAAGTGCCCTGCTATTAGATACTTATAACAGCTTCTAACATTTCCCCTGTGGCAGATGTTAAGCTAATCGGCCTGTAGTTTCCTGCTTTCTGTCTCCCTGCCTTTTTGAAGAAAGGAGTTACATTTGCTATTTTCCAATCTAATGGAACCGTCCCCAAATCTGGGAAATTTTAGAAAACTCAAACCAATGCATCAACTATCTCACTAGTCACTTCTTTTAAGACCCTAGGATGAAGTCCATCAGGACCTGGGCACTTGTCAGCCCACAGCGCCAACAATTTACTCAGTACCACTTCCCTGGTGATTGTAATTTTACTTAGTTCCTCCCTCCCTTCCATTCCCAGAGTTACAGCTATTCCTGGGATGTTACTTGTATCCTGTATAGTGAAGACCGATGCAAAATACCTGTTCATTTCATCAGCCATCTCCTTACTTTCCATTATTAACTCCCCAGACTCACTTTCTATAGATCCAATGCTCATTTTGCTAACTCCTTTCTTTTTTTAAATATCAATGGAAACTCTTATATCTGTCTTTATACTTCTAACTGGCTTTCTTTTGTACTCTAATTTTTCCTTCCTTATCGTTATTTTGGTCATTCTTTGCTGTTCTTATATTCTGTCCAATCCTTTGACCACCCACCTTTGTACAATTATATGTTTTTTCTTTAAGTTTGATACTGTCTTGAAGTTTTTTAGTTAACCATGGATGCTAGGTCCTCCCCTTGGAATTTTTCTTTCTCATTGGAATGTATCTATTCTGTATATTCTGAAATGTCCCCTTAAATGTCCGCCACTGCATCTCTATTGACCTATCCTTTAACCTAATTTACCAGTTCACTTAGGTAGCTGTGCTTTCATATCCTCATAATTGCCCTTATTTAAGTTTAAAATACTATCTTAGACCCACTCTTCTCTCCCTCAAACCGAATGTAAAATTCAATCGTATTATGATCGCTGCTACTTAGGGGTACCTTCTCTATGAGGTCATTAATTAATCTTATCTCATTGCACAATACCAGCTCTAGTATAGCCTGCTCTCTGGTTGGTGTCAGAATATGCTGTTCTACAAAACTATCTTGAAAGCCTTCTATGAATTCCTCATCTAGGCTACCTTTGTCCATCTGATTTTCCCAGTCTACATGCAGATTGAAATCCCCCATGATTAGCGCTGTACCCTTCTGACAAGCTCCCATTATTTCGTCCTTTATATCTCGTCCTGCTGTATGGTAATTGCCTGTACACCACTCCCACAAGTGACTTCTTGCCTTTATTATTTCTCATCTCTACCCAAACCATATCTTGATTGCCTCAACTTTGGTCGTCCCTCTCTAACATGCTAATGCCATCATTAATTAACATAGCCACCCTTCCACCTTTTCTTAGCTTCCTGTCCTTCCTAAATGTCATTTACACTTCAATATTCAAGTCCCAATCTATGTCATCCTGCAGCCATGTCTCTGCAATGACTATCGGGTTGTACTTAGTTATAGCTAGTTGTGCTATCAGTTCATCTGTTTTATTTCAAATACTACATGCATTCAGATAGAGAGCCTTTCGTTTGTCCTTTTATTATTTTCATAACCTCTAGCCTTATCTGCTGATTCATTCTTAGACTTGTGCTCCCTGTAATTTATTTCCTTTCCGGTCATGGTTTGTTTATCATTTCCCACATTAATACCTTTCTCTCTTGCCTTTTCTCTACTCTTTGATTTACCACATCTTCCAAATTCGATCCCTTGTCCCCACTATTTAGTTTAAAACCCCCTCTACTTCCCTGGTTATGCAGCTCGCTGGAACACTGGTCTCAGCATGGTTCAGGTGTAGGCCATCCCGAAGGTACAGCCCCGACTTTCCCCAGTATTGATGCCAGTGCCCCACGAACTGGAACCCACTTCTCCCACACCAGTCTTTGAACCACGTATTCATCTCTTGAATTTTATGTACCAATGCCAATTTTCACATAGCTCTGGTAATAATCCAGAGATTACCACTTTTGAGGTTCCGGCTTTTTAATTTAGTGCCTAGTTCTTCTTACTCCCTATCCAGAACACCTTTCCTAGTTCTAGCTATGTTGTTGGTACCTACACGGACCACAACAACTAGACCCTCCCCTGTCCACTGTAAGTTCCCCTCCAGCCTTGAGCAGATGTGCCAAACCCTGGCCCTGGGCAGGCAACACAGCCGCCTGGACTCTTGCTCCTTGCTGCAGGGAACAGTGTCAATCCCCCTCACTGTACTGTCCCCTACTCCCACTACATTCCTTTTTGCTCCCCTCACTTGAATGGCTTCCTGTACCACGATACCATGGTCAGTTTTCTCATCCACCCTGCAACCCCCACACTAATGCAAACAAGCTGAGAGAACGTCAGACCTGTTGGACAATTGCAGAGGCTCACACTCCTGCCTCTGGGTCCTCTTACCTGCCTCACTTGCAGTCTCACCCTCCTATTCCTGACCAAATAAGAAGACTCTATCCTAAGTGTTGTGATTGCCAGGGACTTATCAGCCCACAGCTCCAACAATTTTCTCAATTCCACTTCCCTGGTGATTGTAATTTTACCGTGTTCCTCTCTCCCTTCCATTTTCTGATTTACAGCTATTCCTGGGATGTTACTTATATTATTGATAGTGAAGGCAGCTTATCCACAGCTTAGCAAATTACCGGTTCAATTCATCTGCCATCTCCTTATTTTCCATTATTAACTCCCCAGACTCACTTTCTTTAGAATCAATGCTCATTTTGTTAACTCCTTTTTAAAATATCTATGGAAACTTTTATATCTGTCTTTATATTTCTAGCTAGCTTTCTCTAGAGAGACCCAACCTGTCAATCCTTTCCTGATATGTATACCCACACATTTCTGGTATCCTTTCTGGTTACTCAAGCCTCTCCACCATTTTCTTACCTTTCCTGTAGACCTTTATAAGCTGGTATATTCAGTGACCAGTCCTGACCATCTTGCAGCAGTGGTCACTGTAATAATGACCCTTCAAGATGAATTGATCCCTGTAATTCATTCGATTTGTTCCTTATGCTCAGTGCATTTATAGAAAGAATTATTTATTTGAGCCACCTGCACTAAACCATCGTTTTGCTCTGATGCTTTATTTATCTCTATCCTGGTGTGAACATTTTATATCTTTTAGTTTTCTTTTTTTTCCCCTTGCCTGTGGTTGGCTGAGGAACAATTTCTGGCTGCTGTTGTACTCTCTTCCCTTTTGTTTGTTTTGTAACTATTATTAAGTCTCCCTTTCCCTGTGTTCTCTCCCCTTCATTTATTAATTTAATGTCCTCGTGATGAGCCCTATTTATCCATTCCTCTGGGACTGTGATCCCAGTTGGGTTAGGCTGAGCATGTACCAACAGTTCCTTCCTGTCCCATTAATGGTGCCAGTGTGCAATGAATGGGACTTCTCTTTCCAACACCAATCCTTCAGCTACGTGTTCACCTTCCTTATCTTCTTATCCCTATACCAATTTGCATGTGGTTCGGGCAATAATCCAGGAATCATAATCCTTAGGTCCTGTCTTTCAATTTTGCTCTTAGTTCCTGGTACCCTCCAAACAGGACCTCTTGTTTACTCTTCCTACTGTTACTGATCCCAACTTGGATCACAATGACTGGATCCTCCCTATTCTTCTCCCAAGATCCTTTAAACCTGGAGTTAAAAACTGAAAATGCTGGAGATACTCAGCTGGTCAGGTAGCATCTGAGAAGAGAAATTCAGGGGTAACAGTTCAGGTCGATGACATTTCATCCGAACTGGAAAAAGTTAGAGAAGTGACAGATTTACAGCAAGTACAGAGATAGGGAAAGGAGGGAGCAGACGAAAGAAGGAAAGGTTCACGATAGGGAGGAAGAAAGGAGGGATTAAATGACAAAAGTTTGATGGTGCAAAGCAAAAGGGGGATGGTAATGGGACAAGGTGTCTCTGGAGAAGGTATTAATGGGAGATACAGAATCATCACCCACAGGTGCCATCCAATATCAAACGAAACTAAAATAAATAAGAGCAGAAGTTATGACCCTCTATCCCAAAAATCAGTCCAATGAAGCTTCATTACACTCGCTCTAAAGCGTTATTTCCTTCCTTAGGTAGCAAGACAAAAATTGTACACAGTTCTCCAGGGCCTGAATTTTTCAGTTGGTGGGCGGGCTCGATGAGAATGGGCAGGGACAGTCGCGGAGCTGACCGCCGCCCACGATCGGCTCCACGCTGCCATTTTATGCAGGTGGGCCAATTAAGACCCACCTAGCGTAAGGCGCGAGCAGTAGGGCTCAACACTAACTGTGCGGGCGGGGGGAGGAGAGAGAGTCGGGGCCAGCGCTCTTTCACGCATGCGCACGAAAGATCGTTTCAATCTCCCTGAAGCACGGAGCTGCCTCAGGGAGATTGAAGAGCTTTTGAAATAAATGGATTGAAAATTTAATTAAACATGTCCCCTCATGTGGCTGTGTCACATGAGATGGGACATGTTTTTATATATCAGAAATTTTTTAAATTTAATTCATAAAAGCTTTAGGAAACCTCATCCCGCTCGTGGATGGGGTTTCCTAAAAAAACGTGAAGGCCGCTTGGCCTTTTCGCCCACCTGCCAACCTTATGGTTGGACGTGCAGCGTAAACAATGACCTGAATTACTTCCTTAATGGCCTTAACAGGTCATTTAAATATCAGTGGGCGCACAGCCGACTCCGGCGCACACCGTCGAATGAAACATCGTGAGACATCGCGATGACATCAGGATGCATGCCCAACGTCATCGCGCGTCATTTTACGCGCCAGCATGTCGGGCCCACCCCCACACGCTGACTGAAGAATTCAGGCCCAGCTATACAATTGAGGCAAGACTTCCTTATTCTCCTACTCCAATCCCTTCCCATAAAGGGCATTATACCATTTACCTTCCAAATTGCTTCCTGGATGGCCTTCCTGTTTCATATACAGGAACCTAAATCCCTCTGAAATTCCACCAACACTGAATAGTTTCAGATAATTAAAAATTTTGCTTTTCTATTCTTCCAAAATGAATAATGCCACACTTCCACACATTAAAACTCCAACTGCCACCTTCTTGCTCAATTATTTAGCCTGCCTATATCACTTCGCAGACTCATCTAGCATTTCATGATCAGCTTAGATACGCTATGTCCTGTTTCATCATCTAGGTTATTCATAGAGATTAAAAATAACTGAGATCCTTGCAGCACCAAATAAAATGGCATGCCAACCTGAAAATGATTCCTTTATTCCTTCTCTCTGATTTCTGCCCTTTAATCAATCCTCCATTGATGTTAGTAGATTACACTCAAACCCCGGTGTCAGAATCTTTATTGTGCCACCTTATCAAATACATTTTGAAAATCCAGCATATTAAATCCACTGGTTCCACTTTATCTACACTGCTAGTTACATCTTCAAAAATTTCTAACAGATTTCTCAAACATGATTTCCCTTTCATAAAACCATGTTAACTCTGCATATTATGATTTTCTAAGTGTCCTGTTACTGCTTCTCTAATAGCAAAATCCAACTTTTTTCTAATGGCTGATATCAGATATTCAGTTCCCTGTTTCCTCCCTCCTTTCTTTCTTGAATAGTGGCGTTACAGTTGATAATTTACAATCCACTGTGACCACTCTTAAAACTGGGGAATTCTGTAAATTTTAAATCAACCCATCCACTATCTCTGTTGCTTTCAGAAATCTAAGATGTAGGCTAGCAGTTCCAGGGGATTTGTTAGCTTTTAGTCCTACATTGCATTGTACTAACTGTTCTGTAGCTTTGTGCGTTTTTCTGGATAATTTTAAAATATTCAGCATTTTAATGTAAAGAAAATGCTTTTTACACTAATAACCAATGACAATTTTGCATAATATGAAAGCAAACAGAAATACTTGTAATGCAGTTTTAGCTTATTGCAAAGAATAAAGAAGTTTTTTGGGATATCCGGGGCACAGAGATGGGGAGCACAGTCTATCTGAAGACCTCACGTTTTTGGTGTGTCAGTTTATCTGTAGGTTTCAAAGGTGTGGGACAGTGGATATCCAATGCAGCTTTTTTTTAAAAATGATGGTTGCCAAGAGAAACAAAACAGTTCAGAGTCCTGGCCAACTGCATATTGGATATTGAAGGCAAATGGCTATCGTCTAGTACAATGATTCAGCAAATTTCAGCTCAGCATCTACTGCTGAGTCATCTAACTCTGACCGATACTGAGTATCTTTGGAGGCTGACCTTGTTTATCAGGTTTGAAGTGATGAACACGCACTTCATAGTTTAGGGCATGTCATGTATACTGGATGTACACAAGTCTGAGAGTGAATAATCAGAGCAAATTCAATTATCAATCATGTTCACGTTGTGTCAGCTTGGCATTACTTAAGCACCATGTTTCAATACTTACAAACAAGTTTTAGCTGCAGACTTTAGGTAAATACTTCAAGTACAACATTGGGTTGTATTTTACATACCTTCACTGATGCATTTTAAGAGGGAGGAGCACGCAAAGTAGGGTGTGTGCCTACCCCCACCACCTTTTCACCACTCCCCGAGCTACCAAAGTGCCAAAATCGGCAGCCTGTCTACCATATACAAATAAGTAATCAAGGGTCAATTAAGCTTGTTATCAAGCCGACTGACCCTGATAATAAGCTGCCCACACTATAAAACACTTGGCGTGGGCAGTCAGGCGGGATTGGGCAGACTGCTTTTTGAAAAAAAGTTCTTTAAAAGGCGGAGAGGAAGGAGCAGTTCACTCTTTGGGAGCTGCCCTTTGCCAATCGTGCAGCCTTTCTTCCTACCTGCCCGCAGCCTTCAACCTGCCCCCTCGTCCCTTCCCCGCCTCAATCCCTGATCTATACGAACCCTCCCTGCCCAAGATCCTGGACTTCCCTCTTCTGGGAATCCATGGGCCTGTTTCCTTCTTCTCCTACAATCCCAGCAGGAGGCACTGATGCGTTTTTGGTGCTGTTGGGACTGTTGAAGCTGCTGGCCAATCAGACAGGCTGGCAGCTCCAGAGGGTGGGACTTCCTTCCCAGTGAGGGGTGGAAGTCACACTTGGCCCTCGTTTAGCCGCCCCTCAGTGCATTATGGCTGGGGGGTGGTGTGGATTGGCATGGAGCATGTTGGCTCCATGCCAACTTTGTTTCCGGAGGGTGTGGGGGTGGAAGTGTGCCATTTGCCCCTCTGTATTATTCAGCCTATCATGTCCTGTCCCATCATCTATGTTATTAATATCGATTAAAAATAACTGAGGTCCAAGCACTGGTCCTTGCAGCACCAAATAAAATGGTATGCCAACCAGAAAATGATTCCTTTATTCCTTCGCTCTGATTTCTGCCCTTTAATCAATCCTCCATTGATGTTAGTAGATTACACTCAAGCCTCGGTGTCAGAATCTTTATTGTGCCACCTTATCAAATGCATTTTGAAAACCCAACATATTAAATCCACTGGTTCCACTTTATCTACACTGCTAGTTACATCTTCAAAAATTTCTAACAGATTTCTCAAACATGATTTCCCTTTCATAAAACCATGTTAACTCTGCATATTATGATTTTCTAAGTGTCCTGTTACTGCTTCCCTAATAGCAAAATCCAACTTTTTTCTAATGGCTGATATCAGATATTCAGTTCCTTGTTTCCTCCCTCCTTTCTTTCTTGAATAGTGGCGTTACAGTTGATAATTTACAATCCACTGTGACCACTCTTAAATCTGGGGAATTCTGTAAATTTTAAATCAACCCATCCACTATCTCTGTTGCTTATAGAAATCTAAGATGTAGGCTAGTAGTTCCAGGGGATTAGTTAGCTTTTAGTCCTACATTACATTGTACTAACTGCTCTGTAGCTTTGTGCGTTTTTCTGGATAATTTTAAAATATTCAGCATTTTAATGTAAAGAAAATGCTTTTTACACTAATAACCAATGACAATTGTGCATAACATGAAAGCAAACAGAAATACTTGTAATGCAGTTTTAGCTTATTGCAAAGAATAAAGAAGTTTTTTGGGATATCCGGGGCACAGAGATGGGGAGCACAGTCTATCTGAAGACCTCACGTTTTTGGTGTGTCAGTTTATCTGTAGGTTTAAAAGTTGTGGGACAGTGGGTACCCAATGCAGATTTTTAAAAAACAGTGGTTGCCAAGAGAAACAAAACAGTTCAGAGTCCTGGCCAACTGAATACTGGATATTGAAGGCAAATGGCTATCATCTAGTACAATGATTCAGCAAATTTCAGCTCAGCATCTACTGCTGAGTCATCTAACTCTGACCGATACTGAGTATCTTTGGAGGCTGACTTTGTTTATCAGGTTTGAAGTGATGAACACGCACTTCATAGTTTAAGGGCATGTCATGTATACTGGATGTACACAAGTCTGAGAGTGAATGATCAGAGCAAATTCAATTATCAATCATGTTCACATTATGTCAGCTTGGTATCACTTTAGCACCATGTTTCAATACTTGCAAACAAGTTTTAACTGCAGACTTTAGTTAAATACTTCAAGTAACTTAGAGAGCAAGTTCATTACAGCACAACAAAGGTACAACAAATGTTCGAAATAATCCTACACCATCTCCGAATTGTGGACAATTGCATGGAAGCTTTAAAATTATCACCATCTTCCTTCAATTTCTCATTGGTCACCTTTGAGCTGGGATGTTTCATTATCTCCTTTCAGAGTTACACTTTATTCTACCCTTGCAAAAATATACTTTGAATGAAATGCAGCAATGTTAATATATATTGTTCAAAGTGGGACAGTTACCAAGACACCAATTTATTCCAAAAAAAGGCGACTCCTTGGGCAACCTGCAGAGAAGCAACAGTTAGTGCGCAAACCAGGCATATTCTTTTGAAGGGAAAAAGAAAATCTAATATGCTCTGGATGACAAGAGATATAAAAATTAAAAAGAAGCAAATAAAGGTGCTTACGACTAATGTCACAAACTGGATTCAGTTAATAATAACCAGGAAGGTCATACAAAGGATCGAATTGAAAAAGTTAATCCCAGAGACAACGAGAGGTTACAAGCAAATTTTATCTGGCAACATTACATTGAACCCTAAACATTTTCTAAAACATAAGTTTATGTGGTCGACAAGGGAAACATTGGAGCTACAAAGGACCTAAAGGGAAATCTTAATGTCGAGACACAGAACGTGGCTAAGATAAAACATCTATTCTTCTGTTTTCAGAAAATAATTCGATGATGTGAAAGTTACACTGAAAGAGAAGGGAGAATTCATGCATAAGACAGTAATAGAAAGAGAAGATTGTTTAGAATCAGTCTCCAAGCAGCAATACTCACCAACTAATCAACTTACAACTTTCCTGTGATGTCACACTTTGATTTTTGTTTCCAAACACGGCTCTGACTGTCCACAGGCTCCATCGGCCTGAACCACTCTCTCTTGTACTTTGATAGTCCTGAAATCTTGCTCTCTCTTGTACTTTGATAGTCCTGAACTCTCACTCTCACTTGTACTTTGATAGTCCTGAAATCTTGCTCTCTCTTGTACTTTGATAGTCCTGAACTCTCGCTCTCTCTTGCACTTTGATAGTCCTGAACTCTCGCTCTCTCTTGTACTTTGATGGCCCTGAACTCTCGTTCTCTCTCATACTTTGATGGCCCTGAACTCTCTCTCTCTCTCATACTTTGATAGTCCTGAACTCTCGCTCTCTCTTGTACCTTGATAGTCCTGAACTATCGCTCTCTGTTGTACTTTGATAGTCCTGAACTCTCGCTCTCTCTTGTACTTTGATGGCCCTGAACTCTCGTTCTCTCTCATACTTTGATGGCCCTGAACTCTCTCTCTCTCTCATACTTTGATAGTCCTGAACTCTCGCTCTCTCTTGTACCTTGATAGTCCTGAACTATCGCTCTCTCTTGTACTTTGATAGTCCTGAACTCTCGCTCTCTCGAGTACTTTGATAGCCCTGAATTCTCGCTCTCTCGAGTACTTTGATAGCCCTGAACTCTCTCTCTCTCGAGTACTTTGATAGCCCTGAACTCTCTCTCTCTCTCACACTTTGATAGCCCTGAACTGCTCTCTCCTGCATTTTGATAGACCAGAACTCTTGCTCTCTCTTGCCGCTTTTATGGCCCTGAACTCTCACTCTCTCTTGCACTTTGATAGCCCTTAAAACATGGGCACCATAAAAGCGGCAAGAGTTTGGTGCCAATATAGGTGGAGAGAGTTCAGTGAGAGTTCAGGGCTATAACAGCGACGAGAGTCAACAAGAGTTCAGGCTCCAAAAGCGGGTGGAGCACGAGGTTCAAGACCATAGAAGCAGCGGGAAGGAGTGAGAATTCAGGACCATAAAAGTACAAAAGAGAGATTGAGAGTTCCGGGCTATCAAAGTGCGAGGGAGGGTGAGGTTTCTGGGCTATCAAAATGCGGGAAGAGCAGCTTTGGGCTATAAAAGTGCAAGAGAGAGTGAGAGTTCAGGACTATCAAAGTACAAGAGAGAGCGGTTCAGGCCTGTGGACACTCATAACTGTGTTTGGAAACAAAAATCGAGGTGTGACATCACAGGAAAGTTGTAAGTTGATTGGTTGGTGAGTATTGTTGCTTAGGGACTGATCCTAAACAATTGGCAAATTAAAAAAGGATATAAATATTAAGTAGCAATAATAAATAACAAGTGAGTAGCTGGTGAGTATTATCTTGTCTTTTATTTCATAGTAAGTTTTATTACGAATAAGGTATGTTAAATATTAGTAGAATTTATTGGTGTTAGTAAGGTTTATTAACAATCGTAAGGTTTATCAATCTCAGTAAGGTGTATTAGTATCAGTAAGGTTTTTTAGCAGTAGCAAGGTTAACTAATAATTAAAGAAATGGCAGGGCTGCTCCAATCTCAAGAGTGCGCATCCTGTGCAATGTAGGAACTCCAGGATCCTTTCCGTGTCCTCAATAGGGGAGGTGGCGGCATAGAAGTATTGTCACTGGACTCGTATTCTAGAGGCCCAGGATAATGCTCTGGGGACCTGCGTTCGAATTCCACCGCAGCAGATGGGGAAATTTGAATATTAAAAAAAATCAGGAATTAAAAGTCTGATGATGACCATGAAACCATTGTCAATTGTTGTAAAATCCCAACTGGTTTACTAATGTCCATTACGGAAGGAAATCTGTCATCCTTACCTGGTCTGGCCTACATGTGACTCCAGAACCGCAGCAATGTAGTTGACTTTTAAATGCTTGAATGAGGGCAATTAGGAATGGGCAATAAATGCTGGCCTAGCCAGCGATGCCCACTTCCCATGAACAAAAAAATATATAACCATTTGTGCAGGAAGTCTCATCAGCTGCAGCAGCGTGAGCTCTGGGTTTCGGAGCTTGTGCAGTAGCAGGTGCTGCTGTGGTGCATCCATAAGTTTGAGAGCTTTTTGGATAGCACATTTATAGATGCGGTCAACCAGCAGCTTAAGAGTATGCAGCATGAGAGGGAATGGGTGACCACCAGACAGTCAAAAAGAAATAGGCTGGTATTGGTATTGCAGGATTCCCCTGATCGCATCCCACTCTCCAACCCACGATTCAGTTCTGAATACTGATGAAGGTGATGGTTGATCTGGGGAGTGCAGCCAGAGCTAAGTCCATGGCACTATGGGTGGCTCAGCTGTACAGGGGGTACAAGGAAGACTGGCAGATCAATAATGGTAGGTTCCTTAATTGTTAGGGAAATGGATAGGCATTTCTGTGGTCGCAGACATTAATCCAGGATATTGTGTTTCCTCCCCGGTGCCAGGGTCAAGGTTGTCACTGAGGAGCTGCAGAGCACTTTGTGTGGGGAGAGAGAACAACCAGCAGTCCTGGTGCACATCGGAGCCAACGACACAGGTAGAAAGTGGAATGTGATCCTATAGTCAGAATTTAGTGAACTAGGTGGGAAATTAGCCATCAGGGCCTCAAAAGTAGTAATCACCAGATTACTCCCAGTTCCACGTGCAAGTGAGTATAGAAATTGAAGGATAAAGCCAGTGAATGTGGAACTCGAGAGATGGTGCAGGAGGGAGGGCTTTAGATTCCTGGGATATTGGGACCGGCTTTGGGGGTGATTGGACCTGTACAGACCAGTCAGTTTTCGCCTAAACAGAGCTGGGATGGAGTTCCTTGCGGGCAGTTTGCTAGTGTTGTTGGGGAGGATTTAAACTAACTTGGCAGGGGCATGGGAACCAAAAGGAAATATCAGGGAGGAATACCAAGGTGCACAGAATACTGGCAGAGATAGATAATACCAGAATAGGAATCGTAAATTAATAGGTGGGACCAGAATAAAGGAGAAAGTAATAAAGTCTAAATCAGGGTCAATGTACATACGTGTGAATTCACGGAGTGTGGTAAATAAGATTGGTAAGCTACAGACGCAGATTGCCATGTGGAAATATGATGTTGTGGTGATAACAGAGACCTGCCTTAAAGAAGGGCAGGACCGGGTGTTAAATATTCCTGGATACAGGTATTCAGGAAAGATAGGAAAGGAAGAAAAGTGGTAGGGGGGTTCTGGTGGCAGTATTGGTTAAGGAGAGCATTGCAGTGCTGGAAAAAGAGGATGTCCCAGAGGAGTCACGGACAGAATCTATTTGGCTAGAGCTAAGGAACAAAAAAAGTGCATTTACATTGCTCAGTGTAGTCTTTAGGCCACCAACTAATGGGAAGGATGTAGGGGAGCAAATTTGCAGGGAAACTATAGAGAGATGCAAAAATTATACAGTAGTAATAATGGGGGCCTTTCAATATCCAAATATTGACTAGAATTGTAGTAGTAAAGGGCAGAGAGGTGCAAGAGTTCCTAGAATGTGTTCAGGAAAATTTTTCCACAGCAGTATGCTTCCAGTCCAATGAGGAAGGAATCACTGCTAGTCCTGGTTCCTAGGAATGATCAAGTCTCAGTAGGAGAACATTTAGGAGACAGTGATCATTGTATCATAAGATTTAGGCTGACTATGGAAAGGGACAAAGAACAATCCAGAGTAAGAATAATTAACTGGGGGAAAGACAACTTCACTGGGGTAAGAACAAATTTGGGCCAAATAAATTGGAGTCAAAGGTTGGTAAGAAAAATGTAGCTGAACAACATGGTTACCTTCAAAGAAGAGATAATTCAGGCACAGTCAAGGTATATCCCCTTGAAAGGGAAAGGTAGGGTAAACAGGTCCAGAGCTCCCTGGATGACAAAAGAGATAGAAATTAAGATAAAGAAGCAAAAGTGTGCTTATGACAGGTGTCAGGTAGAAAATACAATTGAGAACCAGGCTGAATATAGAAGGTTAAGAGGGAAGGTGACAAATAAGAGAAACAAAGAGGGAGCATGAAAAGAGACTGGCAGCTAACATAAAAGGGAATCCGAAAGTCTTCCATAGGCATATAAATAGTAAAAGGGTATTAAAAGGAGGAATGGGACTGATTAGGGCAAAAAAGGGGATTTATGCATGGAAACAAGGGGCTTGGCTGAGGTATTAAACAAACACTTTGCATCAGTCTTTACCAAGGAAGAAGATACTGCCCAGGCCATGGTGAAAGAGGAGGGAATTCAGACACTAGAAGGGTTTAAAATTCATGTGGTGGAGGTATTAGACAGGCTGTCTGTACTGAAAGCTGGTAAGGCACTGGGACTGGATGAGATGCATCCAAGGATACTGAGGGAAGTGAGAGTGGAAATTGCAGAGGCACCGGCCATAATTTTTTGGTCTTCCTTAAATTCGGGGATAATGCTGAGGACTGGAGAATTGCAAACATTACACCCTTGTTCAAAGAAGTGTGTGAAGATAAGCCCAGCAATTACAGACCAGTCAGCTTAACCTTGGGGTGGAGAAATTTCCAGAAACACTAGGTAGAATTTACGCCTCATTCCACTAATTGCAGGAGTGGGCTTGAAAAACAGAATTGTACCCGCTGGCCACAATGATGGATTTTCATGCTGTATCATCTGCTCCCCGCGTCATTAGTTATGTGTGCATGGAAAACATGCCGGCCAGCCTCTGATTCACCCGCCCCACCATCAGCTCACTGCTTCCTAACTCTGGGGGCCATATTTAAAGTGCAGCTGTGCACAACCTCCACAATGTCAACAGCCCAAAACTGCTTCACCCAAGACATGGTCCCAAAATCCAAGAAGATGCAGCCCCAAATTCAGTGGAACACCCGTTCGACGCAGTCAAGGCCCACTGCCATGTCCTCTACCCTTCCCCAGGCCGCAGGAGCTCCAGCAAGCTCACCAATCTGGTTTGGGAGGAGATGGCAGTGGTGGTCAGTGCCAACGCGGTCCAGAAGAGGTCAGCCACCCAGTGCAGAAAGAGGATGAATGATTTCATCTGCTCCGCCAGGGTATGTCAACCATCTCATCACTCTCAACTCACAAACCTATTACACATTTGCTGATATCTCACACACTGCCAGCTCAAGAAACATCCCCACTCACTCTCTAATACACCCTCACATTACCATCTGGGCTCATTTACTCCGGAGATTTCATCCTCATCCCATCCATGCCTTCCCTTACCACCCATACATGCCAGGTGTCCTTATCATCTGTCCTGGCATGCACCTTGCTCACATTCCATCTGTCTTTATGCAGGATAAGATCACGTACAATACAAGGGAGAGGTCCTAGATGGGGGGTGGAGTGCCCAACATCAAAGCCCTCAGAGTTTGAGGATTGAGTGACTGACCTGGCCAGAGAGGACATTGACTGTGCCTGCACTGATGGTGAGGTTAGCAGCACACACCCAAGTGAGGATCCTCCATCAGTTCATCCCTCAGACAGCCATATTGTAAATGCTTTGTCTTGTTCTAGAGTTGCCTACCATGCACTCGCCTTTCTCTTATAGGCGCATGTGGAAAGTGCCCAACAGCATCCAGAAAGCCTCATCTCCAGTCCCAAGAACACCATGAATGAGGAATTAGAGGAAAGCACCAAAGAAGACCTGTCACAGCGCTCACCCACACACTCCACCAGCACAGAGACACACACCTCCGTGGGACCCAGTTTTAGAGCAGTTCTGATCCACAGCAGGCGGCCACAGTGATTTCCCAGGTTTCTGGCACTCAGAGGACTGCTGGAGGCCACAGTTCTGCTGAGTCAGAGTCAGCTAATGAGCCTCAGGACTCGGTCCAGATTGGTTGCTGGAGCTGCAGCGACAGTCAAGGGAATATCAGGAAGGGATGTTGTAGTGATTGAAGACATAGCTTTTCTTAATGCTTATGAGGGGTCACATGATTGTTCTTGACGAATGAGCCCTAAGTGCGGGGAATTGGGGAGGGCCGGGGGAGCAGAGCTTTCTAGTCGGGACCTGCTTCAAGCTGGTAGCTTCTGGAAGCGCTCCTTGTAATAAAGTTATCTGTTTTAAGGAGAAACCTGTCCAGTACATCAAGTCATTACATTCGGCGACGAGGATGGAATACCTCCGATGCTGCACTGCACCTTGTGAATGTGAGCGTATCAATTCTTAAGGAAAGAGAGAAAAGTATACTCACCAGTCATGCCACTCTTTGGCAGAATCGACCTTCATAATGCGATTATGGAAGACTGGAGCCAGTACGTAGATTTTTATTTCGTAGCAAACAAAATTATCGTGGAGGTGAAGCAGAAAGCAATTCTTTTGAGTGTCTATGGTAGCAAGACATATAACCTCATCTGCAGCCTGACGGCCCCGAACGCACCCAATTCTAAGGGCAGGATTTTATGCGTCGGCGAGCGGGGACGGGGACTGGGCCTGCTCGCCAACGTGTAAAATGACGCATGATGAAGTCAGGCGGAACCCCCGACGTCACCGCACCCCATTTAAATTTTCCAGTAGGTAGGGGCGCAGCAGAATCAGCTGCGCGCCCGCCGATCTGTCAATGGCCAATTGAGGCCATTGACAGAGTCAATTAAGTAATTCAAGGACCTGTCCGTCCAACCTTAAGGTTGGAGCCCCGGCACGAATTAGAAAAAGCATGAAACCTCATCCACAGGCAATATGAAGTTTCATGTGGGTTTTTAAAAATTTTAATAAAGTTCTTGTAAAAATTATGGACATGTCGCAACTCATGTGACATTGTCACATGAGGGGACATGTTAGGGAAAATTTATTTTTTTATATTTTATGTTAAAATTTTATTTTATTTTTCTGTTTTCAGCTTTTTTACATTTGGAGCTGATCTTCCTGAGGCTGCACATCGATTTTGGGATTCCCCCCCCGCCTGCACAGGAAATGCATAGCGCTTCCATGTGGATGTCACGCTGGGCGGGCCTTAATTGACCCATAAAATGGCACCGCTCCTCCAATCGGAGGCGCCAATCAGAAATACGCCTGTGCGCGCCCACCCTTCAAGTACGCCCCCGACAGGGGGAAAATCCTGGCCAAGATCTTATAGTGAATTGTAGGCCTTGTGAAGACGCACTTTCAGCTGAAGCCTCCTTAATAACACAGAGGTTTAAGTTTAACTCCAGAGTAAGGGCTCCGAGAGAGTCCATCGCAACCTATCTAATGAAGTTAAAGTAGTTGACAGAACACTGCGACTTCGGAGACACACTCAATGATAAGCTGTGGGACTGATTAGTTTGTGGAGTTCATGACAACGCCATTCAGTGCTATTTACTCACAGGGGTTGAAATCGACTTGTGGCGTGCCATGGAAATAGCACTATCGATGGAAAGTGCTGTGAGAGACTCACAGGTTTTACAACACATACAACATGGCGCTGTTCTTCAAATGGAGCGGGAAACTACTGCTGGGCATGGGGCAAAAACTAGAGACACAGCCTTGAAGTGAGAGACAATATCTGCTGCTCAAAAAACAAAAAGCCCTAATTTCAGCATTTCAGCAGCAACTCCAAGGTTAATCTCTCATAGATGTCGGGGTAACCATGTTCCGGACCCCTGCAGATTCTAGGAGGCGGAATGCCATTACTGTCATTAAAAAGGTCATGTAATAAAGTAATGCAAGGGAAATTTGAAACAGCCCAAAAGGCAGCAGACCAAAATGATTGACGTGAATAATATAACAGAACCTGAAGCTGCCGATACCGCATGGGTGTGGAGTGCGCATACTGAAAGCTCCCTGAGGGTAGGGAGCTGAAGAATTTTAAACCAATGAGTAAAGGTTTTAAAAATCTGGAAAAAATGTACACGCAGTGGATTCACTCACCTTAACGTGTATATTTGAAAAATTCTGCCCAAAAATTTTTATTTTTTTTATTTAGCTGTGGAAACCTCATTGCCCCGTGGGTGAGGTTTTCTAAAAAATCCAAAGGCCGCCTGGCCGATTCGCCTGCCTGCCAACCAAAAGGTTGGATGGGCAGTGAGAAATAGCACTTAATTAATACTTAAATGGCCTTAATAGGCCTCATAATTGTTGGCGGCCTGCTACCGACTCTTGTGCATGCCCACCGACCAAAATATTGTGCGAGTGCGTAATGACGTCAGGATGCTCTCCTGATGTCAGCATACGCTATTTCACACTCGGTCATGTCAGGCATGTGCCCACACGTCAAGCTGAAAATCCTGCCCCAAGTCTTTTTTGGGCATAATTAATTATTTTAGCCGTTTCTTGCCAAACTGGTTAACAGTGTTAGCACTAATACACTTATTATTGAAAAAGAACCACTGTTGGTCATGGAATTTGCAACAGGAAGAAGCCTTTGTGAAAGTTAAGAGGCTATTACATTCATCACGTCTACTGGTACATTATGACCCAGCAAAAAAATTAATATTAGCCTGTGATGCTTCACATTATGGTGTGGGAGTTGTTATCACACAGGATGGAAGGTGGTTCCGGAAGGCCAATCAGCTATGCCTCCGGAACCCTCTCTGCAGCCAAGAAGGGTTATCCCCAACTAGGGAAAGAAGTAGTAGTATTCGGAGTGAAGAAATTCCACCAGTACCTGCATGGATGAAATTTCACCATTATGTCGGACCATAAACCATTCATGAGTTTATTCCATGAGGATAAGGCCATCCCGCCAATAGCATCAGCAAGAACTCAAAATTGGGCTTTGATATTATCTGTGTAAGAGTATACCTTTATGGACAATCCTGGCTTACATATTGCAAACACGGACGGACTCAGTCATCTCCCGTTACCAGATAGCATTGTACATGTTCCAATGCCACAAGAAGTTGTGCTTGTATTGAACTTCTTGGACTCTTCGCCTGTATGCAAAGCAAATTAGAAATTGGACAACAGAGATCCAATTTTGTCGAAAGTCCAAGACCTTCTATTGACAAGGGTGGACAAATCCACCAGTGTCTGAAGAGATGAGACAATCCCATGCCCATAGAAGAGAGCTAAGTTGTCAAGATGGAATCTGGTTGTGGGGGTCAAGAGTTGATGTCCCTTCACAAGGAAGAGAGCCACTCTTGACAGAGCTTAACACTGCGCATCCCGGCATATCGGAGATGGAAATGCTTGCGCAAAACTAGGTCTAGTGGCCAGGCATTGACAGTGACATTGAAAGCATGGTCAAGCACTGTTTCCATTGTTGGCAACAACAGAAGTTGCCTGTTTCAGCTCCACTGCATCCATGGGAGTGGCCTGGTTGACCCTGGGCTAGATTACATATTGATTATGTAGGTCCATTCTTACATACCATGTTTTTATTGACCATAGATGAGCATTCTAAATGGATGGATGTATATGAATTTCGATCATCGACACCGTGTGCAGCTTTGGAAAAGCTATGTCAATGTTTTAGTATACATGGCCTACAGGAAGTCATAGTTTCGGATCTCGGTACAGTTTTTACTAGTACAGAATTTCAGAGATTCATAAGTTTAAATGGAATCAGACATATTAAAACATCACCATATCATCCCTCATCAAATGGGTTAGCTGAAAGAACTGTACAAACCTTGAAATCAGGAATGAAGAGGTTATCTAAAAGTACACTAGAATCTCGACTTTCCTGTTTTCTTCTCAATTATTGTACAAAGTCTCATTCAACTACAGATTCTACTCCATCTGAATTATTGATAATACACTGCCTATGTACAAGGTTAAATCTGGTGTTTCCAAACTTAGCGGGGAAGAAAGAGAAGAATCAAAGTAATCAATAATGGAATCATGATGTTCATAGCAAAGCCCAAAGATTCACTGTCGGAGATAGTTTTCTTGTGGGATTTTGAAAGTGGACCTTGTTGGGTTCCTGGTACAATTGCCTAAAAAACTGGTCCCTTGTTATTCCAAGTGGAAGTGGAAGACCGAATTGTTTGAAAACATATGGATCATCTTAGGAGTAGAGAGACATTCCAATAACCAACTAATTCCGCCTGTGATTAACGTCGAACCATTAATCCCTGAGGCGACAGATCGACCTAGAATAGACATACCCGATGTCTCTATAGAATTGCCTGACCCTGAACTGCCACTTTCAAATCATGTATTTGATGATGCTGTTCCCGATCATGTTAAACCAGTGCGAGAATCTCAAGTGGTAGAGCTATACCATTCTAACCGAATAAGAAACTTAATCTTTAATCACCTGACCTATATATATATATATATATATATATGTTATGTATTAATATGTTCTTTGTAAATAGGGAATGTAAAAAAACTAAAGGAATAGGAAATATAGTGATTAATGTTAAAGCTTTTCCTACTGCCTATTAGGCATCACATGATTGTTCTTGATGAATGAGCCCAAAACGTGGGGAATCCGGTTGGGCGGGGAGGGGTGTTGGAGCTTTCTGGGCATAGACCTGGTTCAGGCTGGTAGCTTCTGAAAGAGCTCCTTGTAATAAAGTTACCTGTTTCAAGTAGAAACCAGTACGTCGTCATTACAGATGTCAACTGCATTCCTCAGATTGCAATGGACAACGGAAGAGTCTGTCCACCTTCAGTCTGAGGTGATATTCCAGCATGCCAATGCACCAAGGTCAACACTGGCAGGTTGGCGGCTGCCATGGAGACCTTGGTCCAGGACATCGGTCCTGCACTGATGGCATTGCTGTAGTCCTTGATGGCATCCATCAATGGCTACACAAGAGGGGTTGGTGCTCCTAGATCTCACACCAGATGCCCCTTCTTCTCAAGGAGTCAGCCAAGGGCACTCGGGCACCTATAGGGTGGAGGACTAACAGCTCGACAAGCCCGGACCATCTATCCAAGTGACTCCGTGTCTATCTGGCTGATCCAAATCCCCTCTTCCTGAGACCCCCATCACTTCCAGCTCCACAGGTCGAGGGTGCACCTGCACCACAGCAGGACACCCAAAGCAGGCCGGGGCCCTCCAGGTCTCGGCCCTCCAGAGGACGCTCGACAAAGTCATCACAGACAACAGGGCACAGCAGTCAGGAGGCTGCTCCACCTCAGCTGTGGGTGTCAGGGAAGCACCAAGACGCAGCGTAGGGATAGGAAAGTTAAAAAGATTTGGGAGCACAATGATGACACGGGTATTCACAACATGTATATAATTCTGTACACAAATGTAAATAGAATCATACCCATTTCACATCTCCTCTTGTGCATGCCTCCTTTTTATGATGAGCTGTGTTGCTGTCAATCAGGTGAGATACCATGGTCTCTCCCCCCACACTTATCGCAGGTGCCACACTCAACGTCTATGTTGTGTGCTTCCATATCACCACAGCGTGTGTCCCTTTTGTACATCATTTTCGACATGGTGATACCACGACCTTAATGTTCAGCGTGCTTGTGAAATGAACCTCATTCACATGCTTTGCAGGGTTGTGTCATGTTTATTCTTGGCTGTGTAAGATTGAGGCAGAGGTGTTCTCCTGTCTCGTCTGCATTCTTGAAAGGTGAAGGTGTAGTGTACAAGGAGAGATATGTTAACACATGGGGAAGGGTCATATATTGTGGAACTCCATGTGTTCTCTGTCTCTCGGCAGGGTTTCCATGCTATGACCCACACTCAGAGCTCGTATGTGCTGCTGTCAGCCACCCGCGTTTCCGACTTTCCAAGTGTACATCTGCTAAGCTCATCAATAAGTGGGGGCACCCTGTCAGCTCAAGGTGATGAAGCTCGGCTACTCTCAGCCACGTTATAGTCCTGGCACTCGAACATCCAACCTTGAGGGTCTCTCACCCTGCGGTTGTGTGTCTTGCAGGAATAAGGCTCTCGTCACAAACGAGGGATGCAGCCCTGTGCATCCCTTCATCTGAGCATTCATCCAGGTCACAGATGCTAATTCCAAATGGCATTTTCTAGCAGGCAATAGAGGCTTCGAGCAGTCTCTGGAACTGCACATGGTTGCTTTAGACAATGTTGAGGGGAGCAATAGGATAGGAGCAAAGGTGTACTGAAGCTGAAGTGTGCTCTTTATTAGCAATGATACGAGCCCTTGAGGGCTTCATGGTGTGTGTGCACTGTGGACTTGACAAGGGCCAGGGCTGGCCAGGAGGGCACAATGTCAGCATTAAAGAGGAGGCATTTTAATGTGCGGCAGGCGAATGTTTGATGTCATCATGCTCAGGCTCCATGTTAAGCTGTGGATAAATGCGGCCCAGGATCGCTCACTGAGAGTGCCAGATATCAGTGTGATTTGGAAGAATGCAGCACCAGTGACTGAGTCATTTCTAAATGGATTCACAGCAGTAGAACGTCATCGGCTCCCTTGTCCAAGTGTGAATGATCTGATTCACCATCGATGTCACACAGGGTGTGTGGTTCTGTTGCTTCAGATGGATCTCCTTGAGGAATCTTGTCATGTTGAAGGTAGACAGCTACGAGATCACTGAGGATCGACCGATAGCTCCTGGCTCTTCTAGGCTGCCATTGCAACTGGGATGCTGGAGAGATGCTTGAAGAAGCAGCACCTTCTGATGTATGATGTCGGGATTCCTCCTCCAGTTATTACCTCAGCTCAGCATGGACACATGCTGCCGAAGGTCATCATCTGTCAAAGAATCAGGACAATATGGGCCTGATGTGTAACTATTCACTCTCATGTTGAAGTGCATGGGTGAAATGTAAGGAATAGGAATGCTGGTATTCATGTTAGCCCATAATGGAGGGCAGTTGCCCAAGATGTCAACTCATCGTCCTCCTTGTGGAATCTGGTGGCTTTGTCAGCCGCACATGCACGCCTGCTTCGTCTGACCCGTGCTATTGCCTCTTTCACTGCAGCCTTGGCTTCCTCTAACTCATCACCCTCATTCTCTTCGATGTCCTCCTCATCAGTGGACACACGTAGCTCCTCCATCTCATCTTCTGGCAAGTTCTCCCCACTTTGCAGTGCTGGGTTGTGCAGTGCTCAGCAAGCCATGATGATCCATGAGACCCTCTAGGGAGTGTATTGGAGTACTCCACCAAATCAGTCCATGCATCAGAATTGTAGCTTTAGGATCCCTATGATGTGCTCCACCAATGTTCGGCTAGCACCATAAGCCTCGTTGTACTTTCTCTCTGCAGGAGTCTGAGGTTGCCATACAGGCGTCATCAACCACATCCTTTGCAGGTACCCTCTGTCACCAAGAAGCCAGCCCTGGATCCTGCCTGATCCCTTGAAGATGTCCGGGATCTGTGATCTACTCAAGTTGTATGAGTCATGGATGCTTCCTCGGTATCTGGTGCAAACCTGCATAATCAGCTTCTTGTGGTCACTGACCTGCTGTATATTGAGCGAGTGGTAGCCTTTCTGGTTTCTGTATTGCAGCGCCTGTTGCCAGGGAGCTTTTATAGCCCCATGAGTGCAGTCGATGACATCCTGCACCTGTGAGAATCCGGAAATCTCAGCAAAACCCTGGCTTGTTTGATCTCTGTCGAAGTTGAAGTAATTGTGGGCCTGAGGAAGAAGGGCATCTGTGATCTCATGAATGCATTTGTGAGTGGACGCTTGAGAGATCCCACAGGGGCCCCCAGTGGAGCACGGGAAGGAGCCACTGGCGTAGGAGTTGAATGTAGCCGTTACTTTCAAAGCCACTGGCAATGGATGTCTCCCCAGTTCCCATGGCACCAATTCTTGGAGAAGGTGGGAAATGTGAGTCACCAGATCCCTGGACATGTGGAGCTGTCGGCAACACTGGTTCTTGCTCATCTGCGGATAAGACTTATGGGTTCTGTACCCCCTCGGTCTTGCGAGCTGCCTACGCACGTGTCTGTGAGCCTCATCCCCTCCTGGTTCTTGGTCTTTGAGGGTTTTGCTCCTCCCTTTGGCGATCCAGGTGCCTCTGCTTCAACCTTCTCCTTCTTCTCTACTGCCTGTAAGTGATAATGCAGCAGTGATAAATCCAGGCCCCATCTTCTCGATGGTTACCTCTCTGCAGCATCAATGAGAAACAGACAAGTGTCAGCATTAATCTCCAAGGGTCCTTTTCTGTCAATGAATCATCAGTGAATGTGGGTTCAAGGGCTTTGTTCCCGTGTCAGAGAGTACTCAACCCTGAAATGATGGCCGGTGCAGAGTACTTTTCAAAGTTCCCCCTCGCCCCGACTCGCATGACCAACCGCTATGACATTGCTTTGGCCAGGCACTTGGATGTGCTGCTTTCAGCCCAGGCGCTTGGAGCCTCATTCACTGCCCTCTAATACTGCACTCTTGTGAATAAACATGAGGGTAAATGTTTGTTCAGAGAATGAGATTATTTGAGGGGGCATGAGGTTTCTGTTCAGTGAATCATCCGGCACCAACTTTCTAACAGGCTCCTGGAGCTTGTTCATTCACCCAATTGCTCTGGAGTTTGTTATCGCTCTGGGGAATTTTCACGTTGTGAATAAGGGGTTAAAACAAGTAGATCGATTAGTACCACTTTGTGGGATTAGTCGTGCAAGAATGGACATCATTGCTTCACTTTCCTGATTACCTGCACTGTCATTGAAAGCTTCCTAACGTGTCTGAGCTGTGCCTCTCCCTTCACTCGGGAATGCACAGTTCAGTTGGGTGTCCCTTTAATTGCCCCCCCCCCCAACCAGTGCATGCACCTGCCCTCCAATCTGCCCTCAGAGTCCTCACCAGCAGAGATTCTCCTCATTTTAACTTTGTTCTGCGCCATCACTGCAGGTTAGAAGATGGTGGTGCTGAACTCTCACTGCCAGACCAGCCTCGACCCTCCCTGTGTGACTGTGGAAACCCCTCCCAGCCTGCTGGAGGAGCTTCATGTTCAGGTTTCCCTCCCCACCACACCTCTCAATCCTCCACCTGTATCCCTCGATCCCGTTGTGTTTCTGCTGCATGTCCCTGAACATTTTGAGTTGCATGTGCCTATGGCCTGTGTAGACCTCACCCATCCCCATCTTGAGGCCAATGACACTGTTCAACGTGATGCAAGGTGGGCAAATGAACCTCAAAGTCACAAGAGAATTGCAGGTCGCCAAGTGCAGGTTGCTTATATAGCTTTGTAAAACACGCCGTTCTAATTGCACGCTGATGTGCCCAGATGATCCAGTGTGAGAGGTTGATTCTGGTGAGGAGACATTATATTGACATGAAAAAATATTGAAATGATGTTCCTGGCATGCTGCGGTGGGAAACACTGCCTGCCAGTGGCAGCTGGAGCACACAATCACAGCCTGCTTTCATGACACCATCAAACCAATTTTTCTCGTGATATATTAGGCTTCCGCCCACCATTACACCTGCCACAAACAGGAGCGGAAAATCCCGGCCAATAATTCAGTACAAAATTAATAGTCACACAGACCAATGAAGGTTAAAGCCAGCCTGGACCTCTCAATGGAAAATCATGTTTTACTAACTTGCTGGAGTTTTTTGAAGAGGTAACAGTGGGGGCTGATGAGGGCAATGCTGGGGATGTGGTGTAGATGGACTTCCAAAAGGCATTTGATGCAGTGCCACACAACAGACTTGTGAGCAAAGTTATAGCTCATGGAATAAAAGGGACAGTAGCAACATGAATACAAAATTGTCGTGACAGAAAACAGCAAGTCGTGGTTAATGGATGTTTCTCGTGCTGGACGACGGTTTGTACTGGAGTTCCTCAGGGGTAGTGATGGGACCCTAACTTTTACTGACATATATTAATGACCTTGGTGTACAGGACACAATTTCAAAGTTTGCGCATGATATGAACTTGGAAGCATTATGAGAAGGATAGTATAGAATTTCAAAAGGACATGGACAGGTTGGTGGAATGGATGGACAGATGAAGTTCAATGCAGAGAAATGTGAGGTGATTCATTTTAGTAGGAAGAATATGGAGAGACAATATAAAACAAAGGGTACAATTCTAAAGGGGGTGCAGCAGCAGACAGACCTGGATATATGTGTGAATAAGTCATTGAAGGTGGCAGGACAGGCTGAGAGAGCGGGTAATAAATCATACGGTATCCTGGGCTTTATTAATGGAGGCATAGAGTACATGAGCAAGGAGGTTATGTTGAATTAAAAGCAAAGTACTGTGGAAGCTGCAGATTTTTTTTATTCAGTCATGGAATATGGGCATTGCTGGCCTAGCCAGCATTTATTGACTATCCCAAACTGCCTTTATTCAGAGGGCATTTAAGGGTCAACCACATTGCTGTGGGTCTGGAGTCACATGTAGGCCAGACCAGGTCAGATTTCTTTCCCTTAGTGAACCAGATGGGTTTTTATAACAATTGGCAATGGCTTCATGGTCATCATCAGATTTTAAATTCCAGGGCCAGAATCTTCTGTTCGGCGTGCAGGGGCAGGCCTCACACACCGATGCGTAAAGTGACGCACGGTGATGTCGGGCATGCGTCCCACTGTCATCACATGGCATTCTGATCTTCCGTTCGGCGGAATCGCACTGGAATCAGCTGCGCTCCCGCCGAACTGACAAAGGCCTGTTAAGGCCATTAATAAACTAATTAACCCTATTGAGAAACCTTAAGGTCAATGGGCAGACAAAGAGCCCAGAGGCCTTTGGATTTTTTATTTTTATAAAGGTTTCATAAATTAAATAAAAAATTTTATGAAAATTCACAAACATGTCCCAGCTGTCACATGAGGGTACATGTCTGAATATTTTTTTTAATTTTTTCCAAGTTTAAAACTTAGGTTAATCTCCCTGAGGCAGCTCTGTGCCTCAGGGGAGTTTCTGCACTCTTTCACGAGCATGCTTCCAGGCGCATGTCACGCTGGGTGGGCCTTAATTGGCCCACCCATGTAAAATGGCAGCGCAGCCAATCGTGGGCGCCTGCCTGCACCCACTCCCAACTGACGGGGAGAAAATTCCCCCCGCAGATTTTTATTGAATTCAAATACCACCATCTGCCATGGTGGGATTCAAACCCAGGTCCCCGGAGAATTACCCTGGGTCTCTAGAAAACTTCCCAGTGAAAACACCACTATGGATGAGGGGGGATCTGATTGAAACTTACAGAATACTGAAAGGCTTGGATAGAGTGGACGTGGGGAAGATGTTTCCATTAGTAGGAGAGTTTAGGACCCGAGGGCACAGCCTCAGAGTAAAGGGAAGACCTTTTAGAACAGAGATGCGGAGAAACAGAGATGAGGAGGCTAACTGGGTTGAATTATTTGATGAGTTAGCAGAGACGATTGCTGAAGGTAATGCAGTAGATATTGTATAAATGTGTTTTTGGAAGCCATTGTGTAAAGTAACCAGAGGCCATTAACTAGAGGTCATAGATTCAAAATCATTGTCAAAAGGTACTGGTTGGATTTGTTTGCGGACTAGTAGGGAATGTGCATCATTCAAAGGCACTCAATGCTTGTTCAAAGGACCTAGCATCAGGAAACGGGGCCCACTGAGAGCCACACCCTTGTTCTCTACTTTGATCCCCTCCTCCCCGATTCACTGGCAACCCCTCCTGCAACCCTTTCCCGCTCTCACATGCCTTTCTCCAGGGATCCAACTATGATCCCTGGTGAAAGCCCAAGGGGAGAGTTTTCCTCATGTCAGGTGGGCCGGTTAGGAGCGGGCACAGGCTGGCGCGCTCTGCCCACCAACATTGAGTACAGTAACATCATTGAATCCCTCACAGCATGGATCCCTCACTGGGTGTGACAGCAGAGATTGCCCATGCCCAGTTCACCATGAGAGGGTTGAACTAGGATGTGTTCTGCGTCCGCAGCATGTGTGACACTGAGACCCAGAGTATAGAATGGGGGTGAAGGTCAAAGGTCTGCACCTAGGCAGAGTGCTGGAACTGGGAAGCATGTCAAAGTCAGGGTGCTAACATGCTGGGAGGGGAGCTTCCTGTTGGCGGGGCACCAATCCATTTTCTGGTGCTTGTGCCTCCTTGCTTAGCAAAGTGGCACCTTGTGGTGCCACATGTGAAGGAGGCAGCATTTGGCCAATGTGGGGGGGGTGGTCAGCCCTGGCTTGTTTGGGTGAGTGTGCGGCAGCTGCGAGGTGATGAAGAACTGGAGTCCTACAATGTCCCACTCTAGCTGGGTTGGCAGGGATGCGATGGGAATTCCGGTGCAGGCTGGACTAATCAATGCTCCTCTCTCCTTTTCAGGAAAAGACTGTGCACAATGCATCAGAATGAATGCAGACTGGTGGAGGGCAGGCCCAGTTGGCCATTATTACGGCTTTCGAGCAGCAGGCCATGGATCTGGAGAGGTGCTCTGACCCCAGGTCCACCGGTGGTGGTGAGGCTGGGGTGCCACGGGGAGGTATGTTTGGCAAGCAGCCAGGTGTGTCACAGAAGCCATGGCACTGCTGGATGTTCCGTGATTGGAGTTAGCAACATGGGTTGACCATTGATTATGGAAGGATGAGCGCATAATAATGCAGGGGAGCAGCATGCAAGCTGACATTGTCTGCACTGTAACTAATCAAATGTCCTTTTTCTTCCTTTCAGCATCACTAGAGCAGGGCCGGTAGGAGGAGACAGAAGGCCCACCTCTCACACCTGAAGCCCCCGAGCAAATCCACTCACCAGTGTCACACCATCTCTGCCAGGCATGCACCAGCGCAGATACTAGCACCCCAGTGGGGATTAGATCTCCAACTGGTGTCCTGGGGCATGGTGGTGAGGGCACTTCACACTCAATTGCAGTGTGGGCAGAGACAGAGTGTGTCCAGTGCACCGGCAGTCGGAGGACTTCTGGGGACCAGGCACATGCTCGGTTGGTGGCTGATGATGTGCCTCTGGAGTTGTCTGTGAGGCAGCAGATGCTGGAAGTGCAGCAGGGTATTCTGGAGGAGCTGGTGGAGATACATGAGGCTGTGTGGCATGGTGCCCAGGTTGGAGGAGTCCATGCAGAGCATCACCGATGCAATGAGCCTCATGGCTGAGCGCCATGCTTCCTCCATGGAGAGAGTGGTGACTTTCATGGAGAGGCTCCTCCAGGAGAATGATCAGGCCCCCCTGGGGTTGCGCTCTGTCCTGCAAGCCCTCACAGCGGCATTGGCCACAGCTGGTCAGTGCCAGTGTGAGAGATAGTCTGGGCACCAAGTATCCCAGCTCAGTGCCCATCCATCTATGGGAGGTCTGAAGTGACCTCACATCGGCAGAGCAGCTGCCTGTCGGCTCTGCCGGCTCCTCTCAGGGCACTCTGGATGAGGGCAGTAGCTCCTCCGCCCCTCTGCCAGTGACCATTGCATCCGATGAGGCTGCGACAACTGGGGAGATGTCAGCTGTGGACCTGGCCGCTCCATTCCAGGCGGAGCGATCACATGCTCCACGGGCCAGAGGACGTGCGCCAAGGTCATCGAGGCCAACAGGACGGCACAGTGAGCAGGCTGTCTCAGGTGCCAGTGCCAGCCAGGGGACAGCACTTAGACGTAGCACCCAACAGCGTAAATTTAAGGCATCTTAGGCGCAGCACAGGTTTCTCACTGGTGCTTTTCTGTTGGCCCATAGTACTTAGTCAAAGACTTGGTGTGATGTCCAACACCGTTTTTGTTTTGCTTGATGAATTTGCTTCTGTTTACTCAAGAAATTTTGACATGTTGCCATGCCTCAGAATTATTCCTTATTTCTGCATGTTAATGGGAAGCCATGATGTTATGAGTGAGTTGTTTGACATTGAACTTTATTGACAAAGGCCTTAGTTAATGTTATTATCCAGGCTGATTTAGCACTCAGGTATCGAATATGGAGCCTGCAGCCCTGGCGTGTGTTGAAGGTCTACCTGTGGTGGGCTAGCTGAAGGTTCTTTGGATTAAAACCTCCCGGGTGTCCCTGCCTCCCTGGAGTATGCCTGGGTCAGCGTCTACCCCCTCAGTGTTCTCCTGTGCATGCTCATCCTCAGACTCACTGCTGGGCTCATCATGTGCATCCGGAGCAACTGCGTCCACATCTTCATTGTCCACAGCGTCCCCCCTTTCCAGCGCCAGATTGTGGAGAGCGCAGCATACAACCACTATCAGTGACACACAATCTGGGAGCTAGAGGGCGCCCCCTGAACGGTCCAGGCATCGGGAGCGCATCTTGAGAAGACCAATGGTTCTCTCCACCGCTCCCTTGTGGAGGCGTGACTCCTATTGTACCTACTATCTAAAGGCCACAACTGTCCTCAACATCTATGCCTCTGGCTCTTTCCAGGGGTCTGCGGAGTCTCCCAATCAGCTGTCCACACTTGTGTCAAGCAGCTGACAGACACTATTCAGGCATGCATTGACTTTCACCCACTACCACTGGGACGAGGCCAGCCAGACAGAGCGAGCCAGAGGCTTTGCAGTGATCGCTGGCTTCCCCTGCATCCAGGGTACAATAGACTGCACACATGTGGCCATCAAGGCACCGGCGGGTCAGCCGGGTGCCTTCGTCAACAGGAAAGGACTCCACTCCATGAACATGCAGGTAGCCTCTGTTCTTGGATGGCAGAGAGGCGTCATGAGCCACCTTCTGAGGGGATAGCCCTTATCACCCAGCAGCCATCCATCCAACCGGGCTGGAGCACTGAAGAGCCCTGGCACCTGGGAGTGTCTGAGGATGTAAGCGTCGTGGGAGCTGCCAGGGTACCTTGCACAGACTTGTAAAATCAGCATCCTGTGATCACACACTATCTACACGTTCATGGAGTGGAAGCCCTTCCTGTTGAAGAAGGCACCGGGCTCACCTGCTGGTGCCTTGATGGCCACATGTGTACAGTCTATAGCACCCTGGACACGGTGGAACCCAGAAATGGCCGCAAAGCCTCTGGTTCGCTGTGTCTGGCTGGCCTCGTCCCAGTTGTAGCGGATAAAAATCAATGCACGCCTGAATAGAGCTTTTGTCACCTGCTTGACACAAGTGTGGACAGCTGATTGGGAGACTCCACAGAGATCACCCACCGAGCCCTGGAAAGAGCCAGAGGCATAGAAGTTGAGGGCAGCTGCAACCTTTAGAGCCACTGGCATGGGGTGTCCACCCACACAGTTATCGGAGATCTCAGCCCAATCATCTAACAAATGGAGGCGACTGTTTCCCTTGAGAGACGGAGCCTCCTTCAGCACTGGACCTCAGGCATATTGAGGTAGCTGCTTCGCCGCCTGTATAACCTGGCAGCAGGGTATTGTCGCCTTCTGCGGCCCCTTCCACCCTGGACTTCCTCTTGCCCTGCACCCCTTGTGCCTGTTCCTCTCCTCTCAAAGATGACTCCCCTGGAGGCTGAATGTGGACTCCTGGCCTCCTCCCCCTTCTGGCCCTCCCTTCCTCCTCAGAGGAGGTGCCTCCAGTGGAGAGCACAACTCCCATTCCCAGGCTAAGGAAAGGCTTCCTGAAGGCTGCAGGCCAAAGAAATGATCTTTACTGTAGAGTCCTGACCAAGGCTTTTACCCCTGTCCTAGCAGCTGGAATGAGTTTTGAAGTCTTCCCGCTCACTCAGGCAAGTAAAAGTTACTTTCACACTTAAATACCTCAAACATCACATTCGCGACCCCACTCACCCCTCTTATCCCACCCGTGGATGAGGTTTATACAAATGTCTCCTACCCGCCTGCCCGTTGCGCCCGTGCAACATCCTGAAGATCGCACAGGCTGTGAAAAATCGAGATCAATTGTTGCCGCAAGGGCCTTAACTGGCCCGTTAATTAATGGCGATTGGACACGCTTCCGAACTCATAGCCAAATATTGTGATGGCGCGTGCTGACGCCAAGACGCTCACCCGACGTCACCGTGCGTCATTTCACCTGGGGGCGCGCGGGGCCTGCCCCCAAACGCCAATGGGAAAATTTTGGCCCAAGTGTATTACTGGCAGCACCTTTGTGGACATCTCAAGTGGCTTCCGGTAAATTCAATTACCTGTCCATTATCTTAACTCTTTGGGTAGAATTGATCCAGGTTTGCACTAAGTGTGGTAGCAGGCAGGAAAAAGGATGTTTTACCCGTCGGCTGCAATTGTGGCCTTTCATGCCATCCAGTCCCAATCCCACCTCATTAATTATGCATTTCCAGGAAACACGCTACTTCGATGGCGAGCGCGCTCTCATTCGCCCACCACGCCATCAACTCGCTGCTTCATCACACCGGGCACCACATTTAAAGTGCACCCGTGCACACACTGCTCAATGCTTCCAACCCAGGATTGCAGATGTGCACTGAAGATGTGGCCCCAAAAGAGAAGAAGGCTGAAGCCCCCCAATTTAATGATGTGGCCCTCGAGTGCCTTTTGGATGCAGTGGAGGCCCGCAGTGATGTCCTCTACTCCATTTTGGATGAAGACCAACAAACAAGGTCACCAATTCAGCATGGGAAGTGGTGGCAGTGGTGGTCAGTGCTAATGCCCTGCAAAAGAGGACAGCCAATCAGTGCCACAACAGGATGAATGATTCATCCATTCCGCCAGGGTAACTCACTCTTCTCATCACTCTCAACTCACACACTCACAAACCCATCGCATATCCACAGGCACTTCACTACTCAAGGGACAACAGCACTTGTGCAATGAGACGGAAGTAATTAATGATCTCATAATGATGGCGCCCCTAGGTAGCAGTGACAATAACATGATTGAATTTTACATTCAGTTTCAGGGAGAGAGGGGTGGGTCTGAGGCTAAGTTTTTAAACTTAAATGAGGGCAATTATGAGGGCATGAAAGCTGACCTGGTTAAAGTGAATTGGCAAATTAGGTTAAGGGATAGGTCAATAGAGATGCAGTGGCTAATATTTAAGGGGATAATTCAGAATGCACAGAATAGATACATTCCAACTAGTAAGGAAAAGTTCAAGGGTGGACCCACCATCCATGGTTAACTAAGAAAGATTAAAGATAGTATCAAACTTAAAGAAAAAGCATATACTTATGCAAAGATAAATGGAAGGCCAGGAGATTAGACAGAATATAAGGAACAGCAAAGAATGACTAAAAGACTAATAAGGAGGGAAAAATTAGAGTAGGAGAGAAAGCTAGCCAGATAGTAAGAGTTTTTATAAATATAAAAAAGAGAAAAGAGCTAACAAAGTGAGCGTTGGTCCGATAGAAAGTGAGTCTGGAGAATTGATAATGGGAAATAAGGAGGTGGCGGATGAATTGAACAGATATTTTCAGTTTTCACTATAGAGGATACAAGTAACATCCCAGAAGCAGCTATAAACCAGGAAATGGAAGTGGGGAAGGAAGTCAGGAAAATTACAGTAACCAGAGAAGTGGTAATGAGTAAACTGTTGGAGCTGCAGGCTGTCAAGAGCCCAGGTCCTGATGGACTTCGTCCTAGTGAAAAGAAGTGTCTAGAGAGATAGTTGATGCATTGGTCTTAATTTTCCAAAACTCCCTAGATTCGGGGAAGTTCCCATTAGATTGGAAGATAGAAAATGTAACTCCATTATTCAAAAACGGAGAGAGACAGTAATTGGGAATCTACAGGTTAGTTTAACATCTGCCATAGGGAAAATGTTAGAAGCTATTATTAAAGAAGCTATAGCAGGGCACTTGGATAACATCAAGGTCATCACGCAGAGTCGACATGGTTTATGAAAGGGAAATCATGTTTAACCAATTTATTAGAGCTCTTTGAGGAAGTAACATGTGCTTTGGATAAAGGGGAACCGGTGGATGTACTGTACGTAGATGTCCAGAAGGCATTTGTTAAAGGTTATTGTGGAAAATAAAAGCTCATGGTTTAGGGTGTAACATATTTGCATGGATAGAAGATTGGCTGGCAGACCGGAAGCAGAGAGTAGGCATGAATGGGTCTTATTCAGATTGGCAAGACTAACGATTGGTGTGCCACAGGGATCAGTGTTGGGACCTCAACTGTTTAAAATTTATATAAATGACTTGGCTGAAAGGGTGGATTGGATGGTTGCCAAATTTGCTGATGACACAAAGATAGGTAGGAAAGTGAGTTGTGAAAAGGACATAAGGAGGCTACAAAAAGAGAAAGATAGGTTAAGTAAGAGGGAAAAGATATGGCAAATGGAGTATAAGATGGGAAAATGTGAAATTGTCCATTTTGGGAGGAAGAATAAAACAGAAGCATATTATCTAAATGGTGAGAGATTGCAGAGCTCTGAGATTCAGAGGGATCTGGGTGTCCTAGTGAATTACAAAAGGCTAACATGCAAGTACAGCAAGTAATTAGGAAAGTTAATAGAATGTTATCATTCATTGCGAGGGAAATTGAATATAAAAGTAGGAAGGTTATGCTTCAGTTGTACAGGGCACTTGTGCGGCCATATTTGTGGTACTGTTTACAGTGTGGATCACCTTATTTAAGGAAGGATGTAAATGCATTGGAAGCAGTTCAGAGAAGGTTTACCAGACTAATACCTGGAATGGATGGGTTGTCTTAAGAGCAACGGTTGGACAGACTAGGCTTGTATCTGCTGGAGTTTGGAAGAGTAAGAGGCGACTTGATTGAAACATTTAAGACCCTGAGGTGTCTTGACAGGGTGGATGTGAAGAAAATATTTTCTCTTGTGGAAAAATCTAGAACTAGGGGTCACTGTTTTAAAATAAGGGGTCGCCCATTTAAAATGGAGGTGAGATGAAATTTTTTCACTCAGAGGGTCTTGAGTCTTTGGAACTCCCTTCCTGAAAAGGTGGTGGAAGCAGAGTCTTTGAATATATTTAAGGCAGAGCTGGATCGATTCTTGGTAAGCAAGGGGGTAATAGGTTATCGGGGGCAGGTGTGATGCAGATTTCAGATTACTATCAGATCAGCCATGATCTTATTTAATGGTGGAGCAGGCTCGAGGGGCTGAATGGCCTACTCCTGCTCCTTGTTCATAAGTTTGTAACTCTCACACGCACACTCTCACATCTTCCTCAGGTTCATATGCTCTCGAGCTCGCATCCCCATCCTGTCCATGGCTCCGCTTACCACACAAACATTCCACATAGTGCCAGGCGTCCGGCTCACACTCTCTCCATCTGTTTTCATGCAGGAGAAGCTGGCTCACATCAGCAGGGAGAGGTTCCAGGCTGGGGGTGGAGTGGCCCACATTAGGCCCCTCACTCACTTTGAGAAGCATGCCACTGCACTGACTGGTGAGGACGTGGACCCTGCCTGCAGTGACGGTGAGATCGGCGGTGAACACCCATGTGAGGATCCTGCACCACATCATCCCTCTCTCAACATAACTGAGAGTGCTCTCTCTCTCCTGCTTCTGACTCTGCTGCCATGCACTCATTATCTCTAACAAAAATAAAAATACCTGGAAAAACTCAGCAGGTCTGGCAGCATCTGCGGAGAGGAACACAGTTAACATTTCGAGTCCGTATGACTCTTCAACAGAACTAAGTAAAAATAGAAAGGTGAAATATAAGCTGGTTTAAGGATGGGGTGGGACAGGTAGAGCTGGATAGAGGGCCAGTGATAGGTGGAGATAACCAAAAGATGTCATAGACAAAAGGTCAAAGAGGTGTTGAAGGTGGTGATATTATCTAAGGAATGTGCTAATTAAAGGTAGAAAGCAGGACAAGCAAGGTACAGATAGCCCTAGTAGGGGTTGGGTGTGGTGAAGGGAAGAGATCGAAATAGGCTAAAAGGCAGAGATGAAACAATGGATGGAAATACATTTAAAAATAATGGAAATAGGTGGGAAAAGAAAAATCTATATAAATTATTGGGGAAAAAAAGGGCAATCAGAAACCCAGCCCCACTAGGGCTAACTGGAGGACTGTTGGGGAAGAGGCATCTGTGAATTCTGAGTCAGATGGCGAGCTTCTAGGTTTGGCCTTCCAACTCATCCTGGAGCGTCAGCAAAAGGCGAGGGAACATCACGTAGAGTGGTTGGAATCCTTCAGCAGAGTGGCATACAAATCGGCTAATAAAGGCAAGTATCCTATATGCCTTCTTAACCACCTTATCTACCTGCCCTACTACCCTCAGAGATCTGTGGATATGCACACCGAGGTCCCTTCGATCTTCAATACTTTCCAGGGTCCCACCTTGCCTTGTTAGCCCTCCCCAAGTGCATTACCTCACAAGTTTCTGGGTTGAATTCCATTTGCCAGTGCTCTGCCCATCTGATCAGTCCATTGATATCCTCCTACAGTTTACAGGTTATCCTCCTCACTATTTACCATCCTACCAATTTTCATGTCATCCACGAACTTCTTCACCATACCCCCTGCAATTAAGTTCAAATCATTTATGTACACCACAAACAGTAAGGGCCCCAGCACTGAGCCCTGTGGGACCCCACTGGAAACAGACTTCCAGTCACAGGACCATCCCTCTACCATCACCCTCTGCTTCCTGCCTCTCAGCCAATTTTGGATCCAACATGCCACTTTGCCTTGGATCCCATGGGCTCTTACTTTCTTGATCAGCCTTGCTAGAGTCCATGTAGACCACGTCAAATGCATTACCCTCATCAACATGTCTAGCTATCTCCTCAAAAAATTCAATCAAATTTGTCAAACACGACCTTCCCTTAATAAATCCATGCTGACTATCACTGATTAATCCGTGTCTCTCCAAGTGCAGATATATTCTGTCCCTCAGAATTCTTTCTAGTAACTTCGCCATCACCAAAGTTAGACTGACTGGCCTGTAATTTCCTGGTCTATCCCTTCCTCCCTTTTTTAACAATGGGACAATGTTAGCAGTCCTCCAGTCCTCTGGCACCTCACTTGTGGCCAGAGAGGATTTCAAAATTACTGCCAGGGTCCCTGATACCTCTTCCCTTGCCTCCCTCAATAGCCTGGGATACATCTCATCTGGGCCTGCGGATTTATCCACTATTAAGGCCACTAAACCTGCTAGTACCTCCGCTCTATGTTAATTTCCTGTAATATTTCACAGTCCTCCACCCTGATGTCTATACCTGTATCGTTCTTTGCTATTGTGAAGATTAGTGCAAGGTGGCCATTGGGGCCTGTACCCACGTCTTCTGTGTCCACACGCAGGTTACCTCTGTGGTCCCTAATTGCCCCTACTCTTTCCCTAGTTATTCCCTTGCCCTTTATATATTTAAAAAAACACTTTGTGTTTTCCTTTATTCTACCCACCAGTGCTTTCTCACGCACTCTCTTAGCTTTCCTAATTTCCTTTTTAAGTTCCCCCCTGCATTTTTATAACCCTCTAGGGACTCTGCCATATTGAGCCCTTTGTATCTGCCATAAATTCCGTATTTTTTTTAATCCTAACCTTCATGCCCCTTGACATCCAGGGTTCTCTGGACTTGGTCCTTTGTCTTTACGGGAATATATTTGCCCTCTACTCTCGTTATTTCCTCCTTGAATGCCTCCCACTGCTCTGACAATTTTATCTGCAAGTAGCTGCTCCCAGTCCATTTGGGCCAAATCATATCTCATCTTAGTAAAATTAGCCTTTTCCCAATTTAGAACTTTTATCCCTGGCCCAACATTATCCTTTTCCATAACTATCCTGAATCTAACTGAGTTAGGTCACTATCTCCATAATGCTTCCCCCACTGACACATCTTCCACCTGCCCAGGCTCAATTCTGAATATTAGGTACAGGACTGCCCCCTCTCTTGTTGGGCTGTCTCTGTACTGGCTAAAAAAGTTCTCCTGGATGCAATCTAAGAATTTTGCTCCATCCCTCCCTTGCACACTAAAACTATCCCAGTTAATATTTGGGTAGTTAAAATCCCCTACTATTCCTACTATTAGTGCCTTATTATTCTTACACTTCTCTGAAATGTGATTACATATTTGATCCTCTATCTCTCCCTGACTGTTTGGGGGCCTGTAGTACACACTCAACAGCTTGTTTTCCCCTTTTGTGTTTGTTACTTCTTTCTACCCTTATGGCTTCATTTGATGACCCTTCCAAGATATCATCCCTCCTCACTGCTATAATTGAATCCTTGATCAATATTGCGACCACCCCCCTTCCTCTTCTATCCCCCTCTCTACCTCGTCTGAATACCCTATAACCAGGAATGTTGAGCTGCAAATCCTGCCCTTCTTTTAGCCAAGACTCGCTCATAGCTATGATATCATACTCTCATGTGCCTATCTGTGCCCTTAGCTTGTCTGTCTTACTCCTCAGGCTCGTTGCATTAAAATATATTCCATTTAGCCTCGCTAAACTCACTCCTTTCTTATCTAGTCTATGTTTCCTCTGCCTTCCAGACTCACTTACCAGTATTTTAGCTCCTAATTCAATCTCAGCTTCTCTCCCCTCTGAACTACCTTTTAGGATCTCATCCCCCTGCCAATTTAGTTTAAATCCGCCCCAACAGCATTGGCAAACTTCCCCGCGAGGGTATTGGTCCCGTTCCTGTTCAGATGTAACCCGTCCAGCTTGTACACGTCCCACCTCCCCTAGAAATGGTCCCAATGCCCCAGGAATCTAAAGCCTCCCTCCTGCACCATCTCTCCAGCCACACATTCATCTGCTTTATCCTTCTGTTCCTATAGTCACTGCTGCGTGGCACAGGGAGTAATCCGGGGATTATTACTTTGAAGTCCTGTTTTTCAATTTCCTACCCAACTCCCTAAAGTCTACTTGCAGGACTTCATTTCTCTTTCTTCCTATGTCATTGGTCCCAACGTGGACCACGACCTCTGGCTGTTCACCCTCCCCCTTCAGAATGTCCTGCAGCCTTGACCCTGGCACCCGGGAGGCAACATAGCATCCTGGAGTCACGTCTACAGCCACAGAAACGCCTGACTACTCCCCTCACTAACAAATCCTCTACCACTATTGCCATTTCAAACTTCTTCCTCCAGCCCTGAACAGCTGGACCACCCACAGTGCCACGGCCTTGGCTCTAGTTGGCCTCCTCAGAGGAACTGTCATGCTCACCGTTTTCCAAGGCCGAAAAACAGTTTGTGAGTGAGATGCACTCAGAGGATTCCCTCACTACCTGCCTACCCTTCATCTGTCTGGCAGTCACCCATTCCCACTCCACTTGTATTTCCTTAAGCTGCTGGATGACCACGTCCTGGAACGTGCTATCCACAAACCTCTCAGCCTCGTGAATGCACCGACTGCTCCCAGCTGCTGCTCAAATCCCAAAACTCGGAGCTCCAGTTGCTCCAGTCGGAGGCATCTCCTGAACATGTGGTCATCCAGACCGGCAGGAACGTCTAGGATATCCCACATAGCGCAGGATGTGCAAAACATGGGACTGAGCTCCCCAGACATATCTTAACTAAATAGAATATGGACCCTTGCTTTTATTTAACCCTTACTCCTACTTGAGTGTAGGCTAGATGCTAGATCCTTTAGATAGACTAGATCCTCTAGGTGCTGCTGACTGCCTGTCCCAGGGATCTCCGCTCGCACTCTCCTCTAGGTGCTGCTAACTGCCTGTCCTAGGGTCCTCCTCTTGCACTCTCCTCTAGGTGCTGCTGACTGCTTGTCCCAGGGTCATCCTCTCACATTCTCCTCTAGGTGCTGCTGACTGCCTGTCCCAGGGTCCTCCTCCGGCACTATCCTCTAGGTGCTGCAGATTGCTTGTCCCAGGGTCCTCCTCTCACACTCTCCTCTATGTGCTTCTGACTGCCTATCCCAGGGTCTTCCTCTCACACTCTCCTCTAGGTTCTGCTGACTGCCTGACCCAGGGTTCTCCTCTCGCACAATCCTCTAGATGCTGATGACTGCCTGTCCCAGGGTCCTCCTCTCATACTCTGGCAGTAAGTCCCGACTTCTGCACGTCACACCTGTCAAGACATGTTCTGCATCGGCGTGTTTTCCCACTGACATGGGCAGACGATCCACTGTCGGGGGATGATTCCGGCGAGCTGGGATATAATGATATGCCGATGTATAACAATGAGGCTCCCAATGGCTGGAAACGCGGCCCGCCACTGACAGGCGGTTTCACGATGTCGTGAAACCAATTTTTGGCCTTCTCACATTATTGCCCACTCCCAGTCACCGCCAAACACGCCCGACGCCAACAGGTGTGGAAAATTCCTCCATCTGTCTCTTTCTGCTCAGGCAATTTCCTGACCTGGTCAATAATTTGTCTTCAATTCCATGAGCTTTAAGCTAACACTCTCTTTTGAGGGACTTAATCAAATAGATCTCCAGATAAATAAAATCCAGAGACATTCTCCTGTCCACTACTCCAAACTACCAAAAACCTTAATCAGGATTGTCTGCTATGACCTTCCCTTTACAACCCCATGCTGGATCTCTCTCATTAGCTGACAATTTATAAGATATTCAGTCACTCTATCCTTCATTATACACTCTGCTAACCTCCCGACAATAGGTTGTAGACTAACTGATCTAAGTAACTGATCTATAATTCCCTAGTTTTCCCCTGTCACTTTTCTTAAATAACTGAGCGACATGCACAATTTTCCAGTTTAAAGGAATGGTGCCTAAACTGAGAGAACCTGGAAAAACCTCTTCACCTTTAATATTAGGGATTTAGTGTCCATTCCCAACTTGGTGCATCAGGGATCCACTGTTCCGTCTGCATTCCCTTAACCTCTCCCTCCTTATGAAATCACCTACCCATATTCTTAGCCATTTCCTCAATCCTGCCATCTCACATGGTCTCTCTACTCCCATTGTGACAATCACAGATAAGGCCTTTTCTCATCATTTGTTTGTAACCCTCTCCACTCACAACCCCATTCTCCCTCATCCCTCACTTTCTTCTGTGTTCTTCACTGGAAAAGTGTCTCCCTCAGTTATTTATAACAGCACTTCAAATTGCCAAAGTAATTAGCAATTCTCCCAGCTCATCTTTCTTGACTTGTCTACAACTTTGACAAGGCTGACCTCACCATCCTCCTGCAATTCCTTCCCACTGCATTTCTGCAGCTACTGCAGCTACTCAATCACACTCTCACCTCAACCACTCATGGCATTGAAGAACTCTGAAGAAGAGTCATATAGACTTGAAAATTTAACTCTGTTTCTCTCTCCACAGATGCTGCCAGACCTGCTGAGTTTTTCCAGCATTTTCTGTTTTCATTTTGATGTCCTTGTCCCCATTCAAACTATTCTCTCTCACCAGGACTTTCTCCATGGTATGGTGCCATATCATCTCCCTTAAGTCCAAGGAATGCCGACTAAAATGTTTATAGTGGATTACTGGTTTATCCATTCATCACTGAGCTTGTTGTGCTCTCCTCTGCCAAAACTGTTCTCTATTCTCAGATCATCCTGCAATGCAAAAATTAACCTCAGCTTAAAGCAGACTTCTCCATACCACTACAAACTATTTTCTTAAACCCCTGTCTTCTGTCCTTCCTATTGTCATCTCCAACAACAAATGAGAAACCCATGGACTTCTCTGTCACTAAGATTGAAACCATCTGTTCAGCTGCCTCTACCACTCCCTCCCTTTCCCAATCCCATTGTTCTGTAAAGGGTTAACAGAATGAATAGACTAATCTATGGGGCACATGCTGATGTGGCACTGACACAGACATGGGTGAAGAACTGTATGGAGCAGACGGACAGCCCTGAGGGAAGAAGTGTCTTCCCAATAACTCACTATGTACATACTGTAAATAGTGTAAATAAACTCATTTTTTAAGTAAATACCTTGGTATGCCTGCAGCTATTCCTTGCTAGAATCCTGGCCTAGCACCTTCTACAACATCCATCAGGCCCAAACTTCCCTTCAGATTCTCCCCTACCCTAGATCTGAACTTGGATCTTTGTCTAATTTCCTTCCTATTTCTGCCCATTGTCACCCCAAGATCAACTTGCCCAGAAGACCCACTTCCTGCTCCCTCTATCTGATTCTCATCAAAGTATTGACCAACCTACTCCCTATCTGGGCCCCTTCATCATCTGCTATTGCTATCAACTCTCCACAGTTAATGTTCCTTTCACATTCCAATCCACCAGCAGTGCCTCCTCCTCTAAATAGCTACCCTTGACCCCTCTTTACTTGCAAATTACCAGCCCATTTCCAAACTCCCTGGGCAGAATTTTCTGCCTGTCGGGCGGGCCCAACCCAATCTCCGGCGGGTGGGGAGCCGATCCCCACCTGTCACATGAGATGGGACATGTTCATAATTTACATTATAAGCTTATTAAACTTTTTAAATCCCTACATGAAACCTCATCCCGCCGGTGGATGAGATTTCATGTTATTTCTATTTGCCACGGGGGCTCCTGGCCAACCCGCCAACCTTAAGGTTGGACGGACAGGTCGTTTAATTGGTTAAATGATCCTGTCAATGGCCTCAATTGGCCATTGACAGGTCGGCGGGCCCGCAGCTGATTTTGCTGCACCCGCGCCTTCCTGAAGATTTAAATAGGGTGGGGAAATGTCAAGGGTTCCGCCTGGCGTCATCCCGCGTCATTTTACGCGTTGGCAAGAGGGCCCTGCCCCTGCTCGCCGACGGCAAAATTCTTCCCCCTATTTTCAAAGTCCTTCAATGTATTGTCATCTCCCAAATCTGTGCCCACTTTTCCTTCATCAATATGTTTGAATTCATTGAATCAGAATTCGGTTCTCGCCACAGAACTGAAATCACCATTACAAATGACATCTTATGTGACTGTAACTGTGTAACCTTTCATTCCTTGTCCTTCTTTACCTTTGATCTGGGTGACCATACTATCCTTCTCCAATGCCTGTCTTCTGCCATTGCGCCAGTTGGCATTGGCTTCACCTGGTTCCAAATCCTATCATAGGCAGAGAATCACCAGCAATGAGGTCACTTCCTGTTCCTACACAGTTACCTCTAGAGTTCCCCAAGGCTCAGTACTTGGGCTCTTTAATTTCTCTTTTACGTGAGGCCGTTCTGTGACATCATCTGACAACACATCAGGTGCCACATGTACAATAACAAAACCCAGCTCTAGCTCAACACAGCATCTCTTGACCCCTCCACTGCCTTTGATTTGTCACTCTGCTAGTTAAACATCTAGTATTGAATGAGCAGAAACTTCCTCCAATTAAATATTGGGAAGTTCAAAGCCATTATCTTTGATTCCCCCTCCAACATACTCAGTTCACTAGCCATCATCTCGATCCATCATCCTGACAACTATCTGAAGGTCATTCATAGCCTCGGAGCACTGTTTGATCTGAGCTGAGCCGCGGATCCCTCATCATCTTCATCACCATTTGGGGGAGGAAATCTGCCACCCTAACCGGATCTGGCCGACATGTGATTCCAGACCCAGAACACTAACCTCTGAAATGGCCTATCAAGCCACTCAGTTGTAACAAAGTGCTACAGAGAAATCTAATAAAAGAAGATCGGACGGACCACCCAATCAACGTAAGGACCGGAAATTTCAAACGCCCAGTCGACCCTGCAAAGTTCGTATCAATAACATCTGGGGACTTGTGCCAAAATTGGGAGAGCAGTCCCATAGACAAGTCAAACAACAACCTGAGATAGTTTTAGTCACAGAATCATATCTTACAGCCAATTTCATAGACACCTGCATCACCATCCTTGGTATGTCCTGTCCCACCAGCAGGGCAAACTGACCAGAGGCAATGTCACAGTGATATACAGTCAGGAGTCATCAACATTAACTCTGGACCCCGTGAAACCTCATGGCATCAGGTCGAACATGAGGGAGGAAACGTCCTGCTGATTACCACCTACCGCCCTTCCTCAGCTGATGAATCAGTGCACCTCCATGTTGAACACCACTTGGAAGATACACTGAGGGTGGCAAGGGCACAGAATGTACTCTAGGTGGGGGATTTCAATGTCCACCATTAAGAATTGCTCATTAGCACCACTATTGACTGAGCTGGCTGAGTCCTGAAGGACATAGCTGCTAGACTGGGTCTGCAGCAGGTGGTGAAGGAACCAACAAGAGGGAGAAAAAACTACTTGGCCTCATTCTCACCAATCTACTTGTCACATCTGTCCATGACAGTACTGGCAGGAGTGACCACTGCACAGTACTTGTTCAGACAAAATCCAATTTTCACACTAAGGATATGCTCCATTGTTTTGTGTGGCGCTACCACTGTAATAAAAGGGACAGGTTCATAACAGATTTAGCAACTCAAAGCTGGGCAACCAAGAAGCATTGTGCGTTATCATCAGCAGCAGAATTGTATTCAGCCACAATCTGTAACCTCATGATTCAGCATATTCCTCACCACTATTGCCATCCAGTATGGGACCATCCCTCATTCAAAAAGGACTGTAGGAGAGCATGCCAGAAGCAGTACCAGATAAAAATGATGTGCTACCTGGTGAACCAAAGCACAGGATTACATGTATATTAAACAGAGGAAGCAACATACCATAGACAGGGATCAGCGATCCCACAACTAACAGATCAGATCAAAGCTGTACAGTCCTGTCACGTCCAACATGTACAGTCCAACATGAATGGAATCGGATACTCAACAACTAACGAGGGGAGGAGGCTTCACAAAACATCCTTATTCTCATTGATGTGAGAGCCCAGTATGTCAGGGCAAAGAAAAGAATGAGCACTTCCAATAGCCTTCAGCCAGAAGTCATGAGTTAATGATCCATCTCCCCCTCCTCTTGAGGTCCTCATCATCATAAATTCAGTCTTCAACTAATTCAGTTCACTCCATGTGGTATCAAGAAACAGCTGGAGGTATTGGATACTACTAATGCCAGGGGCTCTCAACAACATTAATAGTGGAGGAAGTGAAATGAAGAAGGGGAATACACTTGGGATCAAAGGGGAAACATTAAATTGAAATACAGGAAATTACTTTGAGAAAATTAATTCTCCAGGACATCACTGCAGGAGTTCCTCAGGGTAATGTCCTCAGCCCAAACATCTTCAGCTGCTTCATCAATGACCTTCCTTCCATCATAAGGTCAGAAGTGGGGATGTTCACTGATGATTGCGCAATGTTCAGCACCATTCGCAACTCTTCAGACACTGAAACAGTCCATGTCCAAATGCAGCAAGACCTGGACAATATCCAGGCTTGGGCTGACAAGTGGCAAGTAACATTCATGCCACACAAGCATCAGCCAATAACCATCTCCACCAAGAGAGAATCTAACCATTGCCCCTTGATATTCAATGGCATTACTGTCACTGAATCCCCCACTATCAACATCCTGCGGGTTATCATTGACCAGAAACTGAACTGGACTAGCCATATAAATACTGTGGCTACAAGAGCAGGTCAGAGGCTAGGAATCATGCGGCGAGTAACTCACCTCCTGACTCCCCAACGCCTATGCACCATCTACAAGGCACAAGTCAGGAGTGTGATGGAATACTCCCCACTTGCCTGGATGAGTGCAGTTCCCACAACACTGAAGAAGCTGGACACCACCCAGGACAAAGCAATCCGCTTAATTGGCACCACATCCACAAACATTCACTCCCTCCAACATTGACGTACAATGGCAGCAGTGTGTACCATCTACAAGATGCACTGCAGGAATTCACCAAGGCTCCTTCAACAGCACCCTCCAAACCCATGACCACTGCCATCTAGAAGGACAAGGGCAGTAGATAGATGGAAACACTACCACCTAGAAGTTCCCCTCCAAGCCACTCACCATCCTGACTTGGAAATATACCACCCTTCCTTCACTATTGCTGGGTCAAATTCCTGGAACTCACTCCCTAACAGCACTGTGGCTGTACCTACACCACATGGACTGCAGCGGTTCAAGAAGGTAGCTCTCCATCGCCTTCTCAAGTGTAATTAAGGATGGGCAATAAATGCTGGCCTAGCCAGTGAAGCTCACGTCCCATGAATGAATTAAAAAAAATGTCACTTAGTGTGCTGTTAAAACCTCAGTTATCCCTGAAACCACAAGTTTTAGTATTTGCGAGTCTTGATCTTATTCATTGTTAAAAGTTAATGGGGATGATTTTCCCTGGGTACTTGAGATACTAAAGACCCTCCAAGAAGGCCAAGATAAGGTCTTAAACTGAAACGATAATTTGACACAGGTTTGGCACAAGTTATTTTGGTTAAAGAGTTGAAGCTTACTCTAAGAATGGCCAACCAGGTTGGGATATGCCTCATAAATTGACTGCACTCTGTTCAATTCACATGTCGCACTCCGTTCTCTTAGGTCCAACCCTGACTTTGTTATCAAATACGCTCACAAGGATGGTGCTGTTATTGTCTGGCATACCGACCTCTACCTCGCAGAGACTGAGCGCCAACTCGCAGACACTTCCTCCTACCTCCCCCTGGACCATGACCCCACCACCGAACATCAAGCCATTGTTTACAGGGCTGTCACTTGCCTCATCTCCTCTGGAGATCTTCGCTCCAAAGCTTCCAACCTCATAGTCTCCCAACCCGGGACAGCCCGCTTGTACCTCTTCCTCAAAATCCACAAACAGGACTGTCCCAGCAGAACCATTATGTCAGCCTGTTCCTGCCCCACAAAACTCCTTTCTTCCTATCTTGACTCCGTTCTCTCTCCCCTTGTCCAGCCGCTTCCCATCTAAACCCACAATTCCTCTGATGCCCTATGTCATATCAAAAATTTACAGTTTCCTCGTCCTAACCATTTCCTCTTCACCATGGATGTCCAATCCTTCTACATCTCCATCCCCCACAGGGATGGTCTGAGGGGTCTCCACTTCTTCCTTGAACAGAGGCTTGAACAATCCCCATCCTCCACCGCTCTCCTCTGTCTGACTGAACTTGTGCTCTCACTGAACAATTTCTCCTTAAACTTGTCTCACTTCCTCCAAATAAAAGGTGTGGCTATGGGTACCCGCATGGGCCCCCGTTATGCCTGTTTCTTTATGGTGTATGTGGCACAGTCCTTTTTCCAGTCCTACTCAGGATCCCTCGCACAACTCTTTCTCCGGTACATCGATGACTGCTTCGGTGCTGCTTCATGCTCTCGTCTGGACCTGGAAAACTTCATCAATCTTGCTTCCAATTTCCATCCCTCTATCACCTTCATATGGTCCATTACCGAACTTCCCTTCCCTTCCTTGACCTCTCTGCCTCCATTTCAAGAGATAGGCGGTCCACCAATATTCATTACAAGCCCACCGACTCCCACAGCTACCTTGACTGCAGCTCCTCACACCCTGCTTCCTGTAAGGAGTCCATCCCATTCTCCCAGTTTATTCGTCTCTGATGCACCTGTTCCGATTATGCCACTTTCCAAAACGGCGCTCCTGACATGTCTCCCTTTTTCCTTAACCGAGGTTTCCGACCCACTGTGGTTGACAGGGCCCTCAACCGTATCCAACCCACCTCACGCGCCTCTGCCCTCACACCTTCTCCTCCCTCCCAGAACCATGATAGGGTCCTCCTCATCCTCATTTTTCACCCCACCAGCCTCCGCATTCAAAGGATCATCCTCCGCCATTTCTGCCAACCCCAGCATGATTCCACCATCAAACACATCTTCCCCTCACCCCCACCTGTCAGCATTCTGTAGGGACCGTTCCCTCTGGGACACCTTGGTTCAATCCTCCATCGCTCCCAACATCTCATCCCCTTCCCACAGCACCTTCCCATTGCAGAAGGTGCAACACCGGCTCCTTTACCTCCTCCATCCTCACCATCCAAGGGCCCAAACACTCCTTTTAGGTGAAGCAGCGCTTCAGACTGTGTGACCGCTTTGCGGAACACCTTCCGTCTGTCCGCAAGCATGCCCCGGCCTTCCTGCCACTTGCCATTTCAACACACCACCCTGCTCTCATGCCCACATGTCCGTCCTTGGCCTGCTGCAATGTTCCAGTGAAGCTCAACACAAACTGGAGGAACAGCACCTCATCTTCCGATTAGGCACTTTACAGCCTTCTGGACTTAACAATGAGTTCAACAACTTCAGACTATGAACTCTTCTCCATCTTCACCCCCTTTCTAATCCCCTTTTCTTTTTTTAAATTAATTTTTATTTTTTATCCACCTATTTTCATTTTTATTAATTTATTCATCGTCTTATCCCCTTTTTAAAATCCCCTTTTTCCTTTCTTTTTCCCCAACCACTGCCCCCTCCCCACAACCCATCCCCAAAAGGTCCATCTGTTCCTTGTTCCATGTTGTTCTTTCACAGAGTGCTTACCCTTCTTCTGCTATTAACACATTCTGCTTTCTTACCTTTAAGCAACTATCAGCACCTCCTTTAGTCCTTACTGCTACCATTAACACTCCTGTTGTCTTTTGTCCATGACACCTTTGTCAGTCTCTCCTTAGCCCCCATCTATTTCTGGCCTGCTACCCAGCTTCACCTGCTCCACCCCCTTAAACAGTATAAATTCCATCACATTTCTACTTCTCTTTAGCTCTGAAGAAGGGTCGTACGGACTTGAAACGTCAACTCTGTTTCTCTCTCCACAGATGCTGTCAGACCTGCTGAGTTTTTCCAGCATTTTCTGTTTTTATTTCAGATTTCCAGCATCTGCAGTATTTTGCTTTTAACACAAATTGTCTGATTGTGCTCATTAAAGAGGCTGTGTGGCACCATGGTGGCCAACACTTTAACTAACAGCAACCAGCTCTTTGGGAGTAAACTGGCTGTGCATTTTGAGCACAATTTAAAGGTTAAATCTTGCACTGCAGCTGGAGGTTTGAAGAAGATTTTTAAATACATTGGTAGGCATCTGAAACATTTGATCAAGTCTTCAACAATAATCTATCAACACTTATTCCAGAAATTATCTGAGGACATCACCTTGAAAGAGTAAGAGCTGTGCGGCTCGCTGGAAAATTCTAAAATATAAGGTACAACAAATAATTGGAAGGACCAAAGGAATCTACCAATGGTTTGTGATAAAATGGTGGAATGAGTAACAAAGTGGCAGATGGAATTCAGTGTATGTAAGTGTGCTGTGGTACAGAATGGTTTAAAAGGAAAAGTATGTACTTTGATGGGAAGGAAGATGGGTGAAGTCAAAGAGTAGCCTGGTCTGGGCACTAACGCTCATAAGACATTTAAAGCAGCACAAAAACTTTAAACCCTGAATTCCTTTAGCTTTTCATGCCAAAGTACAGACTACAAGAGTCGCGATCTCATGGTAAATCTGTATTGAATCTTAGGGAGACTGCTGTTGGCACACGGTGTACATTTTTGGGCACCATATTATAGGAAGTATGTTGAGGCAGATTCATTTGGATGTGACAATGTCTGGCAGCAGGAAATATAAATACTAAGAAAGTCTTTGAAAATTGAAACTGTTTTCATTTAAGCTGTGAAAATTAAGAGGTGACTTGATTGAGTTACTTGTCTAACTAACTTCTCTAAGACTTTTCATAAAGTGAATATCTACCATCGGCATGCCTGAGGGGAAATATTATGAAGAGCTATGATATAAATGGGGCATGTGGCCACTTAAGGGTTGTGAGGTGATATTGCTGATTTTAAAGGGACCATTTTCTTTTAGCAAAAGGATCAATAGCCAAAAGGAATTGACTTAAAATAATTGTTAGAAGAATTACACAGGAGTTGAGAAAGTACTTGTTCACTCAGAGGGAGGGAGGGGTTCTAGAACTTTCTACCTGAAGGGATGGTTAGAGGCAGAAGACGCCAATACATTTAAAACATATTTTGATGTGCACTTGATGAGCCGGAACCTACGAGGTTATGGACCAAGAGTGGGATTAGACTGGATAGCACTTTTTTGGCTGGCATGGACACAATGGGCCAAATTGTGGCACTCCTTCTATACCAGAAATATTTCTACATTTCTATGGGAGATCATCTAGACAATAACAAGTAATTTCATCTTTTGCAGAACCAGAGGACAGCCCGGGCTTGAAAGGGGGTAATTTCCAAACTAATCTGCAGAAACAATATTTCAGTGAGTGAGTGATGAATCCAATGGAAGAGACTCATCAATGAAATGCTGCAAATGTAAAACTAGATCGATCAATTTCAGAAATTAACATGTTGGGATCCAATATGTGAGTAATTTGAAAAGATGTGGGGTAAGTATAGAATGCTTGGCAGAAAAAAGGTGATTTTGGACTTTGCTTCCCAACCCTTTCCACCATGGGGTTTTTCCTCACCTCATGTCTGGGTGCGTTGTGGGTAGAGATTGATTGATATGAATTGTCGAATATCATTATATTGTACAACTTCCTAGATTATAGAAAAGAAACCAGATGGGCCCTAGCAATTGTTAGATGAGAAATGACCATGTTCTCTCTTCACTTCTAACCAATTCAGGATTTACCTCCTCCCAAATATCCTTCTCTTTTGTAAACACAAATGAGAAGTCCTTGTTCAGCATCCAAGCATATCCAATAACCTGCTGGTAACTCAGTATCAGCTCCTCTCAAGAGGAGACACCTGGTATTTAATCATTCCTTCTTAGCCATTATTTGTAGAATATTTTACTGATCTTTAATATTTCAAGATACTCTCCTCATAATTAGTTAGGCAGAGAGTGAGCATTACCCATAATGTGAACATCAAGCTGTGTGATGGAAGCTGTTTGACTCTGCCCTTTGGTAATTTAGCATCTTCTAATATTGTGGCTGAACACAGTCTAGAAAGAGCAGATGAATCAACTGGAGTAAAAGAGAAATGATGTGGTATTTAACGTTCGCTGATCAACAGGCATTAAAATGAAATATAGCAATAAAAGTGACATTTTAGGCCAGAGTAATGATGTATATATATATAGAGAGAAGAGTTGTGTGTCTATTTTGTTTGAAGCAATCGGTGACATTTGCCACAAAATAATTGTGTTTCTGACAAGTGTCCCCTTTAACAATGAGGATACCACAAAAAGATTGACTCACAACAAACTAAAAAGGGTTGTGAGTTAAGAATATTATTCTATTTTGACAGTAAAGTGAATATGTCCAGTGGTGCTCAGCAGTGTTTGCTGTGGAGGTAGTAGTCCAAACATTTAATGTCCTCTGATTGCAATTAATTGTTCACATTATAATTAGCACTAACTCACACTAACTGCCTACCATCTGTTTTGCTATACATGCCATATTTGTATTGGTCTATTATAGTATATTTATTAACTCAATAATTTAAACCATTGAAACTTGTTTCAAATGAAATGTGCAGAAGGTGGAGTTTGGTAGCATTTCTCAAACTCGGGCTATCTTTGCTAACAGTTGCAAATGGCAGTGATCATTGGTTCTTTCTCACTCGATGTTGCATCTTATCATTGCATTTGCAATAAGTCCAACAAAACGAAAAGGAGACCAGCAGCCAATCAGATAAATGGGGACTGGAGGGCGGGCCTAGGAGAAATGCATTAAAAACGATCGAAAACCGACCACAGACAGCTCGAAAGTGTTAAGACTGGAAGAGTAACGAGAGCCATAACCATGCCAAGCAAACAATTCACTGCAGCCGACAGGACTGCGCTCGCTCAGGTCGGCAAGGTTTTCACCCAGCATGCGGAAGCTCTAGGTGCAGAATCTTTGGCCAGGTAATTTCGTTAGATTTGCATTCTGTTCAAACTATTTTTGACGGGAATCTGTGATGATGAATATTTGATTTATTTTCTTCTAGAATCATGAGCTAAATGAAACGAAAATTTCTGCATAAAAGCAACAACTTTCTAAAGCAGTGTTTGGTGGTCTTAATACGAACTAACATGAATCTTCCTGAGATTCCTTTTCCTTGTCTTCCAGAAGAAACTTTAAATATTAGAATCGGGATACTGGGTTTGGATTGGGCTAGGTATTGCAGGTTTCAAAAGATGGAATAATGGTTTGTTTTATGTTCCTAAAGGTTGTTTGCAATTCATCCTGCAGCCAAGATTTATTTCAGTGAGTTCACTGACTACACTGCTGCCGGCCCTCGGGTCAGAGTCCACGGTGCAAAAGTACTCGGAGCTGTGGCCAAAGCGGCTGGGCACTTGGATGATCTGCATGCCCACCTGGACACGCTTGCCGCCAAACATGGCCAAGAACTTCTAGTGGATCCTCAAAACTTCCCGGTACGTATCCACTTCACAGATTCTTCCTGGTGTCCATCTGACCAAACTCTGATGATCAGAACTGTAATTGGACATTTCGATTGCTGCATTTCCAATTGAAATGTCAGTCTGTAAATACTTTAGGCCTGTACACAAATTTATGGCGGTAAAAGTATAAACGTCCGGTATTCATTTCTCTTTTTTAAAAAAAAATGAGAACAGCTTCCGACCAATACTCCATCTGGGATGCACACCCCAAATCAGGCACTCCGCAAAAATAGAGGGAACGTTGTTTCCAATTCATTTTCTCTTGCTTTTATTTTTACAGACATTTGCTACATGTATCTTGGTAACCGCGGCCAGCCACCTGGATGAGTTCGGTCCTGCTACCCACTGCGCTCTGGACAAGTTGCTTACTATAGTTTGCCAAGAACTGAGCTCCCAATATCGTTAGAAATGCAGCAGAAAGCAGTTTGATTCACATCCTTCAAACCTCTGTGTGCACCTTCCCTGCAAGGCAATAAATCCTCGCTCTTGTAAACAGACTTGATTTTGCTGTAGCTCCCACTGTTTAATCTTAGTCTGCATATTTCATCAGTTTTTTCCATTTTTTAATTGTTACTGAGGAACAATAAATATTTGCTTTCATCAATGAAACCTCGTCTTCTGTGTGTGATTTACAGAAACACTTTGCATTTAAGAATAAAAAAACTTGTAGAAATAAGTAAGAAAAAGGGAGATAAGTGCAGGCTGTACCTGAACCTCTACATGACAACCTAAGTGGGAAGAACAAATGGTGATGTAAAGACATTTTAGCAACTATAAAGACGTTGTTTGTCTTGCATTAGGGAATGAACAGATTCATAGCAGTACTTCATTCAATCAGAACCCAGAGTATTTCTGTCTTATGTGATCTGTACACAAAGACCTGTAATAAAAGCTTCCTTCATAACAAGGATAACATTTTACATTTGTTCTTTTTTTAAAAAATAATTAAATTGACTATTACCAAGTTTGCTTAGATTAAAATTTAAAATGTTAACTTACTTGGTGCTTCATGGTTTACCAGTAGCTCCATTAGAGCATTTCTTTTTATGATTAAGGGTTCATCTACAAACCTCCCATGGCAATATCCAGTTGATTCCAATATTTCAGTCTCTATCCTCTGGGAATCTATCCCAGGTGTTCAGCATTCTTTCTGTGAAGAGAACACCCTGATATCGCTCCTAAACTTCTCTTTCAGAACTTTCAGCCTGTGTTCTCCTTTCCAGGTGAAAGGTCGGAGGAATACTCTGGTACAAAATTTCAACACTCGGAGTCCAGATGCAAGGTTCAAGTAGTTCCTTTATTACACATGTGGGGAGTAAAATGCTGAGCAATCCAGGTGCTTTTCCACAGAAGTTCAAATGAGCAGAGTTTATTTATTTTTTACTATCAGTTACAGCTTAATGGTATTAGTTAGACAAAGGTCACAGCACAATGATTCCCCCCGGTGGGCTGATAATTGTGTTCTTGTACAGTAATTGCAGTGCAGAGACTAAGCATTGTCCTTTTGGGAGATAGCAAAGTATGTATGTTTGTTGTGTACAAAAGGTTTACAGGGGCTGAGTGGATGTGGTTCGAGGCCATCAGACAGTGTGAAATGTCCTTCCCCATTTCACAGAATCACAGTGCAGACGAGGCCATTTGGCCCATCAAGTCTGCACCGACACGTGAGAAACACCTGACCTACTTACCTAGTCCCATTTACCAGCACTTGGCCCATAGCCTTGAATGTTATGACATGCCGAGAGCTCATCCAGATACTTTTTAAAGGATGTGAGGCAACCCGCCTCCACCACCCTACCAGGCAGTGCATTCCAGACCCTCACCACCCTCTGTGTAAAAAGGTTTTTCCTCACATAAACCTCCCCCTAAACCTCCTGCCCCTCACCTTGAACTTATGCCCCCTTGTGACTGACTCTTCAACGAAGAGGAACAGCTGCTCCCTATCCACCCTGTCCATGCCCCTCATAATCTTGTACACCTCGATCAGGGGTCGCCCCTCAGTCTTCTCTGCTCCAACGAAAACAACCCAAGTCTATCCAACCTCTTTTCACAACTTAAATGTTTCACCCCGGGCAACATCCTGGTGAATCTCCTCTGTGCCCCCTCCAGTGCAATCACATCCTTCCTGTAATGATCGAGATATCCCGTGTCCCCGCCTGTGTGTGTCTCCCATTTCCTAATTGCAAATTCACAGCTGAGCCTTTTGTACAGGTTTTTAGCTTTCATGTAAGGCTGTGATTGTCTGTCTTTGCTTTGGTGCCCGAGCTGCTGGTCCTGGCTGGCACTTTAAAATAAATCCAAATTTTCTGCATCTTCAGTCCCCCTTTTGCGTGCGTAACCGTTAGGTTAAGCTAGCCAATTAATCTGCGTCCGATGGTTCTGTCATGGCTCCAGTGGTACTGATCCGAGCAAGTCCTATGGGCCATGGCATCACCCGGACCTCTCCCCAAGTTTTTAAACTTACTAATGCCCGAGATTCCTGTCATTCTGGTGGTGCGCGGCCACCAAGACGGGAGGCTGGGACCCTACTACATTAATATTGTGTCCTGTCCCAGCAGCTGCTGTTGCTCCTTTAACATTATTTTTGTCCTATGCCTAAGGGCTTCCTTCTTACAGATGCAACATGCTGCATTTCCCCACGCCAATGCTAACACTAGCTGCACTGCGACGAGTATATGAGAGATTATTCTTATCCAGGGGTGTATATCCACATTCACCCCCCAATCCCACACTTGCTCCCACCATGTCACATCTCTCAATTGCTCTTCCGTATCATTGATTAGCCGTTTAAACACTGCCTGTAACACGTGATGCTGTTTCATCACCTTTCATAAGTCACCTTTAATCTTTGTGAGACTTTCGGGAAGGTGGTGAATTGGGGCCTGCTTAGGTTCCTCATACTGTTCCAGGGTATCGTGGAGTGTGTCGGATGTGTTGACTGAGACCTGACCCCTTTGTTGGATGTACACCATTCGCGTGTGTCCAATAGTAACCGGGAGTCGGGTTTAAAGCAGAAGTTGGGTGTGGTGATGTTGCAATGTACGCTCTTGTATGTGTATGACTACTCAGTAGTTGTCACACAGTATTTCACCTTTCCCTTGTATCCTGAGCGGGTATGATGGTTTCCTCTGTGAGTAATTTCTAACATACAACCCTCCGTTCGGTTGTATCCGCATTCGTCCAGCCTCCCCCCCTGTTCTGACTAGATGGGGGCAAATCGTGAGCGTACCTTTCCTACTGCCTCCGCTCAGTGATACCCCGTGTATGATCTCATTCTTGTGTATGGCATGCATGTCTATGGGGTAGTACCGGAGCAAGTCGTTGTCTCGGATTAACCCAATGTTCTCCACTTGGTACTGAGGACACGGCTCCGTGTCTGCTGTGACTGAGGGGATTGCCAATAACATACCTGTCACGTGCATTTGGTTTTTGGCGCACTTCTGAATCACCGGATACACCCTGGTCGTTCCTTTCAATGTACAGGCATCAATGAAGCCTGGGTTCTTGGCCATCCCCCACAACCGGGCACTGTTGATCCAGCCCGGTACCTCCATCCTTTGGATCTGTGCCAGATTTTGCCTTAACCGCCTGATCATCCACTGGCCGTAAGCATGGCACAGCTGGATTTTTTGGGTGCTGTCCTCTTGTCATTGCTCCCTTTCTATTAATTGGCTGGTGGTTTTAGCATGGGTCTCTATAACGTGTACACTTTCTAATAGAGATGCCACACCCTTGCCCCCATGGGCCCCTGCCGTTTCACCGCCCCTCGCTGCCTCATGATTCCTTTAAGATTCATGACCTCAGAGTTGATTCCTTGAATGTCGAGAGAGTTTACCAGGGAAGTCCCTGTGTTCACCCCTGTCAGTATATTGTTAACTAGCCCTCTCTTCTGGTGGTGGAAAGCAGCAGGTCCCCTGAATCTAGTGGCGCCCGTGGCATCGGCCGCCTGATTAATCACAGCCTTACTCAGTCATTTGTATAGTTTTCGTCAGGGCGCTTGGTTACTGCAATACTCAGGCAGTTGCATACCTGCCAGGTTCACAATTACTGGTACAATTTCATGTTTAACATTTTCATACAATAGTTCGCCATCCATATACAGTACCAGTGGCCCAGGGGTCATGTCTGGGCAAGATAGTCTCTGTGGTGTCATTGTGTCCTGTGATAGCGGGGTGTGTCAGTCCAGGGGTCCGCCGTTGTAGTCAGAACCGTGTGTTTGGGCCTTAAGATCCAATGCCAGGTATCTGTCATTCCCAAGTCCTCCTCCCCGTGACAGTGACCCCAGTTGTTGTTGTCCTGGGGTGTGAAGGTAAATTGCGAAAAATCTCTCACACATTGTATCAGGACCTGTGCCCCCTTCGCATATGTCCAGGGTCCGTCCGAACCATCGCTGATCTGGAAGCATATTGGGCCATCATTTTTCCATCGGAGTTCCATTCCCATATGCGACCTCTGCCCTAGGCTCTCTCCATCGCTCATTCCAATGGATAGTTGCATAAACCCGGTGCCACACTTGAAGAGCATTGACCTTTCCGTTGAGACATTCACACCTCCTTTCACACAATATCTGTCGCTGACATTCTGGTAGTATAAGCCCATACCAGCCGCTGCTTTACGGTTTACGTTCTGTATTCTGGTGGCTGCGATAGCCAGGGCCCTGGTAATGATTATCGACAGCCAGCTTTTTTCCATCTTGGCGTGGAGGTTACCCAGTTATTGTTATTTCTGTATTGAAGCATATTGCTGGTGATCACCAGGGGTAAGGTCGTATATTAGAGGCAGCTTTCTCCTTTTCACCCCTCCTTGTACACAGTCCACAGTGACCCTCCCCGTAGTTGAGGATTCCCCCTTTGTCTTTCGGATGGCCAGTCCTCCAGATCGGGAATGAATCCTAAACCACTTGGCTAACACAGTATGGACTCCTCCCACTGCCCGGTAATTCAGTCTTTCTTACTCACATCATACCTTTTCAGTTGTGACCAGTGATTCAACCTAGCTTTTCCCTTCATATCGACGCAGGCACATGAATCGCTGGTCAAAATAATTTTGTATGGTCCAGTCCATTTTGGGGCAAAACCTGGTTGGCTCGGGGTGATTTGAACAAACACCATGTCTCCGACCTCAGCCGCTGGTGACGGCTTCCCCCCTTTGTCCTCTCTTCTAAATCCCTGATAGCCTGTTGGTTCTTCACTTCCAGTTATAATACCTTTAGCTGTCCATCCCATTGCTTAAAATAATTTATAATTTTATCTCTGATGGGTCCCATATCCCCGCTTCTGGTGGCTATGCCCCCTGGCAAGCGCATAGCCCTCCCGGTCATCAACTCATAAGGGGTTAACCTGGTTGTCCTGTTAGGGGTAGCCCTCAGTCGCATCAATATGCAGGGAAGCACATCCACCCATCCCCTACCAGTTGCTGTGATTGCCTTTCCAATAGCGTTTTTTAATGTGTGGTTCATATGTTCTACCATCCCTGAGCTTTGCGGAAAGTAAGGAACGTGAAATTTCTGTTTTACCCTGAGCAGCCCACATGTCCTTTTCATAACACTGCCCGTAAAATGCGTTCCTTGATCCGAACCTATCTGTAAAGGGATTCCCCACCTTGGTACCACTTCAAAAGCGATGGTCTTTGCGACCGTGGTGGTGCTGCGGTCCCTGGCGGGGAAAGCCTCCACCCATCTAGTGAACTGGTCGATTATGACCAGGCAGTATTTCTTTCCCCTGCTGTCAGAAGGGGTCCCACAAAATCTATCTGTAGGTTTTCCCATGGATCCTTGGGACGCGACTTGTGTGATAGCCTTACTTTGATTGGTTTGTCCAGGGTTATGCTGGGTGCAAATGATGCATCTGTGATAATAAAAAACAAAAACAGAATTACCTGGAAAAACTCAGCATGTCTGGCAGCATCGGTGGAGAAGAAAAGAGTTGATGTTTCGAGTCCACATGACCCTTCAACAGAACTGAGTGTAGTTAGGAGAGGGGTGAAATATAAGCTGGTTTAAGGTGGGGGGCGGGGGGAGAGAAGTTGAGGGTGGGGTGGTTGTAGGGACAAGCAAGCAGTGATAGGAGCAGATAATCAAAAGATGTCACAGACAAAAGGATCAAAGAGGTGTTGAAGGTGCTGATATTATCTAAGAAAAGTGCTAATTAAGAATGGCTGGCAGGACACTCAAGGTACAGCTCTAGTGGGGTTGGGGTGGAAAGACTGACAAGGTATTAGTTGTAGATTTAAAAATAATGGAAATAGGTGCGAAAAGAAAAATCTATATAAATTATTGAGAAAAAACAAAAGGGAGGGGGAAGAAACGTGGTGGGGATGGAGGGAGGGAGTTTAAGATCTAAAGTTATTGAATTCAATATTCAGCCCGGAAGGCTGTAAAGTGCCTCGTCGGAAGATGAGGTGCTGTTCCTCCAGTTTGCGTTGGGCTTCACTGGAACAATGCAACAAGCCAAGGACAGACATGTGGGCAAGAGAGCAGGGTGGAGTGTTAAAATGGCAAGTGACAGGGAGGTTTGGGTCTTTCTTGCGGACAGACCGCAGGTGTTCTGCAAAGCGGTTGCCCAGTTTGGGTTTGGTCTCTCCAATGTAGAGAAGACCGCATTGGGAGCAACGAATGCAGTAGACTAAGTTAGGGGAAATGCAAGTGAAATGCTGCTTCACTTGAAAGGAGTGTTTGGGCCCTTGGACGGTGAGGAGAGAGGAAGTGAAGGGGCAGGTGTTGCATCTTCTGCGTGGGCATGGGGAGGTGCCATAGGTGGGGGTTGAGGAGTAGGGGGTGATGGAGGAGTGGACCAGGGTGTCCCGGAGGGAACGATCCCTACGGAATGCCGCCAGGGGGGGTGAAGGGAAGATATGTTTGGTGGTGGCATCATGCTGGAGTTGGCGGAAATGGCGGAGGATGATCCTTTGAATGCGGAGGCTGGTGGGGTGATAAGTGAGGACAAGGGGGACCCTACCATGTTTCTGGGAGGGAGGAGAAGGCGTGAGGGCGGATGCGCGGGAGATGGGCCGGACGCGGTTGAGGGCCCTGCCAACGACCGTGGGTGGATCATCTCTGTTAATACTTGGCTACATCCCTGCGAATGCCAGTCTACCACCAGTTCTGAAGCAGCCTACTGAGCAGACTGCCCCGTCCGCTGTGGTCTGGTTCGTGATACAGTTCCAACAGGGTATATTGTATACAATTCAGGGCCTTTGCTAATAACCCTTTCCTCCAAATTCCGCCTTTTCCAGTGGTGGCCCCTGCCTTTCTCCATTTTTCCTTCTCCTCGGGATCTGTATCTGCCTTTAATTTCTACACATTCATCTCCTCTGCGCTATATGCAGCCACCCAGACTATGCGCGGTTCCTCTTTCTCAGCTGCCTCTTTGGCCGCTGCATCTGCCAGCACATTACCCCTTTGTTGCTGGTTTTCCACCTACCTATGCACCTGTATTTTAATAACTGCCGCCTCTTCAGGTGCCAGAGCTGCTTCCACTAACTCTCGTACTGTGCCTTATGTGCCCCCCTCCTGAGGTGATGATTCCCCTCCTATTACATGCTGCCATGTAGTTGTGGACTACCCCCAATGCATACCGGCTGTCAGTATACACGTTCACCCTCTTGCCTTTAGCCGCTTTGAGGGCCTCTGTAAAGGCAATCAGTTCAGCTACTTGAGCTGACAGGGCCCCTTCTAATCCCCCTTTTAGGAAAGCCTCTTCATTCTGGTCTACGACTGCCCACCCAGTCCGAAATTGCCCATTTATGTATTTTCTAGATCCATCCACATAGAGGATCAAATCTGGGTTTTCAAGTAGTTCATCTGAGATGCCCCCCTCCACCTTTTGCTCTAATCTCATCTGAAGCTGGTGCGGTTCCCCTTCAGATATCATTCCTTCTGCTGGATTAACTTTAGTATCCCTTATGATCTGTACTGCCTTATCTTTTGGTAGTAACACATGCTGCCTGTCTAGAGTCTGACACTGCTTCCAGTTTCCCAGTGTTTAACAGCTCCACTAAAGTACGCTGGGTGTGCAGTATTATTTATCCAGACATGGTGACAGGTTCACACACCCGGACTGTCCACGTGGCACAGCCTAGCGCTGCCACACACCAAGCCAGTCCCTTCACTGCAGGGTGCTGCTGTGTGCGACGGGTCTCATACTTTCTCCTCATTGTTGTGTCACAGCTGCGTTGTAAAAATCCCCATCAGCTGTAAACGTGGAATGGTTGGGACATGTTGGGTAGCGTGCGGTAGTGTTGACCTTGATCAATCTCATGGTGAGGCGGGGCTTAGTGGCATTGTCTATGTCCCTCACTAACGAATCCCCTATAATTGCTGCATTTTGACTCTTTCTTTCACCCCTGTGTGCAGTCCAATCTCAAAGGGTGCTGGGGAGGTTTGATTCTTATTGGATTCCTCCAAGGAGTCATCACTCTCTCTGATGTTCTCAAAATTAACTGATGAACTGCTGATTAAAATTAATAGTTTTATTTAATAAATTACGGGTGGAGATTTGAGAACTGACTGAGAAATGGATCCTGAATTTTCTTCTCACCGTGTTACCTCATGTGTACTTATGGTTTATAATAAAGTTAAATGAAGAATTCACATGTGACAAATGTCAGGGTAATATTGATTCTTTATTGTTGTTCTAAGTAATTGAAGGAAAATACATGGAGATATTTTCAGGAATTTGAGTCAGAATTAGCATATAAAGAGGAACATTGTTTTCAAGAATGCATCAGTTTTATTTTAACATAACTTGTTATTTATTTTTTTAAGAAGGGCACAGAGATTGTTATAGGTGTTGATAAGGGAACATTTTCATCAATTGCATTGCTTGATCAAAGCTGAAGGGTTATGTCATCTTGGATTTAATGGTACTGCTTGGATATAGCATCGACCACCACATTAAAAAATTTATCCCAAATTGCATGGATGTGAGGGGTGAACTTCTCCTTCTTTAACCAAGCCAGTTCCACAATGACGCAGGTAGTCAGCAGCTATGAGAAAACAAAGATCCATTATCTAATTTGGAACAAAATGTGTGCAAATGGGTTAAATTTAAAATTTAAAGCACCAAAAGATTTTGTCAGAAAATATTAAACGAGAAAGTTAATCACTCCAGGAAAAATCTCTGCATGCATGGAACAGTAAAAACAAATATTCATTAAGATCAGCTTGTAATCTTGTGTAAAACATTGTACGAGCCAATGAGAAGATGTGAGGACAACCTGGAACCAGTTGATGTATTTAAGTTTTGTGAACCTGCGCACTCCATGTCTAGAGTTATGGCTCCACCTGACTTTGCAGCAAAAGTGGAGTGAGACTCTCTTTTTCAGTGGAAACCAGATAACCCCAAAGCAATACTTTCCCTCTTTCAGGAAGTCTCAGTTTACTTTATTTCATTGTCATGTCAACTCTAATTCTGGAATTAGCTTTCATTTACAGCATAACTTTAGTAAAAATGGAACTTATATTTAAAAAAGATTAGTTTCTTACATGGAAGCTTCCAGCATCCACATACAACTCCTCAGCGTGCTTCCTGCTGAGCTCCTTAAACTGCGACTTGACATCATCCAAATGGGTGACCGCAGTACTCAGAGCACCAGACACTTTAGCTGCATGTCCTTGAACAGTAAATCCATGCCGGTCTTTAAAGTAGCGTGAAGTCCAGGGATAGACATGAAACATCCTGGAGGGAAAAAGCATAATAATTCAACTTAACATCAAACACTACATTGAATTTAAATCTCAAATCGAATCAATGAATCATTTGAACTAATAAAAAGTTAAGCTTTACATCAGTTTGACTGGAACTTCAATGAAACCTTTAATACTAATCCCCTTACCACGTAGCAATAAACACCCATCACCACAACGTTCGTGCAAAGAATAATGAATTACATTGAAATCAAACTGCATTCACACTATACCTGTCAAGGGCACTGGATATAATTTTGATTTTATCGATACTGCCCCATGTGTGGGTGATTTCCCCTTTCTCTTCTTGAGTCCAGTGCACCATTTTGCCTGTTAATATCTCGCCGCAGTACCTCGTACAAAAAGGCTGTGCTGATCAGCAGTTTCTGTCTGATTTTTATAGTCTGCAATAGGGCATGTCCCAAAGCAAAATCCCAATATCATAGGCTGACTGATTGGTAGGTGGGACCCTCTTCCCTTTCGCTGGGCAGCACTCTTCTGTGTTTGAGTGTTAAGATAAACACATGTTAAACATTCAGTCCTTCCTGCCTCTCTTGTGTTCACTCATTGCAAAGAGTCGTTGTACTATTTTGCTGAATAATATGTTAACACCAGGGCCAGAGAGAGAAGTCATGGGCCCTTTTGCTTCTCCCTTATTCCACCCGCCTGTTCCTTTAACCCTCCCCCTCAGTCATGCATGACATTTTTTCCCTGTTCAAGATTCACTAACTAATTTACCAAACAATCACAGAAAGGAATGATAACACACATTGTTGCATCTGGTTACAAATATCCTCTGATATATATGCAGCATGGGTCATTAACATTAAGGCAGTGTTAGTTTGTGTGCGTCCTATAGGTGATGCCACTAGGACCATTAAACAACCCAGGAACAATACAAATTTTACTGTATCAGCTTCATGTAATATTGTTAATTTGACAGGAAAATATCCCATTGGTTATTTATAACACTGTGGAGGTGATAACATTGATATCCATGACTGCCTCAGCCCTCAATGACATGTTCTGCACATTGCAACATATCAACACAGTGATAGTATATTCAGATTTGGGGGAAAGATTCAATACTTGCAACCCAGTTAAACTGCACAAGATCTTTTCCTTTCTGTAGAAGTAGAAGACTTTCTCTCATCTGGGTGCCCATAACCTCTGAGCTCCAGGGCAGTGTAACTGGTGGCTACCCCAAAGATGCTCTGGAGAACACCCCAGGCAGTTCCCAGGTAAGGATTGCGTGGCAATTGCCCAGGAAGTTCAGACTTCCAATGGGCAATTGCCCTGCACCGGGAACCATCCAATACTCTGTTTTAAGTCACAAACGTTTGGATGGTTCCAACTGTCAAACAATAATAGTTACCCAAAAAATTTAGGCCACTTCTAGCTTCTGGGTAACTATTGTTCTGACCCTCCCCAAACTCCTTCGGGCCCCTGACTACCCCCACCCCCCGCTACACAACTCTGACCCCCACGGGATCCTCCTCCACACCCCCAAGTGACCCCCCAACTCCCCAACTACCCCCAACCCCTTCGAGCCCCCCATCACCCTGGCTATCCCATGAGACATCCCTACACCCACCCCCCAACCCCCACAGGACACCCTAACTAAACCACCCCCAACTTCACCCTCCCGATAGTACCACACTGACTGCACTCATCAACAGCCCACCACACCATGCTTGTGCACTCCCCGTGATTGCACACTCCCCCCAGCAGCACCCCCACACCCCTGACTGTACCCCCTGACTTCACCCCCTTTGATAGCAGCTGCTCGAATACACACCCCAAGCCTGCACCATCCCCGACTGCCCACCCCCAACTTCAGCCTCCTCGAGTGCACCCCTTGACCGACCACCCCTGACCGAACACCCCACACTGACCACCCAACCCTCACCTCCCCACCCTTAGCACTGACCGTCCAATCCAAGCCCCTGACAACCCAAACAGTGACAACTAATGACACCCCACCCCCCGTCCCCAAACCTGCCCATTGACCTTACAAACCTAGCTTCTCCCTGGTTTAAGAGTGGCTGGGGCTTTAAACCAACATGATTTACGGCATCTAGTGACGTAAAAAAGGGGGCATGGCCTCCCTACATCCAACTCTGTAGCCCTCAACTAAATCTCTCAGGAGCGCAGTGCCCTATGCAGTTCTCACCCAGTCAGAGTCAGAAAGTCTGGTGTCAAAGGATCGTCTGGATTTCAGTGAAGGAGAGGAAGAGTGAAGCGGCAGTCCAATTGGAATTTCCACTCTGTGGAAGTTCAAGTCCATTATTTCATAGAAGGGGTGTAATTGGATACTATTTTATCAGTAATGTCACACAATAGAAAGAACAAATTATTCCTGAGCAACAAACTGGCATAATTGTACAAAATAAGTCTTCACTGTCATTGAGAAGTGTTGGAGCCCTCAGGTGACTCTGTGCGACACATCCTTTAAGAAGCCAGAGGGCAAAGGCTGAATGGTTTACAAAAGTTTTTGTGTTTGCTTGGTCAGCAAGTCTGAAGACTCTACTGTTTGCTGCTTCTCACTACAATATATTTTCGATATCTACTGTGCAACATAGCCTTATCACCATGGGTGTAAGCATCCCAGATTTCCAATAAGTGTGGTGTGGGCGGGCAAAAGTATGTTTTTCCCTTTGGCCGCAATGGTGGGTTTTTGCCAATCCCAATCCTGCCTCAGTAATCATGCATTTCTGGGAAACACGCCGTTTCAATGGTGGGTGGGCTCTCATTTGCCTGCCATGCCATCACCCAGCCATTTCATCATTCCAGATGCCAGGACCACTTGGCCCCAAAAGGCAAAAGGTTTGCAGGCCCCAGGTTTAGTGACACATTCCTCGAACACCTTTTGGATGCAGTGGAAACCTGCCATGATGTGCTCTACTCCCACTCCAGCCGCAGGGTGGGCAGCACATCACTAACCCGGCTTGGGAGGCAGTGGCAGCGGTGGTCAGTGCCAATGCCCTGCAAAAGAGGACAGCCACCAAGTGCCACAAGAGGGGAAGTCACTCTACTGTTCCGTCAGGGTAAGCCACTCTACTGACCACTCTTAACTCACACTCACAAAACCATCACACATCCACAGGGACCTCACTCATTGTCCGTTCAAGGACATCACCATTCACTCTCTCACATACACCTTCATTGTACTCATCCTGTCCATGGGGCCACTTACCACACATGCCAGGCATGCTTATAATCTGGCCTGGCAGGCATCCCGCTTACACTCTCTCCATCTGATTTCATGCAGGATAAGCTGGCACACAACAAGAGGGAGAGGCTGCAGACTGGTGGAGGAATGCCTGAAATCAAGGTCCTAATGGACTTTGTAAACAGAGCCATCCAGCTAACTGGGGATGACCGGGACCAGTCCTGTGCTGACGGTGAGGTCGGCGCTGCTCTACCAAGTGAGGATCCAGCAGTGCAACATCCATCAGGCAACCATGCTGTGAGTGATGTGTCCTGTTTCACAGGCCACTGCCATGCACTAATCTCTCCTTGCTTTTGCAGGCACATCTGGGAGACAGCTAATGAATTCCACGACCCAGGACCTCCAATCAAGCCCCAAAGAAACCTCTGAAAAAGAATCTGAAGGCACCCTCTCGGAAGTCCCGTCACAGCGCTCACCCACACTCTCCACCAGTGCAGAAACACACACCTTGGTGGGACCTAGCTTTAGAATATTTTCGGGATCACAATTTGGTGAGCACATCGCACTGTTTGATACACAGCAGTTGGCGACAGGGAGTTCCCAGGTCTGCGGCACTGGGAGGACTGCTGGAGGCCAGAGATTTGCTGAGTCCGAGTCAGATGAAGAACCTCTGGAATTGACCCTCCAGGTCTCAGCCCTCCAAAGGACGCCCGCCAAGGTTATCACAGACAGGGCGTAGCAGTCAGCAGGCTGCCTCTATCTCCTCTGTGGATGATGGAGAAGCACCAAGACATAGCGGCAGGGTTAGGAAGGTTGAGAAGATGTAACTCTTTTGGAGTTAAAACAATTAAACTAAATTAACAAAATAAGGGATAAAACAAGCACAGCCCCTAAGTCAGGTCAGCTGTAAAACCAAGGACAAAGTTTAAAGGAAACTTACGAACATTAAACCAAAATGTGATTAAAGGGGTCAACAAAACACCCCAGACCAGCGGTGCCCACCGAGCACAGGAGGCCTCGAGAGTGCCGGCAGACACCGCGTGCTCCCTCTCCAGGGACACCTGGCCGCGAACGTAGCTGCGGAAGAGGGACAAACAATCGGGCGGGACTCCCCCCTCGATCGCCCGCTGCCTGGACCTGTTAATGGCCAACTTGGCCAGGCCCAGGAACAGGTTCACGAGGAGGTCCTGCTCCTTCCCAACCCCCTTCCGCACCGGGCGTCCGTAGATCAGGAGCGTGGGACTGAAGTGCAAACAAAACAGTAACAAAAGGTTTTTTAAATAACTGAAAAGAGAGTGCAGCCTACAACACCCTATATACACGTGGTCCACGGACTCCACAAGACCACAAAAAGGGCAGGTGTCCTGGGAATCCGTGAACCAACACATTCTTCGATTGTAGGGGACTGCTGCGTCCGCAACACCCTCCAACCCAGGTCCCCGATAGAAAGAGGGAGAACACCTCCGTAGAGGGCCTCCCATCGGGGGCCTCCGCCGCCGGACGGCAACAAGGCACGCCAGGGCGTGTCCGGGCGGGGGATGAGGGCGAGAAAATGGAAGGTGTGCAGCAGCAGTCCGTACAGAAAACCCCTCCGCACCGTGCCAAATGGCACGGAGGGCATGTCCCCGAGGTGGCTCATATTGCAGGGCACCGGCACCCGAGGGAGGGTTCGGGGCTTGGGGCCAATGTGGAATTCCGTCCGAACAGGGGAACATTCAGCAGGAAGACCACCGCGCACCTAGGCCACCTCAAGACCTAAAATAACATCGGGTCTGTGCACAACCGTCCTTAGGTCTTGGATGGCATCGGCTGCGATCTGGACACTCACTGACGCGCAACGCGCCAACTCCTGCGGGAGCATCCAGCCCAGTCCTCCGCCACCCAGCACGTCCCCGATCCTGGTCACCCCGGCAGCCTCTTCCCTGTGCTCTGTGCAGCCTTCAGATCAAAGTGATGGTCCAGCCTCACATTCCCTGGACACATTACTGATGCCTGCACCTCGACGGTGCTGTCATTGCTGCCAGAATGTAGTGGGCAGGCGTCACAGAGTTCCTTCATTCTCTCTGTGTGCTCTCAGCACCTTTAAGGTGGGGCTGGCCCCCATCTCTTCAGCATCTGTGACCAGTGACACTGTGCTCCTGAGAGGCTCAGATGCTGAAGGCAGACAAACGATCAGGTGCATTTAAAGTTTCATGGCTGCATCGCTATGATATGACCCTGATCACAGAGCATGTGACCTGCCCTTGGCCAGACAAGAGTCAGACATTCTCAGAGACTATGTGAAGATCTATGGAGTGTCCTCACTGTATCTCAGCATCATCCTCCTGCCATCGAGTGACTGTTAGGCCCTCCTTTCATCCCTATGAAAGGAACTTTATCACAGAATGTATGTGTGCTGTCGTCAGCCAGACTGGGGTCAAACATTCACAGATGTAATGTAATTATCTATGGCGTCTCCTCACTGCATGTCATCATCATCCTCCACAAATCTAGCAGCTACGAGGGCCTCCTGAGCATGCTTGCCTTTTCTGGCCAGTACAATGGCCCCATCGCCTTCGAGAATCAGCTCACCCTTATGCCCATTGCCATCCTCCTCACTGGAGGAGACCTCCAGCTCCTCCATCTCCTCCTCAGCCAGCTCCTCTGCCGTTGCAGCGCCAGGTGGTAAAGGGCACAGCAGATGACGATGCGTGACACCCTCTGCGAACTGTATTGCAGGGCTCCACCAGACCGGTCCAGGCACCGGAACCTCATCTTCAACATCCTGATGGTCTGCTCCACCAATTTGCGAGCTGCAGCATGAGCCTCATTATAGCGTCGCTCTGCTGCAGTCTGAGGCCGCCGCTCGGGTGTCCTCAGCCACGGCCTCTGTCCCCGAGGAGCCAACCCTGCAGCTTCTGTGGACCCTGGAAGACACCAGGGATCTGAGACCGACTGAGAATGTAGGAGCCATGGACACTCCCTGGGAATCGTGTGCAGACCTGCAGGATTTGGTGCCATGGGGTCGAACACCAGCTGCACATTACGCGAGTGGAATTCTTTGCGGTCAAAGGTAAAAGCAAAAAACTGCGGATGCTGGAAATCCAAAATAAAAACAAAAATACCTGGAAAAACTCAGCAGGTATGGCAGCATCTGTGGATAGGAGAACAGTTAACGTTTCAAGTCCGAATGACCCTTTAACAGAACTAAGTAAAAATAGAAGAGAGGTGAAATATAAGCTGGTTTAAGGGGTGGGGTGGGACAAGAAGAGCTGGATAGAGGGCCAGTATAGGTGGAGATAACCAAAAGATGTCACAGACAAAAGGACAAAGAGTTGAAGGTGGTGATATTATCTAAGGAATGTGCTAATTAAGGGTAGAAAGCAGGACGAGCAAGGTACAGGTAGCCCTAGTGGGAGTGGGTTGGGGGGAAGGGATTGAAATAGGCTAAAAGGTAGAGATAAAACAATGGATGGAAATACATTTAAAAATAATGGAAATAGGTGGGAAAAGAAAAATCTATATAAATTATTGGAAAAAACAAAAAGGAGGGGGAAAATCGGAACGGGGATGGGGATGGAGGAGAGAGTTCATGATCTAAAATTGTTGAACTCAATATTCACTCCAGAAAGCTGTAAACTGCCTAGTCGGAAGATGAGGTGCTGTTCCTCCAGTTTGCGTTGAGCTTCACTGGAACAATGTAGCAAGCCAAGGACGGACATGTGGGCATGAGAGCAGGGTGGTGTGTTGAAATGGCAAGCGACAGGGAGGTCTGGGTAATGCTTGTGGACAGACCGAAGGTATTCTGCAAAGCGGTCACCCAGTCTGCGTTTGGTCTCTCAAATGCAGAGAAACCGCATTGGGAGCAACAAATGCAGTAGACTAAGTTGAGGGAAGTGCAAGTGAAATGCTGCTTCACTTGAAAAGAGTATTTGGGCCCTTGGACGGTGAGGAGAGGAGAAGTAAAGGGGCAGGTGTTGTACCTTCTACGTACCTTCTTTGCGGTCAATGCTGTTGACCGCTTGTTGCCACAGAGATCTGAGCACCAAGTGAGTGAATTTGATGGCACTTTGTATCTGTGCAGGATGGCACCTGATGGCACCTGAGATGTGGGCAAATCCCAGCGCTCTTGCATGCTGACTTTCCTGATCCCAGGCAAAATGCACAAACTTATATATCCTTTGCGAAGGTGGCATCTGTGATCTCATGGATGCATTTGTGGGTGGAGGCTTGTGATATCCCACAGAGGTCACCTGTAGAGCACAGAAAGGAGCCACTGGGGTAGAAATTGAGCATCGCTGTCACTTTCACGGCCACTGCCAGTGGTTGCCCTCCATGTCCCCATGGCACCAAATCCTGCAGCAGCTGGCAGAGGTGATTGACCAGCTCCCTGGACATGCACAGTCATCAGCGACATGGGTTCTCTGTCATCTGCAGGAAGGAGATGTAGCGTCTGTAAACCCTGGCTCTAGCTAGGTGCCAAGCAGTGACAGCTCACTGTGACTCTTCAGTGGTGTCTGCAGGTGCCCCATCCACCCCTTCTTCCAGACGGTGATGCTTCTCCCTCTATGAAGCCAGGAAAGTCCGTCACTCTCTTCTCCTTCGTCTTCTCTCTCTGTATGCTGTGAGGCATACAACTAATCCACCAGGCTCCATGTTCCTGATGTACTCCTTCTGCAGGATGAAAGAGAGATGCCTGGGTTAGCTTGATTATACTAAGAATCCCTCTTGGTTAAGTCTGAAGGCCTCTTATGCATCCCGGAGAGTGTTAGCAACCATTTAGGTGGCCAGAGTTTAGTGCACTACATGGCTGCCCGAAACCACACCCACCTCTGCCCCACTTCACCTGACCGATTGGCAGCAGCTTTGCACATTGGACTGCATGCTGTACTCTCAGCTCAGGCACAGGCATTCTCCTAAACCACACTGCAAGGCTGCACAGTTAGCTTGAACCATGGGGGAGACTGGTCCAAACCAGGATGATGACATTGTAAGGGGCTGTGAGCACCTCCAGCAGTGACTGCTCCATGGCCAACTTTAGCAAGGAGATTGTACAATGTGTCCAGTCATCCAACTGTTCTGCTGTCAACTAAAATGATCAATAGTTTGCAGTCTGGGCCGGAGGGGTGAAAAGTTCAGGAGAATTTGGTGGCACTTTCATGCCTCTGCGTTGCTTGTGCGGGCAGGTAAGCTAGAGGCCCAACTCCAAGCATGTCAATGTGCCTGCGCCTGACCTGTCACAGCTGGGGAGGAATGGTCCTTGTACAACCTTTATACAAGGTTTCCCTAATACATCCCTCCTCACCACCTCGCACGTGCTTGTGCACTACCATCAACTGCAGTGCAGCCCTTGCCCCCCAACAACTCGCCTCAACCGCAGGGCATCCCTTGTCCCCCGCAACTCATCTCGAATGCAGTGTAACCCTTGTCCACCCCACGCCTTCTCAACCTTGAATTCCAACAGATGACCCTGGTGAGTGCTGCACGACCTTACTGTACACTCTCCTCCGGGATCCCCTCAAAGTGCCCCCCGCCAAGTGCACACCTTATATATGCTGTTGTGAAACAGGTCAGTGTGTTTGGATGACCCAGCGTGGGGGATGATTCAGGTGAGAATGACGTGCAGATATAGTACAATGAGCTTCCCAACATTTGACGGTGGAAAACACAGCCCGCCATTGAGGGACAGAGCAGACGATTGCAAACTGGTTTCACGACGTCATGAATCCTATTTTTGGCCTTCTCGCCATATTCTCCACTCACGCCACTGAACATGCTTGACACATACAGGCATGGAAAATTCCACCCCATATTTCATACCTCAAAAAATTCATCATAAGCACCAGCATAGTGTGGGGTAACAGGTCAGTATATAAAAGGACAAGATTTGCCTCAATGGGAATCGAGAATCCTGTGCAGTGTAAAACAGTTTATTGATTCACTATGAGCCTACTACACACTCCTGTCCTGACAACTTCACCCCACAAAGCTCACTTGGTAAATTTCCACTTGCAACAAAATTAAGAGAACTCCAGCCTCTGTTTGGAAGATAATTAAGGATCAGAAATGCCATCTAGTGCAGCTCATCTCATCCATCTAAATGACATATGAACTTACATATTAAGAGCAGGAGCAGGCTATTTGGTCCCTCGAGCCTACTCTGCCACTTGTTAATATTGCCTACATTAGACCAGTGGCTACTACAACTCAAAAGTACTGAATTAGCTACAAAGTGATTTAGAACATCATGAATGGTGCTGTATAAATGCAGTTTCATTACGTTTGCATGCAGTTGGCAGAGTGACTGTAGCAATAGTGAAATTGGAGGCCCAATGCTGAATCTCTAAGGATAAATAATCACAGAGTAATCAACTGATGTGAGGAAAGTGGCTGTAAAGAAATTACTACTTTTACAAAACAATTCAATTCTGCAGCTAATCCAACCTTACCATTCTGACTTTCCTAGCACCAACCTACAACACACCACAAATGGCATCTGCCTATTTTACGCTGATGACCCTATCCCCATGATTTGTAAATCAAACATGTACCAGCGGCTTAGCAAGAATGTACATTTAATTGTTGATCTGAATTTTTCAGAGAAGAATGATTCATGGTGCAGAAGTTCAGTGCAGCCTTAACTCAAGAACTGGATTGTTTCCCCTTCCCCAAGAAGGCGTATTACAAATTGTGTTGTACACTGGATGGAGATTTGTAAAACCTTTTTGTAAGCAATCACCTACTGACAAATAGGGATTTCATCCCCAGACTTTGCAAGAGTAATAAAATGGGTGAAAATGAGTCAATGCCCTGTTTTGTATCACTCTTGGTTTTTATTTTCTTACATTTATTTTGATGAGGCCCGAGATTCTCAAACCTCTGGTACATCAACACAACATGTCATCAGAATTGTGTCTACTTTAGGGCATAATGACAATTAAATGGTTATTTAAAACCAAAAGAGAATTTTGAGAAGTGTACAGAATTTAATTTTGTGGTACTAAACCTCGAAGGGGACCCTCACCCCTAAAGGGCTGTGAACCAAGGCTCTTTAAAAACCTGGCATTAATCCATAAAAATGACAGAGGAGTAGGACATGCCTATTTCCACAATAGAGCCGGCCAGGTCGGGAGTGCCAGGTTCAGGCTTTTGACAGGAACCAGCCCGTACCCAAGAAAGGCACTCCTGAAAATCAGGCAGCTCGAAAATGGGGTGGGAATCGGGAACTGCCCACCACTTTTAAAGGGCTCCCAAGTCATTCTGTCTTGAGCAAAACTCAGTCCGTACTTCATAGTCAGGTGTGTGATGGAATACACCTCCACTTGCCTTGATGAGTGCAGCTCCAACAACACTCAAGAAGATCAACACCACCCAGGACAAAGCAGCCCGCTTGATTAGCACCCTATCCTCCACCTTTAACATACACTTTCATGACCACTGACATGTAGTGGCAGCAGTGTGTCCTATCTACAAGACGCACTGCAACAATTTCCAAAGGTTCCGTCAACAGCACCTTCTAAACTCGTGAACTCCATCACATAGAAAGACAAGGCCAGCAGATGCATGGGAACACCACCACCTGCAAGTTCCCCTCCCAAGTCACTCAACATCCTGACTTGGTACCTTTCCGTTCCTTCACTGTCACTGGGTCAAAATCCTGCAACTCCCTTCCCAATAGCACTGTGGGTGTACCTACGCCATATGGACTGCAGCAGTACAAGAAGGCAACTCACCACCATCTTCTCAAGGGCAATTTGGGATGGGCATCAATTGTTGGCCTAGCCAGTGATGCCCACATCCTGTAAAAGAATAAACAAATAACAATCCCTCAAAATCAGCTTTCACAAATCTGTTAACTTTTGTTTTGCCAAAGTGATACCCTTCTCTATTATCCTATTATATTATGGTCACTATTGCCTGATATTTCCCTACGTTTGCTTCTCTTATATGGTCCAGTTCATTCCTCATTATTAGATCCAATAGAGAATTTTCCCATGTTGGGCTTTCCACGTATTGAGTTCGAAAGGAATTCTGTAGGAGCAGTGTAGGAACTCCATTCCCTTATCCCTATTATCCAGCTCTTCTGTCCAATTAATATAGAGGATACAAGTAACATCCTAGAAGCAGCTATAAACCAGGAACTGGAAGTGGGGAAGGAAGTCAGGAAAATTACAGTCACCAGAGAAGTGTTACTGAGTAAATTGTTGGAGCTGCAGGTGGACGAAGAATGCAGGATCCATAAAGATCTGAGAGTTATAGGAACAGGAGTGGGATCTAACATTAGAAAGGAGAAACAAGGAGCTATATTTCCCCCTTTGTGGTGCAATTTTCCCGACATTGCAATCCAACCCCCAAAATGGCCCTGTCCCCCATCATGTTTTCACCCACCCTGAGTCAGGCTTAGGGCGGCTGCCTCTCCAAGTGTGGCGGAGGTATAATTCCTGCCGGAATTGGTGTCAAGTTCAGAGGTGGCTTCACCCCATCTCAGGATTGATAAAAGGGCTGCCTCAACAACCATCTTGGTACGGCTACATTTCAAAGAAAATTAATTGTTGTTTGGTTGTTCAAAGTTTGAGTATTGCTGATAGAAGAGACATGTCTAATCTTTTCATCTTGCACTCATCAGGACACTCACAAGAATACCAATATCAGGGGAAAACAACAATTTATACTGTAAAAAAGAGAGTGCTTAGCTCTCACAAGCATCTTTATTTGGTTCCATGAGAATCGTGTCTTTGATAGAATGACAGCAAACCTTGTATCCCTCGAATATTTCTGATACATGGATGATACATTTTCCATATTTAAATCCGTAGCTGCACGTAACAATTTCCTTACATATCTTAATGGGCTCCATCCTGCGTTCAAATTCACCTTAGAAATGGAGCAGTCAAATTAACTCCCTTTCCTTGATGTACTAGTTGAGAAATCTGCCAGGGGGTTCTCTACCACGGTCTACTGCAAACTGACCTTCACTGGTCAATATACGTGTTGAGATTCTTACAATTCCACACGCTAAAAGATTGGTCTTATCAGTAACCTCTTAAATAGAGCCCGAGCCTTTTGGTCACCATGCAAGATTGATACTGATATAGAGCGCATCAAAGGCATCCTGCGTGTTAATGGCTACCCTGATCAGATCATTTTGCACTATACATCATGCAAACTCATGAATGGGCCTAAAGCCCTGAAAAGTGCCCAGTGTACCCGAGATTACCCTGGAATAACAAGGTGTCTCAAAAATTTGAGCAACTAGTGAAGCTGGCTGTTTCACGCTGCTACTGTGCAGTAGCAACACAAGTGGTATTCGCCACTAACAGGAAGCTGCTGTCAAGCCAAAAAGATGTCCTGCCTATCACACAAATGAATAAGGTGTTTGTGAATTCCAGTGCCGGTGTGATGCTAGGTATGTGGGCCACATGTTCCATAGACTGGCGGTTTGTATCAGACAGTATGTCCCAGCTGCTGTCCACAATGGGCAGGGTACAGACCACACCCAACCAGCCCGTGCTTGCAAAATTCAAAACACAGTGTGCAACATTAGACATGATTCCACGATTGGACATTTGCTAAATAGTCCTCAGTGTGCTAAGAATTATGCTGACAACCAATTTAAGATTGTCAGTCAGGCTCACAATGTGTGTACTGGAAGCGACATATATTAATACACAGGGCCCTGTTCTTTGCAGACTGAAAAAGCATATACACACTTGCGCCTGTTTCAGTTAAACAAAATAAGTGACAGTCATTTGCTGATTCATTCCTCAGGGCAATGCCTTGACCAATCAGGGTCAAGCTGCCTGGTTTAAATTTCAAACAATGTTTGGCAGTTAACTGTCAGTCACCATCAGTGGTGAATTCTCCATGGCAATGCCTCTTGTCAACCTATCGGTACTGCCTCCAGTTTTGGACGTCATACTTGAAAGGAAGAACGTGAAGGCACAGGAGTGAGTACAGAGGAGATTCACAAGAGTGATTCCCGGGATGAAGAACTATAGTTATGACGATAGTTTGAAGAGATCGGGACTCTTTTCCTTGGAAAAAAGAAGTCTGAGAGGTGACTTGTTGGAGGTATTCAAGATCCTGCGGGCTATGGACAGGGCAGATGGTGATAAAATAAACCTACTCAAGTGAACATCGAGGACAGATTCAAATTAATTGGCAAAAGGAGTAAATGTGATGTGAGGAAAATTTTTTTCACCCAGAGGGTGGTTAGAACAATCTTCTTGAGAAGGTGGTGGAAGGAGGTTCGATCGAGATATTCAATAGGGAATTGGATTGCTACCTGAAAAAAGTGAATGGACAAGGTTACAGGGATAAGGCAGAGGAGTGGGACTAGGTGGACTGCTCTTTCAGGGAGACAGTGCAGACTCGATGGGCTAAATGGCCTCCTTCTGCAACGTAAAGATACTGTGATATTCTGTTATAAAAGTATAATAATTTTCATAATATTATTCTGGATTATTGTAAAGTAGGTTTATGGGTGTGATTGTAGATGGTTCTGTCTGTGTGATTTAATTACATTTGGAGTCAGGTAGGCGGCAAGCTTGAAATTATCAAAAGGAGCTAGGTATAGAAATAAACTTGAAATGCAAATGAATCAACATGGATGCAGTCTTAGCATGTAAGGTATGAAGGGAATTTGCATTTTTAGAAAAGTGAAGGGGTTGTTTGGATTTCGAAGGGATGTTAGGATGTTTACAACTAGCCAGTTTAGCAAGGCTAAGCAGTGTGTGTTTATTTTCCCAAGGTTACTGACAATATTGGCAACATGAGAGATTTTTACAATATGGGAAAGGTAAAGTTCCAAAGACATATGGAACAATGGAATTTACATATTAAAGAAAGCAAAACATATATAATGGAGAATGAAAGGCTATGTTGAGGGCCATGAAAGATCTAATGGGAGTGTGTGAAACAGCCTTCAGGAAGCCTTCAGCCATTTGTGCATAAGTCTTCTCTATCCAGTAACTAAAGTTGAAGACAAGATTTTGGAATTCCACTGTCAAGTAGGTACTGCGGTAACTTGTTGGCTTTTTTAAAAATTTAAAATCCATTTTGGACTGTTGACTTAAAATGGCGTACAATTGGCAGTCAGGTTAATTAGGAATTTAGGATTTGTTATAGTATTAAGTAATTACAGTCTTATTTATGTGCTTTAAATATTTTGGTTTGTTAATAAATATTTTAGTTTCATTCTTAAAAATCTCTAAACGTCTTAGTGAATTCATTGCTTCTGAATTCAGTGCACACATCTTCTCGAAATAAATACAAATTGCAAAACCATTGTGATAGCATTGTCAAGTTTCCCTTGTGTATTTGATCTGCCTGGCACACATCAGCTGCCATGTCATAACAACTGTGATTAGTATATTTGCGAGTGGCCTGATGAAAGCAAGATGAAAAGCTTAGACAGTCTCTTTTTCAGCAATACTCAAAGAAGATTGTTGAGGAAGTGATTGAAAACACTGCATCAAGTGGCTGAACTTTGACGTGGAACTACCATTGCTGATGTCATTGCTGTCTGATGTATTGTTGCTCTGTGAAAGTTGGACCAATATGAAGAGTCCCTTAGTGACCTCCTAACACATTTAGGATCCATTTCTGTCCTCCTCTGCGGCCAGTGGTTTCCTAGCTCTGAGGACTCTGCTTGACCAGCGTTTTGCTGCTGTTCCCCGAAATCTCTGCATTCTGCCAAGTGAACATGCAGCAGCTCAGAGCACAGCTCTGCAAGTGGGCACAGCAACCCAGCTCAGGCACTTAACCCCACACTCAGATCTCCACTCCACTACCCCTCACAACTCCCCCCTGTCTGCAATCTCAACAATCAGAGGCCAGACATTGAATAATCCCTTGGCTACTCCCAATCTTGCCTCATGCCATGGCATGTGTGCCCTTCAAGGAGCTCTGGCCCCTTACATAGTAGCCTTTCAGTTTCAATGCATGCTGCCCTGGCACTCGTACAATGGTGAGGCAACAAGCCTGTTAAACACCGTCCCCTCAATATCATAGCATCTTCTCAAGTTATTCATGCACCACATACTTAGAGAAAACACATAGTGACCCATGTACCCCTTCTAATCCAATAACAGGATGGCTGAAGGAGACGGCAGCTGGGAGACCTGGGACACGCTGATGCTAAGGATTATGAACCAAGATCTTGACCTCCTGGTGGTACTCTTCCTGCCTGGCTGCAAGCAAGCTAACCCCATCATAACCAAGAAGGCATGGACACAGATTGCAAAGGTGGTCAGTGACTTGAGGGAGTACCCAGGTGCAGTGCCACAAACCCTTCAGTTACCTGCTGAACTCTGACAAGGTTACTGGGACTCCCATCTACTCCGTGTTCCCCCTTGGATCACAACATGCAGCAAGAAAATCACCTGGGAGACACAACCTCAGAGCAGTTTGTCTCCAGGCCACTGACTCAGCAACTGCTGTTAATGTATATGGGCTGCCAAAAAGGAAATGTCATTTCAAAGCGGGAGGTTTTCCATGTCCGACTGAACCGTTTCATCACCCTCTCCCTCTTGTCCATGCAGGAGAATCGAGAACACGACATCTGAAAAAAGGGAGAAAACCCAGACTGGGAGTCAATGCTGCTCTCAGTATTGTCCATGGAGGAAAGGGCCATGGAAATTACCAGGTTGTGATAGAGGGAACGTGTGGGTGACAGCAAATCCCCCCTTACAGGTGCAAAGGGCCATGGAGGAGGCTCTCTCAGGAATATTGTGGCATTGGTTGTCATGGTGGTGGATCTTGGTGAATGATTGTTTTCTGGGTGCGGGGGGGACTTTAGATGGTGTAAGGGAGGCACTGAATCTGTGAGGAATGCCTAGTCTGACAGCATGCTGTGAATTGGGTGCAGTGTTCAGAAACATCCCTGAGGGATGATGAGTGTCTGCATGAATTCCTATATTAAGCTTCTCTTGTTTCTCTCACAGGTCCCAGAGGTGTGGTCCCACCCCCAGGAGCCACGGATTGCCTCAGACAACAAGAAAAGAGAAGCCTGTCTGAGAAAGCATTGTCACACCAGACTAGCTCATCAAGCAAAAGCTCAGGTACTTTCACGTTGATGGTTCCTTGTGAGGTTTTAGATTCAGGGACACTGGGTGAGGAACACAGCCCTCATGTGCAGGAGGAGGTGTTAGTGGCAGTGGCAGCTGTGGGACGTCCAGCACAGAGTACATGGCTCTGTATCTGGAGTGAGTGTAGAGCGAGGGGCCCTGAACAGGAGACTCTCGCAGGTGGCCCAGCGGCTGGAGGACGTGCAGCTGAACCCCAGCAGCACATAACTTCCAGCCAGCAGGACAGCACACCAAGGGCTGAGGAATCTTCAGAGGAGGATGAGGATCCCATGTAGTTTGTTGGATTGTCACCATTTTAATCATCTTACTAATAGGCTTGGATATTTTTGTTGCTGTAAATGACCAACTCAGTGATTAATTTTGTCACCAATTTTGTTTAAATATATTTGCACAATATTTTCAATATCACATTGAATGAGGCAGTTTTTGAAAAGAAACTTGGTTGAAACAAACATTAATTTTCAAATCAGCTCAAGCAGATGGCCTTACCTTTGGGTCATTATCTTATTGCAACCGAAACCGTGATCGACCCAAGTCTCTGGGAGGATGGGGATGACATTCCTGGAGCTGTTTGGGCAGATACACACTAACAAATTTTTTACACACCCATTTGGCACTCTTGTGTGACTTTAGCAGGCATGGACATAGAGGTGACATGAAAAATTAATTGACTGATTGTTTTCACATTGGAATATTTTGCAGTACTGAACCAATTGCTCTCCTTTTATGTGTGTTGTATTATATTTATGTGTATTATTTCAAATAAATGTAGTGGTAATATTCCTGGGTTTAGCATTAAAAATGTGAAAACAGACACTACTGTGCTTGAATGGCAGTGCAGTGGAATTTCCTGCATGATTTTCACTGGGTCACTGTGACTTCTGCTCATGTGGGTGCTACAATGAGAATTGCAGGTAAATGCACTCCAGACACCTGTGTACTCAGATTTGCTATTCTATCATCAAGAGAAAACCTTTACCAAAGAACTGTCAGTTCAGCTTCCAGACATACAGTTCCAATGTTATCTGTCGGAGTGAAATGCTCTTCTGTAGGAAACAGTCTTCAGTTTTCTCTTTTTAAATGGATAATGTTTTCACTGTTTCTGTACTGTGTGGCTTTACCTTTAGTCATGGAGACCATGTTCAGGACTGCGCCACTCCCAGCTTTTGCAATTTGACTCAGTTGGAGGCAACTAAATGGAAACAAGACTGCTTGACAGCTGCTGTAGCCATTCACATGACTCAACAATAACCCTTTTCTCACCACAAGAAATCTCCCTTGTTCTGACCTAATGTTTGCTACATGTTACCTGAAATAAGAGGAGAAATCTCTGACCAAAATAGCAGCCTATGCCGTTTCCCACCCCTCTGTTCCTCTACTTACTGCTTGGTACAACAGTCACACCATCTTACCATCTCCCACCAAGGCAAACTATAGCGATGTCCATAATTCTGCTTAAAATACTACCATCAGACCAGCCACAGCATGTATATTATGACATTAGCTATTACAGATTTTATGATACCATTTCTTCCTGCATGTGCAGCATAAATGGATATAAAAGGTGGGAGCCATTCTACTTGCTGACCAGCTCTGCAATAGTGTCTAAATAGTGATAAGAAATTTGCTTATTTCCAAAAGCAGGAGCCAGAGAATATCTCAGTTTAAGTTGTTTTGTTATCTGGGCAGAATTGTTTAGTTGGTGGGGGGTCTTGGTGGGAGCAGGTAAGGGTGGTTACTGAGCCAATTGCCGCCCCCAATCAGCTCCATGTCACCATTTTACGCGGGCATGCCAATTAAGGGCTGCCCAGCGTAAGACGCGAGCAGTAGCTGGCAGGGGGAGGAGGGAGATTTGGGGCATGCGCTCTTTCACGCATGCATATGAAAGGACGCTTCAATATCTCTGAGGCACAGAGCTGCCTTAGAGAGATTGAAGGACTTCTGAAATTATGAAATAAAAGGTTTATAAATTGATTTAAACATATACCTCATGTGTCACATGAGATTGGACACATTTTTATTTCCATGAAAATGTATTTATTTGTTTAATAAAAGCTTTAGAAGCCTCATCTCGCTTGTGGATGAGGTTTCCTAAAAAAAGCGAAGGCCGCTTGACCTCTTCGCCTGCCCGCCAAACGTAAGGTTGGACAGGCAGCGTAAACAATCACAATAATTACTTTGTTAATGGTCATAATAGGCTGTTTACATTTCAGCTGCCGCACAGCTGACTCCGGCGCGTGCCTGCCAAACAAAATATTGCTGGACTTCGCGATGATGCCTGGATGCATGCCTGATGTCATTGCGCGTCATTTTACGCGTTGGCATGTCGGGCCCGCCCCCGCACACCAACTGAAAAGTCCTGTCCCTGGCGTCACATTTCAGAGTTTGTGATTGTTGGTCGAGGAGGAATTTCAACTCAATTGATATTTAATTATTTAATTAAATTGAGCTCACAAGAATTTAAAGTCATAGAGGACATGCTGCTTTTGAGAATGCACTTCAGGTTGGAACTAAATGGCTGGAGAAATGTGGGACTAAATTGAATAGCCGCTGGCAATGGGTGCAGGGATTTCAATGCATGATTACACTGTACCTGTTCATAGAACTGCAGGCAGATTGGCAAATTTGTATTGCCTGCTCATTATAATGATTTCTATAGGCAATGTTATGCCCACAGCCAGTGTTAATTGCTGCGCAAACCAAATCCCAGAGGGAAACTTGGCTTACAGACCACAACCTTTTTTTTGTATTCTGAAAACGAGAAGGCATACTGATCTCAGCAGCAAGGAGTCCAGTAACATTTCTTGGATTTTCAAAATTACAAGTAACAGTTTTATTGACATGAAAAGAAGAAAACTTAAGCACACAAGATTATAGATACACTGTTAAACTTAGTCTTACAAACCATTCCCCCAAAAAGACACTCTAATTGGTCAGACCCACAAGTAAACACCTTCCAGGCAACACTACCTTTTAGAAGTTTAACTAGAAAAATACAGTAATGTTACCCAAGGCAAACTGCTGTAGCTTTAATAATGGCATATCACATGACCTGTAAGTCTCTTCCAATCTGCTGTGGGAATTCAAACTTCAGAATAAAACTGCTTTTTGCAGCCCAAGACTTTTCTGGCTTGACTGAATGACTGATTCAAACCTGCATCTTCTCCCAAACCAGAGCCATGGCTCCCAACTCAGCTCCAGCTCAACAGCAGCTTAGCTCCAGCTCTACCTCAACCAGCTTAGCTCCTCACCGTAACTCTAAAATACCCTTTTTTCCCTTTTATCTCAGATTCCATTGTTCTCACAACTCTTTGAAACTCAAATACTCCAAATATAAAATATTTCATGCCTCTATTTTGTCTTTGCTTTTCGGTCAATAAAATATAATATCCCCACTTCTACTTACCTATGGAACTCCTGCAAGATGCAAACATGTTTACTGTTATATCATATCTGACTTCCCTTTGATATTCAAACAAACTCTCAACTTATCTAAAAATCCAAATTTTAGATCTAACCTAGTTACTTGTACCTCAAACCTAACACCTCTATCCTTTTTATGTTTTAAACCAACCCCCCCACCACCCGACAACCTGTCCCTTATTAATCTCTGCCCAGCTTAATTAAATCATACACACACACACACACACACACACACACACACACACACAGCCTTCTAAACAGAATAACATGACATTCCCCAAAAATATTTTTAATATAACTTCCATTTCTCACACCAGCCAGTCTTAAACATGTTCAAGCATCAGCAGGGGCCACAATATTGTTGCTTTCTTCCTTAAAACTGACCTGCACTATTTAAAGTTAGTCGTACCTCTTAAAGGGAAGGTGCATCGTGGCTTCTGGAGATGCTGAGTTCATGGGGAGTCAGGCTGTGCCACAATGGCTGACCATGTGACAGCACACATTCCAAAGGTTTCAGGTTTTTACTGGGAATATTGATGGAGCTGGTGGAAGGGAGAGATCTCCTGTACCTGTGGGAGTGGATGGGTCGGTGTGGGATTTGCAGGAGGCCCCCCAACACACAATTAGAAGACAGGGGGGCAGATAGCCACAGTGGTCAGTGCTAGAAGATTATCCCCAAGGTCCTGGATGTAATGCTGCAAGAGGTTTAATGACCTCATGAGTGATTAAGGTCAATGAATGCAACTTCAAATATCATACCATAAAATCTGCACCAACAATCTCAATCACTGCTCAACTCACCACAGCCCCAATACTCAACTAACAATGATCCCTATCAATCTGGATTCAAACCTAACATTCATATGCTTCCCCTCACCTTCACACACTTAGTACTCATATCTAATCCTCCTTTTCAAATCCCACATTCCCTCACCCCACAACTTTGGCTGAGAAGCTGCAGGTGGTGTAAACATTCACTTCATACTTTCTCTTCTCCTCTCATCATGACCCAATGCTTGTCCTTTTTTCTGTTCAGATACCCAAGAACTTCAACCTGCCCTGCAAATGGTGGAAGATTAAGAAGCAGTGATGATGCAGGCACACTAGCAGTCAATTTCACACTCCCAGCTCAGATATTGGCACTGTGCACATCTTAAAACATAGCAGAAGGCAGGACCTGCACATCATGAGACTCCAGGCACATGTGCATTGCAGCCAAGCCAGGCTATAAGGGTAGAACAATTACAAACAAGTTTTAACTGCAGACTTTAGTTAAATACTTCAAGTAACTTAGAGAGCAAGTTCATTACAGCACAACAAAGGTACAACAAATGTTAGAAATAATCCTACACCATCTCCGAATTATGGACAATTGCATGGAAGCTTTAAAATTATCACCATCTTCCTTCAATTTCTCATTGGTCACCTTTGAGCTGGGATGTTTCATAATCTCCTTTCAGAGTTACACTTTATTCTTTCCCTTGCAAAAATATACTTTGAATGAAATGCAGCAATGTTAATATATATTGTTCAAAGTGGGACAGTTACCAAGGCATCAATTTATTCCAGAAACAAGGTGACTCCTTGGGCAACCTGCAGAGAAGCAACAGTTAGTGCGCAAACCAGGCATATTCTTTTGAAGGAAAAAAGAGAATCTAATACGCTCTGGATGACAAGAGAAATAAAAATTAAAAAGAAGCAAATAAAGGTGCTTACGACTAATGTCACAAACTGGATTCAGTTAATAATAACCAGGAAGGTCATACAAAGGATCGAATTGAAAAAGTTAATCCCAGAGACAACGAGAGTTTACAAGCAAATTTTATCTGGCAACATTACACTGAATCCTAAACATTTTCTAAAACATAAGTTTATGTGGTCGACAAGGGAAACATTGGAGCTACAAAGGACCTAAAGGGAAATCTTAATGTCGAGACACACAACGTGGCTAAGATAAAACATCTATTCTTCTGTTTTCAGAAAATAATTCGATGATGTGAAAGTTACACTGAAACAGAAGGGAGAATTCATGCATAAGACAGTAATAGAAAGAGAAGATTGTTTAGAATCAGTCTCTAAGCAGCAATACTCACCAACTAATCAACTTACAACTTTCCTGTGATGTCACACTTTGATTTTTGTTTCCAAACACGGCTCTGACTGTCCACAGGCTCCACAGGCCTGAACCACTCTCTCTTGTACTTTGATAGTCCTGATATCTCGCTCTCTCTTGTACTTTGATAGTCCTGAACTCTCGCTCTCTCTTGTACCTTGATAGTCCTGAACTCTGGCTCTCTCTTGTACTTTGATAGTCCTGAACTCTCTCTCTCTCTCATACTTTGATAGCCCTGAACTCTCTCTCTCTCTCATACTTTGATAGCCCTGAACTGCTCTCTCCTGCATTTTGATAGACCAGAACTCTTGCTCTCTCTTGCCGCTTTTATGGCCCTGAACTCTCACTCTCTCTTGTACTTTGATAGCCCTTAAAACATGGGCACCATAAAAGCGGCAAGAGTTTGGTGCCAATATAGGTGGAGAGATTTCAGTGAGAGTTCAGGGCTATAAAAGTGGCGAGAGTTTGGTGAGAGAGGCTATAACAGCGACGAGAGTCAACAAGAGTTCAGGCTCCAAAAGCGGGTGGAGGACGAGGTTCAAGACCATAGAAGCAGCGGGAAGGAGTGAGAGTTCAGGACCATAAAAGTACAAAAGAGCGATTGAGAGTCTATAGGCCACCAACTAATGAGAAGGATGTAGGGGAGCAAGTTTGCAGGCAAACTACAGAGAGGTGCAAAAATTATAGAGTGGTTATAATGGGGGACTTTCAATATCCAAATATTGACTACAATTGTAGTAGTAAAGGGCCGAGAGGGCCAAGAGTTCCTAGAACGTGTTCAGGAAAATTTTTCCACAGCAGTATGCTTCCAGTCCAATGAGGAAGGAATCACTGCTAGTCCTGGTTCCTGGGAATGATCATGTCACAGTCGGAGAACATTTAGGAGACAGTGATCATTGTATCGTAAGATTTAGGCTGATTATGGAAAGGGACAAAGAACAACCAGAGTAAGAATAATTAACTGGGGGAAAGACAACTTCACTGGGTTAAGAACAAATTTGGGCCGAATAAATTGGAGTCAAAGGTTGGCAAGAAAAATGTAGCTGAACAACATGGTTACCTTCAAAGAAGAGATAATTCAGGCACAGTCAAGGTGTATCCCCTTGAAAGGGAAAGGTAGCGTAAACAGGTCCAGAGCTCCCTGGATGACAAAAGGGATAGAAATTAAGATAAAGAAGCAAAAGTGTGCTTATGACAGGTGTCAGGTAGAAAATACAATTGAGAACCAGGTTGAATATAGAAGGTTAAGAGGGAAGGTGACAAATAAGAGAAACAAAGAGGGAGCATGAAAAGAGACTAGCAGCTAACATAAAAGCGAATCCGAAAGACTTCCATAGGCATATAAATAGTAAAAGGGTATTAAAAGGAGGAATGGGACTGATTAGGGCAAAGAAGGGGATTTATGCATGGAAACAAGGGGCGTGGCTGAGGTATTAAACAAACACTTTGCATCAGTCTTTACCAAGGAAGAAGATACTGCCCAGGCCATGGACATGTCCCAACTCATGTGACAATGGGACATGTTAGAGAAATTTTATTTTTTTAAATTTTATATTAAAATTTTATTTTATTTTTCTATTTTTAGCTTTTTTACATTTGGAGCTGATTTTCCTGAGGCTGCACATCGATTTTGGGATTCCCCCCAACTGCCCGCACAGGAAGTGCATAGCGCTTCCATGCGGATGTCACTCTGGGCGGGCCTTAATTGACTCATAAAATGGCACCGCTCGCCCAATCAGGGGCGCCAATCGGAAATACGCCTGTGTGCGCCCGCCCTTCAAGTACGCCCCCGAAAGGGGGAAAATCCTGGCCTAGATCTTATAGTGAATTGTAGGCCTTGTGAAGATGCACTTTCAGCTGAAGCCATCCTTAATAACACAGAGGTTTACATTTAACTCCAGAGTAAGGGCTCCGAGAGAGTCCATCGCAACCTATCTAGTGAAGTTAAAGTAGTTGACAGAACACTGCGACTTCGGAGACACAGTCAATGATATGCTGTGGAACTGATTAGTTTGTGGAGTTCATGACAACGCCATTCAGTGCTATTTACTCACAGGGGTTGAAATCGACTTGTGACGCGCCATGGAAATAGCACTATCCATGGAAAGTGCTGTGAGAGACTCATAGGCTTTACAACACGTACAACATGGCAATGTTCTTCATATGGAGCGGGAAACTACTGCTGGGCATGGGGCAAAAACTAGAGACACAGCCTTGAAGTGAGAGACAATATCTGCTGCCCAAAAAACAAAAAGCCCTAATTTCAGCATTTCAGCAGCGCCTCCGAGGTTAATCTCTCATAGATGTCGGGATACCCATGTTCCGGACCCCTGCAGATTCTAGGAGGCGGAATGCCATTACTGTCATTAAAAAGGTCATGTAATAAAGCAATGCAAGGGAAATTTGAGACAGCCCAAAAGGCAGCAGACCAAAATGATTGACGTGAATAATATAACAGAACCTGAAGCTGCCGATACCGACATCTATTCCCTGTATAATGTCACAGCTGTAAAAATTGAACCTGTTACTGTCACAATCCAAGTGAATGGGAAGCCACTAATAATGGAGGTAAATATGGGAGCCTCAACCACAGTGGTGGGAGAGCACACATTTAAATACCTAAATGACTGTACCCAGCCACTGAATCTGGAGCAGACCACTTCAATTGAAGTCATACACTGGAAAGTCCATCAGGTGAAGGGCATCACCACAGTAACTGTGTCCTATAGGCAACAGAGAGCCCAGCTTCCAGTGATCATAGTGACAGGTGAAGGACCTAGTCTTCTGGGCTGAGACTGGTTACAAAAAATCAAGCTCACTTGCTCTGAAATATTTCAAGTGAGAACAGGAGGTGTTCCTGAGATGTTAAGGAAATACGAGAGTGTACATGGCGATGATTTGTCAAGTTAAAAGGTTTGCAAGCAAAAATATATGTAGATTCTCAGGCGGCACTCCATTTCTGTAAGGCCAGAGCTGTGCCTTATGCCCTTAAGGAGAAGGTGGATGCAGAATTGTGCCACTTCAAAAATTTGGCATAATTCAGCCAGCCCAATTTTTGGAGTGGGCAGTGCCCAGAGTCCCAGCAGTGAAACCTGACCAAACTATATGCATTTGCGGGAACTACAAATTGACTGTGAACAAGGCAGCCAAACTAGGCAAATATCCTATCCCGAGGATAGATGACTTGTCCTCAAAGCTAGCTGGAGGCAAATACTATACCAAGCTGCACATGAGCATGCGTACCAACTGTTAGAGCTGCACGTCTAAAGGGTGTGTAAACATCAACACGCACAAGGGCCTGTATCAATATACTCGCCTGCCATTTGGAGTATTGCCTGCATGTGCAATCTTCCAAAGGACAATGGAGAGTCTTTTGCAAGCATTTCCCAGACTAGCATTCTGAGCACAGGGTCAATGGAAGCCAAACATTTGGCCAACCTTGAAAAGGTTTTAAGAAGATTCTTATATGATTAAATAAAGAGAAATGTACATTTCAAGTGCCTGAAGTCACTTATCTGGGTCACAGGGTGGATGCCACGGGGTTGCATCCAGTAGACGAGAAAGTTAGGGCAATCAAAGAGGCGCCCCCTCTGTCCAGTGTAACCGAACTCAAGGGCAGGATTTTTGGGTTGCCAGGCGGGCACCGCGGGCAGGCCTGGGAGCGGCTGTGAAATGGTCCACTGCCCGTGATTGCCCCCCAGCCGCGATTTCACGCTGGCTGGCTGATTAACGGCCAGCCAGCATGAAAGGGGCGCTGAGAAGATCAGCGCTGCTGGGGTAGGAGAGGGAGGAGGGCGAGCGCAATGTCTGCGCATGGGTGTGGAATGCGCATACTGAAAGCTCCCTGAGGGTAGGGAGCTGAAGAATTGTAAACCAATGAATAAAGGTTTTAAAAATCTGGAAAAAATGTACCCGCAGTGGATTCACTCACCTTAACGTGTATATTTGAAAAATTCTGCCCCAAAATTTTTATTTTTGTTATTTAGCTGCGGAAAGCTCATTGCCCCGTGGGTGAGGTTTTCTAAAAAATCCAAAGGCCGCCTGGCCGATTCGCCTGCCTGCCAACCAAAAGGTTGGATGGGCAGTGAGAAATAGCACTTAATTAATACTTAAATGGCCTTAATAGGCCTCATAATTGATGGCGGCCTGCTACCGACTCTTGTGCATGCCCACCGACCAAAATATTGTGCGAGTGCGTAATGACGTAAGGATGCTCGCCTGATGTCAGCATACGTTATTTCACGCTCGGTCATGTCGGGCATGTGCCCACACGTCAAGCTGAAAATCCTGCCCCAAGTCTTTTTTGGGCATAATTAGTTATTTTAGCCTTTTCTTGCCAAACTTGGCAACAATGTTAGCACTAATACACTTTTTATTGAAAAAGAAACACTGTTGGTCATGGAATTTGCAACAAGAAGAAGCCTTTGTAAAGTTAAGAAGCTATTACATTCATCACGTCTACTGGTACATTATGACCCAGCAAAAAAATTAATATTAGCCTGTGATGCTTCACATTATGGTGTGGGAGTTGTTATCACACAGGATGGAAGGTGGTTCCGGAAGGCCAATCAGCTATGCCTCCAGAACACTCTCTGCAGCCAAGAAGGGTTATCCCCAACTAGGGAAAGAAGTAGTAGTATTCGGAGTGAAGAAATTCCACCAGTACCTGCATGGATGAAATTTCACCATTATGTCGGACCATAAACTATTCATGAGTTTATTCAGTGAGGATAAGGCCATTCTGCCAATAGCATCAGCAAGAAATCAACATTGGGCTTTGATATTATCTGTGTAAGAGTATACCTTTATGCACAATCCTGGCTTAAATATTGCAAACACAGACGCACTCAGTCATCTCCCGTTACCAGATAGCATTGTACATGTTCCAATGCCACAAGAAGTTGTGCTTGTATTGAACTTCTTGGATTCTTCGCCTGTATGCAAAGCAAATTAGAAATTGGACAACAGAGATCCAATTTTGTCGAAAGTCCAAGGCCTTGTATTGGCAAAGGTGGTCAAATCCACCAGTGTCTGAAGAGATGAGACAATCCCATGCCTGTGAACAGAGCTAAGTTGTCAAGATGGAATCTGGTTGTGGGGACCAAGAGTTGATGTCCCTTCACAAGGAAGAGAGCCACTCTTGACAGAGCTTAACACTGCACATCCAGGCATATCGAAGATGGAAATGCTTGCGCAAAACTATGTCTAGTGGCCAGGCATTGACAGTGATATTGAAAGCATGGTCAAGCACTGTTTCCATTGTCGGCAACAACAGAAGTTGCCTGTTTCAGCTCCACTGCATCCATGGGAGTGGCCTGGTTGCCCCGGGGCTAGATTACATATTGATTATGTAGGTCCATTCTTACATACCATGTTTTTATTGACCATAGATGAGCATTCTAAATGGATGGATGTATATGAATTTCGATCATTGACACTGTGTGCAACTTTTGAAAAGCTATGCCAATGTTTTAGTATACATGGCCTACAGGAAGTCATAGCTTCGGATCTCGGTACAGTTTTTACTAGTACAGAATTTCAGAGATTCATGAGTTTAAATGGAATCGGACATATTAAAACATCACCACATCATCCCTCATCAAATGGGTTAGCTGAAAGAACTGTACAAACCTTGAAATCAGGAATGAAGAGGTTATCTAAAAGTACACTAGAATCTCGACTTTCCTGTTTTCTTCTCAATGATTGTACAAAGTCTCATTCAACTACAGATTCTACTCCATCTGAATTATTGATAATACACTGCCTATGTACAAGGTTAAATCTGGTGTTTCCAAACTTAGTGGGGAAGAAAGAGAAGAATCAAAGTAATCAATAATGGAATCATGGTGTTCATAGCAAAGCCCAAAGATTCACTGTCGGAGATAGTTTTCTTGTGGAATTTTGAAAGTGGACTTTGTTGGGTTCCTGGTACAATTGCCTAAAAAACTGGTCCCTTGTCATTCCAAGTGGAAGTGGAAGACTGAATTGTTTGAAAACATACAGATCATCTTAGGAGTAGAGAGACATTCCAATAACTTGATTGAAACATTTAAGACCCTGAGGTGTCTTGACAGGGTGGATGTGAAGAAAATATTTTCTCTTGTGGAAAAATCTAGAACTAGGGGTCACTGTTTTAAAATAAGGGGTCGCCCATTTAAAATGGAGGTGAGATGAAATTTTTTTACTCAGAGGGTCTTGAGTCTTTGGAACTCCCTTCCTGAAAAGGTGGTGGAAGCAGAGTCTTTGAATATTTTTAAGGCAGAGCTGGATCGATTCTTGTTTGGCAAGGGGATGATAGGTTATCGGGGGCAGGTGTGATGCAGATTTCAGATTACTATCAGATAAGCCATGATCTTATTTAATGGTGGAGCAGGCTCGAGGGGCTGAATGGCCTACTCCTGCTCCTTGTTCATAAGTTTGTAACTCTCATACACACACTCTCACATCTTCCTCAGGTTCATATGCTCTCGAGCTCGCATCCCCATCCTGTCCATGGCTCCGCTTACCACACAAACATTCCACATAGTGCCAGGCGTCCGGCTCACACTCTCTCCATCTGTTTTCATGCAGGAGAAGCTGGCTCACATCAGCAGGGAGAGGTCCCAGGCTGGGGGTGGAGTGGCCCACATTAGGCCCCTCACTCACTTTGAGAAGCGTTCCACTGCACTGACTGGTGAGGACGTGGACCGTGCCTGCAGTGACGATGAGATCAGCGGCGAACACCCATGTGAGGATCCTGCACCACATCATCCCTCTCTCAACACAACTGAGAGTGCTCTCTCTCTCCTGCTTCTGACTCTGCTGACATGCACTCATTATCTCTAACAAAAATAAAAATACCTGGAAAAACTCAGCAGGTCTGGCAGCATCTGCGGAGAGGAACACAGTTAACATTTCGAGTCCGTATAACTCTTCAACAGAACTAAGCAAAAATAGAAAAGAGGTAAAATATAAGCTGGTTTAAGGGGGTGGGGGGGAGTGGGTGGAGGGGGGGTTGAAGGAATCGAAATAGGATAAAAGGTAAGAGATAAAACAATGGATGGAAATACATTTTAAAATAATGGAAATAGGTGGGAAAAGAAAAATCTATATAAATTATTTGGGGAAAAAAGGGGGATCGGAAACCCAACCCCACTATGGCTATCTGTACCTTGCTTGTCCTGATTTCTACCCTTAATTAGCACGTTCCTTAGATAATATCACCACCTTCAACACCACTTTGTGCTTTTGTCTATGATCTCTTTTGGTTATCTCTACCTATCACTGGCCCTCTATCCAGCTCTACCTGTCCCATCCCCACTTAAACCTGCTTATGTTTCACCTCTTTTCTATTTTTACTTAGTTCTGTTGAAGAGTCTTACGGACTCAAAATGTTAACTGTCTTCCTCTCAGCAGATGCTGCCAGATCTGCTGACTTTTTCCAGGTATTTTTATTTTTGTTTTGGATTTCTAGCATCCGCAGTTTTTTGCTTTTAACTAATTCTCTCTACTTTGGTTCACAGGGAGCTCTGCCAAGTGACCAACACCTTCAGCCAACCAATCCCTCAGCTCCATCCACATCCTCACCTCCTGCCAAGAGGACACCTCCTCCATTGAAAAGCTGGAAATAAGCAGCCTGGAAGACCCATCACAGCGCTTACCCACACCCTCCACCAGCGCAGAGACACACACCTCAGTGAGATCTAGATCTAGAGCAGGCACAGGTTCACAATCTGGTGGTCACCGCACGGACACATGTCCGCAGCAAGAGGGAGCTTCGTGTGAGCTCCCCGGCACATGGAGGACTGCTGGGGAAGAGGCATCTGTGAATTCTGAGTCAGATGGCGAGCTTCTAGGTTTGGCCTTCCAACTCATCCTAGAGCGTCAGCAAAAGGCGTGGGAACATCATGTAGAGTGGTTGGAATCCTTCAGCAGAGTAGCACACGAATCGGCTAATAAAGGCAAGTATCCCAAATGCTTTCTTAACCACCTTATCAACCTGCCCTATTACCCTCAGAGATCTGTGGATATGCACACCGAGGTCCCTTCGATCTTCAAAACTTTCCAGGGTCCCACCTTGCCTTGTTAGCCCTCCCCAAGTGCATTACCTCACAAGTTTCCAGGTTGAATTCCATTTGCCGGTGCTCTGCCCACCTGACCAGTCCATTGATATCCTCCTACAGTTTACAGGTTTTCCTCCTCACTATTTACCACCCTACCAATTTTCATGTCATCCACAAACTTCTTCACCATACTCCCTGCAATTAAGTCCAAATCATTTATGTACACCACAAACAGTAAGGGCCCCAGCACTGAGCCCTGTGGGACCCCACTGGAAACAGACTTCCAGTCACAGGACCATCCCTCTACCATCACCCTCTGCTTCCTGCCTCTCAGCCAATTTTGGATCCAACATGCCACTTTGCCTTGGATCCCATGGGCTCTTACTTTCTTGACCAGCCTTGCTAAAGTCCATGTGGACCACATCAAATGCATTACCCTCATCAACACGTCTGGTTATCTCCTCAAAAAATTCGATCAAATTTGTCAAACACGACCTTCCCTTAACAAATCCATGCTGATTATCCCTGATTAATCCGTGTCTCTCCAAGTGCAGATATATTCCGTCCCTCAGAATTCTTTCTAGTAACTTCCCCACCACCAAAGTTAGACTGACTGGCCTGTAATTTCCTGGTCTATCCCTTCCTCCCTTTTTTAACAATGGGACAACGTTAGCTGTCCTCCAATTCTCTGGCACCTCACCTGTGGCCAGAGAGGATTTGAAAATTACTGCCATGGCCCCTGATATCCCTTCCCTTGCCTCCCTCAATAGCTTGGGATACACCTCATCTGGGCCTGCGGATTTATCCACTTTTAAGGCCACTAAACCTGCTAGTACCTCCGCTCTATGTTAATTTCCTGTAATATTTTACAGTCCTCCACCCTGATGTCTATACCTGTATCGTTCTTTGCTATTGTGAAGATTAGTGTAAGGTAGCCATTGAGGACTGTACCCTGGGTCCACACACGGATTACCTCTGTGGTAGGGACCCTACTCTTTCCCTAGTTATTCCCTTGCCCTTTATATATTTTTTAAAAAGAAATTGGGTTTTCCATTATTCTACCCACCAGTGCTTTCTCATGCACTCTCTTAGCTTTCCTAATTTCCTTTTTAAGTTCCCCCCTGCATTTTTATAACCCTCTAGGGACTCTGCCATATTGATTCCTTTGTATCTGCCAGAAATTCCCTATTTTTTTTGATCCTAACCTTCATGCCTCTTGACACCCAGGGTTCTCTGAACTTGGTCCCCACACTTTGTCTTTATGGGAGTATATTTGCCTGTACTCTCGCTATTTCCTCCTTGAATGCCTCACACTGTTCTGACAATTTTATCTGCAAGTAGCTGCTCCCAGTCCATTTGGGCCAAATCGTATTTCATCTTAGTAAAATTAGTCTTTTCCCAATTTAGAACTTTAATCCTTGGCCCAACCTTATCCTTTTCCATAACTATCCTGAATCTAACTGAGTTAGGTCACTATCTCCATAATGCTTCCCCCACTGACACATCTTCCACCTGCCCATGCTCAATTCTGAATATTAGGTACAGGACTGCCCCCTCTCTTGTTGGTCTGTCTCTGTACTGGCTAAAAAAGTTCTCCTGGATGCAACCTAAGAATTTTGCTCCATCCCTCCCTTGCACACTAAAACTATCCCAGTTAATATTTGGGTAGTTAAAATCCCCTGCTATGCCTACTATTACTGCCTTAATATTCTTACACTTCTCTGAAATGTGATTACATATTTGATCCTCGATCTCTCCCTGACTGTTTGGGGGCCTATAGTACACACTCAACAGCGTGTTTTCCCCTTTTGTGTTTGTTACTTCTTTCTACCCTTATGGCTTCATTTGATGACCCTTCCAAGATATCATCCCTCCTCACTGCTATAATTGAATCCTTGATCAATATTGCGACCCGCCCCTTCCTCTTCTATCCCCCTCTCTACATCGTCTGAATACCCTATAACCAGGAATGTTGAGCTGCAAATCCTGCACTTCTTTTAGCCTTCTTCTATGAGACTCGCTCATAGCTATGATATCATACTCTCATGTGCCTATCTGTGCCCTTAGCTTGTCTGTCTTACTCCTCAGGCTCATTGCATTAAAATATATTCCATTTAACCTTGCTAAACTCACTCCTTTCTTATCTAGTCTATGTTTCCTCAGCCTTCCAGACTAATTTACTAGTATTTTAACATCTAATTCCATCTCAGCTTCTCTCCCCTCTGAACTACCTTTAAGGATCTCATCCCCCTGCCTAATTAGTTTAAATCCGCCCCAACAGCATTGACAAACTTCCCCACGAGGATGTTGGTCCCGTTCCTGTTCAGATGTAACCAATCCAAATTGTACAGGTCCCACCTCCCCCAGAAATGGTCCCAATGCCCCAGGAATCTAAAGCCTCCCTCCTGCACCATCTCTCCAGCCACACATTCATCTGCTTTATCCTTCTGTTCCTATACTCACTGCTGCGTGGCACAGGGAGTAATCCGGGGATTACTACTTTGAAGTTCTGCTTGTCAATTTCCTACCTAACTCCCTAAAGTCTGCTTGCAGGACTTCATTTCTCTTTCTTCCTATGTCATTGGTCCCAATATGGACCATGACCTCTGGCTGTTCACCCTCCTCCTTCAGAATATCCTGCAGCCTTGACCCTGGCACTCGGGATGCAACATACCATCCTGGAGTCACGTCTACAGCCACAGAAACGCCTGACTACTCCCCACACTAACAAATCCTCTACCACTATTGCCATTCCACACTTCTTCCTCCAGCCCTGAACAGCTGGACCACCCACAGTGCCACGGCCTTGGCTCTAGTTGGCCTCCTCAGAGGAACTGTCATTCTCACCGTTTTCCAAGGCAGAAAAACTGTTTGTGAGTGAGATACACTTGGAGGATTCCCTCACTACCTGCCTACCCTTCTTCTGTCTGGCAGTCACCCATTCCCACTCCGCTTGCAATTCCTTAAGCTGCGGGGTGAACACGTTCTGGAACGTGCTATCCACGAACCTCTCAGCCTCGTGAATGCACCGACTGCTCCCAGCTGCTGCTCAAACCCCAAAACCCGGAGTTCCAGTTGCTCCAGTCGGAGGCACCTCCTGAACACGTGGTCATCCAGACTGCCAGGAGCATCTAGGATTTCCCACATAGCACAGGATGTGCAAAATATGGGACTGAGCTCCACAGACATATCTTAACTAAATAGAATATGGACCCTTTCTTTTATTTAACCCTTACTCCTACTTGAGTGTAGGCAAGATGCTAGATCCTTTAGATATTGGCCATTGACAGGTGGGCGGGCCCGCAGCTGATTTTGCTGCGCCCCCGCCTTCCTGAAAATTTAAATAGGGCGGGGTGACGTCGGGGTTCCACGTGACGTCATCCCGCGTCATTTCATGCGTTGGCAAGTGGGCCCCACACCCTGATCGCCGATGGCAAAATTCTTCCACCTATTTCCAAAGTCCTTGATTGTATTGTCATCTCCCAAATCTGTGCCCACTTTTCCTACATCAACATGTTTGAATTCATTGAATCAGAATTCGGTTCTTGCCACAGGACTGAAATTACCCTTACAAATGACATCTTATGTGACTGTAACTGTGGTAACCTATCATTCCTTGTCCTTCTTTACCTTTGATCTGGGTGACCATACTCTCCTTCTCCAATGCCTGTCTTCTGCCATTGCGCCGGTTGGCATTGGCTTCACCTGGTTCCAAATCCTATCATAGACAGAGAATCACCAGCAATGAGGTCACTTCCTGTTCCTACACAGTTACCTCTAGAGTTCCCCAAGGCTCAGTACTTGGGCTCTTTAATTTCTCTTTTATGTGAGGCCTTTCTGTGACATCATCTGACAACACATCAGGTGCCACATGTACAATAACAAAACCCAGCTCTAGCTCAACACTGCATCTCTTGACCTCTCCACTGCCTTTGATTTGTCACTCTGCTAGTTAAACATCTAGTATTGGATGAGCAGAAATTTCCTCCAATTAAATATTGGGAAGGTCAAAGCCATTGTCTTTAATTCCCCCTCCAACATACTCAGTTCACTAGCCAACATCTCCATCCATCATCCTGACAACTATCTGAAGCTGGGCCAGGTCATTCACAGCCTCGGAGCACTGTTTGATCTGAGCTGAGCCGCGGATCCCTCATCATCTTCATCACCATTTGGGGGAGGAAATCTGTCGCTCTAACCTGATCTGGCCTACATGTGATACCAGACCCAGAACACTGCCCTCTAAATGGCCTATCAAGCCACTCAGTTGTAACAAACTGCTACAGAGAAATCTAATAAAAGAAGATCGGACGGACCACCCAATCAACGTAAGCACTGGAAATTTGAAATGCCCAGTCGACCCTGCAAAGTTCGTATCAATAACATCTGGGGACTTGTGCCAAAATTGGGAGAGCAGTCCCATAGACCAGTCAAACAACAACCTGAGATAGTTTTAGTCACAGAATCATATCTTACAGCCAATTTCCTAGACACCTGCATCACCATCCTTGGTATGTCCTGTCCCACCAGCAGGGCAAACTGACCAGAGGTGTTGGCTCAGTGATATACAGTCAGGAGTATTCAACATTAACTCTGGACCCCATGAAGTCTCATGGCATCAGGTCGAACATGAGGGAGGAAACGTCCTGCTGATTACCACCTACCGCCCTTCCTCAGCTGATGAATCAGTGCTCCTCCATGTTGAACACCACTTGGAAGATACACTGAGGGTGGCAAGGGCACAGAATGTACTCTGGGTGGGGGATTTCAATGTCCACCATCAAGAATTGCTCATTAGCACCACTATTGACTGAGCTGGCCGAGTCCTGAAGGACATAGCTGCTAGACTGGGTCTGCAGCAGGTGGTGAAGGAACCAACAAGAGGGAAAAAAACTACTTGGCCTCATTCTCACCAATCTACTTGTCACATCTGTCCATGACAGTACTGGTAGGAGTGACTACTGCACAGTACTTGTTCAGACAAAATCCAATTTTCACACTAAGGATAAGCTCCATTGTTTTGTGTGGCGCTAACACTGTAATAAAAGGGACAGGTTCATAACAGATTTAGCAACTCAAAACTGGGCATCCAAGAAGCACTGTGGGTTATCATCAGCAGCAGAATTGTATTCAGCCACAATTTGTAACGTCATGATTCAGCATATTCCTCACTACTATTGCCATCCAGTATGGGACCATCCCTCATTCAAAAAGGACTGTAGGAGAGCATGTCAGAAGCAGTACCAGATAAAAATGATGTGCTGCCTGGTGAACCAAAGCACAGGATTACATGTATGTTAAACAGAGGAAGCAACATACCATAGACAGGGATCAGCGATCCCACAACTAACAGATCAGATCAAAGCTGTACAGTCCTGTCACATCCGGTCATGAATGGAATCGGATACTCAACAACTAACGAGGGGAGGAGGCTTCACAAAACATCCTTATTTTCATTGATGTGAGAGCCCAGTATGTCAGGGCAAAGAAAAGAATGAGCACTTGCAATAGCCTTCAGCCAGAAGTCATGAGTTAATGATCCATCTCCCCCTCCTCTTGAGGTCCTCACCATCATAAATTCAGTCTTCAACTAATTCAATTCACTCCATGTGGTATCAAGAAACAGATTGGATACTACTAATGCCAGTGGCTGTCAACAATATTGATAGTGGAGGAAGTGAATTGAAGAAGGAGAATACACTTGGGATTAAAGGAGAAACATTAAATTGAAAAGCAGAAAATTACTTTTAGAAAATTAATTCTCCAGGACATCACCGCAGGAGTTCCTCAGGGTAATGTCCTCAGCCCAACCATCTTCAGCTGCTTCATCAATGACCTTCGTTCCATCATAAGGTCAGAAGTGGGGATGTTCACTGATGATTGCGCAATGTTCAGCACCATTCGCAACTCCTCAGATACTGAAGCAGTCCATGTCCAAATGCAGCAAGACCTGGACAATATCCAGGCTTGGGGTGACAAGTGGCAATTAACATTCACGCCACACAAGCGTCAGCCAATGACCATCTCCAACAAGAGAGAATCTAACCATTGCCCCTTGATATTCAATGGCATTACTATCACTGAATCCCCCACTATCAACATCCTGGGGGTTATCATTGACCAGAAACTGAACTGGACTAGCCATATAAATACTGTGGCTACAAGAGCATGTCAGAGGCTAGGAATCGTGCGGCGAGTAACTCACCTCCTGAATCCCCAAAGCCTGTCCACCATCTACAAGGCACAAGTCAGGAGTGTGATGTTCCCTCAACACTGAAGAAGCTGGACACCACCCAGGACAAAGCAGTCCGCTTAATTGGCACCACATCCACAAACATTCACTCCCTCCACCATTGACGTACAGTGGCAGCAGTGTGTACCATCTACAAGATGCACTGCAGGAATTCACCAAGTCTCCTTCAACAGCACCTTCCAAACCCACGACCACTGCCATCTAGAAGGACAAGGGCAGTAGATAGATGGAAACACTACAAACTGGAAGTTCCCCTCCAAGCCACTCACCATCCTGACTTGGAAATATACCACCTTTCCTTCACTATTGCTGGGTCAAATTACTGGAACTCCCTCCCTAACAGCACTGTGGCTGTGCCTACACCACATGGACTGCAGCGGTTCAAGAAGGTAGCTCTCCATCGCCTTCTCAAGGGTAATTAGGAATGGGCAATAAATGCTGGCCTAGCCAGTGCAGCTCACGTCCCATGAATGAATAAAAAGAAATGTCACTTAGTGTGCTGTTAAAACCTCAGTTATCCCTGAAACCACAAGTTTTAGTTTTTGCAAGTATCGATCTTATTCATTGTTAAAAGTTAATGGGGATGATTTTCCCTGGGTACTTGAGATTCTAAAGACCCTCCAAGAAGGCCAAGATAGGGTCTTAAACTGAAACGCTGATTTGACACAGGTTTGGCACAAGTTATTTTGGTTAAAGAGTTGAAGTTTACTCTAAGAATGGCCACCCAGTTTGGGATATAACTGCCTCATAAATTGACTGCACTCTGTTCAATTCACATGTCGCACTCCGTTCTCTTAGGTCCAACCCCAACTTTGTTATCAAACATGCTCATGAGGATGGTGTTGTTATTGTCTGGCATACTGACCTCTACCTCGCAGAGACTGAGCAGCAACTCGCAGACACTTCCTCCTACCTCCCCCTGGACCATGACCCTACCACCTAACATCAAGCCATTGTTTCCAGGGCTGTCACTTGTCTCATCTCCTCTGGAGATCTTCCCTCCAAAGCTTCCAACCTCATAATCTCCCAACCCCGGACAGCCCGCTTGTACCTCTTCCTCAAAATCCACAAACAGGACTGTCCCGGCAGATCCATTATGTCAGCCTGTTCCTGCCCCACGAAACTCCTTTCTTCCTATCTTGACTCCGTTCTCTCTCCCCTTGTCCAGCCACTTCCCATCTACACCCACAATTCCTCTGATGCCCTACGTCATATCAAAAATGTCCAGTTTCCTCGTCCTAACCATTTCCTCTTCACCATGGATGTCCACTCCCTCTACATCGCAATCCCCCACAGGGATGGTCTGATGGCTCTCCACTTCTTCCTTGAACAGAGGCTTGAACAATCCCCATCCTCCACCAATCTCCTTTGTCTGACTGAACTTGTGCTCTCACTGAACAATTTCTCCTTAAACTTGTCTCACTTCCTCCAAATAAAAGATGTGGCTATGGGTACCCGCATGGGCCCCAGTTATGCCTCTTTATGGTATATGTGGCACATTCCTTGTTCCAGTCCTACTCAGGCCCCCTCCCACAACTCTTTCTCCGGTACATCGATGACTGCTTCGGTGCTGCTTCATGCTCTCATCTGGACCTGGAAAAATTCATCAGTTTTGCTTCCAATTTCCATCCCTCTATCACCTTCACATGGTCCATTACAGATCTTCCCTTCCCTTCCTTGACCTCTCTGCCTCCATTTCAAGAGATAGGCGGTCCACCAATATTCATTAAAAACCCACCGACTCCCACAGCTACCTTGACTGCAGCTCCTCACATCCCGCTTCCTGTAAGGAGTCCATCCCATTCTCCCAGTTTATTCATCTCTGTTGCACCTGTTCCTATGATGCCACTGTCCAAAACAGCGCTCCTGTTATGTCTTCCTTCTTCCTTAACCGAGCTTTCCGACTCACTGTGGTTGACAGGGCACTCAACCATATCCAACCCACCTCCCGCACCTCTGCCCTCACACCTTCTCCTCCCTCCCAGAACCATGATAGGGACCTCCTCGTCCTCACATTTCACCCCACCAGCTTCCACATTAAAGGATCATCCTCTGCCATTTCTGCCAACCCCAGCATGATGCCACCATCAAACACATCTTCCACTCACCCCCACCTGTCAGCATTCTGTAGGGACCATTCCCTCTGGGACTCCTTGGTTCAATCCTCCATCACTCCCAACATCTCATCCTCTTCCCCCAGCACCTTCCCATTGCAGAAGGTGCAACACCTGCCCCTTTACCTCCTCCCTTCTCACCATCCAAGGGCCCAAACACTCCTTTTAGGTGAAGCAGCGCTTCAGACTGGGTGACCGCTTTGCAGAACACCTTCCATCTGTCCGCAAGCATGACCCAGACCCTCCTGTCACTTGCCATTTCCACACACCACCCTGGTCTCATGCCCACATGTCCGTCCTTGGCCTGCTGCAATGTTCCAGTGAAGCTCAACGCAAACTGGAGGAACAGCACCTCATCTTCCAATTAGGCACTTTACAGCCTTCTGGACTTAACACTGAGTTCAACAACTTCAGACCATGAACCCTTCTCCATCTTCACCCGCTTTTTAATCCCCTTTTCTTTTTTTAAATTCATTTTTATTTTTTATCCACTTATTTTCATTTCTTTTAATTTATTCATTGTCTTATCCCCTTTTTAAAATCCCCTTTTTATCCCTTTTTCCTTTCTTTTTCCCCAACCACTGCCCCCTCCCCACATCCCATCCCCAAAAGGGCCATCTGTTCCTTGTTCCATGTTGTTCTTTCACAGAGTGCTTACCCTTCTTCTGCTATTAACACACTCTGCTTTCTTACCTTTAAGCAACTATCAGCACCTCCTTTAGTCCTTACTACTACCATTAACACTCCTGTTGTCTTTTGTCCATGACTCCTTTGTCAGTCTCTCCTTAGCCCCCATCTATTTCTGGCCTTCTATCCAGCTTCACCTGCTCCACCCCCTTAAACAGTATAAATTCCATCCCATTTCTACTTCTCTTTAGCTCTGAAGAAGGGTCATACGGACTCGAAACGTCAATTCTGTTTCTCTCTCCACAGATGCTGTCAGACCTGCTGAGTTTTTCCAGCATTTTCTGTTTTTATTTCAGATTTCCAGCATCTGCAGTATTTTGCTTTTAACACAAATTGTCTGATTGTGCTCATTAAAGAGGCTGTGTGGCACCATGGTAGCCAACACTTTAACTAACAGCAACCAGCTCTTTGGGATTAAACTGGCTGTGCATTTTGAGCACAATTTAAAGGTTAAATCTTGCACTGTCAGCTGGAGGTTTGAAGAAGATTTTTAAATACGTTGGTAGGCATCTGAAACATTTGATCAAGTCTTCAACAATAATCTATCAACACTTATTCCTGAAATTATCTGAGGACAACACCGTGAAAGAGTAAGAGCTGTGCGGCTCTCTGGATAATTCTAAAATATAAGGTACAACAAATAATTGGAAGGACCAAAGGAATCTACCAATGGATTGTGATAAAATGGTGGAATGAGCAACAAAATGGCAGATGGAATTCAGTGTATGTAAGTGTGCGGCGGTACAGAATGGTTAAAATGGAAAAGTATGTACTTCGATGGGAAGGAAGATGGGTGAGGTCAAAGAGTAGCCTGGTCTGGGCACTAACACTCATAAGACATTTAAAGCAGCACAAAAACTTTAAACCCTGAATTCCTTTAACTTTTCATGCCAAGGTACAGACTACAAGAGTTGCGATCTCATGGTAAATCTGCACCGAATCTTAGGGAGACTGCTGTTGGCACACGGTATACATTTTTGGGCTCCATATTATAGGAAGGATGTTGAGGCAGATTCATTTGGATGTGACAATGTCTGGCAGCAGGAAATATAATTGCAAAGAAATTCTTTGAAAATTGAAACTGTTTTCATTTAAGCTGTGAAAATTAAGAGGTGACTTGATTGAGTTACTTGTCTAACTAACTTCTCTAAGACTTTTCATAAAGTGAATATCTACCATCGGCATGACTGAGGGGAAATATTATGAAGAGCTATGATATAAATGGGGCATGCAGCCACTTAAGGATTGTGAGGTGATATTGCTGATTTTAAAGGGACCATTTTCTTTTAGCAAAAGGATCAATATCCAAAAGGAGTTGACTCAAAATAATTGTTAGAAGAATTACACAGGCGTTGAGAAAGTACTTGTTCACTCAGAGGGAGGGTGGGGTTCTAGAACTTTCTACCTGAAAGGATGGTTAGAGGCAGAAGATGCCAATACATTTAAAACATACTTCGATGTGCACTTGATGAGCTGGAACCTACAAGGTTATGGACCAAGAGTGGGATTAGACTGGATAGCGCTTTTTTGGCTGGCATGGACACAATGGGCCAAATTGTGGCACTCCTTCTGTACCAGAAATATTTCTACATTTCTATGGGAGATCATCTAGGCAATGACAAGTAATTTCATCTTTTGCAGAACCAGAGGACAGCCCGGGCTTGAAAGGGGGTAATTTCCAAACTAATCTGCAGAAACAATATTTCAGTGAGTGAGTGATGAATACAATGGAAGAGAATCATCAATGAAATGCTGCAAGCTGTTAGAATTCATTCATTCAAATGTAAAACTAGATCGATCAATTTCAGAAATTAACATGTTGGGATCCAATATGTGAGTAATTTGAAAAGATGTGGGGTAAGTATAGAATGCTTGGCAGAAAAAAGGTGATTTTGGACTTTGCTTCCCAACCCGTTCCACCACGGGGTTTTTCCTCACCTCATGTCTGGGTGCGTTGTGGGTAGAGATTGACTGATATGAATTTTCGAATATCATTACATTGTACAACTTCCTAGATCATAGAAAACAAACCAGATGGGCCTTAGCAATTGTTAGATGAGAGATGACCATGTTCTCTCTTCACTTCTAACCAATTCAGGATTTACGTCCTCCCAAATATCCTTCTCTTTTGTAAACACAAATGAGAAGTCCTTGTTCAGCATCCAAACTTATCCAATAACCTGCTGGTAACTCAGTATCAGCTCCTCTCAAGAGGAGACACCTGGTATTTAATCATTCCTTCTTAGCCATTATTTGTAGAATATTTTACTGCTCTTTAATATTTCAAGATACTCTCCTCATAATTAGTTAGGCAGAGAGTGAGCATTACCCATAATGTGAACATCAAGCTGTGTGATGGATGCTGTTTGACACTGCCCTTTGGTAATTTAGCATCTTCTAATATTGTGGCTGAACACAGTCTAGAAAGAGCAGATGAATCAACTGGAGTAAAAGAGAAATGATGTGGTATTTTACGTTTGCTGATCAACAGGCATTAAAATGAAATATAGCAATAAAAGTGACATTTTAGGCCAGAGTAATGATGTATATATAGAGAGAAGAGTTGTGTGTCTATTTTGTTTGAAGCAATCGGTGACATTTGCCACAAAATAATTGTGTTTCTGACAAGTGTCCCCTTTAACAATGAGGATACCATAAAAAGATTGGCTCACAACAAACTAAAAAGGGTTGTGAGTTAAGAATATTATTCTATTTTGACAGTAAAGTGAATATGTCCAGTGGTGCTCAGCAGTGTTTGCTGTGGAGGTAGTAATCCAAACATTTAATGTCCTCTGATTGCAATTAATTGTTCACATTATAATTAGCACTAACTCACACTAACTGCCTACCATCTGTTTTGCTATACATGCCATATTTGTATTGGTCTATTATAGTATATTTATTAACTCAATAATTTAAACCATTGAAACTTGTTTCAAATGAAATGTGCAGAAGGTGGAGTTTGGTAGCATTTCTCAAACTCGGGCTATCTTTGCTAACAGTTGCAAATGGCAGTGATCATTGGTTCTTTCTCACTCGATGTTGCATCTTATCATTGCATTTGCAATAAGTCCAACAAAACGAAAAGGAGACCAGCAGCCAATCAGATAAATGGGGACTGGAGGGCGGGCCTAGGAGAAATGCAATAAAAACGGGCGAAAACCGACCACAGACAGCTCGAAAGTGTTAAGACTGGAAGAGTAACGACAGCCATAACCATGCCAAGCAAACAATTCACTGCAGCCGACAGGACTGCGCTCGCTCAGGTCGGCAAGGTTTTCACCCAGCATGCGGAAGCTCTAGGTGCAGAATCTTTGGCCAGGTAATTTCGTTAGATTTGCATTCTGTTCAAACTATTTTTGACGGGAATCTGTGATGATGAATATTTGATTTATTTTCTTCTAGAATCATGAGCTAAATGAAACGAAAATTTCTACATAAAAGGAACAACTTTCTAAAGCAGTGTTTGGTGGTCTTAATACGAACTAACATGAATCTTCCTGAGATTCCTTTTCCTTGTATTCCAGAAGAAACTTTAAATATTAGAATCGGGATACTGGGTTTGGATTGGGCTAGGTATTGCAGGATTCAAAAGATGGAATAATGGTTTGTTTTATTTTCCTAAAGGCTCTTTCTATCTCATCCTGCATCCAAGATTTATTTCAGTGATTTCACTGACTACAGTGCTGCCGGCCCTCGGGTCAGAGCCCAGGGTGCAAAAATAATCGGAGCTGTGGCTGAAGCGACTGGGCACTTGGATGATCTGCATGCCCACCTGGAGAAGCTTGCCGCCAAACATGGCCAAGTACTTCTAGTGGATCCTCAAAACTTCCCGGTACGTATCCACTTCACAGATTCTTCCTGGTGTCCAAAACAAAAACAGAATTACCTGGAATAACTCAGCAGGTCTGGCAGCATCGGCGGAGAAGAAAAGAGTTGACGTTTTGAGTCCTCATGACCCTTCAACAGAACTGAGTAATATTAGGAGAGGGGTGAAATGTAAGCTGGTTTAAAGTGGGGGTGGGTTGGGAGAAGTTGGGGGGGGGGGGGGACGGTGGTTGTAGGGACAAGCAAGCAGTGATAGGAGCAGATAATCAAAAGATGTCACAAACAAAGAGGTGGTGATATTATCTAAGAGAATGTGCTAATTAAGAATGGATGGCAGGACACTCAAGATACAGCTCTAGTGGGGATGGGGTGGAAAGACTGACAGGGCATTACAAGTATAGATTTAAAAATAATGGAAATAGGTGGGAAAAGAAAAATCTATATAAATTATTGGAAAAAAACAAAAGGGAGGAGGAAGAAATGGAAAGGGGGTAGGGATGGAGGAGGGATTTCAAGATCTAAAGTTGTTGAATCCAATATTCAGTCCGGAAGGCTGTAAAGTGCCTAGTCGGAAGATAAGGTGCTGTTCCTCCAGTTTGCGTTGGGCTTCACTGGAACAATGCAGCAAGCCAAGGACAGACATGTGGGCAAGAGAGCAGGGTGGAGTGTTAAAATGGCAAGCGACAGGGATGTTTGGGTCTTTCTTGCGGACAGACCGCAGGTGTTCTGCAAAGCGGTCGCCCAGTTTGCGTTTGGTCTCTCCAATGTAGAGGAGACCGCATTGCGGGGCAACAAATGCAGTAGACTAAGTTAGGGGAAATGCAAGTGAAATGCTGCTTCACTTGAAAGGAGTGTTTGGGCCCTTGGACGGTGAGGAGAGAGGAAGTGAAGGGGCAGGTGTTGCATCTTCTGCGTGGGCATGGGGAGGTGCCATAGGTGGGGGTTGAGGAGTAGGGGGTGATGGAGGAGTGGACCAGGGTGTCCCGGAGGGAACATCCAGAAACATGATAGGGTCCCCCTTCTCCTCACATCACCCCACCAGCTTCTGCATTCAAAGGATCATCCTCTGCCATTTCCGCCAAATCCAGCATGATGTCGCCACCAAACACATCTTCCCTTCACCCCCACTGGCGGAATTCCGTAGGGATCATTCACTCCGGGACACCCTGGTCCACTCCTCCATCACCCCCTACTCCTCAACCCCCACCTATGGCACCTCCCCATGCCCACGCAGAAGATGCAACACCTGTTCCTTCACTTCCCCTCTCCTCACCGTCCAAGGGCCCAAACACTCCTTTCAAGTGAAGTAGCATTTCACTTGCATTCCTATAACTTAGTCTACTGCTTTCGTTGCTCCCAATGCGGTCTCCTCTACTTTGGAGAGACCAAACGTAAACTGGGCGACCGCTTTGCAGAACACCTGCGGTCTGTCCGCAAGAAAGACCCAAACCTCCCTGTCGCTTGCCATTTTAACACTCCACCCTGCTCTCTTGCCCACATGTCTGTCCTTGGCTTGCTGCATTGTTCCAGTGAAGCCCAACGCAAACTGGAGGAACAGCACCTCATCTTCCGACTAAGCACTTTACAGCCTTCCGGACTGAATATCGAATTGAACAACTTTAGATCTTGAACTCCCTCCTCCATCCCCACCCCCCTTCCATTTCTTCCCCCTCCCTTTTTGTTCCAATAATTTATATCGATTTTTCTTTTCCCACCTATTTCCATTATTTTTAAATCTAAAACTAAAACTTTGTTAGTCTTTCCACCCCACCCCCACTAGAGCTGTACCTTGTGTCCTGCCATCCATTCTTAATGAGCACTTTTCTTGGATAATATCACCACCTTCAACACCTCTTTATTCCTTTGTCTGTGACATCTTTTGATTATCTGCTCCTATCACTGCTTGCTTGTCCCTACAACCAACCCCCCACCCAACTTCTCTTCCCCCAACTCCCCCACCACCTTAAACCAGCTTATATTTCACCCCTCTCCTAATATTATTCAGTTCTGTTGAAGAGTCATGAGGACTCGAAACGTCAACTCTTTTCTTCTCTGCCGATGCTGCCAGACCTGCTGAGTTTTTCCAGGTAATTCTGGTTTTGTTTTGGATTTCCATCATCCGCAGTAGTTTTTGGTTTTTATCTTCCTGGTGTCCATCTGACCAAACTCTGATGATCAGAACTGTAATTGGACATTTCGATTGCTGCATTTCCAATTGAAATGTCAGTCTGTAAATACTTTAGGCCTGTACACAAATTTATGGCGGTAAATGTATAAACGTCCGGTATTCATTTCTCTTTTTTAAAAAAAAAATGAGAACAGCTTCCGACCAATACTCCATCTGGGGTGCACACTCCAAATCAGGCACTCCGCAAAAATAGAGGGAACGTTGTTTCCAATTCATTTTCTCTTGCTTTTATTTTTACAGATACTTGCTTCATGTATCTTGGTAACCGCGGCTTGCCACCTGGATGACTTCAGTGCTGATGACCACTTCGCTCTGGACAAGTTGCTTACTCTAATTTGCCAAGAACTGAGGTCTCAGTATCGTTAGAAATGCAGCAGAAAGCAGTTTGATTCACATCCTTCACACCTCTGTGTGCTAAAAACAAAAAAACTGCAGATGCTGGAAAACCAAAATAAAAAATACCTGGAAAAACTCAGCAGGTCTGGCAGCATCGGCGGAGAAGAGTACAGTTGACATTACGAGTCCTCTGTGTGCACCTTCCATGCAAGGCAATAAATCCTCGCTCTTGTAATCAAACTTGATTTTGCTTTAGCTCCCACTGTTTAATCTAGTTTGCATATTTCATCAGTTTTTTCCATTTTCTAATTGTTACTGAGGAACAAACTTTTGCTTTCATCAATGAAACCTAGTCTGCTGTGTGTGATTTACATAAACACATTGCATTTAAGAATAAAAAAACTTGTAGAAATAAGTAAGAAAAAGGGAGATAAGTGCAGGCTGTACCTGAACCTCTACATGACAACCTAAGTGGGAAGAACAAATGGTGATGTAAACATTTTAGCAACTATAAAGACATTGTTTGTCTTGCATTAGGGAATGAATAGATTCATAGCAGTACTTCATTCAATCAGAACCCAGAGTATTTCTGTCTTATGTGATCTGTACACAGAGACCTGTAATAAAAGCTACCTTCATAACAAGGAGAACATTTTACATTTGTTCTTTTTTTTAAAAAAGAATTAAAATGTTTGCTTAGATTAAAATTTAAAATGTTAACTTACTTGGTGCTTCATGGTTTACCAGTAGCTCCATTAGAGCATTTCTTTTCTTTATGATTAAGGGTTCATCTACAAACCTCCCATGGCAATATCCAGTTGATTCCAATATTTCAGTCTCTATCCTCTGGGTATCTATCCCAAGTGTTCAGCATTCTTTCTGTGAAGAGAACACCCTGATATCGCTCCTAAACTTCTCTTTCAGAACTTTCAGCCTGTGTTCTCCTTTCCAGCTGAAAGGTCGGAGGAATACTCTGGTACAAAATTTCAACACTCGGAGTCCAGATGCAAGGTTCAAGTAGTTCCTTTATTACACCATGTGGGGAGTAAAATGCTGAGCAATCCAGGTGCTTTTCCACAGAAGTTCAAATGAGCAGAGTTTATTTATTTTTTACTATCAGTTACCGCTTAATGGTATTAGTTAGACAAAGGCCACAGCACAATGATTCCCCTGGTGGGATGATAATTGTGTTCTTGTACAGTAATTGCAGTGCAGAGACTAAGCATTGTCCTTTTGGGAGATAGCAAATAATGTATGTTTGTTGTGTACAAAAGGTTTACAGGGGCTGACTGGATGTGGTTCGAGGCCATCAGACAGTGTGAAAGGGCCTTCCCCATTTCACAGAATCACAGTGCAGACGAGGCCATTTGGCCCATCAAGTCTGCACCGACACGTGAGAAACACCTGACCTACTTACATAATCCCATTTACCAGCACTTGGCCCATAGCCTTGAATGTTATGCCATGCCAAGTGCTCATCCAGATTCTTTTTAAAGAACGTGAGGCAACCCGCCTCCACCACCCTCCCAGGCAGTGCGTTCCAGACCGTCACCACCCTCTGGGTAAAAAAGTTTTTCCTCACATACCCCCTAAACCTCCTGCCCCTCACCTTGAACTTATGCCCCCTCGTGACTGACCTTTCAACTAAGGGGAACAGCTGCTCCCTATCCACCCTGTCCATGCCCCTCATAATCTTGTACACCTCGATCAGGTCGCCCCTCAGTCTTCTCTGCTCCAACGAAAACAACCCAAGTCTATCCAACCTCTCTTCACAACTTAAACGTTTCACCCCAGGCAACATCCTGGTGAATCTCCTCTGTGCCCCCTCCAGTGCAATCACATCCTTCCTGTAATGATCGAGATATCCCGTGTCCCCGCCTGTGTGTGTCTCCCATTTCCTAATTGCAAATTCACAGCTGAGCCTTTTGTACAGGTTTTTCGCTTTCATGTAAGGCTGTGATTATCTGTCTTTGCTTTGGTGCCCGAGCTGCTGGTCCTGGCTGGCACTTTAAAATAAATCCAAATTTTCTGCATCTTCAGTTTCCCTTTTGGGTGCGTAACCGTTAGGTTAGGCTAGCCAATTAATCTGCGTCTGATGGTTCTGTCATGGCTCCAGTGGTACTGATCCGAGCAAGTCCTATGGGCCATGGCATCACCCGGACCTCTCCCCAAGTTTTTAACATTACTAATGCCCGAGATTCCTGTCATTCCGGTGGTGCGTGGCGGGAGACGGGAGGCTGGGACCCTACTACATTAATATTGTGTCCTGTCCCAGCAGCTGCTGTTGCTCCTTTAACATTATTTTTGTCCTATGCCTAAGGGCTTCCTTCTTACAGATGCGACATGCTTCAATTCCCCACGCCAATGCTAACACTAGCCGCACTGCGACGAGTATATGAGAGATTATTCTTATCCAGGGGTGTATATCCATATTCAGCCCCCAATCCCACACTTGCTCCCACCATGTCACATCTCTCAATTGCTCTTCCGTATCATTGATTAGCCGTTTAAACACTGCCTGTAATACGTGATACTGTTTCATCACCTTTCCTAAGTCACCTTTAATCTTTGTGAGACTTTCGGGAAGGTGGTGAATTGGGGCCTGCTTAGGTTCCTCATACTGTTCCAGGGTATCGTGGAGTGTGTCGGAGGTGTTGACTGAGACCTGACTCCTTTGTTGGATGTACACCATTCGCGTGTGTCCAATAGTAACCGGGAGTCGGGTTTAAAGCAGAAGTTGAGGGTGGTGATGTTGCAATGTAGGCTCTTGTATGTGTATGACTACTCAGTAGTTGTCAAACAGTATTTCCCCTTTCCCTTGTATCCTGAGCGGGTATGATGGTTTCGACTGTGAGTAATTTCTAACATACAACCCTCCGTTCGGTTGTATCCGCATTCGTCCAGCCTCCCCCACTGTTCTGACTATATGGGGGCAAATCGTAAGGGTACCTTTGCTCCTGCACCCGCTCAGTGATACCCCGTGTATGATCTCATTCTTGTGTATGGCATGCATGTCTATGGGGTAGTACCGGAGCAAGTCGTTGTCTCAGATTAACCCAATGTTCTCCACTTGGTACTGAGGACACGGCTCCGTGTCTGCTGTGACTGAGGGGATTGCCAATAACATACCTGTCACGTGCATTTGGTTTTTGGCGCACTTCTGAATCACCGGATACACCCTGGTCGTTCCTTTCAATGTACAGGCATCAATGAAGCCTGGGTTCTTGGCCATCCCCCACAACCGGGCACTGTTGATCCAGCCCGGTACCTCCATCCTTTGGATCTGTGCCAGATTGTGCCTTAACTACCTGATCATCCACTGGCCGTAAGCGGGGCACAGCCGGATTTTTTGGGTGCTGTCCTCTTGTCGTTGCTCCCTTTCTATTAATTGGCTGGTGGTTTTAGCATGGGTCTCTATAACGTGTACACTTTCTAATAGAGATGCCACACCCTTGCCCCCTTGGGCCCCTGCCGTTTCACCACCCCTCGCTGCCTCATGATCCCATAAAGATTCATGACCTCAGAGTTGATTCCTTGAATGTCGAGAGAGTTTACCAGGGAAGTCCCTGTGTTCACCCCTGTCAGTACATTGTTAACTAACCCTCTCTTCTGGTGGTGGAAAGCAGCAGGTCCCCTGAATCTAGTGGCGCCCGTGGCGTCGGCCGCCTGATTAATCACAGCCGTACCCAGTCATTTGTATAGTTTTCGTCAGGGCGCTTGGTTACTGCAATACTCAGGCAGTTGCATACCTGCCAGGTTCACAATTACTGGTACAATTTCATGTTTAACATAATCATACAATACTTCGCCATCCATATACAGTACCAGTGGCCCAGGGGTCATGTCTGGGCAAGATAGTCTCTGTGGTGTCACTGTGTCCTGTGATAGCGGGGTGTGTCAGTCCAGGGGTCCGCCGTTGTAGTCAGCTCCGTGTGTATGGGCCTCAAGATCCAATGCCAGGTATCTGTCATTCCCAAGTCCTCCTCCCCGTGACAGTGACCCCAGTTGTTGTTGTCCCGGGGTGTGAAGGTAAATTGCGAAAAATCTCTCACACATTGTATCAGGACCTGTGCCCCCTTCGCATATGTCCAGGGTCCGTCCGAACCATTGCTGATCTGGAAGCATATTGGGCCATCATTTTTCCATCGGAGTTCCATTCCCATATGCGACCTCTGCCCTAGGCTCTCTCCATCGCTCATTCCAATGGATAGTTGCATAAACCCGGTGCCACACTTGAAGAGCATTGACCTTTCCGTTGTGACATTCACACCTCCTTTCACACAATATCTGTCGCTGACATTCTGGTAGTATAAGCCCATACCAGCCGCTGCTTCACGGTTTACGTTCTGCATTCTGGTGGCTGCGATAGCCAGGGCCCTGGTAATGATTATCGACAGCCAGCTTTTTTCCATCTTGGCGTGGAGGTTACCCAGTTATTGTTATTTCTGTATTGAAGCATATTGCTGGTGATCATCCGGGGTTAGGTCGTATATTAGAGGCAGCTTTCTCCTTTTCACCCCTCCTTGTACACAGTCCACAGTGACCCTCCCCGTAGTTGAGGATTCCCCCTTTGTCTTTCGGATGGCCAGTCCTCCAGATCGGGAATGAATCCTAAACCACTTGGCTAACACAGTATGGACTCCTCCCACTGCCCGGTAATTCAGTCTTTCTTACTCACATCATACCTTTTCAGTTGTGACCAGTGATTCAACCTACCTTTTCCCTTCATATCGACGCAGGCACATGAATCACTGGTCAAAATAATTTTGTATGGTCCAGTCCATTTTGGGGCAAAACCTGGTTGGCTCGGGGTGATTTGAACAAACACCATGTCTCCGACCTCAGCCGCTGGTGACAGGTTCCCCCCTTTGTCCTCTCTTCTAAATCCCTGATAGCCTGTTGGTTCTTCACTTCCTGTTATAATACCTTTAGCTGTCCATCCAATTGCTTAAAATAGTTTATAATTTTATCTCTGATGGGTCCCATTTCCCCGCTTCTGGTGGCTATGCCCCCTGGCAAGCGCATAGCCCTCCCGGTCATCAACTCATAAGGGGTTAACCTGGTTGTCCTGTTATGGGTAGCCCTCAGTCGCATCAATATGCAGGGGAGCACATCCACCCATCCCCTACCAGTTGCTGTGATTGCCTTTCCAATAGCGTTTTTTAATGTGTGGTTCATATGTTCTACCATCCCTGAGCTTTGCGGATAGTAAGGTACGTGAAATTTCTGTTTTACCCTGAGCAGCCCACATGTCCTTTTCATAACACTGCCCGTAAAATGCGTTCCTTGATCCGAATCTATCTGTAAAGGGATTCCCCATCTTGGTACCACTTCAAAAGCGATGGTCTTTGCGACCGTGGTGGTGCTGCAGTCCCTGGCGGGGAAAGCCTCCACCCATCTAGTGAACTGGTCGATTATGACCAGGCAGTATTTCTTTCCCCTGCTGTCAGAAGGGGTCCCACAAAATCTATCTGTAGGTTTTCCCATGGGCCCTTGGGACGCGACTTGTGTGATAGCCTTACTTTGATTGGTTTGTCCAGGGTTATGCTGGGCGCAAATGATGCATCTGTGATAATAAAAAACAAAAACAGGATTACCTGGAAAAACTCAGCAGGTCTGGCAGCATCGGTGGAGAAGAAAAGACTTGACGTTTCGAGTCCACATGACCCTTCAACAGAACTGAGTGTAGTTAGGAGAGGGGTGAAATATAAGCTGGTTTAAGGTGGGGGGCGGGGGGAGAGAAGTTGAGGGTGGGGTGGTTGTAGGGACAAGCAAGCAGTGATAGGAGCAGATAATCAAAAGATGTCACAGACAAAAGTATCAAAGAGGTGTTGAAGGTGCTGATATTATCTAAGAAAAGTGCTAATTAAGAATGGATGGCAGGACACTCAAGATACAGCTCTAGTGGGGTTGGGGTGGAAAGACTGACAAGGTATTAGTTGTAGATTTTAAAATAATGGAAATAGGTGGGAAAAGAAAAATCTATCTAAATTAGTGTTAAAATGGCAAGCGACAGGGAGGTTTGGTTCTTTCTTGCGGACAGACCGCAGGTGTTCTGCAAAGCATTCGCCCAGTTTGCGTTTGGTCTCTCCAATGTAGAGGAGACCGCATTGGGAGCTACGAATGCAGTAGACTAAGTTACGGGAAATGCAAGTGAAATGCTGCTTCAATTGAAAGGAGTGTTTGGGCCCTTGGACGGTGAGGAGAGAGGAAGTGAATGGGCGGGTGTTGCATCTTCTGCGTGGGCATGGGGAGGTGCCATAGGTGGGGGTTGAGGAGTAGGGGGTGATGGAGGAGTGGACCAGGGTGTCCCGGAGGGAACGATCCCTACGGAATGCCGCCAGGGGGGGTGAAGGGAAGATGTGTTTGGTGGTGGCATCATGCTGGAGTTGGCGGAAATGGCGGAGGATGATCCTTTGAATGCGGAGGCTGGTGGGGTGATAAGTGAGGACAAGGGGGACCCTATCATGTTTCTGGGAGGGAGGAGAAGGCGTGAGGGCAGATGCGCGGGAGATGGGCCGGACGCGGTTGAGGGCCCTGTCAACGACCGTGGGTGGATCATCTCTGATAATATTTGGCTACATCCCTGCCAATGCCAGTCTACCACCAGTTCTGAAGCAGCCTACTGAGCAGACTGCCCCGTCCGCTGTGGTCTGGTTCGTGATACAGTTCCAACAGGGTATATTGTATACAATTCAGGGCCATTGCTAACAACCCTTTCCTCCAAATTCCGCCTTTTCCAGTGGTGGCCCCTGCCCTTCTCCATTTTTCCTTCTCCTCGGGATCTGTATCTGCCAGTAATTTCTGCACATTCATCTCCTCTGCGCTATATGCAGCCACCCAGACTATGCGCGGTTCCTCTTTCTCAGCTGCCTCTTTGGCCGCTGCATCTGCCAGCACATTACCCCTTTGTTGCTGGTTTTCCACCTTCCTATGCGCCTGTATTTTAATAACTGCCACCTCTGCAGGCGCCAGAGCTGCTTCCACTAACTCTCGTACTGTGCCTTATGTGCCCCCCTCCTGAGGTGATGAATCCCCTCCTATTCCATGCTGACATGTAGTTGTGGACTACCCCCAATGCATACCGGCTGTCAGTATACACGTTCACCCTCTTGCCTTTAGCCGCTTTGAGGGCCTCCGTAAGGGCAATCAGTTCAGCCACCTGAGCTGACAGGGCCCCTTCTAATCCCTCTTTTAGGATAGCCTCTTCATTCTGGTCTACGACTGCCCACCCAGTCCAAAATCGCCCATTTATGTATCTTCTAGATCCATCCACATAGAGGATCAAATCTGGGTTTTCAAGTAGTTCATCTGAGATGCCCCCCTCCACCTTTTGCTCTAATCTCATCTGACGCTGGTGCGGTTCCCCTTCAGATATCATTCCGTCTGCTGGATTAACTTTAGTATCCCTTATGATCTGTACTGCCTTATCTTTTGGCAGTAACACAGCTTCCCATGCTGCCTGTCTAGAGTCTGACACTGCTTCCAGTTTCCCAGTGTTTAACAACTCCACTAAAGTATGCTGGGTGTGCAGTATTATTTATCCAGACATGGTGACAGGTTCATACACCCGGACTGCCCACGCGGCACAGCCTAGCGCTGCCACACGCCTAGCCAGTCCCTTCACTGCAGGGGGCTGCTGTGTGCTACGGGTCTCATACTTTCTCCTCGTTGTTGTGTCACCGCTGCGTTGTAAAAATCCCCATCAGCTGTAAACGTGGAATGGTTGGGACATGTCGGGTAGCGTGCGGGCCGGTGCTGACATGAGACCAGCCATCAACTCCGTATACGCTGTCTCTTGCTCTGGTCCCCATTCGATCTTTTCTATCCTGGGCTTTCCTCCCTTTACTAACCTCTGTATCGGCGTGGCCGTTGCTGCAAACTGGGGTAGGAGGTTGCGGCAGTAGTTGATCAGCCCCATGACCTTTCGGACCCCGCCTTACTGTAGTGGGGCGAGTCATGTCCGCGATGGCCATTTTCCTGTCCTATGGTAGGATCTTGTTTCCCTGACGGATCTCGTGTCCTAAGTATCTAACCAGTCTTTGCCCTACTTGCACCTTTTTGGGGTTTATTTTAAATCCAGCATTTTTCAGTGTCCTTAAGACCACCAGGAGAGCTCCGATGTGGCCCTTTCTGATTCTGACGCTATTAGGATATCATCTACATATTGTAAGATTGTACTGTTGTAAGACTCTACGTTGCACTGACTCAGCTTCTCACTCGTGACCCGATGGAAGATGTTCACGCTGTTGTGGAATCCCTGTGGGACCCTTGCCCAGGTATACTGTCTCCCTCCCACTGTGAAAGTGAGTTTATCTTGGGATTCCTCGTTCAGTGGTATTGACCATAATCCATTGGCTACATCTAAAGCTGTAAATATTTTATGTTTGGGTTTTTACAATTAAAGCACACCTCGGGTTTAGGGATGGCTGTCGCGGTGGCCAACGTTTCAATGGGGTCTGTAACCTCCACTGCCGACACCTTTATCTTAGTTTCCCCCATGTGGTTATCTACCCCGGTGGCCCATCTTCCTAGCTCATCACATGTGTTCTTGTCTGCTAGCCCGATGTCTAGGATTGCCTGGTGGGCCAGGCTAAGGCCATCCTTGTACAATAGCATAAACTGTACATCGTCTCGGTTCGGCGCAGCACCTACACCCCCATAGTTACAATATGCCTCAAACTTCCGATTGGCATATTCATGGGCACCCTCGCCCTTTTCTTGTTTTACTGCAGTCACTATATTCCAATTAACTGGGGCTTGCTCTATGACTTGTGCTATTTCTGCTTGAAAGGCTCGGAAATCAGCTTGCTGCTGTGCCTGGTCTGCCTGGTTGTATGGGCACCAGGGGCACATACTCTAAATTAATTGGGGCCATGAGATATGGGGGTGGTGATTCCCAACCCGCTTCCCATTGTTCCTCCAATCCTGCTGTCTGTTCCACCAGCCCGTTCCAATCTACATTATCTGCGTATTGCGCAGCTCCTGGTGGTTGTGTAAAAGCTGGCGAAACTGACATGAGATTTTTTTGCCGGTACCAGCTCTTCATTTTGGGATTTGTTGGCCAACATTCTATTTACTTTCTTACTTAACTCTACATGTTGTCTTAACATTAGGATCCATGCTTTATCATCTTTGTCTTTTTTCTGATTATCTCACCATTTTCTCTGATCTGTGGGTGAATCAAATGAGTTCCAATTGTTCTTTATCATTTTGCCTACCAATTTCTTATTTTGTCAGCTAAATGCTGTGTCAGGGATCGCTCTGTTCCCCACTCGAGTTTGTTACTAACCGGCCATCTCTGGGTAATACAGTCGGGGTATAGTTGTTGTCAGCGGTACGGTTCTTACCTGGGTCCTTTCTGACCAAACTTTTTACTTGCAACTTATACCGATGTAATTATAACAATCTATAATACAAGTGTTTCTACACCATCCTTACCACCCCTTGAACTATTGCCTGTAGCCTAGATTTCGGATATGCGGAGCGCCTGACACTTCCTGGGTCCGGACGGAGTCGGATTTAGCATGAATAAAAATGTACTCACACTGTGACTCGTCCTGCTTCCCCACTGGTGTCCTGCATCTTTTGTACCCTGCTCGCAGCGCCAATTGAAAGGTCCGAGGAATACTCTGGTACAAAATTTCAACACTCGGAGTCCAGATGCAATATTCAAGTTGTTCCTTTATTATGCATGCTGGGAGCAAATGCTGTGCAATCCAGGCACTTCTCCACCAAGGTTCAAATCAGCAGAGTTGATATATTTTTACTGTCAGTTACAGCTTAGTGGTATTAGTTAGACAAAGGCCACAGCACAATGAGCCCCCCGGTGGGCTGATAATTGTGTTATTGTACAGTAATTGCAGTGCAGAGACTGGGTATTGTCCTTTTGGAGACAGCAAAGAATGTATGTTTGCTCTATACAAATGGTTTACAGGGGCTGACTGGCTGTGGTTCAAGGCTATCAGACAGTGTGAAATGGCCTTCTCCATTTCTTGACCGAGTCATCCTGTGTCCCTGCCCGTGTGTGTCTCCCACTTCCTAATTGTAAATTTACAGCTGAGCCCTTTGTACAGGTTTTTAGCTTTCACGTAAGGCTGTGATTGTGTTTGCTTTGGTGCTCTAGCTGCTGGTCCTGGCTAGCACTTTAAAATAAATCCAAATTTTCTGCATCTTCACAGGCAAGTAATTTATTTCTGGAAGGCTGGTTAAAATGTTTAGGGACCTGTACATGGATTTGACAATTGGCTTAACTGAGAGTTTCTTGTAATCACAGTGGATCCAAAGGTAGTGCAAATTGTCATGTGTTGGGACAAGCAGCAGTAACTGTGAAGTTTTCAGATAATTATAAAAACCCAATTAGTTCACCACAACAATGACAGGCCTCATCGAGCTTCCGAAGCCCTTCTAAGTGGCCCCCAGAGCCAGTTTTCAAAATGTTGGTCAAACAGGTAAATTGGAGTAGAAGATTCTGCGAGGAACTGCTCCTCCAATCACAGGCCGTTGCTCTCCCACGTTTGCTGCTGCGAGGCTCATTGTGAGAGAAACAGCCTGTTATTGGAGGAGCAGCGAACACCAGTGGCGGTAAGTTTGCTGGGGAGAAAGAGGTTTCCTTTCAGGCGGGGGAGAGACGAGAGAGAAAGAGTGCCATAGTTGGTGAGAGTGCCAGGGCTCCTGGAAGGAGAGGCTGCCAGGGACTTGGAAAGATAGGCTGGCTGCGATGCCCAGGAGTAAGATACTGCAGAGTCCAGGGTCGTTGGAGCAGCAGTGGGAAGATGCTGGCTGGCTTGTGAGAGATTGAGTGAACGTGTGTGTGTGGAAATGAGAGAGTGAGTGTGTGTGTGTGTGTGTGAGAGAGAGTGTGTGTGTGTGTTTGGAAGTGAAAGAGTGAGTGAGTGTGTAGGGGAGTGAGAGAGCGAGTGAGACAGTGAAAGCGTGAGTATGTGTGGGAGTGAGTGCATGTGTGTTTGGGGGTGGTTGAGAGAGTGTGTGTGGGAGTGAGAAAGTGAGTGTGTATGAGAGAGAGTGTGTGTGTGGGAATGAGAGAGTGATTGAGTGTGTATGTGAGAGGGATGAGAGAATGAGTGTGTGTGGAAGTGAGAAAGTGAGAGTGAAAGAGAGTGTGTGTGGGAATGAGAGAGTGATTGAGTGTGTGTGGGAGACAGTGATTGAGCATGTGTGTGTGTGAGTGAGTGAGTGTGGGGGGGTGTTGAGAGAGCAAATGTGTGTGGGAGTGAAAAAGTGAGAGAGAGTGTGCGTATGTGGGGATGAGAGAGTGATTGAGTGTGTATGTGCGGGAGTGAGTAAGTGAGTGTATGTGAGAGAGAGTGTGTTTGTGAGAATGAGAGAGTGTGTGAGTATATGCGTGTAGGGGTGGGGTGAGAGAGAGAGAGTATGTGGCTGCCTTATTCCCAGTCTCAGGTTTCTCAACACTCTCATCACCTTACACATGCTGTTTATTAATTACTCTTTTTTTAATTTAGCAATTTATTGCTTTATTTTTGCTCAGCAATTGTTTCTTTTCTTAATGCCACAACTTTTTTTGAAATTCATGTTTAAAGTTGTGCCAACCCTAGTCTTTCTGAAAAGTGCTCAAAAAAATGGAAAGTGTCCCCCCCACCCACCCCCCCCCACCACCACCAAGCGAAAAGGTTGGACAAGCTTGGTTTATATGCTGCCTTCAATATCATAAAACATCCCAAGGCATTTCACAGAGCGATTGTAAAACAAAATATGACACCGAGCCACAACAGGAAATATTGGGACAGATGAACAAAAGCTTGGTTCAAGAGGTAGATTTTTAGGAGCACCTTAAAGGAGGAAAGTGAGGTGGAGAGGCAGAGTGGTTAAGAGAGGGAATTCCAGAGCTGAGGGCCGAGGCAGTATTCAGTGCCTTCACAGTAGAAAACAAAGGGCACATCACAGAAATAGAGATTAATCTAGGAGTGAAGAAATTTCGGTAATTATTGTCTGAAGGGGCTTGACATGGTAAACACTGAGAGGTTGTTTTCTATGGCTGCGAATCTAGAACAGTGGGGCACAATCCTAGATAAGGGCATTCACACTTATATGAGGAGAATTGTTTTCATTCAAAGGATTGTGAATCTTTGGAATTCTCTGCCCCAGAGGGCTGTGTATGCTCCATCATTGGATATTTAAGGCTGAAATAGACAGATTTGTGGTCTCTCAGGGAATCAAGGGATATGGGGAGCAGGCAGGAAAATGGAGTTGATACTGAAGATCAGCCATGATTGTATTGAATGATGGAACAGGCTGTATTGTCTGCATCTGCTCCCATTTCTTATTTTCTTAGGCATGAGAAGACACAGCCAACCATCTCCAGCTGCTTCATCAATGACCTTCCCTCCATCATAAGGTCAGAAGTAGGGATGTTCGCTGATGATTGCACAATGTTCAGCACCATTTACAACTTGTCAGATACTGAAGCAGTCCATGTCCAAATGCAGCAAGACCTAGACAACATCCAGGCTTGGGCTGACAAGTGTCAAGTAACATTCACTCCACACAAGTGCCAGGCAATGACCATCTCCAATAAGAGAGAATCTAACCATCACCCCTTGACATTCAATGGCATTACCATCACTGAATCTCCCACTATCAACATTCTAGGGGTTACCATTGAACTGGACTAGCCACATAAATACTGTGGCTACTGGAGCAGGTCAGAGGCTGGGAATCCTGCAGTGAGTAACTCACTTCCTGACTCCCCAAAGCCTCTCCACCTTCTACAAGATCCAAGTCAGGAGGGTGATGGATTACTCTCTACTTGCCTGGATGAGTGTAGCTCCAACAACATTCAAGAAGCTTGACACCATCCAGGACAAATCAGCCCACTTGATCCAATAGCTTTCACTCCCTCTGCCACTAACGCACAGTGGCAGCAGCGTGCACCATCTGCAAGATGCACTGCAGGAACCCACCAAGCCTCCTTAGACAGCACCTTCCAAACCCATGACCGCTACCATCTAGAAGGACAAAGCAGCAGACACATGGGAACACCACCACATGGAAGTTCCCCTCCAAGCCACACACCATCCTGATTTGGAAATGTATTGCCATTCCTTCACTGTCACTGCGTCAAAATCTTGGAACTGCCTCCCTAACAGCGCTATGGGGTAGCTACACCACATGGACTGCAGCACTTCAAGGAGGGAACTCACCACCACCTTCAAGAGCAAAAAGGGATGGGCAATAAATACTGGCCTAGCCAGCGACGTCCACATCCCATGAATGAATTTTAAAAATGGCGGAGCCATTAAAATCAGGGATACTCAAGAGGCCAGAATTAGAGGAGCGTAGATATCTGGAAGGGTTATGGGCTGAAGGAGATTACAGAGATAGCGAGGTGTGAGGCCATGGAGGAATTTGAAAACAGGACTGAGAATTTTAAAATCATAATTTGCTTCACTGTGTAGGTCAGGGAGCACAGGTTTGATGGGTGATTGGGATTTGCAGCAAGTAAGGACACAGGCACAGACAAAATCAAATATGGAACTGAGGTTGCAAACAGCCTGGTTCAGTGTCAGGCAATTGCCAGGGAGAGGGACTTGTACTAATTTTTAAACTTTGAGAGATAGTTGATATTAACACTGTGAAACTTCTGACAGACAGTTTCTGTCCCCGTTACTGAAGCGCTTGGCGCCAAAGTCGAAGGTGGGGAGAGGAGATCTTCCCCTCCCCCGCCGCCACCCAATCACCCAACGTATGGGCCAATATCAGTCGAAGCCTCCAGCTCTGCACCCTCCCTCGTTCCCTTGCTCCTGCACCTAAGTCAGGCCCTGGGAATGTTTAGGCCTCATCAGAGTGAATTTAACCTCAGACTCATGTGTGGCCCCAGGATCACTGCCAGCATTACCTATGGGCAATGGTACACTCACAGGCATGGGGACAAGCATGGATTCAATCATGGACCGGTTTGCATTTTCAGGGGGACTCGCCATGATGTTTTTAGTTTTACGTCCCACTTTCCTTCCACATGGACTGACTTCAACAGAGGGTTGAGTTAGGGTAGTGAGGGAGATGCAGTGGTGCCAGGCTCTACTGCCTGAGTGGTATGGGCAGCCTGGGAAGCAGGGCAGTTTTTCCAAACATGACCCACCTCCTTGCATGTTGGCACCGTACACCGTCTGTTGTCCAGAAGACATGATAGATGGTGCCCTATTGATCGATGGATAACCCCCACTCCATCATCTCCCCTTGTGCACCTCCATGAAATCCTGGAAGGAGAAGAAGATATGTCGAGGCTTGCCTCCCTGAACCCAAGTAGGATCGGCACTGCCCCTGACATCATCTCACTCAGTTAGCGACGGTGGTAAAGGAGGAGCGAACTCGCGGCAAATGGTGGCACATTAGAAATGATGACCCTCCGTGCAGTGGCTCCAGAGGGTACACCAGCAAGAATGTACTGCTCACCACGAGGCCCTTTTGGAGGGCCAGGTGCACTTCAGGAAGAATATGGGCTTCCTGTGTGTTTTTGAATAAGCAGCAATAGCTGAGGGGCCGACAGCCAGGGCCATGGCTTTCGCGCATGCCTCAAGCATTTGTAACCAACCTCATCTATAAGTGCAGAATGGATGATCCATCTCAGATTCTTCCACAGTCCTAAGATCACAGGTGCCAGTCTTCAACCAATTCGATTCACTCCACGAGATATCAAGAAAGGGCTGAAGGCACTAGATACTGCAAAGGCGATGGGCCCAGGCAGTATTCCAACAATAGTGCTGAAGATTTGTGCTCCAGAACTTGTCTTGTCCCTAGCCAAGCTGTTCCAGTACAGCTACAACACTGGCATCTACCCAGCTATGTGGACAATTGCCCAGGTATGTCCTGCATACAAAATCAGGACAAAACCAACCAGGCCAATTAATGCCCCATCTGTCTAATCTCGATCATCAGCAAAGTGATCAAAGGGGTCATCAGCTGTGGCATCTAACGGCTCTTGTTCAGCAATAACCTGCTCACTGATGCTTGAAAACAATATTTTCTGCCAAGACCACTCAGTTTTTTTTTTAAATTCGTTCATGGAATGTGGGCAAACCTGGCAAGGCCAGCATATGTTGCCTATCCATAATTGCCCTTGAACTGAATGGTTTGCTCAGCCTATCCAGAGTGCAGTTAAGAGTCAACAACATTACCGTGGATCTGAAATCACTTGTAAGCCAGGCAGGGTGAAGATGGCAGATTTCATTCCCTAAAGGACATTAGTGAACCATTAGTTCCTGACCTCATTACAGCCTTGGCCCAAACAGGCACAAAATAGCCGAATTCAACAGCTGAGGTGAGAGTGACTGCCCTTGACATCAAGGCAGCATCTGACTGAGTGTGGCATCAAGGAGCCCTGGCAAAATTGAAGTCAATGGAATCAGGGGGAAAACTCTCCACTGGTTGGAGTCATACCTAGCACAAAGGAAGATGGTTGTGCTTCTTTGAGGTCATCATCTCAGTCCCAGGAGCTGCTCAGGGAAGTGTCCTAGGCCCAACCATCTTCAGTTACTTCATCAATGCCCTTCCCTTCAACTTAAGATCAGAAGTTGGGATGTTTGTGGATGATCGCTCAATGTTCAGCACCATTCACGACTCCTGAGATACTGAAGCATTTCATGTCCATATGCAGCAATATCTGGACAAATTGGGCAGGTAAGTGGCATATCTAGCCACAAAAATGGCAGGCAGTAATCATTTCCAAGGACAAGGAGTCCAACTACTTCCAATTAAAATTCAATGGCATTGCCAAATATTCCAATCTCAATATTCAGGGGATTGCTATTAACCAGGAACTCAACTACACCAGTGATATCGCTATTAGAGCAGGTCAGGGGGCGGGTATTCTACAGTGAGTGACTCACGTCCTGGCTCCAAAATCTTCTCCACGACCTACAAGCAGAAGTCAGGAGGGTGATGGAATATTCTCCTATTGCCTGGATGAGGACAACTGCAACAAAACTCAAGAAGCTCAACACCATCCAGGACAAAGCAGCCCATTGATCAGCAGCCAATCCAACAACTCTGACGGAAATGTGTCGAGCAGACAAATGCTGATGTCAATCAGTGTGCAAGTCTATTTTGAGACTGAAAGTGCCATTTTGGAGCTCCACGCTCTAGCTAACACTTTCTCTTAACTTTGCAGTGTTAAGCAGCATGACAGACTCTCACACAAGTGCTATTTAAATAGATCATCAACAACTTACAGGTTAGTTGTCTGTTTATTTCTTCTGGCTGCTGCTGCAATGCCACTTGTTTTTGATGCTTTCCATAGTGTTTCAAGTTGCAAAAGTGTACAGAGAGCGGTTTGGCCAATGTTGAAGGACATTTTGCTGACTTCAGGGCTATTGCACAAACCAGTTGCTCCCAGATATGGCTGCACTAGTAGGCCTGGTCTTTCTCTTGGAACTGAGTATAACTGGGAGAATGAGTGGAAGCCATTCAGAACAGGAGAAGCTGCTGGAAAAGGGAATCGATGGAGGAGGAGAAGGGCTCTCAGTGGAAGGCCATATCAACAAAGGGTGCTCAGGGAGCAACTTTCCTGTCTGAACTTCAGCAACGACCAATGTTTGACACATCTGCACTTTTACAAGGGAGTTGTTACAGAAATATGTCAACTGCTGAAGTCACAACTTCAAGCTCAAGTTAAAGAATACAATTCCCTGATACGTCCCCTCATGTGACACTGTCACGTGAGTTGGGACATGTCCATCACCTTTTTAAAAACTTTAATTACATTTTTACAAAACCTACATGAAACCTCATCCCGCTGGTGGATGAGATTTCATGCTTTTTCTAATTCCCACCAGGACTCCTGAAAATTTAAATGGGGTGCGGTGACGTCGGGTGTTCAGCCCGATGTCATCCCGCATCATCTTACGCATCGGCGCGCGCGGCCCCCCACCCCCCCGCCCCCCCACCCACTCGCCGACAGGAAAATCCTGGCCAAGAAAAACATGACTCTGTCACATGAGCAAGCACTTGATAAAAAATTGTTTTAAAAGTTTATATATTTCTTTAAGTCACTGGTCAAAACAGCCTGGCCCTAGATGAGGTTTCGCAAAAAATACTTGGCCTATTTGCCTGCCCGCCAACCGAACAGTTGGATGGGCAGCGAAAACTTTTATTCAATTAATTAATTAACGGCCTTAATAGGCCTCTTAATTGCTGGCGGGTGTGCTACCGCCTCATGCATGTGCCCGCCGAGTGAAATATCGCGAGAGTGCGCAATGACGTCGGGACGCTTGCCCGATGTGGGAAGAATTCTGCCCTTGAACTCAGGAAAGTGTGTTGCCCACAAATGCCCACAGCATTCCAGCTGAGGCCTGAAAAATGATTTATGAAGTTCTAGCATGATCGAGTTTGCTTTATATAATATTCCACTCTTTATAAAGCTGAGTAACCTGTAACCTCTTTTTAACTGTCTAATCAACTTTTTCTGTCACCTTTAGGATTTAGAGTATATGGACACCAGGGTTTTTTGGCTCAATTACGTTTTTCAGAATTATGCCATGTAATACATACTGTCACTCCATATTAGTTCTCACACGTGTCAATTCACACTTCTCCATATTGACCTCTACCTACCATGCTTCTGTCTATTTCACCATTTCGACCTGAAGCCTAGAAAAACCCTCATCAGTGTTGACCTTGATCAATCTCATGGTGAGGCGGGGCTTAGTGGTATTGTCTATGTCCCTCACTAACGAATCCCCTATAATTGCTGCATTTTGACTCTTTCTTTCACCCCTGTGTACAGTCCAATCTCAAAGGGTGCTGGGGAGGTTTGATTCTTATTGGATTCCTCCAAGGAGTCATCACTCTCTCTGATGTTCTGAAAATTAACTGATGAAATGTTGATTAAAATTAATAGTTTTGTTTAATAAATTATGGGTGGAGATTTGAGAACTGACTGAGAAATGGATCCTGAATTTTCATCTCACCGTGTTACCTCATGGGTACTTATGGTTTATAATAAAGTTAAATGAAGAATTCACATGTGACAAATGTCAGGTTAATATTGATTCTTTATTGTTCTAAGCAAATGAAGGAAAATACATGGAGATATTTTCAGGAATTTGAGTCAGAATTAGCATATAAAGAGGAACATTGTTTTCAAGAATGCATCAGTTTTATTTTAACATAACTTGTTATTTATTTTTTTAAGAAGAGCACAGAGATTGTTATAGGTGTTGATAAGGGAACATTTTCATCAATTGCATTGCTTGATCAAAGCTGAAGGGTTTATGTCATCTTGGATTTAATGGTACTGCTTGGATATAGCATCGACCACCACATTAAAAAATTTATCCCAAATTGCATGGATGTGAGGGGTGAACTTCTCCTTCTTTAACCAAGCCAGTTCCACAATGACGCAGGTAGTCAGCAGCTATGAGAAAACAAAGATCCATTATCTAATTTGAAACAAAATGTGTGCTAATGGGTTAAATTTACAATTTAAAGCACCAAAAGATTTTGTCAGAAAATATTAAACAAGAAAGTTTATCATTCCAGGAAAAATCTCTGCATGCATGGAACAGTAAAAATAAATATTCATTAAGATCAGCTTGTAATCTTGTGTAAAACATTGTACGAGCCAGTGAGAAGATGTGAGGACAACCTGGAACCAGTTGATGTATTTAAGTTTTGTGAACCTGCGCACTCCATATCTAGAGTTATGGCTCCACCTGACTTTGCAGCAAAAGTGGAGTGAGACACTCTTTTTCAGTGGAAACCAGATAACCCCAAAGCAATTCTTTCCCTCTTTCAGGAAGTCTCAGTCTACTTTATTTCATTGTCATGTCAACTCTAATTCTGGAATTAGCTTTCATTTACAGTATAACTTTAGTAAAAATGGGACATATATTTAAAAAAGATTAGTTTCTTACATGGAAGCTTCCAGCATCCACATACAACTCCTCAGCGTGCTTCCTGCTGAGCTCCTTAAACTGCGACTTGACATCATCCAAATGGGTGACCGCAGTACTCAGAGCACCAGACACTTTAGCTGCATGTCCTTTAACAGTAAATCCATGCCGGTCTTTAAAGTAGCGTGAAGTCCAGGGATAGACATGAAACATCCTGGAGGGAAAAAGCATAATAATTCAACTTAACATCAAACACTACATTGAATTTAAATCTCAAATCGAATCAATGAATCATTTGAACTAATAAAAAGTTAAGCTTTACATCAGTTTGACTGGAACTTCAATGAAACCTTTAATACTAATCCCCTTACCACGTAGCAATAAACACCCATCACCACAACGTTCGTGCAAAGAATAATGAATTACATTGAAATCAAACTGCATTCACACTATACCTGTCAAGGGCACTGGATATAATTTTGATTTTATCGATACTGCCCCATGTGTGGGTGATTTCCCCTTTCTCTTCTTGAGTCCAGTGCACCATTTTGCCTGTTAATATCTCGCCGCAGAACCTCGTACAAAAAGGCTGTGTTGATCTGCAGTTTCTGTCTGATTTTTATAGTCTGCAATAGGGCATGTCCCAAAGCAAAATCCCAATATAATAGGCTGACTGATTGGTAGGTGGGACCCTCTTCCCTATCGCTGGGCAGCACTCTTCTGTGTTTTGAGTGTTAAGATAAACACATGTTAAACATTCAGTCCTTCCTGCCTCTCTTGCGTTCACTCATTGCAAAGAGTCGTTGTACTATTTTGCTGAATAATATGTTAACACCAGGGCCAGAGAGAGAAGTCATGGGCCCTTTTGCTTCTCCCTTATTCCACCCGCCTGTCCCTTTAACCCTCCCCCTCAGTCATGCATGACATTTTTTCCCTGTTCAAGATTCACTAACTAATTTACCAAACAATCACAGAAAGGAATGATAACACACATTGTTGCATCTGGTTACCAATATCCTTTGATATATATGCAGCATGGGTCATTAATATTAAGGCAGTGTTAGTTTGTGTGCGTCCTATAGGTGATGCCACTAGGACCATTAAACAACCCAGGGACAATACAAATTTTACTCTATCAGCTTCATGTAATATTGTTAATTTGACAGGAAAATATCCCATTGGTTATTTATAACACTGTGGAGGTGATAACATTGATATCCATGACTGCTTCAGCCCTCAACGACATGTTCTGCACATTGCAACATATCAACACGCTGATAGTATATTCATATTTGGGGGAACAATTCAATACTTGCAACCCAGTTAAACTGCACAAGATCTTTTCCTTTCTGTAGAAGTAGAAGACTTTCTCTCATCTGGGTGCCCATAACCTCTGAGCTCCAGGGCAGTTTAACTGATGGGTACCCCAAAGATGCTCTGGAGAACACCCCAGGCAGTTCCCAGGTAAGGATTGCGTGGCAATTGCGCAGGAAGTTCAGACTTCCAATGGGCAATTGCCCTGCACCAGGAACCATCCAAAACTCTGATTTAAGTCACAAACTTTTGGATGGTTCCAACTTTAATACAACAATAGTTACCCAAAAAATTTAGGCCACTTCTAGCTTCTGGGTAACTATTGTTCTGACCCTTCCCGAATTCCTTCGGGCCCCTGACTACCACCATCCCCCGCTACACCACTCTGACCCCCACGGGATCCTCCTCCACACCCCCAATGACCCCCCAGCTCCCCAACTACCCCCAACCCCTTTGAGCCCCCCATCACCCCGGCTACCCCTCTGATCCCCCATGAGACATCCCTACCCCCACCTCCCAACACCTACAGAACACCCTAACTAAACCACCCCCAACTTCACCCCCCCGATAGTACCACACTCACTGCACAGCCTCCTCGATAGCAACCCTTGACTGACCACCCCTGAACGAACACCCCACACTGCCACCCAACCCTCACCTCCCCACCCTTAGCACTGACCGTCCAATCCAAGCCCCTGACAACCCAAACACTGACAACTAATGACACCCCACCCCCCTCCCAAAACCTGCCCATTTACCTTACAAACCTAGCTTCTCCCCGGTTTGAGAGTGGCTGGGGCTTTAAATCAACATGATTTACGGCATCTAGTGACGTAAAAAAGGGGGCATGGCCTCCCTGCATCCAACTCTGTAGCTCTCAACTGAATCTGTTAGGAGCGCAGTGCCCTATGCAGTTCTCACCCAGTCTGAGTCAGAAAGTCTGGTGTCAAAGGATCGTCTGGACTTCAGTGAAGGAGAGGAGGAGTGAAGCGGCAGTCCAATTGGAATTTCCACTCCGTGGAAGTTCAGGTCCATTATTTCATAGAAGGGGTGCAATTGGATACTATTTTATCAGTAATGTCACACAGTAGAAAGAACAAATTATTCCTGAGCAACAAACTGGCATAATTGTACAAAATAAGTCTTCACTGTCAGTGAGAAGTGTTGGAGCCCTCAGGTAACTCTGTGCGACACACCCTTTAAGAAGCCAGAGGGCAAAGACTGAATGGTTTACAAAAGTTTTTGTGCTTGCTTGGTCAGCAAGTCTGAAGACTCTACTGTTTGCTGCTTCTCACTACAATATATTTTCAATATCTACTGTGCAACATAGCCTTATCACCATGGGTGTAAGCATCCCAGATTTCCACTAGGAGTGGTGCAGACGGGCAAAAGTATGTTTTTCCCATCAGCCGCAATGGTGGGTTTTTGCCAATCCCAATCCTGCCTCATTAATCATGCATTTCTGGGACACACGCCGTTTCAATGGTGGTTGGGCTCTCATTTGCCTGCCAAGCCATCACCCAGCCATTTCATCATTCCAGATGCCAGGACCACTCGGCCCCAAAAGGCAAAAGATTTGCAGGCCCCAGGTTTAGTGACACATTCCTCGAACACCTTTTGGATGCAGTGGAAACCTGCCATGATGTGCTCTACTCCCACTCCAGCCGCAGGGTGGGCAGCACATCACTAACCCGGCTTGGGAGGCAGTGGCAGCGGTGGTCAGTGCCAATGCCCTGCAAAAGAGGACAGCCACCCAGTGCCACAAGAGGGTGAATTATGTCCTCTGTTCTGTCAGGGTAAGTCACTCTACTGACCACTCTTAACTCACACACTCACAAACCCATCACACATCCACAGGGACCTCACTCATTGTCCGTTCAAGGACATCACCATTCACTCTCTCACACACACCTTCATTGTCCTCATCCTGTCCATGGGGCCACTTACCACAAATGCCAGGCATGCTTATAATATGGCCTGGCAGGCATCCCGCTTACACTCTCTCCATCTGATTTCATGCAGGATAAGCTGGCACACAACAAGAGGGAGAGGCTGCAGACCGGTGGAGGAATGCCTGAAATCAAGGTCCTAATGGACATTGAAAACAGAGCCATCCAGCTGGTTGGCGACGATCTGGACCAGGTGAGGTCGGCGCTGCTCTACCAAGTGAGGATCCAGCAATGTAACATCCATCAGACAACCATGCTGTGAGTGATGTGTCCTGTTTCACAGGCCACTGCCATGCACTAATTATCTCCCCTTGCTTCTGCAGGCACATCTTGGAGACAGCAAATGGATTCCACGGCCAAGGGCCTCCAATCAAGCCCCGAAGAAACCTCTGAAAAAGAATCTGAAGGCACCCACTCTGAAGTCCCGTCACAGCGCTCACCCACACCCACCACCAATGCAGAGACACACACCTCGGTGGGAACGAGCTTTAGAATATTTTCGGGATTACAATTTGGTGAGCACATCGCACTGTTTGATACGCAGCAGGAGGCGACAGGGAGTTCCCAGGTCTCTGGCACTTGGAGGACTGCTGGAGGCCAGAGATTTGCTGAGTCCGAGTCAGATGAACAACCTCTGGACTTGATCAGATCTCAGGTTGCTGGAGTTGCAAAAGCGAGCTTGGGAACATCAGGAAGGCATGTCCGCGGCACTCCTCAGATTGCAAGGCACAATGGAGGAGTACCTCCGCCTTCCGGCTGAGGTGATAGCGCCAACATGCCAACACACCAAGGTCAACACTGGTAGAATGGCGGCCACCATGGAGATCTTGGTCCTGGATATCGCTCCTGCACTGCTGCGCAGGCTGAACTCCGTCGCTGATGCCATATTTGGCCTCCAACAGTGTGTACACAAGAGGGGTGCCCGGCAGCTTGATCTCACTTCAGCTACTTCTTCCCCTCAAGGGGTTAGCCAAGAACTGTCGGACACCTATAGGGAGGGGGACCAGCAGCTCGAAACCCTGGGCCATCCACCAAGGTGACTCGAGGATTATCTGGCTCATCCAAATCCCCTTTTCCTGTGGCCTCAGCAGCTCCAGCTCCACAGTTCCAGGAGGGTGCCACTGTCACAGAGCAGGGCCCTGAAAGCAGGCCGGGGCACTCCAGGTCTCGGCCCTCCATAGGACGCCTGCCAAGGTAATCACAGACAGAGCATAGCAGTCAGCAGGCTGCCTCCACCTCCGCTGTGGATGTTGGAGGAGCAGCAAGACATAGCGGCAGGGTTAGGAAGGTTAAGAAGATGTAGTTGCACAACCTGAGTATGGATGTTAAAAACTTGTACATACTGTTCACTGCTGTAAATAAACACCCAAGAGTGTCTCCCTGCCTATGGCTCCTCATTCTAATGAACTGTGTTCGTGTCACTCAGATGTGAAACCTTTCTGCACAAGATAAAGGCAGGTGTCTCACTCCAGGGCCTCTTCCTTGTGCTCTGTGCAGCCTTCAGATTAAGGTGATGGTCCGGCCTCACACTCCCTGGAAACATTACTGATGCCTGCACCTCGATGGTGCTGGTCATTGCTGCCAGAATGTAGTGGGCAGGTGTCACAGAGTTCCGTCATTCTCTCTGTGTGCTCTCCACACCTTTAAGGTGGGGCTGGCCCCCATCTCTTGTGGATCTGTGACCAGTGACACTGTGCTCCTGAAGGGCTCAGGTGCTGAAGGCGGATAAAGGATCAGGTGCATTTAAAGTTTCATGGCTGCATCTCCATGATATGACCCTGATCACAGAGCACAAGCGACCTGCCCTTGGCCAGACAGTAGTCAGACATTCTCAGAGACTATGTGAAGATCTATGGAATGTCCTCACTGTATCTCAGCATCATCCTCCTGCCATCGAGTGACTGTTAGGCCCTCCTTTCATCCCTATGAAAGGAACTTTATCACAGAATGTATGTGTGCTCTTGTCAGCCAGACTGGGGTCAAACATTCACAGATGTAATGTAATTATCTATGGCGTCTCCTCACTGCATGTCATCATCATCCTCCACAAATCTAGCAGCTACGAGGGCCTCCCGAGCACACCTGCCTTGTCTGGCCAGTACAATGGCCCCATCGCCTTGGAGAATCACCTCACCCTTATGCCCATTGACATCCTCCTCATTGGAGGACCCTCCAGCTTCTCCATCTCCTCCTCAGCCAGCTCCTCTCCCCGTTGCAGCGCCAGGTTGAAAAGGGTGCGGCAGGCAATGACGATGCGTGACACACTCTGCGGACTGTATTGCAGGGCTCCACAAGACCGGTCCAGGCACCGGAACCTCATCTTCAGCATCCTGATGGTCTGCTCCACCAAGTTGTGAGCTGCAGCATGAGCCTCATTATAGCGTCGCTCTGCTGCAGTCTGAGGCCGCCGCTCGGGTGTCATCAGACATGGCCTCTGCTGGTAGCCCTTATCCCCGAGGAGCAAGCCCTGCAGCTTCTGTGGACCCTGGAAGACATCAGGGACCTGAGACCAACTGAGAATGTAGGAGCCATGGACACTCCCTGGGAATCGTGCGCAGACCTGCAGGATTTGGTGCCATGGGGTCACACACCAGCTGCACATTCAGCGAGTGGAATTCTTTGCGGTCAATGTTGTTGACCGCTTGTTGCCACAGAGATCTGAGCACCAAGTGAGTGAATTTGATGGCACCTCATATCTGTGCAGGATGGCACCTGATGGCACCTGAGATGTGGGCAAAACCCAGCGCTCTTGCATCCTGATTTTCCTGGTCCCAGGCAAAATGCACAAAATTGTGTGTCCTTGGCAAGGGTGGCATCTGTGATCTCATGGATGCATTTGTGGGTGGAGGCTTGTGATGCCCCACAGAGGTCACCTGTAGAGCCCTGAAAGGAGCCACTGGGGTAGAAATTGAGCATCACTGTCACTTTCACGGCCACTGGCAGTGGATACCCTCCATGTCCCCATGGCACCAAATCCTGCAGCAGCTGGCAGAGGTGACTGACCAGCTCCCTAGACATGCACAGTCTTCGGCGACATGGGTTCTCTGTCATCTGCAGGAAGGAGATGTAGCGTCTGTAAACCCTGGCTCTAGCTAGGTGCCGAGCAGTGACAGCTCACTGTGACTCTTCAGTGTTGTCTGCAGGTACCCAGCCACCCCTTCTTCCAGAGGGTGATGCTTCTCCCTCTGCGCAGCCAAGTAACTCCATCATTCTCTTCTCCTTCGTCTTCTCTCTCTGTATGCTGTGAGGCATACAACTAATCCACCAGGCTCCAATGTTCCTGATGTACTCCTCCTGCAGGTTGAAAGAGAGATGCCTGGGTTAGCTTGGTTATACTAAGAATCCCTCTTGGTTAAGTCTGAAGGCCTCTTAATGCATCCCGGAGAGTGTTAGCAACCATTTGGGCGGCCAGAGTTTAGTGCACGACATGGCTGCCCGAAACCCCACTCACCTCTGCCCCACTCCACCTGACCGATTGGCAGCAGCTTTGCACATTGGACTGCATGCTGTACTCTCAGCTCAGGCACAGACATTCTCCTAACCCACACTGCAAGGCTGCACAGTTAGCTTGAACCATGGGGGAGACTGGTCCAAACCAGGATGATGACATTGTAAGGGGCTGTGAGCACCTCCAGCAATGACTGCGCCATGGCCAACTTTAGCAAGGAGATTGTACAATGTGCCCAGTCATCCAACTGTTCTGCTGTCAACTAAAATGATCAATAGTTTGCAGTCTGGGCCGGGGGGTGGGGTGCGGGTGGGTGAGGGTGGGGGGGAGTTCAGGAGAATTTGGTGGCACTTTCATGCCTCTGCGTTGCTTGTGTGGGCAGGTAAGCTAGAGGCCCAACTCCAAGCATGTCAATGTGCCTGCGCCTGACCTGTCCCAGCTGGGGAGGAATGGTCCTTGTACAACCTTTATACAAGGTTTCCCTAATACATCCCTCCTCACCACCTCACACGTGCTTGTGCACTACCATCAACTGCAGTGCAGCCCTTGCCCCCCAACAACTCGCCTCAACCGCAGGGCATCCCTTGTCCCCCGCAACTCATCTCGAATGCAGTGCAGCCCTTGTCCACCCCAAGCCTTCTCAACCTTGAATTCCAACAGATGACCCTGGTGAGTGCTGCACGACCTTACTGTACACTCTCCTCCGGGATCCCCTCAAAGTGCCCCCCGCCAAGTGCACACCTTATATATGCTGTTGTGAAACGGGTCGGTGTGTTTGGATGATCCAGCGTGGGGGATGATTCAAGTGAGAATGACGTGCAGATATAATACAATGAGCTTCCCAACATTTGACGGTGGAAAACACAGCCCGCCATTGAGGGACAGAACAGACGATTGCAAACTGGTTTCACGACGTCTTGAATCCTATTTTTGGCCTTCTCGCCATATTCTCCACTCACGCCACTGAACATGCTTGACACATACAGGCATGGAAAATTCCACCCCATATTTCATACCTCAAAAAATTCATCATAAGCACCAACATAGAGTGGGGTAACAGGTCAGTATATAAAAGGACAAGATTTGCCTCAATGGGAATCGAGAATCCTATGCAGTGTAAAACAGATTATTGATTCACTATGAGCCTACTACACACTCCTGTCCTGACAACTTCACCCCACAAAGCTCACTTGGGTAAATTTACACTTGCAACAAAATTAAGAGAACTCCAGCCTCTGTTTGGAAGATAATTATGGATCTGAAATGCCATCTAGTGCAGCTCATTTCATCCATCTAAATGACATATGAACTTACATATTGAGAGCAGGAGCAGGCTATTTGGCCACTCAGGCCTACTCTGCCACTTGATAATATTGCCTACATTAGACCAGTGGCAACTACAACTCAAAAGTACTGAATTAGCTACAAAGTGATTTAGAACATCATGAATGGTGCTGTATAAATGCAGTTTCATTACGTTTGCATGCAGTTGGCAGAGTGACTGTAGCAATAGTGAAATTGGAGGCCCAATGCTGAATCTCTAAGGATAAATAATCACAGAGCAATCAACTGATGTGAGGAAAGTGGCTACAAAGAAATTACTACTTTTACAAAACAATTCAATTCTGTAGCTAATCCAACCTTACCATTCTGACTTTCCTGGAACCAACCTGCAACACACCGCAAATGGCATCTGCCTATTTTACACTGATGACCCTATCCCCATGATTTGTAAATCAAACATGTACCAGCAGCTTAGGAAAAATGTACATTTAATTGTTGATCTGAATTTTTCAGAGAAGAATGATTCATGGTGCAGAAGTTCAGTGCAGCCTTAACTCAAGAACTGGATTGTTTTCCCTTTCCCCAGAAACCGTATTACAAATTGTGTTGTACACTGTAAATTTACAGACTATCTGGGGTGAACCTAGGATGGAGATTTGTAAAACCTTTCTGTAAGCAATCAGCTACTGACAAATAGGGATTTCATTCCCTGACTTTGCAAGAGTAATAAAATGGGTGATAATGAGTCAATGCCCTGTTTTGTATCACTCTTGGTTTTTATTTTCTTACATTTATTTTGATGAGGCCCAAGATTCTCAAACCTCTGGTACATCAACACAACATGTCATCAGAATTGTGTCTACTTTAGGGCATAATGACAATTAAATGGCTATTTATAACCAAAAGAGAATTTTGAGAAGTGTACAGAATTTAATTTTGTGGTACTAAACCTCGAAGGTGACCCCCACCCCTAAAGGGCCGTGAACCAAGACTCTTTAAAAACCTGGCATTAATCCATAAAAATGACAGAGGAGTAGGACATGCCTATTTCCATAATAGAGCCGGCCAGGTCGGGAGTGCCAGGTGCAGGCTTTTGACAGGAACCAGCCCGTCCCAAGAAAGGCACTCCTGAAAATCAGACAGCCCGAAAATGGGGTGGGAATCGGGAACTGCCCACCACTTTTAAAGGGCTCCCAAGTCATCCTGACTTGATTAAAACTCAGGCCGTAATTCATAGTCAGGTGTGTGATGGAATACACCTCCACTTGCCTGGATGAGTGCAGCTCCAACAACACTCAAGAAGCTCGACACCACCCAGGACAAAGCAGCCCGCTTGATTTGCACTCTATCCACCACCTTAAACATACACTTTCTTGACCACTGACATGTAGTGGCAGTAGTGTGTCCTATCTACAAGACGCACTACAACAATTTCCAAACGTTCCATCAACAGCACCTTCTAAACTCATGAACTCCATCACCTAGAAAGACAAGGCCAGCAGATGCATGGGAACACCACCACCTGTAAGTTCCCCTCCCAAGTCACTCAACATCCTGACTTGGTACCTTTCTGTTCCTTCACTGTCGCTGGGTCAAAATCCTGCAACTCCCTTCCCAATAGCACTGTGGGTGTGCCCACGCCATATGGACTGCAGCAGTACAAGAAGGCAGCTCACCACCATCTTCTCAAGGGCAATTTGGGATGGGCATAAATTGTTGGCCTAGCCAGTGATGCCCACATCCTGTAAAAGAATAAACAAATAACAACCCCTCAAAATCAGCTTTCACAAATCTGTTAACTTGTGTTTTGCCAAAGTGATACCCTTCTCTATTATCCTATTATATTATGGTCACTATTGCCTGATATTTCCCTACTTTTACTTCTCTTATATGCTCCAGTTCATTCCTCATTATTAGATCCAATAGAGAATTTTCCCATGTTGGGCGTCCACGTATTGGGTTCGAAAGGAATTCTGTAGGAGCAGTGTAGGAACTCCATCCCCTTATCCCTATTATCCAGCTCTTCTGTCCAATCAATATTGAGGATACAAGTAACATCCCAGAAGCAGCTATAAACCAGGAACTGGAAGTGGGGAAGGAAGTCAGGAAAATTACAGTCACCAGAGAAGTGTTACTGAGTAAATTGTTGGAGCTGCAGGTGGACAAGTGCCCGGGTCCTGATGGACTTCATCCTAGGGTCTTAAAAGAAATGTCTGGTGAGATAGTTGATGCGTTGGCTTTAAATTTCCAAAACTCCCTAGATCTGGGGAAGGTCCCACTGGATTGAAAGAAAGCAAAAGTAACCATATTATTCAAAAAGGGTGGGAGACAGAAAGCGGGAAACTACAGGCCAGTTAGCCTAACATCTGCTGAAGGGAAAATGTTAGAAGCTATTATTAAAGAGGTTCTAGTAGGGCACTTGGATAAGCTCAAGCTCATCAGGCAGAGTCGACATGGTTTTGTTAAAGGGAAATCGTGTTTAGCCAACTTATTGGAAATCTTGGAGGAAGTAACGTGCTGTGGATAAAGAGAAGCTAATGGATGAACTGTACTTAGATTTCCAGGAGGCATTTGATGAATTGCCACATCGTAGGTTATTGTGGAAAATAAAAGCTCATGGTGTAGGGGATAACACATTGGTAAGGATTAGCTGGCTAACAGAAAGCAGAGAGTAGGCAGAAATGGGTCCTTTTCAGCAGTTTAGCAAGATGTAATGACTGCTGGGCCACAGGGAACAGTCCTGGGGCCTCAACTGTTTAAAATTTATATAAATGACTTGGATGAAGGGATGGATGGGATGTTTCTCAAATTTACTGATGACACAAAGATAGGTAGGAAAGCAAGCTGTGAAGAGGACGTAAGGAAGCTACAGAAATACATAGATAGGTTAAGTGAGTGAGCAAAAGATATGGCAAATGGAGTATAATGTGGGAAAATGCGAAATTGTCCATTTTGGGAGGAAGAATAAAAGAGAAGCATACTATCTAAATGGTGGGAGATTGCAGAGCTCTGAGGTGCCGAGGGATCTGGGTGTCCTAGTGCATAAATTGCAAAAGGCTAGTATGGAGGTACAGCAAATAATTAGGAAAGCTAATAGAATGTTATCATTGAGTGCAAGAGGAATTGAATACAAAAATAGGGAGGTTACGCTTCAGTTTTACAGGGCACTAGTGAGTCCACATTTGGAATACTGTGTTTAGCATTTGTCACCTTTTTAAAGGAAGGATGTAAATGCGTTACAAACAGTTCAGAGAAGGTTTACCAGACTAATACCTGGAACGGGTGGGTTGTCTTATGAGAAAAGGTTGGACAGGCTAGACTTGCATTCGCTGGAGTTTAGAAGAGTAAGAGGTGACTCGATTGAAACATATAAGATCCTGAGGTGTCTTGACAGGGTGGATGTGGAGAGAATGTTTCCTCTTGTGGGAGAATCTAGAGCTAGGGGTCACTGTTTAAAAATAAGTTGTTACCCATTTAAAACAGAGATGAAGTGACATTTTTTCACTCAGAGGGTCGTGAGTCTTTGGAACACTCTTCCTGAAAAGATGGTGGAAGCAGAGTCTTTGAATATTTTTAAGGCAGATGTGGATAGATTCTTGGTAAGCAAGGGGCTGATAGGTTATCAGGGGTAGGTGTGATGCAGATTTCAGGTTACTATCAGATCAGCCATGATCTTATTAAATGGTGGAGCAGGCTTGAGGGGCTGAATGGCCTACTCCTGCTCCTTGTTCATATGTAGTAGTTGAAATTTCCTATGATTACTATTCTAATTCTTTTAACGCCCTCAGTAGAGAATACAATAACAGGAGCGGGATCTAACATTAGAAAGGAGAAACAAGGAGCTATATTTCCCCCTTTGAGGTGCCATTTCCCGACATTGCAATCCAACCCCCAAAATGGCCCTGTCCCCCATCACGTTCTCACCCCCCCTGAGTCAGGCTTAGGGCGGCTGCCTCCCCAAGTGTGGCGGAGGTATAATTCCTGCCGGAAATGGTGTCAAGTTCAGTGGTGGCTTCACCCCATCTCAGGATTGATGAAAGGGCTGCCTCAACAACCATCTTGGTACGGCTACACTTCAAAGAAAATTAATTGTTGTTTGGTTGTTCGGAGCTTGAGTATTGCTGATAGAAGAGACATGTCTAATCTTTTCATCTTGCACTCATCAGGACACTCACAAGAATACCAATATCAGGAGAAAACAACAATTTATATTGTAAAAAAGAGAGTGCTTAGCTCTCACAAGCATCTTTGTTTGGTTCCATGAGAAATGTGTCTTTCATCGAATGATACCTAACCTCGTATCCCTCGAATATTTCTGATACATGGATGATACATTTTCCATCTTTAAATCCGTAGCTGCATGTAACAATTTCCTTACACATCTTAATGGGCTCCATCCTGCGCTCAAATTCACCTTAGAAATGGAGCAGTCAAATTAACTCCCTTTCCTTGATGTACTAGTTGAGAACTCTGCCAGGGGGTTCTCTACCACGGTCTACTGCAAACCGACCTTCACTGGTCAATATACGTGTTGAGATTCTTATAATTCCACACACTAAAAGATTGGTCTTATCAGCAACCTCTTAAATAGAGCCCGAGACATTTGCTCACCATGCAAGATTGATACTGATATAGAGCGCATCAAAGGCATCCTGCGTGTCAATGGCTACCCTGATCAGATCATTTTGCACTATATATCACGCAAACTCATGAATGGACCTAAGGCCATCAATTTCAGCCCTTTTAAGTACTCAATGTACCCCAGATTACCCTGGAATAACAAGGTGTCTGAAAAATTTGAGCAACAGGTGAAGCTAGCTGTTTCACGCTGCTACTGTGCAGTAGCAACACAAGTGGTATTCGCCACTAGCAGGATGCTGCTGTCAAGCCAAAAAGATGTCCTGCCTATCACACAAATGAATAATGTGTTTGTGAATTCCAGTGCCGGTGTGATGCTAGGTATGTTGGCCACATGTTCCAAAGACTGGCGGTTTGTATCAGACAGCATGTCCCAGCTGCTGTTCACAATGGGCAGGGTACAGACCATACCCAACCAGCCCGTACTTGCAAAACTCAAAACACAGTGTGCAACATTAGACATGATTCCACGATTGGACATTTGCTAAGTAGTCCTCAGTGTGCTTAGAATTATGCTGACAACCAATTTAAGATTGTCAGTCAGGCTCACAATGTGGCACACTTGTGTGTACTGGAAGCTACATATATTAATACACAGGGCCCTGTTCTTTGCAGACTGAAAAAGCATATACACACATTGCGCCTGTTTCAGTTAAACAAAATAAGTGACAGCCATTTGCTGATTCATTCCTCAGGGCAATGCCTTGACCGATCAGGGTCAAGCTGCCTGGTTTAAATTTCAAACAATGCTTGGCAGTTAACTGTCAGTCACCATCAGTGGTGAATTCTCCATGGCAAAGCCACTTGTTAACCTATCGGTACTGCCTCCAGTTCTGGATGTCATACTTGAGAGGAAGAACGTGAAGGCACTGGAGTGAGTACAGAGGAGTATCACAAGAGTGATTCCCGGGATGAAGAACGAAAACTATGATGATACATTGGAGAGATCGGGACTCTTTTCCTTGGAAAAAAGGCTGAGAGGTGACTTGTTGGAGGTATTCAAGATCCTGCGGGGTATGGACAGGGCAGATGGTGATAAAATAATCCTACTCAAGTGAACATCGAGGACAGATTCAAATTAATTGGCAAAAGGAGTAAATGTGATGTGAGGAAAATTTTTTTCACCCAGAGGGTGGTTAGAACAATCTTCTTGAGAGGGTGGTGGAAGGAGGTTCGATCGAGATATTCAATAGGGAATTGGATTGCTACCTGATAAAAGTGAATGGACAAGGTTACAGGGATAAGGCAGAGGAGTGGGACTAGGTGGAATGCTCTTTCAGGGAGACAGTGAAGACTCGATGGGCTAAATGGCCTCCTTCTGCAACGTAAAGATACTGTGATATTCTGTTACAAAAGTATAATAATTTTCATAATATTATTCTGGTTTATTGTAAAGTAGGTTTATGGGTGTGATTGTAGATGGTTCTGTCTGTGTGATTTAATTACATTTGGAGTCAGGTAGGCTGCAAGCTTGAAATTATCAAAAGGAGCTAGGTATAGAAATATACTTGAAATGCAAATGAATCAACATGGATGCAGTCTTAGCATGTAAGGTATGAAGGGAATTTGCATTTTTAGAAAAGTGAAGTGGTTGTTTGCATTTCAAACGAATTTTAGGATGTTTACAACTAGCCAGTTTAGCAAGGCTAAGCAGTGTGTGTTTATTTTCCCAAGGTTACTGACAATATTGGCAACATGAAAGGATTTTACATTATGGGAAAGGTAAAGTTCCAAAGACATATGGAACAATGGAATTTATACATTAAAGAAAGCGAAACATATATAATGGGGAATGAAAAGCTATGTTGAGGGCCATGAAAGATCTAATGGGAGTGTGTGAAACAGCCTTTGGGAAGCCTCCAGCCATTTGTGCATAAGTCTTCTCTATCCAGTAACTAAAGTTGAAGACAAGATTTTGGAATTCCACTGACAAGTAGGTACTGCGGTAACTTGTTGGCTTTTTAAGAAATTTAAAATCCATTTTGGACTGTTGACTTAAAATGGCGTACAATTGGCAGTCAGGTTAATTAGGAATTTAGGATTTGTTATAGTATTAAGTAATTACAGTCTTATTTATGTGCTTTAAATCTTATGGTTTGTTAATAAATATTTTAGTTTCATTCTTAAAAATCTCTAAAGGTCTTAGTGGATTCATTGCTTCTGAATTCAGTGCACAAATCTTCTCGAAATAAATACAAATTGCAAAACCAGCAACCCAGTTCAGGCGCTTAACCCCACACTCAGATCTCCACTCCACTACCCCTCATAACTCCCCCCTGCCTGCAATCTCAACAATCAGAACCAGACATTGAATAATCCTTAGGATAATCTCAATCTTGCCTCATGCCATGGCATGTGTGCCCTTCAAGGAGCTCTGGCCCCTTACATAGTAGCCTTTCAGTTTCAATGCATGCTGCCCTGGCACTCGTACAATGGTGAGGCAACAAGCCTGTTAAACACCGTCCCCTCAATATCATGGCATCTTCTCAAGTTATTCATGCACCACACACTTGGAGAAAACACATAGTGACCCATGTACCCCTTCTAATCCAATAACAGGATGGCTGAAGGAGACGGCAGCTGGGAGATCTGGGACACGCTGATGCTAAGGATTATGAACCAAGGTCTTGAACTCCTGGTGGTACTCTTCCTGCCTGGCTGCAAGCAAGCTAACCCCATCATAACCAAGAAGGCATGGACACAGATTGCAAAGGTGGTCAGTGACTTGAGGGAGTACTCAGGTGCAGTGCCACAAACCCTTCAGTTACCTGCTGAACTCTGGCAAGGTTACTGGGACTCCCATCTACTCCGCGATCCCCATTGGATCACAACATACAGCAAGAAAATCACCTGGGGGACACAACCTCGGAGCAGTTTGTCTCCAGGCCACTGACTCAGCAACTGCTGTTAATGTATATGGGCTGCCAAAAAGGAAATGTCATTTCAAAGCGGGAGGTTTTCCATGTCCGACTGAACCGCTTCATCACCCTCTCCCTCTTGTCCATGCAGGAGAATCGAGAACACGATATCTGAAAAAAGGGAGAAAACCCAGACTGGGAGCCAATGCTGCTCTCAGTATTGTCCATGGAGGAAAGGGCCATAGAAATTACCAGGTTGTGATAGAGGGAACGTGTGGGTGACAGCAAATCCCCCCTTATAGGTGCAAAGGGCCATGGAGGAGGCTCTCTCAGGAATATTGTGGCATTGGTTGTCATGGTGGTGGATCTTGGTGAATGATTGTTTTCTGGGTGTGGGGGGCACTTTAGATGGTGTAAGGGTGGCACTGAATCTGTGAGGAAAGCCTAGTCTGACAGCATGCTGTGAATTGGGTGCAGTGTTCAGAAACGTCACTGAGGGATGATGAGTGTCTGCATGAATTCCTATACTAAGCTTCTCTTGTTTCTCTCACAGGTGCCAGAGGTGTGGTCCCACCCCCAGGAGCCACGGATTGCCTCAGGCAACAAGAAAAGAGAAGCCTGCCTGAGAAAGCATTGTCATACCAGACTAGCTCATCAAGCAAAATCTCAGGTACTTTCACGTTGACAGTTCCTTGTGAGGTTTTAGATTCAGGGACACTGGATGAGGAACACAGCCCTCATGTGCAGGACGAGGTGTTAGGTGCAGTGGCAGCTGTGGGCCGTCCAGCACAGAGTACATGGCTCTGTATCTGGAGTGAGTGTAGAGCGAGGGGCCCTGAACAGGAGACTCTCGCAGGTGGCCCAGCGGCTGGAGGACATGCAGCTGAACCCCAGCAGCACAGACCTTCAAGCCAGCAGGACAGCACACCAAGGGCTGAGGAATCTTCAGAGGAGGATGAGGATCCCATGTAGTTTGTTGGAATCTCACCATTTTATTCATATTACTAATTAGCTTGGATATTTTTGTTGCTGTAAATGACCAACTCAGTGATTAATTTTGTCACCAATTTTGTTTAAATATATTTGCACAATATTTTCAATATCACATTGAATGAGGCAGTTTTTGAAAAGAAACTTGGTTGAAAAAAAACATTAATTTTCAAATCAGCTCAAGCAGATGGCCTTACCTTTGGGTCATTATCTTATCGCAGCCAAAACCGTGATCCACCCCAGTGACTGGGAGGGTGGGGGTGACATTCCTGGAGCTGTTTGGGCAGATACACACTATCAAATTTTTTACACACCCATTTGGCACTCGTGTGTGACTTTAGCATTCATGGACAGAGAGGTGACATGAAAAATTAATTGACTGATTGTTTTCACATTGGAATATTTTACAATACTGAACCATTTGCTCTCCTTTTATGTGTGTTGTGTTATATTTACGTGTATTATTTCAAATAAATGTAGTGGTAATATTCCTGGGTTTAGCATTAAAAATGTGAAAACAGACACGACTGTGCTTGAATGGCAGTGCAGTGGAATTTCCTGCATGATTTTCACTGGGTCACTGTGACTTCTGCTCATGTGGGTGCTACAATGAGAATTGCAGGTAAATGCACTCCAGACACCTGTGTACTCAGATTTGCTATTCTATCATCAAGAGAAAACCTTTACCAAAGAACTGTCAGTTCAGCTTCCAGACATACAGTTCCAATGTTATCTGTCAGAGTGACATGGTCTTCTGTAGGAAACAGTCTTCAGTTTTCTCTTTTTAAATGGATAATGTTTTCACTGTTTCTGTACTGTGTGGGTTTACCTTTAGTCATGGAGACCATGTTCAGGACTGCGCCACTCCCAACTTTTGCAATTTGGCTCAGTTGGAGGCAACTAAATGGAAACAAGGCTGCTGAAGCCATTCACATGACTCAACAATAACCCTTTTCTCACCACATGAAATCTCCCTTGTTCTGACCTAATGTTTACTACATGTTACCTGAAATAAGAGGAGAAATCTCGGACCAAAATAGCAGCCTATTCCGTTTCCCACCCCTCTGTTCCTCTACTTACTGCTTGGTACAACAGTCACACCATCTTACCATCTCCCACCAAGGCAAACTATAGCGATAAAAACAAAAAACCACTGCGGATGCTGGAAATCCAAAACAAAAACAAAATTACCTGGAAAAACTCAGCAAGTCTGGCAGCATCGGTGGAGAAGAAAGGAGTTGACGTTTCGAGTCCACATGATCCTTCAACAGAACTGAGTGTAGTTAGGAGAGGGGTGAAATATAAGCTGGTTTAAGGTGGGGGGGGCGGAGGGAGAGAAGTTGAGGGTGGGGTGGTTGTAGGGACTAGCAAGCAGTGATAGGATCAGATAATCAAAAGATGTCACAGACAAAAGGATCAAAGAGGTGTTGAAGGTGGTGATGAGGATCAAAGAGGTGTTGAAGGTGGTGATTATCCAGTGAAGCCCAACAGAAACTGGAGGAACAGCACCTCATCTTCCGACTAGGCACTTTACAGCCTTCCGGGCTCAATATTGAATTCAACAACTTTAGATCTTAAACTCCCTCCCCCCATCCCCACCCCGTTTCTTCCCCCTCCGTTTTGATTTTTTCAAAAATTTATATAGATTCTTCTTTTCCCACCTATTTCCATTATTTTTAAATCTACAACTAATACCTTGTCAGTCTTTCCACCCCACCGCCACTAGAGCTGTACCTTGAGTGTCCTGCCATCCATTCTTAATTAACACTTTTCTTAGATAATATCACCACCTTCAACACCTCTTTGATCCTTTTGTCTGTGACATCTTTTGATTATCTGCTCCTATCACTGCTTGCGTGTCCCTACAACCACCCCACCCTCAACTTCTCTCTCCCCCCGCCCCCCACACCTTAGACCAGCTTATATTTCAGTCCTCTCCTAACTATACTCAGTTCTGTTCAAGGGTCATGTGGACTCGAAACGTCAACTCCTTTCTTCTCCACCGATGCTGCTGAATTATAGCGATGTCCAGAATTCTGCTTATAATACTACCATCAGACCAGCCACAACATGTACATTATGACATTAGCTATTACAGATTTTGTGATACCATTTCTTCCTGCATGTGAAGCATTAATGGATATAAAAGGTAGGAGCCATTCTACTTGCTGACCAGCTCTGCAATAGTGTCTAAATAGTGATAAGAAATTTGCTTATTTCCAAAAGCAGGAGCCAGAGAGTATCTCAGTTTAAGTTGTTTTGTTATCTGGGCAGAATTGTTTAGTTGGTGAGCGGGCTTGGTGGGAGCAGGTAAGGGCAGTTACGGAGCCAATTGCCGCCCCTGATCAGCTCCATGTCACCATTTTACGCGGGCGTGCCAATTAAGGGCCGCCCAGCGTAAGACACGAGCAGTAGCTGGCAGGGGGAGGAGGGAATTTGGGGCATGCGCTCTTTCACGCTTGCACATGAAAGGACGCTTCAATATCTCTGAGGCACAGAGCTGCCTTAGAGAGATTGAAGGGCTTCTGAAATTATGAAATAAAAGGTTTATAAATTGATTTAAACATATACCCTCATGTGTCACATGAGATTGGACACATTTTTATTTCCATGAAAATGTATTTATTTGTTTAATAAAAGCTTTAGGAAACCTCATCTCGCTTGTGGATGAGGTTTCCTAAAAAAAGCGAAGGCCGCTTGACCTCAAACGTAAGGTTGGACAGGCAGCATAAACAATCACAATAATTACTTTGTTAATGGTCTTAATAGGCTGTTTACATTTCAGCTGCCGCACAGCTGACTCCGGCGCGTGCCTGCCAAACAAAATATTGCGGGACTTCGCGATGATGCCGGGACGCATGCCTGATGTCATTGCGCGTCATTTTACGCGTTGGCATGTCGGGCCCGCCCCCGCACACCAACTGAAAAGTCCTGTCCCTGGCGTCATATTTCAGGGTTTGTGACTGTTGATCGAGGAGGAATTTCAACTCAATTGATATTTAATTATTTAATTAAATTGAGCTCACAAGAATTTAAAGTCATAGAGGACATGCTGCTTTTGAGAATGCACTTCAGGTTGGAACTAAATGGCTGGAGAAATGTGGGACTAAATTGAATAGCCGCTGGCAATGGGTGCAGGGATTTCAATGCATGATTACCCTGTACCTGTTCATAGAACTGCAGGCAGATTGGCAAATTTGTATTGCCTGCTCATTATAATGATTTCTATAGGCAATGTTATGCCCACAGCCAGTGTTAATTGCTGCGCAAAACAAATCCCAGAGGGAAACTTGGCTTACAGACCACAACCTTTTTTTTGTATTCTGAAAATGAGAAGGCATACTGATCTCAGCAGCAAGGAGTCCAGTAACATTTCTTGGATTTTCAAAATTAAAAGTAACAGTTTTATTGACAAGAAAAGAAGAAAACTTAAGCACACAAGATTATAGATACACTGTTAAACTTAGTCTTACAAACCATTCCCCCAAAAAGACACTCTAATTGGTCAGACCCACAAGTAAACACCTTCCAGGCAACACTATCTTATAGAAGTTTAACTAGAAAAATCCATTAATGTTACCCAAGGCAAACTGCTGTAGCTTTAATAATGGCATATCACATGAACTGTAAGTCTCTTCCAATCTGCTGTGGGAATTCAAACTTCAGAATAAAACTGCTTTTTGCAGCCTAAGACTTTTCTGGCTTGACTGAATGACTGATTCAAACCTGCATCTTCTCCCAAACCAGAGCCACAGCTCCCAACTCAGCTCCAGCTCAACAGCAGCTTAGCTCCAGCTCTACCTCAACCAGCTTAGCTCCTCACAGTAACTCTAAAATACCCTTTTTTCCCTTTTATCTCAGATTCCATTGTTCTCACACCTCTTTGCAACTCAAATACTTCCAAATATAAAATATTTCATGCCTCTATTTTGTCTTTGCTTTTCGGTCAATAAAATATAATATCCCCACTTCTACTTACCTATGGAACTCCTGCAAGATGCAAACATGTTTACTGTTATATCATATCTGACTTCCCTTTGATATTCAAACAAACTCTCAACTTATCTAAAAAATCCAAATTTTAGATCTAACCTAATTACTTGTACCTCAAACCTAACACCTCTATCCTTTTTATGTTTTAAACCAACCCCCCCACCACCCGACAACCTGTCCCTTATTAATCTCTGCCCAGCTTAATTAAATCATACACACACACACACACACACACACACACACACACAGCCTTCTAAACAGAATAACATGACATTCCCCAAAAATATTTTTAATATAACTTCCATTTCTCACACCAGCCACTCCTAAACATGTTCAAGCATCAGCAGGGGCCACAATATTGTTGCTTTCTTCCTTAAAACTGACCTGCACTATTTAAAGTTAGTCGTACCTCTTAAAGGGAAGGTGCATCGTGGCTTCTGGAGATGCTGAGTTCATGGGGAGTCAGGCTGTGCAACAATGGCTGACCATGTGACAGCACACATTCCAAAGGTTTCAGGTTTTTACTGGGAATATTGATGGAGCTGGTGGGAGGGAGAGATCTCCTGTACCTGTGGGAGTGGGTGGGTCGGTGTGGGATTTGCAGGAGGCCCCCCAACACACAATTAGAAGACAGGGGGGCAGATAGCCACAGTGGTCAATGCTAGAAGATTAGCCCCAAGGTCCTGGATGTAATGCTGCAAGAGGTTTAATGACCTCATGAGTGATTAAGGTCAGTGAATGCATCTTCAAATATCATACCATAAAATCTGCACCAACAATCTCAATCATTGCTCAACTCACCACAGCCCCAATACTCACCTAACAATGATCCCTACCAATCTGGATTCAAACCTAACATTCATATGCTTCCCCTCACCTTCACACACTTAGCACTCATATTCCCTCACCCCACAACTTTGGCTGAGAAGCTGCAGGTGGTGTAAACATTCACTTCATACTTTCTCTTCTCCTCTCATCATGACCCAAAGCTTGTCCTTTTTTCTGTTTAGATACCCAAGAACTTCAACCTGCCCTGCAAATGGTGGAAGATTAAGAAGCAGTGATGATGCAGCCACACTAGCAGTCACTTTCACACTCACAGCTCGGATATTGGCACTGTGCACATCTTAAAACATAGCAGAAGGCAGGACCTGCACATCATGAGACTCCAGGCACATGTGCATTGCAGCCAAGCCAGGCTGTAAGGGTAGAACAATTACAAACAAGTTTTAACTACAGACTTATTTAAATACTTCAGTAACTTAGAGAGCAAGTTCATTACAGCACAACAAAGGTACAACAAATGTTAGAAATAATCCTACACCATCTCCGAATTATGGACAATTGCATGGAAGCTTTAAAATTATCACCATCTTCCTTCAATTTCTCATTGGCCACCTTTGAGCTGGGATGTTTCATAATCTCCTTTCAGAGTTACACTTTATTCTTTCCCTTGCAAAAATATACTTTGAATGAAATGCAGCAATGTATTGTTCAAAGTGGGACAGTTACCAAGGCATCAATTTATTCCAGAAAAATGGTGACTCCTTGGGCAACCTGCAGAGAAGCAACAGTTAGTGTGGAAACCAGGCATATTCTTTTGAAGGAAAAAAGAAAATCTAATATGCTCTGGATGACAAGAGAAATAAAAATTAAAAAGAAGCAAATAAAGGTTCTTACGACTAATGTCACAAACTGGATTCAGTTAATAATAACCAGGAAGGTCATACAAAGGATCGAATTGAAAAAGTTAATCCCAGAGACAACGAGAGGTTACAAGCAAATTTTATCTGGCAACATTACATTGAACACTAAACATTTTCTAAAACATAAGTTTATGTGGTCGACAAGGGAAACATTGGAGCTACAAAGGACCTAAAGGGAAATCTTAATGTCGAGACACAGAACGTGGCTAAGATAAAACATCTATTCTTCTGTTTTCAGAAAATAATTCGATGATGTGAAAGTTACACTGAAAGAGAAGGGAGAATTCATGCATGAGACAGTAATAGAAAGAGACGATCGTTTAGAATCAGTCTCTAAGCAGCAATACTCACTAACTAATCAACTTACAACTTTCCTGTGATGTCACACTTTGATTTTTGTTTCCAAACACGGCTCTGACTGTCCACAGGCTCCACAGGCCTGAACCACTCTCTCTTGTACTTTGATAGTCCTGAAATCTTGCTCTCTCTCGTACTTTGATAGTCCTGAACTCTCACTCTCACTTGTACTTTGATAGTCCTGAACTCTCACTCTCTCTTGTACTTTGATAGTCCTGAACTCTCGCTCTCTCTTGAACTTTGATAGCCCTGAACTGCTCTCTCCTGCATTTTGATAGACCAGAACTCTTGCTCTCTCTTGCCGCTTTTATGGCCCTGAACTCTCACTCTGTCTTGTACTTTGATAGCCCTTAAAACATGGGCACCATAAAAGCGGCAAGAGTTTGGTGCCAATATAGGTGGAGAGAGTTCAGTGAGAGTTCAGGGCTATAAAAGTGGCGAGAGTTTGGTGAGAGAGGCTATAACAGCGACGAGAGTCAACAAGAGTTCAGGCTCCAAAAGCGGGTGGAGCACGAGGTTCAAGACCATAGAAGCAGCGGGAAGGAGTGAGAATTCAGGACCATAAAAGTACAAAAGAGAGATTGAGAGTTCCGGGCTATCAAAGTGCGAGGGAGGGTGAGGTTTCTGGGCTATCAAAATGCGGGAAGAGCAGCTTTGGGCTATAAAAGTGCAAGAGAGAGTGAGAGTTCAGGACTATCAAAGTACAAGAGAGAGCGGTTCAGGCCTGTGGACACTCAGAACCGTGTTTGGAAACAAAAATCGAGGTGTGACATCACAGGAAAGTTGTAAGTTGATTGGTTGGTGAGTATTGCTGCTTAGGGACTGATTCTAAACAATTGGCAAATTAAAAAAGGATATAAATATTAAGTAGCAATAATAAATAACAAGTGAGTAGCTGGCGAGTATTATCTTGTCTTTTATTTCATAGTAAGTTTTATTACGAATAAGGTATGTTAAATATTAGTAGAATTTATCGGTGTTAGTAAGGTTTATTAACAGTCGTAAGGTTTATCAATCTCAGTATGGTGTATTAGTATCAGTAAGGTTTTTTAGCAGTAGCAAGGTTAACTAATAATTAAAGAAATGGCAGGGCTGCTCCAATCTCAAGAGTGCGCATCCTGTGCAATGTAGGAACTCCAGGATCCTTTCCGTGTCCTGAATAGGGGAGGTGGTGGCATAGAAGTATTGTCACTGGACTCGTATTCTAGAGGCCCAGGATAATGCTCTGGGGACCTGCGTTCGAATTCCACCGCAGCAGATGGTGAAATTTGAATGTTAAAAAAAATCAGGAATTAAAAGTCTGATGATGACCATGAAACCGTTGTCAATTGTTGTAAAATCCCAACTGGTTTACTAATGTCCATTAGGGAAGGAAATCTGTCATCCTTACCTGGTCTGGCCTACATGTGACTCCAGACCCACAGCAATGTAGTTGACTCTTAAATGCCTGAATGAGGGCAATTAGGGATGGGCAATAAATGCTGGCCTAGCCAGCGATGCCCACTTCCCATGAACAAAAAAATATATAACCATTTGTGCAGGAAAGTCTCATCAGCTGCAGCAGCGTGAGCTCTGGGTTTCGGAGCTTGTGCAGCAGCTGGTGCCACTGTGGTGCATCCATAAGTTTGAGAGCTTTTTGGATAGCACATTTATAGATGCGGTCACCCAGCAGCTTAAGAGTATGCAGCATGAGAGGGAATGGGTGACCACCAGACAGTCAAAAAGAAATAGGCTGGTATTGGTATTGCAGGATTCCCCTGATCGCATCCCACTCTCCAACCCACGATTCAGTTCTGAATACTGATGAGGGTGATGGTTGATCTGGGGAGTGCAGCCAGAGCTAAGTCCATGGCACTATGGGTGGCTCAGCTGTACAGGAAGACTGGCAGATCAATAATGATAGGTTCTTTAATTGTTAGGGAAATGGATAGGCATTTTTGTGGTCGCAGACATTAATCCAGGATATTGTGTTTCCTCCCCGGTGCCAGGGTCAAGGTTGTCACTGAGGAGCTGCAGAGCACTTTGTGTGGGGAGAGAGAATAACCAGCAGTCCTGGTGCACATCGGAGCCAACGACACAGGTAGAAAGAGGAATGTGGTCCTACAGTCAGAATTTAGTGAACTAGGTGGGAAATTAGCCAACAGGGCCTCAGAAGTAGTAATCACCAGATTACTCCCAGTTCCACGTGCAAGTGAGTATAGAAATTGAAGGATAAAGCCAGTGAATGTGGAACTCGAGAGATGGTGCAGGAGGGAGGGCTTTAGATTCCTGGGATATTGGGACTGGCTCTGGGGGAGATTGGACCTGTACAGACCAGACAGGTTTCGCCTAAACAGAGCTGGGATGGAGTTCCTTGCGGGCAGTTTGCTAGTGTTGTTGGGGAGGATTTAAACTAACTTGGCAGAGGCATGGGAACCAAAAGGAAATATCAGGGAGGAATACCAAGGTGCACAGAATACTGGCAGAGATAGATAATACCAGAATAGGAATAGTAAATTAATAGGTGGGACCAGAATAAAAGAGAAAGTAATAAAGTCTAAATCAGGGTCAATGTACATACGTGTGAATTCACGGAGTGTGGTAAATAAGATTGGTAAGCTACAGACGCAGATTGCCATGTGGAAATATGATGTTGTGGTGATAACAGAGACCTGCCTCAAAGAAGGGCAGGACCGGGTGTTAAATATTCCTGGATACAGGTGTTCAGGAAAGATAGGAAAGGAAGAAAAGTGGTGGGGGGGTTGGTGGCAGTATTGGTTAACGGGAGCATTGCAGTGCTGGAAAAAGAGGATGTCCCAGAGGAGTCAAGGACAGAATCTATTTGACTAGAGCTAAGGAACAAAAAAAGTGCATTTACATTGCCCAGTGTAGTCTTTAGGCCACCAACTAATGGGAAGGATGTAGGGGAGCAAATTTGCAGGGAAACTACAGAGAGATGCAAAAATTATACAGTAGTAATAATGGGGGCCTTTCAATATCCAAATATTGACTAGAATTGTAGTAGTAAAGGGCAGAGAGGGGCAAGAGTTCCTAGAATGTGTTCAGGAAAATTTTTCCACAGCAGTATGCATCCAGTCCAATGAGGAAGGAATCACTGCTAGTCCTGGTTCCTAGGAATGATCAAGTCTCAGTAGGAGAACATTTAGGAGACAGTGATCATTGTATCATAAGGTTTAGGCTGACTATGGAAAGGGACAAAGAACAACCAGAGTAAGAATAATTAAATGGGGGAAAGACAACTTCACTGGGGTAAGAACAAATTTGGGCCGAATAAATTGGAGTCAAAGGTTGGCAAGAAAAATGTAGCTGAACAACATGGTTACCTTCAAAGAAGAGATAATTCAGGCACAGTCAAGGTTTATCCCCTTGAAAGAGAAAGGTAGGGTAAACAGGTCCAGAGCTCCCTGGATGACAAAAGGGATAGAAATTAAGATAAAGAAGCAAAAGTGTGCTTATGACAGGTGTCAGGTAGAAAATACAATTGAAAACCAGGCTGAATATAGAAGGTTAAGAGGGAAGGTGACAAATAAGAGAAACAAAGAGGGAGCATGAAAAGAGACTGGAAGCTAACATAAAAGGGAATCCGAAAGTCTTCCATAGGCATATAAATAGTAAAAGGGTATTAAAAGGAGGAATAGGACTGATTAGGGCAAAAAAGGGGATTTATGCATGGAAACAAGAGGCGTGGCTGAGGTATTAAACAAACACTTTGTATCAGTCTTTACCAAGGAAGAAGATACTGCCCAGGCCATGGACATGTCCCAACTCATGTGACAATGGGGACATGTTCGAGAAATTTTAGTTTTTTTAATTTTATATTAAAATTTTATTTTATTTTTCTATTTTTAGCTTTTTTACATTTGGAGCTGATCTTCCTGAGGCTGCACATCGATTTTGGGATTCCCCCCAACTGCCCGCACAGGAAGTGCATAGCGCTTCCATGCGGATGTCACGCTGGGCGGGCCTTAATTGACCCATAAAATGGCACCACTCGCCCAATCGGGGGCGCCAATCGGAAATACGCCTGTGCGCGCCCGCCCTTCAAGTACGCCCCCGACAGGGGGAAAATCCTGGCCTAGATCTTATAGTGAATTGTAGGCCTTGTGAAGACGCACTTTCAGCTGAAGCCATCCTTAATAACTCAGAGGTTTAAGTTTAACTCCAGAGTAAGGGCTCCAAGAGAGTCCATCGCAACCTATCTAGTGAAGTTAAAATAGTTGACAGAACACTGCGACTTCGGAGACACACTCAATGATAAGCTGTGGGACTGATTAGTTTGTGGAGTTCATGACAACGCCATTCAGTGCTATTTACTCACAGGGGTTGAAATCGACTTGTGGCGTGCCATGGAAATAGCACTATCCATGGAAAGTGCTGTGAGAGACTCACAGGTTTTACAACACATACAACATGGCGCTGTTCTTCATATGGAGCGGGAAACTACTGCTGGGCATGGGGCAAAAACTAGAGACACAGCCTTGAAGTGAGAGACAATATCTGCTGCCCAAAAAACAAAAAGCCCTAATTTCAGCATTTCAGCAGCGCCTCCGAGGTTAATCTCTCATAGATGTCGGGGTAACCATGTTCCGGACCCCTGCAGATTCTAGGAGGCGGAATGCCATTACTGTCATTAAAAAGGTCGTGTAATAAAGCAATGCAAGGGAAATTTGAGACAGCCCAAAAGGCAGCAGACCAAAATGATTGACGTGAATAATATAACAGAACCTGAAGCTGCCGATACCGACATCTATTCCCTGTATAATGTCACAGCTGTAAAAACTGAACCTGTTACTGTCACAATCCAAGTGAATGGGAAGCCACTAATAATGGAGGTAAATATGGGAGCCTCAACCACAGTGGTGGGAGAGCACACATTTAAATACCTAAATGATTGTACCCAGCCACTGAATCTGGAGCAGACCACTTCAATTGAAGTCATACACTGGAAAGTCCATCAGGTGAAGGGCATCACCACAGTACCTGTGTCCTATAGGCAACAGAGAGCCCAGCTTCCAGTGATCATAGTGACAGGTGAAGGACCTAGTCTTCTGGGCTGAGACTGGTTACAAAAAATCAAGCTCACTTGCTCTGAAATATTTCACGTGGGAACAGGAGGAGTTCCTGAGATGTTAAGGAAATACGAGAGTGTACATGGTGATGAATTGGGCAAGTTAAAAGGCTTGCAAGCAAAAATATATGTAGATTCTCAGTCAGCACTCCATTTCTGTAAGGCCAGAGCTGTGCCTTATGCCCTTAAGGAGAAGGTGGATGCAGAATTGTGCCACTTCAAAAATTTGGCATAATTCAGCCAGCCCAAGTTTCGGAGTGGGAAGTGCCCAGAGTCCCAGCAGTGAAACCTGACCAAACTATACGCATTTGTGGGAACTACAAATTGACTGTAAACAAGGCAGCCAAACTAGACAAACATCCTATCCCGAGGATAGATGACTTGTCCACAAAGCTAGCTGGAGGCAAATCCTATACCAAGCTGCACATGAGCATGCGTACCAACTGTTAGAGCTGCACATCTAAAGGTTATGTAACCATCAACACACACAAGGGCCTGTATCAATATACTCGCCTGCCCTTTGGAGTATTGCCTGCATGTGCAATCTTCCAAAGGACAATGGAGAGACTTTTGCAAGGATTTCCCAGACTAGTATTCTGAGCACAGGGTCAATGGAAGCCAAACATTTGGCCAACCTTGAAGAGGTTTTAAGAAGATTCTTATATGATTAAATAAAGAGAAATGTACATTCCAAGTGCCTGAAGTCACTTATCTGGGTCACAGGGTGGATGCCACGGGGTTGCATCCAGTAGACGAGAAAGTTAGGGCAATCAAAGAGGCGCCCCCTCTGTCCAGTGTAACCGAACTCAAGGGCAGGATTTTTGGGTTGCCAGGCGGGCACCGTGGGCAGGCCTGGGAGCGGCTGTGAAATGGTCCACTGCCCACGATTGCCCCCCAGCCACGATTTCACGCTGGCTGGCTGATTAACGGCCAGCCAGCATGAAAGGGGTGCTGAGAAGATCAGCCCTGCTGGGGTAGGAGAGGGAGGAGGGCGAGCGCAATGTCTGCGCATGGGTGTGGAGTGCGCATACTGAAAGCTCCCTGAGGGTAGGGAGCTGAAGGATTGTAAACCAATGAATGAAGGTTTCAAAAATCTGGAAAAAATGTACACGCAGTGGATTCACTCACCTTAACGTGTATATTTGAAAAATTCTGCCCAAAAATTTTTATTTTTGTTATTTCGCTGTGGAAACCTCATTGCCCCGTGGGTGAGGTTTTCTTAAAAATCCAAAGGCCGCCTGGCCGATTCGCCTGCCTGCCAACCAAAAGGTTGGATGGGCAGTGAGAAATAGCACTTAATTAATACTTAAATGGCCTTAATAGGCCTCATAATTGTTGGCGGCCTGCTACCGACTCTTGTGCATGCCCACCGACCAAAATATTGTGCGAGTGCGTAATGACGTCAGGATGCTCTCCTGATGTCAGCATACGCTATTTCACGCTCGGTCATGTCGGGCATGTGCCCAGACGTCAAGCTGAAAATCCTGCCCCAAGTCTTTTTTGGGCATAATTAATTATTTTAGCCGTTTCTTGCCAAACTGGTTAACAGTGTTAGCACTAATACACTTATTATTGAAAAAGAACCACTGTTGGTCATGGAATTTGCAACAGGAAGAAGCCTTTGTGAAAGTTAAGAAGCTATTACATTCATCACGTCTACTGGCACATTATGACCCAGCAAAAAAATTAATATTAGCCTGTGATGCTTCACATTATGGTGTGGGAGTTGTTATCACACAGGATGGAAGGTGGTTCCGGAAGGCCAATCAGCTATGCCTCCGGAACCCTCTCTGCAGCCAAGAAGGGTTATCCCCAACTAGGGAAAGAAGTAGTAGTATTCGGAGTGAAGAAATTCCACCAGTACCTGCATGGATGAAATTTCACCATTAAGTCGGACCATAAACCATTCATGAGTTTATTCCATGAGGATAAGGCCATCCCGCCAATAGCATCAGCAAGAACTCAAAATTGGGCTTTGATATTATCTGTGTAAGAGTATACCTTTATGCACAATCCTGGCTTACATATTGCAAACACGGACGCACTCAGTCATCTCCCGTTACCAGATAGCATTGTACATGTTCCAATGCCACAAGAAGTTTTATTGAACTTCTTGGACTCTTCGCCTGTATGCAAAGCAAATTAGAAATTGGACAACAGAGATCCAATTTTGTCGAAAGTCCAAAACCTTGTATTGGCAAAGGTGGTCAAATCCACCAGTGTCTGAAGAGATGAGACAATCCCATGCCCATAGAACAGAGCTCAGTTGTCAAGATGGAATCTGGTTGTGGGGATCAAGAGATGATGTCCCTTCGCAAGGAAGAGAGCCACTCTTGACAGAGCTTCACACTGCGCATCCAGGCATATCGGAGATGGAAATGCTTGCGCAAAACTAGGTCTAGTGGCCAGGCATTGACAGTGACATTGAAAGCATGGTCAAGCACTGTTTCCATTGTTGGCAACAACAGAAGTTGCCTGTTTCAGCTCCACTGCATCCATGGGAGTGGCCTGGTTGACCCTGGGCTAGATTACATATTGATTTTGTAGGTCCATTCTTACATACCATGTTTTTATTGACCATAGATGAGCATTCTAAATGGATGGATGTATATGAAGTTCGATCATCGACACCGTGTGCAACTTTTGAAAAGCTATGCCAATGTTTTAGTATACATGGCCTACAGGAAGTCATAGCTTCGGATCTCGGTACAGTTTTCACTAGTACAGAATTTCAGAGATTCATGAGTTTAAATGGAATCAGACATATTAAAACATCACCATATCATCCCTCATCAAATGGGTTAGCTGAAGGAACTGTACAAACCTTGAAATCAGGAATGAAGAGGTTATCTAAAAGTACTCTAGAATCTCGACTTTCCTGTTTTCTTCTCAATGATTGTACAAAGTCTCATTCAACTACAGATTCTACTCCATCTGAATTATTGATAATACACTGCCTATGTACAAGGTTAAATCTGGTGTATCTAAACTTATCGGGGAAGAAAGAGAAAAATCAAAGTAATCAATAATGGAATCATGGTGTTCATAGCAAAGCCCAAAGATTCACTGTCGGAGATAGTTTTCTTGTGGAATTTTGAAAGTGGACCTTGTTGGGTTCCTGGTACAATTGCCTAAAAAACTGGTCCCTTGTTATTCCAAGTGGAAGTGGAAGACTGAAATGTTTGAAAACATATGGATCATCTTAGGAGTAGAGAGACATTCCAATAACTTGATTGAAACATTTAAGACCCTGAGGTGTCTTGACAGGGTGGATGTGAAGAAAATGTTTTCTCTTGTGGAAAAATCTAGAACTAGAGGTCACTGTTTTAAAATAAGGGGTCGCCCATTTAAAACGGAGGTGAGATGAAATTTTTTCACTCAGAGGGTCTTGAGTCTTTGGAACTCCCTTCTTGAAAAGGTGGTGGAAGCAGAGTCTTTGAATATTTTAAAGGCAGAGCTGGATCGATTCTTGGTAGGCAAGGGGGTGATAGGTTATCGGGGGCAGGTGTGATGCAGATTTCAGATTACTATCAGATCAGCCATGATCTTATTTAATGGTGGAGCAGGCTCGAGGGGCTGAATGGCCTACTCCTGCTCCTTGTTCGTAGGTCTGTAACTCTCACACACACACTCTCACATCTTCCTCAGGTTCATATGCTCTCGAGCTCGCATCCCCATCCTGTCCACGGCTCCGCTTACCACACAAACATTCCACGTAGTGCCAGGCGTCCGGCTCACACTCTCTCCATCTGTTTTCATGCAGGAGAAGCTGGCTCACATCAGCAGGGAGAGGTCCCAGGCTGGGGGTGGAGTGGCCCACATTAGGCCCCTCACTCACTCTGAGAAGCGTGCCACTGCACTGACTGGTGAGGACGTGGACCGTGCCTGCAGTGACGGTGAGATCGGCGGCGAACACCCATGTGAGGATCCTGCACCACATCATCCCTCTCTCAACACAACTGAGAGTGCTCTCTCTCTCTCCTGCTTCTGACTCTGCTGCCATGCACTCATTATCTCTAACAAAAATAAAAATACCTGGAAAAACTCAGCAGGTCTGGCAGCATCCGCGGAGAGGAACACAGTTAACATTTCGAGTCCGTATAACTCTTCAACAGAACTAAGTAAAAATAGTGAAATATAAGCTGATTTAAGGGCGGGGGTGGGAGGGTGGGGGGGGGGGGGGGTTGTGGGGATGCGGGGTTGGTGGGGGGGGGTGAAGGAATCAAAATATGCTAAAAGGTAGAGAGAAAACAATGGATGGAAATACATTTTAAAATAATGGAAATAGGTGCGAAAAGAAAAATCTATAAAAATTATTGGGGAAAAAAAGGGGGATTGGAAACCCAACCCCACTAGGGATATCTGTACCTTGCTTGTCCTGATTTCTACCCTTAATTAGCACATTACTTAGATAATATCACCACCTTCAACACCTCTTTGTTCTTTTGTCTATGGCATATTTTGGTTATCTCCACCTATCACTGGCCCTCTATCCAGATCTACCTGTCCCACCCCCACTTAATCCACCTTATATTTCAGCTCTTTTCTATTTTTACTTAGTTCTGTTGAAGAGTCTTACGGACTCGAAATGTTAACTGTATTCCTCTCAGCAGATGCTGCCAGACCTGCTGACTTTTTCCAGGTATTTTTATTTTTGTTTTGGATTTCCAGCATCCGCAGTTTTTTGCTTTTAACTAATTATCTCTACTTTGGTTCACAGGGAGCTCTGCCAAGTGACCAACACCTTCAGCCAACCAATCCCTCAGCTCCATCCACATCCTCACCTCCTGCCAAGAGGACACCTCCTCCATTGAAAAGCTGGAAATAAGCAGCCTGGAAGACCCATCACAGCGCTTACCCACACCCTCCACCAGCGCAGAGACACACACCTCAGTGAGATCTAGATCTAGAGCAGGCACAGATTCACAATCTGGTGGTCACCGCACGGACACATGTCCGCAGCAGGAGGCAAGTTCGTGTGAGCTCCCCAGCACTTGGAGGACTGCTGGGGAAGAGGCATCTGTGAATTCTGAGTCAGATGGCGAGCTTCTAGGTTTGGCCTTCCAACTCATCCTGGAGCGTCAGCAAGTTTCCAGGTTGAATTCCATTTGCCAGTGCTCTGCCCACCTGACCAGTCCATTAATATCCTCCTACAGTTTACAGGTCATCCTCCTCACTCTTTACTACCCTACCAATTTTCATGTCATCCACGAACTTTTTCACCATACCCCCTGCAATTAAGTCCAAATCATTTATATACACCACAAACAGCAAGGGCCCCAGCACTGAGCCCTGTGGGACCCCACTGGAAACAGACTTCCAGTCACAGAACCATCCCTCTACCATCACCCTCTGCTTCCTGCCTCTCAGCCAATTTTGGATCCAACATGCCACTTTGCCTTGGATCCCATGGGCTCTTACTTTCTTGACCCGCCTTGCTAAAGTCCATGTGTCCCACATCAAATGCATTACCCTCATCAACACGTCTGGTTATCTCCTCAAAAAATTCGATCAAATTTGTCAAACACAACCTTCCCTTAACAAATCCATGCTGACTATCCCTGATTAATCCATGTCTCTCCAAGTGCAGATATATTCTGTCCCTCAGAATTCTTTCTAGTAACTTCCCCACAACCAAAGTTAGACTGACTGGCCTGTAATTTCCTGGTCTATCCCTTCCTCCCTTTTTTAACAATGGAACAACGTTAGCAGTCCTCCAGTCCTCTGGCACCTCACCTGTGGCCAGAGAGGATTTGAAAATTACTGCCAGGGCCCCTGATATCTCTTCCCTTGTCTCCCTGAATAGCATGGGATACTCCTCATCCGGGCCTGTGGATTTATCCACTTTTAAGGCCACTAAACCTGCTAGTACCTCCGCTCTATGTTAATTTCCTCTAATATTTTACAGTCCTCCACCCTGATGTCTATACCTGTATCGTTCTTTGCTATTGTGAAGATTAGTGTAAGGTAGCCATTGAGTACTGTACCCACATCTTCAGGGTCCACACAAGGATTACCTCTGTGGTCCCTAATTGCCCCTACTCTTTCCCTAGTTATTCCCTTGCCCTTTATATATTTAAAAAAAATACTTTGAGTTTTCCTTTGTTCTATCCACCAATGCTTTCTCATGCACTCTCTTAGCTTTCCTAATTTCCTTTTTAAGTTCCCCCCTGCATTTTTATAACCCTCTAGGGACTCTGCCATATTGAGCCCTTTGTATCTGCCATAAATTCCCTATTTTTTTTAATCCTAACCTTCATGCCCCTTGACATCCAGGGTTCTCTGGGCTTGGTCCTTTGTCTTTACGGGAATATATTTGCCTGTACTCTCGCTATTTCCTCCTTGAATGCCTCCCACTGCTCTGACAATTTTATCTGCAAATAGTTGCTCCCAGACCGTTTGGGCCAAATCGTATCTCACCTTAGTAAAATTAGCCTTTTCCCAATTTAGAACTTTTATCCCTGGCCCAAACTTATCCTTTTCCATAACTATCCTAAATCTAACTGAGTTAGGTCACTATCTCCATAATGCTTCCCCCACTGACACATCTTCCACCTGCCCAGGCTCAATCCTGAATATTAGGTACAGGACTGCCCCCTCCCTTGTTGGGCTGTCTCTGTACTGGCTAAAAAAGTTCTCCTGGATGCAACCTAAGAATTTTGCTCCCTCCCTCCCTTGCACACTAAAACTATCCCAGTTAATATTTGGGTAGTTAAAATCCCCTGCTATTCCTACTATTACTGCCTTATTATTCTTACACTTCTCTGAAATGTGATTACATATTTGATCCTCAATCTCTCCCTGACTGTTTGGGGGCCTATAGTACACACTCAACAGCGTGTTTTCCCCTTTTGTGTTTGTTACTTCTTTCTACCCTTATGGCTTCATTTGATGACCCTTCCAAGATATCATCCCTCCTCACTGCTATAATTGAATCCTTGATCAATATTGCGACCCCCCTTCCTCTTTTATCCCCCTCTCTACCTCGTCTGAATACCCTATAACCAGGAATGTTGAGCTGCAAATCCTGCCCATCTTTTAGCCAAGACTCGCTCATAGCTATGATATCATACTCTCATGTGCCTATCTGTGCCCTTAGCTTGTCTGTCTTCCTCCTCAGGCTCGTTGCATTAAAATACATTCCATTTAACCTTGCTAAACTCACTCCTTTCTTATCTAGTCTATGTTTCCTCTGTCTTCCAGACTCACTTACTAATATTTTAACTTCTAATTCCATCTCAGCCTCTCTCCCCTCTGAGCTACTTTTTAGGATCTCATCCCGCTGCCAATTTAATTTAAATCCGCCCCAACAGCATTGGCAAACTTCCCCACGAGGATGTTGGTCCCGTTCCTGTTCAGATTTAATCAATCCAACTTGGACAGGTCCCAACTCCCCTAGAAATGGTCCCAATGCCCCAGGAATCTAAAGCCTCCCTCCTGCACCATCTCTCCAGCCACGCATTCATCTGCTTTCTCCTTCTGTTCCTATACTCACTGCTGCGTGGCACAGGGAGTAATCCGGGGATTACTACTTTGAAGTCCTGTTTTTCAATTTCCTACCTAACTCCCGAAAGTCTGCTTGCAGGACTTCATTTCTCTTTCTTCCTATGTCATTGGTCCCAACATGGACCACGACCTCTGGCTGTTCACCCTCCCCCTTCAGGATGTCCTGCAGCCTTGACCCTGGCACTCAGGATGCAACATACCATCCTGGAGTCACGTCTACAGCCACAGAAACGCCTGACTACTCCCCTCACTAACAAATCCTCTACCACTATTGCCGTTCCACACTTCTTCCTCCAGCCCTGAACAGCTGGACCACCCACAGCGCCACGGCCTTGGCTTTAGTTGGCCTCCTCAGAGGAACCGTCATTCTCACTGTTTTCCAAGGCCGAAAAACTGTTTGTGAGTGAGATGCACTCGGAGGATTCCCTCACTACCTGCCTACCCTTCTTCTGTCTGGCAGTCACCAATTCCCACTCCGCTTGCACTTCCTTAAGCTGCGGGGTGACCACGTTCTGAACGTGCTATCCACGAACCTCTCAACCTCGTGAATGCACCGACTGCTCCCAGCTGCTGCTCAAATCCCAAAATCCGGAGTTCCAGTTGCTCCAGTTGGAGGCACCTCCTGCACACGTGGTCATCCAGACTGCCAGGAATGTCTAGGATTTCCCACATAGCGCAGGATGTGCAAAATATGGGCCTGAGCTCCACAGACATATCTTAACTAAATAGAATATGGACCCTTTCTTTTATTTAACCCTTACTCCTACTTGAGTGTAGGCAAGATGCTAGATGCTTTAGATATTGGCCATTGACAGGTGGGCGGGCCCGCAGCTGATTTTGCTGCGCCCCCGCCTTCCTGAAGATTTAAATAGGGCGGGGTGACGTCGGGGTTCCACGTGACGTCATCCCGCGTCATTTCATGCGTTGGCAAGCGGGCCCCGCCCCTTGCTCACAGATGGCAAAATTCTTTCCTCGATTTCCAAAGTCCTTGAATGTATTGTCATCTCCCAAATCTGTGCCCACTTTTCCTACATCAACATGTTTGAATTCATTGAATCAGAATTCGGTTCTTGCCACAGAGCTGAAATTACCCTTACAAATGACATCTTATGTGACTGTAACTGTGGTAACCTATCATTCCTTGTCCTTCTTTACCTTTGATCTGGGTGACCATACTCTCCTTCTCCAATGCCTGTCTTCTGCCATTGCGCCGGTTGGCATTGGCTTCACCTGGTTCCAAATCCTATCATAGGCAGAGAATCACCAGCAATGAGGTCACTTCCTGTTCCTACACAGTTACCTCTAGAGTTCCCCAAGGCTCAGTACTTGGGCTCTTTAATTTCTCTTTTACGTGAGGCCTTTCTGTGACATCATCTGACAACACATCAGGTGCCACATGTACAATAACAAAACCCAGCTCTAGCTCAACACTGCATCTCTTGACCTCTCCACTGCCTTTGATTTGTCACTCTGCTAGTTAAGCGTCTAGTATTGGATGAGCAGAAATTTCCTCCAATTAAATATTGGGAAGGTCAAAGCCATTGTCTTTAATTCCCCCTCCAACATACTCTGTTCACTAGCCAACATCTCCATCCATCATCCTGACAACTATCTGAAGGTCATTCACAGCCTCGGAGCACTGTTTGATCTGAGCTGAGCCGTGGATCCCTCATCATCTTCATCACCATTTGGGGGAGGAAATCTGCCGCCCTAACCTGATCTGACCTACATGTGATTCCAGACCCAGAACACTGCGCTCTAAATGGCCTATCAAGCCACTCGGTTGTAACAAAGTGCTACAGAGAAATCTAATAAAAGAAGATCAGACGGACCACCCAATCAACGTAAGCACTGGAAATTTCAAACGCCCAGTCGACCCTGCAAAGTTCGTATCAATAACATCTGGGGACTTGTGCCAAAATTGGGAGAGCAGTCCCATAGACTAGTCAAACAACAACCTGAGATAGTTTTAGTCACAGAATCATATCTTACAGCCAATTTCCTAGACACCTGCATCACCATCCTTGGTATGTCCGGTCCCACCAGCAGGGCAAACTGACCAGAGGCAAAGGCACAGTGATATACAGTCAGGAGTCATCAACATTAACTCTGGACCCCATGAAACCTCATGGCATCAGGTCGAACATGAGGGAGGAAACGTCCTGCTGATTACCACCTACCGCCCTTCCTCAGCTGATGAATCAGTGCTCCTCCATGTTGAACACCACTTGGAAGATACACTGAGGGTGGCAAGGGCACAGAATGTACTCTGGGTGGGCGATTTCAATGTCCACCATCAAGAATTGCTCATTAGCACCACTATTGACTGAGCTGGCCGAGTCCTGAAGGACATAGCTGCTAGACTGGGTCTGCAGCAGGTGGTGAAGGAAGCAACAAGAGGGAAAAAAACTACTTGGCCTCATTCTCACCAATCTACTTGTCACATCTGTCCATGACAGTACTGGTCGGAGTGACCACTGCACAGTACTTGTTCAGACAAAATCCAATTTTCACACTAAGGATATGCTCCATTGTTTTGTGTGGCGCTACCACTGTAATAAAAGGGACAGGTTCATAACAGATTTAGCAACTCAAAGCTGGGCAACCAAGAAGCATTGCGCGTTATCATCAGCAGCAGAATTGTATTCAGCCACAATCTGTAACCTCATGATTCAGCATATTCCTCACTACTATTGCCATCAAGTATGGGGCCATCCCTCATTCAAAAAGGACTGTAGGAGAGCATGCCAGAAGCAGTACCAGATAAAAATGATGTGCTACCTGGTGAACCAAAGCACAGGATTACATGTATGTTAAACAGAGGAAGCAACATACCATAGACAGGGATCAGCGATCCCACAACTAACAGATCAGATCAAAGCTGTACAGTCCTGCCGCATCCGTTCATGAATGGAATCGGATACTCAACAACTAACGAGGGGAGGAGGCTTCACAAAACATCCTTATTCTCATTGATGTGAGAGCCCAGTATGTCAGGGCAAAGAAAAGAATGAGCACTTGCAATAGCCTTCAGCCAGAAGTCATGAGTTAATGATCCATCTCTCCCTCCTCTTGAGGTCCTCACCATCATAAATTCAGTCTTCAACTAATTCAATTCACTCCATGTGGTATCAAGAAAGAGCTGGAGGTATTGGATACTACTAATGCATGGGGCTCTCAACAACATTGATAGTGGAGGAACTGAATTGAAGAATTAGAATACACTTGGGATCAAAGGGGAAACATTAAATTGAAAAACAGGAAATTACTTTGAGAAAATTAATTCTCCAGGACATCACTGCAGGAGTTCCTCAGGGTAATGTCCTCAGCCCAACCATCTTCAGCTGCTTCATCAAAGACCTTCCTTCCATCATAAGGTCAGAAGTGGGGATGTTCACTGATGATTGCACAATGTTCAGCACCATTCGCAACTCCTCAGATACTGAAGCAGTCCATGTCCAAATGCAGCAAGACCTGGACAATATCCAGGCTTGGGCTGACAAGTGGCAAGTAACATTCACGCCACACAAGCATCAGCCAATGACCATCTCCAACAAGAGAGAATCTAACCATTGCCCCTTGATATTCAATGGCATTATTATCACTGAATCCCCCACTATCAACATCCTGGGGGTTATCATTGACCAGAAACTGAACTGGACTAGCCATATAAATACTGTGGCTACAAGAGCAGGTTAGAGGCTAGGAATCATGCGGCGAGTAACTCACCTCCTGACTCCCCAAAGCCTGTCCACCATCTACAAGGCACAAGTCAGGAGTGTGATGGAATACTCCCCACTTGCCTGGATGAGTGCAGTTCCCACAACACTGAAGAAGCTGGACACCACCCAGGACAAAGCAATCCGCTTAATTGGCACCACATCCACAAACATTCACTCCCTCCACCATTGACGTACTGTGGCAGCAGTGTGTACTATCTATAAGCTGCACTGCAGGAATTCACCAAGGCTCCTTCAACAGCACCTTCCAAACCCATGACCGCTGCCACCTAGAAGGACATGGGCAGTAGATGGAAACACTACAACCTGGAAGTTCCCCTCCAAGCCACTCACCATCCTGACTTGGAAATATACCACCCTTCCTTCACTATTGCTGGGTCAAATTCCTGGAACTCCCTCCCGAACAGCACTGTGGCTGTGCATACACCACATGGACTGCAGCGGTTCAAGAAGGTAGCCCTCCATGGCCTTCTCAAGGGTAATTAGGAATGGGCATTAAATGCTGGCCTAGCCAGTGAAGCTCACGTCCCATGAATGAAGAAAAAGAAATGTCACTTAGTGTGCTGTTAAAACCTCAGTTATCCCTGAAAACACAAGTTTTAGTTTTTGCAAGTCCTGATCTTATTCATTGTTAAAAGTTAATGGGGATGATTTTCCCTGTGGACTTGAGATTCTAAAGACCCTCCATGAAGGCCAAGATAGGGTCTTAAACTGAAACGCTGATTTGACACAGGTTTGGCACAAGTTATTTTGGTTAAAGAGTTGATGCTTACTCTAAGAATGGCCACCCAGGTTGGGATATGACTGCCTCATAAATTGACTACACTCAGTTCAATTCACATGTCGCACTCCGTTCTCTTAGGTCCAACCCCGACTTTGTTATCAAACATGCTCACGAGGATGGTGCTGTTATTGTCTGGCATACTGACCTCTACCTCGCAGAGATTGAGCGCCAACTCGCAGACACTTCCTCCTACCTCCCCCTGGACCATGACCCCACCACCGAACATCAAGCCATTGTTTCCAGGGCTGTCACTTGCCTCATCTCCTCTGGAGATCTTCCCTCCAAAACTTCCAACCTCATAGTCTCCGAACCCCGGACAGCCCGCTTGTACCTCTTCCTCAAAATCCATAAACAGGACTGTCCCGACAGAACCATTATGTCAGCCTGTTCCTGCCCCACGAAACTCCTTTCTTCCTATCTTGACTCCGTTCTATCTCCCCTTGTCCAGCCGCTTCCCATCTACACCCACAATTCCTCTGATGCCCTACGTCATATCAAAAATTTCCAGTTTCCTCGTCCTAACCATTTCCTCTTCACCATGGATGTCCAATCCCTCTACATCTCCATCCCCCACAGGGATGGTCTGAGGGCTCTCCACTTCTTCCTTGAACAGAGGCTTGAACAATCCCCATCCTCCACCGCTCTCCTCTGTCTGACTGAACTTGTGCTCTCACTGAACAATTTCTCCTTAAATTTGTCTCCCTTCCTCCAAATAAAAGGTGTGGCTTTGGGTACCCGCATGGGCCCCAGTTATGCCTGTCTCTTTAAGGGGTATGTGGCACATTCCTTGTTCCAGTCCTACTCAGGCCCCCTCCCACAACTCTTTCTCCGGTACCTCAATGATTGCTTCGGTGATGCTTCATGCTCTCGTCAGGACTTGGAAAAATTCATCGGTTTTGCTTCCAATTTCCGCCTTCACATGGTCCATCACCGAACTTCCCTTCCCTTCCTTCACCTCACTGCCTCCATTTCAAGAGATAGGCGGTCCACCAATATTCATCACAAGCCCACCGACTCCCACAGATACCTTGACTGCAGCTCCTCACACCCCGCTTCCTGTAAGGAGTCCAACCCATTCTCCCAGTTTATTCGTCTCTGTTGCACCAGTTCCTATGATGCCACTGTCCAAAACAGCGCTCCTGACATGTCTCCCCTCTTCCTTAACCGAGGTTTCCCACCCACTGTGGTTGACAGGGCCCTCAACCGTATCCAACCCACCTCCCGCGGCTCTGCCCTCACACCTTCTCCTCCCTCCCAGAACCATGATAGGGTCCTCCTCGTCCTCACTTTTCACCCCACCAGCCTCCGCATTCAAAGGATCATCCTCCGCCATTTCTGCCAACCCCAGCATGATGCCACCATCAAACACATCTTCTCCTCACCCCCACCTGTCAGCATTCTGGAGGGACCGTTCCCTCTGGGACACCTTGGTTCAATCCTCCATCGCTCCCAACATCTCATCCCCTTCCCACAGCACCTTCCCATTGCAAAAGGTGCAACACCTGCCCCTTTACCTCCTCCATCCTCACCATCCAAGAGGCCAAACACTCCTTTTAGGTGAAGCAGCGCTTCAGACTGGGTGACCGCTTTGCGGAACACCTTCCATCTGTCCGCAAGCATGCCCCGGCCTTCCTGTCACTTGCCATTTCAACACTCCACCCTGCTCTCATGCCCACATGTCCATCCTTGGCCTGCTGCAATGTTCCAGTGAAGCTCAGCGCAAACTGGAGGAACAGCACCTCATCACCCGATTAGGCACTTTACAGCCTTCCGGACTTAACACTGAGTTCAACAACTTCAGACCATGAATTCTTCATCATCTTCACCCCATTTTGATCCCATTTTCTTTTTTTAAATTCATTTTTAATTTTTATCCACTTATTTTCATTTTTATTAATTTATTCATTGTCTTATCCCCTTTTTTAAATCCCCTTTTTATCCCTTTTTCCTTTCTTTTTCCCCAACCACTGCCCCCTCCCCACATCCCATCCCCAAAAGGGTCATCTGTTCCTTGTTCCATGTTGTTCTTTCACAGAGTGCTTACCCTTCTTCTGCTATTAACACATTCTGCTTTCTTACCTTTAAGCAACTATCAGCACCTCCTTTAGTCCTTACTGCTACCATTAACACTCCTGTTGTCTTTTGTCCATGACACCTTTGTCAGTCTCTCCTTAGCCCCCATCTATTTCTGGCCTTCTATCCAGCTTCACCTGCTCCACCCCCTTAAACAGTATAAATTCCATCACATTTCTACTTCTCTTTAGCTCTGAAGAAGGGTCATACAGACTCGAAACGTCAACTCTGTTTCTCTCTCCACAGATGCTGTCAGACCTGCTGAGTTTTTCCAGTATTTTCTGTTTTTATTTCAGATTTCCAGCATCTGCAGTATTTTCCTTTTAACACAAATTGTCTGATTGTGCTCATTAAAGAGGCTGTGTGGCACCATGGTGGCCAACACTTTAACTAACAGCAACCAGCTGTTTGGGAGTAAACTGGCTGTGCATTTTGAGCACAATTTAAAGGTTAAATCTTGCACTGCAGCTGGAGGTTTGAAAAAGATTTTTAAATACATTGGTAGGCTTCTAAAACATTTGATCAAGTCTTCAAGACTAATCTATCAACACTTATTCCTGAAATTATCTGAGGACATCACCTTGAAAGAGTAAGTGCTGTGCGGCTGTCTGGATAATTCTAAAATATAGGGTACAACAAATAATTGGAAGGACCAAAGGAATCTGCCAATGGATTGTGATAAAATGGTGGAATGAGCAACAAAATGGCAGATGAAGTTCAGTGTATGTAAGTGTGCGGTGGTACAGAATGGTTAAAAAGGAAAAGTATGTACTTTGATGGGAAGGAAGATGGGTGAGGTCAAAGAGTAGCCTGGTCTGGGCACTAACGTTCATAAGACATTTAAAGCAGCACAAAAATTTTAAACCCTGAATTCCTTTAACTTTTCATGCCAAGGTACACACTACAAGAGTCGCGATCTCATGGTAAATCTGTATTGAATCTTAAGGTGACTGCTGTTGGCACATGGTGTACATTTTTGGGCTCCATATTATACGAAGTATGTTGAGGTAGATTCATTTGGATGTGACAATGTCTGGCAGCAGGAAATACAAATACAAAGAAGGTCTTTGAAAATTGAAACTGTTTTCATTTAAGCTGTGAAAATTAAGAGGTGACTTGATTGAGTTACTTGTCTAACTAACTTCTCTAAGACTTTTCATAAAGTGAATATCTACCATTGGCATGACTGAGGGGAAATATTATGAAGAACTATGATATAAATGGGGCATGTGGCCACTTAAGGGTTGTGAGGTGATACTGCTGATTTTAAATGTACCATTTTCTTTCAGCAAAAGGATCAATAGCCAAAAGGAATTGACTTAAATAAATTTTTGGAAGAATTACACAGGAGTTGAGAAAGTACTTGTTCACTCAGAGGGAGGGTGGGGTTCTAGAACTTTCTACCTGAAAGGATGGTTAGAAGCAGAAGACGCCAATACATTTAAAATATACTTCGATGTGCACTTGATGAGCTGGAACCTACAAGGTTATGGACCAAGAGTGGGATTAGACTGGATAGCGCTTTTTTGGCTGGCATGGACACAATGGGCCAAATTGTGGCACTCCTTCTGTACCAGAAATATTTCTACATTTCTATGGGAGATCATCTAGGCAATGACAAGTAATTTCATCTTTTGCAGAACTAGAGGACAGCCCGGGCTTGAAAGGGGGTAATTTCCAAACTAATCTGCAGAAACAATATTTCAGTGAGTGAGTGATGAATCCAATGGAAGAGGCTCTTCAATGAAATGCTGCAAGCTGTTAGAATTCATTCATTCAAATGTAAAACTAGATCGATCAATTTCAGAAATTAACATGTTGGGATCCAATATGTGAGTAATTTGAAAAGTAATGGGGTAAGTATAGAATGCTTGGCAGAAAAAAAGGTGATTTTGGACTTTGCTTCCCAACCCTTTCCACCACGGGGTTTTTCCTCGCCTCATGTCTGGGTGTGTTGTGGGTAGAGATTGATTGATATGAATTGTCGAATATCATTACATCGTACGACTTCCTAGATCATAGAAAACAAACCAGATGGGCCTTAGCAATTGTTAGATGAGAGATGACCATGTTCTCTCTTCACTTCTAACCAATTCAGGATTTACCTCCTCCCAAATATCCTTCTCTTTTGTAAACACAAATGAGAAGTCCTTGTTCAGCATCCAAACTTATCCAATAACCTGCTGGTAACTCAGTATCAGCTCCTCTCAAGAGGAGACACCTGGTATTTAATCATTCCTTCTTAGCCATTATTTGTAGAATATTTTACTGCTCTTTAATATTTCAAGATACTCTCCTCATAATTAGTTAGGCAGAGAGTGAGCATTACCCATAATGTTAACATCAAGCTGTGTGATGGAAGCTGTTTGACTCTGCCCTTTGCTAATTTAGCATCTTCTAATATTGTGGCTGAACACAGTCTAGAAAGAGCAGATGAATCAACTGGAGTAAAAGAGAAATGATGTGGTATTTAACGTTCGCTGATCAACAGGCACTAAAATGAAATACAGCAATAAAAGTGACATTTTAGGCCAGAGTAATGATGTATATATATATATATAGAGAGAGAAGAGTTGTGTGTCTATTTTGTTTGAAGCAATCGGTGACATTTGCCACAAAATAATTGTGTTTCTGACAAGTGTCCCCTTTAACAATGAGGATACCATAAAAAGATTGGCTCACAACAAACTAAAAAGGGTTGTGAGTTAAGAATATTATTCTATTTTGACAGTAAAGTGAATATGTCCAGTGGTGCTCAGCAGCGTTTGCTGTGGAGGTAGTAATCCAAACATTTAATGTCCTCTGATTGCAATTAATTGTTCACATTATAATTAGCACTAACTTACACTAACTGCCTACCATCTGTTTTGCTATACATGCCATATTTGTATTGGTCTATTATAGTATATTTATTAACTCAATAATTTAAACCATTGGAACTTGTTTCAAATGAAATGTGCAGAAGGTGGAGTTTGGTAGCATTTCTCAAACTCGGGCTATCTTTGCTAACAGTTGCAAATGGGAGTGATCATTGGTTCTTTCTCACTCGATATTGCATCTTATCATGCATTTGCAATAAGTCCAACAAAACGAAAAGGAGACCAGCAGCCAATCAGATAAATGGGGACTGGAGGGCGGGCCTAGGAGAAATGCAATAAAAACGGGCGAAAACCGACCACAGACAGCTCGAAAGTGTTAAGACTGGAAGAGTAACGAGAGCCATAACCATGCCAAGCAAACAATTCACTGCAGCCGACAGGACTGCGCTCGCTCATGTCTGCAAGGTTTTCACCCAGCATGCGGAAGCTCTAGGTGCAGAATCTTTGGCCAGGTAATTTCGTTAGATTTGCATTCTGTTCAAACTATTTTTGACGGGAATCTGTGATGATGAATATTTGATTTATTTTCTTCTAGAATCATGAGCTAAATGAAACGAAAATTTCTGCATAAAAGCAACAACTTTCTAAAGCAGTGTTTGGTGGTCTTAATACGAACTAACATGAATCTTCCTGAGATTCCTTTTCCTTGTCTTCCAGAAGAAACTTTAAATATTAGAATCGGGATACTGGGTTTGGATTGGGCTAGGTATTGCAGGTTTCAAAAGATGGAATAATGGTTTGTTTTATGTTCCTAAAGGTTGTTTGCAATTCATCCTGCAGCCAAGATTTATTTCAGTGAGTTCACTGACTACACTGCTGCCGGCCCTCGGGTCAGAGTCCACGGTGCAAAAGTACTCGGAGCTGTGGCCAAAGCGGCTGGGCACTTGGATGATCTGCATGCCCACCTGGACACACTTGCCGCCAAACATGGCCAAGTACTTCTAGTGGATCCTCAAAACTTCCCGGTACGTATCCACTTCACAGATTCTTCCTGGTGTCCATCTGACCAAACTCTGATGATCAGAACTGTAATTGGACATTTCGATTGCTGCATTTCCAATTGAAATGTCAGTCTGTAAATACTTTAGGCCTGTACACAAATTTATGGCGGTAAAAGTATAAACGTCCGGTATTCATTTCTCTTTTTTTAAAAAAAAATGAGAACAGCTTCCGACCAATACTCCATCTGGGATGCACACCCCAAATCAGGCACTCCGCAAAAATAGAGGGAACGTTGTTTCCAATTCATTTTCTCTTGCTTTTATTTTTACAGACATTTGCTACATGTATCTTGGTAACCGCGGCCAGCCACCTGGATGAGTTCGGTCCTGCTACCCACTGCGCTCTGGACAAGTTGCTTACTATAGTTTGCCAAGAACTGAGCTCCCAGTATCGTTAGAAATGCAGCAGAAAGCAGTTTGATTCACATCCTTCAAACCTCTGTGTGCACCTTCCGTGCAAGGCAATAAATCCTCGCTCTTGTAAACAGACTTGATTTTGCTGTAGCTCCCACTGTTTAATCTAGTCTGCATATTTCATCAGTTTTTTCCATTTTCTAATTGTTACTGAGGAACAATAAACATTTGCTTTCATCAACGATACCTAGTCTGCTGTGTGTGATTTACAGAAACACATTGCATTTAAGAATAAAAAAACTTGTCTCCCTTTTTCTTACTTATTTCTACAAGTGCAGCCTGTACCTGAACTTTTACATGACAACCTAAGTGGGAAGAACAAATGGTGATGTAAAGACATTTTAGCAACTATAAAGACGTTGTTTGTCTTGCATTAGGAAATGAACAGATTCATAGCAGTACTTCATTCAATCAGAACCCAGAGTATTTCTGTCTTATGTGATCTGTACACAAAAACCTGTAATAAAAGCTTCCTTCATAACAAGGAGAACATTTTACATTTGTTCTTTTTTTAAAAAATAATTAAATTAACTATTACCAAGTTTGCTTAGATTAAAATTTAAAATGTTAACTTACTTGGTGCTTCATGGTTTACCAGTAGCTCCATTAGAGCATTTCTTTTCTTTATGATTAAGGGTTCATCTACAAACCTCCCATGGCAATATCCAGTTGATTCCAATATTTCAGTCTCTATCCTCTGGGAATCTATCCCAGGTGTTCAGCATTCTTTCTGTGAAGAGAACACCCTGATATCGCTCCTAAACTTCTCTTTCAGAACTTTCAGCCTGTGTTCTCCTTTCCAGGTGAAAAGTCCGAGGAATACTCTGGTACAAAATTTCAACACTCGGAGACCAGATGCAAGGTTCAAGTAGTTCCCTTATTACACATGTGGGGAGCAAATGCTGAGCAATCCAGGTGCTTCTCCACAGAAGTTCAAATGAGCAGAGTTTATTTATTTTTTACTATCAGTTACAGCTTAATGGTATTAGTTAGACAAAGGTCACAGCACAATGATTCCCCCCGGTGGGCTGATAATTGTGTTGTTGTACAGTAATTGCAGAGCAGAGACTAAGCATTGTCCTTTTGGGAGATAGCAAAGAATGTATGTTTGTTGTGTACAAAAGGTTTACAGGGGCTGAGTGGATGTGGTTCGAGGCCATCAGACAGTGTGAAATGTCCTTCCCCATTTCACAGAATCACAGTGCAGACAAGGCCATTTGGCCCATCAAGTCTGCACCGACACGTGAGAAACACCTGACCTACTTACCTAATCCCATTTACCAGCACTTGGCCCATAGCCTTGAATGTTATGCCATGCCAAGTGCTCATCCAGATACTTTTTAAAGGATGTGAGGCAACCCGCCTCCACCATCCTCCCAGGCAGTGCATTCCAGACCGTCACCACCCTCTGGGTACAAAAGTTTTTCCTCACATACCCCCTAAACCTCCTGCCCCTCGCCTTGAACTTATGCCCCCTTGTGACTGACCCTTCAACTAAGGGGAACAGCTGCTCCCTATCTACCCTGTCCATGCCCCTCATAATCTTGTACACCTCGATCAGGGGTCGCCCCTCAGTCTTCTCTGCTCCAACGAAAACAACCCAAGTCTATCCAACCTCTCTTCACAACTTAAACGTTTCACCCCAGGCAACATCCTGGTGAATCTCCTCTGTGCCCCCTCCAGTGCAATCACACCCTATAATGATCGAGATATCCCGTGTCCCCGCCTGTGTGTGTCTCCCATTTCCTAATTGCAAATTCACAGCTGAGCCTTTTGTACAGGTTTTTAGCTTTCATGTAAGGCTGTGATTGTCTGTCTTTGCTTTGGTGCCCGAGCTGCTGGTCCTGGCTGGCACTTTAGAATAAATCCAAATTTTCTGCATCTTCAGTTCCCCTTTTGGGTGCGTAACCGTTAGGTTAAGCTAGCCAATTAATCTGCGTCCGATGGTTCTGTCATGGCTCCGGTGGTACTGATCCGAGCAAGTCCTACGGGCCATGGCATCACCCGGACCTCTCCTCAAGTTTTTAAGCTTCCTAATGCCCGAGATTCCTGTCACTCTGGTGGTGCGCGGCCACCAAGACGGGAGGCTGGGACCCTACTACATTAATATTGTGTCCTGTCCCATCAGCTGCTGTTGCTCCTTTAACATTATTTTTGTCCTATGCCTAAGGGCTTCCTTCTTACAGATGCGACATGCTTCAATTCCCCACGCCAATGCTAACACTAGCTGCACTGCGACGAGTATATGAGAGATTATTCTTATCCAGGGGTATATATCCATATTCAGCCCCCTATCCCACACTTGCTCCCACCATGTCGGATCTCTCAATTGCTCCTCCGTATCATTGATTAGCCGCTTAAACACTGCCTGTAATACGTGATACTGTTTCATCACCTTTCATAAGTCACCTTTAATCTTTATGAGACTTTCGGGAAGGTGGTGAATTGGGGCCTGCTTAAGTTCCTCGTACTGTTCCAGGGTATCGTGGAGTGTGTCGGAGGTGTTGACTGAGACCTGACCCCTTTGTTGGATGTACACCATCGTGTAGTTGTGTTCTATCTACCCATCTAGTGAAGTGGTCGATTATGACCAGGCAGTATTTCTTTCCCCTGCTGTCGGAAGGGGTCCCATAAAATCTATCTGTAGGTTTTCCCATGGGCCTTTGGACGAGACTGGTGTGATAGCCTTACTTTGATTGGTTTGCCAGGGTTATGCTGGGCGCAAATGATGCATCTCTGATAATACTTGGCTATATCCCTGCCAATGCCAGTCTACCACCAGTTCTGAACCAGCCTACTGAGCAGACTGCCCCGTCTGCTGTGGTCTGGTTCGTGATACAGTTTCAACAGGGTATATTGTATACAATTCGGGGCCATTGCTAACAACCCTTTCCTCCAAATTCCGCCTTTTCCAGTGGTGGCCCCTGCCCTTCTCCATTTTTCCTTCTCCTCGGGATCTGTATCTGCCTTTAATTTCAGGACATTCATCTCCTCTGGGCTATATGCAGCCACCCAGACTATGCGCGGTTCCTCTTTCTCAGCTGCCTCTTTGGCTGCTGCATCTGCCAGCACATTACCCCTTTGTTGCTGGTTTTCCACCTTCCTATGCGCCTGTATTTTAATAACTGCCACCTCTGCAGGCGCCAGAGCTGCTTCCACTAACTCTCGTACTACATTCTCGTGCCTTATGTGCCCCCCTCCTGAGGTGATGAATCCCCTCCTATTCCATGCTGACATGTAGTTGTGGACTACCCCCAATGCATACCGGCTGTCAGTATACACGTTCACCCTCTTGCCTTTAGCCGCTTTGAGGGCCTCCGTAAGGGCAATCAGTTCAGCCACCTGAGCTGACAGGGCCCCTTCTAATCCCTCTTTTAGGATAGCCTCTTCATTCTGGTCTACGACTGCCCACCCAGTCCAAAATTGCCCAGTTATGTCCCTTCTAGATCCATCCACGTAGAGGATCAAATCTGGGTTTTCAAGTAGTTCATCTGAGATGCCCCCCTCCACCTTTTGGTCCAATCTCATCTGACACTGGTGCGGTTCCCCTTCAGATATCATTCCGTCTGCTGGATTAACTTTAGTATCCCTTATGATCTGTACTGCCTTATCTTTTGGCAGTAACACAGCTTCCCATGCTGCCTGTCTAGAGTCTGACACTGCATCCAGTTTCCCAGTGTCTAACAACTCCACTAAAGTATGCTGGGTGAGCAGTATTATTTATCCAGACATGGTGCCAGGTTCACACACCTGGACTGCCCACGCAGCACAGCCTAGCGCTGCCACACACCTAGCCAGTCCCTTCACTGCAGGGGGCTGCTGTGTGCTACGGATCTCATACTTTCTCCTCGTTGTTGTGTCACTGCTGCGTTGTAAAAATCCCCATCAGCTGTAAACGTGGAATGGTTGAGACATGTCGGGTAGCGTGCGGGCCAGTGCTGACATGAGACCAGCCTTCAACTCCGTATACGCTGTCTCTTGCTCTGGTCACCATTCGATCTTTTCTATCCTGGGCTTTCCTCCCTTTACTAACCTCTGTATCGGCGTGGCCGTTGCTGCAAACTGGGGTAGGAGGTTGCGGCAGTAGTTGAACAGCCCCATGACCTTTCGGACCCCCCCTTACTGTAGTGGGGCGAGTCATGTCCGCGATGGCCATTTCCCTGTCCTATGGTAGGATCTTGTTTCCCTGACGGATCTCGTGTCCTAAGTACCTAACCAGTGTTTGCCCTACTTGCGCCTTTTTGGGGTTTATTTTAAATCCAGCATTTTTCAGTGTCCTTAAGACTACCAGGAGAGCTCCGATGTGGCCCCTTTCTGATTCTGACGCTATTAGGATATCATCTACATATTGTAAGATTGTACTGTTGTAAGACTCCACTGACTCAGCTTCTCACTCGTGACCCGATGGAAGATGTTCAGGCTGTTGTGGAATCCCTGTGGGACCCTCGCCCAGGTATACTGTCTCCCTCCCACTGTGAAAGTGAATTTATCTTGGGATTCCTCGTCCAGTGGTATTGACCATAATCCATTGGCTACATCTAAAGCTGTAAATATTTTATGTTTGGGTTTTTACAATTAAAGCACACCTCGGGTTTAGGGATGGCTGTCGCGGTGGCCACCGTTTCAGTGGGGTCTGTAACCTCCACCGCCGACACCTTTATCTTAGTTTCCCCCATGTGGCTATCTACCCCGGTGGCCCATCTTCCTAGCTCATCACATGTGTTCTTGTCTACTAGCCCGATGTCTAGGATTGCCTGGTGGGCCAGGCTAAGGCCATCCTTGTACAATAGCATAAACTGTACATCGTCTCGGTTCGGCGCAGCACCTACACCCCCATAGTTACAATATGCCTCAAACTTCCGATTGGCATATTCATGGGCACCCTCGCCCTTTTCTTGTTTTACTGCAGTCACTATATTCCAATTAACTGGGGCTTGCTCTATGACTTGTGCTATTTCTGCTTGAAAGGCTCGGAAATCAGCTTGCTGCTGTGCCTGGTCTGCCTGGTTGTATGGGCACCAGGGGCACATACTCTAAATTAATTGGGGCCATGAGATATGGGGGTGGTGATTCCCAACCCGCTTCCCATTGTTCCTCCAATCCTGCTGTCTGTTCCACCAGCCCGTTCCAATCTACATTATCTGCGTATTGTGCAGCTCCTGGTGGCTGTGTAAAAGCTGGCGAAACTGACATGAGATTTTTTTTGCCAGTACCAGCTCTTCATTTTGGGATTTGTTGGTCAACATTCTATTTACTTTCTTACTTAACTCTACATGTTGTCTTAACATTAGGATCCATGCTTTATCATCTTTGTCTTTTTTCTGATTATCTCACCATTTTCTCTGATCTGTGGGTGAATCAAATGAGTTCCAATTGTTCTTTATCATTTTGCCTATCAATTTCTTATTTTGTCAGCTAAATGCTGTGTCAGGGTTCGCTCTGGTCCCCACTCGAGTTTGTTACTACCGGCCATCTCTCGGTAAGACGGTCGGGGTATAGTTGTTGTCAGCGGTACGGTTCTTACCTGGGTCCTTTCTGACCAAACTTTTTACTTGCAACTTATACCGATGTAATTATAACAATCTATAATACAAGTGTTTCTACACCACCCTTACCACCCCTTGAACTATTGCCTGTAGCCTAGATTTCGGATATGCGGAGCGCCTGACACTTCCTGGGTCCGGACGGAGTCGGATTTAGCATGAATAAAAATGTACTCACACTGTGACTCGTCCTGCTTCCCCACTGGTGTCCTACATCTTTTGTACCCTGCTCGCAGCGCCAATTGAAAGGTCCGAGGAATACTCTGGTACAAAATTTCAACACTCGGAGTCCAGATGCAATATTCAAGTTGTTCCTTTATTATGCATGCAGGGAGCAAACGCTGTGCAATCCAGGCACTTCTCCACCAAGGTTCAAATCAGCAGAGTTGATATATTTTTACTGTCAGTTACAGCTTAGTGGTATTAGTTAGACAAAGGCCACAGCACAATGAGCCCCCCGGTGGGCTGATAATTGTGTTCTTGTACAGTAATTGCAGTGCAGAGACTGGGTATTGTCCTTTTGGAGACAGCAAAGAATGTATGTTTGTTCTATACAAATGGTTTACAGGGGCTGACTGGATGTGGTTCAAGGCTATCAGACAGTGTGAAATGGCCTTCTCCATTTCTTGACCGAGTCATCCTGTGACCCTGCCCGTGTGTGTCTCCCACTTCCTAATTGTAAATTTACAGCTGAGCCCTTTGTACAGGTTTTTAGCTTTCACGTAAGGCTGTGATTGTCTGTGTTTGCTTTGGTGCTCTAGCTGCTGGTCCTGGCTAGCACTTTAAAATAAATCCAAATTTTCTGCATCTTCACAGGCAAGTAATTTAGTTCTGGAAGGCAGGTTAAAATGTTTAGGGGCCTGTACATGGATTTGACAATTGGCTTAACTGAGAATTTCTTATAATCACAGTGGATCCAAAGGTCGTGCAAATTGTCATGTGTTGGGTCAAGCAGCAGTAACTGTGAAGTTTTCAGATAATTAGAACAACCCAATTAGTTCACCACAACAATGACAGGCCTCATCTAGCTCCCAAAGCCCCTCTATGTGGCCCCCAGAGCCAGTTTTCAAAATGCTGGTCAAACAGGTAAATTGGAGTAGAAGATTCTGCGAGGAACTGCTCCTCCAATCACAGGCCGCTGCTCTCCCACGTTTGCTGCTGCGAGGCTCATTGTGAGAGAAACAGCCTGTTATTGGAGGAGCAGCGAACACCAGTGGCGGTAAGTTTGCTGGGGAGAAAGAGGTTTCCTTTCAGGCGGGGGAGAGACGAGAGAGAAAGAGTGCCATAGTTGGTGAGAGTGCCAGGGCTCCTGGAAGGAGAGGCTGCCAGGGACTGGGAAAGATAGGCTGGCTGCGAGGCCCAGGAGTAAGATACTGCAGAGTCCAGGGTCGTTGGAGCAGCAGTGGGGAGATGCTGGCTGGCTTGTGAGAGATTGAGTGAACGTGTGTGTGTGGAAATGAGAGAGTGAGTGTGTGTGTGTGTGTGTGTGTGAGAGAGTGTGTGTGTGTGTTTGGAAGTGAAAGAGTGAGTGAGTGTGTAGGGGAGTGAGAGAGCGAGTGAGACAGTGAAAGCGTGAGTATGTGTGGGAGTGAGTGCATGTGTGTTTGGGGGTGGTTGAGAGAGTGTGTGTGGGAGTGAGAAAGTGAGTGTGTATGAGAGAGAGTGTGTGTGTGGGAATGAGAGAGTGATTGAGTGTGTATGTGAGGGGGATGAGAGAATGAGTGTGTGTGGAAGTGAGAAAGTGAGAGTGAAAGAGAGTGTGTGTGGGAATGAGAGAGTGATTGAGTGTGTGTGGGAGACAGTGATTGAGCATGTGTGTGTGTGAGTGAGTGTGGGGGGGTGTTGAGAGAGCAAATGTGTGTGGGAGTGAAAAAGTGAGAGAGAGAGTGTGCGTATGTGGGGATGAGAGAGTGATTGAGTGTGTATGTGCGGGAGTGAGTAAGTGAGTGTATGTGAGAGAGAGTGTGTTTGTGAGAATGAGAAAGTGTGTGAGTATATGCGTGTAGGGGTGGGGTGAGAGAGAGAGAGTATGTGGCTGCCTTATTCCCAGTCTCAGGTTTCTCACCACTCTCATCACCATACACATGCTGTTTATTAATTACTCTTTTTTTAATTTAGCAATTTATTGCTTTATTTTTGCTCAGCAATTGTTTCTTTTCTTAATGCCACAACTTTTTTTGAAATTCATGTTTAAAGTTGTGCCAACCCTAGTCTTTCTGAAAAGTGCTCAAAAAAATGGAAAGTGTCCCCCCCACCCGCTCCCCCCCCCCCCCACCACCAAGCGAAAAGGTTGGACAAGCTTGGTTTATATGCTGCCTTCAATATCATAAAACATCCCAAGGCATTTCACAGAGCGATTGTAAAACAAAATATGACACCGAGCCACAACAGGAAATATTGGGACAGATGAACAAAAGCTTGGTTCAAGAGGTAGATTTTTAGGAGCACCTTAAAGGAGGAAAGTGAGGTGGAGAGGCAGAGTGGTTAAGAGAGGGAATTCCAGAGCTGAGGGCCGAGGCAGTATTCAGTGCCTTCACAGTAGAAAACAAAGGGCACATCACAGAAATAGAGATTAATCTAGGAGTGAAGAAATTTCGGTAATTATTGTCTGAAGGGGCTTGACATGGTAAACACTGAGAGGTTGTTTTCTATGGCTGCGAATCTAGAACAGTGGGGCACAATCCTAGATAAGGGCATTCACACTTATATGAGGAGAATTGTTTTCATTCAAAGGATTGTGAATCTTTGGAATTCTCTGCCCCAGAGGGCTGTGTATGCTCCATCATTGGATATTTAAGGCTGAAATAGACAGATTTGTGGTCTCTCAGGGAATCAAGGGATATGGGGAGCAGGCAGGAAAATGGAGTTGATACTGAAGATCAGCCATGATTGTATTGAATGATGGAACAGGCTGTATTGTCTGCATCTGCTCCCATTTCTTATTTTCTTAGGCATGAGAAGACACAGCCAACCATCTCCAGCTGCTTCATCAATGACCTTCCCTCCATCATAAGGTCAGAAGTAGGGATGTTCGCTGATGATTGCACAATGTTCAGCACCATTTACAACTTGTCAGATACTGAAGCAGTCCATGTCCAAATGCAGCAAGACCTAGACAACATCCAGGCTTGGGCTGACAAGTGTCAAGTAACATTCACTCCACACAAGTGCCAGGCAATGACCATCTCCAATAAGAGAGAATCTAACCATCACCCCTTGACATTCAATGGCATTACCATCACTGAATCTCCCACTATCAACATTCTAGGGGTTACCATTGAACTGGACTAGCCACATAAATACTGTGGCTACTGGAGCAGGTCAGAGGCTGGGAATCCTGCAGTGAGTAACTCACTTCCTGACTCCCCAAAGCCTCTCCACCTTCTACAAGATCCAAGTCAGGAGGGTGATGGATTACTCTCTACTTGCCTGGATGAGTGTAGCTCCAACAACATTCAAGAAGCTTGACACCATCCAGGACAAATCAGCCCACTTGATCCAATAGCTTTCACTCCCTCTGCCACTAACGCACAGTGGCAGCAGCGTGCACCATCTGCAAGATGCACTGCAGGAACCCACCAAGCCTCCTTAGACAGCACCTTCCAAACCCATGACCGCTACCATCTAGAAGGACAAAGGCAGCAGACACATGGGAACACCACCACATGGAAGTTCCCCTCCAAGCCACACACCATCCTGATTTGGAAATATATTGCCATTCCTTCACTGTCACTGCGTCAAAATCTTGGAACTGCCTCCCTAACAGCGCTATGGGGTAGCTACACCACATGGACTGCAGCACTTCAAGGAGGGAACTCACCACCACCTTCAAGAGCAAAAAGGGATGGGCAATAAATACTGGCCTAGCCAGCGACGTCCACATCCCATGAATGAATTTTAAAAATGGCGGAGCCATTAAAATCAGGGATACTCAAGAGGCCAGAATTAGAGGAGCGTAGATATCTGGAAGGGTTATGGGCTGAAGGAGATTACAGAGATAGCGAGGTGTGAGGCCATGGAGGAATTTGAAAACAGGACTGAGAATTTTAAAATCATAATTTGCTTCACTGTGTAGGTCAGGGAGCACAGGTTTGATGGGTGATTGGGATTTGCAGCAAGTAAGGACACAGGCACAGACAAAATCAAATATGGAACTGAGGTTGCAAACAGCCTGGTTCAGTGTCAGGCAATTGCCAGGGAGAGGGACTTGTACTAATTTTTAAACTTTGAGAGATAGTTGATATTAACACTGTGAAACTTCTGACAGACAGTTTCTGTCCCCGTTACTGAAGCGCTTGGCGCCAAAGTCGAAGGTGGGGAGAGGAGATCTTCCCCTCCCCCGCCGCCACCCAATCACCCAACGTATGGACCAATATCAGTCGAAGCCTCCAGCTCTGCACACTCCCTCGTTCCCTTGCTCCTGCACCTAAGTCAGGCCCTGGGAATGTTTAGGCCTTATCAGAGTGAATTTAACCTCAGACTCATGTGTGGCCCCAGGATCACTGCCAGCATTACCTATGGGCAATGGTACACTCACAGGCATGGGGACAAGCATGGATTCAATCATGGACCGGTTTGCATTTTCAGGGGGACTCGCCATGATGTTTTTAGTTTTACGTCCCACTTTCCTTCCACATGGACTGACTTCAACAGAGGGTTGAGTTAGGGTAGTGAGGGAGATGCAGTGGTGCCAGGCTCTACTGCCTGAGTGGTATGGGCAGCCTGGGAAGCAGGGCAGTTTTTCCAAACATGACCCACCTCCTTGCATGTTGGCACCGTACACCGTCTGTTGTCCAGAAGACATGATAGATGGTGCCCTATTGATCGATGGATAACCCCCACTCCATCATCTCCCCTTGTGCACCTCCATGAAATCCTGGAAGGAGAAGAAGATATGTCGAGGCTTGCCTCCCTGAACCCAAGTAGGATCGGCACTGCCCCTGACATCATCTCACTCAGTTAGCGACGGTGGTAAAGGAGGAGCGAACTCGCGGCAAATGGTGGCACATTAGAAATGATGACCCTCCGTGCAGTGGCTCCAGAGGGTACACCAGCAAGAATGTACTGCTCACCACGAGGCCCTTTTGGAGGGCCAGGTGCACTCCAGGAAGAATATGGGCTTCCTGTGTGTTTTTGAATAAGCAGCAATAGCTGAGGGACCGACAGCCAGGGCCATGGCTTTCGCGCATGCCTCAAGCATTTGTAACCAACCTCATCTATAAGTGCAGAATGGATGATCCATCTCAGATTCTTCCACAGTCCTAAGATCACAGGTGCCAGTCTTCAACCAATTCGATTCACTCCACGAGATATCAAGAAAGGGCTGAAGGCACTAGATACTGCAAAGGCGATGGGCCCAGGCAGTATTCCAACAATAGTGCTGAAGATTTGTGCTCCAGAACTTGTCTTGTCCCTAGCCAAGCTGTTCCAGTACAGCTACAACACTGGCATCTACCCAGCTATGTGGACAATTGCCCAGGTATGTCCTGCATACAAAATCAGGACAAAACCAACCAGGCCAATTAATGCCCCATCTGTCTAATCTCGATCATCAGCAAAGTGATCAAAGGGGTCATCAGCTGTGGCATCTAACGGCTCTTGTTCAGCAATAACCTGCTCACTGATGCTTGAAAACAATATTTTCTGCCAAGACCACTCAGTTTTTTTTTTAAATTCGTTCATGGAATGTGGGCAAACCTGGCAAGGCCAGCATATGTTGCCTATCCATAATTGCCCTTGAACTGAATGGTTTGCTCAGCCTATCCAGAGTGCAGTTAAGAGTCAACAACATTACCGTGGATCTGAAATCACTTGTAAGCCAGGCAGGGTGAAGATGGCAGATTTCATTCCCTAAAGGACATTAGTGAACCATTAGTTCCTGACCTCATTACAGCCTTGGCCCAAACAGGCACAAAATAGCCGAATTCAACAGCTGAGGTGAGAGTGACTGCCCTTGACATCAAGGCAGCATCTGACTGAGTGTGGCATCAAGGAGCCCTGGCAAAATTGAAGTCAATGGAATCAGGGGGAAAACTCTCCACTGGTTGGAGTCATACCTAGCACAAAGGAAGATGGTTGTGCTTCTTCGAGGTCATCATCTCAGTCCCAGGAGCTGCTCAGGGAAGTGTCCTAGGCCCAACCATCTTCAGTTACTTCATCAATGACCTTCCCTTCAACTTAAGATCAGAAGTTGGGATGTTTGTGGATGATCGCTCAATGTTCAGCACCATTCACGACTCCTGAGATACTGAAGCATTCCATGTCCATAGGCAGCAATATCTGGACAAATTGGGCAGGTAAGTGGCATATCTTGCCACAAAAATGGCAGGCAGTAATCATTTCCAAGGACAAGGAGTCCAACTACTTCCAATTAAAATTCAATGGCATTGCCAAATATTCCAATCTCAATATTCAGGGGATTGCTATTAACCAGGAACTCAACTACACCAGTGATATCGCTATTAGAGCAGGTCAGGGGGCGGGTATTCTACAGTGAGTGACTCACGTCCTGGCTCCAAAATCTTCTCCACGACCTACAAGCAGAAGTCAGGAGGGTGATGGAATATTCTCCTATTGCCTGGATGAGGACAACTGCAACAAAACTCAAGAAGCTCAACACCATCCAGGACAAAGCAGCCAATCCAACAACTCTGACGGAAATGTGTCGAGCAGACAAATGCTGATGTCAATCAGTGTGCAAGTCTATTTTGAGACTGAAAGTGCCATTTTGGAGCTCCACGCTCTAGCTAACACTTTCTCTTAACTTTGCAGTGTTAAGCAGCATGACAGACTCTCACACAAGTGCTATTTAAATAGATCATCAACAACTTACAGGTTAGTTGTCTGTTTATTTCTTCTGGCTGCTGCTGCAATGCCACTTGTTTTTGATGCTTTCCATAGTGTTTCAAGTTGCAAAAGTGTACAGAGAGCGGTTTGGCCAATGTTGAAGGACATTTTGCTGACTTCAGGGCTATTGCACAAACCAGTTGCTCCCAGATATGGCTGCACTAGTAGGCCTGGTCTTTCTCTTGGAACTGAGTATAACTGGGAGAATGAGTGGAAGCCATTCAGAACAGGAGAAGCTGCTGGAAAAGGGAATCGATGGAGGAGGAGAAGGGCTCTCAGTGGAAGGCCATATCAACAAAGGGTGCTCAGGGAGCAACTTTCCTGTCTGAACTTCAGCAACGACCAATGTTTGACACATCTGCACTTTTACAAGGGAGTTGTTACAGAAATATGTCAACTGCTGAAGTCACAACTTCAAGCTCAAGTTAAAGAATACAATTCCCTGATACGTCCCCTCATGTGACACTGTCACGTGAGTTGGGACATGTCCATCACCTTTTTAAAAACTTTAATTACATTTTTACAAAACCTACATGAAACCTCATCCCGCTGGTGGATGAGATTTCATGCTTTTTCTAATTCCCACCAGGACTCCTGAAAATTTAAATGGGGTGCGGTGACGTCGGGTGTTCAGCCCGATGTCATCCCGCATCATCTTACGCATCGGCGCGCGCGGCCCCCCACCCCCCCGCCCCCCCACCCACTCGCCGACAGGAAAATCCTGGCCAAGAAAAACATGACTCTGTCACATGAGCAAGCACTTGATAAAAAATTGTTTTAAAAGTTTATATATTTCTTTAAGTCACTGGTCAAAACAGCCTGGCCCTAGATGAGGTTTCGCAAAAAATACTTGGCCTATTTGCCTGCCCGCCAACCGAACAGTTGGATGGGCAGCGAAAACTTTTATTCAATTAATTAATTAACGGCCTTAATAGGCCTCTTAATTGCTGGCGGGTGTGCTACCGCCTCATGCATGTGCCCGCCGAGTGAACTATCGCGAGAGTGCGCAATGACGTCGGGACGCTTGCCCGATGTGGGAAGAATTCTGCCCTTGAACTCAGGAAAGTGTGTTGCCCACAAATGCCCACAGCATTCCAGCTGAGGCCTGAAAAATTATTTATGAAGTTTTAGCATGATCGAGTTTGCTTTATATAATATTCCCCTCTTTATAAAGCTGAGTAACCTGTAACCTCTTTTTAACTGTCTAATCAACTTTTTCTGTCACCTTTAGGATTTAGTGTATATGGACACCAGGGTTTTTTGGCTCAATTACGTTTTTCAGAATTATGCCATGTAATACATACTGTCACTCCATATTAGTTCTCACACGTGTCAATTCACACTTCTCCATATTGACCTCTACCTACCATGCTTCAGTCTATTTCACCATTTCGACCTGAAGCCTAGAAAAACCCTTATCAGTGTTGACTTTGATCAATCTCATGGTGAGGCGGGGCTTAGTGGTATTGTCTATGTCCCTCACTAACGAATCCCCTATAATTGCTGCATTTTGACTCTTTCTTTCACCCCTGTGTACAGTCCAATCTCAAAGGGTGCTGGGGAGGTTTGATTCTTATTGGATTCCTCCAAGGAGTCATCACTCTCTCTGATGTTCTGAAAATTAACTGATGAAATGTTGATTAAAATTAATAGTTTTATTTAATAAATTATGGGTGGAGATTTGAGAACTGACTGAGAAATGGATCCTGAATTTTCATCTCACCGTGTTACCTCATGGGTACTTATGGTTTATAATAAAGTTAAATGAAGAATTCACATGTGACAAATGTCAGGTTAATATTGATTCTTTATTGTTCTAAGCAAATGAAGGAAAATACATGGAGATATTTTCAGGAATTTGAGTCAGAATTAGTATATAAAGAGGAACATTGTTTTCAAGAATGCATCAGTTTTATTTTAACATAACTTGTTATTTATTTTTTTAAGAAGAGCACAGAGATTGTTATAGGTGTTGATAAGGGAACATTTTCATCAATTGCATTGCTTGATCAAAGCTGAAGGGTTTATGTCATCTTGGATTTAATGGTACTGCTTGGATATAGCATCGACCACCACATTAAAAAATTTATCCCAAATTGCATGGATGTGAGGGGTGAACTTCTCCTTCTTTAACCAAGCCAGTTCCACAATGACGCAGGTAGTCAGCAGCTATGAGAAAACAAAGATCCATTATCTAATTTGAAACAAAATGTGTGCTAATGGGTTAAATTTACAATTTAAAGCACCAAAAGATTTTGTCAGAAAATATTAAACGAGAAAGTTTATCATTCCAGGAAAAATCTCTGCATGCATGGAACAGTAAAAATAAATATTCATTAAGATCAGCTTGTAATCTTGTGTAAAACATTGTACGAGCCAATGAGAAGATGTGAGGACAACCTGGAACCAGTTGATGTATTTAAGTTTTGTGAACCTGCGCACTCCATGTCTAGAGTTATGGCTCCACCTGACTTTGCAGCAAAAGTGGAATGAGACACTCTTTTTCAGTGGAAACCAGATAACCCCAAAGCAATTCTTTCCCTCTTTCAGGAAGTCTCAGTCTACTTTATTTCATTGTCATGTCAACTCTAATTCTGGAATTAGCTTTCATTTACAGCATAACTTTAGTAAAAATGGAACATATATTTAAAAAAGATTAGTTTCTTACATGGAAGCTTCCAGCATCCACATACAACTCCTCAGCGTGCTTCCTGCTGAGCTCCTTAAACTGCGACTTGACATCATCCAAATGGGTGACCGCAGTACTCAGAGCACCAGACACTTTAGCTGCATGTCCTTTAACAGTAAATCCATGCCGGTCTTTAAAGTAGCGTGAAGTCCAGGGATAGACATGAAACATCCTGGAGGGAAAAAGCATAATAATTCAACTTAACATCAAACACTACATTGAATTTAATTCTCAAATCGAATCAATGAATCATTTGAACTAATAAAAAGTTAAGCTTTACATCAGTTTGACTGGAACTTCAATGAAACCTTTAATACTAATCCCCTTACCACGTAGCAATAAACACCCATCACCACAACGTTCGTGCAAAGAATAATGAATTACATTGAAATCAAACTGCATTCACACTATACCTGTCAAGGGCACTGGATATAATTTTGATTTTATCGATACTGTCCCATGTGTGGGTGATTTCCCCTTTCTCTTCTTGAGTCCAGTGCACCATTTTGCCTGTTAATATCTCGCCGCAGAGCCTCGTACAAAAAGGCTGTGTTGATCTGCAGTTTCTGTCTGATTTTTATAGTCTGCAATAGGGCATGTCCCAAAGCAAAATCCCAATATAATAGGCTGACTGATTGGTAGGTGGGACCCTCTTCCCTATCGCTGGGCAGCACTCTTCTGTGTTTTGAGTGTTAAGATAAACACATGTTAAACATTCAGTCCTTCCTGCCTCTCTTGTGTTCACTCATTGCAAAGAGTCGTTGTACTATTTTGCTGAATAATATGTTAACACCAGGGCCAGAGAGAGAAGTCATGGGCCCTTTTGCTTCTCCCTTATTCCACCCGCCTGTCCCTTTAACCCTCCCCCTCAGCCATGCATGACATTTTTTCCCTGTTCAAGATTCACTAACTAATTTACCAAACAATCACAGAAAGGAATGATAACACACATTGTTGCATCTGGTTACCAATATCCTTTGATATATATGCAGCATGGGTCATTAATATTAAGGCAGTGTTAGTTTGTGTGCGTCCTATAGGTGATGCCACTAGGACCATTAAACAACCCAGGGACAATACAAATTTTACTCTATCAGCTTCACGTAATATTGTTAATTTGACAGAAAAATATCCCATTGGTTATTTATAACACTGTGCAGGTGATAACATTGATATCCATGACTGCCTCAGCCCTCAATGACATGTTCTGCACATTGCAACATATCAAAACACTGATAGTATATTCATATTTGGGGGAAAGATTCAATACTTGCAACCCAGTTAAACTGCACAAGATCTTTTCCTTTCTGTAGAAGTAGAAGACTTTCTCTCATCTGGGTGCCCATAACCTCTGAGCCCCAGGGCAGTGTAACTGGTGGCTACCCCAAAGATGCTCTGGAGAACACCCCAGGCAGTTCCCAGGTAAGGATTGCGTGGCAATTGCCCAGGAAGTTCAGACTTCCAATGGGCAATTGCCCTGCACCAGGAACCATCCAATACTCTGATTTAAGTCACAAACATTTGGATGGTTCCAACTGTCATACAACAATAGTTACCCAAAAAATTTAGGCCACTTCTAGCTTCTGGGTAACTATTGTTCTGACCCTTCCCAAATTCTTTCGGGCCCCTGACTACCACCATCCCCCGCTACACCACTCTGACCCCCACGGGATCCTCTTCCACACCCCCAAGTGACCCCCCAGCTCCCCAACTACCCCCAACCCCTTTGAGCCCCACATCACCCCGGCTACCCCTCTGATCCCCCATGAGACATCCCTACCCCCACCTCCCAACACCTACAGAACACCCTAACTAAACCACCCCCAACTTCACCCCCCGATAGTACCACACTGACTGCACAGCCTCCTCGAGTGCAACCCTTGACTGACCACCCCTGAATGAACACCCCACACTGCCACCCAACCTTCACCTCCCCACCCTTAGCACTGACTGTCCAATCCAAGCCCCTGACAACCCAAACACTGACAACTAATGACACCCCACCCCCCTCCCAAAACCTGCCCATTTACCTTACAAACCTAGCTTCTCCCGGGTTTGAGATTGGCTGGGGCTTTAAATCAACATGATTTACGTCATCTAGTGACATAAAAAATGGGGCATGGCCTCCCTGCATCCAACTCTGTAGCCCTCAACTGAATCTCTTAGGAGCGCAGTGCCCTATGCAGTTCTCACCCAGTCTGAGTCAGAAAGTCTGGTGTCAAAGGATCGTCTGTATTTCAGTGAAGGAGAGGAGGAGTGAAGTGGCAGTCCAATTGGAATTTCCACTCCGTGGAAGTTCAGGTCCATTATTTCATAGAAGGGGTGTAATTGGATACTATTTTATCAGTAATGTCACACAATAGAAAGAACAAATTATTCCTGAGCAACAAACTGGCATAATTGTACAAAATAAGTCTTCACTGTCAGTGAGAAGTGTTGGAGCCCTCAGGTGTCTCTGTGCAACACACCCTTTAAGAAGCCAGAGGACAAAGACTGAATGGTTTACAAAAGTTTTTGTGTTTGCTTGGTCAGCAAGTCTGAAGACTCTACTGTTTGCTGCTTCTCACTACAATATATTTTCAATATCTACTGTGCAACATAGCCTTATCACCATGGGTGTAAGCATCCCAGATTTCCAATAAGTGTGGTGCAGACGGGCAAAAGTATGTTTTTCCCATCAGCCGCAATGGTGGGTTTTTGCCAATCCCAATCCTGCCTCATTAGTCATGCATTTCTGGGACACACGCCGTTTCAATGGTGGTTGGGCTCTCATTTGCCTGCCATGCCATCACCCAGCCATTTCATCATTCCAGATGCCAGGACCACTTGGCCCCAAAAGGCAAAAGGTTTGCAGGCCCCAGGTTTAGTGACACATTCCTCGAACACCTTTTGGATGCAGTGGAAACCTGCCATGATGTGCTCTACTCCCACTCCAGCCGCAGGGTGGGCAGCACATCACTAACCCGGCTTGGGAGGCAGTGGCAGCGGTGGTCAGTGCCAATGCCCTGCAAAAGAGGACAGCCACCCAGTGCCACAAGAGGGTGAATGATGTTCTCTGTTCTGTCAGGGTAAGTCACTCTACTGACCACTCTTAACTCACACACTCACAAACCCATCACACATCCCAGGGAGCTCGCTCATTGTCAGTTCAAGGACATCACCATTCACTCTCTCACACACACCTTCATTGTCCTCATCCTGTCCATGGGGCCACTTACCACACATGCCAGGCATGCTTATAATCTAGCCTGGCAGGCATCCCGCTTACACTCTCTCCATCTGATTTCATGCAGGATAAGCAGGCACACAACAAGAGGGAGAGGCTGCAGACCAGTGGAGGAATGCCTGAAATCAAGGTCCTAATGGACATTGAAAACAGAGCCATCCAGCTGGTTGGCGACGATCTGGACCAGGTGAGGTCGGCGCTGCTCTACCAAGTGAGGATCCAGCAATGTAACATCCATCAGACAACCATGCTGTGAGTGATGTGTCCTGTTTCACAGGCCACTGCCATGAACTAATTATCTCCCCTTGCTTCTGCAGGCACATCTTGGAGACAGCAAATGGATTCCACGGCCAAGGGCCTCCAATCAAGCCCCGAAGAAACCTCTGAAAAAGAATCTGAAGGCACCCTCTCTGAAGTCCCGTCACAGCGCTCACCCACACCCACCACCAATGCAGAGACACACACCTCGGTGGGAACGAGCTTTAGAATATTTTCGGGATTACAATCTGGTGAGCACATCGCACTGTTTGATACGCAGCAGGAGGCGACAGGGAGTTCCCAGGTCTCCGGCACTTGGAGGACTGCTGGAGGCCAGAGATTTGCTGAGTCCGAGTCATATGAAGAACCTCTGGACTTGATCAGATCTCAGTTGCAGGAGCAGCAAAAGCGAGCTTGGGAACATCAGGAAGGGATGTCCGCGGCACTCCTCAGATTGCAAGGCACAATGGAGGAGTACCTCCGCCTTCCGGCTGAGGTGATAGCGCCAACATGCCAACACACCAAGGTCAACACTGGTAGAATGGCGGCCACCATGGAGATCTTGGTCCTGGATATCGCTCCTGCACTGCTGCGCAGGCTGAACTCCGTCGCTGATGCCATATTTGGCCTCCAACAGTGTGTACACAAGAGGGGTGACCGGCAGCTCGATCTCACTTCAGCTACTTCTTCCCCTCAAGGGGTTAGCCAAGAACTGTCGGACACCTATAGGGAGGGGGACCAGCAGCTCGACACCCTGGGCCATCCACCCAGGTGACTCCAGGATTGTCTGGCTCATCCAAATCCTCTTCTCCTGTGGCCTCAGCAGCTCCAGCTCCACAGTTCCAGGAAGGTGCCACTGTCACAGAGCAGGGCCCTGAAAGCAGGCCGGGGCCCTCCAGGTCTCGGCCCTCCATAGGACTCCTGCCAAGGTAATCACAGACAGAGCATAGCAGTCAGCAGGCTGCCTCCACCTCCGCTGTGGATGTTGGGGGAGCAGCAAGACATAGCGGCAGGGTTAGGAAGGTTAAGAAGATGTAGTTGCACAACCTGAGTATGGATGTTAAAAACTTGTACATACTGTTCACTGCTGTAAATAAACACCCAAGAGTGTCTCCCTGCCTATGGCTCCTCATTCTAATGAACTGTGTTCGTGTCACTCAGATGTGAAACCTTTCTGCACAAGATAAAGGCAGGTGTCTCACTCCAGGGCCTCTTCCTTGTGCTCTGTGCAGCCTTCAGATTAAAGTGATGGTCCGGCCTCACACTCCCTGGATACAATACTGATGCCTGCACCTCGATGGTGCTGGTCATTGCTCCAAGAATGTAGTGGGCAGGTGTCACAGAGTTCCGTCATTCTCTCTGTGTGCTCTCAACACCTTTAAGGTGGGGCTGGCCCCCATCTCTTGAGGATCTGTGACCAGTGACACTGTGCTCCTGAAGGGCTCAGGTGCTGAAGGCGGATAAAGGATCAGGTGCATTTAAAGTTTCATGGCTGCATCTCCATGATATGACCCTGATCACAGAGCACAAGCGACCTGCCCTTGGCCAGACAGTAGTCAGACATTCTCAGAGACTATGTGAAGATCTATGGAGTGTCCTCACTGTATCTCAGCATCATCCTCCTGCCATCGAGTGACTGTTAGGCCCTCCTTTCATCCCTATGAAAGGAACTTTATCACAGAATGTATGTGTGCTCTTGTCAGCCAGACTGGGGTCAAACATTCACAGATGTAATGTAATTATCTATGGCGTCTCCTCACTGCATGTCATCATCATCCTCCACAAATCTAGCAGCTACGAGGGCCTCCCGAGCACACCTGCCTTGTCTGGCCAGTACAATGGCCCCATCGCCTTGGAGAATCACCTCACCCTTATGCCCATTGACATCCTCCTCATTGGAGGACCCTCCAGCTCCTCCATCTCCTCCTCATCCAGCTCCTCTCCCCGTTGCAGCGCCAGGTTGAAAAGGGTGCGGCAGGCAATGACGATGCGTGACACACTCTGCGGACTGTATTGCAGGGCTCCACCAGACCGGTCCAGGCACCGGAACCTCATCTTCAGCATCCTGATGGTCTGCTCCACCAAGTTGTGAGCTGCAGCATGAGCCTCATTATAGCGTCGCTCTGCTTCAGTCTGAGGCCGCTGCTCGAGTGTCATCAGACAAGGCCTCTGCTGGTAGCCATAATCCCCGAGGAGCAAGCCCCGCAGCTTCTGTGGACCCTGGAAGACATCAGGGATCTGAGACCAACTGAGATTGTAGGAGCCATGGACACCCCCTGGGAATCGTGCGCAGACCTGCAGGATTTGGTGCCATGGGGTCACACACCAGCTGCACATTCAGCGAGTGGAATTCTTTGCGGTCAATGTTGTTGACCGCTTGTTGCCACAGAGATCTGAGCACCAAGTGAGTGAATTTGATGGCACCTCATATCTGTGCAGGATGGCACCTGATGGCACCTGAGATGTGGGCAAAACCCAGCGCTCTTGCATCCTGATTTTCCTGGTCCCAGGCAAAATGCACAAAATTGTGTCTCCTTGGCAAAGGTGGCATCTGTGATCTCATGGATGCATTTGTGGGTGGAGGCTTGTGATGTCCCACAGAGGTCACCTGTAGAGCCCTGAAAGGAGCCACTGGGGCAGAAATTGAGCATTGCTGTCACTTTCATAGCCACTGGCAGTGGATACCCTCCATGTCCCCATGGCACCAAATCCTGCAGCAGCTGGCAGAGGTGACTGACCAGCTCCCTAGACATGCACAGTCTTCGGCGACATGGGTTCTCTGTCATCTGCAGGAAGGAGATGTAGCGTCTGTAAACCCTGGCTCTAGCTAGGTGCCAAGCAGTGACAGCTCACTATGACTCTTCAGTGGTGTCTGCAGGTGCCCCAGCCACCCCTTCTTCCAGAGGGTGATGCTTCTCCCTCTGCGCAGCCAAGTAACTCCATCATTCTCTTCTCCTTCGTCTTCTCTCTCTGTATGCTGTGAGGCATACAACTAATCCACCAGGCTCCATGTTCCTGATGTACTCCTCCTGCAGGTTGAAAGAGAGATGCCTGGGTTAGCTTGGTTATACTAAGAATCCCTCTTGGTTAAGTCTGAAGGCCTCTTAATGCATCCCGGAGAGTGTTAGCAACCATTGGGGCGGCCAGATTTAGTGCACTACATGGCTGCCCGAAACCCCACTCACCTCTGCCCCACTCCACCTGACCAATTGGCAGCAGCTTTGCACATTGGACTGCATGCTGTACTCTCAGCTCAGGCACAGACATTCTCCTAAACCACACTGCAAGGCTGCACAGTTAGCTTGAACCATGGGGGAGACTGGTCCAAACCGGGATGATGACATTGTAAGGGGCTGTGAGCACCTCCAGCAGTGACTGCTCCATGGCCAACTTTAGCAAGGAGATTGTACAATGTGCCCAGTCATCCAACTGTTCTGCTGTCAACTAAAATGATCAATAGTTTGCAGTCTGGGCCGGAGGGGTGAAAAGTTCAGGAGAATTTGGTGGCACTTTCATGCCTCTGCGTTGCTTGTGTGGGCAGGTAAGCTAGAGGCCCAACTCCAAGCATGTCAATGTGCCTGCGCCTGACCTGTCCCAGCTGGGGAGGAATGGTCCTTGTACAACCTTTATACAAGGTTTTTCTAATACATCCCTCCTCACCACCTCACACGTGCTTGTGCACTACCATCAACTGCAGTGCAGCCCTTGCCCCCCAACAACTCGCCTCAACCGCAGGGTATCCCTTGTCCCCCGCAACTCATCTCGAATGCAATGCAACCCTTGTCCACCCCAAGCCTTCTCAACCTTGAATTCCAACAGATGACCCTGGTGAGTGCTGCACGACCTTACTGTACACTCTCCTCCGGGATCCCCTCAAAGTGCCCCCCGCCAAGTGCACACCTTATATATACTGTTGTGAAACGGGTCGGTCTGTTTGGATGATCCAGCGTGGGGTATGATTCAGGTGGGAATGACGTGCAGATATAATACAATGAGCTTCCCAACATTTGACGGTGGAAAACACAGCCCGCCATTGAGGGACAGAGCAGACGATTGCAAACTGGTTTCACGACGTCATGAATCCTATTTTTGGCCTTCTCGCCATATTCTCCACTCACGCCACTGAACATGCTTGACACATACAGGCATGGAAAATTCCACCCCATATTTCATACCTCAAAAAATTCATCATAAGCACCAAGATAGAGTGGGGTAACAGGTCAGTATATAAAAGGACAAGATTTGCCTCAACGGGAATCGAGAATCCTGTGCAGTGTAAAACAGATTATTGATTCACTATGAGCCTACTACACACTCCTGTCCTGACAACTTCACCCCACAAAGCTCACTTGGTAAATTTACACTTGCAACAAAATTAAGAGAACTCCAGCCTCTGTTTGGAAGATAATTATGGATCTGAAATGCCATCTAGTGCAGCTCATTTCATCCATCTAAATGACATATGAACTTACATATTGAGAGCAGGAGCAGGCTATTTGGCCCCTCGAGACTACTCTGCCACTTGATAATATTGCCTACATTAGACCAGTGGCTACTACAACTCAAAAGTACTGAATTGGCTGCAAAGTGATTTAGAACATCATGAATGGTGCTGTATAAATGCAGTTTCATTACGTTTGCATGCAGTTGGCAGAGTGACTGTAGCAATAGTGAAATTGGTGGCCCAGTGCTGAATCTAAGGATAAATAATCACAGAGCAATCAACTGATGTGAGGAAAGTGGCTACAAAGAAATTACTACTTTTACAAAACAATTCAATTCTGTAGCTAATCCAACCTTACCATTCTGACTTTCCTGGAACCAACCTGCAACACACCACAAATGGCATCTGCCTATTTTACGCTGATGACCCTATCCCCATGATTTGTAAATCAAACATGTACTAGCGGCTTAGGAAAAATGTACATTTAATTGTTGATCTGAATTTTTAAGAGAAGAATGATTCATGGTGCAGAAGTCCAGTGCAGCCTTAACTCAAGAACTGGATTGTTTCCCCTTCCCCCAGAAGCCGCATTACAAATTGTGATGTACACTGTAAATTTACAGACTATCTGGGGTGAACCTAGGATGGAGATTTGTAAAACCTTTCTGTAAGCAATCACCTACTGACAAATAGGGATTTCATTCCCTGACTTTGCAAGAGTAATAAAATGGGTGATAATGAGTCAATGCCCTGTTTTGTATCACTCTTGGTTTTTATTTTCTTACATTTATTTTGATGAGGCCCAAGATTCTCAAACCTCTGGTACATCAACACAACATGTCATCAGAATTGTGTCTACTTTAGGGCATAATGACAATTAAATGGCTATTTATAACCAAAAGAGAATTTTGAGAAGTGTACAGAATTTAATTTTGTGGTACTAAACCTCGAAGGGGACCCCCACCCCTAAAGGGCCGTGAACCAAGACTCCTTAAAAACCTGGCATTAATCCATAAAAATGACAGAGGAGTAGGACATGCCTATTTCCATAATAGAGCCGGCCAGGTCGGGAGTGCCAGGTGCAGGCTTTTGACAGGAACCAGCCCGTACCCAAGAAAGGCACTCCTGAAAATCAGACAGCCCGAAAATGGGGTGGGAATCGGGAACTGCCCACCACTTTTAAAGGGCTCCCAAGTCATCCTGACTTGATTAAAACTCAGGCCGTAATTCATAGTCAGGTGTGTGATGGAATACACCTCCACTTGCCTGGATGAGTGCAGCTCCAACAACACTCAAGAAGCTCGACACCACCCAGGACAAAGCAGCCCGCTTGATTTGCACTCTATCCACCACCTTAAACATACACTTTCTTGACCACTGACATGTAGTGGCAGCAGTGTGTCCTATCTACAAGACGCACTACAACAATTTCCAAACGTTCCATCAACAGCACCTTCTAAACTCGTGAACTCCATCACATAGAAAGACTAGGCCAGCAGATGCATGGGAACACCACCACCTGTAAGTTCCCCTCCCAAGTCACTCAACATCCTGACTTGGTACCTTTCTGTTCCTTCACTGTCGCTGGGTCAAAATCCTGCAACTCCCTTCCCAATAGCACTGTGGGTGTGCCCACGCCATATGGACTGCAACAGTACAAGAAGGCAGCTCACCACCATCTTCTCAATGGCAATTTGGGATGGGCATCAATTGTTGGCCTAGCCAGTGATGCCCACATCCTGTAAAAGAATAAATAAATAACAACCCCTCAAAATCAGCTTTCACAAATTTGTTAACTTGTGTTTTGTCAAACTGATACCCTTCCCTATTATCCTATTATATTATTCTCACTATTGCCTGATATTTCCCTACGTTTGCTTCTCTAAAATGCTCCAGTTCATTCCTCATTATTAGATCAATTAGAGAATTTTCCCATGTTGGGCGTCCACGTATTGGGTTCGAAAGGAATTCTGTAGGAGCAGTGTAGGAACTCCATCCCCTTATCCCTATTATCCAGCTCTTCTGTCCAATCAATATTGAGGATACAAGTAACATCCCAGAAGCAGCTATAAACCAGGAACTGGAAGTGGGGAAGGAAGTCAGGAAAATTACAGTCACCAGAGAAGTGTTACTGAGTAAATTGTTGGAACTGCAGGTGGACAAGTGCCCGGGTCCTGATGGACTTCATCCTAGGGTCTTAAAAGAAATGTCTGGTGAGATAGTTGATGCGTTGGTTTTAAGTTTCCAAAACTCCCTAGATCTGGGGAAGATCCCACTGGATTGAAAGAAAGCAAAAGTAACCATATTATTCAAAAAGGGTGGGAGACAGAAAGCGGGAAACTACAGGCCAGTTAGCCTAACATCTGCTGAAGGGAAAATGTTAGAAGCTATTATTAAAGAGGTTCTAGTAGGGCACTTGGATAAGCTCAAGCTCATCAGGCAGAGTCGACATGGTTTTGTTAAAGGGAAATCGTGTTTAGCCAACTTATTGGAAATCTTGGAGGAAGTAAAGTGCTGTGGATAAAGGGAAGCTAATGGATGAACTGTACTTAGATTTCCAGGAGGCATTTGATGAATTGCCACATCGTAGGTTATTGTGGAAAATAAAAGCTCATGGTGTAAGGGATAACACATTGGTAAGGATTAGCTGGCTAACAGAAAGCAGAGAGTAGGCAGAAATGGGTCCTTTTCAGCAGTTTAGCAAGATGTAATGACTGCTGGGCCACAGGGAACAGTCCTGGGGCCTCAACTGTTTAAAATTTATATAAATGACTTGGATGAAGGGATGGATGGGATGTTTCTCAAATTTACTGATGACACAAAGATAGGTAGGAAATCAAGCTGTGAAGAGGACGTAAGGAAGCTACAGAAATACATAGATAGGTTAAGTGAGTGAGAAAAAGATATGGCAAATGGAGTATAATGTGGGAAAATGTGAAATTGTCCATTTTGGGAGGAAGAATAAAAGAGAAGCATACTATCTAAATGGTGGGAGATTGCAGAGCTCTGAGGTGCCGAGGGATCTGGGTGTCCTAGTGCATAAATTGCAAAAGGCTAGTATGGAGGTACAGCAAATAATTAGGAAAGCTAATAGAATGTTATCATTTATTGCAAGAGGAACTGAATACAAAAATAGGGAGGTTACGCTTCAGTTGTACAGGGCACTAGTGAGACCACATTTGGAATACTGTGTATAGCATTTGTCACCTTTTTTAAGGAAGGATGTAAATGCGTTGGAAACAGTTCAGAGAAGGTTTACCAGACTAATACCTGGAACGGGTGGGTTGTCTTATGAGAAAAGGTTGGACAGGCTAGTCTTGCATTCGCTGGAGTTTAGAAGAGTAAGAGGTGACTCGATTGAAACATATAAGATCCTGAGGTGTCTTGACAGGGTGGATGTGGAGAGAATGTTTCCTCTTGTGGGAGAATCTAGAGCTAGGGGTCACTGTTTAAAAATAAGTTGTTACCCATTTAAAACAGAGATGAAGTGACATTTTTTCACTCTGAGGGTCGTGAGTCTTTGGAACACTCTTCCTGAAAAGATGGTGAGGGCAGAGACTTTGAATATTTTTAAGGCAGAGGTGGATAGATTCTTGGTAAGCACGGGGCTGGTAGGTTATCAGGGGTAGGTGGGATGCAGATTTCAGGTTACTATCAGATCAGCTATGATCTTATTAAATGGTGGAGCAGGCTTGAGGGGCTGAATGGCCTACTCCTGCTCCTTGTTCATATGTAGTAGTTGAAAGTTCCTATGATTACTATTCTAATTCTTTTAACGCCCTCAGTAGAGAATACAATAACAAGGAAAATGCAGGATCCATAAAGATCTGAGAGTTATAGGAACAGGAGCGGGATCTAACATTAGAAAGGAGAAACAAGGAGCTATATTTCCCCCTTTGAGGTGCCATTTCCCGACATTACAATCCAACCCCCAAAATGGCCCTGTCCCCCATCATGTTCTCACCCCCCCCGAGTCAGGCCTAGGGCGGCTGCCTCCCCAAGTGTGGCGGAGGTATAATTCCTGCCGGAAATGGTGTCAAGTTCAGAGGTGGCTTCACCCCATCTCAGGATTGATAAAAGGGCTGCCTCAACAACCATCTTGGTACGGCTACAGTTCAAAGAAAATTAATTGTTGTTTGGTTGTTCGGAGCTTGAGTATTGCTGATAGAAGAGACATGTCTAATCTTTTCATCTTGCACTCATCAGGACACTCACAAGAATACCAATATCAGGAGAAAACAACAATTTATATTGTAAAAAAGAGAGTGCTTAGCTCTCACAAGCATCTTTGTTTGGTTCCATGAGAAATGTGTCTTTCATCGAATGATACCTAACCTCATATCCCTCGAATATTTCTGATACATGGATGATACATTTTCCATCTTTAAATCCGTAGCTGCATGTAACAATTTCCTTACATATCTTAATGGGCTGCATCCTGCGCTCAAATTCACCTTAGAAATGGAGCAGTCAAATTAACTCCCTTTCCTTGATGTACTAGTTGAGAAATCTGCCAGGGGGTTCTCTACCACGGTCTACTGCAAACCGACCTTCACTGGTCAATATACGTGTTGAGATTCTTATAATTCCACACACTAAAAGTTTGGTCTTATCAGCAACCTCTTAAATAGAGCCCGAGCCATTTGCTCACCATGCAAGATTGACACTGATATAGAGCGCATCAAAGGCATCCTGCGTGTTAATGGCTACCCTGATCAGATCATTTTGCACTATATATCACGCAAACTCATGAATGGGCCTAAGGCCATCAATTTCAGCCCTCTAAAGTACTCAATGTACCCCAGATTACCCTGGAATAACAAGGTGTCTGAAAAATTTGAGCAACAGGTGAAGCTGGCTGTTTCACGCTGCTACTGTGGAGTAGCAACACAAGTGGTATTCGCCACTAACAGGAAGCTGCTGTCAAGCCAAAAAGATGTCCTGCCTATCACACAAATGAATAATGTGTTTGTGAATTCCAGTGCCGGTGTGATGCTGGGTATGTTGGCCACATGTTCCAAAGACTGGCGGTTTGTATCAGACAGCATGTCCCAGCTGCTGTTCACAATGGGCAGGGTACAGACCATACCCAACCAGCCCATGCTTGCAAAACTCAAAACACAGTGTGCAACATTAGACATGATTCCACGATTGGACATTTGCTAAGTAGTCCTCAGTGTGCTAAGAATTATGCTGACAACCAATTTAAGATTGTCAGTCAGGCTCACAATGTGGCACACTTGTGTGTACTGGAAGCTACATATATTAATACACAGGGCCCTGTTCTTTGCAGACTGAAAAAGCATATACACACATTGCGCCTGTTTCAGTTAAACAAAATAAGTGACAGCCATTTGCTGATTCATTCCTCAGGGCAATGCCTTGACCGATCAGGGTCAAGCTGCCTGGTTTAAATTTCAAACAATGCTTGGCAGTTAACTGTCAGTCACCATCAGTGGTGAATTCTCCATGACAATGCCACTTGTCAACCTATCGGTACTGCCTCCAGTTCTGGACGTCATACTTGAGAGGAAGAACGTGAAGGCACTGGAGTGAGTACAGAGGAGATTCACAAGAGTGATTCCCGGGATGAAGAACGAAAACTATGATGATAGATTGGAGAGATCGGGACTCTTTTCCTTGGAAAAAAGGCTGAGAGGTGACTTGTTGGAGGTATTCAAGATCCTGCGGGGTATGGACAGGGCAGATGGTGATAAAATATTCCTACTCAAGTGAACATCGAGGACAGATTCAAATTAATTGGCAAAAGGAGTAAATGTGATGTGAGGAAAATTTTTTTCACCCAGAGGGTGGTTAGAACAATCTTCTTGAGAGGGTGGTGGAAGGATGTTCGATCGAGATATTCAATAGGGAATTGGATTGCTACCTGATAAAAGTGAATGGACAAGGTTACAGGGATGAGGCAGAGGAGTGGGACTAGGTGGAATGCTCTTTCAGGGAGACAGTGATGACTCGATGGGCTAAATGGCCTCCTTCTGCAACGTAAAGATACTGTGATATTCTGTTACAAAAGTATAATAATTTTCATAATATTATTCTGGTTTATTGTAAAGTAGGTTTATGGGTGTGATTGTAGATGGTTCTGTCTGTGTGATTTAATTACATTTGGAGTCAGGTAGGCTGCAAGCTTGAAATTATCAAAAGGAGCTAGGTATAGAAATATACTTGAAATGCAAATGAATCAACATGGATGCAGTCTTAGCATGTCAGGCATGAAAGGAATTTGCATTTTTAGAAAAGTGAAGTGGTTGTTTGCATTTCAAAGGAATTTTAGGATGTTTACAACTAGCCAGTTTAGCAAGGCTAAGCAGTGTGTGTTTATTTTCCAAAGGTTACTGACAATATTGGCAACATGAAAGGTTTTTACATTATGGGAAAGGTAAAGTTCCAAAGACATATGGAACAATGGAATTTATACATTAAAGAAAGAGAAACATATATAATGGGGAATGAAAAGCTATGTTGAGGGCCATGAAAGATCTAATGGGAGTGTGTGAAACAGCCTTTGGGAAGCCTCCAGCCATTTGTGCATAAGTCTTCTCTATCCAGTAACTAAAGTTGAAGACAAGATTTTGGAATTCCACTGACAAGTAGGTACTGCGGTAACTTGTTGGCTTTTTAAGAAATTTAAAATCCATTTTGGACTGTTGACTTAAAATGGCGTACAATTGGCAGACAGGTTAATTAGGAATTTAGGATTTGTTATAGTATTAAGTAATTACAGTCTTATTTATGTGCTTTAAATCTTATGGTTTGTTAATAAATATTTTAGTTTCATTCTTAAAAATCTCTAAAGGTCTTAGTGGATTCATTGCTTCTGAATTCAGTGCACAAATCTTCTCGAAATAAATACAAATTGCAAAACCAGCAACCCAGTTCAGGCGCTTAACCCCACACTCAGATCTCCACTCCACTACCCCTCACAACTCCCCCCTGTCTGCAATCTCAACAATCAGAACCAGACATTGAATAATCTTTTGGCTACTCCCAATCTTGCCTCATGCCATGGCATGTGTGCCCTTCAAGGAGCTCTGGCCCCTTACGTAGTAGTCTTTCAGTTTCAATGCATGCTGCCCTGGCATTCATACAATGGTGAGGCAACAAGCCTGTTAAACACCGTCCCCTCAATATCATGGCATCTTCTCAAGTTATTCATGCACCACACACTTGGAGAAAACACATAGTGACCCATGTACTCCTTCTAATCCAATAACAGGATGGCTGAAGGAGACGGCAGCCGGGAGATCTGGGACACGCTGATGCTAAGGATTATGAACCAAGGTCTTGAACTCCTGGTGGTACTCTTCCTGCCTGGCTGCAAGCAAGCTAACCCCATCATAGCCAAGAAGGCATGGACACAGATTGCAAAGGTGGTCAGTGACTTGAGCGAGTACTCAGGTGCAGTGCCGCAAACCCTTCAGTTACCTGCTGAACTCTGGCAAGGTTACTGGGACTCCCATCTACTACGCGATCCCCCTTGGATCACAACATGCAGCAAGAAAATCACCTGGGGGACACAACCTCGGAGCAGTTTGTCTCCAGGCCACTGACTCAGCAACTGCTGTTAATGTATATGGGCTGCCAAAAAGGAAATGTCATTTCAAAGCGGGAGGTTTTCCATGTCCGACTGAACCGCTTCATCACCCTCTCCCTCTTGTCCATGCAGGAGAATCGAGAACACGGCATCTGAAAAAAGGGAGAAAACCCAGACTGGTAACCAATGCTGCTCTCAGTATTGTCCATGGAGGAGAGGGCCATGGAAATTACCAGGTTGTGATAGAGGGAATGTGTGGGTGACAGCAAATCCCCCCTTACAGGTGCAAAGGGCCATGGAGGAGGCTCTCTCAGGAATATTGTGGCATTGGTTGTCATGGTGGTGGATCTTGGTGAATGATTGTTTCTGGGTGTGGGGGGCACTTTAGATGGTGTAAGGGTGGCACTGAATCTGTGAGGAAAGCCTAGTCTGACAGCATCCTGTGAATTGGGTGCAGTGTTCAGAAACGTCACTGAGGGATGATGAGTGTCTGCATGAATTCATATACTAAGCTTCTCTTGTTTCTCTCACAGGTGCCAGAGGTGTGGTCCCACCCCCAGGAGCCACGGATTGCCTCAGGCAACAAGAAAAGAGAAGCCTGCCTGAGAAAGCATTGTCATACCAGACTAGCTCATCAAGCAAAATCTCAGGTTTTAGATTCAGGGACACTGGATGAGGAACACAGCCCTCATGTGCAGGACGAGGTGTTAGGTGCAGTGGCAGCTGTGGGCCGTCCAGCACAGAGTACATGGCTCTGTATCTGGAGTGAGTGTAGAGCGAGGGGCCCTGAAACAGGAGACTCTCGCAGGTGGCCCAGCGGCTGGAGGACATGCAGCTGAACCCCAGCAGCACATACCTTCAAGCCAGCAGGACAGCACACCAAGGGCTGAGGAATCTTCAGAGGAGGATGAGGATCCCATGTAGTTTGTTGGAATCTCACCATTTTATTCATATTACTAATTAGCTTGGAAATTTTTGTTGCTGTAAATGACCAACTCAGTGATTAATTTTGTCACCAATTTTGTTTAAATATATTTGCACAATATTTTCAATATCACATTGAATGAGGCAGTTTTTGAAAAGAAACTTGGTTGAAAAAAAACATTAATTTTCAAATCAGCTCAAGCAGATGGCCTTACCTTTGGGTCATTATCTTATCGCAACCAAAACCGTGATCCACCCAAGTGACTGGGAGGGTGGGGGTGACATTCCTGGAGCTGTTTGGGCAGATACACACTAACAAATTTTTTACCCACCCATTTGGCACTCGTGTGTGACTTTAGCAGGCATGGACAGAGAGGTGACATGAAAAATTAATTGACTGATTGTTTTCACATTGGAATATTTTGCAGTACTGAACCAATTGCTCTCCTTTTATGTGTGTTGTGTTATATTTACGTGTATTATTTCAAATAAATGTAGTGGTAATATTCCTGGGTTTAGCATTAAAAATTTGAAGACAGACACTACTGTGCTTGAATGGCAGTGTAGTGGAATTTCCTGCATGATTTTCACTGGGTCACTGTGACTTCTGCTCATGTGGGTGCTACAATGAGAATTGCAGGTAAATGCACTCCAGACACCTGTGTACTCAGTTTTGCTATTCTATCATCAAGAGAAAACCTTTACCAAAGAACTGTCAGTTCAGCTTCCAGACATACAGTTCCAATGTTATCTGTCGGAGTGACATGCTCTTCTGTAGGAAACAGTCTTCAGTTTTCTCTTTTTAAATGGATAATGTTTTCACTGTTTCTGTACTGTGTGGGTTTACCTTTAGTCGTGGAGACCATGTTCAGGACTGCGCCACTCCCAACTTTTGCAATTTGGCTCAGTTGGAGGCAACTAAATGGAAACAAGGCTGCTGAAGCCATTCACATGACTCAACAATAACCCTTTTCTCACCACAAGAAATCTCCCTTATTCTGACCTAATGTTTGCTACATGTTACCAAAAATAAGAGGAGAAATCTCGGACCAAAATAGCAGCCTATTCCGTTTCCCACCCCTCTGTTCCTCTACTTACTGCTTGGTACAACAGTCACACCATCTTACCATCTCCCACCAAGGCAAACTATAGCGATAAAAACAAAAAACCACTGCGGATGCTGGAAATCCAAAACAAAAACAGAATTACCTGGAAAAACTCAGCAGGTCTGGCAGCATCGGTGGAGAAGAAAGGAGTTGACGTTTCGAGTCCACATGATCCTTCAACAGAACTGAGTGTAGTTAGGAGAGGGGTGAAATATAAGCTGGTTTAAGGTGGGGGGGGCGTGGGGAGAGAAGTTGAGGGTGGGGTGGTTGTAGGGACAAGTAATCAGTGATAGGAGCAGATAATCAAAAGATGTCACAGACAAAAGGATCAAAGAGGTGTTGAAGGTGGTGATAAGGATCAAAGAGGTGTTGAAGGTGGTGATTATCCAGTGAAGCCCAACACAAACTGGAGGAACAGCACCTCATCTTCCGACTAGGCACTTTACAGCCTTCCGGGCTCAATATTGAATTCAGCAACTTTAGATCTTAAACTCCCTCCCCCCATCCCCATCCCGTTTCTTCCCCCTCCCTTTTGTTTTTTTCAATAATTTATATAGATTCTTCTTTTCCCACCTATTTCCATTATTTTTAAATCTACAACTAATACCTTGTCAGTCTTTCCACCCCTCCGCCACTAGAGCTGTACCTTGAGTGTCCTGCCATCCATTCTTAATTAGCACTTTTCTTAGATAATATCACCACCTTCAACACCTCTTTGATCCTTTTGTCTGTGACATCTTTTGATTAACTGCTCCTATCACTGCTTGCTTGTCCCTACAACCACCCCACCCACAACTTCTCTCTCCCCCCGCCCCCCACACCTTAGACCAGCTTATATTTCAGCCCTCTCCTAACTATACTCAGTTCTGTTCAAGGGTCATGTGGACTCGAAACGTCAACTCCTTTCTTCTCCACCGATGCTGCTAAACTATAGCGATGTCCAGAATTCTGCTTAAAATACTACCATCAGACCAGCCACAACATGTACATTATGACATTAGCTATTACAGATTTTGTGATACCATTTCTTCCTGCATGTGCAGCATTAATGGATCTTTTAGAGAGGGAGCCATTCTACTTGCTGACCAGCTCTGCAATAGTGTCTAAATAGTGATAAGAAATTTTCTTATTTCCAAAAGCAGGAGCCAGAGAATATCTCAGTTTAAGTTGTTTTGTTATCTGGGCAGAATTGTTTAGTTGGTGGGCGGGCTTGGTGGGAGCAGGTAAGGGCGGTTGCGGAGCCAATTGCCGCCCCCGATCAGCTCCATGTCACCATTTTACGCGGGCGTGCCAATTAAGGGCCGCCCAGCGTAAGACACGAGCAGTAGCTGGCAGGGTGAGGAGGGAGAGTTGGGGCATGCGCTCTTTCACGCTTGCACATGAAAGGACGCTTCAATATCTCTGAGGTACAGAGCTGCCTTAGAGAGATTGAAGGGCTTCTGAAATTATGAAATAAAAGGTTTATAAATTGATTTAAACATATACCCTCATGTGTCACATGAGATTGGACACATTTTTATTTCCATGAAAATGTATTTATTTGTTTAATAAAAGCTTTAGGAAACCTCATCTCGCTTGTGGATGAGGTTTCCTAAAAAAAGCGAAGGCCGCTTGACCTCTTCGCCTGCCCGCCAAAAGTAAGGTTGGACAGGCAGCGTAAACAATCACAATAATTACTTTGTTAATGGTCTTAATAGGCTGTTTACATTTCAGCTGCCGCACAGCTGACTCCGGCGCGTGCCTGCGAAACAAAATATTGCGGGACTTCGCGATGATGCCGGGACGCATGTCTGATGTCATTGCGCGTCATTTTACGCGTTGGCATGTCGGGCCCACCCCCGCACGCCAACTGAAAAGTCCTGTCCCTGGCGTCACATTTCAGAGTTTGTGATTGTTGGTCGAGGAGGAATTTCAACTCAATTGATATTTAATTATTTAATTAAATTGAGCTCACAAGAATTTAAAGTCATAGAGGACATGCTGCTTTTGAGAATGCACTTCAGGTTGGAACTAAATGGCTGGAGAAATGTGGGACTAAATTGAATGGCTGCTGGCAATGGGTGCAGGGATTGCAATGCATGATTACCCTGTACCTGTTCATAGAACTGCAGGCAGATTGGCAAATTTGTATTGCCTGCTCATTATAATGATTTCTATAGGCAATGTTATGCCCACAGCCAATGTTAATTGCTGCGCAAACCAAATCCCAGAGGGAAACTTGGCATACAGGCCACAAACTTTTTTTTGTATTCTGAAAATCAGAAGGCATACTGATCTCAGCAGCAAGGAGTCCAGTAACATTTCTTGGATTTTCAAAATTAAAAGTAACAGATTTATTGACAAGAAAAGAAGAAAACTTAACCACACAAGATTATAGATACACTGTTAAACTTAGTCTTACAAACCATTCCCCCAAAAAGACTCTCTAATTGGTCAGACCCACAAGTAAACACCTTCCAGGCAACACTACTTTATCGAAGTTTAACTAGAAAAATCCATTAATGTTCCCCAAGGCAAACTGCTGTAGCTTTAATAATGGAATATCACATGACCTACAACTCTCTTCCACTCTGCTGTGGAAATCCAAACTTCAGAATAAAACTGCTTTTTGCAGCCTAAGACTTTTCTGGCTTGACTGAATGACTGATTCAAACCTGCATCTTCTCCCAAACCAGAGCCACAGCTCCCAACTCAGCTCCAGCTCAACAGTAGCTTAGCTCCAGCTCTACCTCAACCAGCTTAGCTCCTCACAGTAACTCTAAAATACCCTTTTTTCCCTTTTATCTCAGATTCCAATGTTCTCACAACTCTTTGAAACTCAAATACTTCCAAATATAAAATATTTCATGCCTCTATTTTGTCTTTGCTTTTCGGTCAATAAAATATAATATCCCCACTTCTACTTACCTATGGAACTCCTGCAAGATGCAAACATGTTTACTGTTATATCATATCTGACTTCCCTTTGATATTCAAACAAACTCTCAACTTATCTAAAAAATCCAAATTTTAGATCTAACCTAATTACTTGTACCTCAAACCTAACACCTCTATCCTTTTTATGTTTTAAACCAACCCCCCCACCACCCGACAACCTGTCCCTTATTAATCTCTGCCCAGCTTAATTAAATCATACACACACACACACACACACACACACACAGCCTTCTAAACAGAATAACATGACATTCCCCAAAAATATTTTTAATATAACTTCCATTTCTCACACCAGCCACTCCTAAACATGTTCAAGCATCAGCAGGGGCCACAATATTGTTGCTTTCTTCCTTAAAACTGACCTGCACTATTTAAAGTTAGTCGTACCTCTTAAAGGGAAGGTGCATCGTGGCTTCTGGAGATGCTGAGTTCATGGGGAGTCAGGCTGTGCCACAATGGCTGACCATGTGACAGCACACATTCCAAAGGTTTCAGGTTTTTACTGGGAATATTGATGGAGCTGGTGGGAGAGATCGCCTGTACCTGTGGGAGTGGGTGGATCGGTGTGGGATTTGCAGGAGGCCCCCCAACACACAATTAGAAGACAGGGGGGCAGATAGCCACAGTGGTCAATGCTAGAAGATTAGCCCCAAGGTCCTGGATGTAATGCTGCAAGAGGTTTAATGACCTCATGAGTGATTAAGGTCAGTGAATGCATCTTCAAATATCATACCATAAAATCTGCACCAACAATCTCAATCATTGCTCAACTCACCACAGCCCCAATACTCACCTAACAATGATCCCTATCAATCTGGATTCAAACCTAACATTCATATGCTTCCCCTCACCTTCACACACTTAGCACTCATATTCCCTCACCCCACAACTTTGGCTGAGAAGCTGCAGGTGGTGTAAACATTCACTTCATACTTTCTCTTCTCCTCTCATCATGACCCAATGCTTGTCCTTTTTTCTGTTCAGATACCCAAGAACTTCAACCTGCCCTGCAAATGGTGGAAGATTAAGAAGCAGTGATGATGCAGCCACACTAGCAGTCACTTTCACACTCACAGCTCGGATATTGGCACTGTGCACATCTTAAAACATAGCAGAAGGCAGGACCTGCACATCATGAGACTCCAGGCACATGTGCATTGCAGCCAAGCCAGGCTGTAAGGGTAGAACAATTACAAACAAGTTTTAACTACAGACTTATTTAAATACTTCAGTAACTTAGAGAGCAAGTTCATTACAGCACAACAAAGGTACAACAAATGTTAGAAATAATCCTACACCATCTCCGAATTATGGACAATTGCATGGAAGCTTTAAAATTATCACCATCTTCCTTCAATTTCTCATTGGCCACCTTTGAGCTGGGATGTTTCATAATCTCCTTTCAGAGTTACACTTTATTCTTTCCCTTGCAAAAATATACTTTGAATGAAATGCAGCAATGTTAATATATATTGTTCAAAGTGGGACAGTTACCAAGGCATCAATTTATTCCAGAAAAATGGTGACTCCTTGGGCAACCTGCAGAGAAGCAACAGTTAGTGTGGAAACCAGGCATATTCTTTTGAAGGAAAAAAGAAAATCTAATATGCTCTGGATGACAAGAGAAATAAAAATTAAAAAGAAGCAAATAAAGGTGCTTACGGCTAATGTCACAAACTGGATTCAGTTAATAATAACCAGGAAGGTCATACAAAGGATCGAATTGAAAAAGTTAATCCCAGAGACAACGAGAGGTTACAAGCAAATTTTATCTGGCAACATTACATTGAACACTAAACATTTTCTAAAACATAAGTTTATGTGGTCGACAAGGGAAACATTGGAGCTACAAAGGACCTAAAGGGAAATCTTAATGTCGAGACACAGAACGTGGCTAAGATAAAACATCTATTCTTCTGTTTTCAGAAAATAATTCGATGATGTGAAAGTTACACTGAAAGAGAAGGGAGAATTCATGCATGAGACAGTAATAGAAAGAGAAGATTGTTTAGAATCAGTCTCTAAGCAGCAATACTCACCAACTAATCAACTTACAACTTTCCTGTGATGTCACACTTTGATTTTTGTTTCCAAACACGGCTCTGACTGTCCACAGGCTCCACAGGCCTGAACCACTCTCTCTTGTACTTTGATAGTCCTGAAATCTTGCTCTCTCTCGTACTTTGATAGTCCTGAACTCTCACTCTCACTTGTACTTTGATAGTCCTGAACTCTCACTCTCTCTTGTACTTTGATAGTCCTGAACTCTCGCTCTCTCTTGAACTTTGATAGCCCTGAACTGCTCTCTCCTGCATTTTGATAGACCAGAAATCTTGCTCTCTCTTGCCTCTTTTATGGCCCTGAACTCTCACTCTCTCTTGCACTTTGATAGTCCTGAACTCTCACTCTCTCTTGTACTTTGATAGCCCTGAACTCTCGCTCTCTCTTGAACTTTGATAGCCCTGAACTGCTCTCTCCTGCATTTTGATAGACCAGAACTCTTGCTCTCTCTTGCCGCTTTTATGGCCCTGAACTCTCACTCTGTCTTGTACTTTGATAGCCCTTAAAACATGGGCACCATAAAAGCGGCAAGAGTTTGGTGCCAATATAGGTGGAGAGAGTTCAGTGAGAGTTCAGGGCTATAAAAGTGGCGAGAGTTTGGTGAGAGAGGCTATAACAGCGACGAGAGTCAACAAAAGTTCAGGCTCCAAAAGCAGGTGGAGCACGAGGTTCAAGACCATAGAAGCAGCCAGAAGGAATGAGAATTCAGGACCATAAAAGTACAAAAGAGAGATTGAGAGTTCCGGGCTATCAAAGTGCGAGGGAGGGTGAGGTTTCTGGGCTTTCAAAATCGGGAAAAGCAGTTTTGGGCTATAAAAGTGCAAGAGAGAGTGAGAGTTCAGGACTATCAAAGTACAAGAGAGAGCGGTTCAGGCCTGTGGACACTCAGAACCGTGTTTGGAAACAAAAATCGAGGTGTGACATCACAGGAAAGTTGTAAGTTGATTGGTTGGTGAGTATTGTTGCTTAGGGACTGATCCTAAACAATTGGCAAATTAAAAAAGGATATAAATATTAAGTAGCAATAATAAATAACAAGTGAGTAGCTGGTGAGTATTATCTTGTCTTTTATTTCATAGTAAGTTTTATTACGAATAAGGTATGTTAAATATTAGTAGAATTTATCGGTGTTAGTAAGGTTTATTAACAGTCGTAAGGTTTATCAATCTCAGTATGGTGTATTAGTATCAGTAAGGTTTTTTAGCAGTAGCAAGGTTAACTAATAATTAAAGAAATGGCAGGGCTGCTCCAATCTCAAGAGTGCGCATCCTGTGCAATGTAGGAACTCCAGGATCCTTTCCGTGTCCTGAATAGGGGAGGTGGTGGCATAGAAGTATTGTCACTGGACTCGTATTCTAGAGGCCCAGGATAATGCTCTGGGGACCTGCGTTCGAATTCCACCGCAGCAGATGGTGAAATTTGAATGTTAAAAAAAATCAGGAATTAAAAGTCTGATGATGACCATGAAACCGTTGTCAATTGTTGTAAAATCCCAACTGGTTTACTAATGTCCATTAGGGAAGGAAATCTGTCATCCTTACCTGGTCTGGCCTACATGAGACTCCAGACCCACAGCAATGTAGTTGACTCTTAAATGCCTGAATGAGGGCAATTAGGGATGGGCAATAAATGCTGGCCTAGCCAGTGATGCCCACTTCCCATGAACAAAAAAATATATAACCATTTGTGCAGGAAAGTCTCATCAGCTGCAGCAGCGTGAGCTCTGGGTTTCGGAGCTTGTGCAGCAGCTGGTGCCACTGTGGTGCATCCATAAGTTTGAGAGCTTTTTGGATAGCACATTTATAGATGCGGTCACCCAGCAGCTTAAGAGTATGCAGCATGAGAGGGAATGGGTGACCACCAGACAGTCAAAAAGAAATAGGCTGGTATTGGTATTGCAGGATTCCCCTGATCGCATCCCACTCTCCAACCCACGATTCAGTTCTGAATACTGATGAGGGTGATGGTTGATCTGGGGAGTGCAGCCAGAGCTAAGTCCATGGCACTATGGGTGGCTCAGCTGTACAGGGGGTACAAGGAAGACTGGCAGATCAATAATGATAGGTTCTTTAATTGTTAGGGAAATGGATAGGCATTTTTGTGGTCGCAGACATTAATCCAGGATATTGTGTTTCCTCCCCGGTGCCAGGGTCAAGGTTGTCACTGAGGAGCTGCAGAGCACTTTGTGTGGGGAGAGAGAATAACCAGCAGTCCTGGTGCACATCGGAGCCAACGACACAGGTAGAAAGAGGAATGTGGTCCTACAGTCAGAATTTAGTGAACTAGGTGGGAAATTAGCCAACAGGGCCTCAGAAGTAGTAATCACCAGATTACTCCCAGTTCCACGTGCAAGTGAGTATAGAAATTGAAGGATAAAGCCAGTGAATGTGGAACTCGAGAGATGGTGCAGGAGGGAGGGCTTTAGATTCCTGGGATATTGGGACTGGCTCTGGGGGAGATTGGACCTGTACAGACCAGACAGGTTTCGCCTAAACAGAGCTGGGATGGAGTTCCTTGCGGGCAGTTTGCTAGTGTTGTTGGGGAGGATTTAAACTAACTTGGCAGAGGCATGGGAACCAAAAGGAAATATCAGGGAGGAATACCAAGGTGCACAGAATACTGGCAGAGATAGATAATACCAGAATAGGAATAGTAAATTAATAGGTGGGACCAGAATAAAAGAGAAAGTAATAAAGTCTAAATCAGGGTCAATGTACATACGTGTGAATTCACGGAGTGTGGTAAATAAGATTGGTAAGCTACAGACGCAGATTGCCATGTGGAAATGTGATGTTGTGGTGATAACAGAGACCTGCCTCAAAGAAGGGCAGGACCGGGTGTTAAATATTCCTGGATACAGGTGTTCAGGAAAGATAGGAAAGGAAGAAAAGTGGTGGGGGGGTTGGTGGCAGTATTGGTTAACGGGAGCATTGCAGTGCTGGAAAAAGAGGATGTCCCAGAGGAGTCAAGGACAGAATCTATTTGGCTAGAGCTAAGGAACAAAAAAAGTGCATTTACATTGCTCAGTGTAGTCTTTAGGCCACCAACTAATGGGAAGGATGTAGGGGAGCAAATTTGCAGGGAAACTACAGAGAGATGCAAAAATTATACAGTAGTAATAATGGGGGCCTTTCAATATCCAAATATTGACTAGAATTGTAGTAGTAAAGGGCAGAGAGGGGCAAGAGTTCCTAGAATGTGTTCAGGAAAATTTTTCCACAGCAGTATGCATCCAGTCCAATGAGGAAGGAATCACTGCTAGTCCTGGTTCCTAGGAATGATCAAGTCTCAGTAGGAGAACATTTAGGAGACAGTGATCATTGTATCATAAGGTTTAGGCTGACTATGGAAAGGGACAAAGAACAACCAGAGTAAGAATAATTAACTGGGGGAAAGACAACTTCACTGGGGTAAGAACAAATTTGGGCCGAATAAATTGGAGTCAAAGGTTGGCAAGAAAAATGTAGCTGAACAACATGGTTACCTTCAAAGAAGAGATAATTCAGGCACAGTCAAGGTGTATCCCCTTGAAAGGGAAAGGTAGCGTAAACAGGTCCAGAGCTCCCTGGATGACAAAAGGGATAGAAATTAAGATAAAGAAGCAAAAGTGTGCTTATGACAGGTGTCAGGTAGAAAATACAATTGAGAACCAGGCTGAATATAGAAGGTTAAGAGGGAAGGTGACAAATAAGAGAAACAAAGAGGGAGCATGTAAAGAGACTGGAAGCTAACATAAAAGGGAATCCGAAAGTCTTCCATAGGCATATAAATAGTAAAAGGGTATTATAAGGAGGAATAGGACTGATTAGGGCAAAAAAGGGGATTTATGCATGGAAACAAGGGGCGTGGCTGAGGTATTAAACAAACACTTTGTATCAGTCTTTACCAAGGAAGAAGATACTGCCCAGGCCATGGACATGTCCCAACTCATGTGACAATGGGGACATGTTCGAGAAATTTTAGTTTTTTTAATTTTATATTAAAATTTTATTTTATTTTTCTGTTTTTAGCTTTTTTACATTTGGAGCTGATCTTCCTGAGGCTGCACATCGATTTTGGGATTCCCCCCAACTGCCCGCACAGGAAGTGCATAGCGCTTCCATGCGGATGTCACGCTGGGCGGGCCTTAATTGACCCATAAAATGGCAGCGCTCGCCCAATCAGGGGCGCCAATCGGAAATACGCCTGTGCGCGCCCGCCCTTCAAGTACACCCCCGACAGGGGGAAAATCCTGGCCTAGATCTTATAGTGAATTGTAGGCCTTGTGAAGACGCACTTTCAGCTGAAGCCATCCTTAATAACTCAGAGGTTTAAGTTTAACTCCAGAGTAAGGGCTCCAAGAGAGTCCATCGCAACCTATCTAGTGAAGTTAAAATAGTTGACAGAACACTGCGACTTCGGAGACACACTCAATGATAAGCTGTGGGACTGATTAGTTTGTGGTGTTCATGACAACGCCATTCAGTGCTATTTACTCACAGGGGTTGAAATCGACTTGTGGCGTGCCATGGAAATAGCACTATCCATGGAAAGTGCTGTGAGAGACTCACAGGTTTTACAACACATACAACATGGCGCTGTTCTTCATATGGAGCGGGAAACTACTGCTGGGCATGGGGCAAAAACTAGAGACACAGCCTTGAAGTGAGAGACAATATCTGCTGCCCAAAAAACAAAAAGCCCTAATTTCAGCATTTCAGCAGCGCCTCCGAGGTTAATCTCTCATAGATGTCGGGGTAACCATGTTCCGGACCCCTGCAGATTCTAGGAGGCGGAATGCCATTACTGTCATTAAAAAGGTCGTGTAATAAAGCAATGCAAGGGAAATTTGAGACAGCCCAAAAGGCAGCAGACCAAAATGATTGACGTGAATAATATAACAGAACCTGAAGCTGCCGATACCGACATCTATTCCCTGTATAATGTCATAGCTGTAACAACTGAACCTGTTACTGTCACAATCCAAGTGAATGGGAAGCCACTAATAATGGAGGTAAATATGGGAGCCTCAACCACATTGGTGGGAGAGCACACATTTAAATACCTAAATGATTGTACCCAGCCACTGAATCTGGAGCAGACCACTTCAATTGAAGTCATACACTGGAAAGTCCATCAGGTGAAGGGCATCACCACAGTACCTGTGTCCTATAGGCAACAGAGAGCCCAGCTTCCAGTGATCATAGTGACAGGTGAAGGATCTAGTCTTCTGGGCTGAGACTGGTTACAAAAAATCAAGCTCACTTGCTCTGAAATATTTCACGTGGGAACAGGAGGAGTTCCTGAGATGTTAAGGAAATACGAGAGTGTACATGGTGATGAATTGGGCAAGTTAAAAGGCTTGCAAGCAAAAATATATGTAGATTCTCAGTCAGCACTCCATTTCTGTAAGGCCAGAGCTGTGCCTTATGCCCTTAAGGAGAAGGTGGATGCAGAATTGTGCCACTTCAAAAATTTGGCATAATTCAGCCAGCCCAAGTTTCGGAGTGGGAAGTGCCCAGAGTCCCAGCAGTGAAACCTGACCAAACTATACGCATTTGTGGGAACTACAAATTGACTGTAAACAAGGCAGCCAAACTAGACAAACATCCTATCCCGAGGATAGATGACTTGTCCACAAAGCTAGCTGGAGGCAAATCCTATACCAAGCTGCACATGAGCATGCGTACCAACTGTTAGAGCTGCACATCTAAAGGTTATGTAACCATCAACACACACAAGGGCCTGTATCAATATACTCGCCTGCCCTTTGGAGTATTGCCTGCATGTGCAATCTTCCAAAGGACAATGGAGAGACTTTTGCAAGGATTTCCCAGACTAGTATTCTGAGCACAGGGTCAATGGAAGCCAAACATTTGGCCAACCTTGAAGAGGTTTTAAGAAGATTCTTATATGATTAAATAAAGAGAAATGTACATTCCAAGTGCCTGAAGTCACTTATCTGGGTCACAGGGTGGATGCCACGGGGTTGCATCCAGTAGACGAGAAAGTTAGGGCAATCAAAGTGGCGCCCCCTCTGTCCAGTGTAACCGAACTCAAGGGCAGGATTTTTGGGTTGCCAGGCGGGCACCGTGGGCAGGCCTGGGAGCGGCTGTGAAATGGTCCACTGCCCACGATTGCCCCCCAGCCGCGATTTCACGCTGGCTGGCTGATTAACGGCCAGCCAGCATGAAAGGGGCGCTGAGAAGATCAGCCTTGCTGGGGTAGGAGAGGGAGGAGGGCGAGCGCAATGTCTGCGCATGGGTGTGGAGTGCGCATACTGAAAGCTCCCTGAGGGTAGGGAGCTGAAGGATTGTAAACCAATGAATAAAGGTTTTAAAAATCTGGAAAAAATGTACACGCAGTGGATTCACTCACCTTTACGTGTATATTTGAAAAATTCTGCCCAAAAATTTTTATTTTTGTTATTTAGCTGTGGAAACCTCATTGCCCCGTGGGTGAGGTTTTCTTAAAAATCCAAAGGCCGCCTGGCCGATTCGCCTGCCTGCCAACCAAAAGGTTGGATGGGCAGTGAGAAATAGCATTTAATTAATACTTAAATGGCCTTAATAGGCCTCATAATTGTTGGCGGCCTGCTACCGACTCTTGTGCATGCCCACCGACCAAAATATTGTGCGAGTGCGTAATGACGTCAGGATGCTCTCCTGATGTCAGCATACGCTATTTCACACTCGGTCATGTCGGGCATGTGCCCACACGTCAAGCTGAAAATCCTGCCCCAAGTCTTTTTTGGGTATAATTAATTATTTTAGCCGTTTCTTGCCAAACTGGTTAACAGTGTTAGCACTAATACACTTATTATTGAAAAAGAACCACTGTTGGTCATGGAATTTGCAACAGGAAGAAGCCTTTGTGAAAGTTAAGAAGCTATTACATTCATCACATCTACTGGCACATTATGACCCAGCAAAAAAATTAATATTAGCCTGTGATGCTTCACATTATGGTGTGGGCGTTGTTATCACACAGGATGGAAGGTGGTTCCGGAAGGCCAATCAGCTATGCCTCCGGAACCCTCTCTGCAGCCAAGAAGGGTTATCCCCAACTAGGGAAAGAAGTAGTAGTATTCGGAGTGAAGAAATTCCACCAGTACCTGCATGGATGAAATTTCACCATTATGTCGGACCATAAACCATTCATGAGTTTATTCCATGAGGATAAGGCCATCCCGCCAATAGCATCAGCAAGAACTCAAAATTGGGCTTTGATATTATCTGTGTAAGAGTATACCTTTATGCACAATCCTGGCTTACATATTGCAAACACGGACGCACTCAGTCATCTCCCGTTACCAGATAGCATTGTACATGTTCCAACGCCACAAGAAGTTTTATTGAACTTCTTGGACTCTTCGCCTGTATGCAAAGCAAATTAGAAATTGGACAACAGAGATCCAATTTTGTCGAAAGTCCAAGACCTTGTATTGGCAAAGGTGGTCAAATCCACCGGTGTCCGAAGAGATGAGACAATCCCATGCCCATAGAACAGAGCTAAGTTGTCAAGATGGAATCTGGTTGTGGGGATCAAGAGATGATGTCCCTTCGCAAGGAAGAGAGCCACTCTTGACAGAGCTTCACACTGCGCATCCAGGCATATCGGAGATGGAAATGCTTGCGCAAAACTAGGTCTAGTGGCCAGGCATTGACAGTGACATTGAAAGCATGGTCAAGCACTGTTTCCATTGTCGGCAACAACAGAAGTTGCCTGTTTCAGCTCCACTGCATCCATGGGAGTGGCCTGGTTGACCCTGGGCTAGATTACATATTGATTTTGTAGGTCCATTCTTACATACCATGTTTTTATTGACCATAGATGAGCATTCTAAATGGATGGATGTATATGAAGTTCGATCATCGACACCGTGTGCAACTTTTGAAAGCTATGCCAATGTTTTAGTATACATGGCCTACAGGAAGTCATAGCTTCGGATCTCGGTACAGTTTTTACTAGTACAGAATTTCAGAGATTCATGAGTTTAAATGGAATCAGACATATTAAAACATCACCATATCATCCCTCATCAAATGGGTTAGCTGAAAGAACTGTACAAACCTTGAAATCAGGAATGAAGAGGTTATCTAAAAGTACTCTAGAATCTCGACTTTCCTGTTTTCTTCTCAATGATTGTACAAAGTCTCATTCAACTACAGATTCTACTCCATCTGAATTATTGATAATACACTGCCTATGTACAAGGTTAAATCTGGTGTATCCAAACTTATCGGGGAAGAAAGAGAAAAATCAAAGTAATCAATAATGGAATCATGGTGTTCATAGCAAAGCCCAAAGATTCACTGTCGGAGATAGTTTTCTTGTGGAATTTTGAAAGTGGACCTTGTTGGGTTCCTGGTACAATTGCCTAAAAAACTGGTCCCTTGTTATTCCAAGTGGAAGTGGAAGACTGAAATGTTTGAAAACATATGGATCATCTTAGGAGTAGAGAGACATTCCAATAACTTGATTGAAACATTTAAGACCCTGAGGTGTCTTGACAGGGTGGATGTGAAGAAAATGTTTTCTCTTGTGGAAAAATCTAGAACTAGAGGTCACTGTTTTAAAATAAGGGGTCGCCCATTTAAAACGGAGGTGAGATGAAATTTTTTCACTCAGAGGGTCTTGAGACTTTGGAACTCCCTTCTTGAAAAGGTGGTGGAAGCAGAGTCTTTGAATATGTTTAAGGCAGAGCTGGATCAATTCTTGGTAGGCAAGGGGGTGATAGGTTATCGGGGGCAGGTGTGATGCAGATTTCAGATTACTATCAGATCAGCCATGATCTTATTTAATGGTGGAGCAGGCTCGAGGGGCTGAATGGCCTACTCCTGCTCCTTGTTCGTAGGTCTGTAACTCTCACACACACACTCTCACATCTTCCTCAGGTTCATATGCTCTCGAGCTCGCATCCCCATCCTGTCCACGGCTCCGCTTACCACACAAACATTCCACGTAGTGCCAGGCGTCCGGCTCACACTCTCTCCATCTGTTTTCATGCAGGAGAAGCTGGCTCACATCAGCAGGGAGAGGTCCCAGGCTGGGGGTGGAGTGGCCCACATTAGGACCCTCACTCACTCTGAGAAGCGTGCCACTGCACTGACTGGTGAGGACGTGGACCGTGCCTGCAGTGACGGTGAGATCGGCGGCGAACACCCATGTGAGGATCCTGCACCACATCATCCCTCTCTCAACACAACTGAGAGTGCTCTCTCTCTCTCCTGCTTCTGACTCTGCTGCCATGCACTCATTATCTCTAACAAAAATAAAAATACCTGGAAAAACTCAGCAGGTCTGGCAGCATCTGCAGAGAGGAACACAGTTAACATTTCGAGTCCGTATAACTCTTCAACAGAACTAAGTAAAAATAGTGAAATATAAGCTGATTTAAGGGCGGGGGTGGGAGGGTGGGGGGGGGGGGGGGTTGTGGGGATGCGGGGTTGGTGGGGGGGGGTGAAGGAATCAAAATATGCTAAAAGGTAGAGAGAAAACAATGGATGGAAATACATTTTAAAATAATGGAAATAGGTGCGAAAAGAAAAATCTATAAAAATTATTGGGGAAAAAAAGGGGGATTGGAAACCCAACCCCACTAGGGATATCTGTACCTTGCTTGTCCTGATTTCTACCCTTAATTAGCACATTACTTAGATAATATCACCACCTTCAACACCTCTTTGTTCTTTTGTCTATGGCATATTTTGGTTATCTCCACCTATCACTGGCCCTCTATCCAGATCTACCTGTCCCACCCCCACTTAATCCACCTTATATTTCAGCTCTTTTCTATTTTTACTTAGTTCTGTTGAAGAGTCTTACGGACTCGAAATGTTAACTGTATTCCTCTCAGCAGATGCTGCCAGACCTGCTGACTTTTTCCAGGTATTTTTATTTTTGTTTTGGATTTCCAGCATCCGCAGTTTTTTGCTTTTAACTAATTATCTCTACTTTGGTTCACAGGGAGCTCTGCCAAGTGACCAACACCTTCAGCCAACCAATCCCTCAGCTCCATCCACATCCTCACCTCCTGCCAAGAGGACACCTCCTCCATTGAAAAGCTGGAAATAAGCAGCCTGGAAGACCCATCACAGCGCTTACCCACACCCTCCACCAGCGCAGAGACACACACCTCAGTGAGATCTAGATCTAGAGCAGGCACAGGTTCACAATCTGGTGGTCACCGCACGGACACATGTCCGCAGCAGGAGGCAAGTTCGTGTGAGCTCCCCACCACTTGGAGGACTGCTGGGGAAGAGGTATCTGTGAATTCTGAGTCAGATGGCGAGCTTCTAGGTTTGGCCTTCCAACTCATCCTGGAGCGTCAGCAAGTTTCCAGGTTGAATTCCATTTGCCAGTGCTCTGCCCACCTGACCAGTCCATTAATATCCTCCTACAGTTTACAGGTCATCCTCCTCACTCTTTACTACCCTACCAATTTTCATGTCATCCACGAACTTCTTCACCATACCCCCTGCAATTAAGTCCAAATCATTTATATACACCACAAACAGCAAGGGCCCCAGCACTGAGCCCTGTGGGACCACACTGGAAACAGACTTCCAGTCACAGAACCATCCCTCTACCATCACCCTCTGCTTCCTGCCTCTCAGCCAGTTTTGGATCCAACATGCCACTTTGCCTTGGATCCCATGGGCTCTTACTTTCTTGACCCGCCTTGCTAAAGTCCATGTAGACCACATCAAATGCATTACCCTCATCAACACGTCTGGTTATCTCCTCAAAAAATTCGATCAAATTTGTCAAACACAACCTTCCCTTAACAAATCCATGCTGACTATCCCTGATTAATCCATGTCTCTCCAAGTGCAGATATATTCTGTCCCTCAGAATTCTTTCTAGTAACTTCCCCACCACCAAAGTTAGACTGACTGGCCTGTAATTTCCTGGTCTATCCCTTCCTCCCTTTTTTAACAATGGGACAATGTTAGCAGTCCTCTAGTCCTCTGGCACCTCACCTGTGGCCAGAGAGGATTTGAAAATTACTGCCAGGGCCCGATATCTCTTCCCTTGTCTCCCTGAATAGCTTGGGATACTCCTCATCCGGGCCTGCGGATTTATCCACTTTTAAGGCCACTAAACCTGCTAGTACCTCCGCTCTATGTTAATTTCCTCTAATATTTTACAGTCCTCCACCCTGATGTCTATACCTGTATCGTTCTTTGCGATTGTGAAGATTAGTGTAAGGTAGCCATTGAGTACTGTACCCACATCTTCAGGGTCCACACAAGGATTACCTCTGTGGTCCCTAATTGCCCCTACTCTTTCCCTAGTTATTCCCTTGCCCTTTATATATTTAAAAAAAACACTTTGAGTTTTCCTTTATTCTATCCACCAATGCTTTCTCATGCACTCTCTTAGCTTTCCTAATTTCCTTTTTAAGTTCCCCCCTGCATTTTTATAACCCTCTAGGGACTCTGCCATATTGAGCCCTTTGTATCTGCCATAAATTCCCTATTTTTTTTAATCCTAACCTTCATGCCCCTTGACATCCAGGGTTCTCTGGGCTTGGTCCTTTGTCTTTACGGGAATATATTTGCCTGTACTCTCGCTATTTTCTCCTTGAATGCCTCCCACTGCTCTGACAATTTTATCTGCAAATAGTTGCTCCCAGTCCGTTTGGGCCAAATCGTACCTCACCTTAGTAAAATTAGCCTTTTCCCAATTTAGAACTTTTATCCCTGGCCCAAACTTATCCTTTTCCATAACTATCCTGAATCTAACTGAGTTAGGTCACTATCTCCATAATGCTCCCCCACTGACACATCTTCCACCTGCCCAGGCTCAATTCTGAATATTAGGTACAGGACTGCCCCCTCCCTTGTTGGGCTGTCCCTGTACTGGCTAAAAAAGTTCTTCTGGATGCAACCTAAGAATTTTGCTCCCTCCCTCCCTTGCACACTAAAACTATCCCAGTTAATATTTGGGTAGTTAAAATCCCCTACTATTCCTACTATTACTGCCTTATTATTCTTACACTTCTCTGAAATGTGATTACATATTTGATCCTCGATCTCTCCCTGACTGTTTGGGGGCCTATAGTACACACTCAACAGCGTGTTTTCCCCTTTTGTGTTTGTTACTTCTTTCTACCCTTATGGCTTCATTTGATGACCCTTCCAAGATATCATCCCTCCTCACTGCTATAATTGAATCCTTGATCAATATTGCGACCCCCCATTCCTCTTTTATCCCCCTCTCTACCTCATCTGAATACCCTATAACCAGGAATGTTGAGCTGCAAATCCTGCCCATCTTTTAGCCAAGACTCGCTCACAGCTATGATATCATACTCTCATGTGCCTATCTGTGCCCTTAGCTTGTCTGTCTTACTCCTCAGGCTCGTTGCATTAAAATACATTCCATTTAACCTTGCTAAACTCACTCCTTTCTTATCTAGTCTATGTTTCCTCTGTCTTCCAGACTCACTTACTAATATTTTAACTTCTAATTCCATCTCAGCCTCTCTCCCCTCTGAGCTACTTTTTAGGATCTCATCCCGCTGTCAATTTAATTTAAATCCGCCCCAACAGCATTGGCAAACCTCCCCGCGAGGATGTTGGTCCCGTTCCTGTTCAGATTTAATCAATCCAACTTGGACGGGTCCCACCTCCCCTAGAAATGGTCCCAATGCCCCAGGAATCTAAAGCCTCCCTCCTGCACCATCTCTCCAGCCACGCATTCATCTGCTTTATCCTTCTGTTCCTATACTCACTGCTGCGTGGCACAGGGAGTAATCTGGGGATTACTACTTTGAAGTCCTGTTTTTCAATTTCCTACCTAACTCCCTAAAGTCTGCTTGCAGGACTTCATTTCTCTTTCTTCCTATGTCATTGGTCCCAACATGGACCACGACATCTGGCTGTTCACCCTCCCGCTTCAGGATGTCCTGCAGCCTTGACCCTGGCACTCAGGATGCAACATACCATCCTGGAGTCACGTCTACAGCCACAGAAACGCCTGACTACTCCCCTCACTAACAAATCCTCTACCACTATTGACGTTCCACACTTCTTCCTCCAGCCCTGAACAGCTGGACCACCCACAGTGCCACGGCCTTGGCTCTAGTTGGCCTCCTCAGAGGAACCGTCATTCTCACTGTTTTCCAAGGCCGAAAAACAGTTTGTGAGTGAGATGCACTTGGAGGATTCCCTCACTACCTGTCTACCCTTCTTCTGTCTGGCAGTCACCCATTCCCACTCCGCTTGCACTTCCTTAAGCTGCGGGGTGACCACGTTCTGGAACGTGCTATCCACGAACCTCTCAACCTCGTGAATGCACCGACTGCTCCCAGCTGCTGCTCAAATCCCAAAACCTGGAGTTCCAGTTGCTCCAGTCGGAGGCACCTCCTGCACACGTGGTCATCCAGACTGCCAGGAATGTCTAGGATTTCCCACATAGCGCAGGATGTGCAAAATATGGGCCTGAGCTCCACAGACATATCTTAACTAAATAGAATATGGACCCTTTCTTTTATTTAACCCTTACTCCTACTTGAGTGTAGGCAAGATGCTAGATCCTTTAGATATTGGCCATTGACAGGTGGGCGGGCCCGCAGCTGATTTTGCTGCGCCCCCGCCTTCCTGAAGATTTAAATAGGGCGGGGTGACGTCGGGGTTCCACGTGACGTCATCCCGCGTCATTTCATGCGTTGGCAAGCGGGCCCCGCCCCTTGCTCACAGATGGCAAAATTCTTTCCTCGATTTCCAAAGTCCTTGAATGTATTGTCATCTCCCAAATCTGTGCCCACTTTTCCTACATCAACATGTTTGAATTCATTGAATCAGAATTCGGTTCTTGCCACAGAGCTGAAATTACCCTTACAAATGACATCTTATGTGACTGTAACTGTGGTAACCTATCATTCCTTGTCCTTCTTTACCTTTGATCTGGGTGACCATACTCTCCTTCTCCAATGCCTGTCTTCTGCCATTGCGCCGGTTGGCATTGGCTTCACCTGGTTCCAAATCCTATCATAGGCAGAGAATCACCAGCAATGAGGTCACTTCCTGTTCCTACACAGTTACCTCTAGAGTTCCCCAAGGCTCAGTACTTGGGCTCTTTAATTTCTCTTTTACGTGAGGCCTTTCTGTGACATCATCTGACAACACATCAGGTGCCACATGTACAATAACAAAGCCCAGCTCTAGCTCAACACTGCATCTCTTGACCTCTCCACTGCCTTTGATTTGTCACTCTGCTAGTTAAACGTCTAGTATTGGATGAGCAGAAATTTCCTCCAATTAAATATTGGGAAGGTCAAAGCCATTGTCTTTAATTCCCCCTCCAACATACTCTGTTCACTAGCCAACATCTCCATCCATCATCCTGACAACTATCTGAAGGTCATTCACAGCCTCGGAGCACTGTTTGATCTGAGCTGAGCCGTGGATCCCTCATCATCTTCATCACCATTTGGGGGAGGAAATCTGCCGCCCTAACCTGATCTGACCTACATGTGATTCCAGACCCAGAACACTGCGCTCTAAATGGCCTATCAAGCCACTCAGTTGTAACAAAGTGCTACAGAGAAATCTAATAAAAGAAGATCGGACGGACCACCCAATCAACGTAAGCACTGGAAATTTCAAACGCCCAGTCGACCCTGCAAAGTTCGTATCAATAACATCTGGGGACTTGTGCCAAAATTGGGAGAGCAGTCCCATAGACTAGTCAAACAACAACCTGAGATAGTTTTAGTCACAGAATCATATCTTACAGCCAATTTCCTAGACACCTGCATCACCATCCTTGGTATGTCCTGTCCCACCAGCAGGGCAAACTGACCAGAGGCAAAGGCACAGTGATATACAGTCAGGAGTCATCAACATTAACTCTGGACCCCATGAAACCTCATGGCATCAGGTCGAACATGAGGGAGGAAACGTCCTGCTGATTACCACCTACCGCCCTTCCTCAGCTGATGAATCAGTGCTCCTCCATGTTGAACACCACTTGGAAGATACACTGAGGGCGGCAAGGGCACAGAATGTACTCTGGGTGGGCGATTTCAATGTCCACCATCAAGAATTGCTCATTAGCACCACTATTGACTGAGTTGGCCTAGTGCAGAAGGACATAGCTGCTAGACTGGGTCTGCAGCAGGTGGTGAAGGAACCAACAAGAGGGAAAAAAACTACTTGGCCTCATTCTCACCAATCTACTTGTCACATCTGTCCATGACAGTACTGGTAGGAGTGACCACTGCACAGTACTTGTTCAGACAAAATCCAGTTTTCACACTAAGGATATGCTCCATTGTTTTGTGTGACGCTACCACTGTAATAAAAGGGACAGGTTCATAGCAGATTTAGCAACTCAAAGCTGGGCAACCAAGAAGCACTGTGGGTTATCATCAGCAGCAGAATTGTATTCAGCCACAATCTGTAACCTCATGATTCAGCATATTCCTCACTACTATTGCCATCAAGTATGGGACCATCCCTCATTCAAAAAGGACTGTAGGAGAGCATGCCAGAAGCTGTACCAGATAAAAATGATGTGCTACCTGGTGAACCAAAGCACAGGATTACATGTATGTTAAACAGAGGAAGCAACATACCATAGACAGGGATCAGCGATCCCACAACTAACAGATCAGATCAAAGCTGTACAGTCCTGCCGCATCCGGTCATGAATGGAATCGGATACTCAACAACTAACGAGGGGAGGAGGCTTCACAAAACATCCTTATTCTCATTGATGTGAGAGCCCAGTATGTCAGGGCAAAGAAAAGAATGAGCACTTGCAATAGCCTTCAGCCAGAAGTCATGAGTTAATGATCCATCTCTCCCTCCTCTTGAGGTCCTCACCATCATAAATTCAGTCTTCAACTAATTCAATTCACTCCATGTGGTATCAAGAAAGAGCTGGAGGTATTGGATACTACTAATGCATGGGGCTCTCAACAACATTGATAGTGGAGGAACTGAATTGAAGAATTAGAATACACTTGGGATCAAAGGGGAAACATTAAATTGAAAAACAGGAAATTACTTTGAGAAAATTAATTCTCCAGGACATCACTGCAGGAGTTCCTCAGGGTAATGTCCTCAGCCCAACCATCTTCAGCTGCTTCATCAAAGACCTTCCTTCCATCATAAGGTCAGAAGTGGGGATGTTCACTGATGATTGCACAATGTTCAGCACCATTCGCAACTCCTCAGATACTGAAGCAGTCCATGTCCAAATGCAGCAAGACCTGGACAATATCCAGGCTTGGGCTGACAAGTGGCAAGTAACATTCACGCCACACAAGCGTCAGCCAATGACCATCTCCAACAAGAGAGAATCTAACCATTTCCCCTTGATATTCAATGGCATTATTATCACTGAATCCCCCACTATCAACATCCTGGGGGTTATCATTGACCAGAAACTGAACTGGACTAGCCATATAAATACTGTGGCTACAAGAGCAGGTCAGAGGCTAGGAATCATGCGGCGAGTAACTCACCTCCTGACTCCCCAAAGCCTGTCCACCATCTACAAGGCACAAGTCAGGAGTGTGATGGAATACTCCCCACTTGCCTGGATGAGTGCAGTTCCCACAACACTGAAGAAGCTGGACACCACCCAGGACAAAGCAATCCGCTTAATTGGCACCACATCCACAAACATTCACTCCCTCCACCATTGACGTACTGTGGCAGCAGTGTGTACTATCTATAAGCTGCACTGCAGGAATTCACCAAGGCTCCTTCAACAGCACCTTCCAAACCCATGACCGCTGCCACCTAGAAGGACATGGGCAGTAGATGGAAACACTACAACCTGGAAGTTCCCCTCCAAGCCACTCACCATCCTGACTTGGAAATATACCACCCTTCCTTCACTATTGCTGGGTCAAATTCCTGGAACTCCCTCCCGAACAGCACTGTGGCTGTGCATACACCACATGGACTGCAGCGGTTCAAGAAGGTAGCTCTCCATGGCCTTCTCAAGGGTAATTAGGAATGGGCATTAAATGCTGGCCTAGCCAGTGAAGCTCACGTCCCATGAATGAAGAAAAAGAAATGTCACTTAGTGTGCTGTTAAAACCTCAGTTATCCCTGAAAACACAAGTTTTAGTTTTTGCAAGTCTTGATCTTATTCATTGTTAAAAGTTAATGGGGATGATTTTCCCTGTGGACTTGAGATTCTAAAGACCCTCCAAGAAGGCCAAGATAGGTTCTTAAACTGAAACGCTGATTTGACACAGGTTTGGCACAAGTTATTTTGGTTAAAGAGTTGATGCTTACTCTAAGAATGGCCACCCAGGTTGGGATATGACTGCCTCATAAATTGACTACACTCAGTTCAATTCACATGTCGCACTCCGTTCTCTTAGGTCCAACCCCGACTTTGTTATCAAACATGCTCACGAGGATGGTGCTGTTATTGTCTGGCATACTGACCTCTACCTCGCAGAGATTGAGCGCCAACTCGCAGACACTTCCTCCTACCTCCCCCTGGACCATGACCCCACCACCGAACATCAAGCCATTGTTTCCAGGGCTGTCACTTGCCTCATCTCCTCTGGAGATCTTCCCTCCAAAACTTCCAACCTCATAGTCTCCGAACCCCGGACAGCCCGCTTGTACCTCTTCCTCAAAATCCATAAACAGGACTGTCCCGACAGAACCATTATGTCAGCCTGTTCCTGCCCCACGAAACTCCTTTCTTCCTATCTTGACTCCGTTCTCTCTCCCCTTGTCCAGCTGCTTCCCATCTACACCCACAATTCCTCTGATGCCCTACGTCATATCAAAAATTTCCAGTTTCCTCGTCCTAACCATTTCCTCTTCACCATGGATGTCCAATCCCTCTACATCTCCATCCCCCACAGGGATGGTCTGAGGGCTCTCCACTTCTTCCTTGAACAGAGGCTTGAACAATCCCCATCCTACACCGCTCTCCTCTGTCTGACTGAACTTGTGCTCTCACTGAACAATTTCTCCTTAAATTTGTCTCCCTTCCTCCAAATAAAAGGTGTGGCTTTGGGTACCCGCATGGGCCCCAGTTATGCCTGTCTCTTTAAGGGGTATGTGGCACATTCCTTGTTCCAGTCCTACTCAGGCCCCCTCCCACAACTCTTTCTCCGGTACCTCAATGATTGCTTCGGTGATGCTTCATGCTCTCATCAGGACTTGGAAAAATTCATCGGTTTTGCTTCCAATTTCCGCCTTCACATGGTCCATCACCGAACTTCCCTTCCCTTCCTTGACCTCACTGCCTCCATTTCAAGAGATAGGCGGTCCACCAATATTCATTACAAGCCCACCGACTCCCACAGCTACCTTGACTGCAGCTCCTCACACCCCGCTTCCTGTAAGGAGTCCATCCCATTCTCCCAGTTTATTCGTCTCTGTTGCACCAGTTCCTATGATGCCACTGTCCAAAACAGCGCTCCTGACATGTCTCCCCTCTTCCTTAACCGAGGTTTTCCACCCACTGTGGTTGACAGGGCCCTCAACCGTATCCAACCCACCTCCCGCGGCTCTGCCCTCACACCTTCTCCTCCCTCCCAGAACCATGATAGGGTCCTCCTCGTCCTCACTTTTCACCCCACCAGCCTCCGCATTCAAAGGATCATCCTCCGCCATTTCTGCCAACCCCAGCATGATGCCACCATCAAACACATCTTCTCCTCACCCCCACCTGTCAGCATTCTGGAGGGACCGTTCCCTCTGGGACACCTTGGTTCAATCCTCCATCGCTCCCAACATCTCATCCCCTTCCCACAGCACCTTCCCATTGCAAAAGGTGCAACACCTGCCCCTTTACCTCCTCCCTCCTCACCATCCAATAGGCCAAACACTCCTTTTAGGTGAAGCAGCGCTTCAGACTGGGTGATCACTTTGCGGAACACCTTCCGTCTGTCCGCAAGCATGCCCCGGCCTTCCTGTCACTTGCCATTTCAACACTCCACCCTGCTCTCATGCCCACATGTCCATCCTTGGCCTGCTGCAATGTTCCAGTGAAGCTCAACGCAAACTGGAGGAACAGCACCTCATCACCCGATTAGGCACTTTACAGCCTTCCGGACTTAACACTGAGTTCAACAACATCAGACCATGAACTCTTCATCATCTTCACCCCCTTTTTGATCCCATTTTCTTTTTTTAAATTCATTTTTAATTTTTATCCACTTATTTTCATTTTTATTAATTTATTCATTGTCTTATCCCCTTTTTTAAATCCCCTTTTTATCCCTTTTTCCTTTCTTTTTCCCCAACCACTGTCCCCTCCCCACATCCCATCCCCAAAAGGGTCATCTGTTCCTTGTTCCATGTTGTTCTTTCACAGAGTGCTTACCCTTCTTCTGCTATTAACACATTCTGCTTTCTTACCTTTAAGCAACTATCAGCACCTCCTTTAGTCCTTACTGCTACCATTAACACTCCTGTTGTCTTTTGTCCATGACACCTTTGTCAGTCTCTCCTTAGCCTCCATCTATTTCTGGCCTTCTATCCAGCTTCACCTGCTCCACCCCCTTAAACAGTATAAATTCCATCACATTTCTACTTCTCTTTAGCTCTGAAGAAGGGTCATACGGACTCGAAACGTCAACTCTGTTTCTCTCTCCACAGATGCTGTCAGACCTGCTGAGTTTTTCCAGCATTTTCTGCTTTTATTTCAGATTTCCAGCATCTGCAGTATTTTGCTTTTAACACAAATTGTCTGATTGTGCTCATTAAAGAGGCTGTGTGGCACCATGGTGGCCAACACTTTAACTAACAGCAACCAGCTGTTTGGGAGTAAACTGGCTGTGCATTTTGAGCACAATTTAAAGGTTAAATCTTGCACTGCAGCTGGAGGTTTGAAAAAGATTTTTAAATACATTGGTAGGCTGCTAAAACATTTGATCAAGTCTTCAAGACTAATCTATCAACACTTATTCCTGAAATTATCTGAGGACATCACCTTGAAAGAGTAAGAGCTGTGCGGCTCTCTGGATAATTCTAAAATATAAGGTACAACAAATAATTGGAAGGACCAAAGGAATCTGCCAATGGATTGTGATAAAATGGTGGAATGAGCAACAAAATGGCAGATGAAGTTCAGTGTATGTAAGTGTGCGGTGGTACAGAATGGTTAAAAAGGAAAAGTATGTACTTTGATGGGAAGGAAGATGGGTGAGGTCAAAGAGTAGCCTGGTCTGGGCACTAACGTTCATAAGACATTTAAAGCAGCACAAAAACTTTAAACCCTGAATTCCTTTAACTTTTCATGCCAAGGTACACACTACAAGAGTCGCGATCTCATGGTAAATCTGTATTGAATCTTAAGGTGACTGCTGTTGGCACATGGTGTACATTTTTGGGCTCCATATTATACGAAGTATGTTGAGGTAGATTCATTTGGATGTGACAATGTCTGGCAGCAGGAAATACAAATACAAAGAAGGTCTTTGAAAATTGAAACTGTTTTCATTTAAGCTGTGAAAATTAAGAGGTGACTTGATTGAGTTACTTGTCTAACTAACTTCTCTAAGACTTTTCATAAAGTGAATATCTACCATTGGCATGACTGAGGGGAAATATTATGAAGAGCTATGATATAAATGGGGCATGTGGCCACTTAAGGGTTGTGAGGTGACATTGCTGATTTTAAATGTACCATTTTCTTTCAGCAAAAGGATCAATAGCCAAAAGGAATTGACTTAAATAAATTTTTGGAAGAATTACACAGGAGTTGAGAAAGTACTTGTTCACTCAGAGGGAGGGTGGGGTTCTAGAACTTTCTACCTGAAAGGATGGTTAGAAGCAGAAGATGCCAATACATTTAAAACATACTTTGATGTGCACTTGATGAGCTGGAACCTACAAGGTTATGGACCAAGAGTGGGATTGGACTGGATAGCGCTTTTTTGGCTGACATGGACACAATGGGCCAAATTGTGGCACTCCTTCTGTACCAGAAATATTTCTACATTTCTGTGGGAGATCATCTAGGCAATGACAAGTAATTTCATCTTTTGCAGAACCAGAGGACAGCCCGGGCTTGAAAGGGGGTAATTTCCAAACTAATCTGCAGAAACAATATTTCAGTGAGTGAGTGATGAATCCAATGGAAGAGGCTCTTCAATGAAATGCTGCAAGCTGTTAGAATTCATTCATTCAAATGTAAAACTAGATCGATCAATTTCAGAAATTAACATGTTGGGATCCAATTTGTGAGTAATTTGAAAAGTAATGGGGTAAGTATAGAATGCTTGGCAGAAAAAAAGGTGATTTTGGACTTTGCTTCCCAACCCTTTCCACCACGGGGTTTTTCCTCGCCTCATGTCTGGGTGCGTTGTGGGTAGAGATTGATTGATATGAATTGTCGAATATCATTACATCGTACGACTTCCTAGATCATAGAAAGCAAACCAGATGGGCCTTAGCAATTGTTAGATGAGAGATGACCATGTTCTCTCTTCACTTCTAACCAATTCAGGATTTACGTCCTCCCAAATATCCTTCTCTTTTGTAAACACAAATGAGAAGTCCTTGTTCAGCATCCAAACTTATCCAACAACCTGCTGGTAACTCAGTATCAGCTCCTCTCAAGAGGAGACACCTGGTATTTAATCATTCCTTCTTAGCCATTATTTGTAGAATATTTTACTGCTCTTTAATATTTCAAGATACTCTCCTCATAATTAGTTAGGCAGAGAGTGAGCATTACCCATAATGTTAACATCAAGCTGTGTGATGGAAGCTGTTTGACTCTGCCCTTTGCTAATTTAGCATCTTCTAATATTGTGGCTGAACACAGTCTAGAAAGAGCAGATGAATCAACTGGAGTAAAAGAGAAATGATGTGATATTTAACGTTCGCTGATCAACAGGCACTAAAATGAAATACAGCAATAAAAGTGACATTTTAGGCCAGAGTAATGATGTATATATATAGAGAGAGAAGAGTTGTGTGTCTATTTTGTTTGAAGCAATCGGTGACATTTGCCACAAAATAATTGTGTTTCTGACAAGTGTCCCCTTTAACAATGAGGATACCATAAAAAGATTGGCTCACAACAAACTAAAAAGGGTTGTGAGTTAAGAATATTATTCTATTTTGACAGTAAAGTGAATATGTCCAGTGGTGCTCAGCAGTGTTTGCTGTGGAGGTAGTAATCCAAACATTTAATGTCCTCTGATTGCAATTAATTGTTCACATTATAATTAGCACTAACTTACACTAACTGCCTACCATCTGTTTTGCTATACATGCCATATTTGTATTGGTCTATTATAGTATATTTATTAACTCAATAATTTAAACCATTGAAACTTGTTTCAAATGAAATGTGCAGAAGGTGGAGTTTGGTAGCATTTCTCAAACTCGGGCTATCTTTGCTAACAGTTGCAAATGGAAGTGATCATTGGTTCTTTCTCACTCGATGTTGCATCTTATCATTGCATTTGCAATAAGTCCAACAAAACGAAAAGGACCAGCAGCCAATCAGATAAATGGGGACTGGAGGGCGGGCCTAGGAGAAATGCAATAAAAACGGGCGAAAACCGACCACAGACAGCTCGAAAGTGTTAAGACTGGAAGAGTAACGACAGCCATAACCATGCCAAGCAAACAATTCACTGCAGCCGACAGGACTGCGCTCGCTCATGTTTGCAAGGTTTTCACCCAGCATGCGGAAGCTCTAGGTGCAGAATCTTTGGCCAGGTAATTTCGTTAGATTTGCATTCTGTTCAAACTATTTTTGACGGGAATCTGTGATGATGAATATTTGATTTATTTTCTTCTAGAATCATGAGCTAAATGAAACGAAAATTTCTGCATAAAAGCAACAACTTTCTAAAGCAGTGTTTGGTGGTCTTAATACGAACTAACATGAATCTTCCTGAGATTCCTTTTCCTTGTCTTCCAGAAGAAACTTTAAATATTAGAATCGGGATACTGGGTTTGGATTGGGCTAGGTATTGCAGGTTTCAAAAGATGGAATAATGGTTTGTTTTATGTTCCTAAAGGTTGTTTGCAATTCATCCTGCAGCCAAGATTTATTTCAGTGAGTTCACTGACTACACTGCTGCCGGCCCTCGGGTCAGAGTCCACGGTGCAAAAGTACTCGGAGCTGTGGCCAAAGCGGCTGGGCACTTGGATGATCTGCATGCCCACCTGGACACACTTGCCGCCAAACATGGCCAAGTACTTCTAGTGGATCCTCAAAACTTCCCGGTACGTATCCACTTCACAGATTCTTCCTGGTGTCCATCTGACCAAACTCTGATGATCAGAACTGTAATTGGACATTTCGATTGCTGCATTTCCAATTGAAATGTCAGTCTGTAAATACTTTAGGCCTGTACACAAATTTATGGCGGTAAAAGTATAAACGTCCGGTATTCATTTCTCTTTTTTAAAAAAAAATGAGAACAGCTTCCGACCAATACTCCATCTGGGGTGCACACCCCAAATCAGGCACTCCGCAAAAATAGAGGGAACGTTGTTTCCAATTCATTTTCTCTTGCTTTTATTTTTACAGACATTTGCTACATGTATCTTGGTAACCGCGGCCAGCCACCTGGATGAGTTCGGTCCTGCTACCCACTGCGCTCTGGACAAGTTGCTTACTATAGTTTGCCAAGAACTGAGCTCCCAGTATCGTTAGAAATGCAGCAGAAAGCAGTTTGATTCACATCCTTCAAACCTCTGTGTGCACCTTCCCTGCAAGGCAATAAATCCTCGCTCTTGTAAACAAACTTGATTTTGCTGTAGCTCCCACTGTTTAATCTTATTCTGCATATTTCATCAGTTTTTTCCATTTTCTAATTGTTACTGAGGAACAATAAACATTTGCTTTCATCAATGAAACCTAGTCTTCTGTGTGTGATTTACAGAAACACATTGCATTTAAGAATAAAAAAACTTGTAGAAATAAAATTATCCACAGTAAGAAAAAGGAACACAGTGCACCTGAACTTTTACATGACCAAGAACAGCTGTTTCTTGCTCCTTCATATGATCTATACCCAGACAGCAATTTAAAAAATGAATTTCCCTTTTTATATTTTGAGTTGTTTCAGCAAACAGAAAATCAGAATGACTGATTGCTTAGATTCAAATTTAAAATGCTAAACTCATTTGGTCTGCCTTTCAAAAGTTCATGTCTGATGACAAATAGAAACTCCATTCGTGCATTTCTATTCTTCTCAAGATTAAGGGAAGCCATGAGGTCATCAGAAACCTCCCATGGCAATATCCAGTTGATTCCAATATTTCAGTCTCTATCCTCTGGGAATGCCTCCTAAGTGTTTAGCATTCTTTCTGTGAAGAGATATGATGTAGGAGCAGGAGGAGGCCATTCAACCCTTCAAACCTGCTCCACAATTCAATGAGATCATGGCTGATGATCTGCTTCAACACCTTTTTCCTGCGTTATCCCCATATCCCTTGATGTTTTAAATATGTAGAAATCTATCGATCTTAGTCTTGAACATACTCAACGACTGAGCCTCCCCAGCTTCTAGGGTAGAGAATTCCAAAGATTCACCACCCTCTGAGTGAAGAAATTCCTCATCAGTCCTTAAATGGCCTACCCCTTATTCTGAGACTGTGTCCCCGGTTCTAGACCACCCTCCCCACCCCCCAGCCAGGGAGACATCCTGCATCTACCCTGTCAAGCCCTGTAGGAGTTTTGTATGTTTGAATGAGATCACCTCTCATTCTTCTAAACTCCGGAGAATAAAGGTCCGGTCTGTTTAACCTTTCCTCATAGGATGTTCCCTCAATCTCAGGAATTAGCCTGGTGGACCTTCATTGCACTCCCTCTATGCCAAATATATCTTTCCTTAGGTAAAGAGGCCAAAACTTAATATTAGAATACATCCTGATACTGTGCCTAAACCTCTCTTGAAGTGGTGTTCCTTTTCCAGGCAAGTAATTTATTTCTGGAAGGTAAGTTAAAATATTTAGGGGCCTGTACATGAATTTGACAATTGGCTTAACTTTGAATTTCCTTTAATCACTGTGGATCTTAAAGTAATACAAATTGGCATGTGTTGGTACAACCAGCAGTAACCATGAAGTTTTCAGATGATCATAAAAACCTAATTAGTTCACTACAACAACAAACTATATTTATATGGTGCCTTCAAGGTCATAAAACATTCCAAGGTGCTTCACAGAACGATTGTAAAACAAAATTTGACACCGAACCGCAAAAGGAAATATTGGGACAGATGAACAAAAGCTTGGTTAAAGAGGTAGATTTTAAGGAGCACCTTAAAGGAGGAAAGTGAGGTGGAGAGGCAGAGTGGTTTAGAGAGGGAACTCCAGAGCTGAGGGCCGAGGCAGTATTCAGTGCCCTCACAGTAGAAAACAAAAGTTACATCATAGAAATAGGGGCTAATTGATGAAGTAGTTTAGAGTTCAAGAATAAAAAGAATTTAATATAACTAATATCTGAAGGGGTTTGACAGGTCATTTCCCCTGGCTGGGAAATCTAAATCACAGGGGCGCAGTTCCTGGATAAGGGGCCGGTCATTTGGGACTGAGATGAGGAGCAATTTCTTCACTTAAAGGGTTGTGAACCTTTGGACACTCTATGCCAGAGGGCTGTGGATGCTCCATCAATGAATACATTTGAGGCTGAAATAGATTTTTCTCAGAAATATGGAGAGCAGCTGCGAAAGTGGAGTTGAAACTGAAAATCAGCCATGACCGTATTGAATGGTGGAGCAGGCTCAATGGGCTGAATGGTCTACTGCTGCTCCTATTCCCCATGTTCTTAGGCATGAGAAGGCAGCAATGGTGGAGCAATTAAAATTAGGGATGCTCAAGAGGCTAGAATTCGAGGAGTGTAGCTATCTTTAACAGGCTGAAGAAGATTACAAAGCTAGCAAGGGGTAAGGCCATGGAGGGTTTTGAAAATAATGAATTTTAAAATCAGGATTTGCTTAACCAGGAGCCAGCATAGGTCAGTGAGCACAGGGCTGATAGGTGAATGGGACTTGCAGCAAGTAAGAACACAGGCAGCAGTTTTGGATGACTTTAAGTTTACAGAGAGTAGAATGTGGGAGGCCAGCCAGGAGTGTATTGGAATAGTCAAGTCTCGAGGTAACAATGGAATGAATGAGGGTTTCAGCAGCAGTTGAACTGAGGCAGTGGCATGGAGGTGGAAATATGTAACCTTAGTGACGGTGCAGATATGAGGTTGTAAGCTCAACTTGGTGTCCCAGACTCCTCCATCAGCATCCCTGGTATATCCTGGCACAGTGGTATACAGTCGGGAGATTGTTATCCCGGGAGTCCTCAGCATCGACTCCAGACCCAATGGAGTCTCATGGTATCATGGGAAGGGAAACCTTCTACTGATTACCATTCCACCCTCAGCTGATGAATTAGTGCTCTTCCATTTTGAACACCACCAGGAAGAAGCAATGAGTCCCAGCTTCACACCAAGAACATCATCCATTGTGTTGTGTGACAATGCCACCATGCTAAATGGACTAGATTCAGAATAAATCTACCAGCTCAAAACTAGGCCTCCATGAGGTGCTGCGAACCATCAGCAACAGTAGAAATGTATTCACTCACAATCTGTAACCTCATGGTCCAGACTGTCCATCACTCTACCAATGCCATCAAGCCAGGGCACCAAGCCTGATTAATTGAGGAATGTAGGAGAGCATACCAGGGCCATGCATACCTAACAAGCTAGCCTGGTAAATCTACAACACACGACTACTTGCCTGTGTATTGCAAGATATAGATAGAGTTAAGCGATCCCACAAGCAATGGATCAAATCAAAGCTCTGCAGCCTGCAACATCAAGTTGTGGATAGTGCTGGACAATTAAACAACTATCAGGAGGAGGAGGATCCACAAACATTCCCATCCTCAATGATGGTGAAGACCAGCATATTAGTGCAAAAGACAAGGCTGAAAGATTTGCAACAATCTTCAGCCAGAAGTGCCGAGTGGATGATCCATTTTGACCTCCTCCTGAAGTTTCCAGTATCACAGGTGCCAGTCTTCAACCAATTCGATTCACTCCACGTGATATCAAGAAACAATGGAAGGCATTGCGTACTGCAAAGGTTATGGGCCCTCAGAATCATACAATAGAATGGGTACAGCACAGAAGGAGGCTATTTGGCATGTAGTGTCTGTGCTGGCCCTCTGAAAGAGTAATTCTGCTCCCTTACCTTTTCTCTGTAGCCCTGATTTTTTTCACTTTTCAGATAAAGATCCAACTCCCTTTTGAAAGCATCAATTGACCCCGTCTCCAACACACTCTCAGGCAGCACATTCCAGATCCTAACCACTCGCTGCATGGAGCAGGAGGCGGCCATTTGGCCCCTCAACCCTGATCTGCTGTTCAATAAGATCGTGGCTGATCTGATTATGGTCTCAATCCCACATTCCTACCTGACCCCGATAACCTTTGACTCTCTTGTTAGTTAAGAATCCATCTATCTCTGCTGTAAAAATATTAAATGACCCTGCCTCCACTGCTCTCCGAGGAAGAGAGTTCCAAAGACTCATGACCCTCAGAGAAAAAAAAATCTTCTCATCTCTATCTTAAATGGGGAGACCCCTTATATTTAACCTATGTCCCCTGGTTTTAGTCTCTCCCATAAGGGGAAAGGTCCCCTCAGCATCTACCCTGTCAAGTACCCTCAGGATTTTATATGTTTCAATAAGATCACCACTCAATCTTCTAAACTTCCATGGATACAGACCCAATCTGTTCAACCATTCCTCATAAGATAACCACTCCCATCTCAGGTATCAGTCGAATGAACCTTCCCTGAACTATTTCCAATGCATTTATATCCTTTCTTAAATAAGAAGGCCAACACTGTACAGGTACTCCAGACGTGCTCTCACTAATTCCCTGTAGCAAAACATCCCTACTTTTATATTCCATTCCTCTGCAATAAACAACAACATTCCATTTGCCTTCCTAATCATTTGCTGTACCTGAATACTAACTTTTTGTGATTCCTGTACCAGGACACCCAGATCCCTCTATACCTCAGAGATCTGCAATCTCTCTCCATTTAAATACTATACTGCTTTTCTATTCTTCCTGCCAAAGTGGACAATTTCACATTTTCCCACAATATACTCCATCTGCCAAATTTTTGACAACTCACTTAACCTATGTCCCATTCAGACTCCTTATGTCCTCTTCACAACTTACTTTCCTACTTATCTTTGAATCATCAGCAAATTTAACATCCGTATACTCGGTCTCTTCATCCAAGTCACTGATATAAACTATAAATAGTTGAGCCCGAGCACTGATCCCTGTGGCACTCCACTAGTCACATCTTGCCAACCTGAAAATTCTGTTTCCTGTTAGCTAACAAATCCTCTATCCATGCTAATATGTTATCCTTGATACCTTGAGCGCTTATTTTGTATAGTAACCTTTGATTTTGTCAAATGCCTTCCGGAAATCTAAGTACACAACATCTTTTGGTTCCCCTTTATTCACATTAAATCACCTTGAATCTGTTCCCTCTAGTTCTCCATCCCTCCACCAATGGCAACATCTTCTCCCTATCCCCTCTGTCCAAACCTCTCATGATTTTGAACAGCTCTATCAAATCTCCTCTCAACCTTTTCTTCTCCAAGGACAACAGTCCTAATTTCTCCAACCTTTCTATATAACTGAAGTTCCTCATGAATTCTTTTCGCACCCTCTTTGATACCGTCACATCCTTCCTAAAGTGAATGCCCAGAACTAGAAGCAATACTCCAGTTGAGATCAAACCAAGGTAGGCATTCCTGGAAGAGAAGTGGCAGTGAATTAAACACTAAGATAAAAGCAAAATACTGCAGATGCTAGAAATCTGGAACAAAAACAGGAATGCCTACCTTGAAGAGGTGCCGCTCTTCTCCCCGATAGGATTTCCATTTGTCTCTTTTGTCCTGTTCACCTTCATTGCTTTCCATTTCCCTCCTGGTGTTTGACAAGGTGTTTACCAAAACTCGCTTTCACAGCCATTTTTCCTTTCTCAGTGACTGTCTCCGTCTCTGACTTTCCCCACTTGGATTCCTGCTGAATTTCTATCCCTCATGTTTCGAATCCCACCCAGGATTACAGGTACCTCTGGGACATACAATGTTCCTCAGACTGCTGTTCTCGTCGCATCCTGAGTTCCACACTCAGTGCCATGCGCCGCCATATGAACACACTCGACCTCTCCCTCCAGCAGCACTGACTCACCCTAAGTCAAAGCTGTCCTTGTCCCCAGTTTTATTTTATTCTTCGTCTCATCGGACGCCTTACCAAGGAACTTTGTCTCTTCCTTTCAGGTGCTAAAGAATGCAAGTTCCAACAATTCATTGATACTTACACCCATCCAAGACCCTCCACCCCTTCCCGTCCATCTCAGACACTTCCCCTCCCTTCCTTGACCTCTCTGTCTCAATTTTTGGTGATAGACTGTCCACCAATATTCATTACAAGCCTACCGACTCCCATAGCTACCTCCTCTATCAACTACAGCTCCTCACACCCCGCTTCCTGTAAGGACTCCATCCCATTCTCTCAGTTCCTTCGCCTCTGTCGCATTTGTTCTGATGATGCCACTTTCCAAAACAGTTCCTCTGACATGCCTTCCTTCTTCCTTAACCGAGGTTTCCCAACCACTGTGGTTGACAGGGCCCTCAACCGTGTGTGGCCCATCTCCCGCGCCTCTGCCCTCACACCTTCCCCTCCCTCCCAGAACCATGATAGGGTCCCCCTTGTCCTCATTTTCAACCCACGAGCCTCTGCATTCAAAGGATCATCCTCCGCCATTTCTGTCAACTCCAGCATGATGCCACCACCAAACACATCTTCCCTTCACCCTCATCAGCATTTTGTAGGGACTGTTCCCTCCAGGACACCCTGATCCGCTCCTCCATCACCCCCAACACCTCAACCCCCTCCCATGGCACCTTCCCATGCAATTGCAGAAGGTGCAACACCTGCTCCTTTACCTCCTCTCTCCGCACCGTCCAAGGGCCCAAACACTCCTTTCAGGTGAAGCAGCGCTTCACTTGCGCCTCATTGAATTTGGTCTATTGCATTCGCTGCTCCCAATGCCGTCTCCTCTACATTGGAGAGACCAAACACAGACTGGATGACTGCTTTGCGGAACACCTTCGGTCTCTCCACAAGCATAATCCAGACCTCCCTGTCGCTTGCCATTTCAACACGCCACCCTGCTCTCATGCCCACATGTCTGTGCTTGGCCTGCTGTAATGTTCCAGCGAAGCTCAACGCAAACTGGAGGAACAGCATCTCATCTTCCGACTAGGCACTTTATAGCCTTCCGGCCTTAACACTGAATTCAACAACTTCAGACCATGAACACTTGCCTCCATCTCCATCCCTTTTTATCCCCTTTTTTCAATATTCATTTTAATTTTTAAATTTTTTTATTTTTTATCCACTTATTTTTATTTATTTTCATTTTTATTCGTTGTTTTATCCCCACCTTTTATCCTATTTTCGATCTTTTTCCCACCACCCTCCCCTCCCCCCACCCCCACTAGGACCATCAGTCACTTGTTCATGTTGTTCTTTCCAGAGTGCTTATCCTTGTCCTTCTATTACCACATTCTGCTTTCTGACCTTAATTCCACCATCAGCACCTCCTTTAGCCAGTACCACTGCCATTAACACCCCTTTGTCCTCTTGTTCATGACATCTTTGTCAATCTCTCCTTTGCCTCCACCTATTGCTGGCCTTCTATCCAGCTTCACCTGCTCCACCCCCTTAAACAGTATAAATTTCATCACATTTTTACTTCTCTTCAGCAATGAAGAAGTCATACAGGCTCAAAACCGTAACTCTGTCTTTCTCTCCAGAGATGCTGTTAGACCTGCTAAGTTTTTCCAGCATTTTCTGTTTTTGTTTCAGATTTCCAGCATCCGCAGTATTTAGCTTTTATCTCAGCATTTTATACAGGCTTATCATAACTTCCTTGTTTTGTACTCTATGCCCCTATTGATAAAGCCCAGGATGCAGCCCTCTGCATCAACTGCTCTCTCAGCCTGTATGTCATCTTCAATGATTTATGCACATATACACCCAGGTCCCTCTGCTCCTGCATCTCCTTTAGAATTATACCATCTGCGTTCTTCCTACCAAAATGAATCACTTCACACTTCTCTGCATTAAATTTCATCTGCCACCTGTCCACCCATTCCATCAACTTGCCGAAGTCCTTTTGCAATTCTACAATAAATCCTCATGGTTCACAGTACTACCAAGTTTCATATCATGCACAGATTTTTAAATTGTGCTCTGTGCACCAATGTGTAGGGTCATTAATATACATCAGGAAAAGCATGAGTCCCAACACTTACCCCTGGGAAACATCGCTACAAACCTTCCTCCAGTCTGAAAAGACCACTGTTCATCTTTGTTTCCTGTCACTCAGCCAGTTTCAAATATAATGTTACTGTGCCTTTTATTCCACAAACTTTAACTTTCCTCTCAAGTCTGTTTCATGGCACTTTATCAAATGCCTTTTTTGAAATCAATGTACATCATACCAACAGCATTACCCTCATCAACCCTCTCTATTACCTCACCAAACAACTCAGGCAAATAAGTTACACAAAATTTTCCCTCAGCAAATCTGTGCTGGCTTTCCCTAATTAGCCCACCTCTCTCCAAGTGACTATTTTGTCCTCAATGGTCATTTCAAAAAGCTTCCCCACCACCAAAGTTAAACTGATTGTCCTTTGGTTGCAGGGCTTATCTTTACACCCTTTTTTGAACAATTGCAATTCTTTAATTCCCTAGCACTACCCCCTGGGTCTAAGGAAGACTGGAAAATAATGGTCATCGCCTCTTACATCCTTCAATATCCCTGGATGCATCTCATCTGATCCTGGTGCCTTATAACTTTAAGCACAGATAGGCTATCCAATGACTCCTCCTTATCAATCTTAAACTCTTTAAGTTTCTGAACTACCTCTTCTTTCACCATGACCTGGGCAGCATCATCTTCCTTCATGAAGACAGGTGCAAGGTATTCATTTTTTGGTCTCTAATTGGCCCCTCTCCTCCTTTTACCGCCTTTTTGTTATTTGTACGACTGTAAAAGATTTTTGGATTCCATTTTATGTTAGCTGTTAGTCTCTTCCTATACTCTTTCTTTGCTTCTCTTATTTCCTCTTTTCAATTTCCCCCTGAATCTTTTATATTCAGCCTGGTTCTTAATTGTATTATCCACCTGACATCAGTCATAAGCACACTTTTGCTGTTTCATCTTAGCCCCAATCTCTTCTGTCATCCAGAGAGCTCTGGATTTGTTTGCCCTACCTTCCACCTTTGTGGTATATACTTTGACTGTGCCTGAACTATTTCTTCTTTAAAGGCAGCCCTTGTTCAGTTACAGTTTTACCTGCTAATCTTTGATTCCAATTTATCTGGGCCAGGTCCATTCTTACCCCACTGAAGTTGGCTTTTCCCCTGTTAATTATTTTGACGCTGGATTGTCCATTGTTCTTTTCCACAGCCAACCTAAACCTTATGATACAATGATCACGGTCCCTTAAATCTTCCTCTACTGACACTTGATCCACTTGGCCCAAGTCATTTCCAAGAGCCAGGTCTAGCAGTACCTCCTTTCATGTTGGGCTGGAACATACTGCTGTAGAAAATTCTCCCGAACACACTCTCAGAACTCTTGCCCCTCTCCTCCTTTTACACTACTACTATCCCAGTCTATATTTGGATAATTAAAGACCTCCATTATAATGACTCTATAATTCTTTTTTGTAATTTCCATTGAAATTTGTTCCTCTACATCTTTCCCACTGGTTGGTGATCTATAGACTACACTGAGCAATGTAATTGCACCTTTTTTGTTCCTTAGCTCTAGGCAAATAAATCCTGTCCTTGACTCCTCTGGGACACCCTCGCTGTCCAGCACTGCAAAGCTCTCCTTAATCAATGCCACCACCTCTACTCCTTTCCTTCCATTCCTATCTTTCCTGAACAGCTTGTATCCAGGAAGACGTAATACCCAGTCCTGTCCTTCTTCTGGCCAGGTTTCTGTTATAGCACAACATTGTATTTACATGTGGCCAACTGTGTCTGCAGCTGACAACATCTCAGCTGCAGTACTGAAGATTTGTGCTCCAGAAATAGTTGAGCCCTTAGCCAAGCTGTTCCAGTAAAGCTACAATGCAGGCAGCTAGCTAATAACATGGAAAATTGCCCAGGTAAACATGTCCACGAAAAAACAGGACAAATCCAATCAGGCCAATTACCATCCTACCAGCCTATTCTCCATCATCAGCAAAGTGATGGAAAGTGTCGCTGACAGTGCTATCAAGTGGTTCTTTCTCAGTAATAACCTGTGCACTGATGCATAGTTTGGGTTCCACCAGGCCCATTCAGCTCCAGGCCTCATTACAGCCTTGGTCCAAATTTGGACAAAATAGCTGAATTCCAGAACTGAAGTGAGAGTGACTGCCTTTGACATCAAGGCAGCATTTGACCACATGTGGAATCAAGAGTCCTAACAGAATTGAAGTCAATAGGAATCAGGGGGAAAACTCTCCACTGGTTGGAGTCATCCCTCATTCAGAGGAAGATGGTCGTTTGTTGGAGGCCAATCATCTCAGTCCCAGAACATTGTTGCAGGAGTTCCTCAGGGTAGTGTCCTCGGCCCAACCATCTTCAGCTGCTTCATCAATAACCACCCCCTCAATATAAGGTCAGAAGTGGAGATGATTGAACAATGTTCAGCACCATTCACGACTCCTCAGGCATTGAAGCAGTTCATGCCAACAAGCAGCAAGACCTGGACACATTCAAGATTTGGGCAGATAAGTGGAAAGAAACAGGCATGCCACAAAAATGCCAGTCCAAGGCGATTTCCGATGAGACAGAGTCCAACCACTTCTAAATAACATGTACTGGCATTGCCAAATTCACCATCATCAACATTCAGGGGATTGCTATTAACCAGGAACTCAACTGCACCCAGCTACATAAGTGATATGGCTATTAGAGCAGGTCAGAGGGTGGGTATTCTACAGTGAGTGACTCACGTCCTGACTCCAAAAGCTTCTCCACAACCTACAACTCTGGAAACTATGTGATGATGATTGTTAGTTCCTCAATGAGAGGTTGACACTTGCTAGCGAGAATGATTGTCCTCCACACTTCCGAAGATGGGTGATGAGGCTAATTTTGGATCTGCAGAATTTATGGCTCGCAGGCATTTGTTGGCATGTGGGATCTCTGCTCGTATATTATCAGTCCACCTCATGGCATGTTCTTTTCGCCGCTTTCTCTTTCCTTTTTCATTTTGGGTCTCAGAATGTTGGGATCCTTCCAAGCAGCGGCAGAAGTGAGAGTGGCCCTGTGTGTAAACAGCGTGGAGAGAGAGTGAATAAAGAGCGGGGGAAAGAGTGAATAAAGAGCGGGGGAGAGAGTAGATAAAGAACGGAGGAGAGAAACAGAGGCACGCAAACAGCCATTCAAACCAACACTGAAAAAACAGAGAGTGAAGACACAGGAGAGCAGGCAGGTGATTAGTTGGTGAGTATTTCAGCTTTTAGCTTTGTTATAGATTTAAATTAGCAGCTGAGTAACTATCACTTGTTGATTATTATTAAATTAGTAATTTAAGGATGGGGGAAATAATAAAGGAAATAATAAAGTGGAGTTTACCTGTGAGGGAGCGGAGCGGCTGTGTAAAGAGCGGAGGGAGTTTACCTGTAAGGGAGTGGAGCAGCTGTATAAAGAGCGGAGGGAGTTTACCTGTGAGGGAGCGGAGCGGCTGTATAAAGAGCGGAGTGGAGTTTACCTGTGAGGGAGTGGAGCAGCTGTATAAAGGGCGGAGGGAGTTTACCTGTGAGGGAGTGGAGCAGCTGTATAAAGAGCGGAGGGAGTTTACCTGCGAGGGAGCGGAGCGGCTGTATAAAGAGCGGAGCGGAGTTTACCTGTGAGGGAGCGGAGCAGCTGTATAAAGAGCGGAGGGGAGTTTACCTGTGAGGGAGCGGAGCAGCTGTATAAAGAGCGGAGGGGAGTTTACCTGTGAGGGAGCGGAGCAGCTGTATAAAGAGCGGAGGGGAGTTTACCTGTAAGGGAGCGGAGCAGCTATATAAAGAGCGGAGGGGAGTTTACCTGTAAGGGAGCGGAGCGGCTGTATAAAGAGCGGAGGGGAGTTTACCTGTGAGGGAGCGGAGCGGCTGTATAAAGAGCGGAGTGGAGTTTACCTGTAAGGGAGCGGAGCAGCTGTATAATGAGCGGAGGGGAGTTTACCTGTGAGGGAGCGGAGCGGCTATATAAAGAGCGGAGTGGAGTTTCCGGTGAGGGATTGGAGCGGCTGTATAAAGAGCGGAGGGAGTTTACCTGTAAGGGAGCGGAGCAGCTATATAAAGAGTGGAGGGGAGTTTACCTGTGAGGGAGCGGAGTGGCTGAATAAAGAGTGGAGGGGAGATTACCTGTGAGGGAGCGGAGCGGTTGTATAAAGAGCGGAGCGGAGTTTACCTGTGAGGGAGCGGAGCGGCTGTATAAAGAGCGGAGTGGAGTTTACCTGTGAGGGAGCGGAGCGGCTGTACAAAGAGTGGAAGCGAGTTTACCTGTGAGGGAGCGGAGCGGCTGTATAAAGAGCGGAGGGGAGTTTACCTGTGAGGGAGCGGAGTGGCTGTATAAAGAGCGGAGGGGAGTTTACCTGTGAGGGAGTGGAGCGGCTGTATAAAGAGCGGAGGGAGTTTACCTGTGAGGGAGTGGAGCGGCTGTATAAAGAGCGGAGGGAGTTTACCTGTAAGGGAGCGGAGCAGCTGTATAAAGAGCGGAGCGGATTTTACATGTAAGGGAGCGGAGCAGCTGTATAAAGAGCGGAGGGGATTTTACCTGTAAGGGAGCGGAGTAGCTGTATAAAGAGCGGAGCGGATTTTACCTATGAGGGAGCTGGTTCTCACCCAGACACTCGGTGGTGCTGGAATTCGAAAGGAGTGACATCAGGACAAGGGAGGGAGCTGATTGGTAGCTAGTGGGTAATTTGCTTTTTTTCCCACTTTAAAGTGACATAACAGAAGGTGAGAGTCTCAGCATTTGTTTTTTTTGAGAAAAACTAAATAGTTTTCTACTTGGCTTAAATTTAAGGAAATCGTCTTTTAATTAAAAACAAACAAAAAGTACAGAGAGGGAGCTTAGTCCCGTGTGTTGTCCGGCCTGCAGTATGTGGGAATTCTTATAGACTCCTCGCAGTCTGGGTGACCATATGTGCAGGAAGTGCCACCAGCCTGACCAGCCTGAGCAACGGGTTTCGGAGCTTGAGCATCAGCTGGAGACATAGCGGTGCATCCGCGAGACTGAGGTGTACGTGGATAGCACGTTTTTAGATGTGACTCCTCAGTTTAAGGAAGTGCTGTCAGAGAGGGAGTGGGTGACCACCAGTTAGAGGAAGGGAGGCAGGCAGGTAGTCAGGAAAGCCCCAGAGTACATCTCACTAAAGAACCGTCTTTCTGTGTTGGAAAACAGTGAGGGTGAAGATTCCTCTGGAGAGTGCAGCTAGAGCCAAGTTCACGGCATTGTGGGTGGCTCCGCTGCACAAGGCGGGAGGAGTAAGAGTGCAAGAGCAATATTGGCAGGAGACTCAACAGTGAGGGGAGTAGACAGGCACTTCTGCAGCCATAGACATGACTCCAGGATGGTATGTTGCCTCCCTGGTGCCAGGGTCAAGGATGTCACAGAACGGCTGCAGAGCATTCTAAAGGGGAGGGCGAACAGTCAGAGGTCGTGGTTCATGTTGGTACCAACGACATAGACAGAAAGAGGGATGAGGTCCTGCAAGCAGAATTTAAGGAGCTAGGTAGCAGATTAAAAGGCAGGACCTCAAAAGGTTGTAATCTCTGGATTATTCCCTGTGTTACGTGCTAGTGAGTATAGGAATAGGAGTTTACAGAGGATGAATGCATGGCTGAAGAGATGGTGCATGTGGTGCAGGAGGGAGGGCTTTAGTTTCCTGGATCAATGGGTCTGTTTCTGGCGAAGTTGGGACCGGTACAAGTCAGACGGTGTGCACCTGAACCAGAATGGGACCAACCCTTGTGGGGAGGTTTGCTAGTGCTGTTGGTGAGGCGAGGGAGGGGGGGGAGTGGTGGGGTTTAAACTAATTTGGCAGGGGATGGGATACAGAGTGGAGGTACAGTAGGGGGTGATGCACAGACAAATATAGAAGAGAAACTAAGTCAGTCTGGAAGGCAGAGCAAATATAGACCTGTTAGGGCACAAGGGAATAATGCAAGGCTGGATTGCATCTATTTTAACACAAGGAGTCTTACAAGTGAGGCAGATAAATTGAGGGCCTTGATTAACACATGGGAATATGACATTGTTGCTGTCACAGAGACATGGTTGAGGGAAGGGCAGGATTGGCAGCTCAATGTTCCAGGGTATAGAATCATCAGGGGTGACGGGGGTTGGGGGAGGGGGGGCGTCACGGGGGGGTGTAAAAGAGCAGGTGGCATTGCACTATTGATCAAGGAGTCAATTCCTGCAGTAAGGAGCGACAGTATCTTAGAAGGTTCCTCAAATGAGGCCATGTGGGTAGAACATAAAAAAAAGTAGGCAATCACTTTGCTGCGAATGTACTTTAGGCCTCCAAACAGTCAGGGGGAGATAAAGCAGATGTCAAGGCAAATCTCAGAGAAGTATAATAATAATAGGGTAATAATAGTAGGGGATTTCAACTTCCCCAATGTTAACTGGGATAGTCTTAGCGTGAAAGGCTTAGAGGGGGCGGAATTCTTAAAGTGCATCCAGGAGAGCTTTTTGAGCCAGCACGTAGAAAGTCCTACAGGAGAAGGGGCGGTACTGGACCTAATCTTAGGAAATGAAGCTGGGCAAGTGGTAGAAGTGTCAGTGGGGGAGCATTTCGGGGATAGTGACCATAACTCTGTAAGATTTAATGTAGTTATGGAAAAAGACAAAGATGGACCAGAAATAAAGGGGCTGAATTGGGGGAAGGCCAATTTTAATATGATAAGACAGGATCCGGCCAAAGTGGACTGGGAGCAGCCACTTGTAGGAAAATCTACATCAGAGCAGTGAGAATCATTCAAAAAGGAAATAGTGAGAATTCAGGGCCAACATGTTCCTGTAAAGGTGAAGGGTAGGACCAACAAGTCCAGGGAACTTTGGATGTCAAGGGGTATAGTTGATTGGCTAAGGAAAAAAAAGGAGGCTTATTGCAGATACAGAGGCTGAAAACAATGGAAGCTCTAGAGGATTATGGAAAGTGTAAGGGGGAACTTTAAAAAAGTAATTAGGAGAGCGAAGAGGAGGCATGAAAAGCCACTGGTGAGCAAGATAAAGGAAAATCCCAAGGTCTTTTATCAATATATTAAGGACAAGAGGATAACCAGGGAAAGGGTAGGGCCCTTTATAGGGACCAAAATGGCAATCTGTGTAAGGAGCCGGAGGACGTAGATGAGGTGTTAAATGATCACTTTTCATCTGTTCACCATGGAGAAGGACAATGTAAGTGTAGAAATGAGGGAGGGGGGCTGTGGTATACTTGAACAAATTAACATTGAAAGGGAGGGGGTATTAACAGTTTTAGCTGCCTTAAAAGTAGATAAATCCCCAGGCCCAGATGAGATGTATCCCAGGCCACTCTGTGAGGCAAGGGAGGAGATGGCAGGGGCTCTGACACCAATTTTCAAATCCTCCCTGGCCACAGGAGAGATGCAAGGGGACAGGAGGACAGTGGATGTGGTACCATTACTCAAGAAAGGTAGTAGGAAGAAACCAGATAATTATAGGCCAGTGAGTCTAAGATCAGTAGTAGGGAAACTATTGGAAAAAATTCTGAGGAACAGGATGAATCTCCACTTGGGGAGGCAGGGATTAATCAGGGATAGTCAGCATAGCTTTATCAGGGGGAGATCATGTCTAACAAATTTGATTGAATTTTTTGAGGAGATGACTAGTTGTGTAGATGAGGTTAGTGCAGTTGATGTAGTCCTCATGGACTTCAGTAAGGCTTTTGATAAGGTACCACATGGGAGACTGGTCAAGAAGGTAAGAGCCCATGGGATCCAGGGCAATTTGGCAAATTGGATCCAAAATTGGCTTAGTGGCAGGAGGTAGAGGGTGAAGGTCAAAGATTGTTTTTACAATTGGAAGCCTGTGAATAGTGGCATACCGCAGGGATCGGTGCTGGGACCCTTGCTGTTTATAGTGTACATTAATGATTTTAGACGGGAATATAGGAGGTATGTTCAGTAAGTTTGTAGATGACATGAAAATTGATGGTGTCGTAAATAGTGAGGAGGAAAGCCTTAGATTACAGGACGATATAGATGGGCTGGTACAATGGGCAGAGCAGTGGCAAATGGAATTTAATCCTGAGAAGTTTGAGGCGATGCATTTTGGGAGTATTAACATGGCAAGGGAATACGCAATGAATGGTAGGATTCTAGGAAGTACAGGAGATCAAAGGGACCTTGGTGTACATGGCCATAGATCCCTGAAGGCAGCAGGAGAGGTAGATAAGATGGTTAAGAAGGCATTGGGGATACTTGCCTTTATTAGCTGAGGCATAGAATATAAGAGCAGGGAGGTTATGTTGGAGCTGTATAAAACGCTGGTTCGGCCACAGCTGGAGTACTGTGTGCAGTTCTGGTCGCTACACTATAGGAAGGATGTGATAGCACTGGAGAGGGTGCAGAGGAGATTCACCAGGATGATGCCTGGGCTGGAGCATTTCAGCTATGAAGAGAGACTGGATAGGCTAGGGTTGTTTTCCTTAGGGCAGAGAAGGTTGAAAGGAACCTGATAGAGGTATACAAAATTATAATGGACATGGATAGGATAAATAGGAAGAAGCTTTTCCCCTTAACGGAGGTGTCAATAACCAGGGGGCATAGATTTAAGGTAAGGGGCAGGAGGCTTGGAGGGGATTTGAGGAAAAGCTTTTTCACTCAGAGGGTGGTGGGAATCTGGAACACACTACCTGAAGGAGTGGTAGAGGCAGGAACCCCACAACAGTTAAGAAGCATTTAGATGAGCACTTGAAATGCCATTGCATATAGGGCTACAGGCCAAGTGCTGGAAAATGGGATTAGAATAGATAGGCCAGCATGGGCTTGATGGGCCTAAGGGCCTCTTTCTGCACTGTATAACTCTATAACTCTATGACTATGACTCTGAGACTCTGCCGCCATCTGCCTTGGTCCAAGGTGATGGTGTCCCAGGAGTTGGTGTCAATGTTGCATTTCTTCACATTGGCTTTCAGCACATCCTTGAAACACTTCTTCCGTCCTACTCTGGTGTGTCTGCACTCACTGAGCTGGGAGAAGATGACCTGCTTTAGGAGCCTGGTATCTGACACCCGAACTACGTGACCAACCCACTGAAGCTGGTGGTGGATGATTGTAACCTCAGTGCTTGTGGTGCCTGCGTGTGAGAGGACACTGATGATCTTCTGGAGGCAGCATTGATGATATGGCTTCAGTGCTTTGAGGTGCCTCCTGTACGTTGTGCATGTTTCAGCCCCATACAGTGTAGAAGGGATCACAGCCGCAAGGTAGACAATGAGCTTGGTTTCAGTTTTCATGTTGTGATCTTCAAACACTCGCTTCCTCAGGTGGCCAAAGGCTGCACCAGCAGATTTCAGGTGAAACTGGATTTCTTCGTCAATGTCAGCCTCCTGTCAATGGTAACTTCCACAATAATGGAAGTGTTCCACGTTTTCAAGGCACTCGTCATGAATCCTAATCAATGGGGCTGGGGAGTGTGCATTTGGAGCTTGCTGCTGGAGGACTTTGGTCTTCTGAAAGTTGAGTGTAAGTCCCATAGTAAATAATTCAATGATTCTCTGGAGATCCGTATCTGACACAATTCTTACTGCAACATCATCAGCAGATTGAAGCTCAAAGACTGAGGTCGGCATGGTCTTAGTTTTTGATTGGAGTCTAAATAGCTTATTTGATAATTAAGCTGCACTCCAGCAGGGAGCTTGCCTCTAGTCATACAGAGCATGGCAGTAAGGAAGATCGAGAAAAGAGTTGGAGTAATGACACAACCTTGTTTTGACTCCTGTCTTAAATTCAAAAGGGTCTGTAATGGATCCGTTGTTAAGGGACACTGCTCACATATCACCATGAAGCAGGTGAAGGATGGTAACAAATTTTGGAGGACATCCATACTTCAGCAGGACCTTTCAGAGTGCCTCACTATTTACAGAGTGAAGACCTTTGTCAAGTCAAAGAACACTACGTAGAGAGGTTGATGTTGTTCGCAACATTTTTCTTGTAGTTGGTGAACTGTAGAAATCATGTCAGTCATGCCTCTCGATGGCCTAAACCCTCATTGAGATTCGGAGAGTAACAAGTATAAGTCAGTTCAGAGAGTTCTTGTAATGATCTTTCCTGCAATGGAAAGTAGAGAGAGGCCTCTGCAATTTCCACTGTTGGATTTGTCCCCATTCTTGAGGATTGTCACAATCCTGGTGCCCTTGAGATCATTGAGGGTTTCCTCTTTATTGGAGCTATCATGTTAGTTCCTGTCCTCTGTGCTTAAAGATTTCAGCGGGGATTCCATCACCTCCTGCTGCTTTATTGTTCTTCATTTGTGCGATGGCTTTCATCATCTCAATAGGCATTAAAGGAGTTCCCAGCTCGTCTTTAAATGGATTTTTTGGGATGGAATTGAAAACACTCTCATCAACAATTGATTCTTGATCGAAAAGGCCTTCAAAATGTTCCCTCTAGCGGGCATTGACAGCTTCCCTTTCTTTGATCAGATCTCCCCCCCAGCCCTTAAGCCTCAGAGGGGCTGGCTCTTGAGTACCTGTCCATAAATGGTCTGTGTGGCAGTGAAGAAGCCATGGATATCTTTCATGTCAGCGAGATGTTGAATTTCTTTTGCCTTGTCTACCCACCATATGTTCTTCATGTTGCAGGTGCACCTTTGTACCTCGGCCTTTACTTGTTGGTAAGCCGGTTTCTTTTGCTTTGAGTTTGGGTCATTCCGCCAGGCACAGAATGATCACAAGCGCAAGACGATCAGTTTGTTGATATCCTGATCATTTTCATCAAACCAACCCTGATGTTTCCTGACAGAAAATCCAACTGTCTCTTTGGATGGGATTGGATGGGATTTTCCGTGCCCACTGGCAGTGGGCATGATAGGTGGCGTGCGTGGACAATATGACATAATTGGTCTCACGACGGCAGGAAGGCAGGTTGCAATTGTCCACTCAGCCCACCGATGCCGGCTGCGTTTCCCACCGACGGTCATCGGGGAGCTCATTGTAATACATCAGCATATCATTAAAAGGTCATCCCGCCAGGCTCTTGGACCCCCGCTGGATTGTCCACCCATGTCAGCGGGAAAGCACACTGACGTGTTTCACAACAGCACGCAGGTGATATGCACTTGGCAGCTTCACTTTGGGGGAACTGAGGTGAGTGAACAGCAGTGTTCTCCACAGCTCACCAGGGCCACCTGTTGCTTTGCAGGCTTCAGGGGCGCCAGGGGGCCGGGGTGAAGTGCCACCCTAACTCAGAGGCGATTGTTGTCGGGTGGGGCAACCGCTGCCCTGGCAATGGATCCCGCGCACAATAAATCGAGGTGGGGGGCAGGGTAGGCGAGAGAAGTGGCCACACAGTAGGGACACCTGTATAAACTGACCATTCTTCTACAACTGAAACAGTTCAGGCGCAGCCACTGTGATATGATTGGGGTCGGGCTCCTAGCCTTCTCACCCACACAAGCAACGCGGAGGCACCAAAGGGCCACAAAACACTTCAGGTCTTACCCTCCCCACCTCCCATCCCTCCCCTGACACAGGCTGCGAGTCTGCGACCACTTTACTAGACCATGCAGTTGTTGGGCTGCACACATACAATCTCCTCTCCAACACTGGCCATGTAGCAGTCACTGCAGCACTCAATTTCTACACCAGTGGCTCCTTTCAGGGCTCCACAGGTAACCTCTGTGGGATTTCACAATCCACCACCCACAAATACATCCATGAGGCCATGGATACCATCTTCAAGAGGGCCACACAACTTTGTGCATTTCGTCCGGGACCACGACAGCCAGGATGCAAGGGTCATTGGATTCTGCCGGGTCTTGGGATTCCCACAGGTGCAGAGTGCAATTGACTGCACCCATGTGGTGCTCAGGTCTCTGTCACCACACACAGTGGACTACATCAACCGCAAGGGCTTCCACTCACTGAATGTGCAGCTGGTGCGCGACCACCAGAAACACATCCTACAGGTGTGCGCACAATTTCCAGAGAGTGTGCACAACGCATAAATCCTCAGTTGGTCACAGAGCCCTGGAGCCTTCCAGGGCCCACAGAAGCTGCAGGATTGGCTGCTCAGGGACAAGGGCTACCCGCAGAGGCCGTGGCTGATGACACCCGAGCAGTGGCCTCAGACTACAGCAGAGCAACCGTATAATGAGGCTCATGCTGCACCTCGCAACTTGGTGGAGCAGACCATCGGGATGCTGAAGATGTGGTTCCAGTGCCTGGACCAGTCTGGTGGAGCCCTGCAATACAGTCCACAGAGGGTGTCACGCATCATCATCATCTCCTGTGCCCTTTACAAACTGGCACTGCAATGGGGAGAGGAGCTGGATGATGGAGGAGCCGCACGTCTCCTCCGATGAGGAGGACGCCGAAGGGGATGAGGGTGAGGAGGTCCTCGAAAGTGCTGATGACAGGGATGAGGCCCTCGCACTGGCCAGATGAGGCAGGCGCACGCGGGAGGCTCACATAGACGCTAGATTTGTGGAGGATGATGATGACATGCAGTAAGGTGACCCCATAGATCCTCACATTGCAACTGTGAATGTTTGACTCCAGTGTGGCTTATGGCAGTGCGAATACCCTCTGTGATAATGGTCCTATCATGGAGAAGCAGTGGAGGCCCTAATAGTCGCTCGATTGCAGGAGGATAATGATGACATGCTGTGACGATCCTGCATAAATCTTCACATAGCTTCTGAAAATATCTGACTCCTGCCTGACTGAGGGCAGCTCGCTTGTGCTCTGTGATCAGGGTCATGTCATAGAGATGCAGCCGTGAAACTTTAAATGCATATGTTCCTTTGTCCGCCTTCAGCATCTGAGCCCTTCAGGAGCTGGAGCACAGCGTCACTGGTCACAGATGCTGAAGAGATGGGGGCCAGCCCCGCCTTTAAGGTGCTGAGAGCACGCAGAGAGAATGATGGAACTCTGTGACACCTGCCCACCACATTCTGGCAACAATGACCAGCACCATTGAGTTGCAGGCATCAGTAATGTTTCCAGGGAGTGTGAAGCTGACCCATCACTGTGGTCTGAAGGCTGCACAAAGCCCAGGGAAGAGGCCTTGGACTGAGACACCTGCCTTTATTTTGTGCAGAAAGGTTTCACATCTGAGTGACTAGAACACTGCTCATCAGAACAAGGAACCATAGGCAGGGAGACATTCTTGGGAGTTTAATTACAATAGTGAACATTATGTACGAGTGATTAACACCCATGCCCAGACTGTGCAACTAATTCTCCTTAACTTTCCTAACCCTGCTGTTACGTCTTGGTGCTCCCCGGACATTCACATTAAAGATGGAGGCAGCCTGCTGACTGTGATGACCTTGACGGGCATCCTCTGGAGGGCCACGACTTGGAGGGCCCTGGCCTGCTTTCAGGGTCTTGCTGTGTGGCAGTGGCATCCTCCTCGAGCTGTGGAGCTGGAGCTGCTGAGGTCACAGGAAGAGGGGAGTAAGATGGGCCGGACACTCTGAGTCACCTGGATGAAAGGGCCTAGACTGTGCACCTGCTGATCCTCCTCCCTATGGGTGCCCAGGGGCCCCAGGCTGACTCCTTGATGAGTAGAGGTAGCTGGAGTGAGATCAAGCTGCCCAGCACTAATCTCGCGTACAGATTGTTAGAGGCGAACTATAGAGTTCAGCCCGCACAGCAATGCAGGACCAACATCCTGGTCCAAGGCAGCCACCATCCTACCTCATGTTGACCTCAGTGCGTTGGCATGCCAGCGCTATCACCTCAGCCTGAAGGTGGACAGATTCCTCCATCGTGCTTTGCAATCTGAGGAGTGCAGCGGACATCCCTTCCTGATGTTCCCGAGCTTGCCTTTGCAGCTGCAGCAACTGTGACATGACCGAGTCCAGAGGCTCCTCATCTGACTCGGACTCAGCAACGTTCTGGCCTCCAGCAGTCCTCCGAGTGCCGGAGACCTGGGAAGTCCCTGCCGCCACCTGCTATGGATCAGACAGTGCGATGTGCTCACCAGGTTGTGAATCTGAGGCTACTCTAAATTTAAGTCCCACCGAGGTGTGTGTCACTGCACTGGTGGAGGGTGTGGGTGAGCGCTGTGACAGGACTTAAGGGAGGGTGCCTCCAGATTCCTCTCCAGAGGTTTCTTTGGGGCTTGATTGGAGGCCTTGGGTCATGGACTCTGTTGCCTGTTTGGCAGATGTGCCTGCGAAAGCACGAGGAGATAATTAGTGCACGGCAGTGGCCTGTGAAAGAGGACACATCACTCACGGCATGGTTGTCTGATGGATTTTGCACTCCTGCATGGTCACTTGGTAGATCAGCGCAGACCTCACCGTCAGCACAGGACTGGTCCAGCTCCTTGCCGGCCAGCTGGATGGCTCTGTTTCCAAAGTCCGTGAGGACCTTGATTTCAGGCATTCCGCTTCCAGTCTGGGACCTCACTCTTTTATTGTGTGCCAGCTTGTCCTGAATGGATAGAGATGGAGAAAGGGTAAGCAGGATGCATGCCGGGCCAGATGATAAGTATGCCTGGCCTGTGCGGGTGGTGAGTGGTGCCATGGACGAGATGAGGACAATGACGGTGAGTGTGAGAGAGTGAATGGTGATGTCCCTTGCACTGGCAGTGAATGAGGGCCCTGTGGATGTGTGATGGGTTTATGAGTTGAAGGTTATGAGAAGAGTGACTTACCCTGATGGAATGGAGGAGGTCATTCATCTTCTTGCAGCACTTGGTGGCTGTCCTCTTCTGAAGGGTGTTGGTGCTGTCCACCACTGCCACAGCCTCCCAAGTCGGATCGGTCACATTGCTGCCCATCCTGCGGCCAGAGCAGGGGTACAGGATATCCTGGTGGGTCTCTATGGCATCCAGCATTCGCTCGCGGGACCCGTCATTGAAGCAGGGCGGCTGCGGTGTTTTTCCTTTGCTGGCCATGTCCTCCATGCAACAGTGGTGAGCTGGAAGCAATGAGCACTGTGCTTGTGGCTGGACTTTAAACATGGTGCCCAGGGTGATGGCCGACGGGTGAATGAGAGCCCGCCTGCCATGGAAACGGCGTCTTTCCCGGGAGTACATAAATAACGAGGCGGGTTTGGGACAATATGGCGTGAAAACCCGCCATCGCAGTCCGCAGGTAAAACATAATTTTACCTGCCCGTTACCGCACTTAGTGTAAATCTGGGAAAATTCTGCCCATTGGCCTTAAGGACAACCAGGCACTGTGGACACTCTTCTTCTGTTCTTGATTGAAGTTTGAAAATTTTTCCCTAAGGCATTGTTGGAATTGATCTCTTTTGATTGGATGCGTCAGAACTTTGATGTTGATCTTTCTTCTGTTGCAGCTGTTTGGGAGCCAGTTTGATGGACATAATTCAATGAACAAGTTGGTGATCAGTCCGGCAGTCATCAGCCCTGTCATTGCTCTGGTGCTGCGGACATCTTTGCGATTTCGGGTATGGACGATGATGTAATTGATCAAGTGCCAGTGCCTGAACTATGGATGTTGCCATGACATTTTGTATTTGTTCTTCTGGAGGAACACAGGAATTGATGATGATAAGCCCGTGTTCTGTGTATTTGGTAAGGAGAAGGAAGCCATTGGAGTTGACATTTCCAATTCCTTCCTTGCCAATAGTTCCATTCCATAGATTGGAATCTCTTCCAACTCTGGTGTTGAAGTCTCTGAGACGAATAAGCCTGTCCTCTGGAGCCCCACAGAGAGCTTGGTGAAGTTTGGCACAGAGATCTTCCTTGATTTCAGTGTTGGCATCTAGACTTGGGGCATGTGCACTGATCACGGTGGCAAATTGGCTCCTTGCCAGCTTCAGATTAAGAATCATTAGGCACTCATTTCTTCCAAGAAGGAACTCATGAAGCCTGTTCCCAAGTTGATTCTTGATGGCAAATCCAACTCTGTGAACACTGCATTCATCTTTTGATTTCCCTTTCCAGAAGAAAGTATAGCCACCTCGGAGTTCCTTGAGCTGCCCCTCACCAGCTGGTTGGGTCTCAATCAGAGCGGAGATGTCAATGTCATATCACCAGAGTTCTCAGGTGACAAATGCAGTGCAACGCTTTGGGCATTCATTCGCAGATGTATCGCTGAGGATCCTGATGTTCCAGGTCCCAAACTTTGTTGCTTGTCTCTTTTGTGTATTTCTGCCATGGAAGGTGATCTCTCTGGACGGGGCTATCCAGTCGGGAGAGATTACGCAGAACGGGTCTACTTTTCTTGTCCCCTCCCCAATATGGGGTGAGCAGAGTGGATCCTAAAGAGAGCTGGTCAGTCACAGTTACAGCTGCTGAAAGTCACCCCTGCCTCATCTAAGTGCTAGACAACCATTTTGGAACTGCCGCTTCTGTGCCACAACATGACTAGAAGGTTCCAGACAACACAATCCTGCTCCTGTTGCAGTTTGCTGTTTGACGAAGAGCTTGGATGATGTGCTTGGAAAGAAAGACACCTGTATGCAACATCTTTCAATGTGGAAAATCTGTCGCACACCAACTTTCACAAGTGTCTTGACAGAATAAAACCTTGATCCAACGGCGAGGAAACCAAGATGACTGGAGGTTTCATTCTGCTGCAGCCTTCATCAGCCAGGACAGCCTTTAAGATATTCCAGATGGCACATCTTCCTCCACCTGTTCTACCGTTGAGGACCTTTTTGCCTAAGCCCTGTTTGCTGAGTATTTCTAGGGTTCTTAACTGGCCTTTACAGTAACCAAAGTGGCTCGGGACATAAGGAGTTCCACCATACTTCAACCTGTTTTGATGGACTCTTTCTTACTCATTGCCCAGGTTCCTCGGTGGAGGCAAGGGGGTGGAATTTGGAACCCACCACAGAGTACCATCCATGTCAAGAACCTGCACTTGGAGTTTTTTAACATGGGGAGGCTGCTGTGCTGCACTACTGCATGGATCTGGCTGAGCTGCAGACTCTCCCACTCTTACTCCTGCCTAGGTATATTGGAAGGATTTGCAGGTTGATAATCAACCTGTTTAGCTGAATCCGAGTCGGATTCGAACCCAGAGCTTCTGGCTCAGAAGGAGGGACAGAACCATTGCACCACAAGACCTCCTTTGGAATCTATGCAGTGGCATTATGTATTGGACTGCAACACTTCAGGAAGGACTTCACTAGGGGAGCTAGGGATTGGCAATGTTTCACGTTTAAGGACAGCAATCTTCAACAGTGTCTGTCTCAGTGTGAGGTTTTGTTGGACTGCTTAGAAATAACAGCCTCATGGAAGAGTCACAAGACTATGGTAAGCTAGGTTGTACACTTAGTAAGATTGCATTTTTAAAACCCCAAACATCCCCTTTTCATAGCGAACAAAAAAGACACAAACATTCCCTTTTTCCCAGTGAACAAAAATACATTTGCAAGCATGATCCTGTGTGACTATGAATTACCCATGTTACCCACTATACACCCACTGTTCTCATGCATTAACAACTGTTGGTTCTACTAATCAGTCTCTGCACCTGCATTACACACATAGGAATAGCCCGCGGGGGGTTTTGTGGTGGGCAGGAGCAGAGAATCCAGCAGCAGGCAAAAAGCCACAAATCCGCCTTCCTAAAAACAGTTTGCAATTCTCCCAGTGGTGGGTTTACGGTAAGTTGGTTATCCCGCCGACTAATGGCGTGACCACCGTTTGCAATCTGCTCACCGGAATCTTGTCATGCCTTCCAACCTTGCCAGTGGGAAATTACGTCAGCATCAAACCCGTTTGAAAAGGTGTGATGTGCACAAGTCGGACCTCAGTTTGCTGATAACTTCAAGGTGAATGGAACATACATAGTTTACCCGCCATAGCGCTGTGCCGGTCTTGATATGATGAACACCACTCTGCTGGGGCTGCGGGGTTGGTCTGCTCCTGCTTTTTGCCTACATTGTCCTGAGGAACACCATTGTGTGTGGTACTCAAGCAGGCCTCCACTTCCAGCAATTAGCACTTCAACCAAGGGTGGGCTGTGAGACATGGGTGAGGTTAATGGAAACAAGGGGAGCAATGGGGAGTGAAGGCTGTGGAATGGTGGTAAGAAGGAAGGGTGAATACGAGGGGGGGCCTTTCTGGGGTCACCCTCTGACATCTTGTTGCCAAAGGAGTGAGCAGGAGTCTGCTCAGAAATAAAGGAGGAAGACCTCATTCGATGAAAGCCAATGGCTTCGTTAGCACTGTTAAAGGGCCACTCAGAACTCAATGGCTTCACATCACAGTCGCTGCATCTCAAGAGTAACGCATAGTAATGTAGAATTTGGGAATGCAGGCAATAGTGAAGGAGGCACAGCTGTACCATATATGGCATTCCATCAATGAAGGCCTGTCACATGTTCACCAGATGTGACACTCCTAATGGGCCACAGGGCATCCATTCATTGACCATGAGCATCTGATTGGTCATTAATATGCCACATCAGAGATTGGAGCACAGAGCTAGGTTGGGTCATTCATCTCACTTAAACATTAGCATCCCACACAGGGCTCATGATGTTATATATCTGCGATGCCATCTTGGTCACCTCAATGTGTGTGCTGGTGTCACAGGGCCAAGGCGGCATCAGCCACCATGCAAGTAGGGCAGGAAAAACTATAGACCCCGACAGTCTCCAACCATGTAATCCTCTGAGCTTCACTTTCTTGCCCCTTGAATCATTAATGTCTTCAATGTTTCCTTTCAGAGAGAAGGCAAAAGCAGACATGGATCCAGGGCTCAGTGCTGCCTTTGTCAGGGTCCTAATGCAATGGAGATGGTGAAGGAAGGAGAGGCTACTCCATGCACAGCACCAGCAGGAAGGACATGGTCAAGCGGAGCCAGAGTGTTTACAGAAGGGTCAGGAGGAGAGACCCAGACAATGGGGGCGACTCGGCCAGAACTAGGGTTTATCATCGAAGAGTCTCCTATTTACAAATGAGTGAGATGCAATGCCGTGCACGTCTGTGCTTGCCCTGAGCTCTGGTACATCACATATGCCACATTCTTTGTGAAGACCTGATGCCACGTGGAGTTGGAGGGTATCCCTTGCCAGTGGCTTTGAAGGCAACCGCTGCACTCAATTTCTTGGCCTCTGGTTCTTTCCAAGGAACAATAGGGGACCTGTGCGGCATCTCTCAGTCCGCAACACATCAATGCTTAAAGAGGGCACAGATGCCCTTTACAGAAAGGCCCATCATTATGTCGGGTTTGCTCTGGATGACGATAGCCAGGCTGCGAGATTCACCGGCATCACCGCCATCTCAGGCTTCCCAAGAGTGCAGGGGGCAATAGACTGCACCCATGTGGCTATACGGTCTCCATGGCAGCAGGCCCTAATGTTTATAACCCACAAGGGCTACCATTCCATCAATGTACAACTGGTGTGTGGTCACCGGAAGCACATACTGCATGTTTGTGCATGGTACCCTGGGAGTTGCCATGACTCCTACATCCTGAGTCACTCCCAGGTGTCTGAGATTTTCAAGGGATCATTACATCTGCAGGGATGGCTGCTTGGGGATAAGGGGCACTCACTGAAACACTGGCTGATGACACCAGTGCATCGCCCTCAGAGTAGTTCCGAGGAGAGGTACAACGCTGTTCACAGCTCCACACACTCCCTTATAGAGCAGACCATAGGGATTCTGAAGATGCGTTTCAGATGCTTGGGCCACTCAGGTGGCTCACTACAATACACTCCCGACAGGGTTTCCCGCATTGTCACAGTGTGTTGTGCCATTCACAATCTGGCAATGCAAAGAGGTGACCCCCTGCCAGAGGATGACCTGGAGGAGGATAAGAGTTCATTGGAGGATGAAGAACCAGAGGCCCAGGAACCTCAAGAGGCTGCTGATCATGATCAAACCATGAAGGAAGACATACCTGGGAGAAATACTCATGATACGTTACTTACTGACAGGTTCCAGGAAGAGTAAAGTTGTGAGGGAATATGGCCACATCTCTCCTAGCCCTCAATGCCATTTACTTTCATCTCAGGGGATGTCCACTTGCAGCAACAATGAGTCCCACACTCACACTTGCGCATTCTGACCTCATGAATGGCCAGGCCATGATCTTTGCTTTGGTCCGTGGGGCCCTGTGAGTGAGCTCTCTCTGGGAACTGAGAGTCCACTTAGGAACAAGAGCGATGTGAAAGGTGACTTGAAGCCTTCGCCGCCATCTAATGATGCAAACACTGCTGTGACTGAGATGTGCACATGCCTAGGGATCCGCTCCTCCCGTGCATGTCTGTTCTTCTGTCACTACCACTGAGGAGACACAAATGTCGCTAGATTATCAACGCTGATGAGCTGCCCTCACTCAATGGTTTTCTTTGAGGAAGAAGTGTTAGAAACTCTTACATCAGCCGCTTCCAATAAAGATTTAAACACATCTCCCTGACATCAGACAAGGTTGCGGAGAGTAGTTCAACTGAGGTTGACATCACAGGAATGTGAATCTCACAGTGGGACACTATCACTGAGTGGGAGGAAGGCTAAACCTCGAAATGAGGGTTCCAAAGTACAAAATCACAACACCTTCATTTGACAGGAACATTCACATAAACATCGAATGTATTAACAAAAGTGCAACGTATTTACATGTCCAGCACACCAGTGATCTAAAAGTGACATCAATTTGTCTTAACTTTTCTAACTCTGCCGCTACTCCTGGGTGCAGCCCTGACACCCGCAGCAGAGTTGGAGGCAGCCTGCTGACTGCTACGTCTTGATGTCTGTGATGACCTTGGTGGACGTCCTCTGGTGGCCCGAGGCCTGGAGGGCCCCGGCCTGATAAGAGTCACCTGCTCAGGGGCAGAAGTGCCCTCGGTGGCCTGAGCAGCCAGAATGGATGGGGTGACAGGCAGAGGGGGCTGTGAGCAGCTGCACACCCTTGGAGTGTCCTGAGAGGAGGCCCCTGGGGTGTCTGGCTGACGCTCATCCTCCCTGTGGGTGCCCCAGGGCCCCACCCTGACTCCTGCAGGAGATGGTGCACCCGGAGGGAGGTCACCTACATCCTGATGGTGCCACCCAGGGTGTGTGGCCATGGAGTGCAGGGCCAAAAACAAACCAAGGTCTCCATGGTGGTTGCCAGCCTTCCCATGGTGACCTCGAGGCGCTCGCAGCCACGACATCAGACAGAACGCAGACTCCACCATCATTCATTCTAGTCTGCTGAGTGACTGTTGAATCTCTGCCTGATGTTCCACCGCCTGTCGTTGCATCTCCAGCATTTAGTTGTCGGCTGCTTCCAAAGGCTCATCATCTGACTCAGTCTGAGCAGGTGGCTGGTCTCCAGCAGCCCTCCGAGCACTGCTGCAGGGACGTGTCAGTGAGGTGTTCCCCAGAAGGTGAGCCCGAGCCTAATCTACAGCTGTGCCCCACCGACATGTACTCCTCTGAGCTGGTGGACGGTGCATGTGAGTGCTGGGACAGTTCCAGAACAAACTTAGTTTCATGAAGCAAAAATTCCATCCATAGTCTTTAAATCATGCACGTCTCTTAATGGCGCGCGGGCAAGGTGACATTGGCTCTTTGTCTGGTTGATGTTCTTTGTCCAAAGAGTTTCTTTCCCATGGCCCTCGTTGCCTTTGTTCCATTAGGGTTATTGGGGACTCGTGGACTTCTGGGATTGATGGTAGTTCTGTACTCAGTGCAGCTGGTGAGATCACTTCTCCCTGACTGGTCGATTGCAGTGAAGGAACAGCTTCACTCTTTAAGTTTACACATGGGTTGACTCTTGTTGACATCGTTGAGGGTTTGTACCCCGACTGACTCCTCATGTTTTTTCATGGCTACAAATTGACTCTTCAAGAAGTATTTCAAGGTCGTAACTACTTTGTATGACTTTTCTGTCTGCTCTTTTGCCTGGCTTTTATCTGTTTTCAACTCCTGCTTTGAGTTGCCAACTGTGGAATTGTACATAAGAACATACAAACAAGGAGCAGGTGTAGGCAATTCGGACTCTCGAGCCTGCTCTGCCATTTAATAGAATCATGGCTGACCTGATAGCAATCTCAAATCTGCATCCCCAATAACCTATCACCCCCTTGCTCACCAAGAATCTACCTACCTCTGCCTTAAAAATATTCAAAGACTGCTTCCACCACCTTTTCGGGAAGAGAGTTCCAAAGGCTCATGACACTCAGAGGAAAAATTTCACCTCATCTCTGTTTTAACTGGGCGACCCCTTATTTTTAAACAGTGACCCCTAGTTCTAGATTCTCCCAGAAGAGGAAATATCCTCTCCACATCCACCCTGTCAAGACCCCTCAGGATCTTATATGTTTCAATCAAGTCGCCGCTTACTCTTCTAAACTCCAGCAGATACAAGCCTAGCCTGTATAACCTTTCCTCAAAAGACAACATACCCATTCCTGGTATTAATCTAGTAAACCTTCTCTGGGCCGCTTCCAATGCATTTGGATCCTTCCTTAAATAAGGTGACTAATACTATACAAGTACTCCAAACGTGGCCTCATTAGTGCCCTGTACACCTGAAGCATAACCTCCCTAGTTTTGCATTCAATTCCTCTTGCAATAAATGATAACATTTTATTAGCTTTCCTAATTACTTGCTGCACCTGCATACTAGCCTTTTGTATTTCATGCACTAGGACACCCAGATCCCTCTGAATCTCAGAGCTCTGCAATCTCTCACTATTTAGCTAATATGCTCTTTTATTCTTCCTGTCAAAATGAACAATTTCACATTTTCCCACATTATGCTCAATTTTCCTGATCTTTTCCCACTCACTAACCTAGCTATATCTTTTTGTAGCCTCCTTATGTCCTCTTCGCAACTTACTTTCCTACTCTTCTCTGTCATGAGCAAATTTGGCAACCATCCCTTCAATTCCTTTATATAAATTGTAAACAGCATTGATCCTTGTGGCACTTCCACTCGTTATATCTTGCCAACCTGAAAAAGACCCATTTATGCCTACTCTCAGCTTCCTGTCAGCCAACCAATCTTCTATCCATGTCAATATGTTACTCCCGAGACCATGAGCTTTTATCTTCCGCAATAATCTTTGATGTGGCATTTCATTAATCTATGCACAGTACATCCACTGGTTCCCTTTTATCCACAGCACATTACTTCCTCAAAGAACGTCAATAAGTTGGTTAAACACGGTTTCCCTTTCACAGAACCATGTTGACTCTGCCAGATGACCTTGAGCTTATCGAAGTGCCCTGCTATAACCTCTTTAATAATAGCTTCTAACATTTTCCCTACAACAGATGTTAGGCTAACTGGCCTGTAGTTTCCCGCTTTCTGTCTCCCTCCCTTTTTGAATAATGGAGTTACATTTGCTATCTTCCAATCTAATGGGACCTTCCCTAAATCTAGGGAGTTTTGAAAAATTAAAACCAACGCATCAACTATCTCACCAGACACTTCTTTTAAGATCTAGGATGAAGTCCATCAGGGCCCGGGTACTTGTCCACCCGCAACTCCAACAATTTACTCAGTATCACTTCTCTGGTGACTAATTTTCCTGACTTGCTTCCCCACTTCCAATTCCTGATTTATAGCTGCTTCTGGGATGTCACATGTATCCTCTATAGTGAAAACTGATGCAAAATACCTGTTCAATTCATCTGCCACCTCCTTGTTTTCCATTATCAATTCTCCAGACTCACTCTCTATAGGACCAACAATTGTGGGTTGTTCTTTCCTCCTGGTACCTTAGTGTTGTCCCTGAAATATGTTCGCTCAGAATCTTGCACAGCTTGGTTCATTGAAGACTTCAGTTTATTGTGCATTTTGAATGGTATATATTCAGCTGGAATCTTGCCCTTCAAATCTTTCAGTTCAGCTCTGATGTGTACATTTTCCTGCAGAACTTTCATTTTCCTTCAGCTCGTGCCTTTCTTCATGCTGACATGGTCAGCACCCATCTTGTGCTTTACTTACATATTGTCTCCCTCACTCTGGAATCTTTTGTTTCCCTTTCTCTGTTGGCATGTTTAGACTTGATTCAGCTGAGATGAGTGGCTGTTGTGTCCCATCTATAATCTGGAACTCCAGATCTTCCTTCTTGCCATCACATTGGGCTCTCAGGCTAATTTGTCCTCTTGGTATGAGTATTGTGTTTTTTATATAGCCTCAATCTTACTTTCAAGGGCTTCATTTTCAGGTTGACACGTTGAGCCACTTCACACAGATCTGTGAAGATCATTATGCACTATGATGCACCAGTGTCTAGTTGACATTTCTTGTTTGCCTGATTCTCTCCCTCTGCGGTCATCATAGTAATCATTTGTCATCTATAGACATGGCTGAACCAAACTGTTGTGTGGTGTATGGTTCTTCATCAGACTCTTCTGTTGATATCTCTCCCATGGCCATCTGTATGGGCTTGTTTAGCTTCTTTCTAGCCAAACACTTGTGTGCCAAATTATTTTACTTCTTGCAGTTAAAACACCACTTACCCAACACTGGGCAATCCTTGTCCTGTGCAAGCTGTCCTCCGCAGTATTTGCATCCTGCCCTTTGTCTGTGATTGCTCCGCTCTTTCAGCTTGAACTGTCCCTCAGTATAATGTATCTCCTGATTTGCTCTGCCATACATATGCTCTAGCTGTTATTTCACAACTTCCACATTTCGACACGTCTATCACGCTCTTTAGCGTCAGTTTCTCATTTTTCAGCAGACTTGCTCTCACCGAGGTGTCTCTCATGTCTAAGACCAATCTATCTTTAATCAGATCATCTTTTAGTTATCCAAATTCACATGATTCTGCTAGCTGCATTACTGCCGTGACATTCCGTTCAATGGTCTCGTTCTCGCCCAGAACACTAGTGTTGATATGTAGCATTTACTCAGGGTTCAAAATGTGCATTCAAGGTGTTCAAAATCTCTGCTGTCTGTTTTCTTTGCTTGTTAGTTAGATTTAGGTGTGGTATACACTTTGTAGCAGTCTTTTCCCAGCAGTGTTAAAATTGTGACTACTCATCTTTTCAGGCTTGTTAATTAATCTCATAGTTTTACCATTTTAAGTGTCATGCGTCACTGTCCAATGTTACTGGAGATGGGATTGGAAAGTTTACTGCAGCCATTTTTATTCACTATTTATTTGCAGCCTTTGTCTGTTTCCCTTTGTCCTTTTCAGCAGCATTTTGCAGATTTGAACCTTTCTGTGTTCCTGGCTCTCTGCATCATTTGCAGGGTTCAATAATCTGTTTTAACTCCACTTCCTGACACCATGTTTCATGTATAAGGACAGCAGTCTTCATCAGTATCTGTCTCAGGGAGAAACTTACTGAAATGCTTAACAAATGGCAGCCTAGGTCTTGCCTCATGGCAGAGTCACATGATTATGGCAAACTAGGTAGTACATTGAGCTAGATTGTGTTTTCAAAATCCCAAACATGCGTTAATATTGGCCTTGCCAGTGATATCCATATCACAGGCATTATTAAAAAATACAAGAAAAATTAGATGGAGTGTCAGAGTCTGAAGGAAATAGCAAATTGTTATGCCTGAAATCCACCATGCACATGACATCCTAGCCCTCAAAATTTCCAAAACTGGCTTCACAAAATTAAACTCTGTACTGGATAACCTTTAGGGTTCAATGTCACCAGCCCATCCTGTAAGCAAACTGTACATTCCTTCAAATCAGGCCTATGCCTTTACTGCATAATATCTATGTATACAATAGCATGACCCAAGCCATAACCCCTTGTGGAGCTGCAGGATATCATAAACTCACAATATATTGATCTGTCTTCCATAGGTGAACAGGAAGACGAATCAAATTAAGAAGCTGCTTTACATGTAATATACGAACAAAGAGAAGACAGTTTCCATATTGAATCAAATCATTACTCCTCCTTGTAATATGAAAACTAACTAACTACCCAAATTTATCCTTTGATGGAGTTCAAGTTTCATTTTTTCAAGACATTTGCAACATTGATCATCTGGGCTGTTTCCACTCCAAACTCTGATGACTGATTTTTTTTCTCTTTTACATGGACAGGGAGCCAAAGATTTGGCCACTGAACTTCATGCATTGGCTGCTTGAGCTGCCAGTCAAACCTCTCGCATGGTATCTACATTGACTGCTCAGCTAAGAGCCCCTGCAATGGCCTTACTGAACTCATTCTGAACATGGTAGCAAAAATACCACTGAAGTGTTCTAACTCAATTGCCTCCAGCTGATGTAGTATATGGCAAACACCAAATGAATGATATTGGGCTTATTGGCTGCATGTAGAAATCACTATAATGAGCAAGCAATACAAATTTGCCAATCTGCCTGCAGTTCTTTGAACAGGTACAGGGTTATCATGCATTGCAATCCCTGCACCCATTTTCGGGGGATATTCAATTTAGTCCCACATTTCTCCAGCAATTTAATTCCAACCCGAAGTGCATTCTCTTTAAACTCTTGTGAGCGCAATTTATTTTAATAATTAATTATAAATTGATCTGAAATTCCTCCTAGACTAACAGTAACAAACCCTGAAAAATGACACCAGATAACAAAACAGCTTAAACTGAGATATTCTCTGACTCCTGCTTTTGGAAATAAGCATATTTCTTATCACTATTTAGACACTATTGCAGAGCTGGTCAGCAAGTAGAATGGCTCCCATCTTTTAGATCCATTAATGCTGCACATGCAGGAAGAAATGGTATCACAAAATCTGTAATAGCTAATGTCATAACGTACATGTTGTGGCTGGTCTGATGGTAGTATTTTAAGCAGAATTCTGGGCATCACTATAGTTTGCCTTGGTGGGAGATGGTAAGATGGTGTGACTGTTGTGTCAAGCAGTAAGTAGAGGAACAGAGGGGTGGGAAACGGAATAGGCTGCTATTTTGATCAGAGATTTCTCCTCTTATTTCAGGTAACATGTAGCAAACATTAGGTCAGAATAAGGGAGATTCCTTGTGGTGAGAAAAGGGTTATTGTTGAGTCATGTGAATGGCTTCAGCAGCTGTCAAGCGGCCTTGTGACTGTTTCCATTTAGTTGCCTCCAACTGAGCCAAATTGCAAAAGTTGGGAGTGGCGCAGTCCTGAACATGGTCTCCATGACTAAAGGTAAACCCACACAGTACAGAAACAGTGAAAACATTATCTATTTAAAAAGAGAAAACTGAAGACTGTTTCCTACAGAAGACCATGTCACTCCGACAGATAACATTGGAACTGTATGTCTGGAAGCTGAACTGACAGTTCTTTGGTAAAGGTTTTCTCTTGATGATAGAATAGCAAATCTGAGTACACAGGTGTCTGGAGTGCATTTACCTGCAATTCTCATTGTAGCACCCACATGAGCAGAAGTCACAGTGACCCAATGAAAATCATGCAGGAAATTCCACTACACTGCCATTCAAGCACAGTAGTGTCTGTTTTCACATTTTTAATGCTAAACCCAGGAATATTACCACTACATTTATTTGAAATAATACACGTAAATATAATACAACACACATAAAAGGAGAGCAATTGGTTCAGTACTGCAAAATATTCCAATGTGAAAACAATCAGTCAATTAATTTTTCATGTCACCTCTCTGTCCATGCCTGCTAAAGTCACACACGAGTGCCAAATGGGTGTGTAAAAAATTTGTTAGGGTGTATCTGCCCAAACAGCTCCAGGAATGTCACCCCCACCCTCCCAGTCATTTGGGTGGATCACGGCTTTGGTTGCGATAAGATAATGACCCAAAGGTAAGGCCATCTGCTTGAGCTGATTTGAAAATTAATGTTTTTTTTCAACCAAGTTTCTTTTCAAAAATTGCCTCATTCAATGTGATATTGAAAATATTGTGCAAATATATTTAAACAAAATTGGTGACAAAATTAATCACTGAGTTGGTCATTTACAGCAACAAAAATTTCCAAGCTAATTAGTAATATGAATAAAATGGTTAAAATTTAGATATTTACGAAGCATGCACAACAACCTCAGCTGCTCTTTCTTTTAAAAAAAAGCTCCTGTTAGATCTAAAAATTGCCCAGAATACCCAAAGATTTCCCGGAGTACTTTATAAACTCTGTACTAATCCATGCAATGCCAAGTTAACTCAATCTGAGCAAACTGGCCCCGGCTCATAGCTGCCCCCTTGACAGAGGGATTGTGGACACCAGGGATGGTGAGATTCCAACAAACTACGTGGGATCCTCATCCTCCTCTGAAGATTCCTCAGCCCTTGGTGTGCTGTCCTGCTGGCTTGAAGGTATGTGCTGCTGGGGTTCAGCTGCATGTCCTCCAGCTGCTGGGCCACCTGCGAGAGTCTCCTGTTCAGGGCCCCTCGCTCTGCATTCACTCCAGATACAGAGCCATGTACTCTGTGCTGGACGGCCCACAGCTGCCACTGCACCTAACACCTCCTCCTGCACATGAGGGCTGTGTTCCTCATCCAGTGTCCCTGAATCTAAAACCTCACAAGGAACCATCAACGTGAAAGTACCTGAGATTTTGCTTGATGAGCTAGTCTGGTGTGACAATGCTTTCTCAGACAGGCTTCTCTTTTCTTGTTGTCTGAGGCAATCCGTGACTGCTGGGGGTGGGACCACACCTCTGAGACCTGTGAGAGAAACAAGAGAAGCTTAATATAGGAATTCATGCAGACACTCATCATCCCTCAGTGACGTTTCTGAACACTGCACCCAGACTGCTGTCAGTCTAGGCTTTCCTCACAGATTCAGTGCCACACTTACAACATCTGAAGTGCCCCCCTCACCCAGAAAACAATCATTCACAAAGATCCACCTCAATGACAACCAATGCCACAATATTCCTGAGATAACCTCCTCCATGGGCCTTTGCCCCTGTAAGGGGGGATTTGCTGTCACCCACACATTCCCTCTATCACAACCTGGTAATTTCCATGGCCCTTTCCTCCATGGACAATACTGAGAGCAGCATTGACTCCCAGTCTGGGTTTTCTCCCTTTTTTCAGATGCCGTGTTCTCGATTTTCCTGCATGGACAAGAGGGAGAGGGTGATGAAGCGGTTCAGTCGGACATGGAAAACCTCCCGCTTTGAAATGACATTTCCTTTTTGGCAGCCCATATACATTAACAGCAGTTGCTGAGTCAGTGGCCTGGAGACAAACTGCTCTGAGGTTGTGTCCCCCAGGTGATTTTCTTGCTGCATGTTGTGATCCAAGGGGGAACACGGAGTAGATGGGAGTCCCAGTAACCTTGCCAGAGTTCAGCAGGTAACTGAAGGGTTTGTGGCACTGCACCTGGGTACTCCCTCAAGTCACTGACCACCTTTGCAATCTGTGTCCATGCCTTCTTGGTTATGATGGGGTTAGCTTGCTTGCAGCCAGGCAGGAAGAGTACCACCAGGAAATCAAGACCTTGGTTCATAATCCTTAGCATCAGCGTGTCCCAGATCTCCCGGCTGCCGTCTCCTTCAGCCATCCTGTTATTGGATTAGAAGGTGTACATGGGTCACTATTTGTTTTCTCCAAGTGTGTGGTGCATGAATAACTTGAGAAGATGCCATGATATTGAGGGGACGGTGTTTAACAGGCTTGTTGCCTCACCATTGTACGAGTGCCAGGGCAGCATGCATTGAAACTGAAAGGCTACTGCGTAAGGGGCCAGAGCTCCTTGAAAGGCACACATGCCATGGCATGAGGCAAGATTGGGAGTAGCCAAGGGATTATTCAATGTCTGGCCTCTGATTGTTGAGATTGCAGACAGGGGGGAGTTGTGAGGGGTAGTGGAGTGGAGATCTGAGTGTGGGGTTAAGTGCCTGAGCTGGGTTGCTGTGCCCACTTGCAGAGCTGTGCTCTGAGCTGCTGCATGTTCACTTGGCAGAATGCAGAGATTTCGGGGAACAGCAGCAAAACGCTGGTCAAGCAGAGTCCTCAGAGCTAGGACACCACAGGCAGCAGAGGAGGACAGAAATGGATCCTAAATGTGTTAGGAGGTCATTAAGGAACTCTTCCCTAATGGACCAACTTTCACATAGCAACAATACATCAGACAGCAATGACATCAGCAATGGTAGTTCCACATCAAAGTTCAGCCACTTGATGCCGTGTTTTCAATCACTTCCTCAACAATCTTCTTTGAGTATTGCTGAAAAAGAGACTGTCTAAGCTTTTCATCTTGCTTTCATCAGGCCACTCGCAAATATACTAATCACAGTTGTTATGACATGGCAGCTGATGTGTGCCAGGCAGACCAAATTACAAGGGAAACTTGACAATGCTATCACAATGGTTTCGCAATTTGTATTTATTTCGAGAAGATGTGTGCACTGAATTCAGAAGCAATGAATCCACTAAGACATTTAAAGATTTTTAAGAATGAAACTAAAATATTTATTGACAAAACAAAAGATTTAAAGCACATAAATAAGACTGCAATTAGTTAATACTATAACAAATCCTAAATTCCTAATTAACCTGACTGCCAATTGTATGCCCCTTTTAAGTCAACAGTCTAAAATGGATTTTAAATTTTTTAAAAAGCCAACAACTTACCGCAGTACATACTTGACAGTGGAATTCCAAAATCTTGTCTTCAACTTTAGTTACAGGATAGAGAAGACTTATGCACAAATGGCTGGAGGCTTCCCAAAGGCTGCTTCACACACTCCCATTAGATCTTTCATGGCCCTCAACATAGCCTTTCATTCCCCATTATATATGTTTCGCTTTCTTTAATATGTAAATTCCATTGTTCCATATGTCTTTGGAACTTTACCTTTCCCATAATGTAAAAACCTTTCATGTTGCCAATATTGTCAGTAACCTTGGGAAAATAAACACACTGCTTAGCCTTGCTAAACTGGCTAGTTGTAAACATCCTAACATCCCTTCGAAATCCAAACAACCCCTTCACTTTTCTAAAAATGCAAATTCCCTTCATACCTTACATGCTAAGACAGCATCCATGTTGACTCATTTGCATTTCAAGTATATTTCTATACCTAGCTCCTTTTGATAATTTCAAGCTTGCAGCCTACCTGACTCCAAATGTAATTAAATCACACAGACAGAACCATCTACAATCACATCCATAAACCTACTTTACAATAATCCAGAATAATATTATGAAAATTATTGTACTTTTGTAACAGAATATCACAGTACCTTTACGTTGCAGAAGGAGGCCATTTAGCCCATCGAGTCTGCACTGTCTCCCTGAAAGAGCAGTCCACCTAGTCCCACTCCTTTGCCTTATCCCTGTAACCTTGTCCATTCACTTTTATCAGGTAGCAATCCAATTCCCTATTGAATATCTCGATCGAACCTCCTTCCACCACCCTCTCAAGAAGATTGTTCTAACCACCCTCTGGGTGAAAAACATTTTCCTCACATCACATTTACTCCTTTTGCCAATTAATTTGAATCTGTCCTCGATGTTCACTTGAGTAGGTTTATTTTATCACCATCTGCCCTGCCCATACCCCACAGGATCTTGAATACCTCCAGCAAGTCACCTCTCAGCCTTCTTTTTTCCAAGGAAAAGAGTCCCGATCTCTCCAAACTATCGTCATAACTATAGTTCTTCATCCCGGGAATCACTCTTGTGAATCTCCTCTGTACTCACACCTGTGCCTTCACACCCTTCCTCAAGTATGACGTCCAGAACTGGAGGCAGTACCGATAGGTTGGCAAGTGGCATTGCCATGGAGAATTCACCACTGATGATGACTGACAGTTAACTGCCAAGCATTGTTTGAAATTTAAACCAGGCAGCTTGACCCTGATCAGTCAAGGTATTGCCCTGAGGAATGAATCAGCGAATGGCTGTCACTTATTTTGTTTAACTGAAACAGGCACAATATGTGTATATGCTTTTTCTGTCTGCAAAGAACAGGGCCCTGTGTATTAATATATGTAGCTTCCAGTACACACAAGTGTGCCACATTGTGAGCCTGACTGACAATCTTAAATTGGTTGTCAGAATAATTCTTAGCACACTGAGGACTACTTAGCAAATGTCCAATCGTGGAATCATGTCTAATGTTGCACACTGTGTTTTGAGTTTTGCAAGCACGGGCTGGTTGGGTATGGTCTGTACCCTGCCCATTGTGAACAGTAGCTGGGACATACTGTCTGATACAAACCGCCAGTCTTTGGAACATGTGGCCCACATACCTAGCATCACATCGGCACTGGAATTCACAAACACATTATTCATTTGTGTGATAGGCAGGACACCTTTTTGGCCTGACAGCAGCTTCCTGTTAGTGGCGAATACCACATGTGTTGCTACTGCACAGTAGCAGCGTGAAACTGTTGCTCAAATTTTTGAGATGCCTTGTCATTCCAGGGTAATCTTTAGCACACAGAACACTTTTCAGGGCTGAAATTGATGGCCTTAGGCCCATTCATGAGTTTGCATGATATAAGGTGCAAAATGATCTGATCAGGGTAGCCATTAACACGCAGGATGCCTTTGATGCGCTCTATATCAGTATCAATCTTGCATGGTAAGCAAATGGTTCGGGCTCTATTTAAGAGGTTACTGATAAGACCAATCTTTTAGTGTGTGGAATTGTAAGAATCTCAACATGTATATTGACCAGTGAAGGTCGGTTTGCAGTAGACCGTGGTAGAGAAACCCCTGGCAGATTTCTCAACTAGTACATCAAGGAAAGGGACCCGCATGGGCCCCAGCTATGCCTGTCTCTTTATGGGGTATGTGGAACATTCCTTGTTCCAGTCCTACTCCGGCCCCCTCCCACAACTCTTTTCTCCGGTACATCGATGATTACTTCGGTGTGGCTTCATGCTCTCATCGGGACCAGGAAAAATTTATTAATTTTGCTTCCAATCTCCACCCCTCCATCATTTTCATATGGTCCATCTCTGACACTTCCCTTCCCTTCCTTGACCTCTCTGTCTCAATTTCTGATGATAGACTGTCCACCAATATCCATTACAAGCCTACCGACTTCCAAAGCTACCTCGACTACAGCTCCTCACACCCCGCTTCCTGTAAGGACTCCATCCCATTCTCTCAGTTCCTTCGCCTCCGTCGCATCTGTTCTGATGACGCTACCTTCAAAAACAGTTCCTCTGATATGTCCTCCTTCTTCCTTAACCGAGGTTTTCCACCCACGGTCGTTGACAGGGCCCTCAACCGTGTCTGGCCCATCTCCCGCGCATCCGCCCTCACGCCTTCTCCTCCATCCCAGAAACATGATAGGGTCCCCCTTGTCCTCACTTATCACCCCACCAGCCTCCGCTTTCAAAGGATCATCTTCCGCCATATCCACCAACTTCAGCATGATGCCACCGCCAAACACATCTTCCCTTCAGCCCCCTGGCGGCATTCCGTAGGGATCGTTCCCTCCGGGATACCCTGGTCCACTCCTCCATCACCCCCTACTCCTCAACCCCCACCTATGGCACCTCCCCATGCCCATGCAGAAGATGCAACACCTGCCCCTTCACTTCCTCTCTCCTCACCGTCCAAGGGCCCAAACACTCCTTTCAAGTGAAGCAGCATTTCACTTGCATTTCCTCTAACTTAGTCTACTGCATTTGTTGCTCCCAATGCGGACTCCTCTACACTGGAGAGACCAAACGCAAACTGGGCGACCGCTTTGCAGAACACTTGCAGTCTGTCCGCAAGAAAGACCCAAACCTCCCTGTCGCTTGCCATTTTAACACTCCACCCTGCTCTCTTGCCCACATGTCTGTCCTTGGCTTGCTGCATTGTTCCAGTGAAGCCCAACGCAAACTGGAGGAACAGCACCTCATCTTCCGACTAGGCACTTTACAGCCTTCCGGACTGAATATTGAGTTCAACAACTTTAGATCTTGAACTCCGTCCTCCATCCCCACCCCCTTTCCATTTCTTTCCCCTCCCTTTTGTTTTTTCCAATAATTTATATAGATTTTTCTTTTCCCACCTATTTCCATTATTTTTAAATCTATAACCATAATACCCTGTCAGTCTTTCCACCCCACCCCCACTAGAGCTGTACTTTGAGTATCCTGCCATCCAACCTTAATTAGCACATTCTCTTGGATAATATCACCACCTTTAACACCTCCTTGTTCCTTTGTCTGTAACATCTTTTGATCATCTGTATCACTGCTTGCTTGTCCCTACAACTCCCCCCCACCCAACTTCTCTCCTCCCCCACCCCCCCCACAACAACCTTAAGCCAGCTTATATTTCACCCCTCTCCTAACTTCACTCAGTTCTGCTGAAGGGTCATGAAGACTCAAAACGTCAACTCTTTTCTTCTCCGCCGATGCTGCCAGACCTGCTGAGTTTTTCCAGGTAATTTTGTTTTTGTTAAGGAAAGGGAGTTCATTTGACTGCTCCATTTCTAAGGTGAATTTGAGCGCAGCATAGAACCCATTAAGATATGTAAAGAAATTGTTACATGCAGCTACGGATTTAAATATAGAAAATTTATCGTCCATGTATCAGAAATATACGAGGGATACGAGGTTAGGTATCATTCTATCAAAGACATGTTTCTCATGGAACCAAACAAAGATGCTTGTGAGAGCTAAGCACTCTCTTTTTTACAATATAAATTGTTGTTTTCCCCTGATATTGGTATTCTTGTGAGTGTCCTGATGAGTGCAAGATGAAAAGATTAGACATGTCTCTTCCATCAGCAATACTCAAGCTTTGAACAACCAAACAACAATTAATTTTCTTTGAAGTGTAGCCGTACCAAGATGGTTGTTGAGGCAGCCCTTTTATCAATCCTGAGATGGGGTGAAGCCACCTCTGAACTTGACACCATTTCCGGCAGGAATTATACCTCCGCCACACTTGGGGAGGCAGCCGCCCTAAGCCTGACTCGGGGGGGGTGAGAACATGATGGGGGACAGGGCCATTTTGGGGGTTGGATTGCAATGTCGGGAAATGGCACCTCAAAGGGGGAAATATAGCTCTTTGTTTCTCCTTTCTAATATTAGATCCCGCTCCTGTTCCTATAACTCTCAGATCTTTATGGATCCTGCATTCTCCTTGTTATTGTATTCTCTACTGAGGGCGTTAAAAGAATTAAAATAGTAATCATAGGAAATTTCAACTACTACATGTGAACAAGGAGCAGGAGTAGGCCATTCAGCCCCTCAAGCCTGCTCCACCATTTAATAAGATCATAGCTGATCTGATAGTAACCTGAAATCTGCATCCCACCTACCCCTGATAACCTATCACCCCCTTGCTTACCAAGAATCTATCCACCTCTGCCTTAAAAATAGTCAAAGACTCTGCTTTCACCATGTTTTCAGGAAGAGAGTTCCATAGACTCATGACCCTCTGAGTGAAAAAATGTCACCTCATCTCTGTTTTAAATGGGTAACAATTTATTTTTAAAGAGTGACCCCTAGCTCTAGATTCTCCCACAAGAGGAAACATCCTCTCCACATCCACCCTGTCAAGACACCTCAGGATCTTAAATGTTTCAATCGAGTCACCTCTTATTCTTCTAAACTCCAGCGAATGCAAGCCTAGCCTGTTCAACCTTTTCTCACAAGACAACCCACCCGTTCCAGGTATTAGTCTGGTAAACCTTCTCTGAACTGTTTCCAACGTATTTACATCCTTCCTTAAAAAAGGTGACAAATACTATACACAGTATTCCAAATGTGGTCTCACTAGTGCCCTGTACATCTGAAGCGTAACCTCCCTATTCTTGTATTCAATTCCTCTTGCAATAAATGATAACATTCTATTAGCTTTCCTAATTATTTGCTGTAGCTGCACACTAGCCTTTTGCGATTTATGCACTAGGACACCCAGATCCCTCTGCACCTCTGAGCCCTGCAATCTCTCACCATTTAGATAGTATGCTTCTCTTTTATTCTGTCTCCCAAAATGGACAATTTCACATTTTCCCACATTATACTCCATTTGCCATATCTTTGCTCACTCACTTAACCTATCTATGTATTTCTGTAGCTTCCTTATGTCCTCTTCACAGCTTGATTTCCTACCTATCTTTGTGTCATCAGTAAATTTGAGAAACATCCCATCCATTCCTTCATCCAAGTCATTTTTATAAATTTTAAACAGTTGAGGCCCCAGGACTATTCCCTATGGCCCACCAGTCATTACATCTTGCTAACCTGCTGAAAAAAAACCATTTATGCTTAGTCCCTGCTTCCTGATAGCCAGTCAATCCTTGCCAATGTGTTATCCCCTACACCATGAGCTTTTATTTTCCACAATAACCTATGATGTGGCAATTTATCAAATGCCTCCTGGAAATCTAAGTACAGTTCACCCATTAGCTTCCCTTTATCCACAGCACATTACTTCCTCCAAGAACTCCAATAAGTAGGCTAAACACGATTTCCCTTTAACAAAACCATGTTGACTCTGCCTTATGAGCTTGAGCTTGTCCTAGAACCTCTTTAATAATAGCTTCTAACATTTTCCCTTCAGCAGATGTTAGGCTAACTGGCCTGTAGTTTCCCGCTTTCTGTCTCCCTCCCTTTTTGAATAATGTGGTTACTTTTGCTTTCTTTAAATCTAGTGGGATCTTCCCTGGATCTAGGGAGTTTTGGAAACTTAACACCAATGCATCAACTATCTCACCAGACATTTCTTTTAAGACCCTAGGATGAAGTCCATCAGGACCCGGGCACTCGTCCACCTGCAGCTCCAACAATTTACTCAGTAACACTTCTCTGGTGACTGTAATTTTCCTGACTTCCTTCCCCACTTCCAGTTCCTGGTTTATAGCTGCTTCTGGGATGTTACTTGTATCCTCTATATTAATTGGACAGAAGAGCTGGATAATAGGGATAAGGCGATGGAGTTCCTACACTGCTCCTACAGAATTCCTTTCGAACTCAATACGTGGACGCCCAACATGGGAAAATTCTCTATTGGATCTAATAATGAGGAATGAACTGGAGCATTTCAGAGAAGCAAACGTAGGGAAATATCAGGCAATAGTGACCATAATATAATAGGATAATATAGAAGGGTATCAGTTTGACAAAACACAAGTTAACAAATTTGTGAAAGCTGATTTTGAGGGGTTGTTATTTATTTATTCCTTTAGGATGTGGGCATCACTGGCTAGGCCAACAATTGATGCCCATCCCAAATTGTCCTTGAGAAAGTGGTGGTGAGCTGCCATCTTGAACCGCTGCGGTCCATGTGTTGTAGGTACACCCAAAGTGCTGTTGGGAAGGGAGTTCCAGGATGTTGCCCCAGCAACAGTGAAGGAACAGTGAAGTTCCAAGTCAGGATGGTGAGTGACTTGGGAGGGGAACTTGCAGGCGGTGGTGTTCCCATGCATCTGCTGGCCTTGTCCTTCTAGGTAGTGGAGTTCACGAGTTTAGAAGGTGCTGTTGATGGAACGTTTGGAAATTGCTGCAGTGCGTCTTGTAGATAGTACACACTGCTGCCACTACATGTCAGTGGTCAAGAAAGTGTATGTTTAAGGTGGAGGATAGGGTACTAATCAAGCGGGCTGCTTTGTCCTGGGTGGTGTTGATCTTCTTGAGTGTTGTTGGAGCTGCACTCATCAAGGCAAGTGGAGGTGTATTCCATCACACACCTGACTATGAATTATGGCCTGAGTTTTAATCAAGTCAGGATGACTTGGGAGCCCTTTAAAAGTGGTGGGCAGTTCCCGATTCCCACCCCATTTTCGGGCTGTCTGATTTTCAGGAGTGCCTTTCTTGGGTACGGGCTGGTTCCTGTCAAAAGCCTGCACCTGGCACTCCCGACCTGGCCGGCTCTATTATGGAAATAGGCATGTCCTACTCCTCTGTCATTTTTATGGATTGATGCCAGGTTTTTAAAGAGCCTTGGTTCACAGCCCTTTAGGGGTGGGGGTCCCCTTCGAGGTTTAGTACCACAAAATTAAATTCTGTACACTTCTCAAAATTCTCTTTTGGTTATTAATAACCATTTAATTGTCATTATGCCCTAAAGTAGACTCAATTCTGATGACATGTTGTGTTGATGTACCAGAGGTTTGAGAATCTTGGGCCTCATCAAAATAAATGTAAGAAAATAAAAACCAAGAGTGATACAAAACAGGGCATTGACTCATTTTCACCCATTTTATTACTCTTGCAAAGTCTGGGGATGAAATCCCTATTTGTCAGTAGGTGATTGCTTACGGAAAGGTTTTACAAATCTCCATCCTAGGTTCACCCCAGATAGTCTGTAAATTTACAGTGTACAACACAATTTGTAATGCGGCTTCTGGGGGAAGGGGAAACAATCCAGTTCTTCAGTTAAGGCTGCCCTGAACTTTTGCACCATGAATCATTCTTCTCTGAAAAATTCAGATCAACAACTAAATGTACATTTTTCCAAAGCCGCTGGTACATGTTTGATTTACAAATCATGGGGATAGGGTCATCAGCGTAAAATAGGCAGATGCCATTTGTGGTGTGTTGTAGGTTGGTTCCAGGAAAGTCAGAATGGTAAGGTTGGATTAGCTACAGAAATGAATTGTTTTGTAAAAGTAGTAATTTCTTTGTAGCCACTTTCCTCACATCAGTTGATTGCTCTGTGATTATTTATCCTTAGAGATTCAACACTGGGCCTCCAATTTTACCATTGCTACAGTCACTCTGCCAACTGCATGCAGAACGTAATGAAAGAAAGACAAAACCTGCATTTATACAGCACCATTCATGATGTTCTAAAGGCTGGAGTTCTGTTAATTTTGTTGCAAATGGAAGTTTACCAAGTGAGCTTTGTGGGGTGAAGTTGTCAGGACAGGAGTGTGTAATAGGCTCATAGTGAATCAATAATCTGTTTTACACTGCATAGGATTCTCGATTCCCATTGAGGCAAATCTTGTCCTTTTATATACTGACCTGTTACCCCACTCTATCTTGGTGCTTATGATGAATTTTTTGAGGTATGAAATATGGGGTGGAATTTTCCATGCCTGTATGTGTCAAGCATGTTCAGTGGCGTGAGTGGAGAATATGGCAAGAAGGCCATAAATAGGATTCATGATGTCGTGAAACCAGTTTGCAATTGTCTGCTCTGTCCGTCAATGGCGGGCTGTGTTTTCCACCGTCAAATGTTGGGAAGCTCATTGTACTATATCTGCACGTCATTCTCACCTGAATCATCCCCCACGCTGGGTCATCAAAACACACTGACCCGTTTCACAACAGCATATATAAGGTGTGCACTTGGCGGGGGGCACTTTGAGGGGATCCCGGAGGAGAGTGTACAGTAAGGTCATGCAGCACTCACCAGGGTCATCTGTTGGAATTCAAGGTTGAGAAGGCTTGGGGTGGACAAGGGCTGCACTGCATTCGAGTTGAGTTGCAGGGGACAAGGGCTGCCCTGCGGTTGAGGCGAGTTGTTGGGGGGCAAGGGCTGCACTGCAGTTGATGGTAGTGCACAAGCACGTGCGAGGTGGTGAGGAGGGATGTATTAGGGAAACCTTGTATAAAGGTTGTACAAGGACCATTCCTCCCCAGCTGGGACAGGTCAGGCGCAGGCACATTGACATGCTTGGAGTTGGGCCTCTAGCTTACCTGCCCACACAAGCAACGCAGAGGCATGAAAGTGCCACCAAATTCTCCTGAACTTTTCACCCCTCCGGCCCAGACTGCAAACTATTGATCATTTTAGTTGACAGCAGAACAGTTGGATGACTGGGCACATTGTACAATCTCCTTGCTAAAGTTGGCCATGGAGTTGTCACTCGTGGAGGCGCTCACAGCACATTCCTTAGACAATATCAACACCTTCAACTCTTTGTCCTTTTGTCTGTGACATCTTTTGGTTATCTCCACCTATACTGGCCCTCTATCCGGCTCTACCAGTCCCACCCACACTCCCCCCCCCCACTTAAACCAGCTTATATTTCACCTCTCTTCTATTTTTACTTAGTTCTGTTGAAGGGTCATTTGGACTTGAAACGTTAACTGTGCTCTTCTCCACAGATGCTGCCAGACAAGCTGAGTTTTTCCAGGTATTTTTGATTTGTTTTGTATTTCCAGCATCCGCAGTTTTTTGCTTTTACCTTTGACCGCAAAGAATTCCACTCGCTGAATGTGCAGCTGGCCCATGGCACCAAATCCTGCAGGTCTGCACACGATTCCCAGGGAGTGTCCATGGCTCCTACATTCTCAGTCGGTCTCAGATTCCTGATGTCTTCCAGGGTCCACAGAAGCCGCAGGGTTGGCTCCTCGGGGACAGAGGCCGTGGCTGATGACACCCGAGCGGCGGCCTCAGACTGCAGCAGAGCAACGCTATAATGAGGCTCATGCTGCAACTCGCAACTTGTTGGAGCAGACCATCAGGATGTTGAAGATGAGGTTCCGGTGCCTGGACCGGTCTGGAGGAGCCCTGCAATACAGTCCGCAGAGGGTGTCACGCATCGTCATCTGCTGCGCCCTTTACCACTTGGCGCTGCAACGGGGAGAGGAGCTTAATGAGGAGGAGATGGAGGAGCTGGAGGTCTCCTCCAATGAGGAGGATGTCAATGGGCGTAAGGGTGAGGTGATTCTCCAAGGCGATGGGGCCATTGTACTGGCCAGACAAGGCAGGCATGCTCAGGAGGCCCTCATAGCTGCTAGATTTGTGGAGGATGATGATGACATGCAGTGAGGAGACACCATAGATAATTACATTACATCTGTGAATGTTTGACCCCAGTCTGGCTGACGACAGCACACATACATTCTGTGATAAAGTTCCTTTCATAGGGATGAAAGAAGGGCCTAACAGTCACTCGATGGCAGGAGGATGATGCTGAGATACAGTGAGGACACTCCATAGATCTTCACATAGTCTCTGAGAATGTCTGACTCTTGTCTGGCCAAGGGCAGGTCACATGCTCTGTGATCAGGGTCATATCATAGCGATGCAGCCATGAAACTTTAAATGCACCTGATCGTTTGTCTGCCTTCAGCACCTGAGCCCTTCAGGAGCACAGTGTCACTGGTCACAGATGCTGAAGAGATGGGGGCCAGACCCACCTTAAAGGTGCTGAGAGCACACAGAGAGAATGACGGAACTCTGTTACGCCTGCCCACTACATTCTGGCAGCAATGACCAGCACCATCGAGGGGCAGGCATCAGTAATGTGTCCAGGGAATGTGAGGCTGGACCATCACTTTGATCTGAAGGCTGCACAGAGCACAGGGAAGAGGCTGCCGGGGGGACCAGGATCGGGGACGTGCTGGGTGGCGGAGGATTGGGCTGGATGCTCCCGCAGGAGTTGGTGCGTTGCGCGTCAGTGAGTGTCCAGATCGCAGCCGATGCCATCCAAGACCTAAGCACGGTCATGCTCGGACCCGATGTTATTTTAGGTCTTGAGGTGGCCCAGGTGCGCGGTGGTCTTCCTGCTGAACGTTCCCCTGTTCGGACGGAATTCCACATTGGCCCCAAGCCCCGCACCCTCCCTTGGGTGCCGGTGCCCTGCAATATGAGCCACCTCGGGGACATGCCCTCCGTGCCATTTGGCACGGTGCGGAGGGGTTTTCTGTACGAACTGCTGCTGCACACCTTCCATTTTCTCGCCCTGGTCCGCTGCCCGGACACGCCCTGGCGTGCCTTGTTGCCGTCCGGCAGTGGAGGCCCCCGATGGGAGGCCCTCTACGGAGGTGTTCTCCCTCTTTCTATCGGGGACCTGGGTTGGAGGGTGTTGCACGCAGCAGTCCCCTATAATCGTAGAATGTGTAGGTTCACGGACTCCCAGGACACCTGCCCTTTTTGTGTCTTGTGGAGTCCGTGGACCACGCATATATAGGGTGTGGTAGGCTGCACTCCCTTTTCAGTTATTTAAAAAACCTTTTGTTACTATTTTGTTTGCACTTCAGTCCCACGCTCCTGATCTACGGACACCCGGTGCGGAAGGGGGTCAGGAAGGAGGAGGACCTCCTCGTGAACCTGCTCCTGGGCCTGGCCAAGTTGGCCATTAACAGGTCCAGGCAGTGGGCAATCAAGGGTGTCGTCCGACCCGACTGTCTGCCCCTCTTTCGCAGCTACATTCGCGGCCGGGTGTCCCTGGAGAGGGAGCATGTGGTGTCTGCCGGCACTCTCGAGGCCTTCCGTGCCCGGTGGGCACCGCGGGGACTGGGGTGGTTTGTTGACCCCTTTAATCACTTTTTGGTTTGATGTTTGCAAGTTTCCTTTAAACTTTGTCCTTGGTTTTACAGCTGACCTGACTTAGGGGCTGTGCTTGATTTATCCCTTCTTTTGTTAATGTAGTTAATTGTTTTAACTCTAAAAGAGTCCAGACACAGAGGAGAGAGGGTGTGCTGCTGCTGCTGCTGCTGCTCCTGTTCCTGACTGTTGCTGCTGCTGTCTCCTGAGGGTTGCTGCTGTCTCCTGAGGGTTGCTGCTGTCTCCTGAGGGTTGCTGCTGCTCTTGTGGAGCTGAAGGAGAGAGAGGGAGAGGAAAACAACTACTGCTACAGGACAGGAAGGCCAGGAGGCCTGGTCTGGGACTTGTAACATCCTAGGTGGGTGTCTGGACTTTCTATTTGTTCAGGTGGGGGATATTAAAGACTGTGTTTTGTAGGGGGAGGCCAGAAGACTTCCAGAGGGCTTGGGGAAGGAAAAGGGGTGGGGGGAGGGTTGTGTGTGCATTGAAACATCTTGCTGACACCCCTCCCCTGCCCAGCCTTTTTTTCCTTGTGGCCAGTTGGCTTAAGACATCGCCTCCCCCTACCGGAAGATCATCAAGCCCCCACCCACCATACATCTATCAACCCAGAGGCACCCACCTAGACTTTCCCCTTTCCTTCCTGTGCCTCCCTGTCCTCCACCCCTCTCCCTCCTCTCCTCTACATATATCTAAAAGGGGGAGGTTATTTCCACCTTTCTCCCCCTTTCCCCCCGTCCAGGGAGGAACTTTAATTTAAAAAAAATTTACAAATATAAATATATTTTTTTAAAAAAGACACAATGGCCAATCCTTCTCGGGGTGGGTGTGGCTCAGGCCCAAAGGCCAATTTACCATCGCCTGTGGCCGGGCCCTCGAGGGCAAACGTGGAGGCGGTATTGTCACCGGTGGCAGGGCTTTCGAAAAAGACCTATGCGGGGGTGGCTGCTTCTGAGGCTCCTGCTGCTCCCGCGGCCCTGTCACCTTTCCACCTCCTTACCAGGGCCCTGGGGGTGAAGAGCTACGCTCACCCCGACATGACAATCGAGGCCTGCGTTAAAGCTATGGCTGGGGTTGTCGGCCCCTCGGCCATAGTCGCAGCCTCGAAGATGTAAGGAAAGGTCATATTCTTCCTGAGGTCCGAGTGGGCGGTGCACCTCGCCCTGCAAAAGGGGCTCACTGTGGGCGGGACGTTTCTGGCGGTGGACCCCCTTGAGGCCACTGCCCAGAGGATTATTATTTCAAACGTCCCGCCCTTTCTGCCTAGTGAGCTCCTCCTCCCCCACCTTTGTAAACTGGGGGAGGTCAGGTCGGAGGTAGCACCGATCCCGCTCGGCCTCAAGGACGCAGCCCTCCGCCACGTGTACTCCTTCCGACGCCAAGTATTCGTCCGCTCGGCCCGGGAGAAGTGCCTGGAGGGGGCCTTTTCTATCAATTATGAGGGGACCACCTACCGGGTGTTTTGGACCGCGGAGGACGTGCCATGCTTGTAAGGAGGCGGGGCATGTCAGGAAGAACTGCCCCGCCTCCAAGGCCACTAGCTCCACTCAAGTGGCCACGGCTGGCACCGCCCCTCCTCCCCCCACCACTACTCCATCTCCCTCTCCGCAATGGGAGGCGTCGCTGGCAGCCACTGCCATCTCGGTTGTCGGTGAGGCGGGGGGGAGAGCCCCTGCGCCGTAAGAAGGCGCGCAGGAAGACCTGCAACCTGGGGGCGGTCCCTGAGACTCCCCAAACCCCCCAAATTCCCAAGGATCCCCAAATCCCTGTAGACACCGGCTCGGGGGATATATTAACATACGGCCCCGGCGTCGTCCCTGCGCGTACTCCCGGGCCTGTGGGCGCTGAGGCGCCATGTGCTGGGACTGGCGTCGTCCCTGCGCGGGTTCCCGGGCCCGTGGGTGCTGAGGCGCCATGTGCTGGGCCCGGCGTCGTCCCTGCGCAGGATCCCGGGTTCGGCGGGGGCGAGACTCGTGCCCCCGAACCGGTAAGAGAACATCCCAACCCCAGAGGGCGGGGCGTCCGGGAAGGCTGGACAAGGTGGAGGAGGCCTCGCAGATGGAGGTCTCCCTAGCCCCCAGCCTACCCTGGAAGAGACGTCACCTCTCGGAGAAGGAAGAGGAGGAGGAGGGCGACGCCCAATCTGATGAGGTTGGGTGTGTCCCCTCCCCTGATGAGGAGGTGGTGGCGTCTCCACCTAATAAAACCTCGACCTGCCCTCTGGGAGAAACACAAACCCCTACACCCACACCCATTGGTCCCCCCACAGACCTGCTGCAGTCCCCTGAGCAGGGCCCCTCGGGGGTCACTGAGGGCACCTCCCTTGAGGAGTTGCCTTTCTTAGACCCACTAAATACCCCCGAGGTATCGTCTGGCCCGTCGGGGGACTCCAGCCTCCCCATTTTAAAAATATTTACTGGGTCACTGGGTGGTGGTGGCGAGGAAGGCCTTCCCGCTCCCTCCCAGAACTTAGCACCGGGCGTCCTAGTGTTAGGGCAGGAGCTCGTCCTGAGCTCCCTGGACGACCCGGTGCCGGGAGGAGAGCGGGCATCTGTAGTGCCGCCACCCTCTGACCCGAAATCATTAGAGGAGACCAGAGAGGACCACTCTGGCCTTGATCCTGGGGGTGGGATCGAGGTGGAGGTGGAGCCGACTGGCAGCTCCGGACCAGCCCCCGTACTCAATACAGGGGAGGGGTTGGGAGCTGGAGGCGACGACCCGGAGGAGGACGGAGTTTCGGTGGTGAGCACCGGGGATGACGTCGACTCGTTCTCAAGCGAGGCAATGGATCCCCTGGTGCCCTCCACTGACTCTACCCTCATCCCCCCACGGAACTCCGGGACTTTTTGGCGAGTCATCGCGGTCGCCGAAACAGAGTCCAGTTGGCCTTGGACCGGTGGCATTCATTTCCGCTAGTGTTCTGGTCCACTCGCGAGGCCCTCAAGGCTCCCGAGTTGGACAGGAACACCCGGCGGAGGGTCCAAATGTTTCTCGCTGGGCTCCTGAAGGAGAGGAAGGATTAAAAGTCCTCTCCTTCTTTTAAATAAGGTGACGATTGTATGTACCTTTGACAATGAAGACGACTGTAGCCAGCCTCAACACCCACAGCAGCAGGGACGCACAGCGCAGGTTCCAGAACTTCTCGGTTCTCCGGGAGGGAAGTATGCGGTGTGCTTCCTGCAGGAAACCTAGACCGTTCCAGGAGACAAAGCTACGTGGCTCCTGGAGTGGCGAGGGGGTGTCTACATGAGTCCCCCAGCCTCCAATTCTGGCGGGGTGGCTATCTTGTTGGCCCCGCATTTTCAGCCGGAGATCTTGGGGGTCAAGGAGCCGGTGCCAGGCTGGTTGCTGCACCTTACTGTGCACCTGGGGGGTGCGGGGATCACTTTGTGAATGTGTACGCTCCCCTGGGCGCGCAGCAGCAAGCGAGACTCTTTGAGGAAGTGTCCACTCATCTCGGCTCCATCGACGCAGGCGAGTGCATCGTCCTCGGAGGGGATTTAAACTGTACCCTCGAGGCCCGGGACTGTCACGGTACCCAGCACCGCTCGCTCGGTGTGAGTAAGTTCCAGGACCTAATCGGGTCCTTCGACTTGTTGGACGTCCGGCGACATCTCCATCCCGACTCCAGCGTTTTCACTCTTGTGTCACCTGGAGTCAGAGCGTCCAGACTCGACCGTCTTCACGTTTCAAAGGCCTACGTGTCCTGCATTCCGGCGGCTTCTGTGCAGCAGGTTCCGTGTACGGACCACCGTCTGGTGTGGGCGGAGGTCGCTCCATTCTGCGCTTGGACGGAGTCTGCGTACTGGCCCTTTAACAAGCTGCTGCTGGAGGACGAGCGGTTCCTGGACTCGTTCCGTTGTTTCTGGGCCGGCTGGAGAAGGAAGCGGGGAGGCTTCCCCTCCTTGAGGCTCTGGTGGGACGTGGGCAAGATTCACGCCTGCGTTTTCTGTCAGGAGTACGCGAGGGGGTCGACAAAGAGGCGGAAATCCAGGGTCGAGGAGTTGGAGAAGGAGGTGCTCGACCTGGAGGCAGGTCTCCGTCAGCCCGATGCGGACCCGGCCCTGCGGTCGGTGTACGATGAGAAGAAGGGCGCGCTGCGGGACCTGCAACTCGTCGGGTCCCGGGGCACGTTTGTGAGGTCACGGATCCAGTTCGTCATGGACCTGGACCATGGCTCCCCCTTCTTCTACTCGCTGGAAAAAAGGCACGGGGTCCGTCAGCAGCTCCTTACACTGCTGGCCGACGACGGATCCCTCGTCTCGGATCCGGAGGGCATCAGAGCCATTATCCGAAACTATTACACTGCCCTGTTCTCTCCGGATCCATCCAGCGAAGATGCTCGCAGGGTTTTGTGGGAGGACCTGCCGCAGGTCGGCCCGGAGGGCGCCGGAAAGCTTGACTCCCTGATAAGTCTGGGGGAGCTGACCAGAGCCCTCGACAGCCTCTCCAGGGACCAATCCCCGGGACTAGACGGGCTGACCGTGGAGTTCTTCAGGGCGTTCTGGGACGTCCTGCGGAGCGACTTCGCGGGGGTCCTGGGGGAGAGTATTGCTACAGGGGAGATGCAGGGCCATGATTGCCCTGTTGCCTAAGAAGGGGGATCTCCGCCACCTTAAAAACTGGCGCCCAGTCTCCCTCCTCGGCGCGGATTACAAAATCTTCGCCAGAGCCATGTCTTCTCAGCTCGGCACTGTGCTGGACCACATAATCCACCCTGATCAGTCTTACAGCGTCCCAGACCGTACTATTTACAATAATATCCATCTGGTCCGGGACATTATCCACTTTTCCCAGAGGGCTGGTCTGTCGAGCGCCTTCCTGTCTCTTGACCAGGAGAAGGCGTTCGACAGGTTGGACCACGAATATTTATTCGGAACTCTGCGAGCATTCGGGTTCGGGACGCATTTTGTCACCCGGATCCGACATTCTGTACACTGCCGTGGAGTGTCTAGTGAAGGTTAACGGGTCCCTGACAGCGCCCCTTCACTTTGGGAGAGGGGTACGTCAGGGCTGCCCCCTGTCTGGCCAGTTGTATTCTATCTGCGTGGAGCCTTTCCTGCGCCTCTTGCGGAGGAGTTTGTCGGGATTGGTTCTGCGCGGGCCGGGCATCAGGGTGGTCCTCTCGGTTACGCCAATGATGTGCTCCTTGTGTTTAGCGACCCGGCTGACCTGCGGAGGATGCGCGAGTGCCAGGAGGTCTACTCTGCCGCTTCTTCTGCTAGGATCAACTGGGAGAAATGTTCTGGACTCCTGGTCGGTACGTGGCAGATGGATCCCCTACCCGAGGAGCTCAGGCCTTTCACCTGGAGCAGGACCAGCCTCCTCTACCTGGGGGTCCATCTCTGCCCTGCCGAGGAATCCTGGCCGGCGAACTGGCAGGAACTGGAGACGAAAGTCACCGCTCGCCTGCGGCGCTGGACAGGACTGCTCTGAGTGCTGTCTTACCGGGGTCGAGTTCTGGTCATAAACCAGCTGATCGCCGCCATGTTGTGGTACTGGCTGGTCACTTTGTTCCCTCACCCGGACTTTGTCACGAAAATCCAGAGAATGCTCGTCGAGTTCTTCTGGGACAAAAGATTGCACTGGGTCGCTGCTGAGGTTCTGAGTCTCCCGCTTAGGGAGGGCGGTCAGGCGCTAGTGTGCCTATGCACACAGGTGATGACTTTCCGTCTGCAGACCCTGCAGCGATACCTTTACGTCGAGCCTCCTCCGAGATGTTGTGCCCTGGCGACGTATTTCTTCCGCCAGGTGCACGGCCTGAATTATGACGTGCAGCTCCTGTTTATAGAGCAGAGGGGCCTCGGTGGCTCCTCACAGGCGTTGCCCATCTTTTATCAGGACCTGATCAAAGTCTGGAACATGGTCGTCTCGCGACGCAGCTCTCCCCTGTCAGAAGTAGCGGCTATCGTTAGAGGAATCCGCCCCTCTGTCCATTTCAGAGGCTGGCAGAGAGGAGGGCTGTTTGCACTTCAGTCGCACACTCCTGATCTACGGACACCCGGAGCAGAAGGGGGTCGGGAAGGAGGAGGACCTCCTCGAGAACCTGCTCCTGGGCCTGGCCAAGTTGGCCATTAACAGGTCCAGGCAGCGGGCGATCGAGGGGGGAGTCCCGCCCGATTGTTTGTCCCTCTTCCGCGGCTACGTTCGCGGCCGGGTGTCCCTGGAGAGGGAGCACGTGGTGTCTGCCGGCACTCTCGAGGCCTCCCATGCCCGGTGGACACCGCTGGTCTGGGGTGTTTTGTTGACCCCTTTAATCACATTTTGGTTTAATGTTCGTAAGTTTCCTTTAAACTTTGTCCTTGGTTTTACAGCTGACCTGACTTAGGGGCTGTGCTTGTTTTATCCCTTATTTTGTTAATTTAGTTTAATTGTTTTAACTCCAAAAGAGTTACATCTTCTTAACCTTCCTAACCCTGCCGCTATGTCTTGGTGCTTCTCCATCATCCACAGAGGAGATGGAGGCAGTCTGCTGACTGCTACACCCTGTCTGTGATAACCTTGGCGGGCGTCCTTTGGAGGGCTGAGACCTGGAGGGTCAATTCCAGAGGTTCTTCATCTGACTCGGACTCAGCAAATCTCTGGCCTCCAGCAGTCCTCCGAGTGCCGGAGACCTGGGAACTCCCTGTCGCCACCTGCTGTGTATCAAACAGTGCGATGTGCTCACCAAATTGTGATCCCGAAAATATTCTAAAGCTAGGTCCCACCAAGGTGTGTGTTTCTGCACTGGTGGAGAGTGTGGGTGAGCGCTGTGACGGGACTTCCGAGAGGGTGCCTTCAGATTCTTTTTCAGAGGTTTCTTTGGGGCTTGATTGGAGGTCCTGGGTCGTGGAATCCATTAGCTGTCTCCCAGATGTGTCTGCAAAAGCAAGGAGAGATTAGTGCATGGCAGTGGCCTGTGAAACAGGACACATCACTCACAACATGGTTGCCTGATGGATGTTGCACTGCTGGATCCTCACTTGGTAGAGCAGCGCCGACCTCACCGTCAGCACAGGACTGGTCCCGGTCATCCCCAGTTAGCTGGATGGCTCTGTTTACAAAGTCCATTAGGACCTTGATTTCAGGCATTCCTCCACCAGTCTGCAGCCTCTCCCTCTTGTTGTGTGCCAGCTTATCCTGCATGAAATCAGATGGAGAGAGTGTAAGCGGGATGCCTGCCAGGCCAGATTATAAGCATGCCTGGCATGTGTGGTAAGTGGCCCCATGGACAGGATGAGGACAATGAAGGTGTGTGTGAGAGAGTGAATGGTGATGTCCTTGAACGGACAATGAGTGAGGTCCCTGTGGATGTGTGATGGGTTTGTGAGTGTGTGAGTTAAGAGTGGTCAGTAGAGTGACTTACCCTGACAGAACAGAGGACATCATTCACCCTCTTGTGGCACTTGGTGGCTGTCCTCTTTTGCAGGGCATTGGCACTGACCACCGCTGCCACTACCTCCCAAGCCGGGTTAGTGATGTGCTGCCCACCCTGCGGCTGGAGTGGGAGTAGAGCACATCATGGCAGGTTTCCACTGCATCCAAAAGGTGTTCGAGGAATGTGTCACTAAACCTGGGGCCTGCAAACCTTTTGCCTTTTGGGGCCAAGTGGTCCTGGCATCTGGAATGATGAAATGGCTGGGTGATGGCATGGCAGGCAAATGAGAGCCCACCCACCATTGAAACGGCGTGTTTCCCAGAAATGCATGACTAATGAGGCAGGATTGGGATTGGCAAAAACCCACCATTGCCGCCGATGGGAAAAACATACTTTTGCCCGTCTGCACCACTCCTAGTGGAAATCTGGGATTCCTACACCCATGGTGATAAGGCTATGTTGCACAGTAGATATTGAAAATATATTGTAGTGAGAAGCAGCAAACAGTAGAGTCTTCAGGCTTGCTGACCAAGCAAACACAAAAACTTTTGTAAACCATTCAGTCTTTGTCCTCTGGCTTCTTAAAGGGTGTGTCGCACAGAGTCACCTGAGGGCTCCAACACTTCTCACTGACAGTGAAGACTTATTTTGTACAATTATGCCAGTTTGTTGCTCAGGAATAATTTGTTCTTTCTATTGTGTGACATTACTGATAAAATAGTATCCAATTACACCCCTTCTATGAAATAATGGACCTGAACTTCCACGGAGTGGAAGTTTCAATTGGACTGCCGCTTCACTCCTCTTCTCCTTCACTGAAATCCAGACGATCCTTCGACACCAGACTTTCTGACTCAGATTGGGTGAGAACTGCATAGGGCACTGCGCTCCTGAGAGATTCAGTTGAGGGCTACAGAGTTGGATGTAGGGAGGCCATGCCCCCTTTTTTATATCACTAGATGCCATAAATCATGTTGGTTTAAAGCCCCAGCCACTCTCAAACCGGGTAGAAGCTAGGTTTGTAATGTAAATGGGCAGGTTTGGGGAGGGGGTGGTGGGGTGTCATTAGTTATCAGTGTTTGGGTTGTCAGGGGCTTGGATTGGACGGTCAAGCTAAGGGTGGGGAGGTGGGGGTTGGGTGGTCAGTGTTGGGTGTTCGTTCAGGGGTGGTCGGTCAAGGGGTGCATTCGAGGAGGCTGAAGTTGGGGGTGGGCAGTCAGGGATGGTGCAGGCTTGGGGTGTGTATTCGAGCAGCTGCTATCAAAGGGGGTGAAGTCAGGGGGTACAGTCAGGGGTGTGGGGGTGCTGTTCGGGGGAGTGTGCAATCATGGGGAGTGCACAAGCATGGTGTGGTGGGCTGTTGATGAGTGCAGTCAGTTTGGTACTATCGGGGGGGTGAAGTTGGGGGTGGTTTAGTTATGGTGTCCTGTGGGGGTTGGGTGGTGGGGGTAGGGATGTCTCAAGTGGGATCAGAGGGGTAGCCGGGGTGATGGGGGGCTTGAAGGGGTTGGGGGTAGTTGGGGAGTTGGGGGGTCACTTGGGGGTGTGGAGGAGGATCCCGTGGGGGTCAGAGCTGTGTAGCGGGGGGTGGGGGTAGTCAGTGGCCTGAAGGAGTTTGGGGAGGGTCAGAACAATAGTTACCCAGAAGCTAGAAGTGGCCTAAACTTTTTGTGTAACTATTATTGTTTGACAGTTGGAACCATCCAAAAGTTTGTGACTTAAATCAGAGTATTGGATGGTTCCCGGTGCAGGGCAATTGCCCATTGGAAGTCTGAAATTCCTGGGCAATTGCCGCACAATCCTTACCTGGGAACTGCCTGGGGTGTTCTCCAGAGCATCTTTGGTGTACCCACCAGTTACACTGCCCTGGAGCTCAGAGGTTATGGGCACCCAGATGAGAGAAAATCTTCTACTTCTACAGAAAGGATAAGATCTTGTGCAGTTTAACTGGGTTGCAAGTATTGAATCTTTCTCCCAAATATGAATATACTATCAGCGTGTTGATATGTTGCAATGTGCAGAACATGTCATTGAGGGCTGAGGCAGTCGTGGATATCAATGTTATCACCTGCACAGTGTTATAAATAACCAATGGGATATTTTCCTGTCAAATTAACAATATTACATGAAGCTGATACAGTAAAATTTGTATTGTCCCTGGGTTGTTTAATGGTCCTAGTGGCATCACCTATAGGACGCACACAAACTAACACTGCCTTAATATTAATGACCCATGCTGCATATATATCAGAGGATATTTGTAACCAGATGCAACAATGTGTGTTATCATTCCTTTCTGTGATTGTTTGGTAAATTAGTTAGTGAATCTTGAACAGGGAAAAAATGTCATGCATGACTGAGGGGGAGGGTTAAAGGGACAGGCGGGTGGAATAAGGGAGAAACAAAAGGGCCCATGACTTCTCTCTCTGGCCCTGGTGTTAACATATTATTCAGCAAAATAGTACAATGACTCTTTGCAATGAGTGAACACAAGAGAGGCAGGAAGGACTGAATGTTTAGCGTGTGTTTATCTTAACACTCAAACACAGAAGAGTGCTGCCCAGCGATAGGGAAGAGGGTCCCACCTACCAATCAGTCAGCCTATTATATTGGGATTTTGCTTTGGGACATGCCCTATTGCAGACTATAAAATTCAGACAGAAACTGCAGATCAACACAGCCTTTTTGTACGAGGTACTGCGGCGAGATATTAACAGGCAAAATGGTGCACTGGACTCAAGAAGAGAAAGGGGAAATCACCCACACATGGGGCAGTATCGATAAAATCAAAATTATATCCAGTGCCCTTGACAGGTATAGTGTGAATGCAGTTTGATTTCAATGTAATTCATTATTCTTTGCACGAACGTTGTGGTGATGGGTGTTTATTGCTACGTGGTAAGGGAATTAGTATTAAAGGTTTCATTGAAGTTCCAGTCAAACTGATGTAAAGCTTAACTTTTTATTAGTTCAAATGATTCATTGATTCAATCTGAGATTTAAATTCAATGTAGTGTTTGATGTTAAGTTGAATTATTATGCTTTTTCCCTCCAGGATGTTTCTTGTCTATCCCTGGACTTCACGCTACTTTAAAGACCGTCATGGATTTACTGTTAAAGGACATGCAGCTAAAGTGTCTGGTGCTCTGAGTACTGCGGTCACCCATTTGGATGATGTCAAGTCGCAGTTTAAGGAGCTCAGCAGGAAGCACGCTGAGGAGTTGTATGTGGATGCTGGAAGCTTCCATGTAAGAAACTAATCTTTTTTAAATATATGTCCCATTTTTACTAAAGTTATGCTGTAAATGAAAGCTAATTCCAGAATTAGAGTTGACATGACAATGAAATAAAGTAAACTGAGACTTCCTGAAAGAGGGAAAGTATTGCTTTGGGGTTATCTGGTTTCCACTGAAAAAGAGTGTCTCACTCCACTTTTGCTGCAAAGTCAGGTGGAGCCATAACTCTAGACATGGAGTGCGCAGGTTCACAAAACTTAAATACATCAACTGGTTCCAGGTTGTCCTCACATCTTCTCATTGGCTCGTACAATGTTTTACACAAGATTACAAGCTGATCTTAATGAATATTTGTTTTTACTGTTCCATGCATGCAGAGATTTTTCCTGGAGTGATTAACTTTCTCGTTTAATATTATCTGACAAAATCTTTTGGTGCTTTAAATTTTAAATTTAACCCATTAGCACACATTTTGTTTCAAATTAGATAATAGATCTTTGTTTTCTCATAGCTGCTGACTACCTGCGTCATTGTGGAACTGGCTTGGTTAAAGAAGGAGAAGTTCACCCCTCACACCCATGCAATTTGGGATAAATTTTTTAATGTGGTGGTCGATGCTATATCCAAGCAGTACCATTAAATCCAAGATGACATAAACCCTTCAGCTTTGATCAAGCAATGCAATTGATGAAAATGTTCCCTTATCAACACCTATAACAATCTCTGTGCTCTTCTTAAAAAAATAAATAACAAGTTATGTTAAAATAAAACTGATGCATTCTTGAAAACAATGTTCCTCTTTATATGCTAATTCTGACTCAAATTCCTGAAAATATCTCCATGTATTTTCCTTCAATTGCTAAGAACAACAATAAAGAAGCAATATTAACCTGACATTTGTCACATGTGAATTCTTCATTTAACTTTATTATGAACCATAAGTACACATGAGGTAACACGGTGAGAAGAAAATTCAGGATCCATTTCTCAGTCAGTTCTGAAATCTCCACTCGTAATTTATTAAATAAAACTATTAATTTTAATCAACATTTCATCAGTGATTTTCAGTTTGAAGATCAGGTAGTGTGATGACTCCTTGGAGGAATCCAATAAGAATCAAACCTCCCCAGCACCCTTTGAGATTGGACTGTACACAGGGGTGAAAGAAAGAGTCAAAATGTAGTAAATATCAGGGATTCGGTAGTGTGGGACAGGCATTTCTGTAATCACAAGCATGATTTCCAAATGGTATATTGTCTCTCTGGTGCCAGGGTAAAGGGTATCATAGAGCGGGTACAGGACATTCCGCAAGGGGAAGGGGAAGAGCCAGAAGCCATGGTCCATGTTGGAACCAATGACAGAGGCAGAAAGAAGTATTGAGATCCTTCAGGCAGAGCTTCAGGAACCAAGAGAAGGATTAAGAACGGGATTTCAAAGGTAGTAATCTCAGAATTTCTCCCAGTGCCATGTGTTACTGAGTATAGAAACAGGAAGATAGTGCAGGTAAGTGTGTGGCTGGAGAAGTGGTGGATGAGAGAGATTTTCAGTTATTGGGGTATTGGGATTGGTACCGGGCCAGGGGGACCTGTACAAAATGGACAGGTTACACCTGAACAGTCAGGGCCAATGTTCTTACAGAGGTTAACAATTACTGTTGGGGAGGGTTCAAACTAATCTAACATGGGGAGAGGAATCAGAAAATAGCAGAGAGGAACACAAATGGCAGTAAAATTAGAAATATCCCAAAAATTGCTACTAATCAAGATTTGCACTTATATATTGCCTTTCACAACCTGAGAGCATCCAATATGCTTTCCAACCAATTAAGCACATTTGAAGTGTAATCACTGTTGTAATATAGGAATCGTAACATCCACAGCAAGCTCCCACAAACAGTAAGGTGATAATGACCAGATAATCTGTTTGAATGATGTGGATTAAAAGTTAAGCATTAATCACAACACCAGGGATAAAGTGCCTTCTCATCTTTGAAATAGTGCCATGGGGTCTTATACCTCCATCTGAGACGGACAGGGCATCATTTTAACATCTTCATTAGGTGGCACCTCCGACAGTGTAGCACCACTCTTGTTATTGCTCTAGAATGACATTTTTATGTTCAAGTCTCTGGTGTGGGGCATAAACCTCCAGCCTTCTGACTCAGGGGTAAGTGTGCTACTAACTGAGCCACAACTGAGATTGAAGAGACTAGCTTGAGAAAGTAGCAAAAATGACGAAGGAATGGTATACGCAGTGTCCATAAAATAACAAATAAGATTGGTGGACTGCAAGCAGAAATTGCTATGTGGGATAATGACATGGCTGCATAAAGTATTGGAAAAAGCATATGAGCTACTCGGGTGTATAAATAGAGGAATAGAATATAAAAGCAACAAAATCATGCCGTAAATTTATAAATCATTGGTTAGGTGTCAGCTGGAAAATTGTGGGCAAGTCTAGACAAACACTTCAGGAAAGATATAAATGCCTTAGAAATGAATACAGAAGAGGTTTAACAGAATAAGAATGGTTTGAGAAAGTCAGGGCTGTTCTTGCAATAGTGAACGGTAAGAGTTGATCTATTAGAGGGTTTCAAGATGATGAGATGTTTTGCTAGATGGAGAAAGATTATTCCATCTGAGGAGCAGGTCAACCAGAGGCTAGAGGTTCAAAATCATTGAAAATGACTTAGAGGGGAGATTCCTTTTTATTGTTTGAAGGTGGCAAGAGAAGTTAACCTCCTGACCTTTGACCACCTCAGTAGAGTGTAAAGTAAAATTGCTTCCATCTCCATGACAACTTTACTGACTTCTAGGAAATACATGTTGCACCAGGTAAGTATAATTTGGGTTCTTATTTGCATTGTAGGAGTTCAATTAAAATGTGCTAATATTCGTCCTGTTTCTCCATGACGTGATATTCAGGACTGGAATTTTACATTGAGAAATTGAGACCGCTGTGCAAGTGTAAAATCCAATGGGTCACCACATGGATGATTCATTTTGTTGCTTTTCGCTGAATACAAGTGAGGCGCTGTCATATTGCAATGCTGGGTGGGTTTGATACAGGGGCAGTGAGGGCCGTGAGGTTCAGGTTCAGCAGGGAGAGACAGCGAGGCAGGATGTTCCGCTCCCGCCAGCGGCGGGGATCGTGGCGGGCAAGGGCGCTAAATTTGGCGTGATGGATGGCAAAAGTCAGTTTCCCGCCGGCGGGAAAATAGTTTAGAATTTTGTTCTCCCGATGGGTTAAAGGCGGGTGGAGTTCACTGCTGATCTATATCAGAAACCATGTTTGTATCCATTTCCATCTCATGAACCCCCATGACCAACTCACCTGAATTACATTCCCCCTCCAAATTAAGCACCCCACCAGTGGATAATTAGAATGGTCTGTTTCTTGACTGTGAATAAATGGCGTGCACCTGGCGAGCTTCACTTCATCAACAACTTCGAGGTATGTAGATGCTTCTTTCACCTTCCTTTAACAGCGCAGCTGTGAGATTTCAGGTGCTTGTATCAGAAGCTGCGCCAAGGCTGGGCATGGGAGGCAAGATCAGCGGGGAGGGGAAGACAGGGGCAAGACTTGGGGAGATTGTGGAACACGGGGGAAGGAGGAAGATGGAGGCAGGGCTGGGGATCAAGGGGCAGAGTGGAGTTGTAAAAGACTATCTTGGGCAAGAATTATAAGACCGTCCAAGGAGGAATCAGAGACTCTCTTAATGCTGAGGTCACGCTGTTGGAGGGTGATTGAAGGGACTGTCCTGGGGCTGTGGGGGCCATGTTACAGTGTTCTGCTTGGCACGCATGTCTTGGTCCCAGTCTTCGGCGGGGGAATGCTTCTCTGGGCAGTGACAGTCGTGCAATGCATGGTGTGCAGAGTGTGATCAGTCACCTAAGGTAATTGGTCTTGGGAGTTAGAGGCATGGTGCTGTGAGGCAGATGACACAACCATGGTCAGGGGAGACATCTGTACCCTGTAAGCCAGGAGCTGAGAAGTCATGTGGGGGTATTGGATGGTTTCATGGAGAGTATCCCGGAAAGTCACAGTGTATGTGGTCTTGAGAAGGGAAGGGATCAGATCGACAAAGGGCATGGGGACATCAACATTAAAGTGTTCGGGGTGGACGGAGGGATGACAGGGATATCAAAATGTACAATGATGGGGTCAAGGGTAACAGGGGAAGGCTAGATAGTGATGGGGCGAATGAGAATTAGGGGGTGGTGAGGGTGGAGGAGGATTGGAGGGACTTGGTGGGTGACTGGGGAAGGTTGGAAGCTTGACTCTCACAGGAATATTAGCAGCACCATTTTCCACTTTATCTTCCAATGACTGTTCCAAAGTCAGGAAAAGAATTGACTGGGGAGGGTTCTCAGGGTGTTATGGAGGAGCTCAGCACAGCAAATCTTGACTATTTGAAGGGGCATCCTATAATTGCCTTGCTCAAACCATGGAGGGCATGGCTCAGCTGAGTGCTGGACTCCCTGGTCTCATGCACAATGGATGAGCTTGGCTGCTTTTCTAATGTTGTGCATTCAGGCGACAATCCATCATGTTTAGGTGCTGCTATGCATATGATTTTAATTGGCACCTGATCCTCACAGAGGCATGTCAGAACAGATGCAAGCTCTAAGAATCAATGGCCATGCCTGCTGTGCAGAGGCAGCATGGACCACACAAGCCTCCATCTTCCCAGTGCAATAGTCATGGCATTCAAGGCACCAGGCTTGCAGCCAGGACACAAGTCCAAGGACTAGGTGTCCATAGTTGCTGTAAAGGCCACTGGAGGACAACAAACACAAGACTGACTGTGGCTCCTAGGACTTGGGCCTTTGGACCCTAATGAAGACCCTAATTGTGAATTCATGCCTGAGGAAGATGATCAGCCACCTGTCATCCTCCAGAATGACATCATCCTACAAGGGGTAGCCTTAGCAGAGTGAGGAAAAGTCAAGGAGTGGAAAATGTACATCTGCCTTGTATATGGAGGAGGACAAATCAATGGTAACTAACATTGATTACTCAATTGCATCAGTTCACAGAAACAAGGAGGAGTTGAGAATGCAGGCTGCAGGCAATGCTACCTTCTTGCTAGCTTTGATATGTGTTATGACACAGCCATGGTAAATTCTGAGCTGTTCAAATCCCAGAGGGAAACTGGAAACAACTGCCACAACTTGTTTTGCAATTTGTATAAATTTCGAGATGTGTGCCTTGAATTCAGTAGTAATAAGATCACCAAGTCCCGTAGGTTTCTTACAAAACTAAATTACACCTTTATTAATAGAAGAAATGATTTTAAATACATACGTAGATCTACAAATTACTACTATGATAACTTCTAAATCCCCTAATTAATCTAACTCCCAGTTACACTTTCGTTAAGGCAACAGTAAGAGACATAGATTTTAAAAGACACAGATAAAGTGACACACAATACCCCGAACCAGTCGAAATCAATGGGTGGAAATTTCTGAGCCCACTGGCGGCCGATGTGATAGGTGGCGTGCGTGGAAGATATGACGTGATCTGCTTCACAACAGCATGTAGGCAGGTCACGATTGTCCGCTTAGCTCACCAACAGCGGGCCGCGCTTCCTGCCATCTGTCGGGGGGGGAGCTAATCGTTATACATTAGCGTATAGTTAAAAGGCCATCCTGCCAGGGTCTTGGAACCCCATCATATCGTCCATCAACGTCGGCGGGAAAGCACACCGATGTGTTTCACAACAGCACACTTGGCGGCCTTCATTTTGGGGGAACTGAGGTGAATAAGCAGCAGTGTTCTCCACAGCTCACCCATTGTTTACAGGCCTCAGGGGCGCAGAGCCAACTGATGCCTGGCCTCGGAGGTAACTGTTGTTGGTGGGGTGGGAGGGGAGTCAAGTCCTGCCCTGGTGTTGCATCCCACGCACAGGCAATTGAGGTGGGGGCCAGGATAGGTGAGGGAAGTGGCCACCATGCCTCTGCAACTGAGACAGATCAGGCACAGCCACAGTGATATGACTGGGGTTGGGCTCCTAGACTGCCCATGCAAGCAATGCAGAGGCACCAAAGGGCCACCAAGCGCTTCATTACCTTACCCCACCTGCCCCCTCCACCCCCCAGCACAGACTTCGAGTCTGCCGCCACTTTATTGAACCACAGAGCAGCTGGACTGCACACATTGTACAATCTCCTCGCCAATGCTGACCATGTAGCAGTCACTGCTGGAGGTGCTCACAGCCCCTTGCAATCTCAGCATCCTGGTTTGGACCAGTGTCCCCCCATGTCACAGGCTGACAGGGCAGCCATGCAGCGCACTCAACTCTATGGCCATCCGAGTGGTGACCAGCACTCTCTGGGAAGCATTAAGGGGCAGTCACACAGGGCCAGGAAAGGTGCAAAATACACCCATTATAACCACGTCTCTCTCTCTCTTTCATGCTGCAGGAGGACCATGTCAGGATAATGGATCCTGGTGGCCTAGCTGTATGCCTGATGGCCTACAGAGGCCGTAAAAGACAGAGGAGAGAGTGTCTGAGGCTCCTGGCTGCACAAAGGCAGGATCAGCAACCTCATGAAGAAGGGGCAGCAGGGGCTCCCGCACACACTGCCCAGGAGTGACAGTGAACCGTGGCTGTTCAGCGCCTAGCAACACCCAGAGTCTATAGGCACCACCTGCCATTCCTGCAGATAACTGAGGACCAGTGTCGCCGACGACTGCTCATGTCCAGGGACCTGGTCACTCACAACTGCCACTTACTGCAGGACTTGGCGCCAAGGGGACATGGAGGACATCCACTGGCAGTGGCTGTGAAAGTGAATGCGGTGCTCAATTTCTACGCCAGTGGCTCCTTTCAGGGCTCCACAGGTGACCTCTGTGGAGTTTCACAATCTGCCACTCAAAAATACATCCATGAGGTCACGGATACCACGGATATGGGAACAGTCAGGATGCAAGGGGCATTGGATTTGCCCTGATCTCAGGATTCTCACAGGCGCTGGGTGCGATTGACTGCACTCATGTAGCGTTCAGGTCTCCATCGCTACACTCGATGGACTTCATCCACCGCAAGGGCTTCCACTCAATGAATGTGCAGCTGGTGTGCGACCACCAGAAACACATCCTGCAGGTATGTGCACGGTTTCCAGGAAGTGTGCATGACGCCTACATCCTGAGTCTCTTGCAGATCCCTGCAGCCTTCCAGAGTCTACAGAAGCTGCCGGGTTGGCTCCTCAGGGACAAGGGCTACCCAGAGAGGATGTGGCTGATGACACCCGTGCGGTGGCCTCAGACTGCAGCAGAGCGATGCTATAATGAGGATCATGCTGCAGCTCACAACTTGGTGGAGCAGACCATCGGGATGCTGAAGATGAGGTTCCGGTGCCTGGACCGGTCTCGTGGAGCCCTGCAATACAGTCCACAGAGGGTGTCACACATTGTCGTCGTCTGCTGTGCCCTTTGCAACATGGCGCTGCAGAGGGGAGAGGAGCTGGCTGAGGAGGAGATGGAGGAGATAGCAATCTCCTGCGATTAGGAGGGTACTGACAGGGATGAGGGGGAGGGGGTCCTTGGTGGTGACAATGACAGGGATGAGTCTCTTACACTGGCCAGATGAGGCAGGCGTGCACGGAAGGTCCTCATAGCTGCCAGATTTGTGAAGGATGATGACGACATGCAGTGAAGTGTCCCCGTAGATCCTCACATCGCAGTTGTGAATGTTTGACTCCAGTCTGGCTTATGGCAGCGCCAATAGCCTCTGTGAGAAGGCTCCTGTCATGGAGATGCAGTGGAGGCCGTAATAGCCATTCGATCGCAGGAGGATGATGACAACATGCTCTGAGGATACTCCATAGATCTTCACATAGCCTCTGTGAATGTCTGACTCCTGTCTGGCTGAGGGCAGCTCGCTTGCGCTCTGTGATCAGGGCCATCTCAGAGACGCAGCTATGGAACTTTAGATGCATCTGATGCTGTGTCTGCCTTCAGTGACTCAGCCCTTCAGGAGCTGGTGCACAGCATCACTGGTCACAGATGCTGAAGCGATGGGGGCCAGCCCCACCTTAAAGGTGCTGAGAGCACACAGAGAGAATGACGGAACTCTGTGACGTCTGCCCACTACATTCTGGCAGCAATGACCAGCACCGTCGAGGTGCAGGCATCAGTAATGTTTCCAGGGAGTGTGAGGCCGGACCATTGCTTTGCTCTGAAGGTTACACAAAGCACAGGGAAGAGACCCTGGACTGAGATACCTGCCTTTATCTTGTGCAGAAAGGTTTCACATCTGAGTGACACGAACACTGCTCATCAGAACAAGGAGCCATAGGCAGAGAGACATTCTTGGGAGTTTGTTGACAATAGTGAACAGTATGTACAAGTGATTGACACCCGTGCCCAGACTGTGCTTCCTGACTGGTCTCAGCTACAGCTCGTTGCTGTTGCAGTTTGGAGTTGGGTGGGTTGCTGCTGTGGCTGTGACTGTGGGATTACCAGTGGCTGTTCCTGCTGCTATTGCTGTTTTGCTGCCTTGCCTCCAGCCTTCTGTGTTGCCAGGGACCTGGAGCCTGCAGGGCCTTAGGCCTGAGGAGAGAGAGAGAGGGAGGGAGAGAGGGAGGAGGTGCTGCTGCTGCAGAACAGGGGGGCTAGTAGGCAAGGACTGTTGGTTTAACCTCCTAGCTGGGTGCCTGGACTTTTCTTTGGTTGGGACTGAAGACAGCCGTGTGTTTCATAGGGGCAGGAGAGAAGACCACTGCAGACACTTGGGGGAGAAGGGGTGTGTGTGCATCAGTTAAAATCTTGCCACGACCCACCACCTCCCCCCTTGCTTCGACTGAGTCTGAGTCCAGGTAACTGGTGCTGCCTGGTGAAGATGGGCAGGGCTGACTCCTGTGTGCCATGCAGTACCAGCTGCCTGGTGAAGACATTGCCCTCCTTATAGGAAGAACATCGAGGCTCCCACCCACACTCCACTCCACCGAGTGACACCCACCTACCCTTCACCCTTTCCCTCCTGTGTCCCTCTGTCCTTTACCCCTCCACCTCCTCTCCTCTCTGTTTTTGTCATCCTGGAGGGGGAGGTTACACCATCCTTTCCCCCCTCTCCCCGGGGTGGGATATTGTTGAATATGGAGCTGGGGGTGGGTGTGGCTCAGCCCCTATGGCTGTGACAGTGTCGCCTGGAGCCGGGCCTTCCCGGGTGAATGTGGAGGCGGTGCTGACACTGGGGGTGGGGCCCTGTCACCTTTCCACCTCCTCACCAAGGCCCTGGGGGTGCAGAGCTACACCCACCCCGACATGTCGATTGAGGCATGCGCCAGGGCTGTGGCTGGGGTTGTCGACCCCTCAGCCGTAATTACAGCAAAGCCGTAATCCTCTTGAGGACCGAGCGAGCGGTGCACATGGCCCTAGAAAAGGGGCTCACTGTGGGCGGGACCTTTCTGCCTGTGGACCCCTTGGAGGTCACCACCCAAAGGCTCATCATTTCCAATGTCCCGCCCTGTGTCCCCAGTGAGCTCCTCCTCCCCCACCTCCATCAACTGGGGGAGGTCAGGTCAGGCTGATCCCGCTCGGCCTCAGGGACACGGCTGCTCCTTCCAGCACCAGACTTTCTTCCACCTGGCCCGGGAGGAGTGCACTGAGGGGGGGTTTTACTGTGGAATATCAGGGGGCTGCCTACAGGGTCTTCTGGACTGCGGAGGGTGTGCGGTGCCAGGCCTGAAAGCAGGTGGGGCACATCCGTAAAAGCTGCCCCATCTCCAAGGCCACCAGCACCATCCAGGGGGGCTGCAGCTGGCATCACCACCCCTCCCCCTACAACCATCCATCTCCGCAACCCCCACCCCCCCCACCCAACAACACCCCCCCACCCCCACCCACCGCGTGGGGAGGTGCCACTGGTAGCCCCCACAATCTGAGCTGCCAGTGAGGTGGGGGGAGAGACCCCACGCTGTAAGAAGGAGCGGAGGAAGACCCGTCACCTGGAGGCTGCCCCTCAGACCCCCCAAAGCTGCCCTGATCCCCAGACCCCTGAAAACACCAGCTCGGGGGTAAAAACATCATCCGGACCCAGAGACGTCCCCACGCGGGTTCCCGGGCCCGTGTGTGCCTCAGTGCCATGTGCTGGGCCCAGCGTCATCCCCACGCGGGTTCCCGGGCCCGTGTGTGCCTCAGTGCCATGTGCTGAGCCCAGCGTCATCCCCACGCGGGTTCCCGGGCCCATGTGTGCCTCAGTGCCATGTGCTGGGCCTAGCGTCGTCCCCACGCGGGTTCCCTGGTCCAGTGGGGGTGGAGTGCGTGACCCCGAGCCAGTGGTCCTATTAAAGAGGGTGTACCTGCCCAAACCCCAGAGGGCGGAGTGTCCGGAGGGGCTGGACGAGGTGGTGAGGGCCTCACAGATGGAGGTTTCCCCAGCCCCCAGACTAACCTGGAGGGGAGGCCACCCCTCGGAGGGGAAATACCTCACGACTCACGAGGTCGGATGTGTTCCCTCCCCCAGCGAAGTGGTGATGGTGTCTCCGCCCCATTAGTCCTTGCTCTGCCCTCTGGGGGGAACCCAAACCCCCGTTCCCTCGCTGGAGCCCCCTGAGTAGGGCTCCGCGGGGGTAGGTGAGGGTATCGCCTTTGCAGTGGTGGCGGCAAGGAGGACCTCCCCGCTCCATCTCAGCCTTTGGCACTGGGCACTACTGTTTTGGGCCCAGAACTTTTTCCATATTCTCCTGGCGACCCGGTGCCTGAGGCGGAGCGGGTCTCTGAGCTGCTGCTGCGCTCGAGGCCCTCAAGGCCCCTGGGCTGGACCGGACGCTAAGAGGAGGGTCCACACGTTTCTCGCTGGGCTCCTGAAGGAGAGGAAGGATTAAAATAGTCCTCTCCTTCTTACACTTTGCATTAGGTGATGGTAGCACATTCTCCTGACAATGAAGACTACCATAGCCAGCCTCAACACCCACAGCAGCAGGGACGCACAGCAAAGGTTCCAGAACTTCTCGGTTCTCCGGGATGGGAAGTATGCGGTGTGCTTCCTGCAGGAAACCCAGACCGTTCCGGGAGACAAAGCTACGTGTCCCCTGGAGTGGTGAGGGGGGGTCTACATGAGTCCCCCAGCCTCCAATTCTGGCGGGGTGGCTATCTTGTTGGCCCCACATTTTCAGCCGGAGATCTTGGGGGTCAAGGAGCCGGTGCCAGGCCGGTTGCTGCACCTTACTGTGCGCCTGGGGGGCGCGGCGCTTCACTTTGTGAATGTGTACGCTCCCCTGGGCGCGCAGCAGCAAGCGAGACTCTTTGAGGAAGTGCGGCGGCCTCAGACTGCAGCAGAGCGACGCTATAATGAGGCTCATGTTGCAGCTCACAACTTGGTGGAGCAGACCATCGGGATGCTGAAGATGAGGTTCCAGTGCCTGGATCGGTCTGGTGGAGCCCTGCAATACAGTCCGCAGGGGGTGTCACACATTGTCATCGTCTGCTGTGCCCTTTACAACTTGGTGCTGCAACGGGGAGACGAGCTGGATGAGGAGGAGATGGAAGAGTTGGAGGTCTCCTAGGATGAGGAGAATGCTGACAGGGATGAAGGGGAGGGAGTCCTTGGTGGTGACGATGATGGGGATAAGGCTCTTGTACTGGCCAGATGAGGCAGGCGTGCTCGGGAGGCCCTCATAGCCGCCGGATTTGTGGAGGATGATGACGACATGCAGTGAGGAGACACCACAGATCCTCACATCGCAGTTGTGAATGTTTGACTCCAGTCTGGCTTATGGCAGCGCCAATACCCTCTGTGATAATGCTCCTGTCATGGAGACGCAGTGGAGGACCTAATACTCACTCAATTGTAGGAGGATGATGACAACACGCAGGGAGGGCACTTCATAGATCTTCACATTGCCTCTGCGAATGTCTGACTCCTGTCTGGCTGAGGGTAGCTCGCTTGCGCCCTGTGATCAGGGTCATATCATAGAGACGCAGCCATGGCACTTTAGACGCATCTGATGCTGTGTCCACCTTCAGCACCTGAGCCCTTCAGGAGCACAGTGTCACTGGTCACAGGTGAAGAAGAGATGGGGGCCAGCCCCACCTTAAAGGTGCTGAGAGCACACAGAGAGAATGACGGAACTCTGTGACACCTGCCCACTACATTCTGGCAGCAATGACCAGCACCATCGAGGTGCAGGCATCAGTAATGTTTCCAAGGAGTGTGAGGCTGGATCATCACTGTGGTCTGAAGGCTGCCCAGAGCACAGGGAAGAGGCCCTGGACTGAGACACCTGCCTTTATCTTGTGCAGAAAGGTTTCACATCTGAGTGACAAGAACACTGCTCATCAGAACAAGGAGCCATAGACAGGGAGACATTCTTAGGAATTTCTTGACAATAGTGAACAGTATGTACAAGTGATCAACACCCATGCCCAGGCTGTGCAACTGCTTTTACTTAACTTTCCTAATCCTGTTGCTACATCTTGGTGCTCCCCGGACATCCACAGCGGAGATGGAGGCAGCCTGCTGACTGTAACGCCCTGTCTGTGATGACATTGGTGGGCGTCCTCTGGAGGGCCCTGGCCTGCTTTCGGGGTCCTGCTGTGTGGCAGTGGCACCCTCCTCGGCTTGTGGGGCTGGAGCTGCTGAGGTCACAGGAAGAGGGGCTTTGGATGGGCCGGTCACTCACAGAGTCACCCAGGTGGATGTCCCTGGAGTGTGAACCTGCTGATCCTCCTCCCTATGGGTGCCCGAGGGCCCCTGGCTGACTCTGTGAGCGGATGGGGTAGCTGGAGTGAGATTGGGCTGCCCAGCATCCATCTCGTGTACACGCTGTTGGAGGCCAATGATGGCATCGTCAATGGAGTTCAGCCCACACAGCAATGCAGGAGCGACATCCTGGACCAAGGTCTCCATGACAGCCACCATCCTACGGACCATCCTGCGGCCTCCACGGCAGTGTTGACCTCGGTGCATTGTTATGCCGGCACTATCACCTCAGCCTGAAGGCAGACAGGCTCTTCCATCCTCCTTGTAATCTGAGGAGTGCAGCGGACATCTCTTCCTGATGTTCCCGAGCTTGCCTTTGCAGCTCCAGTAAATGTGACGTGATCGAGTCCAGAGGCTCACCATCTGACTCGGACTCAGCAACGTTCTGGCCTCCAGCAGTCCTGCGAGTGCTGGGGACCAGAGAAGTCCCTGCGCCACCTGCTGTGGATCAGAGAGTGCGATGTGCTCACCAGATTGTGATCCTGAGGCTACTCTAAAGCTAGGTCCCACCAAGGTGTGTGTCTCTGCGCTGGCGGAGGGTGTGGGTGAGCGTTGTGATGGGACTTCAGGGAGGGTGCCTTCAGATTCGTCTTCAGAGGTTTCTTCAGGGATTGATTGGAGGCCCTGGGTAATGGACTCCTTCGTCCATTTGGCAGATGTGCCTGTGAAAGCAAGGAGAGATAATTAGTGCATGGCAGTGGCCTGTGAAAGAGGACACATCACTCACAGCATGGTTGTCTGATGGATGTTGCACTGCTGGATCCTCACTTGGTAGAGCAGCGCTGACCTCACCGTCAGCACAGGACCGGTCCCAATCATCGCCGGCCAGCTGGATGTTTTCAAATTCTGTCAGAAAGCTACCTGGATCTGCACCTTAAGTGCTGTAAGCTGCAGGGCTATGGGCCGGGTGCAGGAAGGTGGCACCTGGGTGTCCTCAGGCTGGCATGGACAAGATGGACCGAATGGCCTCCTTCTGTGCTGTAACTTTTCTATAGTTCTATGGTTCTAACTTTGATCTCCAGCATCCCTCCACCTGTCTGTGACCTTTCCCTCCTGTTGAGAGCCAGTTTGTCTTGCATGGATAGAGATGCGGAGAGCGTAGGCAAGACACCTGCCAGGTCAGATAATAAGTATGCCTGGCATGTGTGGGTGGTGAGTGGTCCCATGGATGGGATGAGGACAATGAAGGTGTGTGTGAGAGAGTGAATGGTGATGTCCCTTGAATTGGCAGTGAGTGAGGGCCCTGTGGGTGTGTGATGGGTTTGTGAGTGAGAGTTGGGAGTGATGAAAAGGGTGACTTACCCTGACGGAATGGAGGACATTATTCATCCTTTTGCGGCACTGGGTGGCTGTCCTCCCCTGCAGGGCATTTGCACTGACCACTGCTGCCACCGCCTCCCAAGCCAGGTTGGTGACTTTGTTGCCTGTCCTGCGGCCAGAGCTGGGGTAGAGCACATCCCTGCGGCCTCCACGGCATCCAGCAGTCGCTCGAGGGACCTGTCGTTGAAGCGCGGGGCTGCAGTGGTGATCTGGTGGCGATGAGCGCTGTGCTGACTGCCTTTTAAACCTGGCAGCCGGCATGATGCAACAGTAGGGTGATGGTGGGCAGGTGAATGAGAGCCCGCCCACCATGGAAATGGCATGTTTTGCAGGAGTGAATAAATAATAAGGTGGGCTCGGGACAATACAGCGTGGAAACCTGCATTTTCACGAGCGAGTAAGACTCCATTTTACCCGCCTGCTACTGCACTTAGTGCAAATCTGGGAAAATTCCACCCAAAGTGAGTTTCTTTAACTTCAGTACTTTGCAGACAGCAGCTTGAGGCTTAAATGCTGAAGGCTTTTCACACTTGTTAGATCTTAAAATGCTTCCCCTTACACACAGCCTTCGCTCCTTTATAGATGTTTTCCCCTTTGAATGCAAATTCCCATTGTTTCACTATGTCTTTGGACTTTACTTTCCTGATCATAAAATCTCTCATAGTACTAAGTTTGCCAGTAATCTTTGGGAACAATAAACACTGTTTCTGAACTTCACCTGGCTAGCTGACACATTTCATTCCCTCTTTTGAAAACAATCTAGTCTGATTTATTTAAAAATGCAAATGTCCCCTTGACACCTATGTCTGCCTGCATAACATTTCAAACCTTGCTCAAGTTCTACCATATAAAAGCCTTCAGGCCAGCTGCCTTTAATCCAATTAAGTCTCTCTCTCACAGACACACACACACACACACACACGCACACACATGCACACAGACACAGATATCACTATTTTACAGTAAATTCCAATAACATTATTATACCTTCCTGGCACACGAATGAAGAGAAGAAGGGCCCATTGCCATTTGGCACTGCTCAAGCAGGACTATCGCCCTGGGAAGCAAATGCCAGCAGGGCCCCAGGAAGACCCAGATGCTGTCGAGGAGGGATCGAACCCATGAAGACGTTTGACATGATCAAGGGTTTGTGGAAGACACAGCTCATACATGGAGATAAGCAAAAGACAGTGCTGCAGATGCCTTCCCTTGTCCAAGGATGTTGTAGCTCCTAATTGCCACATTCTCCGTGAGGAACTTAAGTTCGCTGCCGCACTCAACTTTTTTGCCAGCTGATCCTTCCAGGGCTCCACTGGGGACCTCTGCAGAATCTCACAAACAAGGATGCATAAATGCATAAGGGAGGTGACAGATGTCCTTTTCAGTAAAGCTCACCATTACGTGCAGTTCCACATGGATGATCCAAGCCAGGCTGCCAGGGCTGTGGGATTCGCAAGGCACCATCGATTGCACATATGTGGCCTTCGGAGCTCCTTAGCAGCCCCTGAGACTCATTAATAGGAAAGGATTTCAGTCTCTAAATGACCAGCTGATCTGTGATCACAGAAAGCAGATCATACATGTTTGTGTTGGGTATGCAGGGAGCTCTCACACCTACTTACATCATGACTCACTCACAGGTGCCACAGATCTTCAAAGGCCCTCACCGCACAGAGGGCAGGCTTCTCAGTGATAAGGGGTACTTGCTAAAGACACAACTAATGACACCTGTTCGTCATCCACAGAGAGCATCTGAGCAGAGATACAATGCTGCACATTCAGCCACAAGATCCTTAATAGAGCAGACTATTGGCCTCTTAAAGATGCATTTCAGATGTTTTGCCTGATCAGGTGGAGCTCTCCAATACTCACCGCAGAGGGTGTCCCGCATCATCGTTGTTTGCTGCGCCCTGCACAATCTAGTGTTGTAAAGGGGGTTTCGCTGCCAGAGGGACACATGGAGGAGCTACACATCTCCTCGGATGAGGAGGATGTTGAAGGTGATGAATTTGAAGAAGGCGAGGATTCAGACAAGCCACGTAATGATGCCATTGCACCTGCATGATGCAGAAGACGTGCCCATGATAATCTCATATCTAAGAGATTCTAGGAGGAATAAGGTGAAGACAAACCGATACGCGTTCAGTTCTCCTGACGCTTCGTTGCGGGGGAGACAATTGTCATCCTCAACATCTCACAAAATGACATCAGTCTTAAAATGATAATGGAGGAAGCATAAGTCACCTTGAACGCAAATGATGGGGGCACCCTTGGAAGGCACAGTAGCCTAGAGAGCATGTGGCCTCTGTAATGGGATGAGCACTCTACCAGCTCAAATCCTTAAGCAACTACACATAGTGCAGTACGTTCAACCATGGCATAAAAAATTCAGTGGCCATGGCAGCCTTAAAGAGGCAGAAACGCTTTTGCACACGTCAATGTGCTCATGCAAGCATGGCAGGAGCTTAGCAAGGTGGCTCTAAGAGAAAAAACATCCGTCAATGGCTATTACTTGACCATCTGAAGATGGAGCTATATCCAGACAACACCATCTCTCCAAGTGCTAGCTCTTATGTATGATTGATGCAGAGGCCGCACCTTGACACTGAGCCCCAGGATGCCATTGGACACCAGGAAATAGTGATCTGTAACACAACAACATGGATGTAAAGCTGCGAGTTATGTTAGCATTGTCCTCACAGAGTGGTTCAGCAGGGCCATTGTACAATTATTGACAATTACTCATTACCCTGCATTTGGCAGAAGCCTGCCAGGTTTATGCCCTACATTGCCTTGGCGTTTAGGAGAGATATGGCTCAGTCAGTTTTGATACTGCAGTCAATGATAAGTTATTCCCTTCATAGGTACTGATGAACACTCAGGAGATGTGCCACGGCATTGCTTTCACACCATTCCAGTCCTTGACCTTGTCCATCTCACAAAGGTCAATCCTTGCTATGAATCCTAAGACACTGATGTGCAATTGTGCAGATCATCTAATGAAATCCATACTGATTGGCATTCTGTGACCTCACAGAGGGATCCTGTCAAGCAACGCTAGGCAGCTGTTCAGGGGCAAAGTAACATTCTCACATGTAATTTGAAGGCTTCATCAGGATGAGCACACACCTCTGACATCCCATAACCATTCCCCTCTAGCCGACATTTCCAATATCACCGAATGGAACCAACTCCCATCACTCAGTGTCATGCATGGGGAGAGTGGGAACTAATGTTCAGTAATGTTCAGCCTTAAAGGTGGAGGTAAAATAATGCTGCAGGGACACCTGAAAGGCTATGATCCCTGACGATGAATAATACTTTTACCAAAACCTCACAGTCATAAAATAAAGACCATTGCAAAGTGCACGTGGTTGAAAAGACTCCAATGTGGGTCATGATAAACACTTATAACACCAACATACTGCAGACTTCAGTGCAGTAGCATCAGGATAATCACTGACCTTCCATGAACAATTCTCATGAGGCCCGATAATGTGACCTCAAATGCAAGGGTTACAGGTGAATTGTCCAGCTATCATTCTCATGTCGGAGCTGCTTTTGTTCATGTCGTTCATGATGAACTAAAGGCGACTGACTCTGATGAGATTGAGTGGGACCTCATGGAACTGAGGGACAAGGTGGGAGATAGTTAGGGATGGAGGGGAACTTTGGTTCCCTTGAATGAACACAGAACATTGCATCACATTGATGAGCCATTGGGGAGAGATTAAAAGCAAAATATATTTACAGAAGTGAAAATACTGTGATTTAACACCCATGCCACCATTGTACATGCTTCTTAATTTTCGTCACGTTACCACTGTGTCTTTGTGCAGCCTGCTGGTTGCCATGCCCTGTTGTCTGAGAAGCCTTTGTCCTCTGGAGGCCCGAGGACTGAAGGGGCCTGGCCCGCTGAGGGTCTCCTGCTCCGGGGCAGGTACACCCTCCTCGGCCTGACCTGCTGGAGTTGATGGGTCACAGGCAGAGGGGATTTGGAGTGGCAGGATATCCTTGGGTGGATGGCCCCAGGGTGTCTTATTAGCGCTCCTCCTTCCTTTGGGTGCCCAAGAGTTCCTCCCTGATTCCTTGAGGAGAAGGGGTGCCTGGAGTGAGTTTGAGGTACCCCATTTCCCCTCTCACCTAGCCACTGGTGGAACACACTCAAGGCCAGAACAATGGTGTGCATGTCTATGCACAAATCCAGCAGAAATTTTGTGTTCTGCTGGGCCTGGGTCCCCAAGGCAGCCGCCACTCCTCACATGGAGATTTCAATGGGCTTGCATGCTGGAGCCATGACACCAGATAGAACATGGACAGACTCCTCCATCCTTCATTCCAGTCTGGTGACAGCCTCTGACAACCCTGCCTGATGTTCCCCTGCTTGTCTCTGCATCTCCAACATTTCTCTCAGGGCCAATTGCAGAGGCTCAATATTGGACTCAGACTCTGCCAGGGCCTGGTCTCCAGAAGTCCTCCAAGTGTCAGAGACCTCAGCTGTCACTGCCTCCGCCTGCCGTGGACACGTGTCTGTGAGGCGATCCCCAGATTGTGAACTCAAGCCTTCGCTAGAACAAGGACCCACCAAGGTCCTCCCATTTCCTGGTTTATAGCTGCTTCTGGGATGTTACTTGTATCCTCTATAGTGAAAACTGATGCAATTCACCTGCCATTTCCTTGTTTTCCATTATCAATTCACCAGACTCACTTTCTATGGGACCAACACTCACTTTGTTAAATATTTGTTTATTAAATATTTATAGAAACTCTTACTATCTGTTTTTATATTTCTGGCTAGCTTTCTCTTGTACTCTAATATTTCCTTCCTTATTAATCTTTTATTCACCCTTTTCTGTTCCTTATAGTCTGTTCAATAATACCTTTCTCTTTTGCCTTGTCTCTACTCTATGATTTACCACAACTTCCCAGATTTGATCCCTTGCACCCACTACTTAGTTTAAAACCCTCTCTACTTCCCTAGTTAGGCGGCTCGCAAGAACACTGGTCCCAGCACAGTTCAGGTGTACATGGACCCAACGGTACAGATCCCACTTTCCTCAGTATTGGTCCCAGTGCCCCACAAACTGGAACCCACTTCTCCCAGACCAGCCACACATTCATCTCCCTAATCTTATTTGTCCTGTGCCAGTTTGCATGTGGCTCGTGTAATAATCCAGAGATTATGACCTTTGAGGTTCTGTTTTGTAATTTAGTGCCAAGCTTCTCATACTGACTATGCAGAACCTCCTTCTTTGCCCTGCCTATGTCATTAGTACCAGCATGGGCTATGACGATTGGGTCCTCCCCCTCCCACTGCAAGTTTCTCTCCAGCCCCAAGCAGATGTCCTGAACCCTGGCACTGGGCAGGCAACACAACCGTCTGGACTCATGCTCTTTGCTGCAGAGAACAGTGTTAATCCCTCTGATTATACTTTCCCATACTACGACTGCATTCCTTTTAACTCCCCCTGCTTGAATGGCTTCCTGTACCACAGTCCATGGTCAATCAGCTCATCCACCCTGCAGCCCCCACTCTCATCCAAATGAGCTGAAAAACTTCAAACCTGTTGGACAATTGCAAGAGCTGAGGCTCCTGCACTCCTGCCCCCTGGATCCCCTTACCTGCCTCATTTGCAGTCACACCCTCCTGTCCCTGACCACGAACCAAATCAGAAGGCTCCATCCTAAGGGGTGTGACTGCCTCCTGGAATAAAGCCTCCAGGTAACTTTCCCCCTCCCTGATAAGCTGCATTGTCTGCAGCTCGGCCTCCAGCTCAATAACTCGGAGCTGAAGTTCCTGCAGCTGCAAACATTTACTGCAGATGTGTTTGCCCTGGACCACACCGTTACCCAGAAGCTCCCACATCCTGCAATCGCAGCACATCACCTGCCAGGCCATCTCCAATATGTGTTATTTAATTAATGATTGTTAACTAATTGCTAATTAACTAATTATAATTAATAAAGCCTACACCTCCCAATAGGTTTTGGTGCCAATAAATTTTACCATACTGATAAAACAATACAGTACTTAAACTATTGATAAAACTAATAACACTAGTTCCTGGTTTACCTGCTCCTTCTGCTGCACCAAAGTGGAAATCAAATACTAGAGGCTGAAAACGAGTAGAAGAAAAAAATCACCTCCTCCCCATCCTTCACCGAACTCCCCACTCAGCACACTTTACTTCTTGCAGTGAACCTTACCTAAAGCACCTCTTTCCCCACCCATGTACTGAATTTGCATGTTGAACCAAATTCCCAAATATACTCACTCAATCTCTGTCTCACTCAGGCTGAAGTCTCCCCTCTCTGGCCTCCTACTGCCTCTTACATCACCACTCACTCTCTCACACACACCCTCACATCTCCATCTGGCCTCATCTCCTCTGGAGACTGCCTTCTCAGCCTTCACCATCTCAAAGCCACATGCACAGATCAGCATGTGCCCCCACACACACCCTGGGATACCCCCGTTCCCCAGTTCAGCCCTCGCCCTGCAGCCTCTTCCCTTGCCAGAGGCCACTTCTCCCACTTCCTCAAGCAAGCTCTAGACCTGCAGCCATTGAAAAGCCACCCCCACCTTACAGCTGGCCTGGTAGGTAGAGACCTGCCCATGAGTTGCCATGAAAGTGATGTGGTGCTGCCTGTGAAGCCTGGTGCTGATGACCATGAGTGCCACCCGAAGCAAGGTAGGCAGACAAACCTCGAAGTCCTGAGCAAAGTGCAGCTCACCAGGTGCACGTCGCTTACATACAGTTGTGAAACACACTGATGTACCTGGATGATCCAGCGTCGGGGGGATGAGCCCGGCAAGCAGGGATCATAATGAAATGAAAGTATTGAAATTAGGTTCCCGCCATGCAGCAACGGGAAATGCGTCCCGCCATTGATGGGCAGAGCGGACGATCACAAACTGATTTCACAACGGTATAAAACTAATTTTTGGCCTTCTTGCCATATTGCCCACTCAAGCCGCCAAACACACCTGATGCCAAATTCCGCCCTTTGTTTCCTGTGACTCAGCCAACTTCATATCCAAGCTTCCGCTGTTCCTTTTATTCCATGTGCTTCAACTTTGTTAGCAAGCCTATTATGTGGCAGCTTATCACTCACGGCTCCATTCACCACACCCCATCACTCATCTGCCAAGAATCTCTATCAATTAGGACTCATATCTAATAGCCATAGCTTCATTTCATCCTCATATACTTTGCACTGCAACAAACCTTCCTCCCACATCTACAGTTTGTACACATTACCATGACAGCCACATCACCAATCATTGCACTGTGCTCACTGGCAACTTTCCCTCTCTCTTCAAGGTGAGGTGCTGCATAATCAAAGGTAACAATTGCTAACAAGCACGGGACATTATATTTCTTTATCCTTACCACCATGGAGGAGACAGTGCTCACCATCATTGTAGTGGTCATTTCTGAGCCTGTTGCCAGCAATGGAGCTGAAACAATAAAAGATGATAATACTATCATTCTCAACCCTCTTTCTCACATCGAGCTTCCTCTTCATCCAACAATCTCATCTGATTTACAAGCTGTGGGTGATGTGAGGATGCACCTCTTACATTGACACCCTCCCCTCACCACAACATGACCCTTGTTCCTTTCTCCTTTCAGTTACCCAAGATCTGCTACCTGGTCAGACAATGGTGGACGTGCAAGAGGTGGAATAAAAACAAGACAATAATGATGAAGAAACACCATCGCCGGACCTCACACTTGCAGCTACTGGCTCAAATACCGACACTGTGAGTAATTTCGAAGTTAGCTTAGAAGTAAGATATGTACTTGATCAGATATCAGGCATGAGTGACCAGCAGCCAGAGCAGGGGGGGGCAAGGTTAGTTCAGATGTTAGCTCCCCTGAGGGTAAGGTCATAGATGAGTTCTGCTGCACAGGGTTCACATGAGGAGTTTTATGGGGAATGGAGGAAGGATTCTAATGAGCATACACGATAAAACACTTGGTGAACTGGCAGCCTACCAGAAAGCCTGCATTGTGATGTCAAGAAGCATGGAGGAGTTTGGCACCAACTTTGCACAGGGCTTTGCACAGAGTATGGAGACTAACCTCTCCAGTGTGGAAATGCTGGCCAACTCCATTAGCACCCACCTGTAGACCCACACACAGTGCAGTATCTGAAGGCTGATGTCTCAAATTCCATTGCAACAGAGACAGAAGCCTCCCAATGTTTGGGTGCTGCAGTTGAATCTCAGCCTGAGGTCATGTTGGCTAAGACTATTGTCTTCATGGCTCCAGATACTCGTACTCAAATGGGTTTTCACAGTCCAACAATCTGTCCCCCAGCAGATTACTAGGATTGCTGAAGGAGGTGGGTAGTGTCCCTGCCTCTGGGTCAGAAGCTCTGGGTTCAAGTCCCACTTGAGGACTTGATGGTCATGGAAGATGCATTCATGATGCAGCCAAACAGATTAATTATCTATCTGTAAATCCTTCCAACACAATTATGGCAGGCAGTAAGTGTGGGAGAGTTTCCTGGTCAGCCAGGACTGTGTGGTAGTTGTAGCCTACAGCAACCCCATCTTAAAAGACTACACATGCAGGTTCTTGCCATGAGCTGTACTCTGTGGCAAGTATCCTCCTCACTGTGAGGGATTAGAAAGAAAGAGGATTACTGAGGGTCTATCCCCGGAGAGTGGCAGTGGCTCCATGGAGCACAAACCTACTGTCCTCTCTCAAGATGACAACATTAATCCTCCCACCACTGCCACACTTCCAGTGGCCTTGCTGTTGCCTCTCAGCCAGCTCAGACTACTGCTGTCCATTCCCAAATGGTGCAGTCTGAAGTCAGGACTTTTAGGCCCAGAGCTGCTTATCCTGTAGGGAAATCTGCAGTCCCCTCCACTGAAGAACAGCAACCTTCACCAGCCATGCTGCAGCTACTGAGATTCTTGGTAAATGGGAGACAGAGTTGGATCAAGTGATATCACAGCTGGGTGAGTTGCTCACAGACAGCACGGGCATAAAAGGGCTGCCTAGGATGCATCCTTCCTTCCTCTTCTTCCTCCTCTTTGTCCTCCACCTGTTGCTTCTCCTCATGATACTCAGCTTCTTGTCATGTAGCTGTTTGCAAGACTAATGAGATTGTGCAACATGCAGCAGACTTTCATGACTCTTGCCACTTGCTCTGCCTCATTCTGCAAGGTTCCTTTAGAGTGGTCCAGCAGCAGAAGCATTGTTTCAGCGCACCAATGGTCTGCTTGATCACATTACATGTGGCAGTGTGGCTTTCACTGTATACACATGGGTATAGGTTTCACACCAGAGTCATGAGACATGTCATCAGCAGATAGCCATTGTGGCCCAGTTACTACCCTGTGTTTTGCCGTGGTGTCTCAAATGCAGATGACACAGCCAACTGGTGCAGAAAGAAGACATCATGACTGCTCCAGGATACCTGACATGTACATACGAAGATATGAAATAGGAGCAGAAGTAGGCCATTCGCCCCCTCGAGCCTGCTCTACCATTCAATAAGATCATGGCTGATCTGTTTGTGTTTTGAATTCCACATCCCCATCTACCCCCTATAACCTTTGATTCTCTTGCCTAACAAGAATCTACCTACCTCTGCCTTAAAAATATTCAGTGACCCTGTCTCCACTGCCTCCTGAGGCAGAGAGTTCCAAAGTTGCACAAGCCTCTGAGAGAAATATTTTCCCCTCATCTCTGTCCTAAAAGGGTGTCCTCTAATTTTAAAACAATGCCCCCTTGTTCTGGACTCACCCACAAGAGGAAACATCCTTTCCATGCTCACCTTGTCAATGCTATTCAGGACCTTATATACTTCAATCAAATCACCCCTCACTCTTCTAAACTCCAGTGGAAACGAGCCCAGTCTGTCTAACCTTTCCTCATAAGACAACCCAGGTATCAATCTAGTAAACCCCCTCTGAACTGCCTCCAATGCATTTACATCCTTCCTCAAATAAGGAGACCAAAACTGCACAACATACGAGATGTGATCTCACTAATGCCCTGTGTATCTGAGGCATAACATCCTTACTTTTATGTTCAATTCCTCTTGTAATAAAGGATAGCATTCCAATAGTCTTCTTAATTACTTGCTGTACCTGCACACTAATGTTTTGTGACTAATGCACTAGAACACCTAGATCTCTCTGCACCTTGGAATTCTGCAGCCGTTCTCTGTGTAAGTAATAGTCTGCTTTTTTATTCTTCGTGCCGAAGTGAACAGCTTCACATTTTCACACAATATACTCCATCTGCCAGATTTTTGGCAACTCACTCAAGCTATCTATATCTGTCTGCAACTTCCTTATGCCCTCTTAGAATCATAGGGCCATACAAAGTTACAGCACAGAAAGAGACCATTCATCCAATCGTATCTGCGCCAGCTGAAAAAGGAAAAAAAACAAAAATTTGCTGTTCATTTTAATCCCACCTTCCAGCTCCTGGTCCATAGTCTTGCAGGTTAAAGCACTTTAGATGCAGATCCAGCTGCCTTTTAAATCTGCCTCCACCACCAAACCAGGCAGTGAATTCCAAACACCCACCACCCTCTGGGTGAAGAAGTTTTTCCTCATGTCCCCTCTAATCCTTCTACCAATCACCTTAAATCTGTGTCCCCTGGTAATTGACCTCTCAGCGAGGGGAAACAGGGTATCCCTGTCTACTCCATCTAGGCCCCTCATGTTCTTGTACACCTCAATCTGATCACACCTCAGCCTCCTCAGTTCCAAGGAAAACAATCCCAGCCTATCCAATCTTTCCCCATAGCTGCAACTTTCAAGCCCTGGCAACATTCTTGTAAATCTCCTCTGGACTCTCTCCAGAGCAATTATGTCCTTCCTGTAATATGGCAACCAGAACGGTACACAAAATCCCAGCTGTGGCCTAACCAGCATTTTATACAGTTCCATCATTTCATCCCTGGTTTTCTATTCTATACCTCGTCCGAAAAAGGAAATCATTCCATAAGTTTTCTTTACAACATACTTTCCTACCTATCTTTGTGTCATCTGCAAATTTGGCTGCCACGCCTTCACTCCCCTCAGTTAAGTCATTGATATAAATTGCAAAAAGTTGAGGCCCCAGCACAGACTCCTGCGAGACTCTACTCATCACATCCTGCCATTCAGAAAAAGACCCATATATGCATATTCTCTGTTTTCTGCCGGCCAGCCAATCTTCTATCCATGCTAATATATTACGCCCTGCACCATGAGCTTTTATTTTCCACAATAACCTTTGATTTGACACCTTATCAAATCTGGAAATCCAAGTACAGCACGTCTACAGGCTCCCCTTTATCTACAGCGCATGTTACTCCTTCAAAGAACACAAATAAATTGGTTAAACATGATTTCCCTTTGACAAAACCATGTTGACTCTTCCCAATTGCCTTGAGTTTCTCTAAGTGCCCAGCTTTAACCTCCTTAATGGTCAATTTTAACACCTTCTCCATAAAGAAGTCAAGCTAACAGGCTTATAGTTTCCCATTTTCTGCCTCCCTTCCCCCTTGAATAGAAGGGTTATATTTGCTACTTTCCAGTCTGATGGAACCTTTCTAGTATCTAGCAGATTTTGGAAAATTAACACCAACGCATCCATTACCTCATTAACCACCTCTTTTCAGACCCTAGGATGAATCCATCAGGACCTGGAGACTTGTCCATCCACAGCTCCATCAGTTTGCTCAGGACCGATTCCTTAGTGATTGTAATTTCACCAAGTTCCCCTTTCCCTACCACCTTCTGATTTACAGCTATTACTAGAATGTTTTTTTATATCCTCTAGAATGAAAGCAGAAGCAAAATATTCATTCATTTCATCTGCCATTTCCTTATTATCCACTATTAACTCCCCATTCTCACTCTCCAGAGGACCAACACTCACTTTACCTACTCTTTTCCCATTGAAATACCTGTAGAAACTCTTTCTATCCAATTTTACATTTCTAGCTAGATTCCCCTCATACTCTAATTTCCTTCTCCTGATTAACCTTTTGGTCATTTTCTGCCGTTCTTTATATTCTGACCAACCATCTGACCTGCCACTCATCTTTGCGTAGTTATATGCTTTTTCCTTAAATTTGATGTTTTCCCTATCTTTAGTTAACCACGAATGGTGGGTCCTCCCCTTAGAAGTTTTCTTTTGAGTAGGAGTATACTGATTCTGACCATACCTTCCTTCCATCATAAGGTCAGAAGTGGGGATGCTCGCTGATGATTGCACAATGTTCAGCACCATTGGCAACTCCTCAGATACTGAAGCAGTCTGTGTCCATATGCAGCAGGACCTGGACAAGCTCGAGTTGACAAGTGTCAAGTGACATTTCTGTCACACAAGTCAGGCATTGACCACACCAACATAATAAATAGGAACAGGAGTAGGACATTTGGCCCCTGAAGCCTGGTCCATGCCATTCAATAAGAGTTTGCTGATCTCATTGTGGCTTTCACTCCACTTCTCTGCCTGCCCCCCCATAACCTTTGACTAATGTAGATCAAAAATCTGTCTCGTTCAGGCTTGAATATATTCAATGACCCAACCTCCACTGCTCTCTTTCTTTGTTCTACCTCTATCTTTGGTACCCACGAGGACTATGACAACTGGATCCACTCTCAGATCATCTCAAGCTCAAGTAGATGTCCTTAACCCTGGCTCCGAGCAGGCAACACAACCTTCGGGACTCACGCTCTCAGCTGCTGATGGTGTTGCTATGAATCACAATGGGGTCCACAGCTCCAACAGACTAAAGCCACAACACATCACCTGTCCTGCCATCCTTATTGTATTTTGTGTAACTAATTAAGGTTTCAAGTTTAGAAATACCACTCAATGATAATTTATAGCTTTCTTAATTAGTTTAACTAGTTAAGCTCCAGCAAGGAAGAATCTAACCATCTCCCCTTGACATTCAATGGCATTACAACATCAAAAACAATTTATATTTATATAGTGCCTTTAATGTAATAAAACGTCCTATGAAGCTTCACAGCATTATAAAACAAACTGTGCCACTGAGCCACATAAGGAGATGTTAGGTCAGATCTCCAAAAGCTTGGTGAAAGAGATAAGATTTAAGGATTGTTTTAAAGGATGACAGTGAGGTAGAGATGCAGAGAGGTTTAGGGAACAAATTCCAGAGCTTGGGGCCTAGGCAACTGAAGGCACAGCCTCCAATGGTGGAGCATATTCGTAATTGGGGATGCTCAAGGGGGCAGAATTGAAGGAGAACTATTATTCCAGGGCTGGAGGAGACAACAGCGATAGGGAGCTGCAAGGCCATGGAGGAATTTGAAAACAAGAATGAGAATTTTAAGATAGAGGCGTTGCTTGACCAGGAACAAATGAAGGTCAATGAGCGCAGGAACAATAGGGGAACAGGACTTAAAAAATGGGCAGCAGAGTTTTGGGTGACCTCAAGTTTACATAGGGTAGAATGCCTGAGGCCAATGAGGAGTGTGTTGGAATAGTCAAGCCCAGAGGTAACAGGGGCATGAAAGAGGGTTTCAGCAGCAGATGAGCTGAGACATGGGCGAAGTTGGGAAAAGTCGCGGAAGTGGCACTGATATCAGATTGGAAGCTGATCAAGGGGTCAAACGTAACACCAAAGTTTCAAACAGGCTGACTTAATCTCAAAATTTTGCCAGGGCGAAGGATAGAGTCAGAATCTAGGGAACGGCATTTGGAGCAGGGACCAAAAACAATAGCTTCAGGACATTTCTGCTCAACCAATACTGGATGTCACCTAAATACTGTGATAGTTCAGCAACAGTAGAGGAGCCAAAAGGAATGGTGGTGAAGTAGAGCTGGGTGTCATCAGTGTACATGTAATATTGTGCCTTTGGATGATGTCATCAAAGGATTGCATGTAGATAAGAATTAGGAGGGGCCAAAGATAGGTCCTTGAAGGATACCAGAGGTAATTGTGTTGGCGCAGGAAGAGGAACCATTACAAGTGATTCTCTGGCTATGATTAGATAGATAAGAATGGAACCAGGTGAGAGCAGGCCCATGCAGCTGGACGACAATGGAGAGGTGTTGGAGGAGGATGGTGTAGTCAACCATGTCAAAGGCTGCAGGCAGATCAAGAAGGATGGGAAGGGAAAGTTTATCATTGTCACAGTCACATAGGATGTCATTTATGACTTTAATAAGAGCTGTTTCGGTACTGTGACAGGGTGGAAACCTGACGGAGGGATTCAAACTCTGAGAAAGATTACCAGCACTAAATCAGTGACCATTAACATCCTGGTGGTTACTATTGACCAGAAACTTAACAGGATCAGTGAAATAAATACTGTGACTAAAAGAACAGGTGAGAGGCCAGGTGAAGACTCTTTGATCATGCTACATGGCATGAGATAATGCTTGACATTCTGGTCACATTGCAATGAGTTTGCAGTGTCATAGAGTGTTGAAATCACAGCGTGCTGACTGCAGAGAAAAGCTTTGAGGATACAGTGCCAGGATCGTGCTCAAATAAAGAGCTAGTAAGTAGATGGATCCCTTGTGGTGAGATTGCAGCACATAGCCTATTAGTTCAGTGCGTGGGACAGTGCGTCGAGGGGACCAGCACCAGATTAGCTCGGTTGGAGCAGGTGAGTGACCAGGGTGTGGGCTGGATTGATAGCAAACAAGCAAAGAGTCAAACAAAAGAAAACAAACAAACATAAAAATCGGGCTAGAAAAGGTTGCAATTATAGAGGGTGGGTTTAGGAGTTGCAGAAGAATAAATTGAATAAAACAAAGAGGAAGGTCAAAGAGATGTTGTCAAAATGTCCACAAAAGTCCCCAATTAGAATTGGGATGTAGCTGACCTACTATCCAAATTCAAAATGTTTTAAACAGAGCTATGGTTTCTTGATTCAGGTGCATCTAAACCAGACAAGCAAGCCATTTAACTTCACCTAGCAATTGGGAATGAAGGTCTACAAAGGCTGAATATGTCAGGATTAACAGGAGAGCTAAAGGACCTCCAACAAATATGGGCTACATTGGAAGACCGGTTCAGAATCAGGTTAAACTTCCATATTCATGATGTCATTTCGACAACAGCCGACAGAATCCATAGACCACTTCATAAGCAGATGCAGAGAAAAGAGTACATACTGTGATTTTTTGGATGCAGAGCTAACAGACAGAATTGTTGAGTTGATGATCGCAACTACTCCCATGGAAGTATTCCAGAAAGATCTGCTAGACAAGCCCAAAATATACAGCATCGAAGAGCTACTCAACGATGGAGGCAAGTAAGAAGTGATCCTCATAGGCTGATGAAGTTTACAGGTCCTAAATACAACCCCAGCTGTTGATGTACTGACCAGACCACCTAAACCTAGCAAGCCATGTAGGAGGTGTGGCCTTCTGCATGCACCAAGGAAATGCCCAGCTTTCCACCAATTCTGTCAGGCATGTAGCAGAAAGGGCCACTGGCAGCAGCAATGCACTAGAGCAAAGGCTGATGCAGCTACAAAGAGCTGATCCAAAAGGACCGTACGCAGCAGGTACTTTCAAGCAATAAGAATGACCATCTGGCATCTGGTCAGAAACATATACATGAGATGACTGACAAACCAGAAAATGATGATGATGTGACGACAAGGTGAAGAGTGGTGAACACAGGTTTCATACTGTCAATCTTGTGGAAAACATAGACACCATTACACTATCTGAAGTGTTTACCAAGATTCAAATTATCCACCCTAAGAATGTGGGCAACTACTTGACTAAGATTGACACAGGGGCAAGTGCCAATATTCTATCTCTGCGAATTCTAAAAGGCATGTATCCACAGACGTGAAAAGCCATGGTGAAACCTATTACTATGAAACTTTCAGCATATAACTTTTCACTAATTCCATATGCAGGATCCATCATCCCGGAGTGCAAATACAATCAATCCTCCTTGGTGTAACAGATGTTCTACATCATGGAGACTAAAGGCCTAGCGATTGCAGGTCTACCAGCATGCCAACCCTTGCACTAGTATCAATCCATGGAATCAGTCAGATATCACAAGGCAGATCAACCTCAGAAATTACTCCCTTCACCTCTGTTCATAGGAACATAGAAACATAGAAACTAGGAGCAGGAGTAGGCCATTCGACCCTTTGAGCCTGGTCCGCCATTCATCATGGTCATGGCTGATCATTCAACTCAAAAGCCTGCTCCCGCTTTCTCCCCGTATCCTTTGATCCATTTCACCCCATGAGCTATACCTAATTCCTTTTTGAAAACATACAATGTTTTGGCCTCAACTACTTTCAATGGTAGCGAATTTCGTTTGGTCACCACTCTCTGGGTGAAGAAATTTCTCCTCATCTCGGTCCTAAATGGTCTACCCCGTATCCTCAGGCTGTGACCCCTGGTTCTGGACTCCCCCACCATCGGGAACATCCTTCCTGCATCTACCCTGCTTAGTCCTGTTAGAATTTTATAGGTTTCATTCTTCTGAACTCCAGCGAATATAATCCTAACTGACTCAATCTCTCCTCATATGTCAGTCCCACCATCCCAGGAATCAGTCTGGTAAACATTTGCTGCACTCCCTCTATAGCAAGAATATCCTTCCTCAGATAAGGAGACCAAAACTGCACACAATATTCCAGGTGTGGTCTCACCAAGGCCCTGTATAATTGTAGCAAGACATCCCTGCTCCTGTACTCAAGTCCTCTTGCTATGAAAGCCAACATACCATTTGCCTTCTTTACTGCCTGCTGCACCTGCACGCTTATCTTCAGCGACTGGTGTACGAGGACACCCAGGTTTCATTGCACATTCCCCTCTCTCAATTTATAGCCATTCAGATAACAATCTGCCTTCCTGTTTTTGCTACCAAAGTGGATAACCTCACATTTATCCATATTATACTACATCTGCCATGCATTTGCCTACTTGCTCAGCTTGTCCAAATCACACTGAAGCTTCTCTGTATCCTCCTTACAGCTCACCCTCCCACCCAGATTTGTGTCATCTGCAAATTTGGAGATATTACATTTAGTTCCCTCATCTAAATCATTAATATATATTATGAATAGCTGGGGTCCCAGCACTGATCCCTGCGGTACCCCACTAGGCACTGCCTGACCTAACATTGAAATATCCAGAATGTTTTGACAAAATTGGCAGTTTCAATGGAGCTGCAACATTACATTTGTAGGAGAATGCAAGTCTGTCCATTGATCTGGTACATTTTACGCAATGCAAATACATGCAGCTACAAGAAGAAACAGCAAAAGACTCTACACTACAGAAACTGTGGAAAACCATCATTGAAGGATGCTCTGATTTAATTCAGAATGTCCACAAACATGTGAGACCATTTTGGCCTTACCAGGACATGCTAGGCTTCTCCTGAAGAGTCACTTTTAAAGGCAGGAAGGTCATCATACCAGAATCTCTGTGACCTGATATTCTTCAACAAATTCATCACTCACATACAGGCATAGAGCGGATGAGAAGACTCACAAGAGAGACAGTCTATTGGCTGGTATGAACAATGACATTGAAGTCATCGTCAAGAGGCATGTCAAAGAGCAAGTACCAAGTCAGCACAAAGAACAATTAATTCCACATGAAGTTCTTATCCATCCTTGGTACAAAATCACATCCGACCTCTTTCATGTCCATGGCATTGACTTAATTGTCATTGTTGACTACTTTACCAAGTATCCCATAACTAGGTAATTGCACAATGTGTCAAACACAACTGTTGCACACTCTAAGTGCTATTTTCAGTTTATTTGGTACACCGAGAGAGATCATTATGGATAACAGTCCGCGATTTATCGGTAAGCCATTTCAGGGATAGTAGCCTGCGATCGCTAGAAGGGAAGTGTGTCATGTGATCCAGTCTCAGTTTCACTTTGGCCTATGAGCAAAACACAGCACATACAGCTATACTGCTGATGTCTTCAAGCTTTATATCTCTGTATAAATGCTCCCTGTGCCTAGTTTAAATAAATGAATCGACAACATGTTTACATAAATCCCTTATGAGTGATTGGTGCATTTATATCATTATAAAACACAACAATGGGCCTTTAGTTTTAAAATCTCATCTGAAAAACAGTACATCTAATAGTGCAGCACTCCCTCAGTACTGCACTGGACTGGAGTATCAGCCTAGAATTTTGTGCTTGAGACTTGCAGTGGAGTTGAACCCAGAACTAATTAAATCAGAGTTAAGTAGTCTACCAACTGAACCAAGGCTGACACTAATACCCAGCTCATCGAAATCAATCAGCAGATAACTTGAAGGCAGTCGATGATTTGAGTAATTATCACTGATGGGTGTTGCTTCCTGTTGCTGATTGTGTTCAACATGTCTGATTAAGAGATGGTGTTAGCTGGAGCATTGTACTCCAAAATGGCAGGACTGGTGTCAGATCAATGCTACACATTATACTGATTGACATCTAGATCTGTCTACTAAGACCATAAGAATATAAGCAATAGGAACTGGAATAGGCTATTTGGCCCTTAAAGGCTGCTCTACCATTCAATATGATCATGGGCTGATCTTCTATCTCAGCTTCCCCTTCTCAGACTATACTTTAATACCCTAGCACCCAAAAATCTATCAATCCCAGTCTTGAATGTGCACAATGACTGAGCATCCACAGCCCTCTGTGGTAGATTATTCCAAAGATTCACCCTTTGAGTGAAGAAGTTTCTTATTTCTTGCTAAATGACTAACCCTTTATTCTAACCCTGTGTTCTAGACTCCCCAACAAGGTGAAATATCCTCTCAGCATCTATCCTATCAGCCCTTAAGAACTCTATATGTTTCAATGGGATCATCTCTCATTCTTCTAAACTCTGGAGAATATAAACCTAGTCTAGTCAATTTCTCTTCATCAAACAGTCCCTTCATTCTAGGAATCACTCTCATGAACTATCACTGCACTCCCTCTAAGACAAGTATATATTCCCTTAGGTAAGAAAACCAAAACTGTACCTGAGATGTGGTCTCACCAAGGCCTTAAACAATTACATTAAGACTTCATTACTCATATATCCCAATCCCTTTATAATATAGGCTGACGTCCAATTTGCTTTCCTAAATGCTTGTTGTGCCTGCATGTCACCTTTCTGTGATTCAGACACAAGGACAGGCAGGTCTCTCTGAATACCAACATTCCTCAGTCTCTCACCATTTAAAAATATTCTGTTTTTTCATTTTCCCTTCCAAATTTGTTCACATGGTATTCCATGTGCCACATTATCAGATAGTAATAGTGGGGGATTTCAACTTCCACAGCATTAACTGGGTTAACCATATGATAGGTTTAGAGGGAGCAGAATTCTTAAAATGCATCCAGAAGAGCTTTTTAAGCCAGCATGCAGAAGGTCCTACAAGGTCCTGGACTTAATTTTAGGGAATGAAGCCAGGCAAGTGGTAGAGGTATCACTGGGGGAACATTTTGTAGACAGTGATCATAAGTCTGTTAGATTCAAAGTTGTTGTGGAAAAGGACAAGGATAGACCAGAAATCAGATTTCTAAATTGGGGGAAAGCCAATTTTAATAAGGTCAGATTTGATTTGGCCAGAGTGGACTGGGAGCAGCTACTTTTAGGTAAATCTACATCAGGGCAGTGGGACTCATTCAAGAAGGAAATAGGGAGAGTACAGGGCCAACATATTCCAGTAAAGAAAAAGGGTGGGACCAACAAATCCAGGGAACCCTGGATGTCAAGGGATATACAGGATTGAACAAAGAGAAAAAAGGAGGCTTATGGCAGATACCGAGGGCTCAAAACAGCAGAAGCCCTAGAGGAGTATAGAATGTGTAGGGGGGAACTTAAAAAAGGAAATTAGGAGATCAAAAAGGGGGCATGATAAAGCATTGGCAGGTAAAATAAAGGAAAATCCAAAGTTATCTTACAAGCACATTAAGAATAAGAGGATAACTAGGGAAAGAGTAGGGCCCATTAAGGACCATAGTGGTAATTTGTGTGTGGAGCCGGAAGATGTAGGTAGGGTTCTAAATGAATACTTTGTGTCAGTGTTCACAAGTGAGAGGGATGACGTGGGTATGGAAATCAGGCAGAAGGACTGTGATATAATTAAAGAAATTAGCATAGAAAGGGAGGAGGTTCTAAGTGGCCTGGCAGGCTTAAAAGCAGATAAATCTCCAGACCCGGATGAAATGTATCCCAGGCTGTTGAGTGAGGCAAGGGAAGAGATAGCAGGGGCACAGGCAATAATTTTCAATACCTCTCAGGAGAGGTGCCAGAGGGCTGGAGAACAGCCAATGTGGTACCGTTATTCAAGAAGGGAGGAACATAAGAACATAAGAACCAGGAGCAGGAAGAGGCAATTCAGCCCCTCGAGCCTGCCCCACCATTCAATACGATCATGGCTGATCTCATTTCGGCCTCAACTCCAATTTCCCACCCCCTCCCCATAACCATTCAACCCGTTACTAATTAAAAATCTGTCTATCTCCTCCTTAAATTTATTCAGCGCCCCGGCATCCACTGCACTCTGAGATAGTGAATTCCACAGATTCACGGCCCTTTGAGAAAAGTCATTCCTCCTCATCTCTGATTTAAATCTACCATCCCTTAGCCTAAAACTAAGGCCTCTCATTCTAGAATGCCCCACAAGGGGAAATATCCGCTCCACGTCTACATTGTCTACCCCCTTTAGCATCTTATGTACCTCAATTAGATCTCCTCTCATCCTTCTAAACTCTAGCGAGTATAGGCCTAAACTGCTCAATCTCTCCTCATAAGAAATGCCCCGCATCTCTGGAATCAATCTAGTGAACCTCCTCTGAACCGCCTCCAATGCAACTACATCCTTCCTCAAGCAAGGGGACCAAAACTATCCACAGTACTCCAGGTGCAGTCTCACCAACACCTTGTACAGTTGCAACAACACTTCCCTATTTTTATACTCTATTGCTTTTGCAATAAATGCCAAAATTCCATTTGCCTTCCTTAATATCTGTTATCTCCTTAATATCTCCTTAGTACCTACATACTAGCTTTCAGCAATTCATGCATGAGGACACCCAGAACCCTCTGCACTGAAGTTTCTCTCCATTTAAATAATAAGTTGCCTTTTTATTCTTCTGACTAAAATGGATAACCTCACACTTATCCACATTAAACTCCATCTACCAAATTTTTGCCCCTTCACCTAACCTGTCCATATCCATTTGTAAATTTCTTATTTCTTCATTGCAACTTACTTTCCCACCTATTTTGGTGTCATCTGCAAATTTAGCTATAGTACCTTCTATCCCTGAATCCAAGTCATTAATATAGATTGCAAATAGTTGGGGCCCAAGGACCGAACCCTGCGACACCCTACTAGTTACAGCTTGCCATCCAGAAAAATTCCCATTATCCCGACACTCTGCTTTCTGTTGGTTAGCCAATCCTCTATCCAAGCTAATATATTACCCCTAACTCCGTGTGATCTTATCTTGTGTATTAATCTTTTGTGAGGCACCTTATCAAAGGCCTTCTGGAAGTCCAGATATACTACATCTACAGGATCCCCATTATCCACTTTGCTTGTCACATCTTCAAAGAACTCTAGCAAATTTGTCAAACACGATTTACTCTTCATCAAACCATGCTGACTCTGATGGATTGCATTTTGAATTTCCAAATGCCCCATTACTACTTTTTAATAATAATGGATTCCAACAATTTCCCCAATGACAGACATTAAACTAACTGGTCTATAGTTTCTTACTTTCTGCGCCCCCCCCCCCCCTCCTCTTTTTTGAATAAGAGCATTATATTAGCATTTTTCCAATCCACTGGAACCTTTCCAGAATCTAGGGAATTTTGGAATATTATAGCCAGTGCATCCACTATCTCTGCTACCACTTCCTTTAAGACCCTGAGATGTAGGCCATCAGGTCCTGGGGACTTGTCACCTTTTAATTCCAATAGTTTGCTCAGTACCTTTTCTCTAGTAATGGTGATTGTTCTAAGTTCCTCCTTCTCTATACCCCCTGCGCTACCTGTTACTATTGGGGTGGTACTGGTGTCCTCCACCGTGAAAACTGAGGCAAAATATTGATTAAGCATCTCTGCCATTTCTGCGTTCCTCACTATTAACTCCTGAGTCTCATCCTCCAAGAGACCAATATTCATTATAGCTACTCTCTTTCCTTTTATATACTTGTAGAAGCTTTTGCTATCAGTTTTTACATTTTGCGCTAGCTTTCTTTCATAATATACCTTTGCTCTTTTTATTATTTTTTTAGTAACCCTTTGTTGATCTTTAAAAGTTTCCCAATCTTCCAGCCTGCCACTGACTTTTGCAATTTGATATGCCTTAGTTTTTGCCTTTATGTTACCTTTAACTTCCTTGCTTAGCCATGGATGCTTTTTCCCCCTCTTACCATCTTTCTTCCTCTTTGGAATATATTTTACTTGGGAGGAATTGAATATCTCCTTAAATATCTGCCACTGTTCATCAACTGCCCTACCTTGTAGTCTTCTTGCCCAGTCCACTCGGGCCAAAACTGCCCTCATGCCTATGTAGTTACTTTGTTTAACTCCAGAACACTGGTGTGAGACTCAGGTTTCTCACTCTCAAACTGAACTTGAAACTCTAGCATGCTATGATCACTCTTCCCTAGAGGATCCTTTACTATGAGATCATTAATTAATCCCATCTCATTACACAAAACCAAATCCAGAATAGCCTGCTCCCTGGATGGTTCCACAACATATTGCTCCAAGAAACAATCTCTAATACACTCTATGAATTCTCCCTTGAGGCTACCCTTGCCAATTTGATTAGTCCAGTATATATGCATATTAAAATCACCCATGATTATTGCCGTGCCTTTCTTACATGCTCCCAGTGTTTCCTGGTTTATACTGTGCCCAACTGCTGAACGGCTGTTTGGGGATCTATAGATTACTCCCACCAGGGACTTCTTTCCCTTGCTATTTCTTATTTCTACCCAAACTGAGTCTACGTCTTGCTCTCCAGTGCCTCTATCATTCCTCATAATAGCACTGATCTCTTCCTTTACTAATAAAGCTACACCACTTCCTTTTCCTTCCTGCCTATCCTCCCAAAGCACTGAGTACCCTTGGATATTCAACTCCCAAACCTGTTCTCCCTGTAACCACATCTCAGTAATCGCCACCAAATCATACCTATTTATCTCTATTTGCGCTGTTAATTCATTAGTTTTATTCCAAATGCTACATGCATTCAGATACAAAGCATTTAAGTTTGCCCTATTGTCAATTTTCCCTACTCTAATATGATTCTTTGGTGCAATATGGCGTTCACACACTCTGTCCCTTCCTTTCACTTTTTGGTAACAATCAGCTTCGTCACTAACCTGCACTCTTACCCTCTCCTTAAACTTTGATTTTTTTATATTTCCATGCAACTGAACCCTCCCCTCCCCACTATTTAGTTTAAAGCCCTATCTACAACCCTAGTTAAGCAATTCACCAGCACACTGGTCCCAGCACGATTCAAATGGAGCCCATCAGAACGGAATAGCTCCCTCTTTTCCCACTATTGGTGGGATAAGCCAGGGAACTACAAGACAGTCAGTTTAACCTCAGTGGTGGGGAAACTATTGGAAGCAATTCTGAGGGACAGAATTAATCGACACTTGGAGAGGCAGGGATTTATCAAGGACAGTCAGCATGGTTTTGTTAAGGGGGAGGTCATGTCGGACCAATTTGATTGAAGTTTTCGAACAAGTGACCAGGTGTGTAGATGAGGGCAATGCATTTGACGTCGTCTACTTGGACCTCAGCAAGGCTTTTGATGAGGTCCTGCATGGGAGACTGGTAACGAAGGTAAGAGCCCATGGGATCCATGGCAATTTGGCAAATTGTGTCCAGAATTGGCTGAGTGGCAGGAAGCAGAGTGTGGTGATCGAGGGGTGATTTTGTGACTGGATGCCTGTGTCCAGTGGGGTTCCACAGGGATCGGTGTTGGGTCCGTTGCTGTTTGTGGTATATATAAACGATTTAGACTTGAATGTAGGAGGGTTGATCAGTAAGTTCGCGGATGACATGAAAATTGATGGAGTGGTAAATAGTGAGGAGGATAGCCTTAGATTACAGGAGGATGTAGACGGGCTGGTCAGATGGTCTGATCAGTGGCAAATGGGAATTAATCCGGATAAGTGTGAGGTGATGCACTTGGGCAAGACAAACAAGGCACGGGAATACACGATGAATGGTAGGACCCTGGGAAGTACCGGGGGTCAGAGGGACCTTGGTGTGCATGTCCACCAGTCTCTTAAGGTAGCGGGACAGGTAGATAAGGTAGTTAAGAAGGCATATGGGATACTTGCCTTTATTAGCCGAGGCATAGAATACAAGAGCAGGGAGGTTATGCTAGAACTGTATAAAACACAGTTCGGTCACAGCTAGAGTATTGCATGCAGTTCTGGAATCCACATTATAGGAAGGATGTGATTGGACTAGAGAGAGTGCAGAGGAGATTTACCAGGATGTTGTCTGGGTTGGAGAGTTTTAGTTATGAGGAGAGATTGGATAGACTGGGGTTATTTTCCCTGGAGCAGAGGAGATTGAGGGGGGCACATGATTGAGGTGTATAAAATTATGAGGGGCATAGATAGGGTAGACAGGAAGGAACTTTTCCCCTTGGTGGAGGGATCAATAAGCAGGGGACATTGATTTAAGGTAAGGGGCAGGAGGTTTAGAGGGGATGTAAGGAAGAATTTTTTCACCCAGAGGGTGGTGGGAATCTGGAACTCACTGCCTGAAAGGGTGGTAGAGGCAGAAACTCTCATAACATTTAAGAAGTATTTGGATGTGCACTTGCGATGCCATGGCATTCAAGGCTATGAGCCTAGTGCTGGAAAATGGGATTAGAATAGTTAGGTACTTGTTTGACTGGCGCAGACTTGATGGGCCGAAGGGCCTTATCCTGTGCTGTAGATCTCGATGACTCTATGACTCTGTGATATTCTTTTCCACTCAAAAATGTTCCTGTTTTCTTCTCCCTCTTCAATTCTCTTCTGCAGAAACCCATGTTCCCCCACAACTGCACCCCTCCCACCTACTTCCACCCCCACCAACACTCTGTGAACTCATTGCGCTTTTCCCCTCTGTTAGGTACTAGCTGTGGGCCAGTGAGTAACACTCTTGATTCTGTGCCAGCAGGCTCTGGGTTCAAATCTTGCTCCAGTATCAAAAGCAAGATTGACACTTCAGTGCCGTACTGAGGGAATGCTCCTCTCTTGGAGGCACTGTCTCTTGGATGAGCTGTTAAACTGAGGGCCTGCCTGTTTGTTCAGGTAATTGTAAAATATGCCATGGCATTATTCTTCAGCTGCTTTTCACCCCCTTCGCAGCTTATTTTCGCACTATTGTCAGCAAACTTGGGCACAATACACCTCGTCCCCTCCTTTAAGTCATTGATGTAGATTGTAAATAGCTGAGGCCCAAGCATTGATCCTTGCAGCACTCCAGTGTCACTAGCTAGTTGGGAGTTGGGAACACCAAATTCCCATCCCCAATAACCAGGAATGCCAAAACTCCTTGAATCTCCAGTGCCTCTTTCACTACACTTATCAGTTCCAAGATGTTTGAAGGGTCCCTTCTGGTTATTTCCCTCTCCCTGATGTTCTATGCTTCCATCACCTGTAAGGAGAGATAGAGGAAGGGCATATGAGTGAGTGTTCATCTGATGGCTAAAGCGCATTTTGTGAGAGTGATTATGAGAGAGAAGCGCAACATTGCAGAAGGATGAGGGTGAGCGGGAGTGGTGGATGGGTAGATAGGCACATAAGGATCTGCATAGGCATAGAAGGATGAGTCCACTCGCACAGTAAGTAGATGTGAACAGTGATGTGTAGGCTTGAGACGGCAGAGTGAGTTACAGGGATGATGTGCAGAGCATGACTAGAGATGAAGACGTTACTGCTTTGTTCATTAGAGAGCTTCCTGCACTGAATCCAGGAGCATATGGCACCACAGTCCTGCTGACCTCCTCGGCAACCTCCAACCATGCCTTTTTGAGACCGCGACACCTGCGAATGACAGGTTTTCTGAGTACATATGAACATATGAATTAGGAGCAGGAGTAGGCCACCCAGCCCCTCAAGCCTGCCCCGCCATTCAATAAGATCATGGCTGACCTGAATGTAACCTCAACCCCACATTCCTGCCTACCCTGATAACCTTTCACCCCCTTGTTCATCAAGAATCTATCTAGCTCTGCCTTAAAGATATTTTAGGCGCTTCCACCACCTTTTGAGGAATAGAGTTCCAAAGGTTCACAGCCCTCTAAGTGAAAGTATTTCTCCTCATCTCTCTCTTAAATGAGCGACCTCTTAGTTTTAAACAGTGACCCCTAGTTCTAGATTCCCCCGCAAGAGGAAACATTCTCTCCACATCCACCCTGTCAAGATCCCCCAGGATATTAAAGGCTTCAGTTAAGTCAACTCCTGCTCTTCTAAATTCCGGTGGATACAAGCCTAACCTGTCCAACCTTTCTTCATAACACAACCCACCCATTCCTGATATTAGTCCAGTAAACCTTCTCTGAACCACTTCTAACGTATTTACATCTTTCTTTAAACAAGGAGACCAGTACACAATACTCCAGATGTGGTCTCACTAATATCCTGTATAATTGAAGCATAACCTCCCTACTTTTGTACTCAATTCCCCTCACAATAAATGATAACATTCTATTCGCTTTCCTAATTACCTGCTGTACCTGCATACTAACCTTTTGTGATTCATGCACTAGGACACCCAGATCCCTCTGAATCTCAAAGCTCTGCAATCTCTCAGTTTTTTATTCTTCCTGCCAAAATGAACAATTTCACATTTACCCACATTATTATCCATTTGCCAGGTCTTTGCCCACTCACTTAACCTATCTAAGTCACTTTGTGCCAAAGATATGATGAAATGAGCTGAAAAAGGACCCCTGCATGCAACTTGGGAAAGCCTCGCATAGAAAATGGATACAGAAATGAATGGAGAGGTGTTCAGCTTCTCAACATTAACATCCCTCACATTATTTCTCACAGAAATCAGAAGAAAAGTAAAATACACTGAAATAGACTGCGCAAAGATTACTGCATAATCACAGCAGATTCTGCTCAAACTAAATGAATCACATAAGATGATATAACTGCGTAACTTTGAAATTGGTGTTAATGCAGATTATTAATGGTTGTTGCTTTAGAGATAGTAGAAAGACTGGCTCTACTTGAAGTTGATAATGCAGCCAGGCCAAATAAGATGCATCCAAGAACACTGAGGGAAATACAGTTGGACATTGCAGAGGCACTGGCCATAATTTGCCAGTCCTCCTAAGATACAGGGGTGGTGCCAGACAACTTGAGAACTACAACTGTTGCACTCTTCTTCAAAAATGTGTATAAGGATAAGTCAGCAACAACAGGCCAATCCGTTTAACCTCAGAGGTAAGAAAGCTTTTAGAAACAATAATCTGGGACAAAGTTAACAGTCACTTGAAAAATTGTAGAATGATTAAGGAAAGCCAGCATTGTTAAAGTGTTATGACCACAGCCGGTGTTAATTGCTACACAAGCCAAATCCCAGAGGGAAACTTGGCTTAAGGGCCACAACCATTTTTTTGATATTCTGATAATGAGGAGAAAATGTACTGATCTCAGCAGTAAGAGGACCAGTAACACTTTTGGGTTTTAAAAATTAAAAGTAAAAGTTTTACTAACAAGAAAGAAAAGAAAACTTAAGCACTCAAGATTACAGTTACACAATTACGATTAGTCTTACAAAACATTCCCCAAAACTCTCTATTTTCCAGGCAGCACTCCCTTATAGATATTTAAATCCAGTAATATCACACAAGGTAAACTGTTGTAGTTTCGATAAAGGTGTACCACATGATCTTTACCCTCTTCCACTCTGCTATGGAATTCACTTCAAAATAAAACTCCTTGCTGCAGCCCAAGACTTCTCAACAGCTCAGCTATCTCCAGCTATCTCCAGCCATCTCCAGCTTAATAGCCCTCCAGCTCAACAAACCTCCAGCTCAATAGCTAAAAACCAGCTATTCTGGTTTATATAATATACCTTTTTTAACTTTTACCTCAGTCCCATTGTTCTCACATCCCTTTGAAACTCAAACCCTTCCAAATATAAGATCTTTCATGTTTCCAACTCGTCTTTGCTTTTGGGTCAATAAAAATATAATATCTCCCCAACTATTTACCTATGGACTCTTGCAAGGTGCAAACAATTTTTATGTCACCTCTGACTGCCCTTTGAAATTCAAACAATCTCTCAACTCATCTAAAAATGCAAATGTTAGATCTATTTACTTGTACCTCAAACTTAACACTTTTATCCTTTGCATGTTTCCAAACCCGACTCCTATCAACCTCTTGCCCAACTTAATTAAATCACACCCAGACACCCAGCCTTTTTACAGAATACCACAATATTCCCCAAAACATTTTAAAAAAACATCCATTCTCAATAAAGGCAAATCATGTTTAACAGATTTGATTGAATTTTTTGATGAGGTAACACAGGGAGGGGCTGATGAAGATAATGCAGCTGATGTGGTGCACATCGACTTCCAAAATGCATTTGACAAAATGGCACACAACAGGCTTGTCAGCAAAGTTGAGGCCCAGGGAATAAAATGGGGAGTGGCAGCACGGATACAATGTTGGCTGAGTGACAGGAAACAGAGAGTAGTGGTGTATGTTTTTTTCTAGCTTGGAGGAAGGCATAATAGTGGGGTTGCCCAGGTACCAGGACTGCTATTTTTCCCAGTATATATTAATAACTTGGACTTGATATGCAGGGCACAATTTCAAAATTTGCTGATGACACAAAACTTGGACATATTGTGAACTGTGAGGAGGATGGTGATAGGCTTCAAGAGGACATAGACTGTGAAATGGGGAAACATATGACAAATTAAATTTAATGCAGAGAAGCGTGAAGTGATTCACTTTGGTAAAAAGAATGGAGGGAGCCAATATAAAATAAAGGGTACATTTATAGAGAGATGCAGGGGCAGAGAGACATGGAGATACAAATGTACAGATCATTGAAAATGGTAGGGCAGATTGAGAAAGTGGTGAATAGATATATGGGATCCTGTCATTTACAAATAGAGTCCAAAAGCAAGGAACCTTATGATGAACCTTTATAAAACACTGCTTCAGCTTCAAGTGGAGTACTGTGCCCAATTATGGGCGCCACACTTTTGGAAAGATGTGAAAGCATTAGAGAGGGTGGAGAAAAGATTCAAAAGAATGGTTTCAGGGATGAGGAACTGCAGTTACTTGGGTAGACTGGAGAAGTTGTGTTGTTTTCCTTGGAGAAGAGAAGATTGAGAGGAGATTTGATAAAGGTGTTCAAAATCATGAGGGCTCTGGACAGAGTAGAGAGGGAAAAACTGCTGCCTTTGGAGGGGAGGTCAAGAACCAGGGGACCCAGATTTAAGGTGATTGGCAAAAGAAGCAACAGCAACATGAGAAAATATTTATTTATGCAGTGATTTGTTGGGGTCTGGAATTGTCGAGAGTGTAGAGCAGCCAGATATATTCGGGGCTTTCAAAAAAGAATTGGAAAAGCAACTGAAGAGAAAAAAATACAGGGCTACAGGGAAAGAACAGGTGAGTGGATTGCACTTTCAGAGAACCAGAGCAGTCTCAACGGGTCAAATGGCTTCCTTCTGTGCTCTAACCATTCCAATTCTATAAGCGACACCCCCTTTCAAACTTGGATATTTGAGGACATTGAGGATTCTATTTGCACCACTGGGTACCAGTGTTCCTCCACATCCTTGAGTATTTTTCTATTATATTTATGTTCCTGTTCCTTGTTTCCCTCCCAATTGCATGACCTCACACCTCTCCCGCGGAATTTGGCAGTTTGTCATTCCACAAAATGGTCAGTCCTTTGTAGGTCTTTTACAGCCCTTTTGCGAATGTTATACTGTGCAATACTGCAAAAGTTGATAATCTGAAATAAAAACAGAAAATGCTGGAAAGCTCAACAGGTCTGGCATCAACTGTGGAGATAGTCAATGACCTTTCAACTATTAAATAATGCATTTTGGAATTTTTAAAATTTGTTCATAGGATGTGGGCATCATTGACTAGGCCATTGACTAGCCGAGCTTCCCGGCGTCATCCCGCGCACACCGTGATATTTTGGTTGGCGGGTGGGCACAAAAGTCAGAAGCAGCCCACGACAATTAAGAGGCCAATTAGTGCAATTAAAGTTGTAATTGTCTCTAACTTTTCGTGGTCCATCCAACCTTACAGTTGGCGGATGGGCAAATCTGCCAGGCGGACTTTGCATATTTCATGAAACCTCATCCAAGGGCGGGATGAGGTTTCCGTTATTATATTAAAAAGATAAAAATGCATGGACAGGATTTTTGTCATATGTATGTTCAGGTGACTGATTGTGACGCGTGGACATTTTTGTCTTGATTTTAAAAACTTTATTTATTAGTTTTAATGTCTTCAGCTCCATGAGGCAGCTCTCTGCCTTCAGGGAGCTTACGTCAGCGCCCGCACTCCTCCTATCCCCACCCCGGTAGTGCTGAGCATTTCAGCGCACGTTTCACACTGGCTGGCTATTAGTTGGCCAGCCAACATGAAATCGTGGTCGGGGACTGATCGCGGTCAGCAGTTCATCCCTTTGCCGTCCCCAGGCCACCAACCATGCCCACATGCTGACCTAAAAACCCTGCCCATGGTTTCTATTCAACCTGCATGCTCAATAGTGAGACAATGAGTGATTATTTGCTCTGACTTCTAATGTTTGTTGTGCATGTAGGATGAACTTTCATAGTAAACTTTCTGAAGTATTTAACTAAAGTCTGCAGTTAAAACTTGTTTGTAAGTATTGAAACATGGTGCTTAAGTGATGCCAAGCTGACACAATGTGAACATGATTGATAATTGAATTTGCTCTGATCATTCACTCACAGACTTGTGTATGTTCAGTATACATGACATGTCCAAAACTATGAAGTGCGTGTTCATCGCTTCAAACCTGATAAGCAAAGTCAGCCTCCAAAGATACTCAGTATCGGTCAGAGTTAGATGACTCAGCAGTAGATGCTGAGCTAAAATTTGCTGAATCATTGTACTAGATGATAGCCATTTGCCTTCAATATCCAATATGCAGTTGGCCAGGACTCTGAACTGTTTTGTTTCTCTTGGCAATCATCATTTTTGGAAAAGCTGCATTGGATATCCGCTGTCCCACACCTTTGAAACCTACAGATAAACTGACACACCAAATACGTGGGGTCTTCAGATAGACTGTGCTCCCCATCTCTGTGCCCCCAAGTTCAAAAAATGTTCTTTACTTCCTTGAAGAGCTAAAACTTTAATAACGGTTAGCCATTTAAGTCAGCTTCCAAATGATGTAACATTTTCATTGTTTCATATTATAAGAATGTGTTTCTTAACAATTTAAATGCTGAATATTTTAAAGTCATCTAGCAAAATGCAAAGCTACAGAAAATGTAGTATGGAGTATTATATATTTTAAATTTCTTTACAACTAACAATTGGTTCAATATTAATGAAATTGCACTGAGGACATGATATGAAAATCATGTCAGTCATGGGTTAGTTGGTAGTGCTCTTGTCTTAGAGACCTGAGCACACAAATCTTGCTGACACTCCAGTGCATTACTGAGGCAGTACAGCACTGTCAGAGGTGCTGTCTTTCACATGCAACATTAAACCAAGGCTCAGTCTGCTCTCTCAAGGGGTCATGAAAGATCCCATGGGGCTACTTTGAAGGAGAACAGGAGAATTCTTCTCCAGTGTCCCGGCCAATATTTATCCCTCAAGCAACATCACTAAAAACAGATCATCTGATTATCATCTCATTGCTGTCTGAAAGAATTTGCTTGCTCTGCGCAAATTGCTGTCATGTTTCCTGCATTGCAACAGTGGCCAGACTTCAAAAGAAAAAATATTTCTTTGGCTGTAAGGTTCTTTGGGACCTCCTGCAATCAGGAATGGTGCTATAGAAATGCAAGTCTTTCTTAATCTGTATTTCTCATGAAACTTTTCATAAAAAGATGGCACAAAGCCGCTGACAGTCAACAGAGACTAGAATCACGCAGTAAGGATATAAGAACAATATAAAGGAAAGAAGAAGATTTTAAGGCAATGGAATACTCAATTTATTTTTTGCAATAGCCTCTTGGCTCTGGTCAAGGGTCTTCAATGAATCGTGCATTATAACATTCAGGTCTTTCTGGTACTCAGCAGCCTTGCATGGCACATGCATGCTTAGAATTGTTCCTACCCAAAGACATGATGCTATAATTATTAATGTTAAGAGACATCTGCCAGATACCTTCTCACTTCCACACCACAAATCTGCCTGCAGTGTTTTACTCCTCTAAAGTCCTTCGTACTCAACATTTAAAGATGCTGATTCCTCCAGGACTGCATTAGTGATCAGTCCATCCCAAGCCCCAGGGAACTCGACCAAAATCAATAAAAAAATAAATAGCTTTTGGTGTGAAGGTATGCTATCTCCTGTAAAGATTTTCCAGACAATCTCCGTACCCCCCTCCCACTCCCACCTGTAAGATTTCTTTAAAGGTAGAGACGGGCCATTTGGTGTTGGGATTGAGATTTAAATATTTTTACTTCTCACCCACACACTATTCACCCATTCTTGGGAGTTAAAATTACCCCCAGTGCTCACTAGCAGCATCGTGTGGTAAATGATGGAATGACACAGCAGAGTGTGTTGAGCTCCAGATGCTTTCAAAAAACTGGAACCCACACTGACAGGTACAGGAACATGGGCCAGGATTTTACAGCCCCTCCTGCCCAGTGGGATATTACGGCCCCGCTGATCTGAATGGAGATTTAAATGGCTCGCTGTTTCTGCCGGGGACAAATATGTCGCGGCGGGGCTGTAGAATCCTGGCCATTGATTTACGTCAAGGCCAAATCGTTCCCTAATTCCTCTCACCACCTTGGTTTCATATCTCTTAATGCCTTTGCCTAGAAAAAAATCTACCAATCTCAGATTCAAAATCAGGAATTGAGTCAGAATCTATCGCTTTTTGCTGGAGAGAGTTCCACACTTCCACCGTCCTTTGCATGAAGTGTTTCCTAACTTCACTCCTGAATAGCCTTGCTCTGATTTTTTAAAAATTCATTCACGGAATGTGGGCTTCGCTGGCTGAGTCAGCATTTATTGCCCATCCCTCGTTGCCCTTGAGAAGGTGGTGGTGAGCTGCCTCCTTGAACCGCTGCAGTCCATGTGGTGTAGGTACACCCACTGTGCTGTTAGGAAGGGAGTTCCAGGATTTTGACCCAGCAACAGTGAAGGAACGGCGATATATTTCCAAGTCAGGATGGTGAGTGGCTTGGAGGGGAACTTCCAGGTGATGGTGTTCCCATCTATCTGCTGCCCTTGTCTTTCTAGATGGTAGTGGTCATGAGTTTGGAAGGTTCTGTCTAAGGAGCCTTGGTGAATTCCTGCAGTGCATCTTCTAGGTGGTACCTCCTCTGTCTCCTTCTCCCATGCTCCTCAACAGTCAAAAATATTTTGCTTTATCCACCTTGTTGACTCCTTTTGATATCTGAAATACCTCAATTAAATCGCCCCTTAACCTTCCATAGTCCAGGGAATACAAATCGAGTTGATTTAATCTCTTCCCATAACTAAACCCATGGAACACTGGTAATATTCCCAAAGCAACCTGAATAATCCAGAAATTGAAACTAATGTTCTGGAGATATGAGTTCAACTCCCAACAGGGCACCTGAGGAATTGAAATTCAATTAATTAATTAAATTTGGAATAAAATGTTAAAATCAGTATCTTTAAAAACCCATCTGGTTCACTAATGCCCTTAAGGAAGGAAATCTGCCAATCTTATGTGTGACTCCAGACCCACAGCAGTGTGGTTTGCTCTTAATGACCCTCTGAAATAGCCTTGCAAGACATTCAGTTTTATTAAACCACTACGAAAATGTCTAATAAGAAAACCAGACGAACCACTCGCATGAACTGGAACTGGACTGCCAAAATTGGGAGAGCTGTCCCACAGGCTAGTCAAGGAATAGCCTGATATAGTCATACTCATCAAATTATACCTTACAGCCAATGCGCCAACTCCTTAACCACCATCCCTGGGGATGTCCTGTCCCACTGGCAGGACAGACCCATCAGAGGTGGCAGCACAGCATTATACAGTCGGGAGGGGTTTGCCCTGAGAGTCCTCAACATCGACTCCGGACTTTATGAACCCTCATGGCATCAGCTTAAACGGTCAAGGACCCTCCTGCTGATTACTGCCTACCACCTTCCCTCAGCTGATGACTCCTCCATGTTGAACACCACTTGGAAGAAGCACTGAGTGTGGCAAGGGCACAGATTGTACTCTGGGTGGGGATTTCAACGTTCATCACCAAGAGTGGCTCGGTAGCACCACTACTGACCAAGCTGGCTGAGCTCTGAAGGACGTAGCTGCTAGGCTGGACCTGTGGCAGGTGGTGAGGGAACCAACAAGAGGGAGAAACATACTTGACCTCACCCTCACCAACCTACCTGTCACTAATGCATCTGACCATAACAGTAATGGTAGGAGTGACCATTGCACAATTCTTGTTGAGACAAATTCTCATTTGCACGCTGAGGATAGTGTTGTGTGGCATTTCCACAGTGCTAAATGGGAAAGATTCAGAACAGATCAAACGGCTGTGGGCCATGAGCAGCGGCAGAATTGTATTCATCCACAATCTGTAATCTCATGACCCAGCATAACCTTCACTCTACCTTTACCATCAAGCCAGGTCCAATGAGGAGAATAGGACAGTATGTCAGTAACACCACCAGGCATACCTGAAAATGAGGTGCCAACCTGGTGAAGCTACACCACAGGACTTCATATATGTCAAACAGTGGAAGCAGCATGGAATAGACAGAGCTAAGTAATCCCGCAATCACTTTGAAATACACTTGACATGCTGTAATCTACAGGGCTATGGGACAAGAGCTGGAAGGTGGGGTTAGGCTAGATCAATCTTTTATGGCTGACATGGACATGATGGGCAGAATGGCCTGCTTCTCTACCATAAATCTGTCTACATTTCTTTCTAGGTCTCTATGTTTCAATGATTTTTAGATCAAAGCTCTCCAGTCCTGTCACATCCAATCATTTGTAACTATCTTCAGCCAGAAGTGCCGAGTGGATAATCCATCACAGCCTCATCCTGAGGTCTCCAGCATCACAGAAGTCAATCTTAAGCCAATTCGATTCATTCCTGATGATATTAAGAAGTGGCAGAATGCACTGTTCATTGCCAAGGCAATGAGTCCAGACAATATCTCAGCTGTAATGCTGAAGACTTGTCCTCCAGAATTAGTGTTCCTATAGCTAAGCTGTTCCAGTACAACTGGCATCTACCTGACAATGTGGCAAATTGTCCAAGTATACCCTGTGCACAAATAGCAGGACAAATCCAATATGATCAATTGCCACCTCATCAGTTTACTTTCAGTCAACCTGATGGAACATTTCATTGACAGCGCTAACAACCCGACTCACCAACAACCTGCTTACCAATGCTCAGTTTGAGTTTAGCTTGGGGCATTTAACTCCAGAACTCTTTAAGGCCTGGTCCAAACATAAACAAAAGAACTAAATTCCGTAGGTGAGGTGTGAGTGATTGCTTTGACATCAAGGTAGCAGTTCACCGAATGTGGCCTCAAGGAGCCCTAGCAAAACTGAAGTCAATGGGAATCAGGGGGGAAACTCTCCACTGGTTGGAGTTATATCTAGCACAAAGGAAAGATGGTTGTGGTTATTAAAAGCCAATCACCTCAGATGTGTTCCTCAGGATAGTGTCCTAGGCTCAACAATCTTCAACTGCTTCATCAATTGAAGAGTCAGATGGACTGCAATGGTTTATGAATGTGACTCACCACCACCTTCTGAAGAGCAGTTAGGGATGGGCAATAAATGCTGGTCTTGCCTGCAACATCCACATCCCATGAAAGAAAAATAAAACTCTTCCAATATAAGCTCAGAAGTGGGGATGTTTGCTGATGATTGCAGAGTTCAGTGCCATTCACAACTGGTTCAAATGCAGCAAGACCTTGTCAACATTCAGATTGGGCTGATAAGTGGCAGGTAAATTCACACCACACAAGTGTCAGGCAATGACCATCTCCAACAAGAGAGAACCTAACTACCTCCCTTTGATATGAAACAGTATTAATACTGCTGAATCCCCTACCATCAACATCCTGGGGGGAGGGAGGATACCATTGGCCAAAAATTTAATTGGAACATAAATTCTGTGGTGACAAGAGCAGGTCAGGGGCTGGGAATCCTGCAGCAAGTAACTCACCTCCTAACTTCCCAAAGCCTGTCCATCATCTACAAAGCACAAGTCTGGAGTGTAATGGAATACTCTCCACTTACCTGGATGAGCGCATCTCCAACAACACTCAAGGGGCAGAATATTCTGCCTGTCGGGCGGACGGGCCTGACCCAATCTCTGGCGGGCGGGGAGCCAATCCCTGCCGGAGAAGTGGGCCCCGCCGCCATTTTACGTGGGCGGGCCAATTAAGGCCCGCCCAGCGTGAAGTTCGGTGGGAAGCGCTATGCACTCACTGTGCGGGCGGGGGGGTGGGATTCCCCAAAAGCGAGAGTGTGCTCTTTCGCGCATGCGCACGAAACAGAGCACATCTCCCTGAGGCTAAGTGCTGTCTCATGGAGATCGCTGACATTTAAAAAAATATTAAAAATAGAAAAAAAAATCCTTAACATGTCCCCTCATGTGACAATGTCACATGAGATGGGACATGTTAATAATTTACATAATAAGCTTATTAAACTTTTTAAATCCCTACATGAAACCTCATCCCGCCGGTGGATGAGGTTTCATGTTTTCTCTATTCCCCGCTGGGGCTCCTGGCCTGCCCGCCAACCTTAAGGTTGGACGGGCAGGTCCTTTAATAGCATAATTGATCCTGTCAATGGCCTCAATTGACATCAGTGAGTGGGCCCCGCCCCCTGCTCGCCGACGGCAAAATTCTGCCCAAGATGTTTGACACCATCCAGGACAAAGCAGCCCACTTGACTGGCACCCTATCCACCACCTTAAACATTGACTCCCTCTATCACTGATACACAGTGGCAGCAGTGTGAGTAAGCCAGGAGCAGTGTGTATGCCATCTGCAATTGACGAAGGAGGTGCTCACAGAACTCTACCATCTTTTGCAAGCAGAACTGCAACCTCAGAACAGGGTGAGGTGGCAGTGCCAGTGCAGGTGAAGGTGGCCATGGCCCTCAATTTCTTTGTGTCAACACTCTTTCAGACCAGTGTAGGCAACAATTGTAACAACTCCCATTTTCCCGACCATGTTGCATCAAAGAGGTGATAGATATTATTTTTGCCAGGAGAGGGAGCTCATTGTTTTTTCTCTGAGCAGGGAGAAGCTGGCAGAGTGTACACGTGGCTTTGCCAGGCTAGCAGATTTCCCCATGGTACAGAGTGCCATCAACTGTACTCACATGTGGTGCTGCAATGGAAGTTGAGACATCAGCCAGACGCTGCATCATAGTTGGGTCTGTAAATATTCTCATGGAATTGGCCGCCATTTCCACATTGGAAAGGGTGATCCAAGCTCTCTGTTAAGCCCTGTTCCAAGTTGGAACTGAATTCCTCCATTCTCTCTGACAGAGACATCAGGCTTTCTTGACAGACCTGCCAATGCACTAACCAGCTGGGAGTACATATCCACCAACCTTTAAGTGGTGTTAGACTCGCAGATACATGGATCCCTTGCTGAGGCGTGTCATTAATTGCCAGCACGAGTAGTCATTTATATTAGCAAGTAGCACAAAGTTTGGGGTGTGTGGTTTTTTTATTTTCTATCCTTCATATTTCTTGTCACCTTGTGAATCATGTCGATCTCTGTTCCCTGCTGAGGCTTCAGGTTTTCTTTCCATGATAAGATTGAGAAAATATAAATAAGGGGTCATTATGAGATTGAAAGGATGCTGACTAATGAACAGCCCATTTTACAACTCGCAAAATTCCTGTTCCCACTGACGCCGAGAAGATGTCAATCAGGCTGCATACTCATTCTTATCTATCTGTGTTTTGTACACCCTTCTTTCTATGACTTTCATCTCCCTCCCTCTCTCTCCCTCTCTCTGATGTTTACAGAGCATAAAACTAAATCTATGACAGATGTGTTTTCACAACACCTTGGATTTTCGGCAATAATGTTAATGGGTCAATATCAGATCAGCTGCCTGTTATCCATTCCTCCAATCACACTTTTCAAGCAGTGGGTATCATACCCAGTTATAACCTAGACAAAAGTTAAAATTATCCCCCTTCCTTTCACTCTGCATCTCCCACAAACACACAGGCAGAAGCGGGCGTAAAAATGAGACAGAATGCATCAGACCGTTTTCACATTGTTTTCCCATTTGACCAGCATGGAGGGAGGGCTGGGCACATCGACAAGGCAGGAAGGAATGAAGCCAGACAGGTGGCTGAGGTGGTGGTGGGCGAGCATTTTGATGATAGCGACCACAACATGGTACAGTTGAAGTTTGTTATGGACAAAGAAATTGACAAGTTGCAAAAAAATGTCTTGGATTGGGGGAGAGTGGATTTTAGTAAGATAATGCAGGATCTGGCCAAGGTAGACTGGGAACAGCTACTTGTGGGGAAATCTACAGAGGAGCAGTGGGGGGTGTTCAAAAAGGAAATGGGGAGGGTACAGGCTCAACATGTTCCCTCTAGGGTGATAGGAAGGAGTAACAAGCCCAGAGAACCATGGATGACCAGAGATATTCAGGATACGATGAGAAGGAAAAGAGAGGTTTTTAGCAGGTACAAGGGAAGCAAATCAGCAGAGGCATTAGTGGAGTACAGAAAGTGCAGGGTGGAGCTTAAGAAAGCAATTAGGAGAGCAAAGAGGGGATATAAGAAAGCTTTGGCTAGTAAAAGTAAGGAAAATCCCAAGATATTCTATAAGTATATCAATGGGAAGAGGATAACCAGGAAAAGAGTAGGGGCATAAGGGACCAAGGGGGCAATCTATGGGTGGAGCCAGAGGACATCGCTAGAGTGTTGAATGAATACATCACGTCTGTCTTCACACAAGAGAATGAGGATGAAGGTATGGAACTCGGGGAGAGAGACTGTGAGGTTCTTGAGCAAATTGATATAAGGAGTGACAAGGTATTGGAGGTGTTGGCAGGCTTAAAAGTAGACAAAGCTCCAGCTCTGGATGATTTGTGTCCCAGACTGCTGAGGGAGGCAAGGGAGGAGATCGCAGGGGCTCTGACCCAAATTTTTAATTCCTCTCTGGCCACGGGGGAGGTGCCAGACAATTGGAGAACAGCTAATGTGGTTCCGCTATTTAAGAAAGGTTATAGAGATAAGCCAGGGAACTACAGGCCAGTGAGTCTCACATCAGTGGTAGGGAAACTATTAGAGAAATTCCTAAAAAAGAGTATCTATCTCCACTGGGAGAGGCAAGGTTTGATCAGGGATAGTCAGCATGGCTTTGTCAGAGGGAGGTCATGCCTAACAAATTTGATTGAATTTTTTGAGGAGGTGACCAGGTGTGTAGATGAGGGTAGTGCAGTTGGTGTTGTTTATATGGATTTCAGGAAAGCCTTTGACAAGGTCCCACATGGGAGACTTATAAAGAAGGCAAAGGCAAATGGGATACAGGGTAATTTGATAAGGTGGATTCAAAATTGGCTTAGTTGTAGGAGACAGAGGATGATGACAGAAGGCTGCTTTAGTAACTGGAAGCCAGTATCCAATGGCATACCACAGGATCTGTGCTCGGTCCCCTATTATTTGTCATTTATATAAACGACATAGATGACTATGTAGGGGGGTAGGATTAGTAAGTTTGCGGATGACACAAAGATTGGCCGGGTGGTTAACAGTGAGGTTGAGTGTCTTGGGCTACAGGAAGATATAGATGGGATGGTCAAATGGACAGATCAGTGGCAGATGGAATTTAACCTTGAAAAGTATGAGGTGATATACTTTGGAAGAAGTAATTTGACAAGGAAGTATTCAATGAACGGCATGACACTAGGAAGTTCTGAGGAACAAAGGGACCTTGGCGTGTGTGTCCATAGATCTCTGAAGGCGGAGGGGCATGTTAGTGGGGTGGTGAAAAAGGCATATGGGACACTTGCCTTTATCAATTGAGGCATAGATTACAAAAGTAGGGAGGTCATGTTGGAGTTGTATAGAACCTTGGTGAGGCCACAGCTGGAGTACTGTGTGCAGCTCTGGTTGCTACATTATAGGAAGGATGTGATTGAACTGGAGGGGGTGCAGAGGAGATTCACCAGGATGTTGCCTGGGATGAAACATTTAAGTTACAAAGAGAGGTTAGATAGATTTGGGTTGTTTTCATTGGAGCAGAGAAGACTGAGGGGCGACCCCTGATCGAGATGTACAAGATTATGAGGGGCATGGACAGGGTGGATAGGGAGCAGCTGTTCCCCTTAGTTGAAGGGTCAGTCACAAGGGGGCATAAGTTCAAGGTGAGGGGCAGGAGATTTAGGGGGGATGTGAGGAAACACTTTTTTACCCAGAGGGTGGTGACGGTCTGGAATGCACTGCCTGGGAGGGTGGTGGAGGTGGGTTGCCTCACATCCTTTAAAAAGTACCTGGATGAGTACTTGGCATATCATAACATTCAAGGCTATGGACCCAGTGCTGGTAAATGGGATTAGGTAAGTAGTTCAGGTGTTTCTCACGTGTCGGTGCAGACTCGATGGGCCGAAGGGCCTCTTCTGCACTGTGATTCTGTGATTCTGTAATTAAGGCCATTAAGTGGCCAAATAAGAGCAACTTTAAGGAGGTTTTTGAATTTCACAAATGGCACGCGAGAAATGTGCAGCTTCAGATCCTCGCCCAGTGAAAGGAGGTAGCAAGTATGTTGGAGCTCAGTGCTGCTTCTCTCCAGTGACCATTGTGAGAGCCAGTCTGCTATGCCAGGGAGGGTGGGGCACAGGGGGAAGCAGTAAACAAAGCTGGACGGTGTGGGTGGGGGAGATGCCAGCAATGCAAGGGCATGCTACCAAAGTGCCATGGGGGCAGTGGCACTTGAACAAAAGAAAGAAGTGGGGGAAAGTGAGAGGAGCCCCTTCACACTGAGTGAGGCCTCCTGCCATGGGCTTTATCCACCAAGGCTTCTGGTGCAGAAGAAGGGCAGCAGAGAAACGGGAAGGCCCTGGCACCAGCAGTGAGACATCAGAAACCCCTGGGCCAACAGGAGTTAGTACATAGGACAGGGACACAGAAGGATATGCCAGCAGCCTCCTTAGTGCAGAAGAGGTTACCCTCCAGAGAGGGTTGAGTGTCGGAGCTGCAAATGTCTGAGTAGCAGTGTCTCTGAAGACTATGCCTCTCTTCAGGGATGCCTTCACTGCTTCTTGTGCCATGCTAGAGGATGAGCTCATTGTCCTGGGAGTTGGCGGATACTCAATATCAGTGGCTCTGAATGTCACCGTGATTCTGAACTTCAATGTTTCTGGATCTTTCCTGGGATCCACTGGAGATATGTGTGGATGTATGTGAGATACACAGTCTACAGCGCTTCAAGTATGTGGCCAATGCCCTTTTCAAGAGGCTCTGTGCGCTGATGTACCAACCCAATCCAGACAGGTCCATTGGATTAGGGGCCATCTCTGGATTCCTTTAAGTTTCCAGTATTTCAGGCAGACAGTCACAAGCCAGTGTAAAGCAGGCAGCCCTTTAGATATGGTGGCAGCGCCTGCTGTGCCATCACCTGGCACCTCTTCTGCCATTGCGCTTCCTGCCAATACTGCAGATGCTGGAAATCTGAAATCAAAACAGAAAGTGCTGAAAGTACTCAGCAGGTTTGGCAGCACCTGTGAAGAGAGAAACAGATGCCCAAGTTTTCATCAAGTTGGAAGGTCTGTACACCTTATCCAAAATGGCACTCAAGGCCCGATTCCGGAAGTTCCATTCCACCTTAACCCAGTACCCACCATTTTCACCGGGACTGGGGGTGGGAGTGGGGTGTGGGTGGCAACAGAGGCAGTTGTAGTTTGCATATCTGTGGTTCATGTAAAAATGCAGCTGCCTTCAAGCAGATCCAATTTTCATTAGTGGGATGTCCAAAACATGACTCATGGACTTCAGAGAATTGAACAAAAGGTTTAAAGCTGCCAGGGTTATTTGAGGAGGGACAGTACCCTTTGAGAGAGGTGGGAGAGACCCAGATACCCCTTTGGGAGAGGTAAAGTGCTTTTTGGGAGAGGTCAAGTGCCCCTTTGGGAAAGGCAAGGTGCCGTTTAGGAGAGGTTAGGCGCCCTTTGGGATTGTTAAAATTAGATGTGAATGTGTGTAAAACATGGATGAACTCAGAGGAAGTGTCAAGCTGTCAAAGCTCTTTAAATTTGGGGGTGGGGGTGGGGGGAAACAGCTGCACTGAAAAAAAAATCAGAGCTTACAATTTCACTAGCTTCCTGTTGACATAAGCCTGTGGGTTATCATTATAGGATTAGTACTGCATGGCTGATTCCACAGCCTATCTTTATCACAGTGGGGACATGTAAATTCAGTTTGATTGACAGCTCCAAGTTGTTATAAAGCCCTTGATGTGGGGCTATGAATACAAATGTTTGCTATAAGGGGTGAAGTAAATGGAGAAATTTAAATCTATTGAATGGACTTTTATGAATGAGAGTGTTTTTTTTAATTAGTAAAGTTATGAATAGACACAGAACTTTTTTTCATCTCAATATGGCTCCTGAGGTCTGCTCATGGTGGATGCTGAGTGAGTTGGCATGGAGGGTGTATTAAGTCACTAATACTTTTGCAACAATTAGCATCGCTGGTATCTGTCATAGGCTTTAGTAAAAGAACAACATTTAATAAATACAACAACCACTTATATTCCTATAAAACCTTCAGCATCATAAAATGTCCCAGATGCTTCACAGGAGCATTATAAAGAAAGAATGACACCGAGAGAAATAAGAAGATATTAGGTCAGATGACTGAAATCTTGATCAAAGTTTTAAAGAGTGTCTTAAAGAACTAAAGTGAGGGGGAGAGGTGTAGGGAGGATTTTCCGGAGCTTGGGGCCTAGGCATGGTCACCAATGGGGATGCTCAAGGGACCAGAATTAGAGGAGCACAGATATCTCAGAGGGTTGTGGGAAGGAGATTACAGAGCTAAAGAGGAGTGAGGCAATGGAGGGATTTGAAAACAAGGGTGAGAATTTTAAAATGAAGGTGCTGCTTGACCGGGAACCAATGAAGATCAGCAAGCACAGGGGTGATAGGAGAATGGGACTTGTTGTGAGCTACAACACAGGTCACAGAGTTTTGGATGACCTCAAGCTCACAAGAATGTGAGAAATGAGCCAGGAATGCATTGGAAGAGTCTGGAGGTAATGAAGGTATGGATGAAAGTTTCAGTCTGAGCTGAGGGAAGAGTAAAGTTAGGGGATATCACAAAGGTGGGAATAAGCAGTCTTAGCAATGGTGCAAATAAATGATCTGAATCTCACCTCAGGTTCCAATATGATACCACCAAAGCTGTGAGCCGTCTGGTTTCGTGTCAGAGAATTGCCAGGGAGAGGGATTGAGATGGTAACTAGGGAATGGAGTTTGTGGCAATGACTAGAAACAAATAAATGTCTTCTCAGGATTAAATGGAGAAAATTGCTGCTTTTCCAGTACCAGATGTTGAAGAAGCAGTCTGAGAATTTAGTAACAGTGGAAGAGTCGAGAGAGACGGTGGTGAGGTAGAGCTGGGTGTCATCAGGGTACAGGCTAAAACTAATACTATGCTTTCAGGTGGTATTGTCTGTGGCTAGTATGTAAATGAGAAATAGGAGGAGCCAAGGGTCGATCCTTGGGGGACACCAGGGGCAACGGTGCAGGAGCGGGAGCAGGAGCAGGAAGAGAATTCATTGCAAGTGATTAGATAGATAAGAATGGAGCCTGGTGAGAGCAGTCCCATCCAGCTGGACAACACAGTGGAGAGGCACTGGAGGAGGATGGTATGGTCAACCATGTCAAAGGCTACAGACAGGTTGAGAAGGATACAGAGGAAAAGTTTATATTTGTCACTGTCAGATTGAAAGTGACCTTGATAAGTATTAGTTTGGAATGGTGATGTGTTGGAAACTTAATTGGGGCAATTCAAACATGGAGTTCCAGGAAAAACAGGAATGGATTTGGGAGGTGAAAAGGCATTCAAGGACTTTGGAGAGGGAAGGCAGGTTGGAGATGGATGGTTGTTTACAATGACAGAGGGGTCGAGGGTTGCTTTTTTAAGGATTGGGGTAGCAACGGCAGATTTAAAGGACAGAATACAACAGCTGAAGAGTGAGAGAGCCATTTACAATATTGGCTAACATGGAAACCAGGAAGGGAAGTTGGGTGGTCAACAGTTTACAGGGAATAAGGTTGAGAGAGCAGGAGATGGGTCTCATGCATAAGATGAGCTCAGAGAGGGCCTGAGGGCAGATATGAGAGAAATGAAAGAAAGGTGTGAGTTTGGGGCTAGGACAGGAATGGAAGTTTGGCCAGGTGGGCTAGTGGAAGGGAGGGAAGCAGCAGAAGCAGTTGATTGGATGCTTTCAATCTTAGTGACAATGAAATCCATGAGCCCCTTGCACTTGTTGGAGGTTAGGGTGGAGGGGGCAGGGGAGAGGGATTTAAGAAGATGGTTTACAGTTGAGAAAAGAAGCCAGGGGTGATAATTGTATTCCACTATTCCACTATTCAGGAATAGTGATCGATTTTAGCAGATAGTAGTATATATGGTCCAACAAGATCTGGCAGTGGATGGCTAGGCCAATTGTCCACCATATCCTTTCAATTCTGCATCCCTCGGACTTAAAGGAGCAGAGAAGATGCCAAACTGAGGCATGGCCAGGGTGTGAAAGGCTAGGGCATCAAAGATGCATCAACAGCAATTGTTAATTGTAACTGGAGGCCAGCCAGGAGCCTTCATCTTCAGGGTGTGAGGAGGTTAAATTAGCAGAAAAGGTAAGGGAGGAAAGCGCTACTTGGATAATGTGGAAAATACTCAAAGTTTCCCTGGAAGTACTAACATTTATAAATGAATCTTGCTTTCACACGACCAAATCTACCTCTTTCCATCAGTTCAGATATTGGTTGCACAGCCCCACCTGCTGGATTAAAACTAGACACTTCAGGATGGCTTTTACCCTGAGTGCTGATCTAGCTGAGGGAGAATGTAGAAGGATGGTTGGATCTGGAATAAGACAAGATCATATTTATACCATATTGCAGTGGACTCTCTAATTTGTTCAATTTCTAGAAGGAAATAAAAAATGAGAAGTTAAAGGGCCCTGAGAGAGCAGGAAATTCACCCTGACTCTTCAAGGCAATGAAACAAAAATTGATATTATAATCAACCTTTTATTCAACCTCGACCTGCTGCACAGCTCAAAAGTTCTCTTGTTCTGAATACAGAAGTGCTTCAAGACAAAAAGAATCGGCAGATGTTAGTAACTAAAATGAACACAGAAAATGCTGGGATAAAAGCAAAATATTGCGGATGCTGGAAATCTGAAACCAAAACAAAAATTACTGGAAAAACTCAGCAGGTCTGACAGCATCTGTGGAAAGGAAGGCAGAGTTAATGTTTCGAGTCGGTATGACTCTTCATCAGAACTCATCAGAAAATACTGGATTTGATTCATTCATATCCATATAGTGAATAGGTAGGTTAACATTTTACATTCAGGCTGGTGGTTTATAGTAAGTAGATTGTGGTGCCACTCAGCATGCAGCATTAATTTGACACCATCACTGCCATTTCCAACCTTGTTGTTCCAGCTAATGCGCTTTCGTAAATACTCAGAGCTGATGAAAGAGGCATCTGCCACCTCTCCCAGGCAGAGCTACAACTTTAGAACAGAATGACAGGCCACCTTGTCCTGCAAGAGGGAAATGTTTCAGTGAATGTGGTGCAATGTGTCTGGGTGTTGTGACTGTCACAGTTGAATAGCTGGTAATGTGTGCCAGGTTTGAGATAAGGGTGTGAAGTGCTGTGAGTGTGAGGGTGAATGTTAGATATGAGTCCTAATTGATAGACTGATAGATAGTGTTGGGAGTGGCGTGAATTGAGCAGTGGTTAAGGCTAATGCTGTAGCTGGTAGGATATGGCATCTCAATGGCTCAAAGCATCATGGCTGCTGCCAGGGCATTTAATGTATGGCCACATAATTAACAGTATGTTGATGAAGTGGTAGCCTGTATGGTTCCAGTACATCTCCATATTTACGCATAGGGCCTGAACATGTGTGCAACCAATGGCTCCCTCCACCACTGGGAATCCCACTATACTGGCAAAGCCATGTGCCTGCTTCTCCTGCTTCTCTTGGGGTAGAAAGAAGTCCCCTCTCCTGGCATACGGGCCCTCTGCCACACCTCCTTATGGCAGAGAGGGGTAATGGCCCACTGATGCAGTGATACACAACAAACAGTGAAACATTGGCAGTATCACCTGCTCCCACCTGGACAGATCTGCCGGTGTAGAAATTGAGTGCCTTGATAACCCACACAGCCACTGGCAATGCCATCCTCACTCTGCTGTGTGGCTGCAGGTCCACTTGGATGAGGTGGCACAGTTCAGTGACCGTCTCCTTGGTGAATTGTAGCCGCCTCAGAAACTGTTCCTGGCTCAAGGGGAGGTAAGGGAGGTCTCCCTGAAGACCCGAGGTGGGTACAGCCTTCTATTGCGAGCCCTCCCTCCTCCCTCCTTTGCTCACAGCTCCCCCTTTCTGCTGCCTCTTCTCCATTTCCCTGTTGTGCTGCTGCCCAAGAGGAACTGTAACTATAACCCCCATTACTGATAGAAGGCTTTCTGCTGACAGGCGTTCAAACTCCTCTGACCTCCTTGGCAAAGTCCAGCATCCCTCCCTTCAGATTCTAACAGCTGTTCAGAACTCCCCCAAGATCAGGGAACACAATGCTTCCACTCACCCTGCAGCAGTGAATGGAAGTCAAAAAGGCCTCACCTGAAAATCCCATGGCGATGTCTTTAAATAATGTTGGTGGGGGGTCATCCTTCGTCCATCTGAACAAATGTTCAGCTAAATGTCTTTCAGAGAGGGCCTGAGAGGTTCAAAATGGTAGATAGTGGCCAAATCAACATAGGCGAGGTCACAACCTGTCCACTCGGCATATATGTCCCTACCTAGTCTGATCCATGAAACTAGCATCCATTGGAAAGCTGCCTCTGCAGAAAACAGTGCAGCCATTTTACATTGCGGATTCGCTTCTAATAGTGGAGTTAGAAACAGGCTAGATAAGACCCAGCTTAATGCAGGACTGCCAACATTCACAATTCTCAAAGCATTTCTAACACCCTAGCATGTCTTTGGTTCTGCTTCAGTGTTACTTCATCTCTCCTGCCTGGAGTTGCTCCAGACTCACCTTTGAGAATTGGTGGCACTGTTAAGAGCATGAATAAAGTACAGTAAGTATACCAGGGAAGGGATTGATTTCAAGACTCCAACCTGGTCTCAGCATCCTGGTGCCAGTTAGAAATCACTTAGCGAAAAGAAAATTCTAACCTCGCAACCACTTGTTGAAATCCAATTGCAATGAATAAAGACAGCAGAGTGGTTTTGGGTAACTATGCAGAACAATGTGGCTGAGGTCAATGGCCTCTTGGACCCTGCCAAAGATCTGACCTCTCTCAGAATGTTTCACACTGCAATAGGGAAGGGAATTTAGGTGTTCCTTCTGTTGTAAAGGAAAAATGATTGACATTTATCTAGCTGCTTTCACAACCTTGAGACATCCTGCTTCCTACATTAATATTAACTACACTTCAAAAGTACTCCATTGGCTGTGAAGCTGTTACAAATTAGAGATAGTTTAAGCAAGTTATATTTGTATTTGTAGGTGTTAGGAATGAGTTTTAGCTTTAAAGTTTAAGCTTGATTTGTATTTCTGTAGCTGTGTGTTAAGAAAGGTCAAAATGAGTTTTAGTTTCACTTTAAAAAGTGCCTGCATTTCTAATGAGATTTTTATGCCACTAAGGGCAACACTTTCCCCCCACTGGAGGGGATGTGCAGGAGCGGGTGTGGGCGGGCGGGTTCCCAATCGGCGCCCCCAGTTGAGGCGCAGCCAGCGTGATGTCCACCAGGAAGCGCTATGCACTCCTTGTGCGGGCGGGAGGAGATTCCCTGAGCCAGGAGTGTGCTCTCCCACGCATGCACGTGAAAGAGCACACAGATCACCCTGAGGCAAAGTGCTGCCTCAGGGAGATCGGCTCAGGTTTGAAACATTGAATGAAGATAAGAAAAAAAATTACTGACATGCCCCTTCATGTGCCACTGTCACATGAGCTGGGACATATCAATTTCTTTTATTTAGAGATTTCATGCAAATTTTAATAACCTCATGAAACCTCATCCTGCCTGTGGATGAGGTTTCAAGATTTTTCAGAAGCCCGCCTAGGCTCCCGGCCTGCCCGCCAACCTTAAGGTTGGACGGACAGGTCCATTAATCACTTTAATTACTCTTTTAATGGCCTTAATAGGCCTTTGACAGTTTGGCAGGCCCGCTGAGCTGAAAATCTAAATGACGCGGGGTGACGTCGGAACGCACGCCCCCGACATCACCCTGCGTCATTTTACATGTCGGCAAGCGGGCCCCGCCCCTCACTCGCTGATCAGAAGATGCAGCCCTAAGTTCAGTTAAACAAGCAACAATAGAGAAACTGGACTGTTGCCTGGCAACAGGAATCCAGAGAGGCAGGTCCCTCCCACAGACACACACAGAAGAAACTAGAAACAGCAGTTTTGATTTGGAAGCCGTTTGAGTTCAGTTGGTTTTGAAAGTAGCCACCAGGAGAGACTGGAGCAAAGGGGACAGATAGCTAGACACAATCTAAAGAAAAACCCCAAAATCCAGGGGAGTGGAACAGGAGAAAGTCCCAAGAAGACCTTCTAGTCAAAGGGAAGGACAAGAAACTGGAAAAGATCCTGTTAAGTGAAGTTAAGAGTGAGGGGCAGAGAGAGTCCAAGCTTCAGATTTAAAGAGACAAAGGGCAGGATTTTTAGGTTGGTGGGTGGGTGCAATCCGCGGGCCCAGGATTGGTCAGGGAACGGACCACCAACTGCGATCGGCCCCCCAACTGCTATTTCATGCTGGCTGGCCGATTAATGGCCACCCAACGTGAAGCTGCCAAGGTGGAGGGGGCAGGAAGAGGGCGGGCACTGATGTAAGTGTGGGCGCAGGTGAGTGATGAATGAAAGCTCCCCGAAGGCAGGGAGCTGCCTCAGGGAGCTCAAGACTTGAAAACAGTTAAATAAAGACTGTAAAATCAGGGAAAAAAGGTCCAAGCATCACAATGAGTCACCTGAACATATACATAAAAATACTGCCCATATATTTTTATTTTTTTTATTTAATAACGGAAACCTCATCCTGTCCTTGAATGGTGTTTTATGAAAAATGCAAAGTCCGCCTGGCCTATTTGCCTGTCTGCCAACCATATGGTTGGACACATCATGAAAAACCGGAGACAATTACAACTTTATTGACCTCAGTGGGCCTCTTAATTGTTGGTGGACATGCTTCCTACTTTTGTACATGCCCTCCGACCAAAATATTGTGCAAGGGCGGGATGACATCGGGACACTTGCCCACACACCGACCTAAAGATTCTGCCCAAAAGGTGTAGAAAGCAGATTTAAAGTAAGAACAGCTTGCAAGAGGCCAGAAGGTCCAAAGAGACAACTGAAGGTCTGTAACTCTTTGCTTATGGGCATGTGAAGCATTGGTGTCCTGTTGACAGCTGAGTCGGTGAGCGAGAGCACATGGAAGACAGATTGAATGCATGTGGTAACCCAGGAAAGAGGGACATCGGAAGGAGAGTGCAAAACCCTGGAGGTGAACCCTTATGGAAGGCAATTGAGGGAAAGTGTCAGTTTGGGAGAAGATTCCAAAGCGAGATCTTGGAAAGTGAAGATTGGAAATCCTCATGTGAAAGACGGAGTTCAGTGAGGCTGGTTGGCTCACGGCGTGACAAGCATCTGGGGGGAGTTGATGAGAGATCCATAGCATCTGGTTAAGATGGCATCTGTCACTTGGTTTCAGAGTGTGGTGTGTCTGACCACAGGTCGCTTATTGGTTTACATGGATGTACTTACTGTGAACATTAGAGTATAGATAGCTTTTGTAACTTGCGTCATCCTTACAAATATATATATATATATATACATATATATCTGCAAAGGTATTGTTGTGGGTGAAGAAGTATTGCAATATAGTTCATCTTTTCTTGTTTAATAAATGTTTTATGCTTTTGTTAAAAGTTCATTAGCTGACTCTGGTGATTCTGTTCAGTAGCCCTTCTTCATGTATCTAAACAAACAAATAAAAGTTAGGATCTATCAAGCTGGGTTCCACCCAGGGATCAAGCTTCTCCGGGGGTAACCTCAGCTGGGATCATAACAAAGTGCATCGAGAGATCCGGCAATTGTGAAAGTCGCTATATAAATGTTAAGTTTTTTTTCTTTCAAAATGCTTTTCAACTAATGAAGTGTTTTTGGAAGGGTAGTCACTGTTGTAATGTAGGAAATTCAGCAGCCACTCAGAAGGGAAAAAACAGTTCAGACCAGTACTCTTATTTCCCAGTTTTATTGGTGTTCCATTTTAAGGTATACAAGACCAGTTCAGACCAGTATTCTTATTTCCTAGTTTTTACTGTTTTTTCCTTCTGGGCAATCAGGCACAGCAAGCTCCCACAAACAGCAATGTGATAATGACCAGGTATTCTGTTTTGTGATGTTGGTTGAGGGATAAATATTGGCCAGGAAACAATGGAAACCCCTCTGCTTTGAAATTGAGCCTTGGGATCTTTTATATCTACCTGAGTGGGGAAAAGGGCCTTGGTTTAATGTCTCACATCCAACAGTGCAGCATGCTCTTAGTACTGCACTGGCAGTGCCAGCCAAGATTTTGTGCTCAAGTTTCTAGAGTGAGACTTGAACCCACAACCTTCTGACTCAGAGGCAAAAATGCTACCAACTGACAGCAGGTCTCAGGCATTTCTTGCAAAAAGTTGATGTATGTTCCCTGAATACCTGCTGTGGATACCGTCTCCTCTACAATGCCATCCTCTTTCTCACTTGTGGCAGCTTCCTATTACTGCAGTCAAACTATCTATGACACCATCAACAACAGTGCAAAACAAGCAAAATCATGCTCTCTTTAGACCAAAAGAACATTCTATAGTGTTAAAATACACCAGAAAATGTCCAGAAATTCAACAGGAGCCTCAAAGCAGCAACAAACGTGAATGATGCCTTTACATAAAGCTGATGATGGGGGAGGGCTCCATATCCTTCCACTTGCGGTGGGAATCTGCCAGAATGAGTGATTCATTTCCTGAGTACTGCTGCTGGGGACTCAGGAGAAAGTGTCTTTGTGCACACAGTTTGTGTGTGCACGGCAACTTAGCTGTCGTGACTTATACCTAATCCACATTGTTGTTTTTATTCTTTCATAGGATGTCACTGGTCAGGCTAGCACTTGTTGCCTATTCCTAGTTGGCCTTGAGAAGGTGGTGGTGAGCTGCTTTTTTAAACCGCTGCAGTCCATGTGGTGTTAGGGAAGGAGTTCCAGAATTTTGACCCAGTGACAGTGAAGGAACGGTGATATATTTCCAAGTCGGGGTGGTGAATGGCTTGGAGGGGAACTTCCAGGTTCCAATATTCTTTACAATGCATAGAAGGTCAGGCAGATTTGGTGCCTCCCCCTGGCGGCTGTGCCTCACCTCCCTGAAGGAGAGCTTTAGTGATGGCTATGGGAGTCAGTGACTTGAAGTAGATTTTGTTTTGGTTTTATTTATTATTTTTATAGTTTGCTTCTCTTTGTTAGAAACCATTGCACTTATAGTTATTTCAGTGTTGCTTGTGTTGAATCAGTGATATTTACTTATGTTTCTCATTGTGCTCAATACTAGAACTATCACAGAAATAGTTTTTATTTAAACATTACTTATCCATAGATCTTTCTATTCTTTCCTCTTCTTTATTTGACTTATGAATTATATGCTTCATCTCACTATAAAACAAAAAAGGGCTATTATTGTATTTGGGGCTTGCTGATACAGTAGGTAAATGCAATACAATTAGCAAACAGTGGAGAAATGTCTTGCGATCAAATGTCATGCGATTAAACACAAGTCACATTATCGAATGCCATGTGATCAATGTCACATGATCAAATCTCCAAGTTTTTGCCAAAGTAGAGTTGGCAATCCCATATATGGTTTTGCTCTCTTTATTTAAGAAAGATACCATCGCATTAGAAGCAGTTCAGAGAAGGTTCCCACAACTGATTCCTGGGGCTGAATATTATGCTCCCAGATCGAGAGCTTTCATTGCTTTGCGGAGCATATTATGAGGCGCGATGACATCGGGTGCTGTTTACAACATCATCATGCTGATTCCCAATAATACGATAAGCAGGCGGGTCAAAAAATCAGCATTCAAATAGCAATTGAAAACCTAATTAAGGTAAATAACTACCCATCTCACTGCTTTAATACAGTCAGAAGGCAATGATACACTTTCAGAGTGAGATTTACGAAAGGTGCGAAATCTGTTTTTTCAAGGGCAAGCTTGTTTGAGTGGGTTTTAAAACTGCAGCTAAGGCCAAGCCTCAGCTTTGCATTTCAAACTCTAGTGACTGCAGGAACTGCTCATTTGAGTGAACAGGGTGACATTTTGGATATTTTTTCATGAGGAGGCCTCTCCTCAGATTTAGAAGACTCTCTTGATTGCATTTTCCTGTCCTTTACTCAGAGTTGAGGGATGAAAAGTGCCTGAGACAGGTGGGGATTGTGGTCTCGGTTGGAGACACACCTCCAGCGAGGAGGAGAGAAGGATTAGGAGGAAGAAGAGGAGGAGAAGGGTGTGAGGAAGAAGGGAACACAGGGAGGCTCATGATGCTGTGGTTCCTCATGAAGGGAACAGAGCAGTGCCAACCCGAGGGTTAGGAGGAACACAGAAACCCTCAGCAGAGGCACAGATGAACTTATGCGCCCCAAAGGTAAACAGGCAGCAACTGAGCAAGACTCAGCGCAGAAGCCAACTCAGGCTTTCAAGGGCAATTGTGGCATCACTTTGTGAGATGTTTGCAGGGAAGGTATCATCCAACTGCCTTGAGGGAAGCTCTGTGGAGCTTCTTGCCACAGCTACAAATGGGATTTAGTGAAATCTCACACCTCATTTTCCCAGTTATAATAAGAGAATCATGTAGTGCTTACATTCAAATATTCTCCATCAGCCCGCATGGGAACATGATTCCTCTTGCCCCCCCAACCTTTGATTTCTTCCCTCAACTTTTAGACACCAGTCACACAGCTACAGCAATCAATAAAAAACATCAGCGTGACGGAATGTGAGAGCTATGGACTTGGCTTTCCAGACAGGTTTCTCATTAGGAACATTGAACTTTATTTACAGGCTGCAGCATCAGTTACATGCTTCCATCAAGCTTCACAACTGGAAGAAGAATTCTCACTCTAAGGTTCCCCATGCTTAGGGCTGATTCGTTCACATTGTCATGTGATACTATACAACACAATGAGTCTTAACGCTACAGTCACTACATTCCTTAAATTACTACAGTGAGTTTAGTGGTTATCCACAAGCTTTCAAGGCTTAACAACATCAATAAAAAAGGAACCACACCCATGTGCCCTTATTCGTGACAAATGTGGATATTTAGTAACATGTTCACAAGTGCTCTGATACAGTGCTCCCCCCTTGCTTGTGACTGCACTGGACGGAGGCATTTGATTTGCCACCCCCCCTTGCCCTGGATGCCCTCAGCAGGTATACTTTGTGCGGCTGTGGCCTTGAGCGGCCCACTCCAGGAAACTCCTGCTGACACACACATGAGTCTTCAGTTGCCACGGCAATAGTCGAGGCCTGTGTCAATGGATGAAGGGGTTGCTGCCCCCATCAGAAGTGCAATGAGAGGAGCTTCCAGATGGGATTAGCTGCTGCTCACCTTCCGCCACTAGGCCTGGTTTGTCCTCCCTGCCAACCGGTGATGTTCCAGCATACTAGTGTATGTGATGCCACAAAGCCACTATCAGATCAGTGTCTGCCACCCTGAAGCCTATGCTCATACGTCATAAAGTGATCCTGCGAACCACCCACCATATAACTAGACCATTGCTTGACATGCACAATGGCATGGTCTAGGACAGCTGTGTCCTTGTGGAATCTTGCAACCTTTGAAGAACAACTAACATCAATTACCTCCTGCATTCGCTATCTAGACCTGTATCACACTGGACCAGGATTGCTCATACTCACCCTTGCTGACTTCACCAGGTCATTGAGTCTTTTGTGGCGCTGGGACCAAGTCCTCTTCACCACATCAATGCTGTTGACTTCCTCGGCCACCTCCTCCCATGCAGCACGAGTCTGCCTGGGCTTCCTCCTCTTCCCAGCGCTCAGCATGAGCTGGTCCTGTCTGTCAGGAGGGCACCAAGGTTGGCCTCACTGAATCTGAGGGCAACTTTGCCCTTCTACAACTCCTCTCCCCTCGCTCCAATGGCACCGACATCTATGCATGGAAATATGTAAATAACGTCCAACCCCCCAATACCAAAAGGTAAGATTTTTGCTGATTTTTTAAAAATATGCCACCTTTGAATATTGACATGGCTGGCAGGGATTAGCTTGAATTTAAATAGACTCACCTGGCTGGACTGGAAAATTCACAAGCCTTCCTAATGTATAGTTTCTGCTCATGAGTGACCAGCTGATGGGTCACCTGACACTGTCCCATGCCAGAGGGCCCTTTAAACTACTGGCCATGACCTTGTTCCGGGTCACAGCCTGCAGCGTGAGGCCTCATATCCAGCCCTCCAGCACTCAATGGGTGGGATGATGGCCTGTAACCCGCCCTTGCCGATAATTGGCGGCAATTAACGTATTATCAGGCATGCACCAACGGCAGGCCCAGAGGTCGGAACGCTGCCGACCTCTGTGTACAGAACCCGCCATCAGAGTGCAAGTGTATTATTCAGCCCCTGGGATGAGGCAATTATCTTCTGAGGAAAGATTGGACAGGTTGGGCCTGTATCTTTTGGAGTTTAGAAGAATGAGGAGCAATCTTATTGAAACATTTAGAGCAGAATTTTAAGGCCCCTCCTGGCGGTGGGATTTTCCATTCCTGACAAAGTCAATGGGATTTTGAATGGCTCATCGAATTCTGCTCAAAAGATCCTGAGGGGACTTCACAGGGTGAATGCTGAATGGATGTTTCCCATTGTGAGACAGACTAAACCCAGGGGACACAGTTTAAAAATAAAGGGTCTTCCCATTTAAGATGGAGATGAGGAGAAATTCTTTCTCTCAGAGAGTCGTGAGTCTGTGGAGCTCCCAGTGAGCAGTGGAGGCAGAGTCTTTGAATATTTTTAAGGCTGAGTTAGATAAATTCTTGATTGACAAGGGAGTCAAAGGGTAAATGAGGTAGGAAGGAAAGTGGTGTTGAGGCCATAATCAGATAAGCCATGATCTTACTGAACAGCAGGGCAGGCTCGAGGGGCCGAATGGCCTACTCCTGCTCCTAATTCATATCTTCATATGTTCGTATGATGGGGCCTCCCTACCAACTAATGCCATGCGTGGATGTATGGACGTGTGTGTTCAACACATGGTGAGTCAGGTGCAAATAGATCCTGCAACACTCTAATTTAAATAAGTCATTCAGCTCTTTAAATATGTCCCGCAGGTTCTCCTGACGCCAAGACAGCTGCTCACACCATTATGGTATGTAGTGTACTGCTGATTTATAATGTGTGTACACTATCTACCCACCTCATTGAAAGGTTGGGTTTCTATTTAGCATCTGAACAACCAGTGTTGTATTGGTCAAACATCCAAACAAGGTCCCGGGATAATATTGCTGTTAGTTAAATCAGTAACAAAAGTTTCAGAATAGTGGATCATCTTTAAACACGTGTTTATGAAAAATGATGAAAATAATATAAAAGTGAAGCTTTGAAACTGAAACCCCTTTGAAAGGCGTTGGGCAAGATTAAAAATGTTTGGCTGGATATCAGAGTGTCAGCTCTCAGTCTCTCCAGGACAGAAAAAATAACGGATCTGGTCAACAACACAGCCAGAAACTGCAGTGACAACCATGTGCATTTATATAGTGCCTTTAGATGACCAAATGTGCCATGGTGCTTTACAGTGTTTACAGGAGAGTCATCAGATAAAAATTGACACTGACCCAAAGAAAAAGACATTAGAACAGATGACCAAATACTTAGTTAAAGAATTATAGGATTTAAGGAGGAAAGAGAGAGAGAGGTGGAGATGTTTAGGGAGGAAATTCTAGAGCTTAGGATCTAAACAGCTCAAGGCATGGCCACCATTGGTGGGCAAAGGAAGTTGCTAATGCACAAGAGTCCGTTGGAGGAATGCAAAGTTCTCAGGGGGTTATACGGCTGGAGGAGATTATAGAAATAGTGGGGGTGGTTAAGGGGTGCATGGCCATAGTGGGAAGTGTAACCATGGGGGATCTGAACAAAGGATAAGAACTTGAAAATCAAGATGATGTTAGTTTAACATATTAATCATATTATCAAAAGTTAAGGCTATTGAATATTTTAGAGAAAAAACAGCCTATTTTTTATTCTTTTAATTATTTCTTAACTCTAATAGAGAGTGATTCATTGAGGGTTTCTTAAGAAATATTTAATGTCATACCTTAGGTTACAAATTAATAATTACATTTAACAACACCTGCCCTTCACTACAAAAAGCCTAATGGAATCAATGTGATGGCAGGATACAGCATTAATACCAGAAATCTGAAGCCTGCAATGTGTTCTCTTAGCATTGTATGTTATAGCAACCTAAACACTAAATACTGATCATGGTTTCAGCCATTCCATCTCTGAATTCAGAACTGTATTGTAATAGGTGTCCTCATGCATAATTAAAAGTGGCTGTCTGAGTTTAGATTGGCAGAGATAGGTTAACAACTTTATTCATGATAAACCTTGCTACACAAGATTATAATTCATCCTGCTAATGGTCCCGATTCATGGGGGAGTTTCTTAGAACATTTTAAATATGGGAGAAAGTAGCTGCACATTTATGTCAAGCATTTGGCAAACTTCATTCCCCTAAAGAAAACAATTGGCATGCAAGAGAACAGTAAACAAATTGAGATGTAGCTCCCCAGTCCCTACAGTGGGAATCAGCACTGAAAAAAATTAAGAAAAGATGGAGTTCATCCAGGCTGGGATTCTTTTGCACAAGTATCTCCGCCTTCGCTCAAGATGGAACATCTGGTTCAGATTAACTTTGTCATGATAATGAAGGAAAAAACATCAAATTGCGTCCGGAAATATTGGACTTTAAAAATAAGGCCTGAGTTTTTTTAAAATGCACATAAGCCACTGACTGGAATGCTGCAAGGGTGACTCCCTAAGAGGTAATGAAAACCCACCTTATTGCCAGACAAGGTACTTCTAAAGACATCCAGAAACTAATTACTCACTCCGTTAGAGACAATGCGACATAATGGGAGATGAGTGTCATCTCATTAAGAAATCCCATGAGCAATGCCCAAACAGATTTGTGAATTCGCTTCCCATTTGGAATATACAATGAAGGGGTTAAAAGTGAGCTGAAAACCTGCCCCGGTGTCTATCTGTTGGTGGGTGTTCTTAGAGAGCAAGTGCAGGAAGTTTGACTCAGAAGTAACAGCTACACACAGTATCTCTGCAAATCACCATTTTGCGGGTATCTTGATCTCTCTCTCTACCAAAGTCAACACTACTGGAACCTTGAAACTGATTATTCATCTATCAGTGTCAACTCTACTGGAACCTTGAAACCGACTATTCACCTACTGAAGCCAACACTACTGGAACCTCGAAACCAACTATTCGTCTACCAAAGTCAATTCTACTGGAATCTCGAATTGCAATGGCTGCAACACTCAATCACCTATTCCCCACAAGATATATATGTATTATATATATATCACTTACTTCAAGCTAAATTCTTACTTTTAACCTGTATGATCGTATATGCATGTGTTTTATCCTTTCTTGCTTTTAGCAGTTAATAAACTTACTCTTACCTTTAACCCAAGTAAGTCTGATCAAATTGGCTCCATCAAAACCAGAATAATTGGATCTGGGATCAAGGTATCCGCGAGAGGGATCTTTTTTAGATTAAACCTTGCTGCGATCAATAGAGGGGGTGCAGGAGGGGCTCAATAAAGACAGGGTGCCAGTTAATCCCTCCTCATTCAGGACATAGCAATTTGGGGGTGTCCCAGCCAGACAGTGACAAATTGAGGGGTCTCACCTGGATCAGCAACTTTGGGAACCTCACCTGGGGGTGGGTCATAACAACTTGGATGTCTTGATGTTTAAGGACCGTCCAACCCAGTATGGGAATGCTATTATGCCTCTTCTGTGCACATGTAGCATTAACTGGTAGCCAACACAGCAAAACTTATTGCAGCAGATAATGCAGGACATGAGGGAAGAGCCAGAGGTGGTCCTCCACAGATTTGCCAGTTGACAACTGAGAAGGTTTGGAAGTGCTGGGGGCATTTTGACATCCCTGGGCATTGGAAAAGGACAAATTGAGATTTCCCAGGTGCTTGATGGCAGAATTAAACCTCAGTGCCCCACATGCCATTCAACACTCAGCCATGTTAACTTGATTTCAGCGGAGTGGAAAATGATCATCTTTATAATGTTAACTTGTATCATTTCTACATTGCCAGTACTAATTCATATCTTTTCTCCCACCAGGGCCTTCACGAATGCAGCAAGAAGGACCTTGCTGATGATAAATCAGGCAGAAGGTCCACTGTAACAGGATTCATCCTTACCATGCACCAGTCCAGATACTTACACTTCAAAGGGACCAATAAAACAGTTCACTGATTTTAACCTGGTGACTCACCTTCATAAGTGAGCAAAAGCAAACACTGATGGTAGGGACAGAAGTGGAGAGCCTTCATCAGCCTCCTCTCCTCAGCTGGACACAGATGCTGTACTCTGGGGGCAGCTGGAAATCTGACAGGCCTTCTTGGAACACTGTCCATCTTTCTTCTCCTCTCCTCTTCCTCCTCTTCTTCCCTGGATTTGTGCATAGACGATGTGGGCTGGGCACCTTGTTCCTCCTACAACTCCAGTTCTCATTGATGTGCAATGTTGTGCAGAGCAGAGCAAACCACAATCATCCTGGAGACCCTGGCTGCTATGCACCGAAGAACTCCTTTTGGATCTGTCCAGGAACCTGAGGCACATTTTGAGCATTGCTTGCTCAATAACACATCTGGTGGTCACATGGTATTTATTTCCCACTTTTAGGATTCATTGGTCGGGTTTCTCATGAGTGTCACCAGCCAAGTTTAAAGGGCATACCTTTTATTCATAAGCCACCACTTAATTCTATTTGCAGGTCCATGTAAGTCAAGAAGCTTGGATTGCTGCTGAATGAAAGCATCAGGACAGTCTCCCAGAATTTTGGTGCATTCCTGTATAAACCTTTCCTTGTAGTTGGACACTGACTGAGCATTGATGGAATAGAACCCCTTGCAGTTTACCAATACTCCTGGGTGATTGGGGAGTGCCCAAATTACCCTGCATCTGTGGAAAGTGAGCCAGAGAATATAAACCCAAGCATCCCGCTCATTCTGACTAGTGTCATCACAGGGGTAGCTGGCAGCTATGAATTGGCGAAATTATTACTGCAGATATTAGACAAAGATGTAGTAAAGGCAACATAATTTTAATGGGGGATTTTAAGTGCCATATTGATTGGGATCAGCAGAAAAACTCATGTCAGAGAGGTAGCAAAACATTTTGAGTATGTTCAGGATAGTTTTCTGTAACGAAATATGCTATAACAAACAAGGGGGATGGTTTATTAGATTACTGAACTACTGAATTATCATAAAAGCCCATCAGCTTCACTAATGTCCTTTGGGAAGAAAATCTGCTGTCCTTACCTAGTCTGATCTATATGTTGATTCCAGACAGAGTATATTGACTCTTAGCTTCGCTTTGAAATGGCAAGCTTCTCATTTAAAAAAAAAAAATCAATTTTGGTATGTGGGCATCGCTGGCAAGGCCAGAGCTTGTTGCCAATCCCCAATTGCCCGTAAGAAGGTGGTGGTGAGCCATATTCTCAAACTGCTGTAGCACACATAGTTGGGTTTGCAGATTTGAAAGGTGCTGTCAAAGGAGCCTTGGTGAGTTCTTGCAGTGCATCTTGTAGGTGGTACAGACTGCTGCTACAGTACGTCAGCGGTGGAGGGAGTAGATATTGAAGGTGGGGGGGATGGGTGCCAATCAAGTGGGCTGCTTTGTTCTAGTTGGTATCGAGCTCGAGTATTGTTGGGGTGCATACATCCAGGCAATTGGAGAGTATTCTATCACACTCCTGACTTGTGCCTTGTAGATGGTGGACAGGCTTTGGGAGTCAGGAGGTGAGTTACTCGCCGCAGAATTCCCAGCCACTGACCTGCTTTTTTGGTTCTATTGAATTCCTTTTGGAAATCCAAGTATACTATGCTGTCTCCCCTTTATGTACCCTGCTAGTTTAAGACCGTGGCGGAGACACAGTGTAAAAGAGCGTGAGGAGAGCGGCGGAGACACAGGATAAAAGAGCGCGAGGAGAGCAGTGGAGATGCAGGATAAAAGAGCGCGAGGAGAGCGCCGGAGACACAGGATAAAAGAGCACGAGGAGAGCGGCAGAGACACAGGATAAAAGAGCGCGAGGAGAGCGGCGGAGACACAGGATAAAAGAGCACGAGGAGAGCGCTGGAGACACAGGATAAAAGAGCGCGAGGAGAGCGGCGGAGACACAGGATAAAAGAGGGCGAGGAGAGCGGCCGAGACACAGGATAAAAGAGCGCGAGGAGAGCGGCGGAGACACAGGATAAAAGAGCACGAGGAGAGCGGCGGGGACACAGGATAAAAGAGCGTGAGGAGAGCGGCGGGGACGCGGGAGAAGAGAGCGCGAGGAGAGTACCACGGAGCAGAGTCGGAGGGCAGAATTCCAGAGAGTTGAGTATAAAAACCTGACCTCAGGGATTCACGGACCTCGGGTCTTTAAAAAAAATTAAAAGTGGCGTCACGGTAAATCTGTGACCTGATTGGCTGGTAGAGAATCTACACTGAATTTGAAACTAAAACATTGTTAAACTAATTAAACCAAATAAATTAATCACTTAATTAATAAATAGAGGGTATCTAGACCAGAAGCAGGGGATTACTGTTCTTAGAATTTAGCATTTATAGTAGAAATCTAGCCCTAGGAAACGTATAGTTAACAAGGAGTCAATAAGCAGTTATTAGATTTAAATTCATTTATTAAATAGCTCTAGAAATGGCAATTGCTGGGGTGAAGTGCTTCACCTGTGGGATGTGGGAAATCTGTGACGCTTCAAGTGTCCCGGACAACTACATCTGCAGGAAGTGTACCCAATTGCAGCTCCTCACAGACCACATGGATCGGTTGGAGCAGCAGTTGGATGCACTTAGGAGCATTCAGGAGTCGGAAAGCGCCATTGACAGGAGTTTTGGAGACGTGGTCACACCCAAGGTACAGACAGATAGATAGGTGACTGCTAGAAGGGGCAGGCAGTCAGTGCAGAAATCCCCTGTGGCTGTCCCCCTCTCTAACAGGTGTACTGTTTTGGATACTGTTGGAGGGGGATGGCCTATCAGGGGAAAACAACAGCAGTAGCCAGAGCAGTGGCACCACGGCTGTCTCTGTTGTTCAGCAGTGGGGGTCAAAGCACAGAAGAGCAATCGTCATAGGGGACTCTATAGTCAGGGGCTCAGATAGGCGCTTCTGTGGTCGTGAAAGAGACACCAGGATGGTATGTTGCCTCCCTGGTGCCAGGGTCTAGGATGTCTCTGATCGGGTATGAGACATTCTGAAGGGGGAGGGAGAACAGCCAGAGGTCATGATACACATTGGTACTAACGACATAGGCAGGAAGAGTGACGAGGTCCTGCAGCGGGAGTTCAGGAGTTAGGCAGAGAGTTACAAAACAGGACCTCTAGGGTTGTAATCTCAGGATTACTCCCTGTGCCACGTGCCAGTGAGGCTAGAAATAGGAAGATAGTGCAGCTGAACACGTGGCTGAACAGATGGTGTAGGAGGGAGGGTTTCCGATATCTGGATCAGTGGGATCTCTTCCGGGGCAGGTGGGACCTGTACAAAAAGGACGGGTTGCATCTAAACTGGAGGGGCACCAATATCCTGGCTGTGAGGTTTGCTAGTGTCACTCGGGAGGGTTTAAACTAGTATGGCAGGGGGGTGGGAACCAGAGCAATAGGTCAGCAGGTGAAATAAATGACTGGGAACTAGTGAATATGGCCAGTAGGACTAAGAGGAAGGGCAGGCAGGGAGAAATTACTGAACACAGTGGGACTGGGGGTCTGAAATGCATTTGTTTCAATGCGAGAAGTATAACAGGCAAGGCAGATGAGCTTAGAGCTTGGATTAGTACTTGGGACAATGATGTTATTGCTATTACAGAGACTTGGTTGAAGAATGGACAGGATTGGCAGATAAACGTTCCAGGATTTAGATGTTTCAGGCAGGATAGAGAGGGATGTAGAAGAGGTGGGGGAATTGCACTGCTGGTTAAGGGGAATATCACAGCTGTACGATAGGAGGACACCTCGGTGGGCTCATGCAGCGAGGCAATATGGGTAGAGCTCCAGAATAGGAAGGGTGCAGTCACAATGTTGGGGGTTTACTGTAGGCCTCCCAATTGCCGGTGGGAGATTGAGGAACATCTATGTAGGCAGGTTTTGGAAAGATGTAAAAGCAATAGGGTTGTTGTGGTGGGTGATTTTAACTTTCCCTATATTGACTGGGAATCACTTAGTGCTAGGGGTTTGGATGGTGCAGAACTTGTAAGGTGCATCCAGGAAGGCTTCCTGAGACAATATGTAGATAGTCCAACTAGGGAAGGAGCAATACTAGACCTGGTATTAGGGAATGAACCCGGCCAGGTGCCTGAGGTTTCAGTAGGGGAGCATTTCAGGAAAAGTGACCATAATTCACTAAGTTTCAAGGTACTAATGGATAAGGATACAGGAGTCCTCGGGTTAAGGTGCTTAATTGGGGGAAGGCTAATTATAACAATATTAGGCAGGAACTGAAGAATCTAGACTGGAGGCAGATGTTTGAGGGCAAATCAACAACTGACATGTGGGGGGCTTTCAAACGTCAGTTGATACGAATTCAGGACCGGCATGTTCCTGCTAGGATGAAGGATAAGCATGGCAAGTTTCAGAAACCTTGGATAATGAAGGATATTGTGAGATTAGTCAAAAAGAAAAGGGAAGCATTCGTAAGGGCTAGAAGGCTGGGAACAGATGAAGCTCGTGAAGAATATAAAGAAAGTAGGAAGAAACTTAAGGAAGGAGTCAGGAGGGCTAAAAGGGGTCATGAAAAGTCACTGGAAACCAGGATTAAGGAAAATCCCAAGGCCTTTTATACATATGTAAAAAGCAAGAGGGTAGCCAGGGAAAGGGTAGGCCCACTCAGGGACAGAGGTGGGAATCTGTGTGTGGAGCCAGAAGAAATGGGAGAGATACTAAATGAATACTTGTCATTAGTATTCTCCAAAGAGAAGTACATAGCGGTCGATTTGTCTAGGGAAGAGTGTGTAGATAGCCTGGATCATGTTGAGATCAAAAAAGAGGAGGTATTAGGCGTCTTGAAGAATATTAAGGTGGATAAGTCCCCAGGGCCAGATGGGATCTACCCCAGAACACTAAGGGAGGCAAGGGAGGAGATTGCTGGGGCCATGACAGAAATCTTTGTATCCTCACTGGCTACGGGTGAGGTCCCAGAGGACTGGAGAATGGCCAATGTTGTTCCATTGTTTAAGAAGGGTAGCAGGGATAATCCAGGAAATGACAGGCCGGTGAGCCTTACGTCAGTGGTAGGGAAATTATTGAAGAAGATTCTTCGTGACAGGATTTACTACCATTTGGAAGCAAATGGGCGTATTAGTGAGAGGCAGCATGGTTTAGTGAAGGGGAGGTCGTGTCTCACTAACTTGACCGAGTTTTTCGAGGAAGTGACAAAGATGATCAATGATGGAAGGGCAGTGGATGTTATATACATGGATTTCAGTAAGGCCTTTGACAAGGTCCTTCATGGCAGACTGGTACAGAAGGTAAAGTCGCACGGGATCAGAGATGAGCTGGCAAGATGGATACAGAATTGGCTTGGTCATAGAAGACAGAGGGTAGCAGTGGAAGGGTGCTTTTCTGAATGGAGAGCTGTGACTAGTGGAGTTCCACAGGGATCAGTGCTGGGACCTTTGCTATTTGTAGTATACATAAATGATTTGGAGGAAAATGTAACTGGGCTAATTAGTAAGTTTGCAGATGACACTAAGGTTGGAGGAGTTGCAGATAGTGAAGAGGATTGTCAAAGGATACAACGGGATACAGATCGGTTGGAGACTTAGGCGGAGAAATGGCAGATGGAGTTTAATCCGGACCAATGCGAGGTAATGCATTTTGGAAGGTCTAATACAGGCAGGAATTATACAGTAAATGGCAGAACCCTTAAGTGCATTGACAGGCAGAGGGATCTGGGTGTACAGGTCCACAGGTCACTGAAAGTGGCAACGCAGGTGGATAAGGTAGTCAGGAAGGCATATGGCATGCTTGCCTTCATTGGCAGGGGTATTGAGTATAAAAGCTGGGAAGTCATGCTGCAGCTGTATAGAACCTTGGTTAGGCCACACTTGGAATATTGCATGCAATTCTGGTTGCCATATTACCAGAAGGATAAGTTGGAGAGGGTGCAGAGGAGGTTTACCAGGATGCCTGGTCTTGAGGTTATTAGCTATGAGGAGAGGTTGGAGAAACTCGGATTGTTCTCACTAGAGCGACGGAGATTGAGGGGCGACTTGATAGAAGTTTACAAAATTATGAGTGGCATGGACAGAGTAGATAGTCAGAAGCTTTTTCCCAGGGTGGAAGAGTCAATTACTAGGGGACATAGATTTAAGGTGAGAGGAGAAAACTATAGGGGAGATGTGCGGGGCAAGTTTTTTACGCAGAGGGTAGTGAGTGTCTGGAATTCGCTGCCAGAGGAGGTGGTGGAAGCAGGTACGATAAGAGGCAGCTTGACAAATACATGAATAGGATGGGAATAGAGGGATACGGACCCCGGAAGTGCAAAATGTTTTAGTTGACGGGCAATATGATCGGCGCAAACTTGGAGGGCCCAAGGGCCTGTTCCTGTGCTGTACTTTTCTTTAAGATAAAAGCAAAAAACTGCGGATCCTGGAAATCCAAAACACAGTTAACATTTCGAGTCCGCATGACTCTTCAACAGAACTAATATCACCACCTTCAACACCTCTTTGCCCTTTTGTCTGTGGCATCTTTTGGCTATCTCTACCTATCACTGGCCCTCTATCCAGCTCTTCTTGTCCCAACCCCCCCCACTTAAACCAGCTTATATTTCACCTCTTTTCTATTTTTACTTAGTTCTGTTGAAGAGTTATACGGACTCAAAACGTTAACTGTGTTCCTCTCCGCAGATGCTGCCAGACCTGCTGAGTTTTTCTAGGTATTTTTATTTTTGTTCTGTACTTTTCTTTGTTCTTTGTTCTAGTTCCATCCTCAGGAAAATCTAATAAATTTGTCAAACACAATTTCCCTTTCATCATGTTGAATTTTTCAAGTGCATTATTAAAGAATTCCTTAATAATAGATTCCAGCATTTTCCCAACAACTGATGTCAGGTGAATTGGCTTGTAGTTCCCTGTTTGCTTTCTCCCTGCTTTCTTGAAAAAGGTGTAAATTTGCTGACTTCCAATCTGCTGGGACCGTTCCAAAACATATGGGATTAAGGGAAATCATAGCCCACGGATCCACTATCTCTGCACCTACCTCTTTTAGAGGCCCTATGACGTAGGCCATCAGGTCCTTGGGATTTGTTGACACTTAGCCCCTTATGTTTCTCAAATACTATTTCTCTGCTGATATTCTTAATTTCCTCACTCTTATTAGCTCTTTGGCTGCCCTCTATCCCTGGTATGTAATTTGCATTTTCTACTATGAAAACAAACACAAAGAGTTGAATTTTTGTGGGGTCATTGGGACTTCGTAAACCTTCCAATATAAGGGGTGGGATGAGGACATGTAAGTCACGCCCATATTTCTGACAGATTCTATCTTTGCCATTAGGGGAAAGGGGTAGTGGTGTGAATCACACACAAGGGAAAATCAAACACAGTTAGATGCTGAGTTCAAATTGGCCCCATTTTGGTTGTCACAAGGACACTAACCCACAGTGTGTGAATCATAAATTCATAGAGTAGACATAATTGCTTTGGAATGGTGCAGAGGTCTGTATAGCTCTCATGATGTAAAGCTATTTAAATGCCAACTCTTTAAAAATGAAAACGAAAGGCCGTCGGTGTCAGTGACAGGTAAAAAGAAAACTGTTCTAACAGTTACAATAGCCATTTGTTGACATGTTTGGCTGATTTCCACTGGCTATAATTATTTCAGCAGGGAGGTTCACAGTTTGATTAACAGTTCAAAGAGGTTATTAAAGGATTAGCAGTCTTTGATGTGGCGTTATGAATACAAGTTTGCTTTTATAAGAAATTAACCAGTTGAGGAGACTTAAAATGCTTTGATGTGTTTTCATGAATGGGATTTTCTATTTTTCGTGAAGGTTGCAGTACAATTTTAGCCTTTTATTTTATTTCATCGCAACATGGTTCCTGGGGTCTGACCATTGTGGATACTGGGTGAGTTGGCATGGATGATGTAAGGGCCAAGAATGGTTGGTGGGAGGACATGTGTTGGAATGGCTTAGCATTAAATTGGCATGGGGCCAAAAGGAACCTTGGGATGGGTTGAGGAGACATGACCTGGCATGGAGGTTATGAAGGTCATGGAGGTAGCTTGGGGAGTGGATGGAGGGTGATGAGTTGTGAGAGGTGAGGGACGGAGGGCCTAAAATTAAACATAACAACTGGGATAAAGTCCCAGGGTAATGGGGTGGGCCTTTTAATCAGGCCACTTGGGCACTTGGCCGCTCCTGTGGACACCTCCGATCTGCTGCAGGAGTGATGGGCCTGGCTGTATCCCACGCCTGCTCCCCACCACAAGCCCCCACCCCACACCCCCCCCCCCACCCCCTCATGGGGTGAAAATTGGGTCTGATGTGGCACTTTCTACCAAGGCTCGAGTCAGGAAATTTCCTGACTCATGCTATCTGCCTTGGTAGCAAAAATCTAGTAATCATTCAACATCTCTGCCATTTCTTCATTTCCCAGATTTCCCATGATAATTTCTCCTGTCTCTGCCTCTACAGGACCAATGTTTACTTTAGCTACTCTCCTTTTTATATACTTGTAAAAACTCATATCTATTTTATATTGCTGGCTGGTTAAGACTAATATTCTATTTTTCCTTTTTATCAAGTGTTTGATCAATATATGCTGGCTCTAAAGCTCTCCCAATCCTCAGGCTTATTATTACTCTTCACAATATTAAAAACCTCTACTTTTAACGTAATATCAACTTTAACATCCTTGACAAGCCACCAATAGATCTTTCTTGCTGAGTTTTTGGCTGGGATTTTGGTGCCCGCCAGCATTGGGAGTGTTCGGTGGCGTGAGCAGACAATGTGGTGAGAAAGGAAAAAATTGGTTTCACAACATCAATTGAAAATGTTTGCAATCGCCCACTCAGCCCCCTGATGGCAGGCCACGTTCTCCGCCATTGGACGTCGGGAACCTCATTGTGATACATCAGCATATTATAAGGCCAACCTGCCGGACTTATCCCACCATGTTGGCGGGAAAACACACCAACGTATTTCACAACAGCATGTATAAAGTGTGTGCCCAGCAGGCTGCACTTTGCTCTGGACTTCAAGGTTTGCTTTCCTACCTTGCTTCGATCAGCACTCGCAATCATCAGCACCAGGCTTCACAGACAGTTCCACATCACTTTTACGGGGGCTCACGGGTAGGTCTCTAACTACCAGATCAGCCATATGTGGGTAGCTTTTCAATGGCTGCAGGGCCAGGACTTGCTTGGGGAAGGGGGAGAAGTGGCCTCAGGCAAGGGAACAGGCTGCAGGATGAGAGCTGTACTGGGGAAGGAGGGTGTCCCAGGGTGTGTGTGGGGGCACATGTTGATCTGAGCAAGTGGCTTCAAGATGGTGAGGGCTGAGGAGGCAGTCTCCAGAGGAGATGAGGCCAGATGGACATGTGAGGGTATGTGTGTGAGAGTGAGTGGTGATGTCCTTTGAGCTGGCAATGAGTGAGATGCCAGCGAACGTGTGATGAGCTTGAGTGTGTGAGAACACACGTCATGTTATCCGCCCGCTACAGCACATAGTGCAAATCTGGGACAATTTCGCCCTTTGTTTTTTGTGGAATATATTTTTGTTAAACATTATAAATAAAAACTGAAGGCATTTCCTCTTTATCATTAATCACATCACCAGAAGTCGAATTGTACTGGCTATAGAAACAGAATAGCTACCAAAGCTGGGTTTATGTGAGTACACTATGACAAAAGGCTCACCTTCTGACCTGTCAAAGTATTTCCACAATCCACAACACTTATGTCAAGGATGTGGTGGAACAAATGAAAAATAGATTCTTACAATTGGTCTGCTTCAAAAGGCTTCATTAGAAAGGGGTGTAAGCATCCTAACATTACAAATGAAAAAACATGACATCATCATACCTTAGTAACAATCTGCAGAACTGGAAGCGATAATTCTGGACTTTATCTAATGTTTTTTGTACTGTTCTAAAATGTCTCAAGTAATTTATCATATTGTATTTTTAGGACAGTCACAGTACGCACAGCTAAACATGGCATTATGGGCTGAATATGTGATTATTTCTATTGATTTTGTGAAGAGATTTCCCATTCCTGTTGCAGATTTCAGAAAGTATTGTGGAGGAAATGACCTTTCATGGTGTAAAACACATATTGAGCCTGAAATTCTGTCAATACGCACACATTCCATGATCCCTGAAATTCTGTTTACACATTGGAGGGACTTAATGAAAAGTATTTTGACTGCAGCACATTACAGAACTGAAAATACTTACCTAAATTGGCAGTTGCAGTTCGGGAACTAAAGTTCCCAGTGGGCCTTGGGCCTTCTGTGCATGCGCCGGTCGGGAAAGGGCTGCACATATGCAGTTAGTGTCCTTTTACATTCATTCGGCCAGCCCTGCGCACGTGTGCAGAAGAAAAGGAGAAAAGAAGTAAACCAGCGCGTAACTGGAGGTCAGGTGGCCTGAAGAGGAGTGCCATTTGAGAGGTGTCTCAGGGAGCAGGACATAGGGAGGAGAACAAGGAAAAGGTTGCAAACCAAGAAGGTCCCAAACCAGAGAATGGGACAGAAAGAGGTCCCAGAAGAAAGTCCCAGGCAGGGACAAAGACAGGGATCAGGGATAGATCCCATTGAATCAAGATAAACAACAGGAGCAGAGAAAGAGGCTCCAAGTTAAAGAAAGGGCTGCAGGGAGCAGACTTGAAGCAAAGTGGGCTTGAGAGGAGTGCTGAAGATCTGAGCAGGCAGCCGAAGGTTGGTGACTCTGTGCTGCGGGCTCTAAGGACAAAGGAATCCTTATGGAGCAGTGATGTTCTGCTTGGCATGGCTGTAGGCCTGAAAATGTCCTTGGAAGGTGAAGCTTGAGCGTATTTGCAGATCCAGGGGAAAGAAATTTCGTAAGGCGACAAGAGGTTGATCCTTGTCGAAGCCGTCCACGTGGGAGTGACTTTTGAAGAGAACTCCAAGGAAAATTCTTCTAATGTGGAGGCTGAAAACCCTCATGAGAAAGATAGAGATTCAGTGAGACTGGTTGGCTCACTGTGTAACAAGCGGCTGGATGGGTTGCCAGGAAATCCATAGAATCTGTTTTGGTTGCATCTGTCATTTTCTTTGGGGTGTGATGTGTCTGAACAGGTAGCCAGTTGGCTCATATGTACCACATACTTACCCTGAATTTTAGAGTATATGATAGATATTTCAAATTGTGATACCTTTCTGAATTTGTATGTTTCTGTAAAGATATAGCTGGGGTGAAGGGATAGTGAATATTTGAATCATTTTTTTGTGTTTCTATTGAGATATTTCCAACCTTATTGTCTTGTGTAACATGATTCATTTTTCTTGTTTAACAAATATTTTATTCTTTGTATTAAAAGTTCATCAGCAGACTCCTGTGAATTTGTTCAGTAATGTTCCTCCATGGTTTCTAAAATAATATAAGTTCAGATTGCAAGACTCCTAATTAGGGGTCTCACTACCCTTTAAGGTCCTCACCCTGTACTTTGGTATCAACAACACAAAACAAAGTATGGATACCATTTCCACTCTATGTGGAAAGCCTTTATTAATTCACTAAGCAATAGTATATACTTACAATATCAGTTGCTTAGTAAGATCCACTTGCAGGTGCTCACTCCTGTATGATTAGTCCACTGAAGGAATTCCTCCACATGACTTCCTGTGACTGACCAAATCACACTTCCTAGTTGCAGCTCCAATGTCCTTGGGAGCTGTGACTTTACACCCCTTCCAACTCTGGTCTCTCGGCATATAAGGTAATGTATTAAATCAAGTCATCTGATTGGATTATCAATCCCACCCTGGCCAAGCAAAGACAATCTGCGTATGGTAATTTCCTGCTCTCAGCAGGTGTTGTCCCCAGGTACCTGCAAGCAATGGATATGATGTCTATATCTTAGTAAGACAGGAAGAGAGCTATTCACACAACTGAGACACCATTGTCTAGGTCTGTTTCTGTAATCAGGGTGTCTGGTGGTGAGCCACCACCCCAGTGACACGTCCTGATGTCTGTGTCAGTATATCCTTGTTCAGTCTTTTTTTTAAGTTTCATATAAGCCACAGAGTTGATGTTTTCGATAAAAAATCTTCTCCCTTTGTCCCGGTGTCCTCCGCACTCCATGTTCCAACCACCTGGCTCTGAGCTCAAGACATTGGTCCACCTGAAAACTGGTTACATTTTGACACAAGTATAAAGATATTACATATTAAGAAGAAACAAAGGGCAGCCTCATAGTATAACAAAAATACACAAAATATCAAAATGTCTTGCAGGACCTATCAAGCCAGGTTCCCCTCTCGAATCTGACTTGTCCAGTAGTTACATCAGCTGGGATCATAACAAGTAGAGAGGATTATTGAGTGCATGGGGTATGGATATGGAAAGCTGATCTAAGCATGCATAATGAGGCTTGGCTGAGAGCCCAGACTCCCACACTTTGTTGCCACATCTGAAGATAAAAGAGAACTTTGCCACATTGACAGCTTTATGATGTTATAACACCTTATTTTTTCTGTGATCCTTTTTTCACTGTCTCAATGTTTAGTCGCACAAAATGAAGAGGTGTCAATTGCTTATAGCTTCTGTTATTTATACTTTAAAGTTCTGGTTGATTGACACCTTTATAGGGTTGCAGCAACAGTAGTTTTCTCAAAAACAAAATTATGAATGGTTGATTATTTAAGCAGTTCCACACATGCGATTGTTACTATAGGGTTCATTGGTTCTTTAAAGAGTGTATCCTGGGTGAATGGGCATGGAACCTGCAATGGAGGATATGAGGGGCATTTGGGGATAGGTAGGGGTATGAGTAGGCATGGAGGTGGGTTGAGGGTGGGGTGATGATGGGGTATGAGGGGTGAGGGTTAGAGGGCCTAAAATATAAGCAAACAACTGGGTTAAAGCCCCAGAGAACCAAGATAGACCCTTTAGCCAACTCACCTCAAGACCCTTATGGCCGCCTCTGATTTGCATCTGGGAGCAGTGGCTCCAATTCCCCACCCCCATCACTTGGAGCAAAAATTGAATCTGACAGACACTTTCTACCGAGGTGGGACTGCCAATTCAGGGAATTTCTCGACCTAAGTTACCCACCTCACTAGTGAAAATCCGACCAATAGTCCCAGGCAGAGAAAGTGAGATCTGACCTGAGTTCCTCTGCGGGTCTAATAAAAGGACCCAAGCCTTTGCGAGGGAAAGATATTCAATTCCAAACAGGATTGGCTGCATTCCGTGTGAGGCCCACTTGCTGGCTGTACTTAAGAAAGTGCAAGATTCAAGGAAGTGTCTGATGCATGCACATGGGTCATGATTTTTCAATACATATTCTGTTTAAATTTCATCACACAACAAATCCCCAAATTGCAGATTCATCTTGACAATTTTTGGGGCCTTACATCAATATTTCACGTGCCTGGCAACTTTCTCATCTCTTCAGTTACCCATTCCCCTTTTAGTCACCTGATCTCTTAGCTCTGTTTGTATGTCCAGCCATATACTGCTCCACCACACCAGCCCCGCCCCCACTAATGCACACATATATATTCCAATAGTCATTGCTGAGATCTGCAACCTGGACCAATAATGTCACTGGACTAACAATCCTGAGGCCTGGAGACATGAATTCAAATCTCACCATGGCAGCCAGTAGAATTTAAATTTAACTAATTAATCAACCTGGAATTGAAAATTAGTCCCAGCAAGGATGGTCATGAAACCATTGTATTGTCATAAATTCCATCTGATTCACCATGGAGGAGTACTGATTCATCAGCTGAAGTGTGGGGGCGGGGGGGATCGTGGTGGGGGGGAGGGGGCACAACCAGCAGGAGTTCCCTCACCCATATTTAACCTAATGCCAAGGGACTATGTGCAGACTGAAGTCAATGTTGCAGACTCCCAGAGTCACTCCCTCCTGGCTGTATGCCACTGTGCCGCCACCTCTGCTGGGCCTGTCGTCTGTCCTGCTGGGGGGACACGACATACCCACGGATGGTGATGGTGGTGTCTGGGACATTGGCTGGGTGTGATTCAGTGAGTATGACTATGTCAGGCTGTTGCTTCACTAGTTTGTGGGGCAGCTCTCCCACTTTTGAAACAAGTCCCCAGATGTTAGTGAGGAGAATTTTCAGGGTTGTCTGGGCAGGCTGTGAAGGGTCATGAGGACTCGAAACGTCGACTCTTTTCTTCTCCGCCGATGCTGCCAGACCTGCTGAGTTTTTCCAGGTAATTCTGTTTTTGTTTTGTACCTTTCACATGTCTGATGTCTAGGTCACTATGGTTGGTCCGTCTAATTCTTTTGTTATTGTATTTTTTTGTAGTTGTTTGGTACATGCGAGTGCCTTGCTAAGCCATTTCAGAGGGCAGTCCAGAGCCAACAACATTGCTGTGGGTCTGGAATCACATGTAGACCAAATGGGATAAAAACAGTTGATTTTCTTCCCTCCATTCCCTCTATCACCTCTCTCAGTCCTTTGATGACCAGCTTTGAATGCTGAATTTTTCCAGGTATTTTTGTTTTTGTTTTGGATTTCCAGCATCCGCAGTTTTTTGCTTTTATATTTGAATGTCACCCATCTGCACCTGCTGCTTCACCCTATCAGCTGCTGAAATCCTCATCCATGCCTTTGTTACCTCCAGACTAGACCATTCCAATGCTCTCTTGGCCAGTTTTTGAACCACTATAAACTTGAGCTCATCCAAAACTCTGCAGCCTGCATCCTAATTTACACCGAATCCAGTTAACCCATCATCCCAGTGCTCACTGACTTACATTGGCTCCTGGTCCAACAATGTCTCAAATTTAAACTTCTCATCTTAAAGAACCAACATGGCTGATCTCAGTGGTGTTATGACCATGTGAGGAGGGGGTGAAATGATTCCCCTATTCTCCCACTCCAGGTCTGATCGTAACAGGGCTTTTTGTGAATCTAGAGAGGATCTGCTTTGCCAATACCACAGGAGTCCCACTACTTACGCTTTCAGTTTGTAAAGGATTACTCAGGCAGGTTCTTTTAGGTTAAACAAAGAACAAGATAAGTTTATTGAAACTACTTCCTGGATTTAAAAAAACTAGGTAAAGCGCAAACCACCGTTTATACGTCACATCCCCTGGCTCCACATACAAACCAGTGCAGATGGCAATATAAGAGGATAGGCTTAAGGATATTTTAGTTTGTGAAGAAGGTAAACAAAGGAGCTGTTCTTTGGCTGGTCTCAATGTGGCTTTTCCACCTTGTGACCATTTTGTCCAGTTGTCTTCCTAGGTGCAGTTGTATGGAGCAGATTTCCACATTTTATTCCCAAAAGATTTTGGTTTGCAGTAGACTTCTCTTCCCAGGATAGTTACTTGGCCATTTGGATCACAGTACTACCGAGAAAGAGGAAGAGAGACAGAGAGGGCACACATTCAGCAGCCTGTTTCAGTACAGCATTGTCTTTCAATCTCTCTCATTTGCATGGTAAGCAGTCCCTTAAAGTGCCTTGCCGGCTGCATTTTTTTAATTCACTCACAGGATGTGGGCTTCGCTGGCTAGACCAATGTTTATTGGCCATCCATTGCGTGCTCCCTTGTGCCCGCACAGACTCCAGCACTTTCCCTCCCTACCCCGGCAGTGCTGAGCCTTTCAGCGTGCGTTTCACACTGGCTGCCTGTTAATTGGCCAGCCAGCGTGAAATCGCGCTTGGGAGCTGATCACGGTCGGCGGTCCATTCCCTGGCTGCTCCTGGCCCACCACCTGCCGACCCAAAAACTCTACCCCATTCTGCTGCAGCTATTGTTTCAAAACAGGCAATTGCATTTTGATGTCTCATCTCAGTAACATTCAAAAGGTCTCGGGATGGTATGAAGCCAACAGGAGATTGGTGTGTTCCACACTCCCCAAGGAGTGTGTCTCTGTTTCTTTCATCGCACTTGGTGGAATGCAATTGTATAATGTAGCAGTCTGGGCAGTTTCCATTGTCTTTAGAGGGTTCCAGTTCTTTTCCAAATCTAGCCTGATTAAAAAAAAATAGAAATTGTATCTTTACAAAAAGTGCATCTTTGTAACAGTGTACAAATAGCCTTGTACAAACCACCGGTGCCCTTCTTGTCTGCTTGCTTACCTACTCTCAGCCTCCTACAAGCTGTGCTCACCAACCTACATTGGCTCCTAGTCCAGCAATACTTCAGAATTAAAGTTCTCATCTTTGCGTCAAATCCTTCTGAGACCTCAACTCTTCCTGTCTCTGTAAGCTCATTCAGTTCACTATCCTCCAAGAACGCTGCGCTCCTCAAACTCTGGCCTATTGAGCATCGCTGGTTTCCTTCACCCCACCATTGGTGGCCACGTCTTCAACTGCCTAAGCCCTAAGTCCAGGAATTCCCTCCTTAAACACCTCCCTCTCCTTTAAGGCAACCCTTAAAACCTACCTCTTTGACCAAGCACTTAACCTGTCGTAATATCTCTTTATGTGGATCAGTGTTCAATTTTGCTTGATAATGTGAAGAACTTTGGGAGGTTTTACTATGTTGAAATTGCTATATAAATGCAAGTTGTTGCTGAAAGACTGCTTATTCACCATCCAGTCTTGGATAATCTTAATTCCCTCCAGTTAAACATTAGGAAGCCAAATACAATCACCTTCAGCCCCATCACAAACCTTTGTTGCTGATTCTATTCCCCATATCCATTGTATGAGCCTGAATATTTATAACCTCAGCGGCTTGTCGGTACCTTCACCTACGGCACCAACTGCCACTGAACCCTGGAATACGTTTAGGTTATAGTTGGGTGAACTAATTGTTTTTCCTACAGTCCTCTCTTTTTTTTTGTTTTGACCTCATTCCCAATGTTCCTGATTATTTTCTGAGCCTATACAAACTGCCACACATTCTGCTTACACACGCCAACATAAGCTTTCTAATTCCCCTGGGTTTATAGCTCGCTGTGTTCCAGATGATTTTGATTACATTGTAGAGGTGTTTAAAACTAAAACAGTCTTGTTCCCTTTCCAGGGCTTTGAACTGCCCTGTTTCCACAACCTGGATTATGTTAGACTCTTGGCATCTTGTTGGAATCAGCAGCTTTTCCTGTTGTGAAGAGAACTCTTTCCCATTATTGCAGGTTTAAACATCGAGTTTAATCATATTTTGTGCCTTAAAACAATTAGATGCAGATCTGCAACCAACTTTGATCTTTTTTAGAAAGCTCTCTTAACAGCCAGAAGTCTTTGGACACATTTGTCACCATTTTTATAGAAATAACAGATGAATAAATGAACAATATATTCATTGTTCTTAGAATAAACGTCTGGTGTCAAAGATAACATTTGTAAACGAACCTGCTGGATGGCCTTTTTAAAACAGATTCTTCTTAAAATCATTTCCAGCAGAATCTTACATCTAAGGGCGGAATTTTCCATGCCCACAGGCACCGGGCGTCATGGCTGGTGTATGTGGGCAATATGGCGAGAAGGCCAAAAATCAGTTTCTCGACGCCGTGAAACACGTTTGCAACTGTCCGCTCCACCTGTCAACAGCGGGGGATGTGTTTCCCCAGCCGCATGTCAGGAACTTCAGTGTAATACGTCTGCATATCATTATAAGCCCAGCTCGCCGGAATCATCCCCCCCCCCACCACCAATGCTGGATCATCCGAGCACGTTGGCATGATTACACACTGACCTGTTTCACAACAGCATTTATAAGGCGTGCACCTGGCAATCTGCGCTTCAAGGGGAACTCAGAGGTGAGTGCACAGTAACGTGCGCAGTGTTCGTGAGGGTCGCCTGTTGGACCTCAGGGTTGAGGCACCACATATTCAGGCGAGGGCACAGGTAAGTCGCTTTTTCCTGGCTGACTGACAGTGCGGTGCCAGGGCAAGGGCTGCCCTGTGGTTGAAGGCAGTGCACAAGCACGTGTGGGGTAGGGAGGGGAAGGAAGCAGCTACACATTAATGAAACCTGTATAAAGTGACCATTCGTCTGCAGCTGAGACAGTTGAGATGCAGCCACATTAACATGATTGAAGTCGAACCTCTAGCTTATCGGCCCACACAAGCAACGCAGAGACATGAAAATGCCACCAAATGCTCCAGAGCTTTTCACCTTTCGGCACAGACCGCAAATCAATGAGCATTTTATTGGACTGCAGAACAGTTGGATGACTGGGCGCATTGAACAATCTCCTCGCTAAAGTTGGCCATGGAGCAGTCACTGGTGGAGGCGCTCACAGCCCCTTACAATGTCATCATCCCGGTTTGGACCAGTCTCCCCCATGGTTCAAGCTAACAGTGCAGCCTTGCAGTGTGGGTTAGGAGAATGCCTGTGCCTGAGCTGAGAGCACAGCATGCAGTTCAGTGGGCAAAACTGCTGCCAATCGGTCAGGTGGAGTGGGGCAAAGGTGGGTGTGTGCCATGCAGCACACTGGCCATTCAAGTGGTTGCCAGCACTCTCTGGAATGCATTTAGGGGACTTCAGGCTTAACCAAGAGAGGTTCTTAGTACACCCAAGCTAACCCAAGTGTCTCTCTCTTTCATTCTGCAGGAGGAGTACATCAGGCCATGGAGCCTGGTGACCTATCTGTATGCCTTGTGGCATACAGAGAGTGGAGATGGAGGAGAACAGAGTGACAGAGGTGTCTGGCTGGGCAGATGGAGGAGCAGCACCCTCAGGAAGAAGGGGTGGCTGGGGCTCCCGCACACACAGCTGAAGAGCAACAGTGAGCCATCGCTGGTCGGCGCCTAGCTAGACCCAGGGTCTATAGACACCGCCTTTCATTCCTGCGGATGACTGAGCACCAGTGTTGCCGAAGACTGTGCATGTCTAGGGAACTGGTCGATCACATCTGCCAGCTGCTGCAGGATTTGGTGCCACAGGGACATGGAGGGCATCCACTACCAGTGGCTGTGAAGGTGACAGCAGCGCTCAATTTTTACAGCAGTGGCTTGTTTCAGGGGTCTACAGGTGACCTCTGTGAGACATCACAAGCCTCCGCCCATAAATGTCATGGACGCCATCTTTGTGAGGGCACACAAGTTTGTTAATTTCACCCGAGACCAGGAGAGCCAGGATGCTAGAACGCTGGGATTTGCCCAGATCTCGTGTTTCCCACAAGTGCAGGGTGCCATCGACTGCAATCACGTGGCACTCAGGTCTCCGTCACAACAAGTGGTCAACTACATCAGCGCAAAGGCTTCCACACACTTAATGTTCAGCTGGTGTGCGACCACCACAAGCACATTCTACAGGTCTGTGCATGGTTTCCAAGGAATGTCCATGATTTCTACATCCTTAGCAGGTCTCAGGTCCTTGATGTCTTCCAGGGTTCACAGAGGCTTCAGGGTTGGCTCCTCGAAGACAAGGGCTACCTACAGAGGCCGTGGCTGATGATACCCATGCATCGACCTCAGACTGCAGCAGAGCGACGCTATAATGAGGCTCATGCTACAACTCGCAACTTGGTGGAGCAGACCATCAGGATGTTGAAGATGTGGTTCCAGTGCCTGGATCGGTCTGGTGGAGCCCTGCAATACAGTCCACAGAGCAAGTCATGCATTGTCGTCGTCTGCCACGCTCTTTACAACCTGGTGCTGGAACGGGGAGAGGAGCTGGATGAGGAGGGGCTGGAGGTCTCCTCCAATGAGGAGGATTTCGACAGGGTTGAGGGTGAGGAGGTCCTCAAAGGCATGGATACAGGTGATGATGCAATCGCACTGGCCAGATGAGGCATGCACGCTTAGGAGGCCCTCATAGCTGCTAGATTTGTGGAGGATGATGATGACATGCAGTGAGGTGACCCATAGATCCTCACATCGCAGTTGTGAACATTTGACACCAGTCTGGCTTAAGGCAGCGCGCACACCGTCTGTGATAATGCTCCTGTCATGGAGATGCAGTGGAGGCCGTAATAGTCGCTCGATTGCAGGAGGATGATGACGACATGCAGTGAGCATGCTCCATAGATCTTCACATAGCCTCTGAGAATGTCTGACTCCTGTCTGGCTGAGGCCAGGTCGCTTGCGCTCTGTAATCAGGGTCATATCATGGAGATGCAGCTGTGAAACTTTAAATGCGCCTGATCCTTTATCCGCTTTCAGCACTTGAGCCCTTCAGGAGCACAGCGTCACTGGTCACAGATGCTGAAGAGATGGGGGCCAGCCCCACCTTAAAGGTGCTGAGAGCACACAGAGAGAATGACGGAACTCTGTGACGCCTGCCCACTACACTCTGGCAGCAATGACCAGCACCATCGAGGTGCAGGCATCAGTAATGTGTCCAGGGAGTGTGAGGCTGGACCATTACTTTGGTCTGAAGGTTACACAAAGCACAGGGAAGAGGCCCTGGACTGAGACACCTGCCTTTATCTTGTGCAGGAACCAAGGTTTCACATCTGAGTGACACGAACACTGCTCATCAGAACAAGGAGCCATAGGCAGGGAGACATTCTTGGGAATTTATTTACAATAGTGAACATTATGTACAAGTGATTAACACCCGTGCCCAGACTGTGCTTCCTGATTGGTCTCAGCTGCAGCTTGTTACTGCTGAGCTGTGAGTTGTTGCTATGGTTGAGCTTGATGCTGGCTGGGGCTGTTCCTGCTGCTGTGAGATTTCCTGTGGCTGTTCCTGCTGCTGTGAAATTTCCTGTGGCTGTTCCTGCTGCTGTGGGATTTCCTGTGGCTGTTCCTGCTGCTGTGCGATTTCCTGTGGCTGTTCCTGCTGCTGTGGGATTTCCTGTGGCTGTTCCTGCTGCTGTGGGATTTCCTGTGGCTGTTGCTGCTGCTGTGGGATTTCCTGTGGCTGTTGCTGCTGCTGTGGGATTTCCTGTGGCTGTTCCTGCTGCTGTGGGATTTCCTGTGGCTGTTCCTGCTACTGCTGTGGGATTTCCTGTGGCTGTTCCTGCTGCTGCTGTGGGATTTCCTGTGGCTGTTCCTGCTGCTGCTGTGGGATTTCCTGTGGCTGGTCCTGCTGCTGCTGTGGGATTTCCTGTGGCTGTTCCTGCTGCTGCTGTGAGATTTCCTGTGGCTGTTGCTGTGGGATTTCCTGTGGTTGTTCCTGCTGCTGTGGGATTTCCTGTGGCTGTTCCTGCTGCTGTGGGATTTCCTGTGGCTGTTCCTGCTGCTGCTGTGGGATTTCCTGTGGCTGTTCCTGCTGCTGTGGGATTTCCTGTGGCTGTTCCTGCTGCTGTGGGATTTCCTGTGGTTGTTCCTGCTGCTGTGGGATTTCCTGTAGCTGTTCCTGCCGCTGCTGTGGGATTTCCTGTGGCTGTTCCTGCTGCTGCTGTGGGATTTCCTGTGGCTGTTCCTGCTGCTGCTGTGGGATTTCCTGTGGCTGTTCCTGCTGCTGCTGTGGGATTTCCTGTGGCTGTTCCTGCTGCTGCTGTGGGATTTCCTGTGGCTGTTCCTGCTGCTGCTGTGGGATTTCCTGTGGCTGTTCCTGCTGCTGCTGTGGGATTTCCTGTGGCTGTTCCTGCTGCTGCTGTGGGATTTCCTGTGGCTGTTCCTGCTGCTGCTGTGGGATTTCCTGTGGCTGTTCCTGCTGCTGCTGTGGGATTTCCTGTGGCTGTTCCTGCTGCTGCTGTGGGATTTCCTGTGGTTGTTCCTGCTGCTGTGGGATTTCCTGTGGCTGTTCCTGCTGCTGTGGGATTTCCTTCTAGTCCTCAACTGGAGCAAGAAGACTGCTGCCAACAAGGCTGCTGCTGCTGCTATTGCAACCTGCTACTGTGGGCCAGGGCCTTGTAAGGCCTAGCAAGGCCTGAAGAACCTGGGACCGGGAGTTTGGGGAGAGCTGGAGGGGAGAGGACACGACTCCAGCCGGAGGGGGGGGGGGGGGGGGGGTGCTTTTGCTGCAAGCAGTGGGTGCCTGGGGGAGAAAAGAGCTGTCTTCTGTCTGTCTGCTTGTCTGCAGGGGGAGGAACGGAACATCCAAGCAGGGAGAGCTGTGAGAGACTGAACTTTGAGGGGAAGAAGGCCTGTACCCTACTCTGCCCTCCCTTGCCTCGCCTGGGTTATCTGGCACTGCCCAGAGCCAGCTGCATCTGCAGACATTTACTATCTTTCCTGAACTGTGCCTGGGCAGTGTTAGCTGCCCAGGTGAAGACTCCTCCTCCCCCTGCAGCAGAACATTGGAACCCCCACCCCCGCCTCAAGAAACCCCCCACTTTTGTCCTCTCCCTCTCCCCTTCCCCCTCACCACCCACCTTGCACTCCTCTACTCCCACTCCCCTTTGCTCTGTTTGTTGTGTATATTTTGCCTGTACCGGGGTGGGTATAGCACTCCCTGATGGCGGCGATGACATCTTCACCGGTGGCGGGACCCACTCGGGTCACCTTTGTGGGGGTGGCGGCCTCTTCGGTCCCTGCATCTCCTGCAGCCCTGTCACCATTTCAACAGCTGACACGTCAGCTTGGGGTGAAATGCTACACCCACCCCACAATGACAATTGAGGCCTGGGTAAAGGTTGTTGGCCCTTCGATCATAGTCACAGCCTCGAAAATGTACAGCAGGGCCGTGATCATTTTAAAGGCCGAGTGGGGGGGCAGCTCGCCCTCGAGAAGGGGCTCACGGTGGGCCACAGCCCAGAGGCTCATATTATCGAACGTCCCGCCCTGCATCCCCGATCAGCTCCTCCTCCCTCATCTTCATCACCTGGGGAGGTGAGGTCGGGGATGGTGACCATCCTGCTCGGCCTAAAGGAGGCCAGCCTCTGTCACGTGTACTCCTTCTGGCGCCTGGTTTTTGTACGCCTGGCCTGGGAGGAGTGCACCGAGGGGCTTTTGATGTCATCTTTGATGGGACCGCCATTCCTGCAAGGGGGTGGGGCACGTGAGTAGGGATTTCCCCACCTCCAAGGTCACCAGCACCATTCAGGCAGCTGCAGCTGGCACCACCGCTCCTCCTCCCACCACCACTCCATCCTCCTCCCCACAAGGGAAGGTGCTGCCAGCAGCCACCGCCATCTTGGCTGCCAGTGAGGCAGAGGGAGAGCCCGCACCATGAGAAGGCGCGGAGTAAGGCCTGACAACTGGAGGTGGGCCCCTCAGATCCCCCAAACCCACCCTGATCTCCAAACCACTGAGGACACCGGCTCGGGGGGACAAAAATCATCCGGCCCCAGTGTTGCAAATGCGTGTGTTCCCAGGCTTGTGTGTGCCTCAGTGCCATGTGCTGGGCCCAGCGTCATCCCCACGCGGGTTCCCGGGTCCAGTGGGGGTGGTGTGTGTGACCCCGAGCCGGTGCTCCTATTAAAGAGGGTGGACCTGCCCAAACCCCAGAGGGCGGAGTGTCCGGAGGGGCCTCACTGATGGAGGTCTCTCCAGCCCCCAGCCTACCCCGGAGGCGAGACTACCCCCCGGAGGGAGGGGACCTCACGACTCACGAGGTCGGATGTGTCCACTCCCCCAGTGAAGTGGTGATGGCGTCTCCACCCCATAAGTCCTGGCTCTGCCCTCTAGGGGGAGCCCAAACCCCCGTTCCCTCGCTGCTGCCCCCTAAACATGGCCCCTTGGTGAGGGTATCACCCTTGTGTGGTTGCCCGACCCCAACCCACCTTGTACCCTGCAGAGCCACCTGCCCACCAGGGGACTGCAGCGGTCCCTTCATGGCCCCGACCGCTGGGTCATTGGGCGGCAGTGATGAGGAGGGCCTCCTGGCTCCCTCCCAACCTTCAGCACCGGACACCTCCGTCCTGGGTCCAGAGCTTTTTCTGGACTCTTTGTGTGACCCGGTGACTGAGAGGGGAGCGGGGGTCTGAGCTGCTGCCGCCCTTTAGCCCATATCCCCGAGAGGAGACCAGAGATGGCCCCTGTGCCCTTGATCCTGGGGGTGGGATCGAGGTGGAGGTGGAGCCGTCTGGCAGCTCCAAACCAGCCCCCGTACTCAATACGGGGGAGGGGCTGGAAGCTGGAGGCGATGACCTGGAGGAGGGCGGAGTTTCGGTGGTGAGCACCAGGGACGACTTAGAGTCATTATCGGGTGAGGTGGTTGATCCCCTGGTGCCTCCCACCGATTCTCCCCTCATCCCTTTACGGGGGCTCCAGGATTTTTTAGCGAGTAATCACGGTCATCGAGACAGGGTCCAGTCGGCCCTGGACCGGTGACATTCTTTCCCCCTTGTGTTCTGGTCCGTCCACGAGGCCCCCAAGGCCCCTGGGCTGGACCGGACGCTAAGAGGAGGGTCCACACGTTTCTCGCTGGGCTCCTGTAGGAGAGGAAGGATTAAAATAGTCCTCTCCTTCTTACACTTTGCATTAGGTGATGGTAACACATTCTCCTTACAATGAAGTCTACCATAGCCAGCCTCAACACCCACAGCAGCAGGGACGCACAGCGCAGGTTCCAGAACTTCTCGGTTCTCCGGGACGGGAAGTATGCGGTGTGCTTCCTGCAGGAAACCCAGACCGTTCTGGGAGACAAAGCTACGTGGCTCCTGGAGTGGCGAGGGGGTGTCTACATGAGTCCCCCAGCCTCCAATTCAGGCGGGGTGGCTAGCTTGTTGGCTCCGCATTTTCAGCCGGAGATCTTGGGGGTCAAGGAGCCGGTGCCAGGCCGGTTGCTGCACCTTACTGTGCGCCTGGGGGGTGCGGGGATCACTTTGTGAATGTGTACACTCCCCTGGGCACGCAGCAGCAAGCGAGACTCTTTGAGGAAGTGTCCACTCATCTCGGCTCCATCGACGCAGGCCAGTGCATCGTCCTCGGAGGGGATATAAACCGTACCCCCGAGGCCCGGGACCGTCACAGTGACCAGCACCGCTCGCTCGGTGTGAGTAAGTTCCGGGACCTGGTCGGGTCCTTCGACTTGGCGGACGTCCGGCGACATCTCCATCCCGACTCCAGCGTTTTCACCTTTGTGTCACCTGGAGTCGGAGCGTCCAGACTCGACCGTCTTTACGTTTCGAAGGCCTACGTGTCCTGCGTTCGACCGGCTTCTGTGCAGCAGGTTCCGTGCACGGACCACCGTCTGGTCTGGGCAGAGGTCGCTTTGTTCCGTGCTCGGACGGGGTCCGCGTACTGGCCCTTTAACAAGCTGCTGCTGGAGGACGAGCGGTTCCTGGACTCGTTTCGTCGTTTCTGGGCCGGCTGGAGAAGGAAGCGGGGAGGCTCCCCCTCCTTGAGGCTCTGGTGGGACCTGGGCAAGACTCACGTCCGCGTTTTCTGTCAGGAGTACGTGAGGGGGTCAACAAAGAGGCGGAAATCCAGGGTCGAGGAGTTGGAGAAGGATGTGCTTGACCTGGAGGCAGGTCTCCGTCAGCCCGACGTGGACCTGGCCCTGCGGTCGGTGTACGATGAGAAGAAGGGCGCGCTGCGGGACCTGCAACTCGTCGGGTCCCGGGGCGCGTTTGTGAGGTCACGGATCCGGTTCCTCAAGGACCTGGACCGTGGCTCCCCCTTCTTCTACTCACTGGGAAAAAGGCACGGGGTCCGTCAGCAGCTCCTTACGCCGCTGGCCGACGATGGATCCCTTGTCTCGGATCCGGAGGGCATCAGGGCCATCGCCCGAGACTATTACACTGCCCTGTTCTCTCCGGAGCCGTCCAGCGAGGATGCTCGCAGAGTTTTGTGGGAGGACCTGCCGCAGGTTGGCTCGGAAGGCCCCGGAAAGCTTGACTCCCTGATAAGTCTGGGGGAGCTGACCAGCGCCCTCGACAGTCTCTCCAGGGGCAAATCCCCGGGACTAGACGGGCTGACCGTGGAGTTCTTCAGGGCGTTCTGGGAAGTCCTAGGGAGTGACTTCGCGGGGGTCCTGGGGGAGAGTATCGCAACCAGGGAGATACCCCTTTTGTGGCGCAGGGCCGTGGTTGCCCTGTTGCCAAAGAAGGGGGATCTCTGCCTCCTTAAAAACCGGCGCCCGGTCTCCCTCCTCAACACGGATTACAAGATCTTTGCCAGAGCCATGTCTTCTCGCCTTGGCACCGCGCTGGACCACATGATCCACCCTGACCAGTTCTAAACCGTCCTGGGCCGCACCATTTATGACAACATCCTTCTGGTCCGGGACATTATCCACTTTTCCCAGAGGGCTGGTCTGTCGAGCGCCTTCCTGTCCTTTGACCAGGAGAAGGCGTTCGACAGGGTGGATCACGAATATTTATTCGGAACTCTGCGAGCATTCGGGTTCGGGACGCATTTTGTCGCCCGGATCCGACATTCTGTACACTGCCGCAGAGTGTCTAGTGAAGGTTAACGGGTCCCTGACAGTGCCCCTTCGCTTTGGGAGAGGGGTACGTCAGGGCTGCCCCCTGTCTGGCCAGTTGTATTCTATTTGTGTGGAGCCTTTCCTGCGCCTCTTGCGGAGGAGGTTGTCGGGATTGGTTCTGCGTGGGCCGGGCATCGGGTTGGTCCTCTCGGTTACGCCCATGACGTGCTCCTTGTGTTCACCGACCGGCTGACCTGCGGAGGATGCGCGAGTGCCAGGAGGTCTACTCTGCCACGTCCACTGCCAGGATCAACTGGGGTAAATGTTCTGGACTCCTGGTCGGTCAGTGGCAGATGGAACCCCTACCCGAGGAGCTCAGGCCTTTCACCTGGAGCAGGACCAGCCTCCTCTACCTGGGGGTCCACCTCTGCCCTGCTGAGGAATCCTGGCCGGCGAACTGGCAGGAGCCGGAGGCCAAAGTCACCGCTCGCCTGCGGCGCTGGACAGGACTGCTTCGAGTGCTGTCTTACCGGAGTCGAGTGCTGGTCATAAACCAGCTGATTGCCGCCATGTTGTGGTACCGACTGGTCACTTTGACCCCTCCCTTGGACTTTGTCACAAAAATCCAGAGAATGTTCGTCGACTTCTTCTGGGACAAAAGGCTGCACTGAGTCGCTGCTGAGGTTCTGAGTCTTCCACTTAGGGAGGGCGGTCAGGTGCTGCTGTGCCTCCTCACCCAGGTGGCGACTTTCTGCCTTCAAGCCCTGCAGCGATACCTTTACATCGAGCCCCCTCCAAGATGGTGTTACCTTCTTCCGCCAGGTGCACGGCCTGAATTATGATGTGCAGCTCCTGTTTATAGACCTGAGGGGCCTTCGTGGCTCCTTGCAGGCGTTGCCCGTCTTTCACCAGGACCTGATCAAAGTCTGGAACATGGTCCCCTCGCGACGCAGCTCTCCCCTGTCAGGAGTAGCGGCTATCATCAGAGAGCCGCTACTCAGGAATCCGCCCCTCCGTCCTTTTCAGTGGCTGGCGGAGAGGAGGGCTGTGGCTGCCGGGGTGACCAGGATCGGGGACGTGCTGGGTGGCGGAGGAGTGGGCTGGATGATTCCACAGGAGTTGGCACATCGCCCGTCGGTGGACGTCCGGCTCGTGGCCAATGCCATCCAAGGTCGCAGGACGGTCATGCTCGGCCCTGATGTTATACTGGGTCTCGAGGTGGTGCAGGTGCCCGGTGATCTTCCGTCTGAGCATTCCCCTGTTCGGACAGAATTCCACATTGACCCCAAGCCCTGATCCCTCCCTCAGAAGCCAGTGCCCCACAACCTGAGTCACCTCGTGGAAATGCCCTCCATGCCCTTTAGCACGGCGTGGAGGGGTTTTCTATACGGGCTGCTGCTGCACACCTTTCATTTCCTCGCCCTCACCCGCCGCCCAGACACACCCTAGTGTGCCTTGTTGCTGTCCAGCGGTGGAGGTCCTCAGTGGGGGGTCCCCTATGGGGGTGTCCTCCTGATTTCCATCGGGGACCTAGGGTGGAGGGTGTTGCACGCAGCAATCCCCTACAACCATAGGTTGTGTCAGTTCACAGGCTCCCAAGATACCTGTGTCTTTTGTAGCCTTGTGGAGTCCATGGACCACGTCTATGTTAATTGTTGTAGGCTGCACCCCCTTTTCAGCTTGCATAGAGGTTCACACTCTGATGACAAATTGGGAAAAACCTCACAAATCCCACAAAAAGTTGAACCATCTTCACATCTGTTGGTTGCTGCATCTCTGCTACAGCTCATACCTCATCAAGATCAGGGCAAAGTCCTCTACTTATCAATACATGACCTCTGTACTTGACTTCAGTCATCTTCAGTTGCAGTTTTTTTTTGTTCAGCTTTAGGTTCATCTGGTGAGCTCTCTCTAGCAGTCTCACTAGACTCTGCTCATGGTTTGCGATGGCTTCTTCAATCGCATCTCCACATCCAGGCTAGCAGGTAATCCTCAATCGCATCCACTCGCGGAAGATCACTAACTATCTACAGCTGGCGGAGTTGATACTCTTCCGGAGCCGTGGAAATGCCAAACAGCCTGCACAACCATCTGCACCTCCCAAATTGCATCCAAAACACTGCCAGAAAACTGCGGGTTCATCCAACTTCACTTGACAGTATCCACGATTCATATCTAGGTTAGTAAAGACCTTTGCCTTGACAAGTTGTCACAAAACTTTTTCAATTGTTGGCATAGGGTAGTGAGATCTTTTCAAAGTTTCATTGAGGTTCTGTGGATCTATTCACACTCTCCGTTTTCCAGGTTGTTTTACTGCTGCCACGCTGCTAATCCAGTCCGGAGGAGCTGTCGCTTTCTTGATTACTCCCATCTTTTCAAGTTCCTCTATCTTGTCTTCCAGGCTGGACTTGAGGGCAGCTGGAACTCTCCCCAGAAAATACTGAGCTGGTTTCACAATCTCATCTGCTCCAAGATGAAATTCACCAGGGAGACATTCAAGATCGGTGAAAGCATCCTTGTGATTTTTCAGGATCTGTTCAGCCGTCAATGGCTTGGTGCCACGTGAAACATTGCAAACCTCTTCTGGTACATGGTGGGGTTACCAGCCCAAGTTTGGGACTTGTTTCAGCTGAGATGAGGGGAGTTTCGTGTCTACTACCTGGAAATGTAAATCTTCTTTCTTCCCATTGCATTGGGCTCTCAGTTAGTTTGTTCTCTTGGGGTGAGCATCGTTCCATGTTAGAGCCTCAACTTTACCTTCGATGGATTAATTTTTGGGTCACCAGCTTGAGCAACTTCACACAGGTCTGCAAAACTCATGATGTCACACATAGGAACAGTGTGTATCTGACACTTCACATTAGCTTAATGCTCTCCTTCTGCAGTCATCATCCCAACAGTCACAAAGCATTTTTTACCTTGAGACTTGACGGTGCTAACCTGGTCTAAGGTGTAGAGTGATCGATCAGAATCATAAGACTATAAGACCATAAGACATAGGAGCAGAAATTAGGCCATTCGGCCCATCGAGTCTGCTCCGCCATTCAATCATGGCTGATAAGTTTCTCAACCCCATTCTCCCGCCTTCTTCCCGTAACCTTTGATCCCCTTACCAATCAAGAGCCTATCTATCTCGGTCTTAAATACACTCAATGACCTGGCCTCCACAGCCTTCTGTGGCAATGAATTCCATAGATTCACCACTCTCTAGCTAAAGAAGTTTCTCCTCATCTCTGTTCTAAAAGGTCTTCCCTTTACTCTGAGGCTGTGCCCTCGGGTCCTAGTCTCTCCTACTAATGGAAACATCTTCCCCACGTCCACTCTATCCAGGCCTTTTCAGTATTCTGTAAGTTTCAATCAGATCCCCCCTCATCCTTCTAAACTCAATCGAGTATAGACCCAGAGTCCTCAAACGTTCCTCATATGTTAAGCTTTTCATTCCTTGGACCGTTCTCGTGAACCTCCTCTGGACCCTCTCCAGGGCCAGCACATCCTTCCTGAGATACGGGGCCCAAAATTGCTCACAATATTCTAAATGTGGTCTGACGAGAGCCTTATAAAGCCTCAGCAGCACATCCCTGCTTTTATATTCTAGTCCTCTCGAAATAAATGCCAACATTGCATTTGCCTTCCTAACTACCGACTCACCCTGCAAGTTAACCTTAAGAGAGTCCTGGACTAGGACTCCCAAATCCCTTTGTACTCCAGATTTCTGATTTCTCTCCCCATTTAGAAAATAGTGCATGCCTCTATTCTTCTTACCAAAGTGCATGACCTCACACTTCCCCACGTTATATTCCATCTGCCACTTCTTTGCCCATTCTCCTAACCTGTCCAAATCCTTCTGCAGCCTCCCCGCCTCCTCAATACTACCTGTCCCTCCACCTATCTTTGTCTCATCTGCAAACTTAGCCAGGATGCCCTCAGTTCCTTCATCTAGATCATTAATGTATAAAGTGAAAAGTTGTGGTCCCAACACTGACCCCTGCGGAACTGCACTAGTCACCGGCCGCCATCCTGAGAAGGACCCCCTTATCCCCACTCTCTGCCTCCTGCCTGACAGCCAATCTTCTATCCATGCTAGTACCTAGCCTCTAACACCATGGGCTCTTATCTTACTGAGCAGCCTCCTGTGCGGCACCTTGTCAAAGGCCTTCTGGAAGTCCAAGTAGATAACATCCATTGGCTCTCCTTTGTCTAACCTACTCATTACCTCCTCAAAGAATTCTAACAGATTTGTCAGGCATGACCTCCCCTTGTCGTCAGACATCTCTCCAGTAACCATCTTTATGGGCTTTTGTTTGGTGTCCTCCACAGTATTTACATCTAGTATTCTGGCCTTGATCTTTCTGCTGGCCATTTTGTAAATAACTCTTCCTTTTGTCCATTGTCTTGTGCTTGGAAGTACTGAGCTGCCTCTTTGCATAGTGCAAAGGCTCATCAGTTCCCCCATCAATACTTTTCAGCTGATGATTAACCACCTCAGCACTTCTGCACATGTCAATAGCTTTCTTGAGTGTAAGTTTCTCTTATCAGCAGATGTGCTCTCACACAGGATCTCTTGTTCCTAAGACAATCCCTGGTCTCTGATGAAATCATCCTTTCAGTTGTCCAAGATTCAGCTAGATGTCTCAGTGCAGTCACATACCAATCAATATTCTCCCTCTCTTCCTGAGCTTTGGTGTTAAACACTGAGCATTCATAAATAACGTCAGTAGAGGGTTCAAAATGGGTCTTCAAGGCCTTCAAAATTTCACAAGACTGGCTCTTCTGCTCCTTAGTGAGGTTTAGGCTGCAATACAGTTTGTGGCACTCTTCCCCCAGCATTGATAACAGAGTTGTTACTCTTATTTGTTCAGGTTTCTTGTTTATCTCTGTGACAATGTCATAATTCTGCCATTAAAATTGGAAGAATTTCCAATTCAGTCTCCAATCTCCCTTCATCTCCTTCATTCAATCCCAGCTCTACACTTCTGACACCATTTTCAATGCGATGTGTAAAATGGCTACTGCCCTAAAACCTTTATTTACAAAACATTACCTCAGAGGTCACAGGAGTGTGGAAAGCCACAGTAAAGAAAGGCATTTCTCCAAACGCTCAGTGCCCTTGGTCAGTAATTGGAAAAATTAACAGTTCTCTGCTAAATCAATATTGTCTAGGGAAAATATGAAAATACTTTTAGGACAGTAATTGCTGCTAAGGAAGGGGCAAAACTTTTTGAAGACATTGAAAACCTTCGGTCTGGGTGGCCTGTACACCCAGCATTTAAGAAGTCAGGAAAATTGGCAAAAGAACTGCTTAGCAAAGTACAGAGCAGTGAGTTTCATTTCTATCATGAATAGAAAATTAGTAGCCATTCTGAAGGAAGTTATCATAAAACACATGGAATGATGAAGCCATCAGGGCACCCAGCATAGCTTTATGGAAGGGGAGGAATATGTTTGACAAGCTAGTTGAATAGGTACTGGAGTGTGAGGAGAAAGGGACCTCCCTAAGCATTGCTGATCCAGACTTCCATAAGGTATCAGTTTCAGTTAGCAGGTTACAGGCTCTTTCAGCAGAGACAGTAGCTGTGGGTTTAAGCACAAGGACTTAAGCACAAGACCTCAGCTAAAACATCAATGCAGCACTAAGAAAGTGCCACTCTGTCACATGCGTCATTCTTATGATAATGAGTTAAACCATTTGCCTATTCAGGTGAATGTAAAAGATCCCCGCAGCACTAATACAGAAGAGCAGGAAGTTCTCCAGATGTCCTCAAGCAATGTAGTGTAAAGGGTTAATGCTAAATATGTAAATAACAGTCTACATCATCAGTGATGTAAGATCACAAGACAACAGAGGATGCTGAGGCATAGTTCTATGTGAAGCCTTGTGCTAAGCCTGGTCCTGTGTATAGTTCGGAGAATGTTTAATAAAAGGTAAAGTTTACCAATAGCCATGCTGCCAGCAGTCTCTTTCGATCCTGACCAAGGACAACCTAAGCTAAGACCCACAAAAATGATAACAGATGGTGGCAGTGGAAAAGACAATGAAAAATCACCAAGCAATGAGTCAGCAACTGGAAAAAGCATCAAGAAAAATGACTGCCTGGGTATGCCAACAGGACTCAAAGAAAGGCTAGAGTGAAGAAAAACCATGAAGAAAATCTTACCCTTGCCAGAATGCTTCAAGCACGTGGCAGAACTGGCATCACAGGTTTACAATGTGCAGAACAGCTTTGAGACTAGCAAACAAACCTAGCAAGGAATAGGTCAGTACCCTTCTCCATGTCATAGGCAGTAGTGCTGATGGCATAATAGTCAGACAGGGCATAGACAAAAGAACAACAACAAACAAAGATGTTATAAAAGGTTTGCTGTAAGAGTATTACAGGAGATTTCATTAGATTTTCTACAGTCAGGGGAAGATTTAAAGTTATCAAAGTCTATGCAGTTAACAAGGCAGGCAAAAACAAGGAAGTAAAATCAGGTATTTATTTGAGGTGACAGGGAGATTTCCTGGAGAAAAATGACTGACACAATGCGGTTTGTAGGATGCAGAAGTAGCAGTACACCCACTCAAAACCAGGGAAAGGGTGAAGAGGGCACGGTAGCCACCATTACTCAATGTTCTCACTGTGGTTGCATTGGCACGAAATTTGTCCTGTCAAAAATGCAGATCCCATTCCTTTAAGAGGAGAGGAAATTTTAAATCTGTATGCTGCAGAAAAAACTTCCCAAATCAGAAATTTAAAGAGAAACCATTTAAAACAAGCGGCATTCAATAAATTGAAGGTGCAAAAGACAATGAAGTGCCACTCTTGGGAGAAATTACAGGATCAAATGGAAACAATCGGAGTGCAATATTAAGGTCAACAGACATAAAACAAACTTCAAATTAGACACTGGCGCAGGAGTTTCAGTTCTTTCAGACACAGAACAGTGGCTAAAGCAAGACTTCCTCCAGCCATCGACCATATGACTCCACAGTCCAGGAGACATTCAACTGAAGGTCAAGGGGCAGTTGACTGCTAAACTCCAACACAAAGGAAGAGAAATCACAGAAACTTTGTATGTGATCCAAAACCAAGAGTGTTCAGTGTTAAGCTGAAAAGCTTGCACAGATCTACAACTCATCTATAAAGTAGATCAATTGGGAAGCCAAGACAAACCAACAGAATTCAGGGCAGAATTTCCAAACTTACTTAGAGGCCTTGGGAAGGTGAAAACAGCTTCTCATATCACATTGAGACAAGGTGCAAAACTAATGTGCTTGTTCACCCCAAGGAAAGCTCCACACCCATTTTTACAGAAGGTGAAGCAAGAGATTGAGGAAATGCTGCATCAGAGAGTCATCTCACCTGTAAGAAAATCTACAAGTTGGTGCTCGGGCACGGTTCCAGTACCAAAACCAAATGGCTCACTGTGAATCTGTGTTGACCTCACACAGTTAAACAAACTGTGGGAAGGGAGATCCACCCAATGGCAACTGTGGATGTGAGTTTGCCAAAGCGAGCAAACAGCACAATTTTTACCAAACAAGGTGCAAACAGTGGCTTTTGACAACTACCTTTGGATGAGGAATCCAAATTACTGACTACATTAAGCACATGTTTGGGAGATATTGCTCCAATCAACTCCCCTTTGGTATTACGTCAGCACCAGAGAGTTTTCAGAGGATGATGAGTATTCTAGAAGGACTAGAAGGGGTCATCTGCCACATGGATGACATCCTGATCCATGGGTCCATGACATCGGAGCACGATGCCAGAGTGAGAGCAGTGTTGCAATGCTTGCAAGAAGTAGGACTAACTCTTAATAGTAAATGAGTTCTTGCAAACAGCCATTGAATTTCTGAGACACATCATTCATGCATCAGGTATCAAGGACTGGACTAGGAGCAGTGCTCTTTCAGACTCAGAGATAGTAAATGAAAACCAGTGTACTATGCATCTTGATCATTTACTGAAATGGAACAAAGATACACTGTAATTGAAAAAAGAAGCATTAGCTGCTACATGGGCTTGCGAGAAGTTTATAGACTATTTCTTAGGCCTAAAGTTTACCATTGAAACAGACCACAACCCACTGGCTATGCTGAAGAATTAGCAAAGATGTCATCAAGAGTGCAGAGGTTTTGTTTGAGATTGATGAGATTCGATTTTATAACCGAGTATGTCGAAGGAAAACAACAAACTACAGCAAACAGTTTGTTGCACATTTCTGTTGAAAAGCCTGAACAAGAGGGCATGAGTTTTGTCAAAGATATATAGGAGTCCTATACCTCATTGACCACAAAATTTCTACCAGCAACAACACAGAGGCTAAATTAAACTCAAAAGGCACAAAAGCAGCTGAAGAATGTGCCCAAATTTGGGAATACTGCATCAGAGGATGGCCACAATATGTGCTAAATAATCTCATCCTGAAGCAATACTTTGAGTGAAGAAGACATCTCAGTGATGTGGATGACCTGCTGATTTATAATGAGAGATTGGTCATACCTAGAGTCCTCAGACTCAAGATCCTTCAGAGAATACACCATGGACACCTGGGTATTACAAAGTGTCATGCCAGAGCATGAAATTCTGTCTGCTGGCCAGGCATCTCAAAATCACTGGAGGAAATGTTTTCAAACGGCATCACCCTGTGCGACCCATCACCAGGAGCAAAGAGAACCACTGATGGTATCCTCATTTCCACCTAGACTGTGGGAATGTCTCAGAATGGATCTTTTCGAGCTCAAAGGGAAGACATTCCTTATAGTTATTAACTATTACTCCAGATGGATTGAGGTTAAGCGTCTTCATAGTCCCACTCGGAAGCTGTCAGTCCAGGCAGAATTTTTCGATCCCGCCAGCTGCAGGTTTCATGGCAGGTGGGAGAGGAAAATTCGGAGAGAGGCCAAAAGTCGGATTCCCACCGGTGGGAAAACAAGTCAGAATTTTCCCCTCACCACCTTCATGGCAGGATGATGGTGGGTTGGTTTCCAGCTGGGAACACAATTTGCGTGCATTAGCCTGTCACAAGAACACTCATTAAAAACACAACTTGCCAGAATCACGTTTCCCCCTCCCAATTACACGTCTTGCCTGTGGGAAATTTGACCGGTCTAAATCGCGAGCAGATGTAACTGGTGTGCAGCTGTCCACCCTCACTTCACTTGTGACTTCAAGGTGAGTGCCGCATTCAAAGCCTCGCTGCAACAGCGCTGCTCCGGTTTCTCAGCAATGCCAGTGTTAGCCCACATTGGTGGGTGTGTTGAGCTGGGCTGCTCATGGTAGCTGCTGCGCTATTCCAGCAGGACAGCAGAGTGCACTGTGAGTCTCAGGCAGAGCTGCACTCGAAAAGTGAGTGCAACATGGTGACCCGGGGCAGTGAAGATGACAGAGACATAAGGGTAAAGAGGGCTAGGTAGGGTCGGTGGGGCATGGGGGGGGCGGCGCGGGGGGTTGGTGGGGGCTGGAGGGGGGGCAATAGCAGGCAGGAGGAGGATTGGGGGTGAGGAAGCTGGAGCCCAACATGGAACAGTAGAACACAGGCACAGAAGGAGGTGGATGGGATTCCATTTACATGAATGGAATGGGAATCACTGCAAATCCTGTTCCCGCTCCAGGGAGGGGCTAGGCCTGTGTGCTCAGTGGGGATCAGGCTCAGCTTGGTGTGCAGGATGTGGTCATACTCTCACACTCGGTGGTGATGGGGGTGCCTGGCTCGGTACTGGGCTGCAGATGGGATAGTCATGGTCAGGGGAGGCATCTGCAGCCTGTAAATGGGGCAAAGGTAATAAGGGGGAGGTGCACGAAGCTCTCCCAGGTGGGGTCACCTCTGTATGTGACTGTAATCACTGCCTCAAGATGGGGCAGGGTGAGGTCCACAGGGGGCATGGGGACATCAACAGTGGTGGGTTCAGGGGGGAGGACAGGAAAGTCCACAACAATGACAATGGGACCCAGTATTACTGGGAGAGGTAGGAGAATAACCAGAGGGAGTTCTACCTACAAATCACGAAACTCCAGGAAGATCGGGGGAGAGCTGAACTTTCTCAGGGAGAAGGTCGATGCTGGTCTCAAAGTAAAAATGCAACATCACCATCTTGACACCCTGAAGTTAAAATCGAAACTGGAAAAGAATCTGCAGGGAGGGGTCTGAGGCAGTGTGGGAGGAGTCCATGGCTGGACGCAGGGGTCCCAACAGGGGGCAGCCTCCCACAGCTTAGAGTAACAGATGAGGTTTCCTATAAAGTGCAAAAGCCGTTTGGCCTTTTTGCCTGCCCGCCAACCGTAAGGTTGGACGGGCAGTGAAAAATGTCAGTTAATTAAGACTTTAATGGCTTTAACAAGCCTTTTAAAAGTTGGCGGGTGCACTGCCAATTCCTGTGCGCGCCCACCGATCGAAATATTGTGCGACTGCGCCTTGACGTCAGGGCGCTTACCTGACATCAATGGGCATCATTTTACGCTCAAGCGGGTCGGGCATGCGCCCACCCACTGAGGTAAAATTTTTTCCCATAGATGATGAGGGGGTCAGACCCATCCCATGGAAGCGACTCACACGACAAAGGGTCTACCAAAGACACCTTTCCTATCTGGAGGTGAATGAGAGACAATGCCAAGCACATCTATGCTTGTCAACATGTTAAATGTTAAAAGCATTACTTAATTGCCAGTATATTGATTTTATATTTATACAATGCAGCAGAAGGTAGGCAAGGTAGAGAAGCATGGAGAAGCAGTTATTGAAATCAATTGGAACTGCTTGTACCAGTGAGTGACCATGCACAGATTGGGCCCAGAGTTGCAGGAATTGAAGACTCCAAAGGATTAATTCTCTGTCCTCTGCTATTCAAGTTGAATAGCAATGATTTGGATATAGACAAAGAAACAGAACTATCAACATTCCCTGATAACAGGAAGAGGATGGAGAGATTGCAGGAATTATCTAGCAGGCTGATCATATTCTGAAAGATATAAACAAATTGGGGAGTTGGGCTGCAAGTCACAAATGAAATTTGGTGCCCATATGAGCAGTAACGAGGCTAAAAAGAAGAGTTGAAGGATAATAAAGGTCTGAATCTTCCAATATGGGGAGCAATGGTTGTTGAGATATTCGCCGGGGATGCATGTTGAGATCCAGAGGAAGTTCCAAGGTGCACACATGTGCACTGAATCTTCACAAAGTTTGAACATTCCATGGGCAGTTCTCTGGATTTATAGGATCATGTGGTATTTTTAATTGAAAAGGCCATGACAACATAGGCTTGGGCTACATAGCCCAGAGATATCCAGAAAATTACACATTTCTGGCTCGAGCTTTTCATTGCAGGTGTAAGACCAGGTCAGCAGTGATTTTGAAAGTGGAACAGAATTGGCAAAGCACCAGCAGCAGCTGAATCACCAAGCTCCTCAAGGCTTGTTCAAACAATTTTGATGTTGCATGAAGTTTAAAAGCTGTAACTTTCCAGGATGGCTCCATAAGATAGATAGGTGATTTTTTTTCTTTTTACTTTTTCATACAATTTGTTTCTTTCGCATATTTTATATAAGAGCTACATGTTATAGGTCTGAATTCACTTCTACAAACCTCTTCAATGCAATATGGCTTTTCAGCATATTTTATAAAAGCACTATGTGATATATGACATGACATCCATCTTCTTCATCCTCTTCTCACACCTAGAGCAGAATGAGGCAAAGACAATGCTTATGTCTGTTTCTGTAGCTAGTTTTTCCTGGTAGCTAGTTTTTCCTGGAACAGGTCACTGATCTGTCGCCAGAGGCTATAAACTTGAGGAACATCACTCTGCATCAAGCATAGTTAACCAAGAGACTCTCTATTCTGTGTGCTTATAAGCCGTTGTAATGTAAAAGTGGTTGTCAGTGCAAAGGTTAATGGGGGACAGGAGAATAGCACCACCCACAGTATGATGTATAGAGTCACATGGTAATAGACTCAGAGAACAGTTTAGAAAGAACCTGCATGGCAGCAGCAACATGCATGGCAGTAACTGGGATCTGTACAGAGTTAAAGATTACCAATAAATGGTTCATTTCTGAACAGTTAAGGTTTCGAGTCCTCATGACTCTTCAACAGAACTAAGGAAAAATAGAAAAGAGGTGAAATATAAGCTGGTTTAAGGTGGTGGGGGGGTGGGGGGTGGGACAGGGAGAGCTGGATAGAGGGCCAGTGATAGGTGGAGATAACCAAAAAATGTCACAGACAAAAGGTCAAAGAGGTGTTGAAGGTGATGATATTATCTAAAGGAATGTGCTAATTAAGAGTAGAAAGCAGGACGAGCAAGGTACAGATAGCCTTAGTGGGGGTGGGGTGGGGTGAAGGAATCGAAAAAGGCTAATAGGTAGAGATAAAACAATGGATGGAAATACATTTAAAAATAATGGAAATAGGTGGGAAAAGAAAAATCTATATAAATTATTGGAAAAAACAAAAAGGAGGGGGGAAATCGGAAAGGGGGTGGGGATGGAGGAGAGAGTTCATGATCTAAAATTGTTGAACTCAATATTCAGTCCGGAAGGCTGTAAAGTGCCTAGTCAGAAGATGAGGTGCTGTTCCTCCAGTATGCGTTGAGCTTCACTGGAACAATGCAGCAAGCCAAAGATGGACATGTGGGCATGAGAGCAGGGTGGAGTGTTGAAATGGCAAGCGACAGGGAGGTCTGGGTAATGCTTGCAGACAGACCGAAGGTGTTCTGCAAAGTGGTCACCCAGTCTGCGTTTGGTCTCTCCAATGTAGAGGAGACCGCATTGGGAGCAACGAATGCAGTAGACTAAGATGAGGGAAGTGCAAGTGAAATACTGCTTCACTTGAAAGGAGTGTTTGGGCCCTTGGACGGTGAGAAGAGGAGAAGTAAAGGGGCAGGTGTTGCACCTTCTGCGGTTGCTTGGGAAGGTGCCGTGGGAGGGGGGTTGAGGTGTAGGGGGTGATGGAGGAGTGGACCAGGGTGTCACGGAGGGAACGATCCCTACGGGGTGCCGCCAGGAGGGGTGAAGGGAAGATGTGGTGGCATCATGCTGGAGTTGGCGGAAAAGAAGGAGGATGATCCTTCGAATGCGGTGGCTGGAGGGGTGATAAGTGAAGACAAGGGGGACCCTATCATGTTTCTGGGAAGGAGAAGAAGGTGTGAGGGCAGATGCGCGGGAGATGGGCCAGACACGGTTGAGGGCCCTGTCAACCACCGTGGGTGGAAAACCTCGGTTAAGGAAGAAGGAGGACATGTCAGAGGAACTGATTTTGAAAGTGGCATCATCAGAACAGATGCAACAGAGGCAAAGGAACTGAGAGAATGGGATGGAGTCCTTATAGGAAGCGGGGTGTGAGGAGCGGTAGTCGAGGTAGCTTTGCGAGTCGGTAGGCTTGTAATGGATATTGGTGGACAGACTATCATCAGAAATTGAGACAGAGGTCAAGGAAGGGAAGGGAAGTGTCAGAGATAGACCATGTGAAAATGATGGAGGGGTGGAAATTGGAAGCAAAATTAATAAATTTTTCCAGGTCCAGACGAGAGCATGAAGCAGCACCGAAGTAATCATCGACGTACCGGAGAAAGAGTTGTGGGAGGGGGCCGGAGTAGGACTGGAACAAGGAATGTTCCACATACCCCATAAAGAGACAGGCATAGCTGGGGCCCATGCGGGTACCCATAGCCACACCTTTTATTTGGAGGAAGTGAGAGGAATTTAAGGAGAAATTGTTCAGCGTGAGAACAAGTTCAGCCAGACGGAGGAGAGTAGTGGTGGATGGGGATTGTTGGGGCCTCTGTTCGAGGAAGAATGGGAGAGCCCTCTGACCATCCTGGTGGGGGATGGAGGTGTAGAGGGATTGGACGTCCATGGTGAAGAGGAGGCAGTTGGGGCCAGGGAATTGGAAATTGTTGATATGATGTAGGGTGTCAGAGGAATCATGGATGTGGGTGGGAAGGGACTGGTAATTTCCCGTCTTTTGCCTCACTCACTGTTTAAGAAGGGAGTGAGGCAAAAGACGGGAAATTACAGGCCGATTAGCCTGACATTGGTAGGATTTTAGAGTCCATTATTAAGGATGAGATTTCAGAATACTTGGAAGTGCATGGTAAAATCGGGCAAAGTCAGCGTGGTTTCATCAAGGGGAGGTCATGCCTGACAAATCTGTTAGAATTCTTTGAGGAGGTAACGAGTAGGTTAGACAAAGGAGAGCCAATGGATGTTATCTACTTGGACTTCCAGAAGGCCTTTGACAAGGTGCCGCACAGGAGGCTGCTCAGTAAGATAAGAGTCCATGGTGTTAGAGGCAAGGTACTAGCATGGATAGAAGATTGGCTGTCTGGCAGGAGGCAGAGAGTGGGGATAAGGGGGTCCTTCTCAGGATGGCGGCCGGTGACTAGTGCAGTTCCGCAGGGGTCAGTGTTGGGACCACAACTTTTCACTTTATACATTAATGATCTAGATGAAGGAACTGAGGGCATCCTGGCTAAGTTTGCAGATGAGACAAAGATAGGTGGAGGGACAGGTAGTATTGAGGAGGCGGGGAGGCTGCAGAAGGATTTGGACAGGTTAGGAGAATGGGCAAAGAAGTGGCAGATGGAATATAACGTGGGGAAGTGTGAGGTCATGCACTTTGGTAAGAAGAATAGAGGCATGCACTATTTTCTAAATGGGGAGAGAAATCAGAAATCTGGAGTACAAAGGGATTTGGGAGTCCTAGTCCAGGACTCTCTTAAGGTTAACTTGCAGGTTGAGTCGGTAGTTAGGATGGCAAATGCAATGTTGGCATTTATTTCGAGAGGACTAGAATATATAAGCAGGGATGTGCTGCTGAGGCTTTATAAGGCTCTCGTCAGACCACATTTAGAATATTGTGAGCAATTTTTGGCCCCGTATCTCAGGAAGGATGTGCTGGCCCTGGAGAGGGTCCAGAGGAGGTTCACGAGAACGATCCCAGGAATGAAAGGCTTAACATATGAGGAACGTTTGAGGACTCTGGGTCTATACTCGATTGAGTTTAGAAGGATGAGGGGGGATCTGATTGAAACTTACAGAATACTGAAAAGGCCTGGATAGAGTGGATGTGGGGAAGCTGTTTCCATTAGTAGGAGAGACTAGGACTCGAGGGCACAGCCTCAGAGTAAAGGGAAGACCTTTTAGAACAGAAATGAGGAGAAACTTCTTTAGCTAGAGAGTGGTGAATCTATGGAATTCATTGCCACAGAAGGCTGTGGAGGCCAGGCCATTGAGTGTATTTAAGACCGAGATAGATAGGCTCTTGATTGGTAAGGGGATCAAAGGTTACGGGAAGAAGGCGGGAGAATGGGGTTGAGAAACTTATCAGCCATGATTGAATGGTGGAGCAGACTCGATGGGCCGATTGGCCTAATATCTGCTCCTATGTCTTATGGTCTTATGGTCTTATGGACAAGAGGAGAGAGAATGGAGTCAAGATAGCAAGAAATGAGTTCTGTGGGTCAGGAACAGGCTGACACAATCGGTCTGCCGGAACAGTCCTGTTTGTGGATTTTGGGTAGGAGGTAGAAACGGGCCGTCCGAGTTTGGGAGACTATCAGGTTGGAAGCTGTGGAAGGAAGATCTCCAGAGGAGATGAGGTCAGTAACGCTCCTGGAAACAATGGCTTGATGTTCAGTGGTGGGGTCATGGTCCAGGGAGAGGTAGGAGGAAGTGTCTGCGAGTTGACGCTCAGCCTCTGCGAGGTAGAGGTCAGTGCGCCAGAGAACAACAGCACCACCCTTGCAGGCGGGTTTGATGACAATGTCAGGGTTGGACCTGAGAGAACGGAGAGCAGCAAGTTCAGAGAGAGACAGGTTAGAATGGGTGAGAGGAGCAGAGAAATAGAGGCAACTAATGTCACGCTGACAGTTCTCAATGAAAAGATCAAGAGCAGGTAAGAATCCAGAGGGAGGGGTCCAGGTGGAGGGAGAATATTGGAGGCGGGTAAAAGGATCCGTTGAACGAGGAGAGGACTCCTGCCGAAAGAAGTGAGCATGGAGACGAAGGCAACGGAAGAAGAGTTCAGCATCGTGCCGAGCCCGAAATTCATTGAGATGAGGGCGTAAGGGTCTGCAACTAAGTCCTTTGCTGAGCACTGAACGTTCAGCGTCGGAGAGGGGAAGGTCAGGGGGTATGGTGAATACACGGCCCGGGCTGGGATTGGAAGACAGGATGGGGACAGAGGGACAGGCAGGGGTGGAGGGTCCTGGATGGGTGTTGGTGTCGATGAGTTGTTGGAGCTTGCGTTCCTTTGCACCTGAAAGAAAGAGACAAAGTTTCTTGTTGAGGCGTCGGATGAGACAAAGAATAAAATGAAACTGGGGGCACGCACAGTTTTGAAAAAGGGTGCGGCGGTGCTGCTGGAGGGAGAGGTCGAGTGTGTTCATATGGCGGCGCATGGCACTGAGTGTGCATCTCAGAATGCGACGAGAACAGCAGTCCGTGGAGCGTTGTATGTCCCGGAGATACCTGTAATCCTGGGTTGGTTCGAAACATGAGGGATGGAACTTCAGTTGAAATCCAGGTGGGGTAAGTCGGAGACGGAGACAGTCACTGAGGAAGGAAATGTGGCTGTGAAAGCGGGTTTTAGTAAACACCTTGTCAAACACCAGGAGAGAAATGTAAAGCAATGAAGGTGAACAAGGCAAAAGAGAGATACGAAAATCCTGACGGAGAGAAGTGCAAAACATTTTCAAGGTAGGCATTCCTTGAAGAGGAGTGGCAGTCAATTAAATACAGAGATAAAAACAAAAAACTGCGGTTGCTGGAAATCCAAACCAAAAACAAAAATACCTGGAAAAACTCAGCAGGTCTGGCAGCATCTGTGGAGAAGAGCACAGTTAACGTTTCAAGTCCGAATGACCCTTCAACAGAACTAAGTAAAAATAGAAGAAAGGTGAAATATAAGCTGGTTTAAGTGGGGGGGGGGAGTGTGGGTGGGACTGGTAGAGCCGGATAGAGGGCCAGTATAGGTGGAGATAACCAAAAGATGTCACAGACAAAAGGACAAAGAGTTGAAGGTGGTGATATTATCTAAGGAATGTGCTGTGAGCGCCTCCACAAGTGACAACTCCATGGCCAGCTTTAGCAAGGAGATTGAAAGAGGTGAAATATAAGCTGGTTTAAGGGGTGGGGGGGCGGGGGGTGGGACAAGAAGAGCTGGATAGAGGGCCAGTGATAGGTGGAGATTGCCAAAAGATGTCACGGACAAAAGGACAAAGAGGTGCTGAAGGTGGTGATATTATCTAAAGGAATGTGCTAATTAAAGGTAGAAAGCAGGATGAGCAAGGTACAGCTAGCCCTTGTGGGGGTGGGGTGAAGGACTCGAAAAAGGCTAAAAGGTAGAGATAAAACAATGGATGGAAATACATTTAAAAATAATGGAAATAGGTGGGAAAAGAAAAATCTATATAAATTATTGGAAAAAACAAAAAGGAGGGGGGAAATCGGAAAGGGGGTGGGGTTGGAGGAGAGAGTTCATGATCTAAAATTGTTGAACTCAATATTCAGTCCGGAAGGCTGTAAAATGCCTAGTCGGAAGATGAGGTGCTGTTCTTCCAGTTTGCGTTGAGCTTCACTGGAACAATGCAGCAAGCCAAGGACGGACATGTGGGCATGAGAGCAGGGTGGAGTGTTGAAATGGCAAGTGACAGGGAGGTCTGGGTAATGCTTGCGGACAGACCGAAGGTGTTCTGAAAAGCGGTCACCCAGTCTGCGTTCCCTCCCAGAAACATGATAGGGTCCCCCTTGTCCTCACTTATCACCCCACCAGCCTCTGCATTCAAAGAATCATCCTCTGCCATTTCCGCCAACTCCAGCATGATGCCACCACCAAACACATCTTCCCTTCACCCCCCCTGGCAGCATTCCGTAGGGATCGTTCCCTCCGTGACACCTTGGTCCACTCCTCCATCACCCCCTACAACTCAACCCCCTCCCACGGCACCTTCCCATGCAACCGCAGAAGGTGCAACACCTGCCCCTTTACTTCCCCTCACCTCACCGTCCAAGGGCCCAAACATTCCTTTCAAGTGAAGCAGCATTTCACTTGCACTTCCCTCAACTTAGTCTACTGCATTCGTTGCTCCCAATGCGGTTTCCGCTACATTGGAGAGACCAAACGCAGACTGGGTGAGCACTTTGCAGAATACCTTCAGTCTGTCCGCAAGCATTACCCAGACCTCCCTGTCGCTTGCCATTTCAACACTCCATCCTGCTCTTATGCCCACATGTCCATCCTTGGCTTGCTGCATTCTTCCAGTGAAGCCCAACGCAAACTGGAGGAACAACACCTCATCTTCCGACTAGGCACTTTATAGCCTTCCGGACTGAATATTGAGTTCAACAATTTTAGATCATGAACTCTCTCCTCCATCCCCACCCCCTTTCCGATTTCCCCCCTCCTTTTTGTTTTTTCCAATAATTTATATAGATCTTTCTTTTCCCACCTATTTCCATTATTTTTAAATGTATTTCCATCCATTGTTTTATCTCTACCTATTAGCCTTTTTCGATTCCTTCACCCCACCCCACCCCCACTAGGGCTATCTGTACCTTGCTCGTCCTGCTTTCTACTCTTAACTAGCACATTCCTTTAGATAATATCACCACCTTTAACACCTCTTTGACCTTTTGTCTGTGACATCTTATGGTTTTCTCCACCTATCACTGGCCCTCTATCCACCTCTACCTGTAACCCCACCCCCCACCTTAAACCAGCTTATATTTCACCTCTTTTCAATTTCCCCTTAGTTCTGTTGAAGAGTCATGCGCACTCGAAACGTTACCTGTGCTCTTCTCCGCAGATGCTGCCAGACCTGCTGAGTTTTTCCAGGTATTTTTGTTTTTGTTTTGGATTTCCAGCATCCGCAGTTTTTTTGCTTTTATCATTTCTGAACATACCGGTCTCCAGGTCTCATTAATGAGACACCAAACAAGCCCATAACACAACATTCCCCCAATCTTAACACCTGCCATAGACGTATTGGAAGGATTTATAGGTTGATAGTTAACCTGTTCGGCTGTGTTATGAACACACCTTCCTTGGCCCTCAAGTCCTGAAGGGGGCTCAAACCCTGACTCAGAGACAGGGACACTATGCACTGTGCCACAAGACTTCTAACATGACATCCATAAGCTGACTTGAAGTAGCTTAAACTTTCTCTTAACAGGTATTGCAATCTCTTCTGGATTCCAATTGGGAGCTACCTTTTGGCGATTCTGGCATCTTGCTTTCTGTTACGTGAGTGTGCTAGCTAGAGCAAGGGCATGATGCAGGTATAGGGACCACAAAAGGAGATTCAGGCACCATATCCATTTGTTGATCAAGAAGAATCAACTACCCACCCCTGAGAGTGTATGGGGAGAGGATGTCATTCAATATGATGTCGGAGGAGTTGTGCATCAGGCCCATATGACATTCTGCAGCAGGACCTGAAGTCAAGCTTCACACCACCTTATCAGTGGCTATGAAGGCAACCACTGCACTGAATTTTTTTATGCTTGTGAGTCATTTCAGTCAGGTACTGATAACATGTGCAACATCTCCCCAGAGTGTTGTGAGGGCATGTATTCACCAGGTTACTGAGACTATCTACCATAGGGCTTCTGATTTCATGAACTTTGAGACAGTGTGTTGCTGGCAGTGGTCCTTAGTTGGATTCTGGAGGGGGTACAAAGTGTTTGGGAGGAAAGCAAGGGTCTAGGAATGGGATGAGGGTGGATGCGATTGGAAATGTGCGGATGACTAGCAGAAGGAGGGAGGCTGTCAGAAGGAGGTCGAGTTGTGACTGGCAGCAACCCATGGTTTAATGTGGAGCCAGAAGTAGTGTTCCTGTCGGTAATTTTAAAAAAAATTTACCTCTTCTGTAGTGGCCTGCAGTTATCCCTTTACTAACCACTGGTTAGGAAGCATGTCGACTGTTTCCCTGAATGTGCCAACAGTAGTAAAAGCAGCCAAATTTTATAAAGAGGACCTCAATGAGGCATTAAGTACCCTATTTGCATTTGCAATCATTTCGGGCATGCATTCTGGATGCCTCTTTTTCTGCCTTAACCAATATGGTAGCTGACATACTTCCAGCAGATAATGAACCCAGTCACCCTGTCCACCATGTTGGATTAAAAATCAAGTGAGTCACCATTGAATTTCTAGACCCATGTTCCTTGCCCCTGAAGCCAAGTAACATGGCAGCACACATGTCAATTGTTTGACACCCTGTAATAAATGCTACCACATTGAAGTCTCAATCTCAGTCATTGTTCCCACTGACCTTCAATATTCTCCATTCCATGAACCCTGACAATTTGTGAGTACAGGTTCTGGAGAATGCACAGCTAATTAATGTTTAGATCTCTCTGCAGAAGAAAACAGCACATACTCTATGGAATACCCAGCCACAGGGAACGGGTCTGCATAAGACCACCACTTAATAGACTAAATTTTTCCCAAACAATAATGGCAAGTTTATGACATACACGTAATAATGCACAAATCAGCCAGCTAATTCAGGGAAGGAGAATTACATCGTGGCCAGAATATTGCCGTCAGCATGCGAGGGTGGACCCACGGGTGAGATGAAGTTTCCTGAAGGTTTAATAAAATAATTAAATAATTTTTGCAAAATGCACGAACATGTCCCAGCTCATGTGACACTGTCGCATGAGGGGGCATGTTTAAATAATTTTTTAGGTCATTTAATAAGAAGTTTCATTATCAACTTAGTCTTCCTGAGGCAGCTCCATGCCTCAAGAAGATTTCTGCACTCTTTGCATGCATGAAAGAGCACAGGCCCCGACTCTCCCTCCTCCCCCCGCCCGTACAGGTAGCGCTGAGCACTACCAGCCGCGTATTACGCTGGGTGGGCCTTAATTGGCCTGCCCACATAAAATGGCGGCACATAGCCGATCGTGGGCGGCGATCGGCTCCGTGCCCACCCCTGTCCAGCCCGCTCAACATAGATAAGATTTAGCCCCATGAGATGTGAATCCCCATAACTTGCTCAATTTGAATATTAATTGCCCATTAAACTCACCTCAAAAAACTAGGGTTCATACATAACAACCGAAGTACCCTTTTAGGGATGTGGTAACAGTTAATTTAATGTTAATCTTTGGCCCAAAAGGAGAGCAATTTAAACTGTTGAGTCTCATTCCTGTGCGTAGTATATTTTTCTCAGCAATTTCAATATTTTTAAAAAGTCTTCCTTTTCTTCTCTCTCTTTTCTCTCTCTCAATAACATGGAACAAGTAACAGAGGGCTCTTTTGAGGATGAAGTGGGGGAAGGGGCAGTGGTGGGGAACAAAGGATAGAAAATGGGATAGAAAGGGGGATAAAAAAGGGGAAAAAACCATGGATAAGTGAATAAAAATGAAAATAAAAATCACTGGATAAAAATAAAATTGAATATTGGGAAAAAGGGGTTTAAAAAAGGGGTGAGGATAGCGGAGAGAGTTCATGGTCTGAAGTTGTTGAACTCAATGTTAAGCCGGAAGGCTGTAAAGTGCCTTATCTACATTCATTTTTAATGGTTTTTTATAGCCCCCTTCTATCCTTTTCCCCCCCACTGCCCCCTCCCCCCACCCAATCCCCAAAAAGACCATTGGTTACTTGTTCCATGTTGTCCTTTCAAGCAATGCTACCCTTGTTCTGCTATTATCACATTCTGCTTTCTTACCTTTATGCCACTATCAGCACCTTTTTTAGCCCTTACCACTGCCATTAACACTCACTATGTCCTTTAGTTCATGACATCTTTGTCAATCCCTCATTTGTCCCCACCTATCGCTGGCCTTCTATCCAGCTTCACCCCTCTTAAACAGTATAAATTTCATCACATTTCTACTTCTCTTCAGCTCTGAAGAAGGGTCATACGGACTCGAAACATTAACTCTGTTTCTCTCTCCACAGAAGCTGCTAGACCTGCTGCGTTTTTCCAGCATTTTCTGTTTTTGATTCAATCAAAGCTGCCACAACCCTGGAGAAATGGTTGGTTCTGAAAAATTGGCTGTTCCTCTCAGTAATTTGTCTGGGAACAGCATTGGATTATACAAGATGGCTATGCTGATAAAGAGGGTGCTGATAATTTGCCTTGGAAAGGGGAGTGCACTGCAAATTGGCTGATCTGACAAAGTTCCCTGTAGCTCCCTAGAATTACAATTACATATTGCATAAATGTTGAGAACGCTGGTCACTTTGCCACAGTCAGAGCTTTTCATGCTGTAAACTTTGATTGCTCATCTGGCTGCAGGAATGAACAGTTCTCCTCCACTTTAGAGCTGAAATTCAACTTCCTGAGGCAAATCTCCTGAATGGATTCGGAATACATGATTAGTTTGATACATCATGCTGCGCGAAAGTGCTGAGATGATTATTATATTATGGTATAAGGTGAACTAAGTGGACCATTCGATCCATCAGTGGAAGCAACTGGGCTCAGCTGTGCCAGCTGTTTGCTCGAACAATTCAAAATTAATCCCATCACCTTGCTCTCGTCCCATAACCCTGTATATTCCTCAGCTTGACGGAGAAGGTACAGAATCTGAATTTGTTTATGGTAAAGAACAAACACCTTAAGAATATCCAGTGGTGTAGTGGGAAATTTTGAAGTGCAAGAGCTCTGAGAAAATGTGTTGGCCACACCATTTCTAAACCTACTTTAAATTGTCTTCCTATGTAGCAATCATTTGAGTCCCCAAAAATCAGTAAACTGTGATTTTTAAGTGAAAATATTAGTGCCGGTAGGCAGCAGGCATTTTATTTTGAATTGTGTGGTATTTTGAATCATTCGTCTTCAGCATAGCTAGAATCTCATTCTGCAACATTTTACAGGTCGAATATCCTTTATCTGAAATCCTTGGGGCCAATCGCGTTGCGAATTTCAAATAATTTCAGCTTTCAGATATTGCATATAGGACTAAGTCTACTTACATTGTAATAGCCTAAGCCTTAGCTCACTATAGTCTAAAGTCACTAAAGTGATGTATCACTGAATGATAAATACACGGTGCCTGTAATAAGGTCCAACCCATGGCACCATCTTCAATTCTGCTTGTAGGGGAGTTTCAGTGTGTTGATGTACTCTGCTAGGAGGCATTCTTCAATAGTTCTTCCAGCATCATCTCCCTCATCAACATCGTTTTTCGGTTCATAAGTTTGTCTTTTATTTTATGGTTTGATATTATTTCTTGCTCACTTAGATACACTCAAACAATGTGCATTTATATCAACCTGTCACATATCTTAATGATATTGTCCATGGGCACTTTCTCTACCTGATTCACTATGTCATCCTCGTCATCACTGTTTTTATCATTCACATTTCATGGCATGAAAATTGCATTGTTCCTTTGACTGAATTAATGACCATATGTTGGGCTTGGAAACTTTAGAAATTGTCCTGTTTTCTGTGGGCAGCAGTTAGCAATTCTGACTGAGGCCTTTCTCCCTTCAGGCTGGCAGTGAGTACTGAGTAGGGCAGTGGACTTTAGGCTGTTTTAATTTAGAAGCTGTTAATCTGCCATTTTGAGGCAGCGAGAGCCGGGAGTTGGGAAAAAAAAAAATGTGGATACTAAACAGGCGATAACTGGCACACAATACGGTGGCGCTGGGAAACGGAAAGTAGTTTCGGCACATTGTTCACCTTCAGGGTTTCAATCTCACCTTCTGCAATGACTCCGGATCTCCACGTACACTCAAGCTTCACCTTCCAAGCCCATTTTCAGATCTTTGGCTGTGTCAGGCAGAACACCACTGCTCCAAAGGTCATCAGTAAGGAGTCACCAACTTTCGACAGCCTCCTCGGGTCTTCAAGGTTTCTTTCAACCCGCTTTGCTTCTCCATTTGCAGCTGCTTCTGTAACTTGCAGCTTTCTGTAACTTTAACTTTACTTCTGGAAGTTCTGGGACCTTTCTCCTGCCCCCCCTTGCTGTGCCCTGCTCCGTGGGCCACCTCCTCTGTAATGGCACTCCTGCTCAGATTACCTGACCTGTACTTTTGTTGTGTGAGGGCCCTTTAAGCCCTTTTCTACTGTGCATGCACACAGGGCAAGTCGCCTGCCCAAGGAATAACAAAAAGCAAACTGCATATGCGCGGGCCAGTTCCCAGTCAGCGCATGTGCAGAAGACCTGAGAGCAGCCACAGCATGCTGGGATATGTAATTCCACAGCAAAGGCAGTGGCAGCAAGTTCCCACTACATTCCTTGAGCTCAAGGGAATTGGGGCTGCTCGGGGTAATGGGCGGGGTAGACGGGGCTGCTCTGGGGAGTTGGGATCCTCGGGGGGAGTCGGGACAGCTTAGGGTTGAGGGGAGTTCGGGGGCTGCTTGAGAGAGTCGGGGCTCTTCGGGGGGAGTCGGGGTTGCTCTGGGGAGTTGGGATCCTCGGGGGGAGTTGGGACCCTTGAGGAGAGTCGGGACTGCTCGGGGCGGGGGTGGATGTTGGGGCTGCTCGAGGGAGTTGGGCTCTTCGGGGGGGAGTCGGGGAAATGGGGCAGTTGCTGGCCGGAAGGGGAGGTGCCGGGGCAGCACTCTGGCAGCGCTGCACCACTGAGAATATCGGCAAACTGAACCCTGTTTACCAGGACCCCAAGGAGGACAACAAAGGGGCATAGAATGCAGCTCTGAAAAGGAAGGTGTATAGGACACATCAGGTAAAACTACTTCACACAGTGGGTGGTGAATATTTGGAATGGATTTCCCAGGGAAATCGCTCAAGCTGATAAAGTCAATCATTTTAGAAAGATGTTGGGCAGACATTTGACAAAAAATCAACTGAGGAATAAAGATTGTGAACTATGTACTTTATTCTGATTCTCGAACTCTATGGTTGCAATGAAATGGTAGCTCCTGATCCTAATTTCTTTGTTCTAAATTATCTCAACTGCTTTTCTTTAGTGTTATTAAAGAACAGGCTAAATTGTTTTTGTGCCTTTACTGAGGAGCTGTACTCATGATTGGAAGTAAACTTGGATTCATGTGAGCAAATGAAACTATGGATGGTTGCAGTTGGGTTCTGTTGATTACTTAGTACGATTGTACCCATTTAATTCATCCATTTGTTATGACTGGTCCCCAGGGGAGCTCAACTTTCTGAACACTACTCCGATTTTGTAATGCTCCTAGGTGAGGAGGAATGAGCTGGCTCCCCTTCCTTATTCAAACCCCTCGCTTGGTCGCAACAAGTTAATTGAAAAGTGATCCCTTCCCCCATGGATACCTTTTCCCAGTTCAAATGTACGATATCCAAATCAGTCTTTGGCTTGTCCATGAGGCTTAGATGCTGAAACAATGCCATTAAGTTGGGTGATTCCAGTAGAGCTGACTTTGGCAGTTTAGGAATTGGTTTGGGGACACTTGCTTCTGCCGGTTGGCTAAAGAAGCTGTCCTATTTCCTTTTTGATTGTGGCTTTTGCTTAAAGTCTTGCCTCCAGTAAGAGAAAGAAAGTGAGAGAGAGGCTTTGCCTGCAACTACAAGTTGATCTTCTTGTGCTATCGCTCTCACAGTACACTAGCACACACTGAACTGCTCTGTAGCTAGCTTTTAACCCATTTTCCCTGTGTATCCCTGTAAGGGAAAAGACCATGGCTAAAATTTTAGCTCGGTGGGCAGGTGCGCACCCAACCCGCTTGAGCGTAAAATGACATGCGTTGACATCGGGTGAGCATCCCGACATCAATGCATAGTCGTGCGATGTTTCGTTCAGCACGTTGGCAGCGCGCCCGCCAACAATTTAAAGGCCTGTTAAGGCCATTAAATTATCAATTAAATGGAATTTTTTGCTGCCCATCCAAACTTACAGTTGGCAGGCAGGTGAAAAGGCCAAGCAGCCTTTGCACTTTAAAGGAAACCTCATCCATGGGCGGGGTGAGGTTTTCTAAAGCCAATAAAAATAAAATAAAAATGTTGAAACTTAATTAGTAATATGTCCCTGCGCATGTGACAGAGTCACATGATGGAACATGTCTATTACACTTTTAATGTCTTTATTATATTTTCATATAACTCTTCATCTACCCGAGGCAGCTCTGTGCCTCAGCGAGATTATCAAGCGCACACTTGTGCGCATGCACTAAGTTCACGCTCGCCCCGCTCGCCATCCACCCCCCCGCCCATACAGGCAGCGCTGAGTGCTGCCGCTCGCGTTGCATGCTGGGCGGGCCTTAAACGGTTCACCAGCGTGAAATCACCTTCTGGCCTCAATTGCAGGCGATGGTTGGCTTCCCTACCGACCTTGCCGAGCCCACCTGACATGGGTGAATTTCTGCCCCATGCCTTGTGCCCAGAATCTGTTTTCTTTGATTTCCAAACACAATCTGAGATATAAATCAACAGGAAATAGATTTTAGATGACTGCTGAGACATGGGCCTGAATTTTCCCGCTCGCCGAGGGGAAAATGACACAGGATGACGTTGGGAGGAACCCCTGATGTCATCCCGCCCCATTTAAATTTTCAGGAAGGCGGGCGGACAGCGAAATCAGCTGCGGGCCCGCTGACCTGTCAATGGCCAATTGAGGCCATTGACAGGATAATTAAGCTGATTAAAGGCCCTGCCCATCCAACCTTAAGGCTGGTGGGCAGGCTAGGAGCCCCGGGGGGAAGGAGAAAAAACATGAAACTTCATCCACTGGCGGGATGAGGTTTCATGTCTGTTTAAAAAATCTTTAGTAAAGTTTATGTAATATTTATTAAAATATCCCATCTCGTGTAACATTGTCACATGAGGGGGACATGTTAACAATTTTTAAATTTTGCTATTTTTGATGTTTTTTAAACTTTCAGCGCTCTCCCTGAGACAGCACTTAGTCTCAGGGAGATGCGCGCTCTTCCATGTGCGTGCGCAAAAGAATTGGGGTATCCCTCCCCCCCACACAGGAAGCGCATAGCCCTTCCCGTCGGCCAGCCTGCCCACTCAAAATGGCAACGGGGCCCGTTTCGGCAACAGAGTTCAGCTGCCCGCATGCTACCGAGCCGGTTGGGCCCGCCCATCTTTTGTCTCTGCAACCACAGGAGATTAAAGTTCAGTCTTTTGGATCTCTCTTATCTCCTTTTTTAAGCATCTCTACCTGAAGAAGGAAGAGGGCAGAATATTTCACTCATCGGGCCGGTGTGTGTCAGACCTGAACAAATGCAAAATGACGTGTGATTACGTCATCATGCACTCGCGCAATATTTCGGTTGGCGGGCATGTGCGGCCATTAAAGTCATAATTAAAATAAATTTTTCGCTGTCTGGCCAACCTTACGTTTGGCGAGCAGGCAATTGGCCCAGTGGGTCTTTTGGATTTTTAGCAAAACATCACCCATGGGTGGGATAAGGTTTCAATCAGTGATTTTTTAAAAATTTAAATCTATAAAACTAATTTCAAAAAGTCCCTGATCATGTGACAAAGTCACATGAGTGGACATGTTTTTAACATTTTTAAATTCTTTGTTTTTTATTTAACATATCTTCAGCTCCCTGAGGCAGCTCTGTGCATCAGCGAGCTTTTACTGGGCGCACTCGCACGAACTTCCACACTCGCCCTCCTCCCATCCCCGCCCCAGCAGCACTGCAGCACTCTACCCACTGTGGTCCATTTCGCAGTCGCTCCTGCTCGCCCCTGCCCGATGACTGGAAATTCCTGACCCATGAGGCCTTTTCAGGTGCAACATTCCATGTTGTCTCAGGACAGGTCTGTCGGTCAGTATAATCCACATGGGAATTTTCCAGAAAGTGGTCACTTTACATTATCAGCCATCCTCTGATCAGTCTTTACTTGTATCATTTTTTTTAAAAACAGATCTTCCTTAAAAAGTTCAATATACCTGTAAGCAATTTGTGGCTGCAGTCAGCTTCTATGATACACCCCCTGCACCACAAATGAAGTAATATTATCTCTTCAGTTCTAAACGGGTCTCTTTAAGTTCTGGGCAGGGCGTTTACAATCATATTTGATTTCCCAGCACTGTGGGCAATACCTCCAACAGAATAACCTGGCATTCTGTGTCTTAAACCTTTCCACAAAGGTTGAAGGGTTGTGGTCAGTATGGATTGTGGTCTCTCTGTATCCATTTCAGACATATATCTCAAAGCGTTTGAGAGCTGGCAATAAACTGAGCTGAGAGCACAGCATGCAGTCTAGTGGCTGAAGCTGCCACCAATCTGTCAAATGGAGTGGGTGGTGGGGTTTCAGACAGCCAATGAACGTACTACACACTAGTCATCCAAGTGGTGGTCAGCACTCTCTGGCATATGTGAAGTGGCCTTCAGTCTTAACCAAGAGAGGTTCTTAGGACACCTATGCTAACCCACATGTGTCTCTCTTTGATCCTGCAGGAGGACATAAACAGGATCATGGAGACTGGTGATCTAACAGTATGCCTCATGACTTCCAGAGAGCAGAGAAGAAAAGAAGAGAGCAGCAGAGGCACCTCGATTGGCAAAGGGAGCAGCACCTCCCTCAAAATGAACGGGTGGCAGGGCCTGCTGTGCACGCAGATGAAGATCCACAGAGAGCCATCGCTCCTAGGCACTTTGCTAGACCCAGTGTCTGTAGACACCTCTTGTCATTCCTGCAAGTGACTGAGAACCAGTGTCACTGAACATTGCACATGTCTAGGGAACTGGTTGGTCATATATGCCCCCCCTTTTATTTTATTCATTCACAGGATGTGGGCTTCACTAGCTGGGCCAGCATTTATTGCCCATCCCTAGTTGCCCTTGAGAAGGTGGTGGTGAGTTATTGCTAAACAAGTGCCGCTTGAAGACTGTTGATGACCCCTTCCATTACTTTACTGATGATCGAGAGTAAATGCTGCAGGATTTAGTGCCACAAGGACAAGTGACCGAGGCGCTCAATTTTTACACCAGTGGCTCCTTTCAGGGCTCTACAGGTGACTTGTGTAGGATCTTGCAAGCCTCCATGCACAAGTGTATCCATGAGATCATGGACGCTATCTTCGCGAAGGCACAGAACTTTGCGCATTTTGCCTGTGTGGTAATTATGGTTTGATGTAATGTGTAGTATACCTTTAAGAAAGATGTTATAAAGGAAGATCACATGATCTCATGTAACCAATAGAGGAGTAGCGTGGGCTACTTCTGTAATCAGTAGTCTGAGTTAGTAGTCAGAGGTATGGAGACAGGGTTTGAGTTGAAAGCAGACAAGTGTAGCTGCTGAGTACCTTTGTAAATAAACAGAATATGTTTCACCTAAGAAATGTCTACTGACCTATTCTGTCTATTGTACCAACTCAGCCATCCCAAAACAAGCATGCAACCCGGATCCTTAAGTCCCAATAAACTGCTGACCTGAATCCAACAGCCCAGGATCAGGAAAACCAGGAAGCAAGAGCGTTGGGATTTTCACAGATCTCTGATTTTCCACAGGTTCAGGGTGCCATGGACTGCACTCACGTAGCGCTCAGATCACCGTGGAAACAAACAGTCAACTATGTCAACTGCAGGAGCCTCCACTCGCTGGGTGTTCAGCTGGTGTGCAACCATCACAAACACATCCTACAGGTCTGCGCACACTTCCCAGGGAGAGTCTACGACTCTTACATCCTTGACAGGTCTCAGATCCCTGACATCGTCCAGGATCCAGAAAGGCTGCAGTGATTGGTTCCTCAGGGTCAAGGGCTACCCACAGAGGCCGTGGCTGATGACACCCATACAGAAGCCTCAGACTGCAGCAGAGCGAGGGTATAGCGAGGCTCATGTCACAATCCGGACTTTGTTGGACCAATAGGCATTTTGAAAATGAGCTTCCAGTGCCTCGACAGGTTCGGTGGAGCACTGCAATACAGTCCCAAGAGGGGGTTCCACATCATCGTCACCTGCTGCGTGCTCCACAACCTGGAGCTGAAACGGGGGCGGGGACCTGGCTGAGGAGGAGATGGAGGAGCTGCATGTCTCCTCCAATGAAGAAGAGGACATTGAAGGGGATTACGGTGAAGGGGTCCTCGAAGGTGAGGAGGCCAGCGATGAGGCCATCGCACTGGCCAGACGAGGCACGTTTGGGAGGCCCTCATACCAGCAAGATTCGTGGAGGATGATGACAAGATGCAGTGAGGACAGTCCTGACATCCTCAACTTAGATCTGTGAACGTTTGACTCCTGTGTGACTGATGGCAGCACACATACCCTCAGTGCTTAGGCCCCTGTCAGTGGAGGCCCTAATAGTCACTAGATTCCAGAAGGATGATGACGACATGCAGTGAGGACACTCCATAGATCTTCACATAGCCTCTGAGAATGTCTGACTCCTGTCTGGCCAAGGGCAGGTCGCTTGCGCTCTGTGATCAGGGTCATATCATAGAGATGCAGCCATGAAAGTTTAAATGTACCTGATCCTCTGTCCACCTTCAGCTGTGGCTCAGTTCATAGCACACTCGCCTTTGAATCAGAGGGTTGTGGGTTCATGTCCCACTCCTGGAAAACCAAGAACTGTGATTGTACTCGAAAGAAGTTGCAATCTGTGACTGTTGGTAACTCGAAAGAGTTTCAGCACCTGAGCCCTTCAGGTGCACAGCGTCACTGGTCACAGATGCTGAGGAGATGAGGGCCAGCCCCACCTTAAAGGTGCTGAGAGCACACAGAGAGAATGACGAAACTCTGTGGTGCCTGCCCACTACATTCTGACAGCAATGACCAGAACCATTGAGGCATCAATAATCTGTCCAATGAGTGTGAGGCTGGAGTGTGAAACATCTCTTTTGTCTGAAGGTTACACACTACACAGGGAAGAGGCCCCGGACTGAGACACCTGCCTTTATCTTGTCCAGGTTTCACATCTGAGTGACATGGACACTGCTCATCAGAACAAGGAGCCATAGGCAGGGAGACATTCTTGGGAGTTTATTTACAATAGTTAACATTATGTACAAGTGATTAACATCCATGCCTACACTATACAACCATATCTTCTTAACATTCCTAAGCCTGCCACTATGTCTTGGTGATCTCGCCACATCCACAGCGGAGATGGAGGCAGCCTGCTGATTGTTACACCCTGTCTGTGCTGACCTCAGCAGGTGTCCTCTGGAGAGCTGAGACCTGGAGGGCCCTGGCCTGCTTTTGGGGTCCTGCTGTGTGGCAGTGACACCCTCCTCATGCTGTGGAGCTGGAGCTGCTGGGGCCACAGGACTAAGGGATTCAGATGGGTGGATGGCCCCAGGGTGCATACCTGCAGATCCTGCTCCCTGTGGGTGCCCGAGGGCCCCTGGATGACTCCTTGAGGAGAAGGGGATGCTAGAGTGAGATTGAGCTGCCCCGCACCACTCTCGGGTACACACTGTTGGAAGCCTACTATGGTGACAGCGATGGAGTTGAGCCCGCACAGCAATGCAAGACCGATGTCCTGGGCCAAGATCTCCATCCTACCCAGTGTTGACCTTGGTGTGTTGGCATGCTGGCCCTATCACCTCAGACTGTAGACAGACGGCCTCCTCTATCGTGCCTTGCAATCTGAGGAGTGCAGGGACATCCCTTCCTGATGTTCCCGAGCTTGCCTTTGCAGCTCCAGCAACTGAGGTATGAAAGAGTCCAGAGGCTCATCATCTGACAGATGTCTCAGCAGATTTCTGGCCTCCAGCAGTCCTGTGAGTGCCGGAAACCTGGGAAGTCCCTGCTCCCTCTTGCTGTGGATCAGAAAGTGCAGTATGCTCACCAGATTGTGATCCCGAGGGTACCTTCAGATTCCTCTTCAGAGGTCTTCGGGGCTTGAGTTAAGGACTTGGCTCACTTGGCTGCTTCGCAGATGTGCCTGTGAAAGCAAGGAGAGATAGTTAGTGCATGACAGGGGACAGCAGGACAAGGGAACTGACTCACAGCATGGTTGTCTGATGGATGTTGCACAGCTGGATCTTCACTTGGTTGAGCACCACCGACCTCACCGTCAGCACAGGAAAAGATCATTGCCAGCCAGCTGGATAACTCTATTTGAAAAGTCTGTGAGGGCCTTGATGCCAGGCATTCCTTCACCAGTCTGCAACCTCTCCCTCTTGTTGTGTGCTGGCTTGGCCTGCATGACTACAGATGGGGAGTGTGTGAGCAGGACACCTGTCAGGCCAGATATCAAGGATGCCTGGCATTTGTGGGTGGTGAGTGGTGCTATGGACAGGATGAGGACATGATCCGCAGGGCAGATGATGTGTGTGAGAGTGAATGGTGATGTCCCTTGAACTGGCAGAGAGTGAAATCCCTGTGGATGTGTGATGGGTTTGTCAGTGTGTGAGTTGAGAGTGATGAGAAGAGTGACTTACCCTGGCGGAACGGAGGAGATCATTCATCCTCTTTCGACACTTTTGCAGGGCATTGGCGCTGCCCACTGCTGCCACCACCTCCCATTCTGGATTGGTGACCTTGCTTGCTGGCCTTTGCCCAGAGAGGGGTAGAAGACTTCATGGTGCCCTCCACTGCTTCCAGTAGGGCAACCGAGGGAGGTGTCACTAAATTTGGGGGCAGCATGTTTCCCCGCTTTGGCGGACATGACTTTCCAGCAGCTCCCGCTCCCTTGGAGAGAGCTAGCTCTGTGCAGGGGTGTCCTTTAAATATGGCGCCAGGATGACTGAAGGCCTGAGGTAATGGCAGAGCAGGGCAGGTGAATCAGAGGCTGCCCCACCAGTGATCAACGTGTTTCCCAGGAATACATTATTAATGAGGCGGGATGTGCCGCGCATGGGACAATACAGTGCAAAAACCCGCCATTGCGGCCAGCGGGTAAAACGTCTTCTCTCCTGCCCGCTACTGCACTTAATGCAAATATGGGACAATTACACCCATAGTCGCCTGGCTGAGAGGTCCAGACCCCGGCATATATGTCTGCCTATTTCTTCATAGCTGTCTGGGAGATTTTAAGTGTTCTCAGGTCACATCACAGGCTCTCGTGAGTTGCTCCCGGAACACTGTTACATACTCCAACATGGAGACTTCCTCCTTCTGTTCTAAAAACCTTGCCTTGATTAGTTTCAGAGGCCCTCACACTTGGTGCCTGTAAACTAAGTCAAACAGAGCAAAGCTGTTGGACTCATTGGTTGAGTCCCTGGTAGCGAACAGAAGAAAACTTCGTCCTTTATCCCAGTCATGGGAGTACTCGTGGCAGTATGCCTTGATAATTCTGTTTAGTGTCATGACTCACTGGGGATAGTGCGCTGTAAAATCAAGCCCCACTGTTCCCCGAGCTGCAACAAATGTGAAAAGTTTGACCAAACCACCAGGTTGCCCCAATTCTACCTAACTGTTTAATTTAGGTTAACAGAATATGAGCAGCAGGTTTAAACTTAATAAGTAAATAATTGTTTATTGAACAAATTGTCTTTAACTAGTGGCATAAGAAAGAAATATGAACTACTAACTTCTAACACTTTAATTTAAACTCTACCCCTTCTTAAATCCCAATATACACACACACACACACACACACACATCTAAGACACAAAAAAACATGGATTTTGAGGGTGGGATAAAACAATTCAAAAGCACCATTTCCGGAGTGCAGGATTCGATGGGTTGATTTTGATCGATGTCTTCCAGATTCTTTTCAGTTCTTGTTGAGGACATGAGGTGGTCTTCCTGCACTTTCAGTCTTTAGTTCGCTGGTTGAGAACTTGCTTTTCAATGTCTCTAAAACTGATTTTCCCCTTTTCCTTTTTACACGGGTTTCCTCAGAGAGAGGGCTGGTTATAGAGATATAGAGAGGAAGAGAGATTTTAGATGTTTTCTCTTTGCAGGCCAGGAGCTTTCTGCTGCGGAATTTCTGGAATCTTCCACATACAGGAGAAAGAGGTTTTAGGTCTTGTTCCTTTCAGGCTAGGAGCTATTCTGCACTGCTCTCACACAAATTCACCTGGTCAGGAGCCAATAAAAATGCTGTTGCCAGGCAGTTCCCCTGGTTCAGGGCTCCTTTCAGGCACCATCCTGTCTTTCATGGCACATTCTGTCCAAGGACGGTATATATCTCTCATCCTGCCCCAGTGGACATGTCTTTCAAACTGCAGCCATTGTAATTTTAAAATCCATATTCCAACAGAAAATAGAAGGAGATGTTCTTTACAACAGTACAACAGAAATAAAAAGATATGTTACTTACATGTCTCCACCCTTAAAATGCGTTTCATCACAAGGTATGTGACACGTGGACAACAAAGCACGAAACTTACTTCCAATTATCCTTTCACCCCCTTATACAGTCTTATACAATCTTCAACATTTCTTACCCTTTAACTTATTTTAGTATTTTACAGCCGGGATAATGCATCCACGATCACATTATCTTTACAGCATTGTGAACAATCTTTATGTTGAATGGTTGAAACAATAGACTCCATCTAAACAGTCTCACATTTCAAGTTTTAAACCTTTCAATGAACCCCAGCGGATTATGGTCAGTGTAGATTAGATGTTTCTTTGTTATCGTGTCGGACATTAACTTCAGAGCGTTGAAGAGACAACAACAATGCTAGAGTTTCTTTTTCTACTGTAGAGTACTTCCTCTGATATTGATTTAGTTTCTTGGAAAAGTACCCCACCAGCTTTTCTATCTTTAATTGATCATCTTATAACAGGACTGCACCTACCCCCAAGTCACTTCAATTGTCATTTTATAAATGTTGGTAAAGTCAAGAGCGGCCAGCACTGGTTCATTTATTAAGATCGCCTTCAGCTTTTCAAAGACTGCTTGGCATTCTGCTGACCATACCACTTTTTCCTGTTTTCTTAACAAACTGGTGAGAGGTACAGCTATTGTGCTGGAGTTATGCACAAACTTCCTATAAAACCCACACATTCCCAAAAATCTCAGGATTTCTCTTTTAGTTTTAGGAATGGGGATTCAATTAGTGCGTTCACTTTTGCTGTTCTTGGCAACACCTGCCCTTGCCCTATGATGTGACCTAGATAAGTTACCCTTGCTTTTGCAAATTCGCTTTTGGCCAGATTTATGACTAAGCCAGCCAATTGCAATTGCTTAAACAGGGCCTCTAATTGCTTTACATGTTCTTCCCATGTGTTATTATATATTACGGCATCGTCTAATTAAACCACACAGTTATGTACTTCAGCTATGACTTGATTCAGAAGTCTCTGAAATGTAGCTGGGGCATTTTTAAACCCAAACAGCATGACTAGACATTGATACAACCCACTTGGTGTAACAAAGGCAGATATTTCTTTAGCCCTTGATGTTAATGGCACCTGATCAATTTTAGAATGAAATGAGGCACTGCCAACCCCACCGATGCAATCATCTAACCGAGGAATTGGGTACAAATCTGTCTTTGTTACTACATTCACTTTCCTGCAGTCTATACAAAATCTAGTGGATCCACCCGGCTTAGGAACTAATACTACTGGTGAACTTCAGCCACTTTGGCTAGGCTCAATCAATTGCTTGTCCAGCATCTATTGGATCTCTATTTCTAACTGAGCTTGTTTTTCTGGGCTCAACCGATAATGATGTTGTTTTATGGCACCAAGTCTCCTACGTCCACATCATGTTTAGCTAATGTAGTACATTCAGGTGTATCCCTACAAATTCCCTTATACTTCCTAAGTAACCTTCTTAGATCTCTCCTTGGTCCTTCCTCTAAATATGAGGACACAGTGTCTAAATGACCTAGTGTTATATTGGCGAGTCGAATTGTAGGAGGTTCGCTTTGGGCACAGCCTACTTCTCCTTCTACCTTGTCCTTGCTGTTTCTGTCATCCTCCATTACTCCTACTACCTGGCACACCTGCTCTGTCTTATCGTCTTCTCTGCGATCATATTGCTTCAACATGATTATGTGACATAACCATTTCTTCTTCCTACACTCAGGAGTATCTATCAGATAAGTCACTTAACTAACTCTCCTACCTATCTTGTAGGGGACCACTGAATTTTGCTTTCAGGATACTGCAAAGGTAATAATATCAATACTTCACCACCTGCTTGGAACATTCTAGTTGTAGCATGTTTGTCTGCCCATTCTTTCATTTTGGCGTGGGAAATTTTTAAGTGCTCTCGTGCTACTTTACATGCTCCTGTGAGTCTTTCTAGAAAAATGGATACATAATCCAACATGGAGGATTCGTCTTTCTATTTTAGAAACTTTTCCTTAATCACTTTTAATGGGCCTCTTATTTCATAACCATAGTTCAATTCAAAGGGACTAAATCCAGGAGATTCATTCAGAGAATCTCTGGCAGCAAATAGTAAGAAATCTAATCCTTTGTCCCAATCCTTTGAGTATTCAAGGCAATAAGTCTTAATCATGGTTTTGAGAGTCTGATGGTATCTCTAAAGCTCCCTCTGTCTGTGGGTGATGGGCAGTAGACTTTAGTTGTTTGATACACAAGTTGCTGATTATGTCCTGGAAAATTAGGCACGAAGTTAGAACCTTGGTCAGATTGTATTTCAATTGGTAGACCATAATGAATGAAAAAATTAGTTAACTTTTCCACTACCACCTTAGCTGTAATTGTCTTTAAAGGAATAGCTTATAGAAAATGGGTTGTCATATCCATGATAGTAAGGATATACTGATGTCCTGCTTTCGTTTTGGGTAATGGTCCTACACAATCTACTAATACCCGACTGAGTGGTTCTTCAAAACTGGTATGGGTATTAAAGGTGCTGGTTTGATTACATGTTGAGGTTTACCTACTACCGGATATGTATGAGACGTTTTACAAAATTGCACTACGTCCTTATGAAACCTTGGCCAGCTAAAATGTTTGTTTATCAATGCTTGGGTTTTCCACATTCCTACATGTCCTGCCATAGGAATTTCATGTGCTACTCGCAATACCTCCTTATGATATTTGGGCGGTGCCACTATCTGATGAACAACCATCCATTCCTCATCCGCAGCTCTGTGAGGGTGTCTCCACTTCCTCATCAGAACTCTGTTTTTAATGTAATAGCACTCGGGAAATCCTTCAGTCTCAGCTTCAGTGTGAGCTGACTGTGCTAACTTGTTTAACTATGGGTCTGCTTTCTGAGCCTCAAATAATGAAGACCTGCCAAACACTTCCTTTGAAATATCCTCATCCTTAAAGAAAGTTTCAGCTACTCTAACATCTGCTTGTGGTGTTACTTTGATCTCTGGTGATGGACTTTGTTCAGCCATTGCTCTGGTCACCACACAAGATGGAAAAATACCAGGAACTTGTTCTTATAACTGCTCCGTCTCTTTAGCCTCTCTCAGACTTTCCGTAATTATATTGGTGAAGCTATAACCTTCACTCCTGCCAAATCATTCCCCAGGAGTAAATCAACTCCATCTACAGGTAATTTCTTAACCACTCCTACAACCACCGATTCAGACAACAAATCACACTCCAATTGCACTTTGTATAATGGAACCGGGATATACTTTCCACTTATCCTGTTTACCAATACTTAAGCTTTCATTGAACTCTCTGGAGGGAAAACTAGGCCCTTCTCCAGCAAAAGAGTTTGATTATCTCCTGTGTCCCTTAATATAGTTATGGGTTTAGCTGCATCATTTGACAAAAATGGGGTTATTTTCCCTTTAGACAAAAAGCCTTGATATCTCTCATCTACTTTATTCAATTCACCTGCATTCACAGCAGTTTTTACCTCCAGTCCCTTATTTGTAGTTAAAGCTACAATTTGATCTGTGGCATTTTCTTTTTGAGTTCACTTTTCGGACTCACTCTTACAAACTCCAATAAGTCCCATGGGCTTCCCCCGCAACTTCCAGCATTCAGAACGAATATGTCCCACTTTATTAAACACTTAGGCCTTTGAGTTTCACCTCTACCCTCAGTACCTTCCTTCCTGATCGGGAGAGGAGATCTCAAGGTATTCCCAGCTATCCATCCTTTACTCTTGCTATTTGCCTTCCTTTCACTCTCCCATTTTCTATTCTTTTCAAATGTATGGGGGTGATGGAAAAATGGTTTAGTTTTATGGATCAGCTCATAATCGTCAGCCATTACTGCTGCCTGTCTAGTAGTTGTAGCCCTTTGATCTTCAACATGGGTTCTTATTACAGAAGATAGGGAGTTTTTAAATTATTCCTAGAGAATGGTCTCTCTGAGAACTTCATAGGTAGTTTCAACTCCTAATGCCTGTATCCACCTGTCAAAACTATTTTGCTTAATCCTTTCAAATTCAATGTAAGTTTGCCCAGGCTATTTCCTTAAATTTTGAAACTTTTGTCTGTACGCTTCAGGGGCCAACTCATATGCACTCACAATGGCCTTTTTCACCACATCATAATCCCTAGAAACCTCCTCTGACAGTGAAGCATAAATTTCCTGTGCTCTACCTCTCACTTTGCTCTGCATGAACAATGTTCAGTTTTCCTTTGGCTGGTTAATCTGTCTAGCTATCTTCTCAAATTAAAAAAAGAATACTTCAACAACCCTTTCCTCAAATTTTGGAAGAGCTTGTACAAATTTAAACATCTCCCCACTGGGTTCTGATCTGGGAATCAGTCCTTCCTCACCTACTGGTGTCTCTTTTTTAACTGTCAGCTTTCTAAGCTAGAATTTGCTCTCTTTTTCTCTTTCCTCCTTTTCTAACCTCACTATTTATAATTCCTTTTTTTGTTTTCTTTCTCTCTCCTGCCTTCCTGCCTCTTCCCTTTGAAATGCTCTTTCTTTTTCTGCTGCCTCTAGTTCCAATTTTTCTCATTTGCAACTGATTTTCTGCCCATTCCAATGAACCACCCCTTGGAGAATTCAGTCTCTCGGGTATTCCTTCCAATTTCAAATGCTGTACCATCGCTTTGATTATCTCTGCCTTCCTAGCATTGGCAGGCAATCCTACTCTTCATTTACTTGCTAATTCAATTAACCTGGCTTTTGGGATCCCTTGTAAAATCATCAAGGACATCTCTTCCACTTGCAGGAAGGTTTTAGCAGTTCCCAGTGCCATCTTATTTTTGATAGCACAAACCTGGTGTTACCTTTTAGCTTTTATTACTTATTAAATGTACACCCGAATCGTCATTGTCTTTTGTTCCAAAACATCCTGGACCCAAGCCGCCAAATTTTGTCATGACTCATTTGGGATAGTGCGTTGTAATATCAAGCCCCACTGTTTCCTGAGCCACGACAAATGTGAAAAGTTTGGCCAAACCACGAGATTGCCCCAATTCTACCTAACTCTTTAAGTTGGGTTAACAGAATACGAGCACCAGGTTTGTAAACTTAATAAGTAAATAACTGTTTATTGAACATTATGTCTTTAAATAGCGGCAAAAGAAAGAAATATGAACTACTAACTTCTAAAACTCTTCCCCCTTCTTAGATAGATACACACACACACACACACAAACATGGATGGTAGGATAAAACAATTCAACAGCATAAATTCTGGAGTGCAGGAGAACAGTCTCTGGGAAGCGAGTAGCCACATCCATGATGGCGAGGATATACTGGTAGCCCCCTTTTGTTATGAGCAGGGCCCCCACACAGTCCACGAACACCTTGTTGAATGGTTTACCGAAAGCCGGCATGGGAATCATAGGTGCAGGTTTTATTGCAGGCTAGGGATTTCCCACAACCTGACAGGTGTGGCAGGTTCTGCAAAGCCTGACTAAGTCCCCTGTGGAGGTGCGGCCAGTAGAAATGCTGGCTGATGCGGGCTTGAGTTTTGCAAATACCAACATGCACAGACATCAGAATTTTGTGAGCTAGTTGTAATATTTCCCTATGGTACCTTGGTGGCACCACTACCTGGGGGATCACTGTCCACCCCTTGTGATGTGGTCTCCAGTTCCTCATTTATACCTCATTTTTAACGTAGTAGCATTCAGGGACTGCTTCTGCTTCAGCTTCAGTGTGTGTAGTCTGAGCTAATGTTTTTAACAGTGGGTCGGCTTGCTGGGCCGCTGCCAACGATGATCTATTTATTACCCTCATAGGGTCTTCTAGACTCCTGAAAAAGTTTCAGATAACCAGACCGGAGGGTCATCTGTCTGCAGTGCCACTTCAGCGTCACTGACGGAGTTTGTCTGGCCATAGACCGAGTTACCACAGTCAGGGACTTTACTCTGCTGTTCGGTCTCCCTGACCTCAGTTGGCTTCTCTGAGACCAACAGAGATGCTATTACCTTTCATCCTGCCAGGTCATTGCCGAGGAGCAGGCCAACACCATCCACTGGCAAACTGGGGACGACTCCACGGTCACTAGTCCTGACACAATGTCACAGTGCAGATGCACCTGGTATAAGGGAATGGGCATGTATCCCCCCCTTCAACTCCTTTATCAGCACCTTGGCACTTACTGCACACTCTGGTGGAAAGGTCATGCCTTTTCCCAGCAGTCGAGTTTGGCTCAACCCTGTATCCCTCTGTATTACTACAGGTTTACTCACCTCACCCTGAAATGTAGCCAACTTTTCTTCCGATACAAAATCCTTGTGACTCTCAGGGATTTGTTTAATCTCATCCACACTCTCAGGAGTGCATCTTCAGGATTTGCAGCCGCAGTCAGAGCCATAGTCTGGTCTGCCCTGCTCTCTGCCTGACTTCCATTCTCTGCGCGAGGTGTATGTGCCCTGATATAAAACCCACTGGCTTTTCTCATAACCTCCAGCAGTTGACCCGGAGGTGTCCTACCTTTCAACAGTTAAAACACGCAGGCTTCTTGGCCTCACTTATCATTTCAGCAACCCCTGTCTGTCCTGTGGAGGGCTCCCAGCATTTCCTTCTCTCCCAGTTTCCTATCACTCTCTCCCCCTCTTTTCTTTTCCAGTTGGTTAGGGGTGACCAGGGGAGGGTCTCTTCTGGATCAAGTGTTTGTGGATCAGCTCATAGTCGTCAGCCAGTCTGGCTGCCTGCCTGGCCCCTGCTTCTCTAGGTGCCTTCTTATTGGAATGGGTAGGGAGTTTTTAAGCTCCTCAAGGAGAATTATTTCACAGAGGTTTCTGTTTTAAGTACCCGCACCCACTGATCAAAAGCAAGTTGCTTAAACCCTTCAAATTCCAGGTACGTCTGGTCAGGCTGTTTCCTGAGGGTATGGAATTTCTGATGGTACATCTCCAGCACTAACCGGTACGCACTTAAAATAGCCCATTTTACTGCCTCACAGTCAGTGGCACTTTCCTCAGACAAGAGGGAGTAAACTTCGTGAGCCTTTCCTGAAAGCTTACTCTGCACTAATATGGACCACTGTTAGACTGGCCTCTTTAACTGCTGTGCTACCCGCTCAAAAGATATAAAGGAGGCTTTCCAGCTCTGCTTCATCAATCTTATGGGTTTAAATGAGCAAACTGGGTTGCCTCAGTCTTTAAGTCTGAGCTATTGGTGTCTTCAAGGGACACAGTCGGAGTCCCACCCCTCAGATCAAGCTGTTTTAGTTTAAATTCCCCTTCCCTCTCTCTGTCCTGAAATTCTCTCTCTTCTCTCCATGTCCTTTCTCGTCTTTTCTCTTTCTCTCTCTCTCTTTCCTGAAACTCTAATTTCAGCTGTTCCAATTTTAATCTCTCTACTACTACTCTATCTGTTTCCTAGTCCTCAATTTCCACCATTGACCACTCCTTTTAAAATTTCAGGTTTGGTGGCTTTCAAGCGAAATTCTAATCCTAGGTGCCTCACTCGCTCTTTTAACTGTTCGAGGGACAGAACTGTTACATTTTCATTCTGTCTGTACGAACACTGGAATCAAATGTGGACATTTTTGTACTTTAGTTGGGCAGATGCAAGAAAACCTTTTTGCAGTTTTAAAAAATTGGCTTCAAAGGAACAATTTACTTTCCCCATTCTAATTCTTTTGTGTCAACTGTGGGACTATTCTGGCACTGAACCCCCAATTTGTTACAACTAGTCCCCGGGCGAGGTTCCCAAATTGTTAACTTTCCTGAACGGGACCCTAATTTTGTTATGCCCCCAGGTGAGGAGGAATGGTTTGGCTCCCCTTCGTTATTCAACCCCCTCGGCTGGTCGCAACAAGATTAATTTAAAAGGGATCCCCCCCATCAATGGATACCTCTTCCCAGTCCGAATGTATCTATTTTTTAGAAGGGGCCAATTTAACCAGGCTTTCTTGAGTCAAAGAAAAAGTAAAAGTTTATTAGCTGCTAAAAACTGAGAAAAAGAATAAAAACACAACACACATATACACAGTTCAAAAATGAGAGTTTAAGAGCCCAAATAATTTTAACAGATTTACAAATCAGTCTTTGGCGTGTCTGTGAGGCATAGATGGCAAAGAGTTGCAACTGTTAAGTTGGGTGATTCCGGTAGAGCTGACTTTGGCAGTTTCGCAGTGGGTTTGGGGACACTTGGTTCTGCAGGTTGGCTGAAGAAGCTGCCCTATTTCCTTTTAGATTGTAGTTTCTGCTTTAAGTCTTGCCTCCAGAGAGAGAGAGAGAGACACAGGGAGAGAGAGACACAGAGAGAGAGAGAGAGAGAGAGACACACAGAGAGAGAGAGAGACACAGAGAGAGACACAGAGAGAGACAGAGAGAGAGACTTCATCTGCAATTGCAGGGGTGACTAGTTGATCATCTTATCCTGTCACTCTAACAGCACACGAGCACATACTGCACTGTTCTGCAGTTAAGTTTTAACCCATTTTTCCCTGTGTATTCCAGTAAGGGAAAAAAAACATGCCTCGCTTCCAGCGTCTGTTCTCTTTGATCTCCAGCCATTTTACACATGCTGAGATATGAATCAACAGGAGATAGATTTTAAATGACTGCTGGGATGTGGCAATCAGTCTTTAATCTCCTGTGGTTGCATAGACAAAAGTTCAGTCTTTTGTACCTTTCCTATCTCTGTCTCTGCTTGAAGAAGACCATGACACTTTTGTCAGGTGCAACAATCCGTGCTCTCTCAGGACAGGTCTGTCAGTATAATCTACATAGGAATTTTCCAGAAAGTGGTCACTTTACATCATCAGCTATCTTTTTCTCAATGTCCTTGCTTGTATCCTTTTAAAAAAAACACACAAGTCTCCTTTAAAAAGTTCAATATACCCAGAAGTAATTCATGGCTGTAATCAGCTTTTATGGCACATTTAAATGTATTTTCCGCATTCATTCACCACAGGGATCATACAGTTTGTCTTGCTGATCCCTTTTGTGTTAAGTGACGAGGTCAATGTTTATTGAATCTGACTGTTGTGATAAGGGTGCCGAATATAGTTGGCATGCACGAATGCTTACAATTCAGTATACTGTGTTAATCATCTCTTACAAAGGTTTTATACACAGTCATGAATGAGTCACTTATTATGTGTTCAATTCACTGGTCCAGATAAAAGAGTTCTTATTAGAATTTCATCCCTCATACCTGTTCCCAGTACACAATTGACCAAACTGAGGAGCAAATTTAATTCACAAAGAGTTTACCTGGTCTGTCTCTATGGGTGAATTTCCAATGAAAGGATATTCTAGAATTTGACAACCACAGCTCCAATTGGCTGAGAACTGAAGGTGCAATGAGTAAAGAAGCCAGAGGGGTGCAGTGTAAGCACCTTTTGAACAGTGTGATTGTGTCATGTCTGACAGTGTCATGGTATGCAATATGGAATGATTAGGTTTCATCTGCATGAACTGTAATCTGATATTGCGTACTTTTCAACCTATTTCATGTTTTTTTATTCTTTCATGGGATGTGGGCTTTGCTGTCAAGGCCAGCATTTATCGCCCATCCCTAGTCACCCTTGAACTGAGTGGCTTGCTAGCCATTTAAGGGGGAAGTTAAGAGTCAACCACATTGCTGTGGGGGGTTGGAGTCACATGGCATATTTCCTTCCCTAAAGGACCTCAGTGAATCAGACGGGTGTTTACAACAATCGACGATAGTTTCATGGTCACCATTACTGAGACTAGCTTTATATTCCAGACTTATTAATGGAGTTGAAATTCCATCAGTTGTTGTGGTGGAATTTGAACCCACGTGCCGAGAGTAAAAGCCTGGGTCTCTGGATTACTAACCCTATGACATTACCACTATGGTACCAGCTCCACTTATTACATTAGCCACTGTGCTAGATTTACTAAAGGAGTTCCATTATGGAGTTCTAAAGTGTGAAAAATTCTAATGTTTGACGCAGCTAAATGAAAAACAAAGTAACCGTCTCCATTCTAAGTCACTAAAAAGCACTTTAAGAATAACGTGAGATTAAACTTCGAAATGAACATTGCTCCCCAGTGTAAAGGCACTTGTTTAGCAGACAGAGCTGAAGGTCCCAGTTTGGAATCAGTTTTCTCAGAGCCAGCTGACTGGGCTGGGTTGGGAGCTGAGATGCTGCAGTTAGCCGCATTTCTTCAGATTAGAGAAATGTGGAAACATCCAGGATTTTTATTCCTGACTGCTGTCTAATGGCTTCTGCTGGAATATGCACATGCAAGTGTAAAGTGAAAGCAGGATTGCTCTCAGCTGTAATGCCATCTACATTTTAATCGCCTGCTGACACTCATTGTCCAGGCCCTGACACATAGAACGTTTACGGAAGTGAGGTTACGGGATTGTGCCAGAAACTCTGGAAATGCTCAGCGGAGTTTTGGATCAGTACCTTCACAAGGTGGCAAAATGATTAAAAATATTGGTCACCAAACTAACAGAGGTTGCTAAAAGTTGCAAGAGGTAATTTAACAATAATGTAAAATGGGCAATATTGAATAGGCCATCCATTACATACCTCACCTGATTTCCCCAGCCACTGATTTCAGTATTACAAATCTGATATGGGCAGAAGTTAGAATTACTCCCATTCACTCTAAAACATAACTGGAGCTTAACTTTCATTATTTGCACCTGAACTAAATGAAAATGCAGTTTTTGAAATGTAACATTTAGTCAACCAGGTTTTGTCTCTTAATCAATTAACAGTTAAGGATCAAACAATAGCTGAGGCTTCAGAGTTAATTACTGGCCTCTCAGTTGATTGATATATATGCCCAGGTCTTTCGGTCTCCAGATGGTTGGATACTGCATGTATCCTGGAGATTGCCCTACGGGGCTCCTCGGAAGTCCCACTGCAAGGACTCTGCGGGAATTGCCCGGGAAGTTTCAACTTTCAACTTCCAACTTACTTGTGCCTGGAAGCCTCCGCAAAATTCTCCAGCTTTGAGTTAGAGTTGGAGATGTCGGGCGGTTCCGACTCAGTTACCTGGATAGTTACCCAGGAAATATTAATAGGAACAAAACCATATCGAGTTCCTGAGTAACTATACAACAGCTCCCCACACACCCCACTGACCACTCCCCCGAAGTACCCCTCCCGATCCTCCAATCCCCCAACTCTCTGAATTTTCACCTGACCCTCCAATTCCCCGTCAACCCCCTGAAACCCCCAACCTTCCAAATCCCCCTCAATGCTCTGACACACCCAAACCATCTGAAAGTCCCTCCCCCGCGACCATCTGACTCCCCTGACTATCTCAACCAACTCCCAACTTACCTGGCCCTCCGACACCTCCAATCCTCTGACCCTCCAACTAATCCCCCAACCCAACCTCACCACCCTACCAACCCTACCACCTACCACCCTAGCTGGCACCCTACCCACACTGCCACAGACCATCTGGCCACCCTGCCCCTTACCACCCTACCCAGCTGCCACCTGTTGCCGAACCAGTAATTCAGAGACCCAGGGTAATGATCTGGGGTTCGAATCCCACCAGAGCAGGTGGTGGAATTTTAAACCAATAAAAAAAAATCTGGAATTAAAAGTCTAATGGTGACCATGGAACTATTGTCGATTATTGTAAAAACCCATCTGGTTCACAAATGTCCTTTAGGGAAGGAAATCTGCCATCCTTACCTGGTCTGGCCTACATGTGACTCCAGACCCAAAGCAATGTGGTTGACTCTTAAATGCCCAGTGAAATGGCCTAGCAAGCCACTCAGTTGTAACAAACCGCTACAAAGTCACAAAAAAGGAATGAAACCGGACGGACCACCCGGCATCGGCCTAGGCACCGGAAACGACAATGGCAACCTCAGCCCTGTCGACCCTGTAAAGTCCTCCTTACTAACATCTGGGGGCTAGTGCCAAAATTGGGAGAGCTGTCTCACAGACTAATCAAGCAACAGCCTGACACTATCATCCTCACGGAATCATATCTTACAGATAACTTTCCAGACACCACCATCACCATCCTTGGGTTTGTCCTGTATCACGGGCGGGACAGACCAGGAAGAGGTGGCGGCACAGTGGTATACACTTGGGTAGGAGTTACCCTGGGAGTTCTCAATATAGACTCCGGACCCCATGAAGTCTCTGGCGTCAGGTCAAACATGGGCAAGGAAACCTCCTGCTGATTACCACGTACCGCCCTCCCTCAGCTGATGAATCAGTGCTCCTCCATGTTGAACACCACTTGGAGGAAGCACTGAGGGTGGCAAGGGTGCAGAATGTATTCTGCCTGGGGGACTTCAATGTCCATCACCAAGAGTGGCTCGGTAGCACCACTACTGACTGAGCTGGCTGAGTCCTACATGACATAGCTGCTAGACTGCAGCGGCAGATGATAGGGGAAACAAAATACGGCAAAAACACGCTTGACCTCATCCTCACCAACCTGCCTGCCGCAGATGTACCTGTCATGACAGTATTGGTAGGAGTCACCACCGCACAGTCGTTGTGGAGATGAAGTCCCATCTTCACATTGAGGATACCCTCCATCGTGTAGTGTGGCACTACCACCGTGCTAAATGGGATAGATTTTGAACAGATCTAACAACTCAAGACTGGGCATTATTGAGGCACTGTGAGCCATTAGCAGCTGCAGAATTGTAGTCAAACACAACTTGTAACCTCATGGCCCAGCATATCCCCCACTCTACCATTACCATCAAGCCAGGGGATCAACCCTGGATCAATGAAGAGTGCTGGGGGGCATGCCAGGATCAGCACCAAGCATCAGCCTGATGAAGCTATGACACAGGACTACTTGCGTGCCCAACAGCAAGTAATATTCAGAGCTAAGTGATCCCACAGCCAAAGGGTCAGATCTAAGCTCTGCAGTCCTGCCACATCCAATCGTAAATGGTGGCAGACAATTAAACAACTCACTGGAGGAGGAGGCTCCACAAATATCCCCATCCTCAATGATGGAGGAGCCCAGCACATCAGTGCAAAAGATAAGGCTGAAGCATTCGCAACAACCTTCAGCCGGAAGTGCCGAGTGGATGATCCATCTTGGCCTCCTCCAGAGGTCCCCAGCATCACAGATGCCAGTCTTCAGCTAATTCAATTCATTCCACGTGACCTTAAGCTAAAGGCACTGGATACTGCAAAGGCTATGGGCCCTGACAATATTCCGCCAATAGTACTGAAGAATTGTGCTCCAGAATTTGCCGCGCCCCTAGCCAAGCTGCTCCAGTACAGTTACAACACTGGCAGCTACCCGACTATGTGGAAAATTGCCCAGATATGTCCTGTACACAAAAAGGACAAATCCAACCTGGCCAATTACCGCCCCATCAGCCTACTCTCCATCATCAGTAAAGTAATGGAAGGGGTCATCAAAAGTGTTATCAAGCAGCAATTGCTTATCAATAACCTGCTCACTGATGCCCAGTTTGCGTTCCGCCAGGGCCACTCAACTCCTGACCTCATTACAGCCATGATTCACACATGGACAAAAGAGCTGACCTCCCGAGGTGAGGTGAGAGTGACTGCCTTTGACATCGAGGCAGCATTTAACTGAGTGTGGCATCAAGGAGCCCTAGCAAAACTGGGGTCAATGGGAATCAGGGGGAAAACTCTCCGCTGATTGGAGTCACACCTAGCACAAAGGAAGATGGTTGTGGTTGTTGGAGGTCAGTCACCTCAGTTCCAGGACATCACAGCAGGAGGTCCTCATTGTAGTGTCCTCACCCCAATCATCTTCAGCTGCCTCATCAATGACCTTCCTTCCATCATAAGGTCAGGAGTGGGGATGTTCGCTCAATGTTCAGCACCATTCGCGACTCCTCAAATACTGAAGCAGTCCATGTCCAAAGACCTGGACAATATCCAGGCTTGGGCTGACAAGTGACAAGCAACATTCACGACACACAAATGGCAGGCAATGACCATCGCCAACAAGAGAGAATCCAACCATTGCCCCTTGACATTCAATGGCATTACCATCACTGAATCCCCCACTATCAACATCTTGGGGGTTACCATTGACCAGAAACTGAACTGGACTAGCCATATAAATGCTGTGGCTACAAGAGCAGGTCAGGGACTAGGAATTGTGCGATGAGAACTCACCTCCTGACTCCCCAAAGCGTGTCCACCATTTAGAAGGCACAAGCCAGGAGTCTGATGGAATGCTCCCCACTTGCCTGGATGAGTGCAACTCCCACTACACAAGAAGTTTGACACCATCCAGGGCAAAGCAGCCCACTTGATTGGCACCACATCCATAAACATTCACTCCCTCCACCACAAATGCACAGTAGCAGCAGTGTGTACCATCTACAAGATGCACCGCAGGAATTCACCAAGGCTCTTTGGACACCTTCAAACCCTCGACTACCACCATCTAGAAGGACAAGGGCAGCAGATAGATGGGAACACCACCACCTGGAAGTTCCCCTCCAAGCCATTCACCATCCTGACTTGGAAATATATCGCTGTTCCTTCATTGTCACTGGGTCAAAATCCTGGAACTCCCTTCCTAACAGCACTGTGGGTGTACCTACACCACAAGGGCTGCAGCGGCTCAAGAAGGCAGCTCACCACCACCTTCTCAAGGGAAACTAGAGGTGGGCAATAAATGCTGGCCCGGCCAGCGACACCCACATCCCATGAATGAATTTTTAAAAATCCCTACTCAGCTGCCATCCTGCCACCTACCCATTTACCTCACTCACACTCATTCAATGACACAGTGAAAAGCTAATTAAATGTCCCAAAACTTTTCAGTGTGTTTGTGAATGAAGACTTCAAGCACAGTAGGTAGTGCTGTATATAGGGGCTGTGACTTATCTTTCCACAGTCATCCTGCACTGTGAGGAAGGACTCCCAGAACAGTTATGGTTTCCGAAGAGACCTTGTTTGGAAGTTTGGGACAGAAATGCAGAGCTCCAACTTAGTGTAAAACAATAGGAGTGGAGTGGCAATCCAACAGTGATTGCATTCTTCAGAAGAATTTGCCACAAAGAACAACATTTAAGTAAAACGTTTAAGATAATAGCCCTGTAAAGTAAAGTGGCCTCAGTTCAAGGGAAAGGGCTGACTGGTAGTGAACTGATGAGTGCTTATTTAAGTCTTAAGTTGATTTCTCTTAATTTATTTAATAGTGTAATTAGATAAAGGACGACAGGCCACCTCATTCCCATAGAATGCACACCCTGTTCCATGTGGAAACTCCTGAGGAGTTCCCATGCCCTGGACAGCCACATGTGCAGGAAATGTTGGCAGTTTGAGCTCTGAGTTTTGGAGATTGAATAGCAGCTGGAATTGCTGCGGTGCATCCACAACATTGAGAGTTTAATGGATAGCACATTTCTGGAAGTGGTCACGCCACAGCTTAAGAATATGCAGGCAGAGGGAATGAGTAATCATAAGGCAGTCAAGAAGGACTAGACTAGTAGTGTGGGAGTCCCCTGAGTGCATCACACTCTCCAACTGGTGTACAGTTCTGAATTCTGGTGAGGGTGATGTTATAGGGAGGCAGGAAGAAGATTGGGAAAGCAATTGTGTTAGGGGATTCTATAGTTAGGGGAAAAGACAGGTATTCCTGCAGCCACAGGCATGAATGCAAAATGGCATGTTGCCTCTCTGGATGCCGGGGCCAAGGATATCACTGAACAGCTGCAGAGGGCCCTGAAGGGCTGGTGGAGGGTAAACAGCAATCGATCATGGTCCATATCAATAACAATGACATAGGTAGAAAGAGGGATTTGGTCCTGCAGGCAGAGTTTAGGGAAGTGGGGAGGAGACTAGCAAACAGGACCTCAAAAAGGTAGAATTCTCCAGATTACTCCCAGTATCAGACACAAGTGAGTACAGAAATAGGACAGGAAGAAGGTGGTGTTCCCCAGGAGTCTCTACTGGGACTACTGCTTTTCTTGATCTATAATGACCTAGACTTTGGTGTACAGGGCACAGTTTTTAAATTTGCATGTGACACAAAACAAGGAGGATCATAAACTGAGAAAGCCTTCAAGAGGACATAGGCAGGTTGGTGCCTATGGGCGCAGCAGATGAAACTTAAAGCAGAGAAGCCTGAAGTGATACTTTCAATAGGAAGAATAAGGAAAGGCAATAAAAAATAAAAGGTGGAATTCTAAAGAGGGTGAAGGAGCAGAGATAGCCGAGGCTATACGTGCAGAAATTGTTCCAATTGGCAGGGCAGGCTGAGAAATTGGTTAAAAAGGAAAATCGGGTCCTGAGCTTTAAAAATTGAGCCAAAGAGTTCAAAAGCCAGGAAATTGCAATCAACCTTTATAAAATATTGGTATGGTTTCAACATGTGTCCAGCTCTGGGTACCACTTTAGGAAGGATGTGAAGGCATTCAAGAGGATGCAGAAAAGATTTGCAAGAATGGTGTCAGGGATGAGGAACATCAGTTACGTGGATATATTGGAGAAACTGGGCTTGTTCTCCTCAGAGAAGAGAATGTTGAGAGGAGGTTTGATAGAGGTGTTCAAAATCATGAGGAGCCTGCACACAGTAGATAGGGAGGAACTGTTCCCATTGGCAAAGGGATCGAGAATCAGAGAACACTGATTTAAGGTGATTAGTAAAAGGAGCAATGGCGATATAAGAAATTTTACACACAGTGCTTCAGGTTGGTAATGCACTGCCTGAGAATGTGGTGGAGGCAGGTTCAATTGTGGCTTTCAAAACGAAATTGGATAAGCAGCTGAAGAGAAAAATTGTGCACGAGCAAATGGGAATTCTCTTGCAGAGAGCTGAGGCGGACTCTAAGGGCCAAAGGGCTGAATGACCTCGTTTGAAGAAACACCTTATCCCAATTTCTGGTTCTGAATGACTTCAGTTATTATATTAGTTGTAATGTTTTATTGAAATCTTTCATCATGAATGACTATAGGCAACATTTTCCCCCCGTTTGGGGGAGGATATGCGGGAGCAAGCGTGGGCGGGCAAGTTCCCGATCAGTGCCCCCAGTTGGGGGCGCGCTGCCATTTTACATGGACAGGCCAATTAAGGCCCGCCCAGCGTGATGTCCGCCAGGAAGCGCTATGCACTTGCTGCGTGGGTGGGAGGAAGGGGGATTCCCTGAGCCAGGATTGCTCTCTCTCACGCATGCGCGTGAACGAGCGCACAGATCTCCCTGAGGCAAAGTGCTGCCTCAGGGAGATCGGCTCAGATTTGAATCTTCAAATAAAGATGAGAGAAAAATTTCGCTGCCATGTCCCCTCATGAGACACTGTCACATGAGTTGGGACATGTCCATAACTTTTATTTTGAAATATTCTGAGATTTTTTTGTCACTCATGAAGGCTCATCCCACCCGTGGATGAGGTTTCATGCTTTTTCAGAAGCACTGCCAGGGTTCCCGGCCTGCCCACCAACCTTAAGGTTGGGCAGACAGGTCCATTAATGGTTCCAATTAGTTTTTTTAATGGCCTCAATAGGCCGTTGACAGGTTGGCGGGCACACAGCTGATTCGGCTGCGCCCCCGCTGACCTGAAAATTGAAATGACATGTGGTGGTGTTGGGACGCATGCCCAATGTCACCCTGTGTCATTTTACACGTCGCTGAGCAGGCCCTGCCCCTGCTCACCGAACAGAAGATTCTGCCCTGTAAGAAGTTCCTTGTGACATTTAGGCTACTGTTAAATTTACCATTGATTATCCTGTCACTAATGTCAGAAAATCTGTGCCAGAAAGTAAGCAAAGTTCATCTCAAATTATTGCCAGGGAAAGTTGGTAGCTAGGGAACATGGTTTGGAGTGTGGCAGAAAACAATGGCTTCAGTGTTCTGATATTTAATTGAAGGAAATTTCTGCTCATCCAATATTGGATCTCAGATAAGCAATCTGATAGTTTAGCAGCTGTTGAGGAATCAAGTGAGGTGGTGGTGAGGCAGTGCTGGCTGTAATTGGCATACATATGAAAATTAACACTGTGCTTTCAGATGATATCGTCGAGGGACAGCATGTAGATGAGAAGTAGGAAGTGGCCAAAAATAGATCCTTGTGACACGCCAGAAGTCAATGCGTGGGAGCAGGAAGAGGATCAATTAATACTGGCTACGATTAGATCGTTAAGAATGGAACCAGGTGAGAGCAGTCCCACCCTCCTGGATGACAATGGATGATGTCGGAGGAGGATGGTATGGTCAACCATGTCAAAGGCTGCAGACAGGCCAAGAGGGATGAGGAGGGAGAGTTTACTTTTGCCACAGTCACATAGGATGCCACTTGTGAATTTGATAAGAGCTGTTTCAGTACTGTGGCTTGTTAAGCTTGTTAAAGATAACTTAACGATTTAACCCATCTGACCCAACTAAATGCACAGCTAAAAATCCTTTGCAAAAAGCATAGCACAGAGAGACATTAATTTCACACACACATGCAGGCACAAAGGCCTTGAACAGGCTTCTTCCAGACAGACAAACAAACACTAGCATTGCAGCTGTATTTTAAAAAATACATGTTTTTGGGGTTATATTTTTGTTCTTCAAGAAATACTCAAACAAAAGGGTCTAACAGTAAGACAGACGTGGTTAGCTTATTCTAAATGCAACAGATTTTTTAAAAATTAGAAACTTAGGTAAACAAGTCAGTTGGCTTTGCACGACCAACAGAGAGTTGATGCTAAATATTGTTTCCTCTCAAGTTGGGATAAAGACTGCAGAAACCACACTTTATACTTTTGATTGTGAGTATAAAAACTAGTTGTTATTTGTTTGAATATCCTATTTTATTCTCTAAGTGGATTTGAATCTTTCATTTACTTTTAAGTAAATGTGTACTTTGCATTACACATCGATAAATTTGTTTACAGATTCACAGGATCACACAGTGCAGCAGAGGCCTTTCGGCCCATCGAGTCTGCACTGATACGTGAGAAACACCTGACCTACCTGCCTAATCCCATTTACCAGCACTTGGCCCATAGCCTTGAATGTTATGATGTGCCAAGTGCTCATCCAGGTACTTTTTAAAGGATGTGAGACAACCCGCCTCCACCACCTTCCAGGCAGCGTATTCCAGACCGTCACCACCCTCTGGCTAAAGATGTTTTTCCTCACATCCCCCCTAAACCTCCTGCCCCTCACCTTGAACTTATGTCCCCTCATGACTGACCCTTCAACTAAGGGAAATAGCTGCTCCCTATCCACCCTGTCCATGCCCCTCATAATCTTGTACACCTCGATCAGGTCGCCCCTCAGTCGTCTCTGCTCCAACGAAAACAACCCAAGTCTATCCAACCTCTCTTTATAACTTAAATGTTTCATCTTGTTGTTGATAAACTTGCAAGTTTATCTTGCATTTACACTGTAATATTCAAAACATGATTAGAATGTAATCCAAGATTTAAGCTTATAATAAAGTACTATTAAGAAACCGATAGAAGAAGTTGTGGACTCACTCTGTAAATTTCAAGAACCCTAACTCTTCTAGGGTTCTCTTAGAATGAATTCTAAGTTCTAGGAGAGGTAAACTCTTTAACAGACATTTCTGCAATAATATACCTGTAAAATGTACATTTTATTCCAAGATGCCTTTGCTTAGACCAAATACTCCTGGGAAAGTGAGCATTTTATCCGTGCCCACTGGTGTCAGACATGCTTGGCAGCATGAGTGGACAATATGACGAAAAGGCCAGAAATCGGTTTCAATGGCGGGCCGCATTCCCCACCATCAGACGTTGGGAACCTCATTGTAATATGGCTGCATATCATTATAAGGGCAGCCCGATGGATTCATTCCACAACCCACTCCTCCTGCTGGATCATCCACCCACATCAGCATGATTGCACACAGGTGCAGAACACATCTTCACACGAATGATGTGCAGAAGTCAGGATTTACCACCAGGGCCTTGCTCACATCGGGGACACCCGAGGAGCAGAAGATGTTGTAGCTCAACAGCAATGGGACCCTGGAGGAATGTCCATGGCCTGCTGGGTGGATTCTCATGGACATGGCTCTGCTGTGAAGCAGCTCACGGAAGGTGGAAAGTCACCATTGAGGGTCTGCTCACAATGGATGATGGTCGAGTGGGTGGGGAGGAAGGTCCAGCTGTGATTGGGGGAGGAAGATGTACCGGGGGGTGGGAGAGGGAGGTCTCAGATCGACTTGGAGAGGAAGAGGTGTCAAGATGGGGTGTGGTTGGGGGGAGTGTATGAAGGTGTCGGGGGGGTTGCAGAGGTTGGGGATGGGGAGGGAGTACAGGAAGGAGTGGGTAACGGAAGTAGGTGGAAACTGGGGAGGTAGGTGTAAAGGGGGTGCAAGATACAAGGGAAAAGGTTCAGAGAGAGTCCTGGGGGAGGAAGTTTATGGGAGTGTGATCAGTGGGTGGGTGGAGATGCAGGTCAGCTCAGATGGACAACCGAAAGAGAACTCCAGCAGGCAGCATTGAAAATGCTCGGGACATTGTGGTGAGTGTGATAGGGGAAGGATCCGCGTGTGTGGGAGAGGCTTGCATGAGGCTTCGAAAGGAACTACTACACACACACACACACATTTCCCTCCAGAATCACTCGTTGGCCAGCTGCTCCCTCTGTGGTGACAGAGGACGAGTTTGAGGGGCTCACAGGCAAAGGGGACTCAGAGGGAGAGGACAACCTCTGAAATTCTTGAGCGGATAAACCAGGGGTGTCCCGCTACTGCTCCTCCTCCCTTTGGTTGTCTGAGGGACCCGGCCTGACGCCTTGAGGGGAAGGAGCACATGGAAGGACATTGAGGTGCCCCATTTCCCTCATGTTGCCACTGCAGGAACTCACCCATGGTTCCCATGATGCAGTGCAGATCTGCACACATCTCCACGTTCTACTGGACCAGGGTCTCCATGGCGTCCACCATGCTTCCCATGGAGACCTCCATACATGCACGTGGGCACCACTTCATCAGAGACCAGGCGGACTCACTCCTTTGACTTGCGTGCCACTCTATTGAGGGCTCCCAACAGCTCTGTGTGATGTTCCCACGCCTTCTGCTGACTCTCCTGGATGAGTTGGAAGGCAAAATCCAGAGGCTCATCATCTGACTCGGACCCCACAGATACTTGATTCCCAGCAGTCCTCCGAGTGCCAGGGAGCTCGGCTGAACCTGCCTCCTCCTGCTGCGGACATGTGTCCGTGCGCTGACCACCAGATTGTGAACCTGAGCCTGCTCTAGACCTAGATCTCACTGAGGTGTGTGTCTCTGCACTGGTACAGGGTGTGTGTAAGCGCTGTGACGGGTCTTCCAGGCTGCTTATTTCCAGCTCTTCATTGGAGGAGGTGTCCTCTTGGCTGGAGATAAGGATGTGGATTGAGCTGAGGGACTGGCTGACTGAGGGTGTCAGTTGCTTGGCCGATCTCCCTGTGAACCAAAGTAGAGATAATTAGTGCATGGCACAGAGTAAGAAGCAGGAGAGAGAGCACTCGCAGTTGCATTGAGAGAGGGATGATGTGGTGCAGGATCCTCAAGAGGGTTTTCACCACCGACTTCACCATCATCACAGGCAGGGTCCACTTCCTCACCAGTCAGTGCGATGGCACGCTGCTCAAAGTGAGTGAGGGGTCTAATGTGGACCACTCCACCCCCAGTCTGGGACCTCTTCCTGCTGATGTGAGCAGGCTTCTCCTCCATGAGAACAGATGGAGAGAGTGTGAGCAGGACACATGGCACTGCGTGGAATATTTGTGTGGTGAGCAGATCCATGGACGGGATGAGGATGAGAGCTCGAGAGGGTATGAGTCTGATGGAGACATGAGGGCGTGTGTGAGAATTAGAGGTGTTGTCCCTTGAGGTGTGAGATCCCTATGGATATGTGAAGTTTTTGAGAGTGTGTGTGTTGAGAGTGATGAGAAGAGTGACTTACCCTGATGGAACGGATGAGACCATTCATTCTGTAGTGGCACTGGGTGGTTGTCCCCTTTTGCAGGACGTTGGCGCTGAGCACCGCTGCCAGCACCTCCCATGTTTGATTTGTGATGCAGCTGTCCATCCTACGGCCAGAGTTGGGGTAGAGGACATCACAGCGGGCCTCTACGGCGTTCAAAAGACATTTGAGGAACGCGTCACTAAACCTGGGGGCTGAAGTCTTTTTACCTTTCGGGGCCATCCTGTCTTCTGTGCGCAGTCGTGGACTGGAAGCACTGAGAGGTGTGCGCGACTGCATGATGAAGCGGCAAAGTGATGGCGTGGCAGGTAAATGTGAGCCCACCCATCATCAAAACGGCGTGTTTCCCGGGAATGCATGATTAATGCGGCAGCGCATTGCAGCTGGCGGGTAAATGTTGTTTTACCCACCCGCTACCACACTTAGTGCAAATCTGGGATGATTCTGCCCATAGTCTTCCACATGGTGGCATTCATGAAAGAACCAAAGGAATATAAATAGCACATGTGGCATTTTGAATACTAGAATCATAAAGCATTCAACAAACGCCTGGGTTGCACAGCATTGCCAAGATGATTGAAGATTTTGTAGGTTGAGTTTAGTTATTGTACTGCCAGAAATGAAAACACAGATATATTGAAAAGAATGAATTTACGCCCTCAATCTGTAATCACAGAATGGAATTTGTTGCTGAATGCATGCTTTCCCAGCTATCATAGAACCATAGAAAGGAGACCAGAAGGAGACCATTCAGCCCATCTTGTCCATGCCAGCCCGAGGACACCCAGGTGCCCTTTCTAATCCTACCTTCATGCACCAGGCCCATAGCCCTGCAGCTTACAGCACTTTAGGTGCAGATCCAGGTACTTTTTAAAAGAGTTTAAATTTCTGCCTCTACCACCAACTTGGGCAGTGAATTCCAGACACCCACTACCCTCTGCGTAAAAAAGTTCTTCCTCATGTCCCCCCTACACCTTCTGCCACTTATCTTGAATCTATGTCCCCTGGTTCTAGAATTCTCCATGAAGGGAAACAATTTTATCCTGTCCACTCTATCTATTCCCCTCATAATTTTGTACACCTCAATCAAGTCACCTCTCAGCCATCTTTGTTCCAGGGAAAATAACCCCAACCTATCCAATCTCTCCTCGTAGCTCCACTTTTCTAACCCTGGTAACATTCTTGTAAACCTCCTCTGCACTCTCTTCAGAGCTATTACATCCTTCCTGTAATGTGGTGACCAGAACTGCACACAATACTCCAGTTGTGGCCTCACCAGTGTATTATACAATTCCAACATTATATCCTTACTTTTACATTCTATACCTCTGCCAATGAAGGAAAGCATTCCATATGCCTTCTTTACAACCTTGTCTACTTGAACTGCTGCCTTCAGGGACCTGTGTACTTGTACGCCAAGATCTCTCACTTCATCTACCCCTCTTAGTATATTCCCATTTATTGTGTAATCCCTGTAACTGTTTGACCTCCCTAAATGTATGACCTCACACTTCTCCATGTTAAAATCCATCTGCCACTTTACCGCCCACTCCACCAACCCATCTATATCATTTTGGAGATTATGGCTATCCTCTACACTATCCACTACTCGGCCAATCTTTGTGTCATCTGCAAATTTCCCAATCGTGCCCCCCACATTCACGTCCAAATCATTAATATATAACACAAACAGCAAGGGTCCCAACACCGAGCCCTGTGGAACACCACTTGAGACAACTTTCCATTCGTAAGGGCATCCATCGACCATTACCCTTTGTTTCCTGTTAAAAAGCCAACCTTTTATCCAGTTTACCACATTACCCTGAATCCCATGGGCTTTTACTTTCCTGACCAATCTGCCATGTGGGACCTTGTCAAATGCCTTGCTAAAATCCATGTACACAACATCCACTGCACTACCTTCATCAATCCTTCTTGTCACTTCCTCAAAGAATTCAATCACATTTGTGAGGCAAGACCTTCCTTTAACAAATCCATGCTGACCATCTCTGACTAGTCCATGCCTTTCCACATGACAGTTAATCCTATCTCTCAGGATTGATTTTACTCATTTGCTCACCACCGATGTAAGACTAACTGGCCTATAATGGTTTGGCATTTCCTTTGATCCCTTTTTAAACAATGGAACTACGTTTGCATTTCTCCAGTCCTCCGGTACCTCCTCTGTATCTAGTGAGGATTGGAAAATCATCCTCAGAACATCTGCTATCTCCTCCCTGACTTCCTTCAGCAGCCTCGGAAACAATCCATCTGGCCTTGGTGACTTATCAACTTTCGAGGATTTCAACCCTTCAAGTACTTCCTCTCTCTTAATGACTATCCCGTCCAATATCTCGCAGTGTTCCTCCTGGACTACTACATCTACATCCTCCCTTTCCTTTGTAAACACGGAGACAAAATATTCATTCAAAACCCTTCCCACAGCCTCTGCATCTACACACAAGTTTCCATCTTCATCTCTGATAGGTCCCACTTTTTCCTTAACTAACCTTTTAGCATTAATGTATTGGTAAAACATCTTTGGGTTATCTTTAATTTTACTTGCTAATCTTTCTTCATGCCCTATCTTTGATTTCCTTATTTCCTTTTTTACTATTTATCCTATTTACAACAACCATCATTTGTTCATTTGTACTTGAAGCCTTGGAGGTTTCATTGCTTACTCCTGTATAATTTGTACCAGTGTAGCCTGTTGAGATATTAGCTTCCTCATTAATTATTTCTAGACCAAGTTCCTTACAGGTTCCTGTTGTCTGTAACCAAAGCCCTGTTGTTAATGTTCTTGGTGATATTTAGCACAGTACTTGAGACACTTTGGAGGATTTGTTACAGAATTCACAGCCCTTGAAGAGCTTCCTATTTTTTGCTTTATGTTTGTTTGGCAGTTGTGTTATGCTATCTAGTCCTTGTAGAGGTGCCAGTGAAGTATTAAACAGCTACACCATCTCTGGAGGGAAAGATAAATGCCAAATGCATAACATGTGGGGCAATCTTAACTTCAAAGGTTCCAGTCAAACATTTGCAATGTGAGGCAATGGTCAGAGGTTTCCAAGTAATTGTTCACCCATTTAATCTCAACATAGAAAATTACAAGAGAATCTCGTGAGCTTTATTGGCAACGGCGTGTAGAGCAGTCAGGTCCCGTTAGATGGAAATTCAATTGTCTAAAAGGAAGATAGTTCAGTATTTCAGGAACTGCTATTGGCTTTGACAGCAAATAAATCCAATAAATGCCTTAGCTACACAAACCAGGGAGGTCCAAGTCTCCAATTATGTTAATTAAGCCATTTCCTCCCAGTTTTTATTTTACTTCCTGTCATTGTCCACCTCTCCAGCTTAGAAAGTGAACTGATATATTAATGTTTGTTGGATTTAATGTCGCTGGAATTAAAAATATATATTTTTTCCTCATTATGCAGATGTCTTGTGAATGAGCAATGTTTCCTCCACTGTATTGTAACAATTCTTCTTTGTGATACCCAAGGACCTAGGACTTAATTTGTAGTTAGCTGCTTCAAACTACAACAGCATGTTGGGGTAGAAATCGTTGTTCTCTAAGGAGCCCTGGGAACTAGGATGGGCACAAGAAATGCTGACATCTTTTGGTGTGGGATCCCTGTCTCATAATGTTGAAGGTTTCTGCCTGGAGCTGGTGAAATGCACCATTTTGTTACTGCCGTGAGGGAAAGCAGTCTCACTGGCACACCAGCTACTCCACCAGCACTGGGAAAAAGATTCTGTTTACTTGTGAAGAGCTGGAGAGCTGCACTTACAGAATCAGAATACCTTTAAATGTCTGGGAGAAAAATCAGTGAGATGAGAGAATATTCATTTGAGATAATGCCCTCTATACTTTGCAATCAGTTGACATGGACATTTCCAAATGGTCCCCCAGGATTTGCAGTCCTTCATTCCATGCCTCCACACCAAATTGACAAATTTGCCTGGATCTCCCATGGAACAGGGAAGCCATGCAGATATTCCTGTAGTTGGCATTTTCTCCAGGCTGGACTGCAAAGAGGTGAAACCCATTTGAATATTAGCACACAAGACATTGGATTCCATGTCTTGGAGAGGGTGCACTGAACTTTCATACTTATCAAAATAATCTGATAATCAGATAGGATCTTTGGGTGTGATTTTTGACATCACATTAAGGTGCTAAAGATCCTCTGAGATGATCAAGATACATTTTGAGCTGAAACTCTGGCTTAGCCCACATTTAGCGCAAGTCAACATCTTGGCAGGTGAGTTGAAGTGCGTGCTAGGAGCTGCCACCCAAGGACTTGTTAAACAGATGGTTGTAATTATTTTTAAAGAGGCTGAATGGCTTTTTAATTGCTAGCACTTGTCTTAATGCCATCTCTAAGCAGTGAAAAGCTGTTTGGGAGTAAACAAATCATTGATCTGGATTTCAAGAGCTATTTAAATGGATACACTTGTTACTGAAGCTGTGAAGTGGATCTCTGAAACGACTGGCAAGACTTTCTGGGACACTTTGTCAAGATTTCACCAATACTAAAGCAACATTTATTCCACAAAATCTAGAAGAACCCCTATTAAAACAGTAAGTGCTATGCTACAACTTACTGGACACCTGATAGTGGACTTCGAATGCCACATCCAAGAACATGTGTACCCTCTCCATCAACCCCTGAGCTACCCTGCAATGTGCTGCTGCATACCAGCCAGAGCAGTCCATAACAAAAACAGAATTACCTAGAAAAACTCAGCAGGTCTGGCAGCATCGGTGGAAAAGAAAAGAGTTGACGTTTCGAGTCCACATGACTCTTCAACAGAACTGAGTGTAGTTAGGAGAGGGGTGAAATATAAGCTGGTTTAAGGTGGGGGGGTGGGGGGAGAGAATTCCCCCCGCCCCCCACCTTAAACCAGCTTATATTTCACCCCTCTCCTAACTACACTCAGTTCTGTTGAAGGGTCATGTGGACTCGAAACGTCAACTCTTTTCTTTTCCACCGATGCTGCCAGACCTGCTGAGTTTTTCCAGGTAATTCTGTTTTTGTTTTGGATTTCCAGCATCCGCAGTAGTTTTTTGTTTTTATCTCAGAGCAGTCCATGTTGTGTTCTATGCCTTGGAGATATGTAGAGATGATGATCAGAGAAGAATCAACAGACACACAATCAAACATCGACCAATCAAACAATTGAATGCTACACTCCACACTTTAAATGGAAGTGAACGCAAGGAACCCGCGTATACTGTTTCAACAGATTTGCATCTAATTAGTGCTAAACCTGCAGGTGTCACCAGTTTAGAACATCCAGGCAAGTTTAAATTATGTTCATCAGTAATTAGGGCCAAAATTGTGTGCTAATTCCAGACTTTCAAACTGACATGCATTATTAGCACATTACCCATTTAGTGTCCATTTTTTCCCTTGGTTCAAAATAATCCCATCGTATTTATTGCAAAACTCATATATCATATCATCATCTGCCTGTTCGGTAGCCAGGGGCTAGCATTTTTTAAACCTTCACTGAGCTACATTAGGCTCTAATTCTCAACTTACAGCCCCTGGCTTGCAAGTGTTCTGAGTTTTATCACATTTCAATTGTGTCTCTAAAATAGCTATAACCCTCCCCATCCACTAACTCCAACTGTACCCCTATCCCTGCCTGTCTCTGTGTGTGAGACATGTGTCCCTGGTGTATATTCTCACCTCTCTCTCATTGAGTGTATGATTGAAGGCTGTTGAATAATGGTTGGGTGATCGTCAGAGGTAGAGGGGAATGTGATCTCAACAGCAACGACTTAAATTGAGAAAGAACCTTTAAAATAAGAACTCACCCACAAAGCACTTTAGAGGCAAAATCAAAATGATTGATACTGAGCAATAGAAGGATGTATCATGAATGGCTTGTTGAAGATGTGGGTTTTAAGGCAGGTTTTTAAGAGGGAGAAGGACTTGGAGCAGTTTAGAGAGGGAACTGCAGAGCATGGGACATAAGTGGTTGAAGGCATGACCATCAAAAGTGGGGTAAAAGGAGATCAAAGGAAAGTTCTAAAGAGGCATGCTGTAGTTCTGGAGAAAATTACAGATATAGAGCAAGTTGAGGCCCTGACAGGGTTTAAACACCAGGATGAAAATTTTAAATTTGATGTGTTTGGGGACTTAGAGGGAATATAGATGAGAGAGGACAGGAGGTGGGAAATGTGATATTTCCATTATTTTTAAATCTAAAACTAAAACTTTGTTAGTCTTTCCACCCCACCCCCACTAGAGCTGTACCTTGAGTGTCCTGTCTTCCATTCTTAATTAGCACTTTTCTTAGACAAATATCACCACCTTCAACACCTCTTTGATCCTTTTGTCTGTGACATCTTTTGATTATCTGCTCCTATCACTGCTTGCTTATCTCCACAATCACCACGCCCTCAACTTCTCTCTCCCCCCCGCCCCCCCCCCCACCTTAAACCAGCTTATATTTCACCTTTCTCCTAACTATGCTTCAGTTCTGCCGAAGGGTCGTGAAGACTCGAAACATTAACTGATTTCTTCTCCACCGATGCTGCCAGACCTGCTGAGTTTTTCCAGGTAATTCTGTTTTTGTTATGAAATAGGATATGGGCAATAGTATTTTGAACAAGCTAAACTTTACAGGGAATGAGAATGGGGACTAGCAGGTGAGTCCGGAGGTGATATAGACATGGATGAGGTCTTCAGTGGCAGAATGGCTGAGATAGGTGCAGAAGCTGGTGATGTTCCTGGAATGGGAGAAGATGGTGTTTCTAATCATAAACTCAGCTAAGAGTCAAATGGGGCACTGAGGTTGCAAGCTGATACGGGGGATGGGAGGCGAATTGGTGGCAAGGGAATAGTTTGTGGCAGGGCAGCATTGATCCTCCCAATGTTTAACTGGATGAAATTATTGCTCATTGTCATATTGCTTGTTTTGAATGTGGCAGAAGAGGGGTCAAGAGGATTGGAGCTAGGTATCATTAATGTATATACAGAAGATGATCGCAAGATATTGCTCAGTGACAGAGATCAGGTGAGGAAGAAAAGGAGACAAATCACTTCAGTAAGTGTGTGGAGCAGAAAGGCAAACCATTGCTGGAAATATGTCCCAGGTGTGGTAAATAAATGAGAGCAGCCTCATGAAGCTAGACAGCAAACTAGAGGCAGAGAGTTCAGGGAGGATGTGGAGGGAATGAAGAGTCATAGTTACTGCCACAGAGAATGTCATTTGTGACATTGGCTAGAAACATTTTGGGACTGTGGGTTGAGCAGAAAAGCTAATTGGAGAGATTCAGACAGTTCAAAGCATAGGGCGGAATCATCACAGATTTACACCAAGTGCTGTAGCAGGCGGGAAAAAGAGCGTTTTACCCACCGGCCGCAATAGCGGCTTTTCACGCCATATCATCCCAACCCTGCCTCGTTAATTATGCCTGCCCAGGAAACGCGGCAAGTCGCTGGAGCGCCCACCGCCCACCATCACATCAGGCCTTTAGTAAACCAGGCGCCATATTTAAAGGCTGCCTCTGCAAAGAGCTAGCACTCTGCAGGCGATAGGAAGCTGCTGCAAAGTCCTGGCTGCCAAACAAAGTAAACATGCTGCCCCCAGATTTAGTGACTCCTCCCTCAAGCACCTACTGGGTGCAGTGGGGGCCCGCCATGAAGTCCTCTACCCCCACTCTGGGCGAAGCCTAGCAAGCAAGGTCACCAATCCAGCATGGGAGGCAGTAGTCAGTGCCAATGCCCTGCAAAAGAAGACAGCCACCCAGTGCCGCTACAGGATGAATGGTCTCATCCGTTCCGCCAGGGCAACTCACTCTTCTCATCACTGTCAACTCACACACTCACAAACCCTTCACACACCCACAGGGATCTCACACCTCAAGGGACAACACCACTAACTCTCACCCACACCCTCACATCTCCATCAGGCTCATATCCTCTACAGCTCGCATCCTCATCCCGTCCATGGCTCCGCTCACTACACAAACATTCCACACAGTGCCAAGTGTCCTGCTCACACTCTCTCCATCTGTTGTTCTGCAGGAGAAGCTGGCTCACACCAGCAGGGAGAGGTCCCAGACCGGGGGGTGGAGTGGTCCACATTAGGCCCCTCACTCACTTTGAGGAGTGTGCCATCGCGCTGACTGGTGAGGTGCCTGCGGTGCCGGGGGGGTCAATGGCAAACACTCACCTGAGGATCCTGCACCACATCATCCCTCTCTCAACGCAAGTGTCATTGCTCTCTCTTCTGCTTCTGACTCTGCTGCCATGCACTAATTATCTTTACTTAGGTTCACAGGGAGCTCTGCCAAGTGACCAACACCCTCAGCCAGCCAGTCCCTCATTGCCATCCACATTCTCACCTCCAACCAAGAGGACACCTCCTCCACTGAAGAGCTGGAAATAAGTAGCCTGGAAGACCCGTCACAGCACTTACCGCTGGAGGAGGCATGTTCAGGGAGCTCCCCAGCACTCAGAGGACTGCTGGGGGAGGGGTATCTGGTAGGTCTGAGTCAGATGACAAGCCTTTGACTTTGGCCTTCCAGCTCATTGTGAAGAGTGAGCAGAAGGCAGGGGAACATCAAACAGGGCTGCTGGAAACCAACAGAGTGGCTCGTAAGTCAGAGGAGTGTCTGCCTGCTGTCTGATGAAGCAGTGCCCATGTGCACACATGGAAATCTCCACAGGAAGGATGGCAGACACCAGGGGGACCCTGGTCCAGCAGAATGCAGAGATGCACACCATCGTGGTATGCCATGGGTGAGCTCCTGCAGTGGCGATGCAAGGGGAAAATGGGGCACCTTGACTTCCCTCCCGCTGCTCCTTCCCCTCAAGGAGTCAGGCCAGGGCCCTCGGCCACCAAAGGGAGGAGGAGTGGCAGCTGGAAACCCCTGGGTCATCCACTCAGAAATTTCACAGTCTATCCTTTCCATCTGAGTCCCCTTTGCCTGTGACCCACTCAACCTCATCCTCTGTCACTGTAGAGGGAGCAGCTGGCCCACAGGAGGGCAGCCAAAGCAAGCTGGGGCACTCAAGGTCTCAGCTCTCCAGGGGAAACATGCCGAAGTCATCAGAGGCAACAGGTGCAACCATTGCACAGGCTGTCCCCAGCCCTGCTGTGGATGTCAGGGCAGCACCTAGAAGTCTTAGACCCAGAGAGGTTAAGAATTTCTGATCACAGTGGTTGCATGGGTGAACACAATTTTTGTCACTTTACAGTCTGAAAATACATTACACAAGTGATGTGTAATGGAGTCTTTCAGCTTCATTTACAGGCTTCATGAGTCCTCCCATTGCATCCGTCCCCCCGCCCACTAGCAGTTCAGTTGCACGGAGGCGGCCCACGAGTGATTCTGGAGGGAGAAGTTTGTGTGTGTGGCAGGGCCTCTCAGAGCCTTGTACAATCACTGTCCCACACACGTGGATCCTTCTCCTATCACACTCATCTCAATGTCCTGAGCAGTTTCAATGCTGCTTGCTGGGGTTCACTTTCAGTTGTCAGATGAGGTGACCTGTATCTCTGCCCACCCACTGATCTCACTCCCATGCAGCACCTGTTCCTGCCCAGCAAGAGTCTCTGTTCAGTTTCAATTGTAGATACATGGTGCTGGTAAAATTTGTCTTCAGCTCCCCCATCCTTTCCCCAGTCACCCATGTCCTTTCCCCCATCACTGGTCGATCCCCCTGGCATCACCTTCCACCTCTCTACTATCACCTACCAGCTGAAACCATTTTCTTTTGGGGATGTCCTGGTGAGCATGCACATTCCCTTCCTTCCCAGAAATCCCACCCCCATCCACATTGGCCTCCCCGACCTCCTCCTTCCCACCCCCAGGGTCCATGCCTGCCTCGAGTTCTCACCAAATATCCTCCCTGTCCCTTCTACCGTGACCATTGCACCCTCACCCTCCCATCCCACCACCTCATTCTGTCCTCTCTCATTTTCACCATTCTCTACTACTGCGCCCACCGTCATTTTGCTCCCCAGGAGGCAGTCGACAACTCCACACACCCTTCCCTTGCAAGTTCACCTGGACATTCCCCCCCTGCACTCACCTTAGTCCTTCCTCCACCTGAAGTCCTTCCCACCCCCCCTGAACTCCTTCCCTTATACCTAACTGCCCAGCTGTTGTATTCTCCCATTACACCCTCCTCCCATGTATTCCCTCCCCACCTCCCAACACCATTGAATCCCCACCCCCCAACCTGAACCCCCCAACACACCTTACCCTCCAGTTTGACCTAGAGCTTCCTCTCCAACCCCCTTGACAATCATCTGTTGCAGACCATGGACAAGACACTGATGTCCTGAAGCAGACCCTCAGTGGTGCCGTCCACCTTCCGCAAGCTGCTTTACAACAGAGCCATGTCCATATAAATCCACCCAGCATGTGATGGACGTTCCCCCAGTGTGCCATTGCTGTCAGGCTCCAGCATCTTCTGCTCCTCGGATGTCCACAATGTGAGCAAGGCCCTGGCGGTAAGTCCAAACTTCTGCATGTCACATTTGTCAAGACGTGCTCTGCACTGGCGTGTTTTCCCGTTGACGCGGGTGGTGAATTTGACGTGGGGGGTGAGGATGATTCCAGTGGGGCTTATAATGATATACAGATGTTTTAAAATGAAGTTCCAACCGCCATTGACAGGCGGAGCAGACGATTGCAAACTGATTTCACGATGCCGTGAAACCGATTTTAGGCTTTCTTGCCATATTGTCCGCTCACGCTCGCCATGACGCCCAACATGAACGGGGATAGAAAATTCCACTCATAGAATAACATTACAGAAAGAGGCTGTGTGTCCCATCATGTCCATTAATCAGGAACCTGCATTACTCAACTGAATGGAGATTAAAACTTGTGGTGCTTTGCAGCAAGCTGGTCATTCTGAGGGAACAGCACTTGCTGTTTGACAACCTTGAATGCATTGCCTGGGAGCGTGGTAGAGGCAGATTCAATTGGACAAACACCTGAAGAGAAGAAATTTGCAGAGCCATCAGGAAAAAGCAGGGGAGTGGGACCAGCAGATTTGCTCTTGCAGAGAGGGAGGTAGGCGATGGTGGTGTAGTGGTATTGTCACTGGGCTACTAATCCAGAGACCCAGGGTAATGCTTTGGGGACCCAGGTTCGAATGGCAGATGGTGGAATAAAAATCTGGAATTAAAAGTCTAATGACGACCATGAAACCATTGTCAATTGTAGTAAAAACCCATCTAGCTCACTAATGTCCTTTAGGGATGGAAATCTGTCATCCTTACCTGGCCAGACCTGAATGTGACTCCAGACTCTTAACTGCCCTCTGAAAGCCACTTACTTGTGTCAAACCACTAGAAAGTCAATAAGGAATGAAACCGGATGGACCAGCAGCCATCGACTTCAGCACGGGAAATAACAATGGCAAACTCAGTCCTGTCGACCATGCAAAATCCTCGTAACATCTGGGGGCTTGTGCCAAAATTGGGAGAGCTGTCTCACAGACTAGTCAAGCAACAGCCTGACAGTCATCCTCAGAATCATACCTTACAGACAATGTCCCAGATTCCACCATCACCATCCCTGAGTATGTCCTGTCCCACCAGCAGGTCAGACCCAGCAGAGGTGGCGGCACAGTGGTATACAGTCGGGAGGGAGTTACCCTGGGAGTTGTCAACTCCAGACTCCATGAAGTCTCATGGCATCAGCTCAAACATGTGCAAAGAAAACTCCTGACTACCATATACCACACCAATGCTGCCCCCTCAACGGTTGAATCAGTGCTCCTCTATGTTGAACACCACTTGGAGGAAGCACTGAGGGTGGCAAGGGTGCAGAATGTATTATGGGTGGTGACTTCAATGTGGCTCGGGAGCACCACTACAGACCAAGCCCTAAAGGACAAAGCTGCTAGACTGGGTCTGCGGCAGATGGTGAGGGAACCAAGAGGAAAAAGCATACTTGACCTCATCCTCACCAACCTGCCTGTCACAGATGCATCTGTCCATGACAGTCTTGCTAGGAGTAACCACCACACAGTCCTTGTGGAGACCAAGTTCCATCTTTACATTGCGAATACTCTCCAATATGTTGTGTGAGACGACCACTGTACTAAATGTGATAGATGAGGGTGAGGTGAGAGTTACTGCCCTTGACTTTAAGGCAGCATTTGACCAAGTGTGGCATCAAGGAGCCCCAGCAAAATTGGAGTCAATGGGAACCAGGGGGAAAACTCTCTGCTGGTTGGAGCCATACCTAGCACTAAGAAAGATGGTTGTATTTGTTGGAGGTCTGTCACCTCAGCTCCAGGGCATCACTGCAGGAGTTCCTCAGGGTAGTGTCCTAGGCCCAACCATCTTCAGCTGCTTCACCAATGATCTTCCTTCCATCATAAGGTCAGAAGTGGGGGTGTTCGCTGATGATTGCACAATGTTCAGCACCATTCACGACTCCTCAGATACTGAAGCAGTTCATGTTCAAATGCAGCAAGACCTGGACAATATCCAAGCTTGTGCTGACAAGTGGCAAGTAACATTCATGTCACACACGTGTCAGGCAATGACCCTCGCCAACAAGAGAGAATCTAATCACCGCCCCTTGACATTCAATAGCATTACCATCACTGAATCCCCCACTATCGACATCCTGGGGGTTACCATTGACCAGAAACTGAACCAAACTGGTCATATAAATACCGTGGCTACAAGAGCAGGTCAGGAGCTAGGAATCCTGCAGCGAGTAACTCACCTCCTGACTCCCCGGAGCCTGTTCACCATCTACAAGGCACAAGTCAGGAGTGTGATGGAATACTCCCCGCTTGCCTGGATGAGTGCAGCTCCAACAACACTCAAGAAGCTTGACACCATCCGGGACAAAGCATCCCACTTGATTGGCAACACATCCACAAACATTCACTCCCTCCACCATCAACACACAGTAGCAGCAGTGTGTACCATCTATACAATGCACTGTAGAAACTCACCAAGCCTCCTTAACAGCACCTTGCAAACCCATGACAGCTATCATCTAGAAGAACAAAGGCAGCAGATAGATGGGAACACCACCATCTAGAAGTTTCCTTCCAAGTCACTCACCATCCTGACTTGGAAATATATCACTCTTCCTTTACTGTTGCTGGGTCAAAATCCTGGAACTCCCTCCCTAAAAGCACTGTGGGTGTTCCTACACCACATGGACTGCAGTGGTTCAAGAAGGCAGCTCACCACCACTTTCTCAAGGGCAATTAGGGATGCGCAATAAATACTGGCCTAGACGGCAACACCCAGGTCCCATAAATGAATAAAAATGGATCAGCTTGAACATTCCTCCAACTGCTAGAGGCCTGTTCCATTGCACTCTCTGGCAGGTGCAGTTGTGAAGTGCCCTCACCAGGGCTGCCGCACGAATCCCTGCCGAGGTGCAGGGAGAGGATGTTGTGCCGCAGCCTCCAATGCTTCCTCTTTCAGCTGTGGCTCAGTTCATAGCACCCTCGCCTTTGAATCAGAGGGTTGTGGGTTCATGTCCCACTCCCGGAAACCAAGAACTGTGATTGTACTCGAAAGAGTTGCAATCTGTGACTGTTGATAACTCGAAAGAGTTTCCTCCTCAGAGGCTAATGGCACTCCCTCGGGGCTGGCAATCACAGCAGCCAATGGTTCAGGTGCACAGGAGACACAAAATAAAAGGGGGTTATTTGGCCATTCTCAACTTTCATGGTGTGTGCGAGGACTCAACATTCAACTATGTTAGCATGTAGAGAATGAAATATTACTGTTTGATAGCTTTAAACAACTTCTAAAATGCCCACATGCTTTCCTCCCTAACCCATGAGAGTCTATGAACACAAAACAACAATGTGCAATTTATAACAGCATACCAGGCACTATAAACCATCACCTTCTCACATCTCCCCCTTCCAACTTTTGATAATGCCTCTTGCACCCTCACCATGCAGAGGCCTTCCCCCCATTTTGCCTCTACCAATTGATCAACTCCATTCACCCGCTGACCATTGTAGAACCCCCTCCTTGAGCGGGGCGACAATAGCCAAGCCGGGCACGCCACCTCCAGTCCTGTTCCTCCCCCTGGCATTGTGGGCCCACTTCTCCTGCAATGAGGTGTGACAGTGCGATGAATTAGATTCTCAGCGACACTCATTCCTTCACACTTCTTCATTCGCTGTGAAGAATGAACAGTCTGCACAATGATTAGCAGCTAATACCCCGTGTGCCTTCTGCACCCCACAGCATCACCCCGACAAAGACCTCAGGGCCACAAGCAGTGTCATTTGTACCTCATATTGCTTCAGATATCTGAGCAGTACATAAGGCATTACCCAATTCTATCCTGTGGACACTGATGTCCACAGTGAAGACTTCCTTGTGGATCTCTAAAGATCATTAAGCCTCTTCCAGCATTGCCTGCAGATTCGAGGTACCACACCCACGCTACTGACCTCTGCAGCCACCTCCATCCAGGCTGCTCTGGTGATTGTGGGAGGTCTTCTTATCCCATAGGTTGGCGTTAAGAGCTTATACCTGTTATTCGCAGCCTCGAGGAAGGCTCTGAGGGAGTTATCATCAAATCTTAGGGCGGTTCGGACCTTCTTCCCTCCCTCTCACCTCACTCCCTCACTCCCTTCTCTCAGCCATCTATAGAGGGAGAAAGATAATTAGGATTCAGCCACTCCATATTCCCATATTTTCATGATGGTTACACTTACAATGCCTGTCATGGCCGTCTGTTCCCTGCCATAGGTGCTTAATGCTGACCCTCTGTGGAAATAGTCAAAATATTTAGATAAATAAAAACTTACCTGAGCCAATGATTGCAAGTCTTTTACAAGTCCACAATATCCTTCTTACTTCCAGCTCAATCCAATCCCAGATGCCCCTTTAAATTAGTGGCCATGACCTCCTTCTAGGTCATGGTCCTCCATTTTGGATACCGGACATCCCGCGCTCTAACTCCCATTGGGCAGAAAGATGCCCATGGATGAGGTTTCCTAAAAAATTCAAAGGCTGCCTGGCCTATTCACCCACCCGCCAACTGAACAGTTGAACGGGCAGCAAAAAAAATAGATTTCACTTAATTGATTAAGGACCTTAACAGGCTTTTTAATTGTCAGCGGGCGCGCTGCCGACTCTCACACGTGCTCACTGACCAAAGTATCATGAGAGTGCGCGATGACATGGGGACACTCGCCTGACGTCATCTTGCGTGATTTTACGCCCGATCGGGTCGCGTGTGCACCTGCCCAAGGGATGTAAAATCCTGCCCCTTGTGTGTATTTAATTTTTTTTCCTTGTTTTGTTACTAAATGTTTCAATTTAATATTTCAAATCTCTAAAGGTGGTAGTGGACCCATTACTTCCGACTTCTCGTAATAAATACAAATTGCAATTTACATTGGCGGTTGACTTTTAACTGTCCTCTGAAATGGCCTAGCAAGCCATTTAGTTCCAGGGCAATTAGGGACAGGCAATAAATGTTGGCCTTGCCACTGACACCCACATCCCATGAAAGAGTAAAAGGAAAAAAAGATCCACAATGAGGTGTCACCTCCTGCCACCAGATCTCCACTCCCCCTGTGTGTTGGGAGGGACTCTGCAGAAATTTATTGCACTGTTAATGTTGTTACCTTCCCATCTCCCAATCCTCGGTCCCCAAATAAAAATACAAGCCATACAGACACACAATGAATATGATAATCTGGTGGAGCATTTTTCTGCTACACTTTGCCCTCCCAAACACATCCTAAGCCATGTTTCCTCTTCCCTGTCTTCCTATAGCTCCATCTTACAATTTGCTTCCAGGCAGACTGATGTGGACAATCCTAAAAGCAAAGTGCCATCTCTCACTCATTCATTGCCAAGCACCAGCATAGGAACGGACTTATTAAGGGAGGTTGAGGGGACCGAACTGGGTTATTCAATAAGTGGGAGTGACCATGAGCATGTGAAGGTGAAGGAATGCTCAGAAAGGAGTGGATAGAGGATTGGTTAGCTGACAAGAAGCAGAGGGTCAGGATTAATGGGTCTTTTTCAGGTTGGCAAGCTGTAACTAATGGAGTGCCACAGGGAACATTGCCTCAAACTATTTACAATCTACATAAATCATTTTGGATGAAGGGACTGAATGTATGGTTGCTAAATTTGCTGATGCCACAAAGGTAGGTTAGAAAGTAAAGCTGTCAAGAGGCATAAAGAGTCAAAGGGATTTAGATAGTCTAAGTAAGTTGGCAAAAAGTTGAAGTATAATGTGGGAAAATGTGAACTTGCCCACTTTGACAAGAAGAATAGAAAAGCAGAATATTATTTAAATGGACAGCGAGTCTGCAGAATTCTGCAGCACAGAGGGATCTGCGTGTCCTGGTACATAAATCACAAAGTTAGTAAGATGGTACACCAAGTGATTAAGAAGGCAAATGGAATGTTAGCATTTATTGTAAGAGGAAGCAAGTATAAGAGTAGGGATTCTTTGCTACAGATGTACAGGGCCTTAGTGAGACCACATCTGGAGTGATGTGTACAGTTTTGGTCCCCTTACTCAAGAAAGGATATAACTGCATTAGAAGCAGTTCCGAGAAGGTTCACGGCTGATTCCTGGGTTGAAGGTGTTAGCTTATGAGGAAAGACTGAGCCTATACCCACTGGAGGTTAGAAGAATGGAGAGGCATTTTCTTGAAACATAAGGTCCTGAGGGGACTTGACAGGGTTGATGCTAAAAGGATGTTTCCCCTTGTGGGGGGTCTAGAACTAGGGGACATGGTTTAAAAATTTGGGATCTCCCACTTAAGACAAAGATGAAGAGTTTTGGCTGGCTCTTTGAATATATTCAAGGATCAGTTAAATAGATTTTTGATCTACAGGGGAGTCAAGAGTTATGGGGGCAGGCAGTAAAGTGGAGTTAAGGTCACAATCAGATCAGCCATGAACTTCCTGAATGGCAGAGCAGGCTTGATGGGCTCAAAGGCCTACTCCTACTCCTATTTCTCATGATCTTATGTGGAAGTGAGAACATGAACTAAATGGTACAATTTGAGAAGTGATGCAGGAACAGAGAGTCCTGGAGTTTTTTGTAGACAAATCCTCAAGGGTGGCAGGACAAGTTGAGAAGGCTCTTTAAAAGGCATACAAGGGGTCAGATTTTTGTCAGGGTTCAGAGATGCATGAATAGCCAAACTTAAGTTGTTTTGGAGGAAATCAGATTTTTCCCCACATCCCTGACCCCCACCAGATTTCTCTGGCCTCTCTGCGGGTCTGGGATGCCTAGCATGCAAAACGCTCACCCGCCCTCACTGAGGTCAAGTTCTCTATTTTAAATGTGGGATAAAAATTGAATTTACACCATTTTCATCTGATAGTGCAAAGTTTTGAGAGCCCATTCAAAGCATGCCATGTTTGAGAGTTCGTGAAGAACTGTTTAAAAATGAAGGGTCTCCCATTTAAGACACAGATGAAAATAACTTTTTTTTTCCTCTCAGAGGGTCATGAATCTTTGGAATTCTGTCCCACAGGGTCAATGAATATTTTTAAGGCAGGGATAGATGGATTCTTGGCTAACAAGGAAGTCAAAGGTTATTGGGGTAGGTGGAATGTGGAGGTGAGGCCACAATCAGAACAGCCATGATCTTATTGAATGGCGGAGTAGACTCAAGGAGCTGAATGGTCTATTCCTGTTCCTAATTTGTATGTTTGTAAAATGGAAAGCCTGTTGAGGAGCCTGGAATATTCTGAAAGGTAACTGAAGTGTTTTCACATCTTCAAATGTCACTATTAGGTACTGTATTAGAAGATAGTTGTGTTTTTAATGCAGTGATTCATCATGGGGACCTGTCTTTTAAAAGGTAAGTTGACCCTTACCTTGACCAACCTTGTGTATTCATTCACATGCATTACTGTACTTTTCCATTGATGAAAGTACCGTGATGCAGTGAAAAATGTATCAAAATGTCCTGGCAGCCTGCAATGTCAACTTCTTTTTTTATTCGTTTGTGGCATATGGGTGTCACTGGCCAGGCCAGCATTTATTGCCCATCCCCAATTCTCCTTGAGAAGATGGTGGTGAACTGCCTTGAACCACTGCAGTCCATATGGTATAGGTACACGCAGTGTTATTAGGGAGGGAGTTCCAGAATTTTGACCCAGTGACAGTGAAGGAACAGCGATATATTTCCAAGTCAGGATGGTGTGAGACTTGAAGGGGAACTTGCAGGTTCAATGGTGGTGTTAGCATAGCCAGCTGAGTGTGAGTGACATCCATACCATACTGTTTGTCCTGGGTCAGAGGGACTCTGACATTCCTGAATGCAATGTTTTCAGACACTCATAGTACCCTGACAAGACCTTCGAGCCCCACACCAGAATCCGTCACCACCTTGTGCAGCCCTGGCACCCCAGTCTTCTGCATCTCTTGTCCCCTCTTCCACCACCTCCTGCCCCTCCTCCTCATCCACTGAGCTGTGTCCTTTCAAGGCCTCACCCTCTTAGCGGCCGACACCTGTCTGGAGAGCTATGTAATTAAGAGTGCAGCAGAGCACCACTGTGACCAAGAGCCTTGGAGAAAGGTATTACAGGGCACCAGCTGACAGGTCCAAGTACTGGAACTGCATCTTGAGAAACCAAACAGCCTGCTTAATGGTTGTCCTCGTGAGCTGACATCTGTATTGTCTCTGTGCCTCTATCTGGGATTCACACAGAGTAGTCAGTAGCCATCTCTTCAAGGGCTCTCCCTTGTCCCTGGATCCCTGGTGATCCATTGGGGGGATTTTGGGGATTGGAGTGAAGAATTGCAACACCCCGGACTGCCGGAATGATGGAAGGAGTCATGGCTGCTGCCAGGAAAACGAGCACACAAATGGAGGAAGTTCTTGTTGTGGTCACAGAACAGCTGAATGTTGAGGGAGTGGAAGCCCTCCCTGTTGATGAACATTACTGGCTGATCACAAATTAAACAAATCAGCAATGTCCTCTTAGATCACAAAGTTCAATATATATAATTTAACAAGGTTCCCACATAGATGATGAAAGGGCTGTAGTATAAAGGTAAAACAAAAACAGAATTACCTGGAAAAACTCAGCAAGTCTGGCAGCATCGGCGGAGAAGAAATCAGTCAACGTTTCGAGCCTCCATGGCCCTTCGGCAGAACTGCAGCATAGTTTCAACAAGGGAGAAATATAAATTGGTTTAAGGAGGGTGGGGGAAGAGACACATTGAGGGTGTGGTGTGAGCAGATAATCAAAAGATGTCAGAGACAAAAGGGTCAAAGAGGTGTTGAAGGTGGTGGTCTTTGTCTGAGAAAAGTGCTAATTAAGAATGGAGGACAGGATATTCAAAGCACAGCTCTAGTGGGGGTGGGGTGGAAAGACTAAAGGTTTTAGTTTTAGATTTAAAAATAATGGAAATAGGTGGGGAAAGAAGAATCTATATAAATTATTGAAAAAAAAGCGGGTGGGGGGGGAAAAGAAACGGGGTGGGGATGGGGGGAGGGGGAGTTTAAGATCTAAAGTTGTTGAATTCAATATTCAGCCCAGAGGGCTGTAAAGTGCCTAGTCGGAAGATGAGGTGCTGTTCCTCCAGTTTGCGTTGGGCTTCACTGGAACAATGCAGCAAGCCAAGGACAGACATGTTGGCAAGAGAACAGGGTGGAGTGTTAAAATGGTAAGCGACAGGGAGGTTTGGGTCTTTCTTGCGGACAGACCGCAGGTGTTCCGCAAAACGGTCGCCCAGTTTGCGTTTGGTCTCTCCAATGTAGAGGAGACCGCATTGGGAGCAACGAATGCAGTAGACTAAGTTAGGGGAAATGCAAGTGAAATGCTGCTTCACTTGAAAGGAGTGTTTGGGCCCTCGGACGGTGAGGAGAGAGGAAGTGAAGGGGCAGGTGTTGCATCTTCTGCGTGGGCATGGGGAGGTGCCATAAGTGGGGGTTGAGGAGTAGGGGGTGATGGAGGAGTGGACCAGGGTGTCCCGGAGGGAACGATCCCTACGGAATGCCGTCAAGGGGGGTGAAGGGAAGATGTGTTTGGTGGTGGCATCATGCTGGAGTTAGCAGAAATGGCGGAGGATGATCCTTTGAATGCGGAGGCTGGTGGGGTGATAAGTGAGGACAAGGGGGACCCTATCATGTTTCTGGGAAGGAGGAGAAGGCGTGAGGGAGGATGCGCGGGATATGGGCCAGACACGGTTGAGGGCCCTGTCAACGACCGTGGATGGAAAACCTCGGTTAAGGAAGAAGGAGGACATGTCAGAGGAGCTGTTTTTGAAGGTAGCGTCATCAGAACAGATGCGACGGAGGCGAAGGAACTGTCCTGGCAGACCGATCGTGTCAGCCTGTTCCTGCCCCACGGAACTCATTTCTCGTTATCTTGACTCCCTTCTCTCTCCCCTTGTCCAGTCCCTTCCCACCTACATCCGTGATTCCTCTGACACCTTACGTCACATCAACAATTTCCAGTTCCCTGGCCCCTACCGCTTCCTCTTCACCATGGATGTCCAATCCCTCTACACCTCCATCCCCCACCAGGATGGTCTGAGGGCCCTTAGCTTCTTCCTTGAACAGAGGCCCCAACAATCCCCATCCATCACTACTCTCCTCCGTCTGGCTGAACTTGTTCTCACACTGAACAATTTCTCCTTTAACTCCTCTCACTTCCTCCAAATAAAAGGTGTGGCTATGGGTACCCGCATGGGCCCCAGCTATGCCTGTCTCTTTATGGGGTATGTGGAACATTCCTTGTTCCAGTCCTACTCCGGCCCCCTCCCACAACTCTTTCTCCGGTACATCGATGATTACTTCGGTGCTGCTTCATGCTCTCGTCTGGACCTGGAAAAATTTATTAATTTTGCTTCCAATCTCCACCCCTCCATCATCTTCACATAGTCCATCTCTGACACTTCTCTTCCCTTCCTTGACCTCTCTGTCTCAATTTCTGATGATAGACTGTCCACCAATATCCATTACAAGCCTACCGACTCCCACAGCTACCTCGACTACAGCTCCTCACACCCCGCTTCCTGTAAAGACTCCATCCCGTTCTCTCAGTTCCTTCGCCTCCGTCGCATCTGTTCTGATGACGCTACCTTCAAAAACAGCTCCTCTGACATGTCCTCCTTCTTCCTTAACCGAGGTTTTCCATCCACGGTCGTTGACAGGGCCCTCAACCGTGTCCGGCCCATATCCCGAGCATCCTCCCTCACGCCTTCTCCTCCTTCCCAGAAACATGATAGGGTCCCCCTTGTCCTCACTTATCACCCCACCAGCCTCCGCATTCAAAGGATCATCCTCCGCCATTTCCGCCAACTCCAGCATGATGCCACCACCAAACACATCTTCCCTTCACCCCCCTTGACGGCATTCCGTAGGGATCGTTCCCTCCGGGACACCCTGGTCCACTCCTCCATCACCCCCTACTCCTCAACCCCCACTTATGGCACCTCCCCATGCCCACGCAGAAGATGCAACACCTGCCCCTTCACTTCCTCTCTCCTCACCGTCCGAGGGCCCAAACACTCCTTTCAAGTGAAGCAGCATTTCACTTGCATTTCCCCTAACTTAGTCTACTGCATTCGTTGCTCCCAATGCAGTCTCCCCTACATTGGAGAGACCAAACGCAAACTAGGCGACCGTTTTGCGGAACACCTGCGGTCTGTCCGCAAGAAAGACCCAAACCTCCCTGTCGCTTGCCATTTTAACACTCCACCCTGTTCTCTTGCCAACATGTCTGTCCTTGGCTTGCTGCATTGTTCCAGTGAAGCCCAACGCAAACTGGAGGAACAGCACCTCATCTTCCGACTAGGCACTTTACAGCCCTCTGGGCTGAATATTGAATTCAACAACTTTAGATCTTAAACTCCCCCTCCCCCCATCCCCACCCCGTTTCTTTCCCCCCCCACCCGCTTTTTTTTCAATAATTTATATAGATTCTTCTTTCCCCACCTATTTCCATTATTTTTAAATCTAAAACTAAAACCTTTAGTCTTTCCACCCCACCCCCACTAGAGCTGTACTTTGAATATCCTGTATTCCATTCTTAATTAGCACTTTTCTCAGACAAAGACCACCACCTTCAACATCTCTTTGACCCTTTTGTCTCTGACATCTTTTGATTATCTGCTCACACCACACCCTCAATGTGTCTCTTCCCCCACCCACCTTAAACCAATTTATATTTCTCCCTTGTTGAAACTATGCTGCAGTTCTGCCGAAGGGCCATGGAGGCTCGAAACGTTGACTGATTTCTTCTCCGCCGATGCTGCCAGGCTTGCTGAGTTTTTCCAGGTAATTCTGTTTTTGTTTTGTTTTGGATTTCCAGCATCCGCAGTAGCTTTTAGCTTTTTGTTTTTATCCTTGTAGTATAAAGGTGTTCGGATGTACTGTAGGAACTCATAAAAGCTCCTTCAGCAGCACCTTCCAAACTCATGACCACTACCAGCTAGAAGGAAAAGGGCAGCAGATAGATGGGAACACCACCACTGGGAAGTTCCCCTCCAAGCCACTCACATCCTGGTTTGGAAATATATCGCCGTTCCTTCACTGTCGCTGGGTCAAAATCCTGGAACTCCCTCCCTAACTGCACTGTGGATGTACCTACACCACATGGACTGCAGCAGTTCAAGAAGGCAGCTCTCCACCACCTTCTTAAGGGAAATTAGGGATGGGCAATACATTTCAATGAACAAATAATAATAAAAAAAGCCAGGGTTAATGTGGGACTGGAGAACAGTACCGCCCGCAATTGTGATGTAGAGAGTCACATGATAGTAGACTGTGCATGGAGGGTGAGAGAGAGAGAGTTGGCACAAGGTTCAAACAGACCCATTTTGGCTGTTGCAAGAGTCTTAACCCCCAGTGAGGGAGTCACAAATGTATGGCGTAGACGTAAATGCTCTTGAAGGTTGGTAAGATCTGTCAGGATATGATGTTTAAATGCCCCACTCTAAGCTTAAAAAAAACAGGCTGCCAGGGTCAGTGAGAGGTTTAAAAAAAAACTTTGTTCTAGCAGTTACAATGGGTAGAATCATCCCAGATTTGCACTAAATGCGGTAAGCGGCCAGGGAAAAGATCGCTATTCCTGTCAACCGCAATGGTGGGTTTTCACGCCGTTTCATCCCAATCCCACCTCATTAATCATGCATCCCCAGGAAACACACTACTTCAATGGCGGGCAGGCTCTCATTTGCCCACCGCGCCATCACCTCACCGCTTTATCATGCCGGGCGCCATATTTAAAATGCAACTTGGTGCACACATTTCAGTGCTTCCAGCCCAGCACTGCTGCACGGAAAACATGGCCCTGAAAGGCAAGAAGACTGCAGCCCTGTGATTCAGTGACGCTCCCTTGAGCGCCTTTTGGATGCTGTGGATGCCCATCATGATGTCCTCTACCCTCGCTCTGGCCCCAGGAAGAGCAGCAACATCACCAATCCAGCATGGGAGGCGATGGTAGCAGTGATCATTGCCAATGCCCTACAAAAGAGGACAGCCACCCAGTGCCGCAAGAGGATGAATGATCTCCTGCCTTCCATCAGGGTAAGTCACTCGTCTCATCACTCAACTCACACTCTCAAACCCATCACACATCCACAGGGATCTCACTTGCTGCCAGTTCAAGGGACATCACCATTCACTGTCTCACAGATGCCTTCATTGTCCTCATCCCATCCATGGGACCGCTCACCACCCACACAGCCAGGCATGCTTATCATCTGGCCCAGCAAGCATCCCACTTACACTCTCCCCCACTTCCTCCATGCAGGACAAGCTGGCACACAACAAAAGGGAGAGGTCGAAGACTGATGGAGAAATGCCTGGAATCAAGGTCCTCATGAAAACAGAGTCATCCAGCTGGCCGGCGAGGTTCTGGACCAGTCCTGTGTTGACAGTGAGGTCGGCGCTGCTCTACCAAGTGAAGATCCAGCAGTGCAACATCCAGACAGCCAGACAACCATGCCGTGAGTGGAGTGTTCTGTTTTACAGGCCACTGCCATGCACTAATCATCCCTCCTTGCTTTCACAGGCACATCTGGGAGACAGCCAAAGAGGTCCATGACCCAGGGCCTCCAATCACACCCAAAAGAAACCTCAGAAGAGGAATCTGAAGGCACCTTTATCGAAGTCCCGTCACAGGGCTCACCCACACCCTCCACCAGCACAGAGACACACACCTCTGTGGGACCTAGCTTTAGAGTAGCCTCAGGATCACAATCTGGTGAGCACATCACACTGTCTGATCCACAGCAGGTGGGGGCAGGGACTTCCCAGGTCCATGGCACTGGGAGAACGGCTGGAGGCCAGATATCTGCTGAGTCTGAGTCAGATGGTGAGCCTCTGGACTCAGTCATGTCACAGTTGCTGGAGCTGCAAAGGCAAGCTCGGGAACATCAGGAAGGGATGTCCGCTGCACTCCTCAGATTGCCAAGCACGATGGAGGTGCCCGTCCACCTTCAGGCTGAGAAGATAGCGCTGGCATGCCAACACACTGAGGTCAACATTGGCAGGGTGGCAGCCGCCATGGAGACCTTGGTCCAGGACATTGGTCCTGAACTGTTAAGCGGGCTGAACTTCATTGCTGATGCTATAGTTGGCCTTCAGGAGTGTGTACATGAGAGGGGTGCGGGGCAGTTCTCCTCACTCCAGCTACCCCTTCTCCTCAAAGAATCAGCCAGGGGCCCTTGGGCACCCATAGGGAGGAGGATCAGGTGTACCCCGCCAGGGCCACTCACCCAGGTGACTCTGGGAGTGTCCAGCCATCTAAATGCCGTCTTCCTGTGACCCCAATGGCTCATGCTCCACAGGTCAGGTAGGGTGCCACTGCCACACAGCAGCACCCCCAAAGCAGGCCAGGGCCCTCCAGTTCGTGGCCCTCCAAAGGAGGCCCACCAGGGTCATCACAGACAGGGTGTAGCAGTCAGCAGGCTGCCTCCACCTCTGCTGTGGATGTCAGGGAAGCACCAAGGCGTAGCAGCAGGATTAGGAAAGTTGAGGAGAATTAACTCTTTTAGAGTCAACCAAATAAACTAAATTAACAAAATGAGGGATAAAGTAAACACAGCCCCTAAATTAGGGTAGCTGTAAAACAAAGTCAAAGGAAACTTACAAACATCAAGCCAAAGTTGCACAGCCTGGGCACAAGTGTTAATCACTTGTACATAATGTTCACTATTGTCAATAAACTCCCAAGAATGTCTCCCTGCCTATGGTTCCTTGTTCTGATCAGCAGTGTTCATGTCACTCAGAGGTGAAACGTTTCTGCACAAGATAAAGGCAGGTGTCTCAGCCCAGGGCCTCTTCCCTGTGCTTTGTGTAACCTTCAGACCAAAGTGATTGTCCGGCCTCACATTCACTGGACACATTGATTCCGTACCTCGATGGTGCTGGTCATTGCTGCCAGAATGTAGTGGGCAGGCATCACAGAGTTCCGTCATTCTCTCTGTGCGCTCTCAGAACCTTTAAAAGGTGAGGCTGAGCATCTGTGACCAGTGACGCTGTGCTCCTGAAGGGCTCAGGAGCTGAAGGCTGACAAAGGATTAGGTGCATTTAAAGCTTCACATCTGCCTCTCCATGATATTACCCTGATCACAGAATGGCAAGCAAGCTGCTGTCAGCCAGACAGGAGTCAGAAATTCAGAGGCAATGTGAAGGGCTATGGAGTGTCCTCACTCCATGTCATCATCATCCTCCTGGAATTGAGCGACTATTAGGGCCTTTGCTGCGTCTCCATGACTGGAGCCTTATCACTAAGGGTACATGTGCTGCCATCAGCCAGACTGGAGTCAAACGTTCAGATGCAATGTGATGATTTATGGCATCTCCTCACTGCATGTCATCATCATCCTCCACAAATCTAGTAGCTATTAGGGCCTCCCGAGCATGCCTGCCTTGTCTGACCAGTACGACAGCCTCATCACCTTCATCATCGCTTCTGAGGACCTCCTCACCCTCATCCCATTGACGTCTTCCTCATCGGAGGAGAAGAGCAGCTCCTCCACAGCCATCTCCTCTTCCCATTGTAGCACCAGGTTGTAAAGGGCACAGCAGATGACGACGATGTGTGGGCTGTAGTTCAGGGCTCGACAAGACCAGTCCAGGCACCAGAGCCTCATTTTCTGCATCCCAATGGTTTGCACCACCAAGGTGCAAGTTGCAGTCCGAGGTCTCCGCATGGGTGTCATTAGCCACATCCTCTGCGGGCAGCCCTTGCCCACGAGGAGCCCACCTTGCAACCTCTGTGGGCTCTGGAAGATGTCAGGGATCTGAGACCTGTTATGGGTGTAGGTGTTGTGGACCCTCCCTGGGAACCGTGCACAGACCTGCAGAATGCATTTGTGGTGGAGGCACACCAGCTGAACATTCAGCGAACAGAAGCCCTTGTGGCTGACACAGTTGACCACGGAGATCTGAACGTCACATGGGAGTAGCTGATGGCACCCTGCACCTGTGGGAAACATGAGATCTGGGCAAATCCCAGCGCTCTTGCATCCTGGCTTTCCTGGTCCCAGGCAAAATGCACAAGGTTGTGTGTCCTTTGCAAAGGTGGCATCTGTGACTTCATGGATACATTTGTGGGTGGAGGCTTGTGATATCCCACAGAGGTCACCTGTGGAGCCATTGGTGTAAAAATTGAGCACCATGGTCACTTTCACAGCCACAGGCAGTGGATGCCCTCCATGTCCCCTTGGCGCTAAATCCTGCAGCAGGAGGCAGATGTGACCAACCAGTTCTCTAGACATGTGCAGTCTTCAGTGACACTGTTCTCAGTCATCCGCAGGAATGAAAGATGGCATCTATTCACCCTGGGTCTAGCTAGATGCAGACCAGTGACGGTTCACTGTGGCACTTCAGCAGCGTTTGTGGGAGCCCCAGCCACCCCTCCTTCCTGAGGGTGCTGCTCCTCTCTCGGCCCAGTCAGGCACCTCCATCACTCTCTTCTCCTTCGCCTCTGCCCTCTGTACGCCACGAGGCATAAAGTTAGTTCACCAGGCTCCATGCTACTGATGCTCCGGCAGGATGAAAGAGAGAGATACGTGGGTTAGCATGCATGTACTAAGAACCTCTCTTGGTTAAGTCTGAAAGCCCCTTACCACATCCCAGAGAGTGCTGGCCGCCACTTGGATGGTGTAGTAATCTGATGTGTAATGTACATTACAACATTTGTCTTAAAGGTAAGATCACATGATCTTGGTAGCCAATAGCAGAGTAGCGTGGGCTGCCTCAATGGTCAGTAGTCTTGACTTAGAGTCTGAAGAATAAATAAAGTTTCGAGCAGTAAACACACAAGTGTAGCTGCTGAGTTCCTTTTGTAAATAAACAGAATGTGTATCTTCTAAGAACGGCCGACTGATTTTCTCTGTATATTGTACCAACTCGGCCACTTCGAAACAAGCCTGCAACCCGGATTCTTAAGTCCCAACAAACCAGGGCACTGGATCCAACTGGATCAGACGGCCAGAGTTCAGTGAGCTGCATGGCTGCCCAAAACCCCACCCACCTCCACTCCAGCTGCCCGATAGGCAGCAGCTTTGCCCACTGGACTGCATGCTGTACTCTCAGCTCAGGCACAGGCATTCTCCTAACCCACACTGCAAGGCTGCACAGTTAGCTTGAACCATGGGGGAGACTGGTCCAAACCGGGATGATGACATTGTAAGGGGCTGTGAGCACCTCCAGCAGTGACTGCTCCATGGCTAACTTTAGCAAGGAGATTGTACAATGTGTCCAGTTGTCCAACTGTTTGGCAGTCCACTACAATGATCATTAGTTTGCAATCTGTGCCTGAGGGGTGAAAAGTTCAGAAGCATTTGGTGGCACTTTCACGCCTCTGCTTTGCTTGAGTGTGCAGATAAGCTAGAAGCCTGGCTCCAAGCATGTCAATATGGCTGCATCTGAATTGGCTCAGCTGAGGAGGAATGGTCACTTTATACAAGATTTCCCTAATGTGTAGCCACTCCTCACCCCCTCATCCCACACATGCTTGTGCACTACCATCAACCGCAGTGCAGTCCTTGCCCCCCTCAACTCGCCTTGACCGCAGTGCAGACCTTCCCCCCCACTCCCAACTCGCCTCAACCGCAAAGTCCAGCAGGCAGCCCTCACGAGCACTGCGCAACATTACTATGCACTCACCTCCGAGTTTCCCTCAAAGTGCAGCTCACCAAGTGCACACCTTATATACGCTGTTGTGAAACACACCGATGTGCTTGGATGATCCAGTGTTGAGGGATGATTCCAGCAGGCTGGGATTATGACATGCAAATGTATTACAATGAGGTTCCCAACATCCAACAGCAGGAAATGCAGCCCACCATTGACAGGCAGAGCGGATAGCAAACTGGTTTCATGGCATCATGAAACTGATTTTTGTCCTTCTCGCCATATTGTCTGCTCATGCCGCTGGACACGCCCAACGCCAGTGGGCATGGAAAATTTAGTCCAATAGCTTTGTTTACATTTCCCTAATAGCACTTTATAAATGCCTGGTTGATTTCCAGAAGCTATAATTATCCCAGCAGGGGGAGTTCTAAGTTCACAGTTTGATTGATAGCTCAAAGGGGCTATTAGGGATTAGCTGTCTTTGAGATGTGGTTATGAGTAGAATGTGTTTGTTTGTGTAAGAGATTAACCACTTGAGGAGTCTTAGAAAGATTGAATGAACTTTCATTAATGGGAGTTTCCTTTAACTATAATGAAAGCTGAATTACGTTTTTAGAATTTTATTTCATTTCATCTCATCATGTCTCCTGAGGTCTACCAATGGTGGATACTGAGTGAGTTAACATGGATGGTGTAATTTAAATCCTACAGGTGAGAGTCCTGCCAGTAGCAGGGCAGATACATTGATGGGACTAGAAAGTTCAAGAAAGAGGCAGAGCAAACAGAGCCCAGACTCTCAAAAGGATTATATATGTGAGTTTGTTTGCACAGGCAAACAGAACAAGCATTTCCATATCTAAAGCACTGCATATACGCCTGTATCATTGGGACAGCAATACAGAAAAGCAAGCCAACTCCCATAGAAGTTTTCAGCTTTAAAGCAACAGCTTTCCAAGAGGCCCATAACAAAGAGTCTCGTGCCTATCCAAGACTGGAGCATTGAGAGAAGGGCCACACCCATTTTAAGCAGGTCATGCAGCAGCTACCTCTATCTCAGACTCCAGGCCCTCAGGTGGCACATGGAAAAACTGTTAAATGAGAGCAGAGTAAGGAATATGTAATCACAAGAGGTACGTGTGGTGAAAAAGCTATTAAGACTGGAGTTTTGTTATGGAGATGGGTAGCTTTGAGTTGGGAAATTTCCCGACTTGGCAGACCCGCCTCAGGCAAAAGTGCCTGGTCAGATCCAATTTTTATTTTGGGTTGGGGGTGGAAAGGTGATAGGTGGGTTCGCATGATTTGACTTAAGTTGGAATTGAATTGGCATGAGTTGGCTTTGAGTTGACATGGGGAATGAAGGTGGCATGGGGAATGAAGGTGGCATGGGGAATGAAGGTGCCAGGTTGATGGGGTCCAAGGGGTGAGGGCTATACAGCCTAAAATTTAACAACACAGCTAGGGTGAAGTCCCAGAAAATTGAGGTGGGCCTTTTAACCAGCCTGCCTTGGCACTTGGCCGCACCTGTGGCTGCCTTTGATCTGGTTGAGGGCAGTGAGCTACTCGAACACCCCCGCTTGCTTGCTACCCACACCCTGCATTCACGATCTGGCTGGCTCCATTGCATAGGTAGGCATCTCCTAGACTCCCACAATTTTTATGCAGCCAGGCCAACTTCTTGATGACTCGTGGTTCATTACCCCGCAGAGGAGTTGTGAACCATAGTCTGGAGTTGGGAACCTTTTGAAAGGTAAATTCAAAAAGTCTTACCCATGCCCATTCCCCCTCCCCCCATGCTCCTTCAACGCCACCATTATCTCCCATTCCAAATCAATGCCACTTCATGCCACCACCCATCCTCAATCCCTTATGGCCCCTGGCCAACTCAATGCCAACTCATGCCCCTCCACCCAGACCCAATGGCCCCTCATATCTTCCATGCCAGCTTATGGCCCTTCCATGCCCCTTCACCTAGTATACACTACATACAGAACCAATGAACCCTATTATAATAATGGCATGTGTAAGACTGCTTAAAAAACATCAATTCATAATTTTTTGAAAAGAAACCGGTGCTGCTACAAACCCATAAACATGTCAAATCAGCCAGACCACTGAAATACCAAAAAACAGAAGCTTTAAGTACTTCACACCTTATAATCTTGTGCAAATAAAAATTGAACCATTGACAAGAGATCACAGAAAAATAACTTATTATAATCTCAAATGTCAATCAAGTAATGTCAACATTTCTCTGTATCTGTGGTAACTCCTTTTATGAGAGTCTGGGCTCTTAACCAAACATGCATAATAAGGCTTGTTATATGAATCAGATAGTACTATCATGCACCTCAATGTTCATTGCTCCAATTTTCAGGTAAACAGATTAATACCAGAGTTAATAGAGAATGTTAGCACCTGGAAGTTCCCTTCCAAGCCACTCGCCATTCTGACATGGAAATATATCGCCGTTCCTTCACTGTTGCTGGGTCAAAATCCTGGAACTCCCCCCCTAACAGCACTGTGGGTGTACCTACACCACATGGACTGCAGTGGTTTAAGAAGGCGGCTCACCACCACCTTCTCAAGGGCAATAAATGCTGGTCGAGACAATGATGCCGGCATGCCATGAGTGAATCAAATAAATAAATTTATAATACATCTCACCTCATTTCAACTTAATTTAGTCACCCTTCTCATAGCACACACTGTCCCTGATGATGAGTTAAATGAATGCTTTCTGACCAAGGCTTCTTCTGAATTTGGACAGCTCAAATTTAAAGTGTGAGCATTTCCTCTCGTTAGGTTTAACCTCCTTCATGGATCTTGCCCAACATGAGACCACATGCTCTCTCTCTTTCTCCTGGCTGGTAGGAAATCAAAGGCTTGAATTCTGACTTTTATTTCATGGGGTGTGGGTGTCACTGGCAATGTCAGCATTTGTTGCTCATCACTAATTGCCTTTGAACTGAACATTTTATAGTCAACCACATTGCTTTGGGTCTGGAGTCACATGAAGACCAGACCAGGAAAGGATGGCAGATTTCCTTCCCTAAAGGACATCAATGAACCCAATGGATCTTTGCAAAAATCAACAATGGTTTTCATGGTCATCACTACTGAGGCTAGTTTTAAATTCCTGATTTTTATTCATTGAATTTAAATTTAAATCCCCAGAGGATTAGCCTGGGTGGCTGGGTTACAAATCTAGTGACATTACCACTACATCACCATCTCCCCCTTGCTGCCTGTGGCTGTAGATTGGCAGGCAATTCTGCCAGTCAAACTAGCTGGTGGCCCCCAGCACTGCCTCTTGGAAACTAACTGCTGCTGAGCTCAGTTTAATGAGGCAGTCCAGCCTTTTAAAAGGTGAGAATATTTGAGGGAAGTTTTAAATGATTTCTATTACCTCAGATCTGAGTGGAATGTGAAAGGTCACTGAGCTGAAAAGTTAATTGTCTTTTTTCCATACACAACCGCTATCTGACCTGCTGGGTGTTTCTGTTTCTGTTTTCATTCTGGGCTGATATTTTATCTACATTCTAATCCAAAACTCTCAACAAAGAAAGCTTAGTTAACAGCACTATTTTAATATAAATCAAACCCAGATCTTTCTGTGGTGAAATAGCCAGAAATCTTGAAACATAGATTAAATATAAAGAATAAATGAAACAGAACAAACAGTTGAGAATGCAAATTTGTAGATTATCCCAAACTAGTAAAATTGTCAAACCCTTTATGTTAGAAACATCTTAATTGTCCTCAGCAATATATATGTTAATGCCACTTTTCTTGTCAGTGTAATGTTAGAGTTAGGATTCCAATTGGTCAAGACTTTTCCATATAAATTGCAATATTCAATTATTGTGTCACCAGCCAGCTTTTTATTGTGTTGAAGTGAGCTCTGAAATATTCAGGAAGATGCAGTTATGTAAGTAATTTAAAATATCTTCAAATGTGCCAAAGTCAACTTCATGTTATAGAGGTGTATGTGGGCGGAGAGCAAAGTATTATACGGGGTAGATTTTAATTTTCACTGGTCATTGGTAAATGCAGCAATGAGAATCAATCCAGCCACTGATTTTCAGGCAGAATTTAAGAACGTATGAACAGCATAGGAGCACGAGCAGGCCAGATGTGAAAGTTCAAATCTACTTCTATGATTTGTTTTAATACCATTTCCATAACGACAGGAGGTGACAAGAGGTGTTCCCCGGGCTGTGCACTGAAGCCTCAGCTTTTCACCATACGTATTAATAAATTTAATGCAGGAATAGAGAGTTGGATATCCAAGTTTGCAGATGGCTCAGAGTTAGAAAGCACAGTAAGTCCACACTTCATGAAAGATGTGACAGCATTACAGAGATCACAGAAAAGGTTCAGGAAAATGATTCCTGGATGATGAAATTCAGTTAAGTAGGTGCAATGGAGAAGCTGGGACTGTTTTCCTTGGTAAAAGGGAAGGTTGAGAGGAGATTTGATAGAGGTATTCAAAATCATGAGGGGTCTGGACAGAGCAGTTATGGAAAATTGTTCCCGCTGGTACAAGGATCGTGAATGAGAGGGCACAGATTTAAGGTAATCAGCAAAAGAAGCAATGGAGACATGAGGAGAAATTTCTTCACACAGCGAGTGGTTAGGATCTGGAATGACTTGCCTGAGTGTAGTGGAGGCAGGTTCAATTGAGGTTTTCAAAAAGGAATTGGATGATTATCTGAAAAGATAATGTGCAAGGCACGGGGAGAAGAGATGGGGTAATGGCACTAGGTGCATTGCTCAGAGCCAGCACAGACACCACAGGCTGAATGGCTTCCTTCTGTACTGTAACAATTCTGTGAATCTGTAAGCTGTGTGGATGGGAAGCAGGAGAATACAAAGGGACATAGATAAAATATCTGGCCAAAACTAAGGTCAATGTAGGGAGCTGTGAGATAATCCATTTAGGATTCAAGAAAAACAATTGGAACATTTTCTTAATGGTGAAGAATGAGGAGCAGTGCATAATCAATAAAAGCTAGTACACAAGTGCAAGGTGTAATTAAAAAGGCTAATGGAATGTCAACGTTCACCTCAAAGGGGCTGGAATATAAAGGGGAGGAAGTTATGTTTCGGTTTTACATAAGCTTGGATATTGTAACTATCCTGGGCACCAAACCTCACGAAAGGTACACTGGCCTTGGAAGGATTCTGGTTAGTGTAGGTTCACCGAAATGATATCAAGTTAATTGTTAACGACAAATTGCATGAACTTGGCTTGTATTCCTCTGAGTTTAGAATAGCCAGAGGTGAGTTAGCTGAGTTGTTTAAAATAGTCAAGGAATTTTCTAGGGTAGATACTATTCCCTCAGATCAGAGAAGCTTAAAATTGAAGTTAGGTATTTAAGAGTGAAATCAGGAATCATTTTTTCACAAAGGGTAGGGGAAACCTAGAATTTGCTCTTGGTTCTATTGAAATTTTCAATACTGAGATCAGCAAATTTTCAGTGAAGAAGTGTATGAAGGTTTATGGAACAAAAGCAGGTAAATGAGGTTGTGACATGGACCAGCCATGATCAATACAATGTCAGAACAGGTTCAAGGGGCTGAATGGCCTTCTCTTGTTCCTCATTTACTCAACATGCAGAAACAAAAAATATTCATTAATTATTCTAATTCTGTAAAAATGGTACAAATACCTAGAAGAGTGAATTATGAAAATGATTCAGTGAGCATGGACTCTTGCAAGAAGCACGCTTGAGGAAATCGCCTGTCAAATGGCTAAAAGCACCAAGTTGTTGTATATGAAATGAAAGCCCAAGGAATGAAAGTAATTTGCAGATAACAATTATAACCTGGAAACAGATTTGTAAGATTTGCAAAGTTAATTGGATTATCACTGAAGTAAATAAAACCTCCAAAATAGATTTGCTCTGCTTTTAGTGTCTGTGAGGGCACTTCCCTTCAGTTGTTAGCTACATTTACAGTCAGGTATAGAGAGTTGACTTGATTTGGCGTATAGAGTAAACTGCCTATTTTAATAATATGTAGCTTACCTAGAGTCAGTGCGATCTGATACATGAAGCTGGATTTTGAAATGCCGACAGGCTCGAGGCTTAGTGCAGGCACGATATGAAAATCACGATCCTGGGAGCCATCTCTACATCCTGACACCTCTAGGACAGTCTGAAATTTCCAAAGTTCTGGTGGTGGGGGTGGGGTCTTGGGGGAAGGAAACAAAGAACTTTCTTGCTGCCAATTAATAGTCCATTAAACTCCTTTGAGCTTGTGGTACAATTATGAGGTTTATACGGTTGTTATGTTTTGGGACTATGTCTTAAATTTAAGGTAAAATGAAGGGGGTCATGTGACATGTTCTGAAGACTGTCTGACAACAAGCCTGGGTGGTTTGATTGGTAGAGTTAAATGGGGACCCAGATTGATTTATTGGTAAGAAGGTGTAAGTTATTTACACTTGGAGACAATGGCAGAAGCCTGCTTGATAACACTGGATAGACTGTGAGTCTCTAAAGTCCCAGAAAAGTGTTCAGAATGTTGGGTTGTAAACAGCTGTGCTTTAAGATGTTCATTACTTACAAGATAAAAGGCTGTTAGGGTCTCAAAGATAGCTAATCAACACCTCTACATGGGTACAAGGCCCATGTGATGCACCTTGCCCTGATGATTGACTTTGAAGGTTACAGAGGAAGCCATTGTGACATCAGCTTACAGGCTTTTCTAAAATATCACTGAATATCACATGGACTGCAGCGGTTCAAGGAGGCAGCTCACCACCACCTTCTCAAGGGCAATTAGGGATGGACAATAAATGCTGGCTTAGCCAGCAACACTCAAAACCCGTAAAATGAATTTTTAAAAAATTAGAGACAGGTTCTTCTGTTAGGGTCTGGGAGAGAGAGAGAGCAGCTCGAGGCCGAAAATACCTATGGTACATCGCACAGAAATCCCAGTGGAACGTGCACTTGGATTAGAAAGACCAAATTTGTGGGTAGTTAAAATGAGGCTGGAAGATTTGCCTAGGTTTAGCAAAAGGGAGAAGTATCTAGGAAAGTTCAGACTGTGAAATACAGTTCTGGAGATAAAAGTTTCCAGGCTGAGAAAGGAGAAGATTGGAAGTAATTCCTCGGGAGCTAAGGATTTTGGACTGAACCTGGGAGAATTGAATGTCTACTTGTAGGACTGTATAACGTGTACCTGATGGTGATTTGTTTTTTACGGACTCGAAACGTTAACTCTGTCTTTCTCTCCACAGATGCTGTCAGACCTGCTGAGTTTTTCCAGCATTTTTTGTTTTTGTTTCAGATTTCCAGCATCCGCAATATTTTGCCTTTATCTTGGTGTTTTTTTTTAGTTCTGTTAAAACTTCTGTTCTGCAGTTTAAAGTATAAATTGCCAACAGAAATAGTGTTTTTAGACTGTAGCAGTAAATATCTTAAAATGTGAAATCTTGTCATGTCATCTATTCAGCGATTAACTGGAAGCTTGAATTTCTTTTTAAAAGTTCCCAGTCTCTATGGGGACCATACACTTTTAAGGGGGTTGGTACAGTTAGAAATGCAGGCTGGGATTTTCCATGCCCACTGGCGTCGGGCGTATTTGGCGGCGTGAGTGGACAATATGTCGTGATTGGTTTCAAGACATGTGAAACCAGTTTGCGATCGTCAGCTCAGCCCACTGATGGCGGGCTGCCTTTCCTGCCATCAGATGTCGGGAACCCCATTGTAATCCATCTGCATATTATTATTAGGCCAGCCCTTCAGAATCGTCCAGCCCACCACCCCCACGAACCTCCGGCAACTGGATCGTTTGCGGGAATACTCGCGGAATTCACAACAGCACATAAGTGACATGCACCTGGTGGGTTGCACTTTACTCGGGACTTCGAGGTTTGTTTGCCTACCTTGCTTCGGGCAGCACTCACAGTCATCAGTGCCAGGCTTCACAGACAGCACCACACCTGCCAGATCAGCCATATGTGGGTGGCATTTCAATGGCTACAGGACAAGGGCTTGTTTAGGGAAGGGGGAGAAGTGGCCTCAAGCAAGGGAAGAAGCTGCAGGACGAGGGAGGGTTTCCCAGGGTGTGTGTGGGGTACATGTTGATCTGTGCAAGTGTCCTCAAGGTGGTGAGGGCTTAGGAGGCAGTCTCCAGAGGAGGTGAGGCCAGGTGGAGATGTGGGGGTATGTGTGTGAGAATGGGTGGTGATGTCCCTTGAGCTGGCAGTAAGTGAGTTTCTAGTGAATGTGTGATGGGCTTGAGTGTGTGAGTTTAGAGTGCTGAGATGATTGCCATACCCTGGCTGCACAGATGAGATCATTCATCCTCTATCTGCATTGGATGGCCAACCTCATCTGTGCAACATTGATCACCACTGCCACTGCCTGGTTGGTCATGCCGCTGCCCATCCTGCTGCCAGAGCCAGGGTAGAGGACATCGCAGCAGACCTCTATGGCATCCAAAAGGCATTCCAATGATGTGTCACTAAACCTGAGGGCTGCAGACTTTTTGTCATTCGTGGACATCTTCCCTGCAGTAGTTGTGGGCTGGAAGCACTGAGATGTGTGCGAGCGGCTGGACTTTAAATATGGTGCCCAGCGTGATGAAGCGGCGAGGTGATGGCATGGCAGGCAAATGAGAGCCACACCCCTATCGAAACAGCATGCTTCCTGGGAATGCATTACTAATGCAGCGGGTTTGCCATGAAAACCCACCAAAGTGCGCTTCCGCACTTAGTACAAATCGGGGACAACTCCACCCTAATTTTTAATGTTTATTTCGGCGAACATAGACAGTCTGGTGCACATCACTGCACAGCTGTCAGGTTCACCATGGGGCCATTGAAAACTTCTTGTGCTAATGGGGGAAATTATTGGGTTCTCAGATAATCTGTGCCAAAACATGCACATTATGTTTGGTCCAGTCACTCTCATTCTCGAGTATTTACCCTCCTGCCCATTTGCCTTCTCCATTCAGCAAGGCAGCAGCAGGCTCCAACATGGCTGCTGGCTGCCTTCGCTGATGACATCAGGCTGGCACCGCCCGCCTCATGGAAACACTTGGTGCTCAGATTGGGTGCCAAGCCCACCTCCTGCACAATTAGGGTTTTTGCATTCAAAAATAGTGTGGTAAGAGCAAATCAGATGAGGCATGGGTTGGGACCCAGAATTCTCCTGGGTGTCATGTTCCCGACCCCGCTTTGAAATGCTGCCCAATAACGCTACACTCTATAAACAGTCAATTCTGACCAACTGGTCTATCTCAGTGTTTATTCTCCACATGAGCCTCCTCTCCACTCTCTTTTTCAGCATACCCTTGTATTTTTTCCTCCTTCATGTGTTTATCTATCCACTTCAATGTATCTATGATGTTTACCTCAAGTAACCTTTATACCTAAAGAGATAAAATCTATTTGGTTAAAATCAAGGATCATTAAAGATACAAATATGCTGTTGGGTATAGACCATAGATTACCAAACAGTGGGGAGAAGATAGGGCAACAAACTTGCAGTCAAATTGAAGATAAGTGCAAGAACTTTAAATATTCCAATATAAAACTGGAAACTAAAAGTGTTATTGGCAAAGAGGGGAGCAATTCCAGAAATATATATAAGAGAACTTTCTTGGTTAATATCTTTCTAGCTCAGGGGGGAAGCATTTTTTTATTCATTCATGGGATGTGGGCTTCGCTGGCTAGGCCAGCATTTATTGCCCATCCCTAGTTGCCCTTGAGACGGTGGTGAACCGCTGTAGTCCATGTGGTGTAGGTACACCCACAGTGCTGTTAGGGAGGGAGTTCCAGGGTTTTGACCCAGCGACAGTGAAGGAACGGCGATATATTTCCAAGTCAGGATGGTGAGTGACTTGGAGGGGTGGTGGTGTTCCCATGTGTCTGCTGCCCTTGTCCTTCTAGATGGTAGTGGTCGTGAGTTTGGAAGGTGCTGTCTAAGGTCACAATGTGTCACAAAAAACTGATTACAGCCACAAATTACATGCAGGCACATTGAACTTTTTAAGGAAGATGTGTGTTTTTCAAGAAATACAGGAAACGTCACAGAGCAAAAGAAGGCTGATAATGTAGAGTGACCACTTGCTGGAAAATACCTATGTGGCTGACAGACCTGTCCTGAGAGAACATGGAATGTCACATCTGAAAAGGTGTCATGGCCTTCTTCAAGCAGAGACACTTAAAAGGGAGATAGGAAAGATGCAAAAGACTGAACTTTAATCTCATGTGGTTGCAGAGTCAGCAGTCATCTAAAATCCATCTCCTGTCGATTCATATCTCAGAATGTGTAAAACGGTCAGTTATCAAAGAAAACAGACTGGGTGCAAGACATGGGCCGGAATCGTCCCAGGTTTGCACTAAGCGCGGTTACAGGCAAGAAACAGAACATTTATCCATTGGCCGCAGTGACAGCTTTTCACACTATATCATCCCAATCCTACCTCATTAATCATGCATTCCCAGGGAACATACCGTCTCGATGGCAAGCAGGCCCTCATTCGCATCACCTCACCGCTTCCTCACGCCAGGCACCATATTTAAAGTGCAGCCGCGTGCACACCTCTCAGTGCTTCCAGCCCAGGACTGCTGCAAAGAAGACATGGCTCCAAAAGGCAAGAAGACTGCAGCCCCCAGGTTCAATGATGCATCTCTCGAGTGCCTTTTGGATGCTGTGGATGCCCGCCATGATGTCCTCTACCCCCGCTGTGGCCGCAGGATGGGCAGCAACATCACCAATCCAGCTTGGGAGGGGTGGCAACGATGGTCAGTGGCAACGCCCTGCAAAAGGGGACAGCCACCCAGTGCTGCAAGAGGATGAAAAATCTCTTGTGTTCCACCAGAGTAAGTCACTCATCTCAACTCACACACTCTCAAACCCATCACACACCCACAGGGCCCTCACTCACTGCCAGTTCAAGTGACATCACCATTCACTCTCTCAGACTCACCATCATTGTCCTCATCCCGTCCATGGGACTACTCACCACCCACACAGGCCAGGCGTACTTAGCATGTGGCCAGGCTGGTGCCCTGCTTACACTCTCCCCATCTCTATTCAAGCAGGACAAACTGGCACACAACAAGAGGGAGAGGTCACAGACTGGTGGAGGAATGCCTGAAATCAAGGTCCTCACGGACTTTGAAAACAGAGCCATCCAGCTAGCCGGTGAGGATCTGGACCAGTCCTGTGCTGACGGTGAGGTCGGAGCTGCTCTACCAAGTGAGGATGCAGCAGAGCAACATCCATCAGACAACCATGCTGTGAGTGATGTATCCTGTTTTAAAGGTCACTGTTATGCACTAATTATCTCCCCTTGCTTTCCCAGGCACATCTGGGAAACTGTCAAGGGGGTCCACGACCCAGGGCCTCCAATCAAGCCCCGAAGAAACCTTGGAAGAAAAATCTGAAGATACCCTCATTGAAGACCCATCACAGCGCTCACCCACACCCTCCTCCAGCACAGAGACACACATCTCAACGGGAATTAGTATTAGAGTAGCTTTGGGATCACAATCTGGTGAACACATTGCACCGTTTGATCCACAACAGGCGGGGGCAGGGACTTCCAAGGTGTCTGACACTCAGAAGCCTGCTGGAGGCATGAATTCTGCTAAGTCCAAGTCAGATGAGGAACCTCTGGACTCGGTCATACCTCAGTTGCTGGAGCTGCAAAGGCAAACTCGGGGACATCAGGAAGGGATGGAGCTCCTCTCCCCGCTGCAGCGCCAGGTTGTTAAGGGCGCAGCAGACGATGACGATGCGTGACACCCTCTGTGGACTGTATTGCAGGGCTCCACCAGACCGGTCCAGGCACCGGAACCACATCTTCAGCATCCCGATGGTCTGCTCCACCAATTTGCACTAAAAATTAGGGTGGAGTCGTCCCAGATCTGTACTAAGTGCGGAAGCGCACTTTGGTGGGTTTTCATGCCAAACCCGCTGCATTAGTAATGCGTTCCCGGGAAGCATGCTGTTTCGACAGGGTTGTGGTTCTCATTTGCCTGCCATGCCATCACCTCGCCGCTTCATCACGCTGGGCACCATATTTAAAGTCCAGCCGCTCGCACACATCTCAGTGCTTCCAGCCCACAACTACTGCAGGGAAGATGTCCACGAACGACAAAAAGCCTGCACCCCTCATGTTTAGTGACACATCATTGGAATGCTTTTTGGATGCCAAGGAGGTCTGCTGCGATGTCCTCTACCCTGGCTCTGGCCGCAGGATGGGCAGCGGCGTGACCAACCAGGCAATGGCAGTGGTGATCAATGTTGTACAGATTAGGTTGGCCATCCAATGGAGATAGAGGATGAATGATCTCATCTGTGCAGCCAGGGTATGGCAATCATTCCTCAGATTGCAAAGCATGATGGAGGAGTCCATCCGCCTTCAGGCTGAAGTGATAGTGCCGGCATGCCAACGCACCAAGGTTAACACTGGTAAGTTGGCGGCCGCCAGGGAGAGTCCTGCACTGAACTCCACCACTGATGCCATAGTTCGTCTCCAATAGTGTGTACACGAGACGGGTGCAAAGCAGTTCAATCTCACTCTAGCTTCTCTTTCTCCTCAAGGAGTCAGCCAGGGGCCCTCGGGCATCATTGGGAGGAGGATCAGCAGATGCACAAACATGGAGCCATCCACCCAGGTGACTCCAAGAGTGTCCAGTGCATCCAAATGCCCTCTTACCCACTTCCTGTGACCCCAACAGCTCCAGCTCCACAGGCCGAGGAGGGTGCCGCTGCCACACAGCAGGACCTCGAAAGCAGGCCGGGGCCCTCCAGGTCTCATGTAGCAGTCAGCAGGCTGCCTCCACCCCAGCTATGAATGCCGGGGGAGCACTAGGCTACCAGGAGTAACAGCAGGGTTAGGAATGTTAAGAAGATGTAGTTGCACAGCCTGGGCACAGGTGTTAATTACTTGTACATAATGTTCATTATTGTCAATAAACTCCCAACAATGTCTCCCTGCCTAAGGCTCCTTGTTCTGATGAGCAGTGTTCATGTCACTCAGATGTGAAACCTTTCTGCACAAGATAAAGGCAGGTGTCTCAGTCCAGGGCCTCTTCCTTGTGCTCTGTGCAGCCTTCAGATTAAATTGATGGTCCAGCCTCATACTCCCTGGACACATTACTGATGCCTGCACCTCGATGGTGCTGGTCATTGCTGCCAGAATGTAGTGGGCAGGTGTCACAGAGTTCCGTTATTCTCTCTGTGTGCTCTCAGCACCTTTAATGTGGGGCTTGCCTCCATCCCTTCAGCAGTGACCAGTGACACTGTGCTCCTGAACAGTGCAGGTGCTGAAGGCGGACAACGGATCAGGTGCTTTTAAAGTTTCATGGTTGCGTCTCCATGATATGACCCTGATCACAGAGCCTAAGCGAGCTGCTCTTGGCCAGACAGGAGTCAGACATTCACAGAGGCCATGTGAAGATCTATGGAGTGTCCTCACTGCATGTCACATCATTCTCCATTAATCTAGCAGCTGTTAGGGCCTCCCGAGCATGCCTGCCTCATCTGGTTAATGCGAGGGCCTCATCCCCGTCATCGTCGCCTTCAAGGACCTCCTCACCCTCAACCCCGTCGACGTCCTCCTCATCCGAGGAGACCTCCAGCTCCTGCATCTCGTCCTCAGCCAGCTCCTCTCCCCATTGCAGTGCCAGGTTGTAAAGGGTGCAGCAGACAGTGCCTGATGGTCTGCTCCACCAAGTTGCAGCGTGAGCCTCGTTATATAGTCGCTCTGCTGCAGTCTGAGGTCGTTGCACCAGCATCATCACTCACGGCCTCTGTGGGTAGCCCTTGTCCCCGAGGAGCCAATCACTGCAGCCCCTGTGGACCCAGGAAGATGTCAGGGATCTGAGACCGACTGAGAATGTAGGAGCCATGGACACTCCCTGGGAACCGTGCGCAGACCTGCAAGATGGGTTGTGGTGGTTGCACACCAGCTACACATTCAGCGAATGGAAGCCTTTGCAGTTGACATTGTTGATCGCTTGTTGCCATGGAGATCTGAGCACCACGTGAGTGCAGTCGATAGCACCCTGCACCTATGGGAAACCTGAGATGTGCACAAATTCCAGCGCTCTTGCATCCTGGCTTTCCTGGTCTCGGGTGAAATGAACAAAGTTGTGTGCCCTCACTAAGATGGCACCCATGACCTCATGGATGCATTTGTGGGTGGAGGCTTGTGATATCCCACAGAGGTCACCTGTGGGGCCCTGAAAGGAGAAGCTGGTGTAAAATTGAGCACCGCAGTCACTTTCACGGCCACTGGCAGTGGATGCCCTCCATATCCCTGTGGTGCCAAATCCTGCAGCAGGTGGCATATGTGACTGACTAGTTCCCTGAACATGTGCAGTCTTCAGTGACACTGGTTCTCAGTCATCTGCAGGAATGAAAGGCAGAGTCTATAGGCCCAGGCTGTAGCCAGGCGCCGACCAGCGACGGCTCACTGTGGCTCTTCAGTGGCTTGTGCGGGAGCCCCTTCCTGAGGTTGTTGCTCCTCAGTCTGCCCAGCCAGGCACCTCCCTCGCTCTCTTCTCCTTCATCTCTGTTCTCTGTATGCCACAAGACATACAGCTGGGTCAGTAGGCTCCATACTCCTGATGTACCCCTCCTGCAGGATGAAAGAGAGAGATGTGTGAGTCAGCAGGGGTGTACTAAGAACCTCCCTTAGTTTGGCCTGTGGGCCCCTTAACACATCCTGGAGACTGCTGGCCACCATTCGAAATCCCAGAGTTTAGTGCACTTCATGGCTGCTCGAAACCCCACCCACCCCTGCCCCACTCCACCTGACCGATTGGCAGCAGCTTTGTCCACTGGACTGCATGCTGTGCTCTCAGCTCAGGCACAGGCATTCTCCTAACCCGCACTGCAAGGCTGCACTGTTAGCTTGAACCATGGGGGAGACTGGTCCAAACCGGGATGATGACATTGTAAGGAGCTGTGAGCACCTCTACCAGTGACTGCTCCATGGCCAACTTTAGCAAGGAGATTGTATAATATGCTCAGCCATCTAATTGTTCTGCAATCCATTAAAATGCTCATTAGTTTGCAGTGTGTGCCTGAGGGGTGAAAGGTTTAGGAGCATTTCGTGACACTTTCATGCCTCTGTGTTGCTTGAGTGGGCAGATAAGCTAGTGACCCGACTCCAATCATTTCAATGCGGCTGCGGCTGAACTGTCTCAGCTGCAGAGGAATGGTCACTTTATGCAAGGTTTTCCTAATGCGTGGTCACTCCCCTCCCCCTAACCCCGCACGTGCTTGTACACTACCATCAACCACAGTGCAGCCTTTACTCCCCTGTAACTTGTTTTAACCGCAGGACAGCCCTTGCCTCAGCACCACAATGTCAGCCAACTGTGAAAAAGCGACTTGCCTGTGCCCTTGCCTGAATGCGTGACTCTCACCCTTAAAGTCCAACAGGCAACCCTCACGAACACTGCGCAACGTTACTGTGCATTCACCTCCGAGTTCCCTTCAAAGTGCAGCCTCTCAAGTGCAAGCTTTATAAATGCTGTTGTGAAACACGTCAGCACGCAATCATGCAGACGTACTCAGATGATCCAACATTGGGGGGATGATTCCGGCAAGCTGGGATTATAATGATATGCAAATCTATTACAATGAAGTTCCCGACTTCTGATGGCAGGAAACGCGGCCCGCCATTCATGGGCAGAGTGGACAATTGCAAACTGGTTTCACAATGCTATGAAACTGTTTTTTGGCCTTCCCGCCATATTGTCCGCTCACGCTGCCGAACACACCCGACACCAGCGAACATGGAAAATTCTGCCCATGGCTTTTTTTCCCTTACTGAAATACACAGGGAAAAAATGGGATTAAAAACTAGCTGCAGAGCAGTGTGTGCTAGTGTGCTGTGTGTGTGACAGCAACAAGAAGACCAGTTAGTCACCCCTGCAGTTGCAAGCGAAACCTCTCTCTCTCCATCTCTCTCTCTCTCTCTGTTGCTGGAGGCAAGGCTCAGCAAAGTCACAATCAAAAAGAAAATAGGGAAACTTCTTCAGCTAACCTGCAAAACCAAGTGTCTCCAAACCAACTGCAAAACTGCCAAAGTCAGCTCTACCTGAATCACCCAACTTTATGGCCACAATGTTTCACCATCTATGCCTCATGGACATGCCAAAGATTGATTAGCATATCTTTTTTAACTTTTATTTGGACTCTTAACTTTTCATTTGTGACCTGTGTGTACGTGTGTTGCAGTTTTATTATTTTTCTCGGGTTTTTCGGAACTATTAAGCTTACTCTTTCCTTGACTCAAGAAAGCCTGGTTAAATTGGCTCCTTCAAAAAAGAATACATTTGGACTGGAAAAGAGGTATCCACGGTTTAAGTGATCCTTTTTAAATTAATCTTGTTGCGACCAACCAAGGGGGTTGAATAAAGAAGGCGTGCCAGCTCATTCCTCTTCACCAGGAGCATAACAAAATTGGGGTTCTGTTTGGGAAGTTCACAGATTGGGGAACCTCACCCGGGGACCGGTCATAACGAATGCTGGACCGAGTTCTGGAGACTGAAGTGGTGCAACTGGAACATGTTTCAATGGGGGAACATTTGGGAAGCAGCGATTGTAACATTAACTGAAATTTAATAAAAAGCCAGCACAAATTTGATCAAGGAAAATCAAGCTAGACTAACTTGATTGAGTTCTTTGTTGAAGTAACAGAAAGTGCTGATGAGAATAGTGCGTTGATGTTGTGACTTTCAAAAGGCATTTGATAAAATACCACATAATAGCAAATGATGGCAAAATCAAAGCTATGGAATTAGAGTGACAATGGCTTCTCCGGTTCAAATAAGGAATAGAAAGATGCTAGTAGTGGTGAACAGTTGTTTTCAAAGCTGATGGGAATAGTGTAGAGACCACTAGGGGTCATTTTGATATGTATTAATAGTCTGAACGTGGGTATGATATAGAGTATAACTTTGATAGTTACTGATGCCACAAAACTCAGAAATCTAGTAAGCAGTGAAGATGACAGTAAAAGACTTCAGGAGGCCACAGACAGACTGATGAAATACTGTAGACAGGCACATAGCACATGAAACTTAATGCAGAGAAGTGTGCAGGAAAGATTGAGGGAGATTTGATGAAGATGTTCAAAATTATGAAGACTTTTGATAGAGTAAATAAGGAGAAACTGTTTCCACTGACAGAAAAGTTAGTAACCAGAGGACACGGGTTTAAGGTAATTAGTAAAAGAAACAGGAGTGGCATGATGAAAAAATAATATAAACAGCAAGATCTTAAGATCTGGAATGTGCTGCCTGAAAGGGCGGTGGGAACATATTCAATAATAACTTTCAAAAGGAAATTGGATAAATACTTGAGGAGAAAATATTTGTAGAATGATGGGGAAAGAGTGGGAGAGTGGTACTAATTGGATCGCTCTTTCAAAGAGCTGACACAGACATGATGGGCTGACTGGCCTCCTATGGTGCTGCTTCATTCTAAGGGATGTCCTCAAAGCCGACCCTTCAAGGATCACCTGCCCAGCATGTGGGAGAGTCTGCAGATCATGCAATGGACTTATCAGCCATCTCAGAACCCATCGAATCGGAGTGGAAGCAAGTCATCCTCGATCCTGAGGGACTGCTTAAGAAGAAGGATCATTCTAAGATTATATGAAATAGTCTATTGTAATCTATTTCTGGATGGTAGAAGCAGCTTCTGGAATAATCCTTACCTATCATAACACCATCCATCCCTGTAATATGCTGTGTTATGTATTATATTAATACACTGTAGCTGTTGGCTTTGTGTATGACAGTGTAACACTGGTGGTAGCAAGTCAGGAGCCCAAATTACAGCTCTCCTCATTTTTATTTCCATTGAAGTCAATCAGGGGAGAGCAAAATGGTCTTCTGCCTACCTGCCAGCTGTTGCATACCATTGCACAATGCCAGCATTTACCACTTCAGTATTTTCTCTGTGTCCATTACCTTTTTGCACCTTTGTTGTTCATTTCTTTTCAATATCTTTGTAAGTTCAGTTTTCTGTCATCATCATTGTGAGTCTTAGCTTATGTTATCCTTGGCTAGTATTGATAGAAACTGCTGGAGACAAGGCCGTTGGTAAATTTTATCTTTTGTTAAACATTCTTCTAACTATATACAGGACAAGGCTTAGCATGAGGCTACACTTAGAACTATCATTCAGCATGCTTTGTTGTCATGTGATCTTACATCTTACTGTCGATTTACATATTTAACATTAATCCTTTATACTACATCTCCCCCAAGTCTCTGACTTTATTCAATACAGTAATTACATTATCCTACATCTCCACCCCCTGCCCCTGAACTTTCTGCCTTATTGTGGTTTCACCAATCTCCCTGAGCTTGTTCTCAGCTCTCAGAGATATCTACGATTCAAGTTCTCCATGTTCTCTCTTGAACTCTGTGAATCATCAGAGACTACCAGCTCCTGTTCAGGTTGTTTTTCTGACCTATTGGGTAACTAGTCCCTTCCATTGAAGATCTTCTTTTAGATATGAGTGTGTTTCTGTTCTTCTCACTGTTCCATTTTCAGTCTCTACAAGACAAGATCATTTTTTTCCACAACTTGGCCTCCATGATTTTGGTCACGAATCCATACTGACTCCCCTGCCAGGGGTTCTGTTAAGTCCTTGTTTGGTGGTGATTATAGTTTCTCGTTTGATTTACACAATACTTATCCTCCTTCTCCCTTACGCTCTCTAATTCTGCTGCTTTGAGACGTGGCATAAGTATGTGTGAAAGAACAGGAAGTTGAGTCTGCAATCATCTTCCCATTAGAGGTTCACACAGAGCCAGACCATTCGGGAGCAGTGTGGAATGGTAGCTCAACAGTGCTAAGTTGACATCGTCATTTCTTCAACAAAGTCTTTACAGTCTTTACTCCCCTTTCGGCCTCCCCATTAGCTTGTAGGTATCTGGGTGAGCTAGTCACATGGACAAACTCTGGGTTTCTGTGAACAGCTTAAACGTTCATTAGCAAACTGTGGCCCATTGTCTGAAATGACTAGGACTGGAATGCCATTCATGGCAAAAATTTCTTTTAGTAGCGTAATGACAGCTTCTGAGGTGGGACCATGAAGACGCTTAACCTCAATCCATCTGGAGTAATAGTTAATAACTATGAGGAATGTCTTCCCTTTGAGCTTGAGAAGATCCATTCTGAGACATTCCCACAGTGGTTCTCTTTGCTCCTAGTGATGGGTCGCACAGGGTGATGCAGTTTGAAAACATTTCCTCCAGTGATTTTGAGATGCCTGGCCAGCAGACAGAATTTCATGCTCTGGCATGACACTTTGTAATACCCAGGTGTCCATGGTGTATTCTCTGAAGGATCTTGAGTCTGAGGACTCTAGGTATGACCAATCTCTCATCATAAATCAGCAGGTCATCCACATCACTCAAAGTATTACTTTAGGATGAGATTATTTGGCACATATTGTGGCCATCGTCTGATGCAGTATTCCCGAATTTTGGCACATTCTTCATCTGGTTTTTGTGCCTTTCGAATTTCATTTAGCCCCTGTGTTATAGCTGGTAGAAATTTTGTGCTCAATGAGGTGTAGGGCTCCACATTGTCATCAAAATTTAAGTCCTCTTGTTCAGGCTTTCAACAGGAATGAGTCACAATGTGCCCACTGTAGTTTGTTGTTTTCCTTGGACATGCTCAGTTTTAGCATCGAATCTCATTAATCTCAAACAAAATCTCTACACTCTTGGCAGCATCATCGCTAATTCTTCAGCATTTAATAACGTAACAAATGGTTCGTGGTCTGTCTCAATGGGAAACTTTAGGCCTAAAACATAGGGCAGAATCATTCCAGGTTTGGAATGCCGGAATTCCAGTGGAAGGCCGGAAAAAGCACATTTTTCCACCGTCCGCAATGATTGGTTTTCATGCCATATCATTGCGTTACCAGTGCATCCCGCCTCATTAATAATGCATTCCCAGGAAACACGTCGGATTGCTGGTTGGATGGCCTCTGATTCGCCTACCCTGCCATCACCTCAATAATCCAGGCACCATAATTAAAGGGCGCCCCTGCACAGAGCTAGCTCTCTCTAAGGGATCGGAAGCTGCTGCAAAGTCATGGCTGCCAAAGGGAGGAAACATGCAGCAGCCAAATTAAGTGAGGCCTCCCTCAAGCGCCTACTGGTTGAAGTGAAGGATCATTGCAAAGTCCTCTACCCCCCCACTCTGGACAAAGACCAGCAAGCAAGGTCACCAATCTGGCTTGGTGACAGCAGTGGTTAGTGCCAACGCCCTGAAAAAGAGGACAGCCACCCAGTGCTGCAAGAGGATGAATAATCTTCTCTGTTCCACCAGGGTAAGTCATTCTTCTCATCACTCTCAACTCACACACTCACAAACCCATCACACACCCACAGGGATCTCACTCACTGTCTGTTCAAGGGACATCACCATTCACTCTCTCACACACACCGTCATCTGCCCTGCGGATCATGTCCTCATCCTGTCCATGGCACCACTCATACACCACCCAGGCATCCTTTTCATCTGGCCTGGCAGGCATCCCACTTTCACTCTCTCCATTTCTATTCATGCAGGACAAGCTGGCACACAACAAAAAGGAGAGGTCACAGATTGGCGGAGGAAATCAAGGTCCTCCCGGACTTTGAAAACTGAGTCATCCAGCTGGCCGGCCACCATCTGGACTGTTCCTGTGCTGACGGTGAGGTCGGCGCTGCTCTACCAAGTGAGGATCAGGCAGTGCAACATCCATCAGACAGTTCCCCTGTTCTGCCACCCCGTGCCATGCACTAATTATCTCTTTTTGTTTTCACAGGCACATCTGGGAAGCAGCAGAGAGAGTCCATGAGCCAGGTCCTCGACTCAAGCCCCAAAGACATCTCAGAAGAAGAATCTAATGACACCCTCATTGATGTCCCATCACAGCGCTCACCCACGCTCTCCACCAGTGCAGAGACACACACCTCAGTGGGACCTAGTTCTAGAGCAGCCTCGGGGTCACCATCTGGTGACAACATCGCACTTTCTGATCCACAGCAGACGGAGGCAGGGACTTCCCGGGCGTCTGACACTCGGAGGACTGCTGGAGATCAGAAACTTGCTGAGTCCGAGTCAGATGAGGAGCCTCGGTACTTGATCATACCTCAGTTGCTGGAGTTGCAAAGTCAAGCTCGGGAACATCAGGAAGGGATGTCCGCTGCATTCCTCAGATTGCAAGGCACGATGGGGGAGTCCGTCTGCCTTCAGGCTGAAGTGATAGCGCCAGCATGCCAACACACCGAGATCAACACTGGAAGAATGGCAGCCGCCATGGAGACCTTGGTCCAGAACATCGGTCCTGCACTGCTGCACGGGCTCAGCTCCATCGCTTACACCGTAGTTGCCCACCAACAGTGTCAACGTGAGAAGAGTGCAGGGCAGTGCGATCTCACTTCAGCTACCCCGTCTCCTCAAGGAGTCATCCAGGGGCTCTTGGGCATCCATAGGGAGGAGGATCAGCAGGTGCACACCCTGGGGCCATCCACCCAGGTGACTCAGGGAGTGTCCGGCCCAACCGAAACCCATCTTCCTATGACCCCAGCAGCTCCAGCTCCACAGTTCAAGGAGGGTGCCACTGCCACACAGCAGGACCCTGAAAACAGGCCGGGGCCCTCCAGGTCTCAGCCTTCCAGAGGACACCCATCAAGGTCAACACAGGCTGGGTGTCACAGTCAGCAGGCTGCCTCCATCTCCACTGTGGATGTGGGGAGAGCACCAAGGTTTAGGAAGTTTAAGACTATGTAGTTGCACTGTCTGGGCATGGGTATTAATCACTTGTACATAATGTTCACTATTGTAAATAAACTTCCAAAAATTGTTCCTTGCCTATGGCTCCTTGTTCTGATGATCAGTATTCGTGTCACCCAGATGTGAAACCTTTCTGCACAAGATAAAGGCAGGTGTCTCGGTCCAGGGCCTCTTCCCTGTGCTCTGTGTAACCTTCAGAGCAAAGTGACAGTCCGGCCTCACACTCACTGGAAACATCACTGATGCGTCGATGGTGCTGGTCGTTGCTGCCAGAATGTAGTGGGCAGGTGTCACAGAGTTCCGTCATTCTCTCTGTGTGCTCTCAGCACCTTTAAGGTGGGGCTGGCCCCCCATCTCTTCAGCATCTGTGACCAGTGATTGTTTGCTCCTGAAGGGCTCAGGTGCTGAAGGCTGACAAAGGATCAGATGCGTCTCTATGATATAACCAAGATCACAGAGCGCAAGTGAGCTGCCCTCAGCTAGACAGGAGTCAGACATTCTCAGAGTCTATGTGAAGATTTATGGAGTGTCCTCACTGCATTTCATCATCATCCTCCTGGAATCTTGTGACTATTAGGGTCTCTGCTGCGTCTCCATGACAGGGGCCTGAGTACTGAGGGTATGTGCGCTGCCATCAGCCGCACAGGAGTCAAACGTTCACAGATGCAAGGAGATGCAGGATTATTTTCCCTGCATCTTGGCATCATCATCCATGAATCTTGTGGGTATGACGGCCTCCTGAGTGCGCCTGCCTCATCTGGCCAGTACGATGGCCTCATCGCTGGCATCCTTGCCTTTGAGACCCTCATCATCATCACCCCCTTTGATGTCCCCCTCATGTGAGGATACGTGCCGCTCCACTATGTCCTCCTCAGCCAGGCCCTCCCCCTGTTGCAGTGCCAGGTTGTGGAGCGCGCAGCAAGCAGCAATGGTGCGTGACCCTCTGAGTCACATTGCAGTGTTCCACCGAACCTGTCCAGGCACCAGAACCTCATTATGAAAATGTCTATAATTTGGTCCACCAAAGTCCGGGTTGCAGCATGAGCCTCGTTGTGCTGTTTCTCTGCTGCAGTCTGAGGCCGCCGCACGGGTGTCATCAGCTACATCCTCTGTAGGTAGCCCTTGTCCCCGAGGAGCCAACCCTGCAGCTTCTGTGGACCCTGGAAGATGTCAGGGACCTGAGACCTGTTAAGGATGTAGGAGTTGTGGACGATCCCTGGAAATTGTGATCAGACCTGTAGGATGTGCTTGTGGTGGCTGCACACCAGCTGAGCATTCAGTGAGTGGAAGCCCTTGCGGTTGACATAGTTGACAGCTTGTTGTCACAGAGATCTAAGTGTCACATGAATGCAGTCAATGGCACCCTGCACCTGTAGAAAATCAAAGGTTTGCGCAAATCCCAGCGCTCTTGCTTCCTGGTTTTCCTGATCCCGGGCCAAATGCAGAAAGTTCTGTGCCTTCACGAAGATGGCGTCTGTGACCTCATGAACAAACTTGTGGGTTGCGAGATCCCACGGTGTTCACCTGTGGAGCCCTGGGAGGAGCCACTGATGTAAAAATTGAGTGCCACGGTCACTATCACAGCCACTGGCAGTGGATGCCCTCCATGTCCCCGTGGCGCTGAATCCTGCAGCAGGTGGCATATCTGATTGACCAGTTCCCTAGACATGCGCAGTCTTCGACAACTCTGGTTCTCAGTCATCTGCAGGAGTGGCAGGTGCTGTCGAGAGACCCTGGGTCAAGCAAGGTGCCTACAAGTGACAGCTCTCAGTGGTCTTCAGCAGCAGTCCCTGCCACCCCTTCGTCTTGAGGGAGGTTCTCCTCCCTTTGCCAATCCAGGCACCTCTGCCACTCTCTCCTTCATCCCTGCTCCCTGTAAGCCATGAGGCGCACCGCTAAATCACCAGGCTCCATGTTCCTGATGTTCCCCTCCTGCAGGATCAAAGAGAGAGAGAGAGACGCATGGGTTATCATATGTGTCCTAAGCACGTCTCTTGGTTAAATCTGAAGGCCCCTTCACACAAGTAGGTGAGTTCTGGCCCCCACTTGGACGGCCTAGTGTGCTCCTTAGCTGTCCAAAACCCCACCCACCTCCGCCCCACTCCACCTGACCGATTGGCAGCAGCTTTGCCCACTGGACTGCATGCTGTGCTCTCAGCTCAGGCACAGGCATTCTCCTAACCCGCACTGCAAGGCTGCACTGTTAGCTTGAACCATAATGAATATTGATCCAAACCTTAATAAAGACATTGCAAGGGGCTGTGAGCACCTCCACCAGTAACTGCATCATGTACAACTTTCGCAAGGGGATTGTACAGCTTGCCCAGACAGCCAATTGTTCTGCTGCCCCCTAAAACGCACCTTGATTTGCAGCCTGTGCCCGAGGTGTGAAAGGTTCTAGAGCATTTGGTGGCACTTCCATGCTTTTGCGTTTCTTGAGTGGGCAGAAAAGCTTCAGAGGCCCGACTCCAAGCATGTCAATGGAGCTGCAGCTGAATGCTTGCTCTTGACAAGCTTTTCCAAGTGTGTGACTGCTTCTGTCACCCCTCTCCTCCCCCTCCCCTAGCCCCCTTGCATATTCTTGAGCATTTCCTTCAGGCTGCATTGCCTTTCCCCCACCCCCCAGCATGTGCTTGTTTACTTCCTTCAGTCTGTGCTACCTAGCCCCCCCACACCTCTTCCTTGATGTCCTACAGGTGATGCTCGCAAGCGCTGTGCAAGGTTGTGTGCACTCACTGCCGAGTTCACCTCGAAGTTCAGGTTACCAGGTGAATGCCGCTTATGCACGTTGTGAAATGCGTCAGTGTGATTGCCCGGATGATCCAGCGTGGGGGATGATTCCGTCGAGCAGGGCTGATAATTAGATGCAAATGTATTAAAATGACATTCCCAAGGTGCAGCAGCGGGAAACAAGTCCTGCCATTGACAGGTGGAACAGACGGCCGCAACCTGGTTTCACAACGGTGTAAAACAAATTTTTGGCCTTCTTGCCATATTGTCCCCCTCCCACCATGACACCCAACACCATAGGGGCCAGAAAATTCCAGCCCCAGTCTGTAAACCTCTCACAAGTCCATGTAGCTGCTGATGCTTCTTTTTAAATTACAGTGTATCTTTGTTCTGTTTCAGTCAATGATTGAGATGCATAGTTGTGGTAATCTGATGTGTAATATACCTTTAAGAAGAATGTTCTAATAGAAGGTCACATGATCTTATTATCCAATGACAGAGTAGCGTGGGCTACCTTAGTAGTTAGTAGTGAGTAGTCTGGAGTGAGAGTCTGTGATGTTGAGACAGGGTTTTAGTTGTAAGTACATGAGCTGCTGAGTTCCTTTGTAAATAAATAGCATGTGCTGTACATAAGAACTGTCTACTAATCTTCTCTGTCTATGGTGCCAACTCGGTCATCCTGAAACAAGCGTGCAACCCAGATCCATTAAATCCAACTAAACTAGTGACCAAGGGTTCAACAATAGTACACTGGCCTGCATTTACCATCTCTCTGAATTTGAAAGAGTATTGCTCCTAGCCCAGTCGCTGATGCATCTGGGGCAACTATCATGGGCAGATTTGAATTATAATGAACTAATATGTCTGGTGAAATGAGCATCTCTTTTATCCTTTCGAATGAAATTTGTTGATTTTTTTCCCAACATCATACTTGGCCTTGCCTAAGCAATTATCACAGAGGTTCATTTATGTGTGCCAGATGAAGTAAGAACTTTCCTACTTGGTTCACCTGAAATGCTGAAGCTCTGTAACATGGCAAGGTAGTGGAAATTCTTTTTTGAGGATCAGCCCTGATATCCTTTACACTACAAGTTTCTTTGCAGTCCAAATGCTTTCAGGCGAGCTAGTTATTTTGTGCTTCTCAGCTGATTAATGATTCTCTAAATCAATGTTTCTTCTAAATTTACTTTGGGCAGAAAATCTAAACCTTTCACATATTCCTAATTAAATAGCATAAGGCAATAATAATATCCCAGAGAGGAACTTGTGCCGAGTAGTTGCAAATAAGGTTATAGTATAAGTGAAAGGGTTAAGTGCTCTTTCTCCCTGAGGAATTGAGCATTTAATTATATTGTGGAATTAAGTTATACTGTTTTGACATTTCAGTACTCCTGTTTACTGAAGGTGTAAATCACAGTGACATAGCTTTTAAACTCTGATTTCAAGCCTTTCTCATTTGCCAAAGCTCAACTTGAGAAAACCAATCATACTAGTTTCTCATTGTGTACAATGTACTATTTAATATATCTCTGACAAATCTGTAATGCTGGTCACTAAAATATCAATACATAATAGCATATAGTTATACTATACTTTGCCAAAGCTTTTTATTAGATATTAATCATAATTGCAGCATCATTTTAAACTTAAACATAAGAAATGTAGATAAGCTTTTATTTTCTTTTTTTATTTCAACTTCTGATGAGTTTTCAATAACTTTAGTTAAACCTTAGGTGCATATGATCTGGGAAGAATTATTATGATTCTATGGAGCTCAGTTAACATTTACTGTTGTAACAAGAAGACTGCAAAGCACTTTTGGTCATAGCATCCAACTTCTGACATGAATTCAGCCCCATGTGTCACAGAAATTCCTCCCAGCTAATGCCCTCAAATAGATCACCAGCAATCCTGTTTAGAGAAAAACATCAAGAAGTTAACAGAGCTAAATAAGAATAAAAAAATGTTAAAGTTAATGATAAACCTTTTCAAAGATTTCATTTACTTAAAAGAATTACCTGAGAGTGAGACTCCATTTTCAAAAACAATTAGAATTTGAGGCTCCCTGAATTTTGTAAACATTTAAACTTAAACATATCGTTTAGGTTAGACACAGTCGTCTTTCAGTCTAAATATGGTGATATGTACAGAAAATTTGATAAAATCAAATGTTATAATCTAACATTATAATCTTTTATAGAGCTAAAAAACGAGCCAAATCTGCTCCATTTTTAGCAATTAGCAACAGAACTATCTTTGGTGGAAAGTTGGCCAACTTTATGTACAATGGTACAAAGTGAATATGTTAATAAATTTTACAGTAGGAGTAGACTATCAGCATTATTAAGGAGGAAATGGGACAGTAACTTTTGGTCCCTGCACATGCACTGTTAAAAACATAAATCAGGAACTTGCTGTTCTTCCACAAGCTGTGCCTTGCCTAGAGACTTGGAGCAGAATCATCCCAGATTTGCACTAAGTGCGGTAGCGGGCAGGTAAAGCGATGGCGGGTTTTCACACTGTATGGTCCCAATCCCTCCATGTTATTTTTGCATTCCCGGGAAACACGCCATTTCGATGGCAAGCGGGCTCTCATTCAGCAGCCCACCCACCATCAATTCGCCGCTTCATTACAACAGGCGCCATATTTAAAGTCCAGCCACGCGCACACATCTCAGTGCTTCCAGCCCACCACTACTGCAGGGAAGATGCCCATGAAAGGCAAAAAGACTGCAGCCCCCAGGTTTAGTGATGCCTCACTGGAATACCTTTTGGATGTCGTGGAGGCCTATCACGATGGTCTCTACACCCTCCTTGGCCGCGGAATGGGCAGCGGCATGACCAACCAGGCTTGGGAGGTGGTGGCAGAGCTGGTCATTGCCAATGTTGCACAGAAGAGGTTGGCCATCCAAAGCAGATAGAGTATGAATGGCCTCATCATGCAGCTAGGGTATGCAAACAATCTCATCACTCTAAACTCACACACTCAAGCCCATCACACATTCACTGGCATCTCACTCACTGCCAGCTCAAGGGACATCACCATCCATTCTTACACACGTACCCTCACATATCCATCTAGCCTCATCTCCTCTGGAGACTGCCTCCTCAGCCTTCACCATCTTGAGGCCACTTGCACAGATCAACATGTGCCCCACACACACCCTGGGATACCCTCCTTCCCCAGTTTGGCTCTCATCCTGCAACCTCTTCCCTTGCCTGAGGCCACTTCTCCCCCTTCACTAAGCAAGCCCTAGCCCTGCAGCCATTGAAAAGCCACCCACATATGGCTGATCTGATAGATAGAGACCTACCCGTGAACCCCCTTAAAAGTGGAGTGGTGCTGTCTGTGAAGCCTGGCGCTGATGACTCCGAGTAGTGACTGAAGCAAGGTCGGCAAACAAACCTTGAAGTCCTGAGCGAAGTGCAGCCCCCCGCTGTTGTGAAACACATCAACGTGTTTTCCCACCAATGTGGACAAACGATTCAGTGGGCGGGGGGAGTGCGATTCCAGCGGGAGGCCTAATAATGATATACTGATATATTGCAATGAGGTTCCCGAGGTCCGATGGCAGAGAAAGCACTACGCCATCGGTGGGCTGAGCGGACAATCGCGAACTGGTTTCAATCCGCTGTGAAACCGATCACGCCATATTGTCCACTCACTCCACCGAACACGCCCGACTTCGGTGGGCACAGAAAACCCTGGCCTTGGAATTCAAAAGCATGAAATGCATGAAGTTGCTGTACATGCCTGAAAAAGAGAAGATTGTCGCATTCAAGCATAAGTGAATTTTTAACAGTGTGATAAATCTTAATTATTATCGAGCAACTTCTTACACAAGATCAGAGCCTCATTCCTTCAGAGTTTAGTTATGGTTGAAGATTTTTTTAAAAATTAAAATAACTTTTTTCACTTTTTCTTTCAGTTTCTTTTATCTCTCTCTCTTAATCCCATCTTTCTTTCCCTCTCTTTATTTAACTTTGTGTACATGAACTTGCATTGAACTTAATATTCTAACTTACGTTTCCTGGTTTAGATTCTGCATGCCTCAGGAAGGATCCTTCAAACTGATTGTTGAGGAGATACACCATTGCTAGCCTCTTTCACTCTGTTCAGGTCCCTGAAATTAATAACACTCGAAATAAAAGTGGAAACTTTAATCACATGCAACCTTCTCCAGGCTCAGCTGATGCCAGGAGCCTGTGTATGTTGAGGAGGTTCTACACAGTGTTCTACTACACTCCTGATGACAGTAAGTTGCTGCACAAAAAAACCACAAAAAACTCTGTAGGCAGCTGCAAGGATAATGAACAAGTGTCGATTGTTCACCATTTACCACAAAACATGGGTCATTATGTTTTATGTTGTAATATCTAAATTCTAGGGGCTGCATTTATTGGCATGACTGTGGTGCAACTGAAGAAATTGTTTATTCTTACTAAACAGGGGAATGGGAGATATATCCCTCAATGGGCTTCACAAGAACAGCTTCTCTGGTTATTCATCTCATTGTGGGAGCTTGCTGTCCTCAAATTGGTGACTATATGTCAAAGCATTTTGTTGGATATGATGCATTTGGGAATCCTGAGATCATAAAAGTCACTTTCTTTCTTTCTCTTGACTTTCATAGGTTCTCATTCATAACATCATACAGAAACTATGCAAGAATAACAGATTTCACTAAATACAAGAGAAATAAATGAGGACAAGTGTAAGAACTCTTTCAGTGGAACTGAATGGCCTCATTATGCATGCTTGCCTGAGAGCCCAGACTCATAAAAGGATTTTCTCAGCAGGGGTTCTGTTTTTCATAGGTGGAGAGAACTATTGACTTTGCTTGATTGACATCTTTAAATGGTCATAGCAAATTGTTCTTTCTGTGAGCTGTTTTGTCAATGCCTCCATGTTTATTTGAACAAGATTAAGAGATGTGAAATGGTGGAAGCCACTGTTATTGATACTTTAGTGGGCTGTTTGATTGACACAACATCTGTGCACATTATTTTCAAAGCATGGTTGCTCCCATTCTTGTCCCCATGGGTGACTGAAAATCCCAGCCTTGGAATTAACACATTTTTAAAAAAACAAACACTAAAATCACGTTCTAAAGAAGGTTTCTGCAAATGCTACAACTACAGCTGCTAAGCTCTTTAAATTCACTTTTTTTTTACAAAAAATCATTTTATATGGGTGAGAATATAATTAGTGCAGATGTGGTGGAAATGATACAAGGTGTGCCATATCATCATGCCAATTCCATGCAGTGAGAAAATAATTACACAGGAAAATGGGACTATTGCCAAAACGGGTAGAGTTCTATTGAAATGAAGGGGAAAGAATCTGGGATTGTTCTCCTTAGAGCAGAGAAGGTTAAGGAGAGATTTAGTAGAAGTGTTCAAAATTATGAAGGATTTTCATAGAATGGACAGAGAGAAATTATTTCTACTGGCAGGACAGTCAATAATCAAGAGGCAAGGATTTAAAATAATTGGCAAAAAACCCAGGGTGAATATGAGGAAACGTTTTTTAAGCAATGAGTTATTATGCCCAGAAGAGCAGTGGAAGCAGATTTAATAGTAACTCAAATGTAATTGTATAAATACTAGAAAAGGAGAAATTTGCAAGGCTATGCAGAATGAACAGAAGAGTTCTTTCAAGGAGCTGGCACAGACATGATGAGCTGAATGTCCTCTTTTTATGCAATATGATTCTATGATACTGAAACACAGTCAGCTTTGAATCCCAGCTGCCTAATCTACGCCAGTAAAATGGGCAAGTTCAATTGGAAAACCCAACTTTGGGCTCATAATAGGGTACCATAAGGTTAAGATCATAGCAATGATCTACAGACTAGAACCACAATTGGCATCAACGCATCATATATACAGATGTATATAATTAAAAACTGTTGATCGGAAGAAGACATTTAAAACTTCATTACTACATTTCTGTTCTTTCCAAGCCTTATTAATTAAAACAATACTTGTATGTTAGGCATCAAGAACAATGTCCATTAAAATCTTATGACATTGCTATACAGCTTGAAGTGCCATGGAATAGAATCCCCAAATGTTTCTTGGGGCCATACTCAGAGCCTTTGCTGTTGTGTGGAACTAGGGAAGAGAAATAAGACAGAAAATACTGTATGAAATTTCACATGTTTTTCACACATCAAATATGGCTTTCAAAACAATGAATGTTCATGGTTTCATGCATGTTTCAAATATTGATAACTCTGGTGGAAATGCATGTGACAGTAAGATGAGTATTTTCCTGTCACCTTAGTTGCAACTATATCCCTGGAATTGCCCAGTTGGCTTTTAAAAACTGGACAAACTGCCTGTGCCAGGAATTATGTTGAAAGTTCTTGGACATTTAAATCTGAAAATGGAGCTTTTCCTTTTCTTCTTTGGGTTTTGTTGCTTTTCACATGTAACCCACAGTTCCCTTGGGAGAATCATCAAACTATTGCTACTCCATTTGGGTTGAAAATAACCAAACAAAAGACAGAGATATGTAGAACACTAGGGTAACAAACATACAGCAGGACTAAATATACAAACCAGCATCAGTGATATATTTCACATATTCAGACTAAACTGAACAACAAGCTAGTTGTTCACATGGGAATGCTTTGCTCGTTCTCCCCAGGCATCTGTGTACAATTTGGACATAGTGCAAAATAATTTCATGGAAATCCAATAATTTTCAATCTGGAGAACAGTTTGAAAATCTTTGACAAACACTAACAGGCTGTATCGCACTTCAACATCACTCAGCAGAATTTGACAAGGAAACATTGAAATGTATTTTCTGTGCATCTGGCAAGGAACTAGCAAAACATTATTTAGAAGGGCAAAAAGTTACAGTTCGAAGTTGAAACTACCTCCATGACAAAAATGATAAACTTTAGGCTTTTGCTTCTGTAGCCACATAATTTAGCCTAACACCTTGGGGATTTTTGGTTTCAAAATGACTCAGCTCTGAAAAGAGAAAGAGGCAACTCAGGTAGCAAAACTGGTTATTACAGAGTTTTCTATTTCCATAATACTCCATATTAATTAATTAATCAGATACAAAAGGGGAAGAGTGATCCTATTTGTCTATGGGAATGACTGTTTTCCAATTACAAAATGATGGAAAAAGAGCAACTTTAAACACAAACTTTTGGATCATTAGCATCTGCATAAAACAGGAATAACTGGCAGAACGAAATGAAACAAAATGAAGTGATTTCAATTAAGAGCATTTAAAAAATTACATTCATTAAATTTACTTTAAAAAATTAAATTGAGTTTCAGTTAAACATTTCCAAACATGCAAAGGTACTTTTACAGGAGGAACTGGAGGAGAGGGCTGGTAAATATTAAATTTGCAAATCTCACTTCCTGTCCATCTGATTTAAATACCACACAACTTCCCATTCTTAGTTTCCTGCTGACATTGTTCAGTCTTGTAATATACCCCTGAGAGCTTTATTAGATATTGATATACAATCAAAAGAAATATTATGTGCCCCTGATTTTCCTACACAGTTCCATGTCCACCCATTTTAATCGATCATCTCTTTCCACCAAGGTCCTTGCCTATTGGAATTTTACTTATTGCAATATATGGGGACACAGCCTTGAAAGGATTTGGCTTTGATTTAGCTATCCACCACCAGATCTGGCTGGATCCCTTAAAACGCTATTGTGTCCAGCTCCAGTCTGCTAAAACTGCTCACTTTTCCTGGATCATCCTGGAATCCAAAGATTACCCCTGGCTTCTTTTCCCTACTGCAAACTGTCTTCTGAGACTACTCTCTCCCATGTCCAATCCACCCTCACCTCCAACAAAAATGAAAGGAGCTTATGGACTTCTTTGTCACTAATATCGGGAGCATGATCTAATCAGCAGCGTCTGCTGTGTCTCAACCTTCCACGAGCTCACATAACTTCCCTTAATGCTCCCCACCTCCTCTAGCCCTGAACTCACACCTTTCTCTAGTTTCTCTCCTATCTCCTTGCATACCCTCTCTGAGCTCATCTTGTCCATGAGACCCAACTTCTGATCCCTCAAACCTATTCCCACTAAATCTGCTGACCACCCAACTTCCCCTGCTGGTTCCATGTTAGCTGATGTTGTTAATGGTTCTCTCTTTTCAGGTGTTTTCCCTCTTATTTTTAAAGTTGCCATCATCGCTCCTCTTTTCAAAATAACAAACCTTGACCTCAATGACCATCCCATCTCCAACTTCCCTTTCCTCTCCAAATCCTTGAACGTGATGGCACCTCCTAAACTCATTCCCATCTTTCGCAGAACTCCATGTTGGAATCCCTCTGGTTTCCACCCTGCCACAGCTCTTACCAAAGCCACAAATGTTCCAGTACAGCTATACCACTGGCATTTACCCAGCCATGTGGAAAATTGCCCAGGTATGTCCTGTACACAAAAATCAGGACACATCCAACCCGGCCGATTACCACCCCATCAGTCTACTCTCCATCATCAGTAAAGCAATGGAAAGGGTCACCAACAGTGCTATCAAACGGCACTTGCTTAGCAATAACCTGCTCACTGACGCCTAGTTTGGGTTCTGCCAGGGCCACTCAACTCCTGACCTCATTACAGCCTTGGTTCAAACATGGACAAAAGAGCTAAACTCCCTAGGTGAGGTGAGAGTGACTGCCATTGACATCAAGGCAGCATTTGACCGAGTGTGGCAACAAGGAGCCCTAGTGAAACTGGAGTCAATGGGAATCAGGGGGAAAACTCTCCGTTGGTTGGAATCATACCTAGCACAAAGAAAGGTGGTTGTGGTTGTTGGAGGTCAGTCATCTCAGCTCCGGGACATCACTGCAGGAGTTCCTCAGGGTAGTGTCCTCGGCCCAACCATCTTCAGCTGCTTCATCAATGACCTTCCTTCCATCATGAGGTCAGAAGTGGGGATGTTCGCTAATGTTTGCACAATGTTCAACACCATTCACAGCTCCTCAGATACTGAAGTAGTCCATGTCCAAATGCAGCAAGTCTTAGACAATATCCAAGCTTGGGCTGACAAGTGGCAAGTAACATTCGCGCCACACAAGTGCCAGGCAATGACCATCTCCAACAAGAGAGTATCTAACCATCACCCCCTGATTTTCAATGGCATTACTATCACTGTATCCCCCACTATGAACACCCTTGGAGTTACCATTGACCAGAAACTGAACTGGACCAGCCATATAAATACTGTGGCTACAAGAGCAGGTCAGAGGCCAGGAATCGTGCGATGAGCGACTCACCTCCTGACGCTCCAAATCCTATCCACTATCTACAAGGCACAATTCAGAAGTGTGATGGAATACTCCCCACTAGCCTGGATGAGTGCAGCTCCCACAACACTCAAGAAGCTTGACACCATCCAAGACAAAGAAACCCGCTTGATTGGCACCACATCCACAAACATTCACTCCCTCCACCGTTGACACACAGTAGCAGCAGTGTGTAGTATCTACAAGATGCACTGCAGGAATTCGCCAAGGCTCCTTCAACACCACCTTCCAAACACACGACCACTATCATTTAGAAGGCCAAGGGCAGCAGATAGATGGGAACACCCTCACCTGGAAGTTCCCCTCCAAGTCACTCACCATCCTGACTTGGAAATATATTGCCGTTCCTTCCCTGTTGCTGAGTCAAAATCCTGGAATTCCCTCCCTAACAGCACTGTGGGTGTACTTACACCACATGGACTGCAGCAGTTCAAGAAGGCAGCTCACCACCACCTTCTCAAGGGCAATTAAGGATGGGCAATAAATGCTGGCCCAGCCAACGAAGCCGACATCTCATGAATGAATAAAAATAAAAATACTCTGTGACTGTGACAAAGGTAAGCTTTCCCTCTGTCCTTCTTGACCTGCAGCCTTTGACATGGTTGACCACACCATCCTCCTCTAATGTCTCTTCAATAATTTCCAGCTGTGTGCTTTCACCTGGTTATATTCTTATTTATTTAATCATAGCCAGAGAATCACTTTCAATGGCTTCTCTTCCTGTTCCCATGCTGATACCTCTGGTGTCCCTCAAGGATCTATCCTTGGCTCCCTCCTATTTCTCATCTACATGCTGCCTCTCGGTGACATCATCTGAAGGCACAATAGAAATTTCTTCCAATTTAGTAATGGGAAGACTGAACTTGCAAATATACAAACATACAAAATAGGAGCAGAAGTGAGCCATTCAGATCTTCGAGCCTGCTCCGCCATTCAATACCGATTATGGCTGATCTGTCTGTGTTTCAAATTCCACATTCCCATCTACCCCCCGATAACCTTTGATCCCCTTGCCTAACCAGAATCTATCTACCTCTGCCTTACAAATATTCAATGACTCCGCCTCTACCACCTTCGGAGGCAGAGTGTTTCAAAGCTGCACAACCCTCAGAGAAAAAAAATTCTCCTCATCTCTGGCCTAAATGGCGATCCTTAATTTTAAAGCAGTGCCCCCTAGCTCTGGACTCACCCACAAGAGAAACATCCTTTCCACATCCACCTTGTGTATATCGTTCAGGATCTTATATACTTCAATCTAGCCACCCCCCACTCTTTGAAACTCGAGTGGAAACAAGCCCAGTCTGTCCAACATTTCTTCATAAGACAACCCAGTCATTCCAAGTATCAATCTGGTAAACCTCCTCCAAACCACCTACAAAGCATTTACTTCCTTCCTTAAATAGGAGACCAAAACTGCACACAGTATTCAAGATGTGGTTTCACCAATACCAGGTATATCTGAAGCATAATGTCCTTACTTTTATGTTCAATTCCTCACGTAACAAAGGATAGCATTCCATTGGCTGCCTTAATTACTTGCTGTACCTGCATGCTAATTTTTTGTGACTCATGCACTAGAACACCTAGATCCCCCTGCGCCTTGGAATTCTGCAGTCGTTCTCCATTTAAGTAATATTCTGCTTTTTTATTATTCCTGCCAAAGTGAACAACTTCACATTTTCCCATATTGTACTCCATCTGCCACATTTTTGTCCACTCACTCAACCTATCTTTTTTTGTCTGCAACCTCCTTATGTCCTCTTCACAATCTATTTTCCTTTCTATCTTTGTGTCATCTGCAAATTTAGCTACCATGGTCACGTCATCTAAGTCATTAATACAAATTGTAAAAAGCTGAGGCCCCTGCATAGACTCATGTGGAACTCCACTCGTCACATCCTGCCAATCAGAAAAAGGCCTATTTGTGCATACTCTGTTTTCTGCCAGCCAGCCAATCTTCTATCCATGTTAATATGTTACTGCCTACACCATGAGCTTTCATTTTCCTCAATAACCTTTGATGTGGCACATTGTCAAGTACCTTCTGGAAATCCAAATACAGCATGTCTACAGGCTCCCCTTTATCCACAGCGCATGTTACTCCTTCAAAGAACTATAATAAATAGTTTAACATGATTTCCCTTTCACAAAACCATGCTGACTGTTCCTGATTACCTTGAGTTTTACTAAGTGCCCAACTATAACCTCCTTAATGATCGATTATAACACCTTCCCCATGATAGTCTCAAGCTAACTGGCCTATAGTTTCCTGTTTTCTGCCTCCCTCCCTTCTTGAATAGAAGGGTTATATTTGCTACTTTCCAGTCTGAAAATTTTTCAAATTTGGAAAATTGACACCAACGCATCCACTACCTCATTAGCCACCTCTTTTAAAACCCTAGGATGAAGTCCATCAGGACCCAGAGACATGTCAGCCCACAGCTCCATCAGTTTGCTCAGGACCACTTATCTTGTGAATGTAAATTCACCAAGTTCCTCTCTCCCTTCCACCTCCCAATTTACAGCTATTACTGGAATGTTTTTTGTATCCTCTATAGTGAAGACAAATGCAAAATATTTGTTCATTTAATCCGCCATTTCCTTATTTACTATTAATTCCTCATTCTCACTCTCTAGAGGACCAACATCCACTTTACTTACTCTTTTCCTGTTTAAATGCCTGCTATCTGTTTTTACATTTCTAATTAGCTTCCTCTCACACTCTTTAATTAAGCACGGACAGTGGGCCCTCCCCTTAGAATTTTTTCTTTATCATAAGAATGTATTTATTTATTGTGTATTCTGAAATATCCCCTTAAATGTCTGCCACTGCTTATTGATTGATCTATCCCCTAGCCTAGTTTCCCAGTTCACTTCAGCTAGCTCAGCTTTCATGCCCACATAGTTGCCCTTATTTAAATTTAAAATAGTCTTAGACCCACTCTTCTCCCTTTCAAACTGGACGTAAAATTCAATCATATTGTGGTTGCTACTACCCAGGGGTGCTTTCGCTCTGAGGTTGTTAATTAATCCTGTCATATTATACAATACCAAGTCTAATATAACCTGGTCTCTAGTTGGTTTTAGTTGGAACATGCTGCTCTAAGGAATATCTCAAAAGCATTCTATGAACTCCTCATCCAAGCTACTGCTGCAACCTGATTTTTCCAGTTTATATGTAGATTAAGATCACCCATGATTATTGCCATCCCTTTATCACAAGAACTCAATATTTCTTCTTGTATACTTTGTCCTACATTGTGGTTATTGTTAGGGGGTCTGTAGACCACTTCTTCATCTTTCCACAAACCAATTCTACATCCTGATCTCCTGAACCAAGGTCATCTCTGATTGTTGCACCAATGCCATCCTTGATTAATAGTGCTACCCCTCTACCTTTACCTGGCTTCCTGAAGCCATTGTTTTTAGTCCCTGCATCAAACTCTGTTCCCTAGTTACCGACTCCGTCCCTCTCATGGACAACAGTCTGAGATTTAGTCAGCCTGTTCCCATTCCTGGTGTTACGTCTGATGCTGAGATGACATTCCAATCTCATATTCGCGCTATCACTAAGATCGACTAGTTCTGTCCCTGTAACACTGCCAGAGTTCACCCCTGCCTCAGCTCATCTCTTGCTGAAACCCTCATCCATGCCTTTGTTACCACAGGCTCGACTATTCCAATGCACTCCTGGCTGGCATCTCACATTCCACCTTCTGTAAACTTGATGTCATTCAAAATTTTGCTACCCATGTCTTAATTCACGACAAATCCCATTCCACCCAATCAAGCCAAATCTTGATTTTAAAATTCTCATCCTTGTTTTCAACACCCTTCTTAACCAGGCACCTCGCTATCTCTGTATCTCCTTCAGCTCCACAACCCTCTGAGATATCTGCACTTGTGTAATTATGGTCTCTTGTACATCCCAATTTTAATTGCTCCACAATTGGTGGCCCTGCCTTCAGTTCTCTAGGCCCTAAGCTCTAGAATACCCTCCCTACACCTCTCTGCCTCTCTACCTCACTTCCTTCCTTGAAACCAACTCTTTGACCAAGCTTTTGGTCATTTGATCTCCTAGCCCCTTATGTAGCTCAGTGTCATATTTTGTTTTATAATGCTCCTGTGAAGCACCTTGGAACTTTTTATTACATTAAAGGCACTATATAAATGTTGGTTGTTGGTGTTGTTGCTTGTGAAGCACCTCTGTCATGGGGAAGCAAGGAAACAAAGAAGATTAAAGAGGCTGTGTCAGAAGTCTCAGGTGGTACTGCACCTGGGATTGTATCACCAACTGTGTCTGCAGGCCTAGCCACAAGTACTTGGCTTGGATCAAGGGGAATTCTCTCCACAGGCTCCAGACTCCACTTCAGGCAAGCAGATTTTAAAGAATTTCCATCTGCTTCAATGAGATCTCAGCAATCACCAACTACAGAGGTGGGACGGCTAGTGCTAAAGTTCACTTTCCCATTCAAATCTCTGTGCCCACCTTCCTCCAGGCTTTCACTGGCAACATCAACTGCACTGAAGCTTGCAAATGTTTCAAATAAATGACCAGCGTACCTTTGAGCAAGGTCACCAGCCACATTTCCTGCTGAATAGCTTTATGATCCTAGACCAGACTCCCAAGTTTCTGGTAAGTACCAGTAACTTTTGTTTAAAGTAGACAAATTTTGAGATCCAAGGTACTTACTAAGTGAATAAAGCCACGAGATTCCACGGTTCCTGAACAAACAAAATAAACTTTACTCTACACAGTCAGAGAAGTAAAACAATTTACAATGTCTATTTTATACTCTAACATTCAGAATCAACATAAGGTACATGTGAATAAACAGGAAGGCTGTAGTTGAACACACCACACTGCAAAATAAATGACAGGTGTGACCAAGACAGATCTCACAGGTTTCTCAACAATCCACCTAGATGTCAGTAAACAACATGAATCAACCAATCTTGTTGAAGTTCTGTCTCTCTCAAGAGGGATGCCAGTCTTCATCTTCAAAGATCTAACCTCCGAGGTGAGGTAATGGCGCAGTGGTATTGTCACTGGACTAGTAATGACCTGGGGACCTGGGTTTGAATCCTACCACAGCAGATGGTGAAATTTGAATTCAATAAAAATCTGGAATTAATGATTGATTAAGTCTAATGATGACCACAAAACCATTGTTGATTGTTGTAAAGAACCCATCTGGTTCACTAATGACCTTCATGAAGGAAATCTATTGTCCTTACCTGGCCTGGCCTACATGTGACTCCACACCCACAGAAATGTGGTTCACACTTAAATGCCCAGTGAAATGGTCTTGCAAGCCAGTCGGTTGTAACAAACTGCTACAAAGTCAACACCACATGGACTGACAGAGATTAGTAGATTTCTATATACTAATAACATCATGGGGATGGTGTGGGAAAATGATGTTGAGGTATATGATCAGCCAGGGTTTAGTTGCAGGGCAGGCTCAAGGGGCTGAATGGCCTACTCCTGCTCCTATTTCATTTTTGCCTATATGACTCAGACTGCCTCAGTCCCAGGGTTTCAATCTCATCTCCTGAGACACCGTTCACCTGGAATCCTGAGTCTGTACTCCAGGGCCAGCTCATAAGCACAACTTCAGCTCTTCAGCCACGCTGCAGCACTTTTATTGTTTGGAGCCTCTTTCTTTGCTCCTCTTGCCTGCGTTTCCTACCAGTGGTCTCCTCCTTCTGGTCGCTCCTTCCCTGGTGTTCTTTCTCTCTCTGGGACCTCTCCCTGTCCCCTCTCCCTGTCCCTTGTCTTTGACTCTTCTCTGGCATGGCGCTCCAATCCTGGGTCCCATGATTGGGTTTTCACGCTGTTTTCTTTGCCACGCAGGCATGCTGGGCACTTGTCCTCGGTCTGAAAAACTCCAAACACTAGACTGCGCATGCGCCGCTCACTCCTGATTAACAAACACATGGAAACTCCCAAGGCCTATCAGTACTTGTAGTTCCCGAAATCTTTCTGACCACAAGGTAAATTTTGATCACTTAATAGCACCAGCAGTATAATATTGCCTACCTTTCTATGGGATAGGTGGAACATCTGTTATTTTAGTCCTACTCAGGTGCCCTCTCTCATCTAGAATTAAAAGCCTAATGATGACCATGAAACCATTGCCAATTGTTGTAAAAACCCATCTGGTTCATTAATGTCCATTAGGGAAGGAAATCTGCCATCCTTATCTGGTCTGGCCCACATGTAACTCCAGACCCACAGCAATGTGGTTGACTCAAATGCCCTCTGAACAAGGGCAATTAGGGATGGGCAATAAATGCTGGTCTGGGCAGCAACACCCACATCCCATGAATGAATTTTAAAAACCATGATAGGGTTCCCTGTATTACGACTGGTCCCCAGGTGAGGTTCCCCAATTTGTTATGATCCGGAATGAGGTACTCCAAATGGTTATGCTCCTGGGTGAGGAGGGATGAACTGGCTCCCTATCTTTATTCAACCCCCTCAGTTGGTTGTAACAAGGTTAATTTAAAAGGGATCCCTTCCCCCTGTCAATACCTTTTCCCAGCCCAAATGTATTAATGTTTTAAAAGGAGCTAATCTAGACCCCCCTGGTTGTCTAGAGGAATACAGGGGAAGATCAAACAGAAAAAGAAAGCGTACGATAGGCACAAAGAACTAAGCACTGCAGATAGCCTAGACGAATATAGGAAGTGCAGGGATGAAGTAATAAAGGAAATAAAGAAATTAAAGAGAGGGCATGAAAAAAGATTAGCAAGTAAAGTTAAAGATAACCCAAAGATGTTTTACCAAGACAGTAATGCTAAAAGGTTAATTAAGGAAAAAGTGGGACGTATCAGAGATGAGGATGGAAACTTGTGTGTAGATGCAGAGGCCGTGGGAAGGGTTTTGAATGAATATTTTGTCTCTGCGTTTACAAAGGAAAGGGAGGATCTAGATATAGTAGTCCAGGAAGAACACTGTGAGATGTTGGATGGGATAGTCATAAAGAGAGAGGAAGTACTCGAAGGGTTGAAATCCTCGAAAGTTGATAAGTCACTAGGGCCAGATGGATTGTTTCCGAGGCTGCTGAAGGAAGTCAGGGAGGAGATAGCAGATGTTCTGAGGATGATTTTCCAATCTTCACTAGATACAGGGGAGGTACCGGAGGACTGGAGAAATGCAAACGTAGTTCCATTGTTTAAAAAGAGATCAAAGGAAATGCCAAACAATTATAGGCCAGTTAGTCTTACATCGGTGATGAGCAAATTAATAGAATCAGTCCTGAGAGATAGGATTAACCGTCATGTGGAAAGGCATGGACTAGTCAGGGATGGTCAGCATGGATTTGTTAAAGGAAGGTCTTGCCTCACAAATTTGATTGAATTCTTTGAGGCAGTGACAAGAAAGGTTGATAAAAGTAGTGCAGTGGATGTTGTGTACATGGATTTTAGCAAGGCATTTGACAAGGTCCCACATGGCAGATTGGTCAGGAAAGTAAAATCCCATGGGATTCAGGGTAATGTGGAAAACTGGATAAAAGGTTGGCTTTTTAACAGGAAACAAAGGGTAATGGTCGATGGATACCCTTGTGAATGGAAAGTTGTCTCAAGTGGTGTTCCACAGGGCTCGGTGTTGGGACCCTTGTTGTTTGTGTTATATATTAACGATTTGGACGTGAACGTGGGGGGCACGATTGGGAAATTTGCAGATAACACAAAGATTGGCCGAGTAGTGGATAGTGTAGAGGATAGCCATAATCTCCAAAATGATATAGATGGGTTGGTGGAGTGGGCGGTAAAGTGGCAGATGGATTTTAACATAGAGAAGTGTGAGGTCATACATCTGGGAGGTCAAACAGTTACAGGGATTATACAATAAATGGGAATATACTAAGAGGGGTAGATGAAGTAAGAGATCTTGGCGTACAAGTACACAGGTCCCTGAAGGCAGCAGTTCAAGTAGACAAGGTTGTAAAGAAGGCATATGGAATGCTCTCCTTCATTGGCAGAGGTATAGAATATAAAAGTAAGGATATAATGTTGGAATTGTATAAAACACTGGTGAGGCCACAACTGGAGTATTGTGTGCAGTTCTGGTCACCACATTACAGGAAGGATGTAATAGCTCTGGAGAGGGTGCAGAGGAGGTTTACAAGAATGTTGTCAGGGTTAGAAAAGTGTAGCTATGAGGAGAGATTGGATAGGTTGGGGTTATTTTCCTTAGAACAAAGAAGGCTGAGAGGTGACCTGATTGAGGTGTACAAAAATATGAGGGGAATAGATAGAGTGGACAGGATAAAATTGTTTCCCTTGATGGAGAAATCTAGATTCAAGATAAGTGGCAGAAGGTGTAGGGGGAACATGAGGAAGAAGTTTTTTACACAGAGGGTAGTGGGTGCCTGGAATTCACTGCCCAAGTTGGTGGTAGAGGCAGAAACTTTAAACTCTTTTTAAAAAGTACCTGGATCTGCACCTAAAGTGCTATAAGCTGCAGGGCTGTGGGCCGGGTGCAGGAAGATGGGATTAGAAAGGGCACCTGGGTGTCCTCGGGCTGGCATGGACAAGATGGGCCGAATAGCCTCCTTCTGTGCTGTAACTTTTCTATGGTTCTATGGTTCTAATCAGGCTGCCTTGAGTCAATGAAAGAGTGAGTTTATTAGTTACTACACGTGAGAAAAAAAATAAAAGCGCAACACATGCACACACACACATTAGAAATGAGAAATTGAGTCCAAAAATAAAAGTTAAAAAGATATACAAATCAGTCCTTTGGCTTGTCCACGAGGAGTAGATGGTGAAATGTTGCGGCCATTAAGTTGGGTTAATTCTGGCACAAAAACAGAAAATGCTGAAAAAACTCAGCAGATCGAGCAGAGTTAACATTTCGAGTCCCATTTCAGAGCAGGTCATAAAGGACTCCAAACATTAACTCCGTTTCTCTCTCCACAGATGCTGCCAGGCCTGCTGAGTTTTCCCAGCATTTTCTGTTTTTGTTTCAGATTTCCAGCATCCGCAGTATTTTATTTTTATCTTAGTGATTCTGGTAGCGCTGACTTTGGCAGTTGAGCAGTTGGTTTGGAGATTCTTGGTTCTGCAGGTTAGCTGAAAGGAGTTGTCCTGTTTCCTTTTGACTGTGGCTTTGCTGACTTGTGACCTGCTTCCAGCAATCAGAGAAAGAGATTTATTTTTGCCCAGTTGGTGTTCTTCAGCTGTGACCTTCACAGCACACACACACGCCAGAACAAAACACCTGGAAGGGAAAAAAACAAACATGTCTTTTGCCAAGATCTATTTTCTTTTCAACTCAGTTCACGTTCACAGTCTAGGATATAACTCAACAGGAGGTGGTTTCGGCTGAGATGGTAATCCTTTTCCATTATCTCTGCAGCCGCAGGAGATTACAGTTCAGTTTGCATTGTATCTTTTCCTTGGAAGTGCCTCTGTCTGAAGTAGGCAGTGCACACCTTTTAGGTGTGACATTCTGTTCTCTCTGAACTAGTTGGTCGAGTAATCCACATAGGAATTTTCCACCAAGACCTTACAGGCTCAGCCAGCTTTTGCTTGTAGGTCCTTTTATAAAAAAACATGTCTTATTTAAAAGTTCAATATATCCATAAGTAATTTGGGGATAGGATCCATGGTCAAGACACCTGGGTCCTCACCTTCCCTCCACACCACCCCGCCAACCCCCACCAGCCTCCACATTCAATGGATCATTGTCTGCTATTTCCAGCACCAAACATATCTCCACAGATGCTGCCAGACCTGCTGAGTAATTCCAGCATCTTAAGTTCTTGTTACAGGGGACATTGATGGCATCAAGCTGGGTATTCAGGGATTTCTCCTTTAACAGCATGGGCTGAATTCCAAGGGCACATGGTCCCCGCACCCCTTGGCTAAAAAATTCAGGGAGGAGGGGTGGCCGACAATCCCGATGTCTGCCCCTAGGAGCAGTGTTAATTGCTTTAAGGTGAGACTTCAACCCCATCTTGGGAGGAAGACTGCCTTAGAGTGATGCTGGCCAATCCGATTGGCAGGCAGCTCTTTAGCCCCAGCAGCGCCAGCTGGAAGCGGTGGTCATTTCTGGAGCTACAAGCAGTCCCCAATACTGAGGAGCAGGGTGAATCCGGGCTCAGATGCCTCAGTTGGGGGGGGAGTAAGTTTGGGGGATGGGGGGAGTGGAGGGCAGGGGGTTGTTGGTAGGGAGTGGGGTGTGGTTAGGAGGCTTGGTTCAAGAAGCCAGAGATGAGGGTTAATGAGGGGGATTACCTTGGGGGAGATATCTAATGGGCCCAGAGACCCCCAAATGAGATACGCCACCTAGTCCAAAATGAACCTGTGCACCTAAAGTTGCCGATTTCCTGCGTGACATGAACCTCCCACAACGTGGGTAAAATACCGACAGGGGCAGGATGAAGCCTTAAGTTGTCACTGATTGGCCACTTAGGGGCCTCACTAGGCCCGAGGACGGGTGGGCTGCCCGACATCTCTCCTGCACCCCATATAATTTCAGACATATCAGGCCACCCACTGAATTTAACGTGCACTACCCCCAGCCTTCAAACCCATTGGCGGGTGAGCATAAAATCCAAGTCCATTATTTATTCCTCCTCAACCTGGGCTATGTCTTGAAACTCACTATCAGCGTTTCTCAAGGCTGTGCAGCAGAACCTAGAATAATTACAACAACTCCCATATACGTAACTCCTAATGTCGGAATATCACCCACGCTGCTTCACAGGGGAGCAATCAACCAAAACTTGACACCAAGTCACAGAGGGTGATATTAGGATGAATGATTAAAAGATTAGTTAAAGAGGTAGGTTTTAAGGAGGCTCTTAAAGGAGGATAGCGGTGGAGAATCTGAGAAGTTTAGGAAAGGATTATCAGAGCTTAGGGCCTAAGTACCTTGAAGGTCTGGCTGCCAATGATGAGGTGAAGAGAGTGGGGGATGCACAAGCAGGCAGAGTTGGAGGTTGCAGCATTCTTAGAGAATGAGAATTTTAAATTCGAGGTGTTGGTGGACTGGGAGAAATATAGGATAGCGAGCATAGGGTGAGCAGGACTCGCTGTGGGTTGTGTTGTGGCCAGCAAAGGTTTGGATGAGCTTATGAAGTGTTTGAAGATTGGAGCCTGGCCAGAAAAGCATTAGAATAGCTGAGTCTGGAGGTAACGAAAGCATGGATAAGTGTTGCAGTAACAGGTGAGTTGAGGCAGCGGTGGAAGTGGCTGATATTATCGAGGTAGAGGTAGGTGTTTTTTTGTCACGGAGAAGTTATGGAATTGAAGCTTGTCTCAGGGTTAAGTACAATGCTGAGATTGCAACCTAGTTCAACCTGACCCGGTGGTCAGGGAAAAGAATTGAATCAGGGGCAGGGAATGAGTTTGCAGTGGGTCTCGGACAATGGCCTCAATCTTGCCAATTTTAATTGGAGGAAATTGCAGTTGGTCTGGAATGGGATGTCAGACAAGTATTCTGACAAGACAGAGACAAGGGAGGGATTGAGAGAGATAATGGTGATGTAGAGCTGAGGTCTTCAGTCAGCATGTGGAACCTGATGTCATGACTTCAGATGATGTCGCTGATGGGAGGATGGGAGTCAGTAAGTGATAGGTTCTTGGTGAACTCCAGAATGGTGCTGGCATTCGAAGAGAGGCCATTGTAGGAGAATCTCTGGCATGAGTGGGAACATTTCCTCCCTATCTCCTCTGTCCAGACTCCTCATTATTTTGAATACCTCTGTCAAATTTCCTCTCAGACTTCTCTTCTCCACCAAAAACTGTCCTAACAAGCCTGGATAAGAGTGGAACTAGGTGAGAGCAGTGCCTCTCAGTTGGTTAATGGAGGAGACCCAGTGAAGGATGATGGAATCGTTAACCTTGACAAATGCTGTGGAGAGATTGAGAAGATATGTCACAGTGGATACCATTTGTGACTCTGATTTCAGCCAATTCAGTGCTACAGGCCAGAGTTAGAAAACTGATTGCAGAAGTTCAACAATGGTGCTGCAGGAAAGAAGGGCATAATTTTGGGATGTATCAACATGTGCAATGGCTTTGGAGAGGAAAGATAGATTGAAGACTGGTACAGTATAGTACTTTTCAAGGACATTGGAAGCAAGGTTGGGATTTTTGTGGGGTTTGGGGGGTTGTTGATAATAGAAGATCTGAAAAGGAGAGGGGCAATGCTTGAGGAGATGAACCGTTTACAATATCAGTTAACACGGGGGCCAGGAGAAGAAGTTTGCTGGTTTGCTGTTTAGCGGATACATGGTAAAAAGAGCACTAAATGGGTCTCCTGGACAAAACTAGAGAAAAATCTGGTCTTAGGGTTAGTGCAAGAGACAATCTTGGCAGATGCATGACTTGCTGTACAAGGGGAGAGAGGAATACTACAGAGGCAATGGATGGCCTCAATCTTAGTAACAAAAAAGACTGTGAGTTCCTCACACTTTGTTGGAGGGAGGAGGGGAGATGGGTTTAAGGAACAGGTTATAGTGGAGGAAAGACGTTGTGGGATATCTTTGCATTTTGGGATAATACTGCAGTGGTAAATGGTTTTGGCAGATCGTGTTTAATCTTGTGCAGCAATATCTGGAAATTAATGTCGATAGGAGAGTTTGAATGGAGGTTTAGGGAGCACAGGAGGCAGTCAACTCAGGAGAGGGAGGGCAAGGTGAGTTGAGATGTAGACTGAAATTACTAAGAATGAGAAGTTGCTCAGTGCAAAGGTTGAGGTAGGAAAGGAATGAGGATATCCCAGTGAGAAATGTTAGGTGGCTGGTAGAAAATGAGGATGTTAAAGGGAATCTGTGAAAGGGGTAGAACAAGGTCAGGTGCACAAAGGGGAAGAAGGTGCCCGTGAACTAGAGGAAGTGGCCAAGCTGAAATTTAGTGATAAGGGCAACACTGGAATCATGTCTGATTAGCCTGGACAATGTATAGAAGACATAATGAGGTGGAAAGCTTTCAACAAAAGTAAAGCTGATGTCATCCATAAGCCAAATTTTTATCAATGCAGTTAACGAGAATAGCACAGGGTGATATGAGGTGCTGTCTTGTTATGAGCCACCAGTTGTGTTGGCAGAATGTTCTTCCGTGCCTATTATAGGTTAGATGCTGTCTCCAAAAGACAGTTTGAATTGAAAGATACGGTGGGTGATGTTTTTGAGGTTGTATGAATGTCTGCATGTCAGTGAGTGAGATGGAACAAGTTATTAAAAGGAGTAAAATTGTAGTGTCCCTGAGCTTGGGAAATCCTCTGGCTTCACCTTCCCTACTCCGCTAGTGAAGTTGTCAAGAATGTCCATGGTGTCTTCTCAAAGGGAATGAAGGACTTGTAATTTTTGCTGCTCCTTTAATTATGTGCCACTTCATCATGACAGCCGAGAGGTAGCCTTGAGCTGCTTAATATTCAGTGGCACACATAATTGTGAGAGATATTTGCTCTAGGAAACTGCTGGAGAGCATTATCTTGGCACTTTTTAAAGGATATGTCATAATCTTCCACATTTGTAGCCAGGTGCTCTTGGTGTTGCAGACATCAGTGAATCTTTCAGCTAGTATTTCAGATTCCTCTTCTCCGAGGTGATGTCTTTCAGTGCTAACCAGTGCATTATCCTCCCTGGAAACATCAGAACCTTAAGGGTATAAATGTGCTTTCGGTAGCCATTTATCAGTGAAGAATTGTGTAAATTGTTTTTCACTTTATCCTCTCAGTTCATATGAAACAGAAATTTAATTCAGGGTGTTCATTTCTTTGAATTTTATATATTTTTCATTCTGCAAAGTTACAGGAAGAACAGTATTTACTTTGCCATTATACCCCACTAAGCAGCTGCAGCAACTCTCTTCTTGTGAGTGAGCTCTCATAATAATTAATTAATTAGGCAGAAACTCAGAGCTGTGTGCTACAAGCCAGATGGATGCCCCTGCGCACATATTTTCCATTGTTAACTAGCCAAAGACTGAATGCTCCCCTCAAGGTGATAGCAGCAAGGTGAAAATCAATAGTTTTTAAAATGCTTTTTCTAGCATCTTCATAAATCTTGAAATGGAGTTGAAGCACTTAGATATGTTTAAGTGCTCAGTCTATTTCAGTTTCCCCAATGGAATAAATACACTGCATTAAGTGGCATTGAACCACAGAACTTGGGCAGCGGTAAGGTTGCATCCCCAGTTTCTTCTCCTTCTTCTTAGTCCGAGGATGACTTTCTTTCACTCCGGGGTTGTGGGTCCTGAGGTGACCAAAAAGCCCAACGCTGGATCCACACACTCTGCCACAGGTGGGGCAGGTAGGGTTTGAGGAGGCGGGTGGGTGGGATGCTCGGATTTTGGTACGCTCCTTCCACTGTTTGTGCTTGGCCTCCACCTGGGTCAGATGGAGGTGTCCAAAATGGTCGGTACCTTCACAGATTCTTCTTCTCCAGCTTGGATGGTCTCAAGTAAGAGATTCCCACATATTGGTGGGGTGTTGCATTTTTTCAGGGAAGCTTTGAGGAAATCCCTGAAAGGTTTCCTCTGCCCCCTTGGTAACCGTTTGCCGTGACAAAGCTTGGAATAGAGAGCTTGTTTTGGGAATCTTGTGTCAGACATGTGGACCCATCCAATGTAGCTGATTATCCATAACCAGTGCCTTGATAATGGGGGTGTTGGCCTGAGAGAGGACACTGATATTGGAGCGCCTACCCTGCCATTAAATTTGCAGGAATTTTATTTTTCCAGGGATATAAGGTATCTGCTGTACATTGTCCATGTCTCTGATGCATACAGGAGGGCAGGTCGCATGGTAGACCATGAGCTTGGTGCCGGGTTTCAGGTCTTTGTCATCAAACACTGTTTTCCTCAGACGGCTGAAGGCTGCGCTGGCACACTGAAGGCAGTGTTAAGTTTCATCATCGGTGTCTGCCCTCACTGAGGAGAGGCTCCCAAAGTAAGAGAAATGATCCACATTGTCCAATGCTTCACCATGGATCTTGATAGTTGGGGGTTAGTGTTGCACAGCAGGAGCAGGCTGGTAGAGGACTTTGTCTTCCGGACGTTTAGCTTAAGGCGCATTCTTCCCTACACATCTGTGAATGCGTTGACGATAATTTGGAGCTTGGCCTCTGAGTGTGCGCATCATGTAAGCATCGTCAGCATACTGCAGCTCGATGACAGAGGTTGGGGTGATCTTGGTTCTGGAAAGGAGGCATCATAGGTTGAATAGTTTCCCGCTTGTCCTGTAGAGTAGCTCCACTCCGCGGGGAGTTTCACGGGATTAGTTGGAGTGGTGTGGCGAGGAAGATAGAAAAGAGCGTTGGTGCGATGACACTGCCTTGCTTGACCCCAGTTTGCACTCGTATTGGGTCTGTGGCTGATCTGTTGCTAAGGCTCGCATGTCATCGTGCAGTAGGCGATGGATGGTGACGCAGGTCCCCAGTTTAGAGAGGTGAACAATGAACCAGGGTTCCTGCCTCCAAGTATCACCCAGTAATTGGTAATGAAAGTGCCTATGCATGGGCTTGGCTAAGGAAAACAAAAACAGAATTACCTGGAAAAACTCAGCAGGTCTGGCAGCATCGGCGGAGAAGAAAAGAGTTGATGTTTCGAGTCCAACATGACCCTTCAACAGAACTGATAATTCTGTTTTTGTTTTGGATTTCCAGCATCCACAGTAGCTTTTTGTTTTTGGCTAAGGAATGGATGTCACTGTGATGCATCCTCATACTGCCTACCAACATGAACAATGGGATGGACAGTTTCTTAGTGCTAATGGTTCTAAAGCTAGTGCAGATGTACCTCAATGATAAAAACAAAAAGCTAAAAGCTACTGCGGATGCTGGAAATCCAAAACAAAAACAGAATTACCTGGAAAAACTCAGCAGGCCTGGCAGCATCGGTGGAGAAGAAATCAGTTAACGTTTCGAGTCCTCATGACCCTTCGGCAGCACTGAGTATAGTTAGGAGAGGGGTGAAATATAAGCTGGTCTAAGGTGGGGGGCGGGGGGAGAGAGAAGTTGAGGGTGGGGTGATTGTGGGGATAAGCAAGCAGTGATAGGAGCAGATAATCAAAAGATGTCACAGACAAAAGGATCAAAGAGGTGTTGAAGGTGGTGATATTATCTAAGAAAAGTGCTAATTAAGAATGGAAGGCAGGATACTCAAGGTACAGCTCTAGTGGGGGTGGGGTGGAAAGACTAACAAAGTTTTAGTTTTAGATTTAAAAATAATGGAAATAGGTGGGAAAAGAAGAATCTATATAAATTATTGAAAAAAAAAGGGAGGGGGGAGAAACGGGGTGGGGATGGGGGGAGGGGGAGTTTAAGATCTAAAGTTGTTGAATTCAATATTCAGCCCGGAAGGCTGTAAAGTGCCTAGTCGGAAGATGAGGTGCTGTTCCTCCAGTTTGCGTTGGGCTTCACTGGAACAATGCAGCAAGCCAAGGACAGACATGTGGGCAAGAGAACAGGGTGGAGTGTTAAAATGGCAAGTGACAGGGAGGTTTGGGTCTTTCTTGCGGACAGACCGCAGGTGTTCTGCAAAGCGGTCTCCCAGTTTGCGTTTGGTCTCTCCAATGTAGAGGAGACCGCATTGGGAGCAACGAATGCAGTAGACTAAGTTAGGGGAAATGCAAGTGAAATGCTGCTTCACTTGAAAGGAGTGTTTGGGCCCTTGGACGGTGAGGAGAGAGGAAGTGAAGGGGCAGGCGTTGCATCTTCTGCGTGGGCATGGGGAGGTGCCATAGGTGGGGGTTGAGGAGTAGGGGGTGATGGAGGAGTGGACCAGGGTGTCCCGGAGGGAACGGTCCCTACGGAATGCCGCCGGGGGGGTGAAGGGAAGATGTGTTTGGTGGTGGCATCATGCTGGAGTTGGCGGAAATGGCGGAGGATGATCCTTTGACTGCGGAGGCTGGTGGGGTGATAAGTGAGGACAAGGGGGACCCTATCATGTTTCTGGGAAGGAGGAGAAGGCGTGAGGGCGGATGCGCGGGATATGGGCCGGACACGGTTGAGGGCCCTGTCAACGACCGTGGGTGGAAAACCTCGGTTAAGGAAGAAGGAGGACATGTCAGAGGAGCTGTTTTTGAAGGTAGCGTCATCAGAACAGATGCGACGGAGGCGAAGGAACTGAGAGAATGGGATGGAGTCCTTACAGGTAGCGGGGTGTGAGGAGCTGTAGTCGAGGTAGCTGTGGGAGTCGGTAGGCTTGTAATGGATATTGGTGGACAGTCTATCATCAGAAATTGAGACAGAGAGGTCAAGGAAGGGAAGAGAAGTGTAAGAGATGGACCATGTGAAAATGATGGAGGGGTGGAGATTGGAAGCAAAATTAATACATTTTTCCAGGTCCCGACGAGAGCATGAAGCAGCACCGAAGTAATCATCGATGTACCGGAGAAAGAGTTGTGGGAGGGGGCCGGAGTAGGACTGGAACAAGGAATGTTCCACATACCCCATAAAGAGACAGGCATAGCTGGGGCCCATGCGGGTACCCATAGCCACACCTTTTATTTGGAGGAAGTGAGAGGAGTTAAAGGAGAAATTGTTCAGTGTGAGAACAAGTTCAGCCAGACGGAGGAGAGTAGTGATGGATGGGGATTGTTGGGGCCTCTGTTCAAGGAAGAAGCTAAGGGCCCTCAGACCATCCTGGTGGGGGATGGAGGTGTAGAGGGATTAGACATCCATGGTGAAGAGGAAGCGGTTGGGGCCAGGGAACTGGAAATTGTTGATGTGACGTAAGTTGTCAGAGGAATCACGGATGTAGGTGGGAAGGGACTGGACAAGGGGAGAGAGAAGGGAGTCAAGATAACGAGAAATGAGTTCCGTGGGGCAGGAACAGGCTGACACGATCGGTTTGCCAGGACAGTTCTGTTTGTGGATTTTGGGTAGGAGGTAGAAGCGGGCCGTCCGAGTTTGGGCGACTATCAAGTTGGAAGCTGTGGGAGGAAGATCTCCAGAGGAGATGAGGTCAGTGACAGTCCTGGAAACAATGGCTTGATGTTCTGTGGTGGGGTCATGGTCCAGGGAGAGGTAGGAGGAAGTGTCTGCGAGTTGACGCTCGGCCTCCGCGAGGTAGAGGTCAATGCGCCACACAACAACAGTACCACCCTTGTCAGCGGGTTTGATGACAATGTTGGGGTTGGACCTGAGAGAACGGAGAGCAGTAAGTTCAGAGAGAGACAGATTAGCATGGGTGAGAGGAGCAGAGAAATTGAGACGGCTAATGTCACGCCGACAGTTCTCAATGAAAAGATCAAGAGAAGGTAAGAATCCAGAGGGAGGGGTCCAGGTGGAGGGAGAATATTGGAGGTGGGTAAAAGGATCCGTTGAATGGGGAGAGGACTCCTGCCCAAAGAAGTCAGCACGGAGACGAAGACGGCGGAAGAAGAGTTCAGCATCATGCCGAGCCCGAAATTCATTGAGATGAGGGCGTAAGGGTATGAAGCTAAGTCAAAAACAGAATTACCTGGAAAAACTCAGCAGGTCTGGCAGCATCGGCAGAGAAGAAATCAGTTAACGTTTCGAGCCTTCATGGCCCTTCGGCAGAACTCAGTTCTGCCGAAGGGCCATGAAGGCTCGAAACGTTAACTGATTTCTTCTCCGCCGATGCTGCCAGACCTGCTGAGTTTTTCCAGGTAATTCTGTTTTTGTTTTGGATTTCCAGCATCCGCAGTAGCTTTTAGCTTTTTGTTTTTATGAAGCTAAGTCCTTTGCTGAGCACTGAACGTTCAGCATCGGAGAGGGGAAGGTCAGGGGGTATAGTGAATACGCGGCTGGGGCTGGGATTGGAAGATGGGGTGGGGACGGAGGGACAAGCAGGGGTGGAGGGTCCCAGATGGGTGCTGGTGTCGATGAGTTGTTGGAGCTTGCGTTCCTTAGCACTTGAGAGAAAGAGAAAAAGTTTCTTGTTCAGGCGACGGATGAGGCGAAGAATAAAATGAAACTGGGGGCACGCGCAGCTTTGAAAAAGGGTGCGGCGGTGCTGCTGGAGGGAGAGGTCGAGTGTGTTCATATGGCGGCGCATGGCACTGAGTGTGGATCTCAGAATGCGACGGGAACAGCAGTCCGAGAAACGTCAAGCCATTGTTTCCAGGACTGTCACTGACCTCATCTCCTCTGGAGATCTTCCTCCCACAGCTTCCAACTTGATAGTCGCCCAACCTCAGATGGCCCGCTTCTACCTCCTACCCAAAATCCACAAACAGAACTGTCCTGGCAGACCGATCGTGTCAGCCTGTTCCTGCCCCACAGAACTCATTTCTCGTTATCTTGACTCCCTTCTCTCTCCCCTTGTCCAGTCCCTTCCCACCTACATCCGTGATTCCTCTGACAACTTACGTCACATCAACAATTTCCAGTTCCCTGGCCCCAACCGCTTCCTCTTCACCATGGATGTCTAATCCCTCTACACCTCCATCCCCCACCAGGATGGTCTGAGGGCCCTTAGCTTCTTCCTTGAACAGAGGCCCCAACAATCCCCATCCATCACTACTCTCCTCCGTCTGGCTGAACTTGTTCTCACACTGAACAATTTCTCCTTTAACTCCTCTCACTTCCTCCAAATAAAAGGTGTGGCTATGGGTACCCGCATGGGCCCCAGCTATGCCTGTCTCTTTATGGGGTATGTGGAACATTCCTTGTTCCAGTCCTACTCCGGCCCCCTCCCACAACTCTTTCTCCGGTACATCGATGATTACTTCGGTGCTGCTTCATGCTCTCGTCGGGACCTGGAAAAATGTATTAATTTTGCTTCCAATCTCCACCCCTCCATCATTTTCACATGGTCCATCTCTTACACTTCTCTTCCCTTCCTTGACCTCTCTGTCTCAATTTCTGATGATAGACTGTCCACCAATATCCATTACAAGCCTACCGACTCCCACAGCTACCTCGACTACAGCTCCTCACACCCCGCTTCCTGTAAGGACTCCATCCCATTCTCTCAGTTCCTTCGCCTCCGTCGCATCTGTTCTGATGACGCTACCTTCAAAAACAGCTCCTCTGACATGTCCTCCTTCTTCCTTAACCGAGGTTTTCCACCCACGGTCGTTGACAGGGCCCTCAACCGTGTCCGGCCCATATCCCGCGCATCCGCCCTCACGCCTTCTCCTCCTTCCCAGAAACATGATAGGGTCCCCCTTGTCCTCACTTATCACCCCACCAGCCTCCGCAGTCAAAGGATCATCCTCCGCCATTTCCGCCAACTCCAGCATGATGCCACCACCAAACACATCTTCCCTTCACCCCCCCGGCGGCATTCCGTAGGGACCGTTCCCTCCGGGACACCCTGGTCCACTCCTCCATCACCCCCTACTCCTCAACCCCCACCTATGGCACCTCCCCATGCCCACGCAGAAGATGCAACGCCTGCCCCTTCACTTCCTCTCTCCTCACCGTCCAAGGGCCCAAACACTCCTTTCAAGTGAAGCAGCATTTCACTTGCATTTCCCCTAACTTAGTCTACTGCATTCGTTGCTCCCAATGCGGTCTCCTCTACATTGGAGAGACCAAACGCAAACTGGGAGACCGCTTTGCAGAACACCTGCGTCTGTCCGCAAGAAAGACCCAAACCTCCCTGTCGCTTGCCATTTTAACACTCCACCCTGTTCTCTTGCCCACATGTCTGTCCTTGGCTTGCTGCATTGTTCCAGTGAAGCCCAACGCAAACTGGAGGAACAGCACCTCATCTTCCGACTAGGCACTTTACAGCCTTGCGGGCTGAATATTGAATTCAACAACTTTAGATCTTAAACTCCCCCTCCCCCCATCCCCACCCCGTTTCTCCCCCTCCCTTTTTTTTTTCAATAATTTATATAGATTCTTCTTTTCCCACCTATTTCCATTATTTTTAAATCTAAAACTAAAACTTTGTTAGTCTTTCCACCCCACCCCCACTAGAGCTGTACCTTGAGTATCCTGTCTTCCATTCTTAATAGGCACTTTTCTTAGATAATATCACCACCTTCAACACCTCTTTGATCCTTTTGTCTGTGACATCTTTTGATTATCTGCTCCTATCACTGCTTGCTTATCCCCACAATCACCCCACCCTCAACCTCTCTCTTCCCCCGCCCGCCCCCCCCCCCCACCTTAGACCAGCTTATATTTCACCCCTCTCCTAACTATACTCAGTTCTGCCGAAGGGTCATGCAGACTCGAAACGTGAACTGATTTCTTCTCCACCGATGCTGCCAGACCTGCTGAGTTTTTCCAGGTAATTCTGTTTTTGAGATGTACCTCAACTTGAGTCATCATCAGAGGAAGGATAAGGTAGAAAAACAGAGAGAAAAATAAGGGAGGAGGAAAAGATTGAGCAAAAATACACAGCAATTCTTTAGCAATTATAAAGGTTTTGCTTTGGTTGTGGTTCTTCATCAGAAGTGAGTTTATTGAGTTTGATTTACTGCACATTTCCTGCATTTCCTGTTTGCATTTCAGGTTTCTGCCAGGATCATTCATTTCAAAAAACAATCCCCACCCAGATATCATAAATCCCAGATGTAACTGTGTCATAACACCAAAACTTCACCTTCAGTAAATAAACATTGGAGAAAAAAGTTAGGAAGAGCGATGGGGAAAGGTCAGGGAGTATTGAGTGAAGTGGATAGTTCTTTCAGAGAGACAGCAGCAACTCAATGGGTCGAATAACCTCCTCCCGGGCTGTCAGGTTCGATGATTGTGAGTCACAGCATTTGTGAAGTTACTTCATGAAGGATAAGGCTGCTCACCAACTGCTCATTTGTATCGGCAAATAAATAAACTGTGTGCCCGGCCAGCCCCTTTAAGCAGCGCGGAAGTTATTTGAAGTTTGACTGGAACCTTTTTAGTAACTCCCTGACGTCAGGCAGTCAGATCAGATGTTCTTGAATCTTTCAGTCTCAGAGTTTTAACCCTAGTCAGTGGGAGAGGGAGGCGAGCAGGCGGAAAGGTGCCAATATCGGGCGCTCTGAGCGATCTCTGCGGAAAGGTAAGGCAGCGGCAGCGGCTGCTTGTTTTAGCGGCTTCCCGCTAATGACTGTAGGAGCGGGGCCGGTTCACAGGAGCCCCGAGTAACCCTCCCTCCCGCCCGCCCGGCGGGGCTGCTGCAGGAAGCGGCTGCAGACCTTTCCTCTCCCTGTTCGGGACACCAGCCCCAGGGAGAGGCTCCGCTCTCAACACAGCCCACTGAGCGGGACTCTGTCCCCATTAACCAGCGCTCTAACCCGCTGTCCCCATTAACCAGCACTCTAACCCGCTGTCCCCATTAACCAGCGCTCTAACCCGCTGTCCCCATTAATCAGCACTCTAACCCGCTGTCCCCATTAACCAGCACTCTAACCCGCTGTCCCCCATTAACCAGCACTCTAACCCGCTGTCCCCCATTAACCAGCACTCTAACCCGCTGTCCCCATTAACCAGCACTCTAACCCGCTGTCCCCATTAACCAGCACTCTAACCCGCTGTCCCCATTAACCAGCACTCTAACCCGCTGTCCCCATTAACCAGCACTCTAACCCGCTGTCCCCCATTAACCAGCACTCTAACCCGCTGTCCCCATTAACCAGCACTCTAACCCGCTGTCCCCATTAACCAGCACTCTAACCCGCTGTCCCCCATTAACCAGCACTCTAACCCGCTGTCCCCCATTAACCAGCACTCTAACCCGCTGTCCCCCATTAACCAGCACTCAACCCCGAGCCAGGAGCCACTGTAACCTGCTGTCTCTTCACGAGAGGGAGTCAGAGAGACTGAGAGGGGTGAGAGGGTGGTGCGGTGTGAAGGGGATTGAGGGGGGCAGTGGGGAGGTGAGAGGGATTGAGAGGGGTGAAGGGGATTGAGAGGGGTAATGGGGTGGTGCGGTGTGAAGGGGATTGAGAGGGGCAGTGGGGAGGTGAGAGGGGTTGGGGGGCTTGGGGTGAGGGGGATTGAGAGGGGTGAGGGGCGATGTGGGGATTGAGTGGGGTGAGAGGGGGTTTGGGGGGATGAAGGGGATTGAGAGGGGTGGGGGTCAGAGTTGGGGGTGTGTAGGTGATTGTGAGGGGTGAAGGGGATTGAGGGGGGGGTGATGTGTGGTGTGGGTAGGGGTGAGTGGGATTGATGGGAGTTGGGGGTGTTTTGAGGGCATGGAGGGGTTACGAGGGGGATAGTTTTATCGCATGTTGTGAACTGTGCTAATCTGCTGCCACTCCCTGGCTGGGGAGCTCCTTGCACATCTGAGTAGAACGGGGCTTCAATGAGGTATTTTCTGTCAAATGGACTGGCCATTACTTTAATAATGACTGATGAGATGGGAACAATTTTAACAGTAGCTCAGAAATAGTTCTGCTGAAATTCTAGTTCTGTTTGTGGCATGCTCTTAAAGGGGATTTAAGTTATTCTTGAAAATGTTTCAGCCAGGTTTGAAAATAATTGTGTGACACTGACATGCTTTATAATATTAATTGTTTCTGACCTTTAAAACTTTCAAGTTTGTATAAACTTGGAACTCCTCCCTATCCTCCCTTCAAAGCAAGTTTCTTTATGGAGTTTCAGCTGCAGTGTGGGTGGACATGCCCTGAATTGTTGCAGTATGTTATTCCCCACATGTGGAGTTTGCCTGCCTTAGTGTTTTTTAATATGATGAAAGTTTCCTAATTTTTTGATTTAAGCCAAGTGCTGTGCCTTGTTTGCTAAAAGCAATCTATAGGAGATATACATTGGGGACGAGTGGTTTACAGAACCACATGTGGACTGACGCCAACCAAATAACTAAAGTGCTTCAGGCGCAGTTGAGTTGTATCAATGACCCGAGTGATTTATTGAATGTAAAGCATCAATGCCTGAAGTGCATTCTGTTTATACAATGTGCATCGAATATCCCAACAATCTCTCTCAAGTGCTTTCCTATATTTTTAGTTTATATTTTCCTGGATAGTTGAGGAGTGATGCATCATTTTGTAAGTATGAATGTATTTCCTCTACAAATGTGGTTGTTTTGGTTATATAGTGCTATTGGTGCCACTATGGTAGCATAGTGATCAGGGTTGAGTAATCCAGGGGCCTGGACTACTGATCCAGAGACATGAGTTCAATTCCCATCGTGGCAACTGGGGAATTTAAATTCAGTTAATTAAATAAATCTGGAATAAAAAGATAACATCAGTAATGATGACCATGAAATATCGGATTGTCTTTAAAAACACATCTCATTCACCAATCTCCTTCTGGGATGGAAATGTGCTGTCCTTATCAGTCTGGCCTACATGTTGACTCCAGACCCACAGTTTTTAAATATAAAATAAAAACAGAAAATGCTGGAAAAATTCAGCAGGTCAGGCGGCATCTGTGGAGAGAGAAACAGAATTAACATTTCAAGTTTCTAGGGCTCTTCAGAGTTCTGAAGAAGAGTCATACGGACGCGAAACAATTTTGTTTCTCTCCACAAATGCTGCCAGATCTGCTAAGATTTTCCAGCATTTTCTGTTTTCATTTCATATTTCCAGCATCCACAGCATTTTGCTTTTATTTTACCACTTTTTTTTTGATCTTAGCACAGCAATGTGGATGACTCAACTGCCCTCTGAAATGGCTGCTCAATTCTGGGCAATTTAGTGATGGGCAATAAATGCTGACCTTGCTACAACACCCATATCCTATGATTGAGTTAAAAACAAAACATTTTTTGTGGTCAGTTTCTGTGGGCTTCTGGGGTAGAGGTTATCAATGTCAAAGAAACATAATCTACAAATAAAAACAAAAAATGCTGGAAATACTCAGGTCTGGCAGAAGTTGAGGGGAGAGAGGCAGAGTTAACGTTTCATCGAAACTTTTATCCGAATATAATCTAAACTTCGGTGATGACTTAACATTTTGGGGGAAAATTAATTCCATCCACATCTCCAATAAAGCTGCAATTGTGTAAATTGTGACAATAGGGCTGCATCACTTATCCTGGTTTTATTAATGAAGCCCAACTGTGTATTTACAATGCTGATCTACTCGAAGCATTTCACCAATCCTTCTACACTTATGGTTATCATCATTCTCAACACAAAAGAATAAATTCAATACTTTTTTGTACAGCATAAACCCATATTTCACTGCCACAGTACCATTGATGGGGAAAATGATCATTGTGTTTAAGTGATAATTTAACATGCACAGCTGTAAGAAAGCAAAGTTATACCACTTTGGCGGAAAACAGTAGCAGCATGAGAGGGTTAGGGAAACTACGTCTCATCACACCAGGATGATTCTATTGTGTGGATTAGTGGTCTCATTGTTTTCAAGGGAGTAATAAAGAACCAAAAGCAAATTCCTTTATAACCAAACTACTGAACTGGAAATGCAGCTTAGTGGTTTTTAATTTAATTTGGAAAACATAAAATATTAGAAATGTAAAAATCCATTGAAGATTTAAAATTAGGTTGAATTTATGGATAAGTTACTCTGAATATAGATTTTGGGAAGACTACGCAAGGATTTTGCTGCACTGTCCTATTAATTTTCATTGTCCCAATGCTTCCAAACAAAATTGTCAACAGTTAAAGGACCAACATTATGTACTTGAGAAATCTTGGAAGAGTGCTCTTGACAGGTTTGTATCTAGCTTGGAGAGTGGTTCAGTCAGCTTTAAGCTGATCTGAATGCAGTGGGCGAATATGAACCAATACAAAGTTAAAGATATAGCCTGGTTGAAGGAGCCTACCAAGCAACTCCAAAGAAGAACATTTAAGGGCATGAAGGAAAATGTCACAGAATTAAGACTGACCATATTAAAAGATATCAAAATGGGAATGAGAAATTTCAAATTGAATATGGCAAGAAAAGTGAAAGACACTATAGTTTCTACTTTGTTTGAGAGAATGGAATGGAGGATGAAATGGAGCCACTGGAAGTGGAAACAGGGCATGACAATAGATGCTACACAGGCTGCAAAAGTGTTAAATAAGACTTTTTCCCTTAGTTTTTGCCAAGAAAGGGATGGGTAATCTGTTTGATCTGTAAAGGGAAATCTGCAGAATTACATAGGCCTCTTTCTATGTTGAACAGTCTAACTAGCCTCCAAAGGTACTGAAATTAAATAAATGTTCTTTCAAAAGGTAGTTTGAAAAGTTCTTTCAAATGCAAGATAGACTGAGTATGGTGACCAGGTTTGTGAAATGGAATCTTTGCAAGGAAAACAGTTAATGATGGTATTTTGCTGCACTACTTCAGTGAGGTAAATGAGGTCAATTTTCCAAATGACCCAGACTGCAAATTTACTTGACTAGATCTTAACTCCCAGAAACACATGACTGCGGTTGTGTCAAAACTTAAAATGCAAAAAAACCACTCTGAAACAGGAACCCAACCTGCCTCGAATCCACCCACTTCCAATTTTATTGGGAGTGAGATGAGGGGCATGAAACCAACCAGCTTACATTTGAATACTGTAATGAGCTATGTGCTTTTTTTTTAAGTTTCTATAATTTATTGATTTACTATGAGACCCAAAATACTTAATTTTAACAGTCATTCTATTTTTAACTGCCAGCAGCTGGGTTTCCTAGACTTTGGGGAACTTGGTAGCTTAAAGAAGGTGGAAGGACGGAATTGATGAGGTAAGTGCCCATATAGCACTGCTTGTGGGCCAGGAGGAACAGGAATGTTCCTTCTGCACCCAACAATCTGCACAATTAAACACCATCCTCCACCCGTAAATAGATCTGCTTCCCTCTTCACCACCACTGACCCCCAAAACCCACTGTCTGACCCTCCCTGTGCTATCAGCCCCCACCCCAATGGTCTCTTTTATTCCCTTAATATACCGAGCTGCTGTCATAGGCTTTCCAACCTATAGGCTTCCAGCCAGTCAATCAGGCTGCCCATTGCCAGCAATGTACCCAAAGGACCCCTGCAGTTAAATGGAAACCCATTCACCTGCATGAAGCTCACCTCCAGACAAAACCTAGGCCACAGCTTTTTGCAGAAAAGTGGACAGAATCACGACATTTTATTACAAAAAACAGCTGTCAAAAATCTCTCAACTGTATATAGTAAAAATAGAATCTGACTTATTATTCAGTCATCATAATGTCCCTAATTTGTGTTGAAATAGCTGATTTTAGCTTTGGCAGTTATTAGGATGCCAGTTGTGCTTGGGGTTCTTGAGGGTTTTAAAAAAAAACAAGATTCTCATTCCAGTTTGGTCTCTAATGACAGTGCAGGAAGTGTGCATGTGGTCACGGGGTGAGAGGAGGTGGATGAGATGAGGTAGTGATGACCCTGTTGTTAAGAAGAATGATTACACTCACTGTCTCGCTGCGCACCTGAAAAGTGGGCACTTGGATGAGATGCTGGTGGAGGCCTGGTACATGTGGAACCTAATCACATCTTCGGGAAAGGGGGAGGTACACAGGAAAGGGGAGATGAAAATCAGACCAGACGACATGAGGAAGGAAAAGAAAGCAGTTTGAGGATCGGATTTGCTGTGTGCTGGGTCCTAACTCTTTAACTGCATTCTTTACACCACTGCTCTTTATGGAAAGCTCGTGTTACTGTGTGCTTACTGTGAGCTTTCCTTTTGTTCAGTGCAACACCTGACTGAACTGTGTTACAAACACAAGCTGTGAACTGTGGGTGGATTCACATCCCCTGGGAACAGAATACAGACTGTTTCCATGCTATATTTGGACTGGATTTGAACCTAGATCTCAGTAAATAGACTGTTTTAATCCATTGTGTTAGCAACTCTATTTGATAGTTTTTTTTGTTGCTTTGATTGTTGTAAGGGTTTAGGATAACATTAATTATACAAGGGAAAAAGCTGCTTTATACCATTCTGGAAGTTGTCTGATTTTTCTCTATTCTTCTGCCTGACGCTTGGCATTTAACCTGTTTGGTGAGTCAAACCTATGCCTATCGCTCTCTGCACATCATCATCAGTCTAATTTACTGTATTAGTGCAGTACAGTTGAACTTAATTCAGAAATTATTCCAGATGTTTTATTCAGATTTCCTTAAATTATCTTTATAATTAACATTGGAAAATTCTCATCAGTTTTAATATTGTTCTAGAAGCTTGTTGTGGGCTGGTTGAAAAAGAAATAGTTAATTTAAAGGTTAACTGAATTTTTGGGCAAAAGATGTGGTGCCATTTAGTAAAGTATACTTTAGCTGCTTTAGGAAACTAGTACTGAGTAATAACCATATTCCAAAGCAGTCCTAATGTCAACATTGTGCTGTGACTATTACCTGTATAGCTAAAGAAAACATTGTGCAACAGTGAAGCAAAAGCAGTTCACATGTACAAAAAAAACTCTTTGGATTCATACAATTTCAGAATACAAACCATGTTCTTAAAAGAAAAGCATCAGCCTTCATATTGGAATTTTAACTGTAGTGTGTAATTATGAATAAAAAGTTAAAGGGTAGCTCGCTCATCATTTTGCTACAAATACAGTTTGGTTTATCAATTAGCAACGTGTGCATACTTGTGCAATAGAGTATTAACTGTGTGTGGCTCAAGAAGCAGGGAGTGGGAGAATGTTGAGCTTTAAGTTTTCAACTATAGCTTTACTGGAAGTTAGAGAGAGACAGTGTGCTGGTTTAATGATCCTGCTCTGTTATCTTGTTCTGCACAGTTCTGACAAACTGGCATGTTGTACAACTTTTGTTCTCCACTGAATGAAATAGCTTGTATCTGGAACCAAATTCACTTATTTTCCCCTCTAGCTTTCCTCATTTGGCATTCCTGGCTAATTTGATTTGTATTTTACATATATAGTTGACTTGCTTTCAGACATTTCTTTGAGCTGCTCTTGAATCACTGCATCCTTTTCGAGTTGCAGTTCGTTGAATGATCCATGGTTCGTGTCTTCTCTTGCACACGGGTTGCTGCATTCCTGAAGTGTTTTCCTCATGGGGATCCAGGATTCTCAGCCACTTGGTACAGCAGCTTCAATTTGTTCATTTTCAGATCTCTCCATGACATTGACGCATCTTATCTAAACTATTTCCAGTTTTCTACCCTGGCCTCACCTCTGCTTTGGTTTTAGTGCATGCCTCTTGCCTGATGGAAGCCATTCTTTCAGGGTGCCTGCTTTCTGGAAACCGCTTTCTGGAAAGCACTTCCTGAACATGTTTGAGTTGCTGCCTTTTTGTTTGCTTCTTTGAAAAGTATCTTAAAAATCTAACTCTTTCCCCCTTAATCTTTACTGTCTGTTTGGCACCCTCTTCCCTATAAAGAGCTCTTTATGATCAGTGCCAAGCTTTGCATTGTGCACTTGGCTGAATTACAATTGGCTGAAATACAGTATATTACCTGAAATGAAAATTTAATAGATGGAACAGCAAGGTTCAGTAACTTTGTAACAGAGATGGTTATGACTGAGTTTTGTCTGACTGGGTGGGATATAGCATATTTAGTTGTTTGATATTTTGTTTATATGAATTTTGACACACGTTAGCTGTTCTACTTGTTCTGCAGGGGAACCGAACCGTTGCTTGAGCTGTACGGATTACTGTAGTGATTGTAAGTAAAGCCTTTTGTACTGTTTTGTGGACCATGTGACGGTACAGATGAATCCGCCTTAAGCGCAGGTAGTCTTAGGGGAGGAGCTTTCTAGCCTTGGTTTTGGTTTAAACACGTAGCTTCATCAAGAGCTCGGTAAATAAAGTTTTCTGTTTCTAACAAGAAACCTGTCCGATACACCAAGTTTATTACAATTGGTGGTAAGGGTAAATAGCTCCCATGCTGCACCTTGCCTCGCGAATGTGAGTATTTTGAAAAGTATACTCACTAGTCATGCCACTCCTTGGCAGAATCGCCATATGAGTCGTCCATGGAAGACTGGAGCCAGTACATAGAGCGCCTAGGTTTCTACTTTGTGGCAAATGAGGTAACGGCGGAGGAGAAATAGAAAGCAATTCTTCTAAATGTCTGCGGGAGCAAGACATGTAACCTCACCCATAGTCTGACGGCCCTGAATGCGTCAAATTCCAGATCCTTTAATGAGCTAGCAGACTTCGTAAGGGCACATTTTCGACCTAAGCCATTGGTGATTATGCAAAGATTCAAATTCAACTCTAGAGTAAGGGCTCTGGGTGAGTCAATCAATTAAAACAGTTAACGGAGCACTGCGACTTTGGAGATACACTAAATGACATGTTGCGAGATCGTTTGGTTTGCGGCATGCACAACAATGCCATTCGGTGCCATTTACTTGCAGAAGTTAATATTGACCTGAAGCGCACCATGGAGATAGCGCTAGCAATGGAGAGTGCTGAGAGGGACTCACAGGCTTTAGAGTGTGCAAATGGCACTTTTCTTTAGTTGGGGCGGGAACCTACTGCCGGGCGTGGCACGAAAACTAGGGAGACAAACGCGGATCAGGATACAGTACCAACTGCTCGAAAAACAAAAAGAAATGCTGGAAACATCTTGCCAGTGATTCAGAAATGAAAGTGTTACTGATGTGGGGATAATCATGTGCCCAAAAGCTGCAGGTTTAAAGAGGTAGAACAAAAAAGGGCATGTTATAAAGCAATGCAGGGTGAAATCAAGACAGCCAATCAGACTGTAGACCAAGATGATTGAAGTGCACAATATAAATGATACTGATATCTACTCCCTTTACAATGTCAAAGCAGCGAAAACTGAATCAATCACCGTTACTGTTCAAGTGAATGGGAAGCCTCTGGTCATGGAGGTTGACACGGGAGCATCGACCACATTGGTGGGAGATCACACATTTAAATACCCAAGTGAAGGTACCCAGCCACTGAATCTGGAGAAAACCACGGCTTAGCTGAAGACGTACACTGGAGAGTCATTACAGGTAAAAGGCATTGCCCCTGTACCGGTATCCTACAGGCAACAGACAGCCCAGCTTCCAGTGATTGTTGTAGCAGGTGAAGGACCTAGCCTTCTGGGCTGTGATTGGTTAAAAGAAATTAAACACAACTGGTCAGAAATTTTCCAAGTTAGAACAGGAGGAATTCCTGAGCTGTTTAAAAAAGCATGACAGAGTATTCCGAGATGAGTTGGGAAAGGTAAAAGGCCTACAAGCAAAAATATATGTAGATTTTGAGGTGACACCCCAGTTATTTAAGGCCAGACCTGTGCCTTATGCCCTGAAGGAGAAGATGGGTGCGGAATTTTGCTCCTTAGAGAAGTTGGGAATATTCCAGACAGTCCAATTTTCAGAATGGGCAGCACCCATATTTTCAGTGATGAAACCAGATCAAACCATTCTTATTTGCGGAGACTACAAATTAACTGTGAACAAGGCTGCTAAATTATATAAATATTCCATCTTGAGGATAGAAGATTCGTACACTAAGCTTGCAGGAGGAAGATCCTACACCAAACTGGGCTTGAGCCATGCATACCAACAGCTAGAGCTGGAAAGCATATCTAGTGGGTATGTAACCTGTACCTGTAAAAGGTAAAAAGTACCTGTACCAATATACACACCTACCCTTTGGTGTGTCATTTGCCTGTGTGATTTTCCAAAGAACCATGGAAAGCCTATTGCAAGGACTTCCCTGAGTTGTAGTGAACTTGGAACATAGGACCAATGGAAGCCGAACATTTGGTCAACCTAGAAGAGGTTTAAAGGAGATTTTTGGAGGTTAGTGTACGATTGAAAAAAGAGAGGTGGCTGAAGTCACTTATTTGGGTCATAAGGTGGATGTCCAAGAGTTGCATCCTGTAGAGGAGAAATGGCAATCAATGAGGTGCCCTTTCCTTCCAGTGTCACTAAGCTCAAATCTTTTTTGACACAATAAATTATTTTGGTCGCTTCTTGCCAAATTTGCTGACAGTGTTTAGCCCCTTTACACTTATTATTGAAGAAGAACTACAGGTGGTCTTGGAAGGCACAACAAGAAGAAGCCTTCGATAAAAGTCAAGAAGCTTTTACACTGGCATGTCTTCTAGTACACTATGACCCATCAAAGGAATTAATATTAACCTGTGTTGCATCTCCCTACAGGGTGGGAGCGGTATTGTCACACAGGATGGAAGGTGGTTCCGAAAGGCCAATAGGCTGTGGCTCCAGAACCCTCTCTTCAGCTGAGAAGTGTTAATCACAACTTGAAAAAGAAGTTTTATCTGTAATATTTGTAGTAAATAAGTTCCATCAATATTTGCATGGTTGACATTTCACCATAGTGTCAGATCACAAGCCACTGTTGGGTTTATTTAGTGAAGGTAAAATAATTCCGCCGATAGCCTCTGCTAGAATTCAACGATGGGCTTTGATTTTGTCGGCATATGAGTACACCTTTATGCACCATACGGCTGGGCATATAGCAAATGCAGGCGCTCTCAGCCTTCTTCCCTCAGCCTTCTTCCTTTGCGAGATAACATTACACGTGCTCCAGTGCCTGAAGAAGCTGTACTTGTGTTGAATTTCCTGGACTCCTCATCAGCCTATGCGAAGCAGGTAAAGAATTGGACAAATTGGGATCAAATTTTATCAAGAGTCCGAGAATAGATATTGCAAGGATTGTCAAATGCACAAGTCTTTGAAGAGTTAAAACTATTCTATGCCCATAAGTCTGAATTAAATTGACAAGATGGTATCTTGTTGTGGGGAGCAAGAGTCATCATCCCTTCACAAGAAAGAGAACCAATCTTGACAGAGGTTCACAGTGCGCCCCCTGGTATTTCGAAAATGAAGATGATTGCGCAAAGCTATACATGGTGGCCAGGTATAGACAGTGATATAGGAAAAATGGCGAAACATTGTCTCCAGTATCAGCAACAACAGAATTTGCCCGTTTCAGCTCCACTGCATCCGTGGGAGTGGCCTGGTCAACCCTGGATTAGCCTACATATAGACTGTGTAGGTCCTTTTTTAGGTACCATGTTTTGAGAGATCATTGCGTATTCTAAGTGGATAGGTGTGTATGAAGTGAGATCACCTACATTGCGTGCAACGATTGAAAAGCTGCGTCAATATTTTAGTGTACATGGCCTGTCAGAAGTCATTGTTTTGGATAACGGTACTGCTTTCACTAGTTTGGAATTCCAGAGATTCATGAACTAAATGGGATTAAACATGTCAAAACAGCACCATATCATCCCTCATCCAGTGAGTTAGCAGAGAGAGCAATACAAAAACCTGAATGAAGAAGTTATCCGAAGGAACGTTAGAAAAACGAATGCCAAGATTTCTTCTCAACTATCGCATGACTCCTTGTGCAGCTACGGGTTCGACATTGTCTGAATTACTAATGAAATGCCGCCTTTGTACAAAATTGAGCCTGGTGTTCCCTAACTTAGAGGGGAAGGTAGAGAAGAACCAGAATAGTCTAAGTGTATCGTGATGTTCACAGTAAAGCTCGAAAATTTACCATGGGAGAGACATTTGTGTGACATTTTGGAATTGGATCTAGATTGGTGTTCCTGGTATAATTGTCTCTGAAACCGGACCTTTGTCATACCAAGTGGAAGTTGAAAACCGGATTGTTAGGAAACGCGTGGATCATCTAAGAAGTAGAGACACACTCCAACAACCAATTACTCCACCTGAAATTGATGTTGAACCTTTAATCTCTGAGGTGCCAGATTGACAAAGAATAGACATGCTTGATGCCTCTGTTGAATTAAATAATTCTGAACTGCCATTGTCTAAGGATGTCCCTGAAGCTGCAGTTCCTGATCAAGTCAATTGAATGGAAGAACGTCAAGTCGTAAAGTTAGTCGCTCTACCCAAATCGGAAAACCACTCAAAGACTTGATTGCATGAGCTGTATATATTTGTATATGTTATGGGTTAAGATATTCTTGTAAATAAGAGAGATAAAACAAAATTAGTAGGGGAGGAATGTAGTGTAATGTCGTGAATCTCAGAGGCGGAGCTTTCTAGCCTTGGTTTTGGTATAAGCATGTAGCTTCATCAGGAGCTCTGTAAATAAAGTTTACTGTTTCTAAGAAGAAACCTGTCTGATATACCAAGTTTATTACAATTGCCAACACTTCTCTACCTTTTGGAGGAGCATTAACTGCCTTTTCCCTCTGCTTCCATTGAGATTAGGAGTACCACTTGAACCACAGCCACAACCTGCTCCTTACCATTTCTAAGGCTGTTTATTCTAAGATATTATGGTCAAGTCTCACAAGGGGTTAAGTGTAATTCTCTGGTGGCTGTAGCGAATGGAATGTTGAGTCTTCAGTCCTTCTGAGTCAAGGACAAGAATAGTATAGATGCTGAGAGTTCAGGTTAAAGCTAAACTACAATGACCATATATTAGCCTGCACTGCTGTACTCTCCTCCAAGGTCAGATTTATAATTAGAACAAGTGTGTTAGGCAAACCTCTGATTATGACCAGAACAATCCAGACCAACTGAAATGTCTGCATGAAATGGAAACAGCAAAACTTTACAATGCTTCCTCAACCTGTGGAGCTCAGTGTTGCAGGCTAAAACTCAGCTCCTTGTATACAGAAATGTTGACACTGTGCACGGAACCATGGATGTTGCAGTCTTCAGATAGCACTAATAAACCTGCATGCCATTCCCCCTAGTTACTGATGGCCTATTTGCACACCTTGTGTTCCTATTAACATATATTTCCATAAGAAATCTCTCCTTGTTACAGTTGCTTCCAGCTATACTCTTATGTAACCTAATAAATCAAAGTTAGTATGCCTCAGTGATAGCACTCTGCTCTCAAGCCAGAAAATTGTGGGTTCAACACCCACTCCAGGACTTAAAGCTAGGCTGACATTTCGTTGGTGTACTAAGAGGTCTGCACTGTTGGTGTCAGCTCTTGGATGAAAAGCTGAACTGTCTGTTCAGGTGGATGTAAAGATTAGTGGAGCCCTGGTGCCCTAACTAATATTTATCCCTCAACTGACATCACCAAAACGGATAACAAATCATTTATCTATTTTGCTCCTTCTCTATTCTTTTGTGGGATGTGGGCATCGCTGGCAAGGCCAGAATTTGTTGACCATTCCTAATTGCCCTTGAGAAGATGATGGCGAGCTGCTGTCTTGAACCACTGCAGCCCATCTGGCATTCCAGTGTTTGAACGTACCTGAGATCCCTTTATTGCATTAATGCTTTCCTGAAGTGTCTGGCCAGTACGTTTGTGTTGTATGGAATTAGTGTCCATCTGTTGTAGTGTAGTCTTTGGAAACAGAACAGTTTGTGTTACGGTTATTTGTGCATGATTACATCTCAATTTCATTAAATATTGCATAACGTGTAATTTCAGTAACTTTCTAATTGATTATAATGATTCAGGACACTATAATGAGGGTGAGATGTACATTTTTGTGGAAAAGTATGTATTTTGAGTAAAGTGTTTTGATATAAAATTAGATGTTTTAGAATGAAAGCTGTGAGGAGCTATAACACTCTGGATTCTGGAGAAGTTCTGCTTTATTGTGCTTCCAACTGTATTCCAGCCTGTTGCATCCATCTCCTTTAGACATGAAGAATTTGGGTTCCTTTAGTGAGAAGTAGTATCAGAATTTACCACAATGTGGTCACTTCAAGAAGTGACTGAATTTGGGATTATCCTCCCCTTTTTTGGGTGAACTGTTTAGCTTTAAAGAAACACACATTACACTTCTGTTACCCAACATCTGTATTTACACACCAGTCAGTTGTGGAGCAAAGCAGTTCAGTAAAGGGCCCTAACTTCACTTTACCACATCTAGTCCTCCCACACAGAATGAGATTCATGTTCAGTGATGTATTACACGTGGCCTACCCTGTAATTTCATTTCAGCACTGTTCGGTTTGAATGTCCATTTAAAGAAATTGCTTCACATTTAAGAGAAGGTTATTATGATTTTATGAGACCACATCATGTTAATTTTTTAGCTGCTAAACAAAGTTTTAATAGCAGGGGTCTGTGATGTACCTGCTATTGTTCTGAAAGTTCAGTGTTCTACTTTGCACATCAGGGGTCTGTGATGTGGGTTAAATGGGGATGTAACACTAATGTGGAAAGATAGTTCTGGCCATGACTCTGTGATGACGGGTCAATGTATCCTCTTCCACTGCCATGATGCTTAATGTTACAGCATTCTCCACAAACTGTGCTGCTGCCCCACTAATAAGTTTTCCCCAATATATTCTTTTCATTATTGTTTTCGCTAGCATTTGAACCCCTAAAGCTGCTTTCTGTTAATTAAATTCAGCAGCCTGTTGAGATTTATTTTGTAAACTTTGGTCAGAATAAAGTAATGCTGCAGTGAACAGTTGCTGTCAGTAAATCACTGACCAGCCTCTGAAAGTGGTGGGATGTTTCTATTTTAATTGCAAGAAATAGCTCCAAGTGGTTCAATTTATTAAAAATGTCATTTGACCTATGACACATTTTTAAATTTCTGACAACTGAAGGGCCCCTTATTACATCACAGTGAAAATAAGCTCAAAGCCCTGAGTTACATTTTCAGTTTATTGTGCAAATGAAGCCTATCTTTTTGCTGTGGGTTTCTCTGCAGGATCATGTGAGGAGCACGGTTTGAATCTCAAACTGTGTTCTTGATGACTAAATGTATTGAATGCAAAGTGACCAAAATTTTGTGGTGCTCCCAGTGCCTGTATAATCTGTTAAAATCATTAACAGAACATGGGTGACCATGTTAGATGTGTCCATATAGGTAATCTTTTCCCTAATACATGTCAATTGTGACTCATGGTGGGATGCTATTCAAAAGCTAGAATTGCCCAGGTATCTTGTGCATTCTTCATGTGTGAGCCTTGAGCACAGGTGTTGGTTGGTTATTATAGCTTGGCCTAATCTTGCTCTTGCATTTCTCTTAGTCATACATGCACACGCATGGTCATGCAAGCATGACGCACAAGGTCACAGGGCATGCTGGCTTACTTTTTCCCCCTTGTCAGTGCAGGAAGTTTGTCTAGCCAGTTATCTATAAAATGCCATTATAACTCTTCACAGGTAATTGTGTGTTCTTTAAACACCTCCTGGACTTAATTTGCTTGTGTGACTAAAAGCTAACTCCAGTATATTTTTCTTTTGCCATACCAACAATTTGACCCTTAAAGTAGTATTTATAATGTTTGCCCTTGCCAATTCAGTAAAATAAAGACTTGCTATGGATGAATTCTGTTCCCGTAATAGCACAAATTATAATTGAATAGCAGTTGGTGTTATTCTGACAGTGTTACAATTTTAGAACTTTGGGAGAAGGTAAAGATTTACGTTCATACAGCAGCTTTCAATGAGTCCCAAAGTACTTCTGAGCTGCAGCCACTATTGTAATGTTGGAATTAAATAAATATGCCAATTACCAACAGAAATTCAGACATATGGGCCAGGGTTTTACAGCCCTTTCTGCCCAGCGGCATTGTTACGGTCTTGCTGAACTGAATGGAAATTTAAATGGCTCGCGGCATCCGCCAGGGGGAGACACGCCGTGGCGGGGCCTAAAATCCTGGCCCTAAAATAATAGTTAAATGTTTCAAGCCCGTGTGCCTGTTCTTCACAGCTCTGAAGAAGAGTCATATGGACTCAAAACGTTAACTCTGTTTCTTTCTCCACAGATGCTGCCAGACCTGCTGAGTTTTTCCAGCATTTTCTGTTTTTATTTCAAATTCAGATGCCTAATTGTGCACAATTTCCAAAAAAAAATAAATGTTTGTCACCCATCTAATTTCTGGTATGTATTTCAGGTGGCCGGGAGTCCTGACTTGGGAGCACACAGTCAGAAAATCGGCCTAAAATGTTTATACTGCTTTTTGTCCCTGAGATTGACAGCTGACGAGAGGTCCCCAATGCCCTTCTCATTACTCTAATGTAAAATTAATACTTCCCACCACTTTACCCCAGGAGCTCCATTTTCCCTGATTAGGAATGACCCTGGCTGACCCACCCTAACATACTGGACTATGCAATATTTGATTGTCAGTACACATAGTGTATTTATTTGATAATCTACAATGTGCTGTTAATTTCATCCAAAATAATATTTTTCATTTTTATTGGTTTAAAATTAGCAGAATTTCTTGGAGCAATGCAATTTTACCCAGGTTCCTAGATTGTCTGACACTAGACGTAATGTTTCATGCACACTCATGGCTTTAATGTAAATTTCTCATGTTCCTAACTGGCAATTGGTATAGATTTAAAAGGGTAGGTTTTATGATTTTGTGCTCCTGTCAGTGTTTTACATGCTAGGGACATATAGGAAATTGAGGTGTGGAGATTAATGGGTCCTGCAGGATTTTGCAACCATTCTGGGTAGAATACTGACTTCTGCACCTGAAATTTTGACAATGAAGCCCAATACTTGGATTGCAAGCTGTAAAGTTTGTCTGAAGAAATTTGTATGAGCAGGAATTACTTGGTAAAATTTGAGGGTGGCTATTAATGTCTTTCATCCTTCTTGTTTGTAAACAAAAACGATGGGGAATTTTGGTTAAGAATTTTTTGCTCACATTGAAGCCGTTTTCTATTTCATTTATCCTGTCAGTATTGGCCGTTTTTGTCACACATTGTGATGGTTACACTGCATTACCTGCAATAACTATAAGTACGTGTGAGCTAGCTGTACACAATCAATCTATTTTCTTTTAAACCAGAACGCGTATCTAAATTCTTTCCAATTGACAATAATAACCTGTAGAAGTTTTAAACTATTTTGTTGATTTACTGATTTTCTTTCAGAAAGTCACTGGTTAGTACAGTCAAAGTATGTAGTTGTGTTTTGTATATGATTTTCTTGAATACCAGGTGTTCTTCAAAAATTCAAATTATTATGAAATCAGACATGTATTGTACCCTAGGTCTGCTATATAATAATAAATCTGCATCTGTAATTTGGTATTGAATCTGTAACTTTGTTCATGTGTCCATGACACCTTTCATAGTTGGCCGTTGACCCATTCAAACGCAACAGAGTCCAATTGACCTGACTTAGCCTGCAAAAATTCAGAGCATGAGTTGCTCTAAGGACAATTGTGTTGCTTTGGAGACCTGTTGAGTAGTGACATCTCGTAACAGATTATGCAATTGTAGGAGTGACATTGTGGTGTAGAATGGGGGGGCCTGGATGCTGCTGCTTGAGGAGGAGCTCTGTCTACCTCTCTGAATCTACCCAATCTTGACCAGTTTCCTTGGGTTCCTTGGTCTAATGCATAGCAGCCTTCTGGTGGGAGGGACCACTCACTGCAAAGAAGAGAGCCCTGAAAGAGGGCAAGAGATCTTGAAAGCATAGAAGCACTCTTTAAAAACCTCTATCAACATTCCTTCTGAATGCTTCAGGTGAAACCAGGCACTTCAGCAGCTAAGTATTAGGCCTGAATTAGAGGGAAAGGATGTCTCTTCCAAGCCCTTTGTCTCCAGGGGTGGGTAGGGAGATGGGAAGGGGGGAGGGGGGGTGGCAGGGAGTGGGGGTGGCAATGGTGGGTGGCGTGGCGATGGGAAATCCCAGTCATTTTACAAATTGTGAAGTGTCAATTTTGGGTTGAATTTTGAGGGGGAATTCGGCTTGTTATATGCAGATAATGAAACAACTTAGATCTTTCACAACTCGGGATATCCCAAAGATTCACAACTAATTTAAGTACTTAAATTTTAAAAATGTACTTTCTGCTGTAATGTAGGTAAACATGACAGCCAGTGCACATTGCATGATCCCACATAGCAGTGAAATAAGTGACCAGAGTGAAGTTTGTTGAAGGAGTAAGGTTGGTCAGCATAATTTTCCTCCATGCTCCTTTGAATAGTATCATGGATCTTTTATAATGACTCAAGATGGCAGATGGGACCCAGGTTAATGTTTTATCTGAAAAATGACATGTTGAAGAGTGCAATTCTACCTCAGTGCTGCACTGAATTATCAGGATAAGAATTGCACAATGTACATAGTGCCCTAATACATTAGATTTTCTATTTTTCTCCTCACTGCTCAGATTCAGAGGTTCTGAAGTTGAATCTCTTCTTTCCTTTTTCAATGAGTACAATCATAGGAGATCAGTTGGCAGTAATTTTTAAAAATACACAAGGGTGTGGCATGCTATTGTGAGCAAAGTATGTAAAGTATTCCGTGAACACCTCCACATTCTGCCTCAATCCATTCATGTACTGCTGATGGATGGACAAGTCAATAGATGACATTCATCTGAATATTTCCCACCTGTGTTCTCACAGGGAGTTTACATTCAGGAGCATTGCATTATGCTGGAATTTTCAAATGTGTTGTCATCACTTTGTTGAAGTATTCACCAGGGTCAGCAGCAATGCTGCAACGTTTCACAAATGTTTAATATGTGCATATGTGGCTTGCTATGACTGCAAATGGGGTTATGGATCTTTTCCCCTTGTTCAACATTGAAGTTTATTAAGAAATACTCCTGTTTAGTCATAGACAATGCATTGATAAAGAGTAAACTTTTCCATCAGGTAAAGTTGTGTGCCTCAGGATTACTGATATGCAGACTTCCTGCTGCAGGCATTTGCTGAGCGATGCATGTTGACTGTTCTGAAACAATAATTAAGGTACTTCTGTACAGTAATAACATTCATCACCCTGGCTACCTATGAGCTTCTGTAAATTATATATTTCAAAATGTAATTAAGACCCACAGTTCGAGCCTCTGCCCAAACCTATTGTGACATGAGTATTAATGGAAACGCAAGATGGCCTCTTGTTAAGGGTTGAAGTGTATAATGTATTGGTATGGTTTTCTTCTCATTATTACTTTTTAATAAATTACCAAGAACTTGTATTCACATAGTGCCATTTCCAAACTCAGGATGCCCCTAAATGGCTGTAAAGTGTTTAAGTACCTTTGACGTGTTTTCACTATTGTAGGGAAATCTAGAAGATTTTATGTTTGAAGGATTACAGTTGCGATTAATTGAGACCAATTACTTCAAGCAGCAGTACCTCTCCTTGACTAAGATAAAGTTCGCTTAAGCTGCAAGGCACATTTTCTTTGCAGAAGATTACTGGATTGAACTGTAAATAAGATTTCAAGTAACATCGAAACAGCGGTCTTAAAAATATTATTCAAAGCTCTCTCAATGGCCTAGTGAGTAATGGCAACTATTAATGTTGAGGCATACACACAAGGAGGCTCCATGTTCAATTTTCAGTCTGTCAGCTCATCTCAGTAAGAGCAGCAACTCGGGGGGGGGGGGGGGGGGAAAATGACCAATTGCTGTACAAATGTGCATTGCCAGCAGCAGCCCAAACTTAGCTGCATAGCCTCCTCCCTCAGTGCTGTCTCTGTGAATGAGATTGGAGGTCTAACACCTGGGGCACCTCAAACCTCTCCAATTTATGTACAGCTTAAGTAGCCCTGATACTTACAAACAGGAAATTTTATAAATTTGGGGTCGCTGAAGATATCTTCTCAGGCTAAGTGACAGCAGTCTCTCCTAAAAAGAATTGAATATCCAGTTCAGATTACAATTTGTTCTGAATACTCCCCCAATCTTTTTAAAGCTGGACTGAGAATACATTTGGCAAAACAAGGCCAAATGTTAATTAAGCTGCTTTATTTTACAATCAGTGAACATTCAGATCAATAGTTATGATTGGAAATAAACAGAAAATGCTAGAAAAACTCAGCAGGCCTGGCAGCATCTGTGGAGAGAGAAACAGAGTTAGTGTTTCGAGTCTGTGTGATTCTTCAGAACTGATTATGATTGGACTTGCTTATTCAATCAGTACAACATTTCCCTGTTTAATAATGCAAAGCAAAGAACACTATACTTCCTCACATCAGTGGAACTCCTAGCTCCCCCCTGCATTCTCCTTTTTGATTAGCGAAAGCTCACTCTCTCACCTTTCTTTTGAAAGATGGAAAAGACTGCCAATGACTCTATATTCATAACCTGTGAAAAACAGTGTGCTTGTATTGGCTTTGAGGCTCCCAGGCTCTGGGTCAGAAGGATTAGGGTTTGCACACTGCTTTAGACAGTCCAGGTGGGTGGGCCCATGAGCTCCAGCTTTGAATTCCGTGTTGATATCCTGTGGAATACTTGCGTCAACTTGGTGTGAGTTGACCCTCATCTTGTGAGTATGGAAACCCATAAAATGACACTATCAGCTGGCATAAAGACCATTAGGGGAAGACTGTTCATGCTGGGTCTATTGGGTTTGAGAATCAGCCTGAAAACCCTTTCATTTCCTCATGCTGTTCAAGGGAAGATCCTGAAGGTAGGAAAACAACCCAAATAACTCATAAGGAACCTATCACTGGCCTTCTATCCAGCCTCACCTGCTCCACTCCGCTTAAACAGTATAAATTTCATTACATTTTACTTCTCTTTAGCTCTGAAGGAAAGTCATAAGGACTCGAAACATTAACTCTTTTTTTCCTACACAAATGCTGTTAGACTAGCTGAGTTTTTCCAGCATTTTCTGTTTTTTGTTTTAGTAACCCATGAGGATGGCCTGCCAGACACCATTGGGTGTAAAGTACTAAGTCAAATTAATAAATTGTACATTGTCTTGGGGAAAATTAACTTTTCAATCACCTTTTGACTTTTTTTCAACCAACTCGTGTGAATTCTCCTTTTAAAATTACTATTTTTCCCCAAATCATTTCTGAAAAATGATCAAACATGAACCATCCTCTGCCCCAGGATAGGTCCCATGTGTCTAAGCCGTGTATGACTTTCACAACCAAGCCACAATGCCAACGTGCAGTGGATCCTTTCAGCCCCGAGGACCTCTCAAACTGCTGGGCCGACACTTGTGCCTGGACCACTGTTCTTCCCCAAATTCATCTTGGGGATAATAGCCGTTGCTGAGTTTTGCTGTGTACTGCCTCTACCTAACTATCTACCAAATAGATGAATCAGCTATGAAGAACCTACCTAAATGCCTCAAACTGGTAGCGCAAAATATGGCCTCCCATATCCCCTTTTTGAGCAGGTAAGATGCATTGGGGTATTTCATCCTGCAAAAAAAGTGTGAGGTAGACCCGCCTCCCAAACACCTGCTTAATTGAATACCCTCTCTGTTAGACTACACCTGGAGTACTGTATGCAGTTTTGGTCTCCTTACTTAAGAAAGGATATAATTACATTAGAAGCAGTTCAGAGAAGGTTCATACAAATGATTCCTGGGACGAAAGGGTTATCTTATGAGGAAAGGTTGAACGGGTTAGGCCTATACCCATTGGACTTTAGAAGAATGAGAGGTGATCTTATTGAAACAAAAAAGATCCTGAGGGAACTTGACGGGGTGGATGCTACGAGGATGTTTTCCCCTTGTGGGGAATCAAGAACTAGGGGATATAGTTTAAAAATTAGGGGTCTCCAATTTAAGATGCAGATTAGGAGAAATGTTTTCTGAGAGTTGTTGGACTTTGGAATTCTCTTTCCCCAGGGACCAGTGGAGGCTGAGTCATTGAATATATTCAAGACTGAGTTTGACAGATTTTTTTATCGACAAGGGAGTCAAAGGTTATGGGGGGGTCAGACAGGAAAGTGGAGTTGAGGCCCCAAATGGATTAGCCATGGTCTGATCAAGTGGCGGAGCAGCTCCAAGGGCTGAATGGTCTACTCCTGCTCCTAATTCTTGTGTTTTTGTGTTCTTGTGAGAGATTAGCTTTCTGTCTGCCTTTCCCTTGGCCCTCTTGTGGTTGAGTTGCTCCAGCCCCTTCAATTTGTACCTTCGAGATCTCCTAGAATTATTGCGTGAGTCACTTGCTGGCCACCCTCACCTGCTGCAGTGGTGGTCAAAATCGACCCAATTGGTCCGCCCCCTCAAGTCAGCAAGACCCCTTCAAGTATTGAGAGCTCTATATTTCATGCAATTTCGTCTGAAACCTTGCTCCAAATCCTTGCGGTAGGAAATTGGTCCAAAAATCACGTGTCACACTGTTGTTGGCACTTTCCGATCAGTGGCACATCGTTATGAGTTAACTGAAAATGTATTTTTCAAATCCTTCATTTTATTTTGTATTTTCTCTTTCAATGCTGTGCCTGGTTTCTCTGAGTCACACACCTACCTGCCCACTGGCTGTTGCCAAGGCTGCTGATGTGTTAAATGCCAGCAGGTGTGGAGGAATGCTTTACCTCCCACTGAGCACATTCCACAGATTGGGCACTTTGCGAATAATGAAACAAAAGCCACATCCCACTGATCCGTGCCCTAGGTTACCAAAATACAAATACCACAAAATGCTATGTCCGTTGCCTTAAAAGTTGCAGTCGAAAGGATGTCTCAAGTCTACATTTTTGAAAATGTGATGCCAGCTGGTCTTTCATGTGTGAGCGCTTCAGAGCCAGTAATACAAACCATTTTGGAGGGCTGTGGGGCTGAATTGGCACAGCACAATCCTGGAAAAAATTCATCAACTTTATAAAAAAAAAACTTTGAAGATAGTTGGTGGAAATTGTTGAATGACTTTCACCTGTTATTTTACAACAAAGAACATTTCCAGCTGTGTTGTGTTTTATAGACACATTAACCTTTTATTGTGTCTAATGTCTTAAGTTATGTAAAGTTTTGGGGCTATTTAAATTCCCAGTTCACTGCAGTTTGGGAACCTGATAGACACTGACTTCTGAATCAATAGCTTTGTGCAGATTTTGGTTGATTGAGAATCCAGTTGTTGACTTCTGCTTTGTTTTTCTATTGCGCTTACAGGTAACTTTTCAATTTTATTTATGTCACTTTGATCCCTGTGAGCTATACTGATACTCCAGTGCAGGAATGAGGGAGCACTGCTCTGTTGGCTTCTGTCGTTTGGCTGAAACTTTAAACCGAGACCCCCTCTGCCTGCTATGGTGGATGTAAAAGATCCCATAACATTATTTCAAAAAAGAGCAGGGGAGTTATTCCTGGTATCTTGGCCAATATTTATCCCTCAATCAACATCACAAAAAACATTATTTGGGTCATTATCACATTTGCTGTGTGTGGGAGCTTGCTGTGCACAATTTGGCTGCTGTGTTCCTTACATTACAACAGTGGCTGCACTTTAAAAGTGCTTCATTTGTTGTAAAGCAATGACATTTCCAGTAGTCATGAAAAGTGCTATCTGAGTGCAAGTCTTTCTTTAGTGCATACGAAAATAAAATTCCTAATGTGTAAAAATAAAATGAAATTATTCTGCATGTTAGCAATTGCATTACAACTATGACCCTTTTTCTGCTCCATACAATGTCGTGAGACCCTATGATTTGTGATTTCATGCTCTTTTTTCCACAGGGAGGATTTGGAAGAGTTGCATTTAAATATTTTTAAAGCAAAGTGTATTCACACATACGTTATTTAAAAAGCATTGAGACAGGAATGACTTGGATGAAGGGGCAGAGGTATGGTTGCTAAATTTGTTGATGATACAAAGATAGGTAGGAAAGTAAGTTGTGAAGAGGACATAAGGAGGCTACAAAAAGATATAGATAGGGTAAGTGAGTGGACAAAGATCTGGCAAATGGAGTATAATGTGGGAAAATGTGAAATTGTCCATTTTGGCAGGAAGAATAAAAAAGTGGCGTATTATCTAAATGGTGAGAGATTGTAGAGCTCTGAGATGCAGAAGGATCTGGGTGTCCTGAGTGCATGAACCGCAAAAGGCTAGTGCGAAGGTACAGCAAGTAATTAGGAAAGTGAATAGAATGTTATTGTTTATTGTAAGGGGAATTGAATATAAAAGTAAGGAGATTATTCAGTTGTATAGGGCACTGGTGAGACTGTACTGCATCCAGTATTGATCTCCATATTTAGTGAAGGATGTGAATACATTAGAAGCAGTTCAGAGAAGGTTTACTAGACTAATACCTGGAATGGGCAGGTTAGCTTACGAGGAAAGGTTGGACAGGCTGGATCCGCTGGAGTTTAGAAGAGTAAGAGGTGACTTGATTGAAACCTTTACGATCCTGAGGGGTCTTGACAGGGTGGAGAGGATGTTTCCTGCTGTGGGAGAATCTAGAACAAGGGGTCATTGTTTAAAAATAAGGCATCACCCACTTAAGACAGAGATGAGAAGAATTTTTTTCTGAGGTTGGTGAGCCTTTGGAACTCCCTTTCTCAAAAAGCAGAGGAAGCATAGCCTTTGAATTATTTCAAGACAGAAGTAGATAGATTCTTGATAAACGGGGGTGAAGGGTTATCGAGGGTAGGCGGGAGGTTACTGCCAGATCAGCCATGATCTTATTGAATGGCAGAGTAGGCTTGAAGGGTTGAATGGCCTATTCCTGCTCCTAACTTGTATTTTGCATGTATGTAGGCATTGATGTAGGCAGAAAGCAATAGGTAATTGGTTAGTCTGTCTTCATAACCATTAAAAAAAAATGCACACCTATTTTGTTAAGAAATAAGGTTGATGTGAGAATTTTAATCTGCTTTTTGTGTTATTGTGCAAAGGTAAGTTGTATTTCATTTCAATCTGAGCCAATGCGGGGGAACTGTTTGGCCACAAAGGTGATCTACGTTGGAACTTTAATGTCACTGAAAGGAGAAGAGAAAGAGTGCCTTTAATCTCCTTTTGGTGTAGTCCAGAAGAAAGTTGGCATTGATCAAAACCTCCCAGTGATCTGGCTCATTAAGGCCTTCTGTATGTGCAGCATATTCCACTGACTTTTCCAACCTCCATGCAGATGGGGTATTACAAGTGCCTGTTGGATCAGATGCCAAATCAGTATAATGCAGTCTTTCGACAGACAAAGATCCCTTCATGGGTTTGTTGGAGAGCACTAGACTTCAGTTATTGGCAAAAGCCCAGAGAATGGCAGGAATGAGTGACAAGTATTGGCACCATTTCTACATAAGCTGTCTGGTTTGGGAGTTTGAATATTGATTAAGAAGCATTGGAAGCAAAATAATGAACATTTTCAAAAGTCATCTTTGAAATCAATGGTGGTGTCATCCTTTTTTGACCGGGATGTTTGAAAGACTAGACCCAGTATATCTTAAACTGAATTTGTGGCAAAACATGAAGAGGAAAGCAGGAGAAAGGCTTCCAATTTACACCAACCTGTCACTGCAGTTGAGGATTCCGGAGAGGGTATCTTTGCCAAATCTCCTCACATAGAGACATGGATTAAGCCATAACTGATGAGTAAGCCTCGTATGAGACTTTGGACCTGAATGCCTATAACATTAAGATCAATGCCACATAGCTCCTTTTACCATACTAAGAGTGAATATTTGTTGTGTTACTATTAAGGAAACCTAGAGTCTTGGATGACTGCTGGCATTTGTTACCTGGAGACTGATGTGAGATCAAATACTCTTGTACCTGATTCAGTGAGCAGAGAACAAGCAGCCACTGTAGATTTTCCACCATGCCAACAGGTGGGAACATTATTTGGGTTGCAGTTGAAGTCAGGAGGATGATACCGATGGAATCACACAAGTGCTCCTCAACCTACTGTTCATAAGGAGTGAACCACTAAAATAAAAGCAAAATGCTGCAGATCCTGGAAATCTGAAATAAAAATAAAGTGCTGGAAATACTCAGCGGGTCTGGCAGTATCTGTGGAAAGAGAAGAAGTTAATTGAGTTGAATATGAATCATCTTTGGAACTGAAGCGGGGTAGAAATGTGATAGGTTAAAACCCCTGAAAACCATTGCATTTCTCCCTCCCTTCAGTTCTGAAGAACAGACATACTCCACTCAATATTAACCCGGTCTCTTTCTCCACTGATGTTTCCAGCACTTTGTTTTTCTAACTCGTAAGGAGTTCCCCAGTGTCTGCTGTCCCCCCCCCCCCAACAAGATCTCTTGTCAGTCGCCTAATAACCAATTGCGACTTTCTCCCTGGTGATAAGTTTCTTTGGAGTCAAGATGGCTCCTAAATTATGTTGGAATTTTGTAACCGAGTTAAGCCACCGTGCTGCACTCTGAACAGATTTCTGAATTAAAATAAAAGCAAAAAACTGCGGATGCTGGAAATCCAAAACAAAAATAAAAATACCTGGAAAAACTCAGCAGGTCTGACAGCATCTGCGGAGAGGAACACAGTTAATGTTTCGAGTCCGTATGACTCTTCAACAGAACTAAGGAAAAATAGAAAAGAGGTGAAATATAAGCTGGTTTAAGTGGGGGGGGTGGGACAGGTAGAGCTGGATAGAGGGCCAGTGATAGGTGGAGATAACCAAAAGATGTCATAGACAAAAGGACATAGAGGTGTTGAAGGTGGTGATATTATCTAAGGAATGTGCTAATAGGTGACATTAAGGGTAGAAAGTAGGACGAGCAAGGGACAGATAGCCCTAGTGGGGGTGGGGTGGGAGGAAGGAATCGAAATAGGCTAAAAGGTAGAGATAAAACAATGGATGGAAATACATTTAAAAATAATGGAAATAGGTAGGAAAAGAAAAATCTATATAAATTATTGGAAGAAAGGGGGGGATCGGAAAGGGGCTGGGGATGGAGGAGAGAGGTCATGATCTAAAATTGTTGAACTCCATATTCAGTCCAGAAGGCTGGATTTCTGAATCAGGCAGGTTAAGGCTTGTTTGCTGATTGATCAGGTGGCTTTGCCTATTAATGCAACGTCAGTGGGGATTGGGATTCTTCTTCCTGTGCTCGAGAGAGCTTTGCAAGTCGATGTTCTCTGCTGCTCTGGCAATGGGAAGCTTACCTTTGTTCTGTGCCTGTAAACTTTGATTTAGTGGTTTAAATTCTGTGTTGGCCATCTGCACAATTAAACATTCCTGAATCTTGGCTTTTGCTTATGTGTACCTAAGCTTTTTGGACATAGTGAGGTGGGTTCCTGCAGGGAGAGAGCGAGTGCCTATTAACAGCAAAGAGAAAATTTACCTTTGCGGACTTCTCAGCTGTTTTTCAGCGGGTTTACATTTTTGGTGGTTGACCAAAGGAAAAGGGAACCTGATTATTTTGGATAAATCACATTTCCCTGTAATATTTTACAAACTGGAAAATGTTTGCGGTGAGGTGGTCTCTGTTTTGTCTGAAAACTGACGTCAAGTTGATGTGAGAATTTTGCTCTCCCGATGGCCCTGCTGCAAAATCAGCAATGTCTCCAGGTCCAGCCGAATTCTTTAACAAAAACAAAAAATACTGCAAAAACTCAGCAGGTCTGACAGCACCTGTGGAGAGAAAGAGAGAGTTAATGTTTCAAGTCCGTATGACTCTTCTTCAGAGCTAAAGAGAAGTAAAACTGTGGTGAAATATATACTGTTTAAGGGGAGAGGAATGGGTGAAGTTGGAATGAAGGCCAGTGATAGATTGAGGCAAAAGAGAGATTGTGAAAAATGTCATAAACAAAAGGTCAAATGGGTGTTAATGGTGGTGGTACTGGCTAAAGGAGATGCTAATGGTGACCCTGGTCTGGCTATTATCACATTTTACTTTCTACTCTTAAATGTCACCATTAGCACCTCCTTTAGCCGGCACCACCATCATTAATGCCCCTTTGACCTTTTTGTTTATGACATCTTTTGCAATCTCTCCTTTGCCTCCACTTATTGCTGGCCTTCTGTCCAGTTTCACCTGTTCTACCCCCCTCCCCTTAAACAGTATATATTTCACCACACTTTTACTTCTCTTTAGCTCTGAAGAAGAGTCATACGGACTTGAAACATTAACTCTGTCTTTCTCTTCACAGATGCTGTCAGACCTGCTGAGTTTTTCCAGCAATTTTTGTTTTTGTTTCTGATTCCCAGCATCCGCAATATTTTTCCTTTAACCAGTTGAATTCTTTGGTGGATAGGGAGAGACCCTCACTGGCGCCAGGGAGTCTGTTTTAAGGAGGGTAGGAAAATGCCGGCTGCATGTCCTGAGCCTGCAGCTGGGGAATGGAACTGGATGGCTCCATGGGGTCTGGAGAGGAGGGCTAGATAGAAAAACTAAGGCAAATTCCTGAAGTGAATATCATTGGCAGGGAGCTCAGAATAGTACCCCAGCCACCTTTCTGCCCCGGCCCCAGAGCCATCTAAAATTGGGCAGAAAGCAACTCCATCTGTGTTGAGTTGATTTGCCTTGGGTGAGACAAATGAAGGAGTGACTGCAGTTGACCTTCTGTCACTTGCTGGAAAGAGAGAGAAAAATCAGTCCACATTCTTGCTCCTGATGACCCTGCCCCCTGCAGAAATCCCATTATTGTAGATGTTGGGTAAAAAGTCTGGCTTAGCACTGATGTGCCTGGTGGTTGTAGAAGTTACTTTGTCTACATTGTCTGTTATATATAGTGTTTCACAGAATGGTGACAGAATTTTCAGAATTTTGTTTCCCTACATCAATTTTCACCTTGCTGTGAGTGACAAAGTAAATTGTTGGGACATTTCCTGCAGTTAGACCACCACAGAAGCCTCTGCATCTGCAAGTAATCATCTTTGCATCAGACATTTGATCAGTGTATGGGCGTGCGGTGAGACTGCTTGAGCATGCATCTTCCTGTTGAATTTTATTCCACTAATGACTGTAGGAAGAGTAGGAGCCATTGGAAGCAGGAGAGGTCATTGTCCTTGATTAATGAATAACCTTTGAAATTCTTCTAAGCTGTTTAAAAATCTGGTTTTACCTGCAAAGTTAGACTTGTGGTAATTGAGTGCTTCCAAAATTAAACAATATTGTTACTTGATAGAGTAAGGTAATTTTCCTTATATTTGCAGTATTGACAAGCTTAAATGATCCTATTAAATAAAAATGGGACGCAATGCAAATATTGCTTAATGTGCATATTTATGTCTGATTTGAAAAATCGTTTTCTGTTTTCATGTCTGGCTGCAAAATTTATGTAACGTGTATGTGAAATGAATCTTTTGCTCATTCAACTGTAAATTTTGAAGTACCTTCATATGGAAATGTGCATTTGAGTTCTTACACAAATCATGGAACCATGACCTGAATTGAATATGATCTCACAATTCCTGCTACTGCAGAGTGCTGGAAGATATTGCATACCTTGTGTGTTATGTTTCTCATCTGATGGAGGGTGCAGGGGAAAGGAAGGATCTTTGCAAATCTGTTCTGACTTCATCCCATGGGAGAAGTACGGGATAGAGGATCATTTACAAACTGAAGCTTCCTGTATCTACAAATTTAGTTTCCTGTGCTGGAATGGTGGTGGTGATTTAAGAAACCAGAAGACTGGGCTGTGATTTTAAAATAATCAGCATCAGGCTTTTGCACAAACTCTGTCTTACACACGTACGTGTGCGCACACACGTATATTCTGATTCCCTTTGTTTGTAAATTATGCATATTTACATATTCCCACACGATGCACTTCAGAACAATGATTATTAGATGTTCTGTGAATATTGAAACATTCTTAGGGGTCCTTATCCTCTGGACAACAGGGTGAGCTACCTAAAGCAGAACAATTGTATAATTAAGGAAAGTTTTTTTAAATTGTTGAATGATGAATGGCCTCTTAGGTGGGCAAATACAGGAAAATGTCTTTCATTCATTTACAGGATGTGATGGTGAGCTGCCGCCTTGAACTGCTGCGGTTCCTGTGGTGTAGGTACACCCACAGTGCTGTTAGAGAGGGAGGTCCAGGATTTTGACCCAGCGGCAGTGAAGGAACAGCGATATGTTTCCAAGTCAGGACAGTGTGTGATTTGATGGGGAACTTCCAGGTGGTGGTGTTGCTATGTGTCTGCTGCCCTTGTCCTAGGTGGTAGCGGTCGTGGGTTTGGAAGGTGCTGTCTAAGGAACCTTGGTAAGTTTCTGCAGTGCATTTTGTAGATGGTACACACTGCTGCTAATGTACGTCAGTGGTGAAGGGGGTAAATGTTTGTGGATGGGGTGCCAGTCAAGCGGGTTGCTTTGTCTTGGATGGTATTGAACTTCTGGAGTGTTTTTGGAGCTGCACTCATCCAGGTAAATGGGGAGTGTTCCATCACACTCCTGACTTGTGTCTTGTAGATGGTGAACAGGCTTTGGGGACTTGGGAGGTGAGTTACTCATCGCAGGATTCCTAGCCTCTGACCTGCTGATGTAGCCACAGTATTTATAAAGCTGGCCCAGTTTATTTTCTGGTCAACGATAACCCCAGGATGTTGATAGTGGGGGATTCAGTGATGGTAATGCCATTTAATGACAAGAAGTGATGGTTAGATCTCTCTTGTTGGAGATGGTCATTGCCTGGCGTTTGTGTGGCACAAATGTTACTTGCCACTTGTCAGCTCAAACCTGGATATTGCCTGAGTACCGAATTCTCAAAACCCCATTCTTGTGGCAATTAGTACATTAGCCCAATTGACCTGGTGGATGCCTTTTCGATTGCACCTATAGCACAGGCTATGTAACCTGGTTTTTAATAAGTGGGCCAGTTATAGAAGAGATCCCTGTACAATTGAAAACTGCAATGCTAGGTGCTGATTAAACAAATATTAGAATAAGGAATCGAACAGCACAGAAGGAGGCCATTCAGGCCATTGAACCTGTCAGCTCTTTTGAAGAGCAATCCAGTTAATCCCACTCGCCCAGTATTCCCCAATATCCCTGCACTTTTTGTTCCCCTTTAGGTATTTATCCAATTCTTTTTGAAGGCCGCTGTTGAATCTCTTTTCCCCACCCTATCAGGCAGTGCATTCATTCCAAACCCTAACCACCTGTTGCCTAAAATTTTTCCCCTCTGTTGCCTCTGGTTCTTTTTCAATCATCTTAACCCTGTGCCCTCTGGTTACCTGCCTTTCTGTCAGGGAAATAGGGCAAATGAAGTGAAACTATCCAAGCCCTTTATGATTTTAAACATCTCTGTAAATCTCCTCTTTGTCCTCTCAGCTCCAAGGAGATCAACCCCAGTTTCTCCAGTCTCTCCAGGTAGCTTTCATACCCTTCATCCCTGGAATCATTCTAGTAAATCTCTTCTGTACCCTCCCCAAAGCCTTTATGTCCTTCCGAGGGTGTGGTGCCTCCAGTTGGATGCAGTACTCCGGCTGGAGTCGAACTAGTGTTTTAAAAAGGTTCAGCATAACTCCCTGGCTTTTGTACTGTATACTTTTTTGCTTTGTAAAAGCCAAGATCCATCTGCTTTATTAACCGTTTTGGTAACTTGTCCTGCCATCTTCAAAGATTTGTGCACAAACAGCTTCCAGGTGTCTGTGCTTGCATCACCTTTAAAATTGTACCATTTAGTATGTATCGTCTCTACTTATTCTTCCTACCAAATGCATCACCTCATACTTTTGTTACTTTTGTGTTGAATTTAATGTGTTCATCCATTCCACCAGCCTGTTTGTCGTCTTGATATTCACCATCTTTCTCACTGTTTGCTACATTTCGAAGTTTTATGTTACTTGCATAATTTGAAATCACACTTTGTACCCCGAAGTCCAAATCATTTAATGTGTATCAAAAACAGAGGTGGTCTTTGTAGTGAACTCTGGAGAACAGCACTGCATAGCTCCATCCAACCTGAAAAGCAGCCTTTCACCACAACTATCCCTTAGTTGTTTTCCATCCATGTTGCTACTGCTGTTTATATTCGATGGGCTTAAACTTTGCTAGCAAGCCTATTATGTGGTACTTAAGTCAAATGCCTTTTGAAAGTCTATATATGTGAACATCAACTGCATTGATCCACTCCCACTGTTACCTCATCAATCATGTTAGGCAAACATTATTTGCCCTTAGGAAATCTGCGTTGGGTCTCCTTTATATACACATACTGGCCACTGGAACACTTTTAGCCCCTTGTAAGAAGGGTAAAGTGATACTGAGCCTTGGAGAATTCACAGCCCCTGGGTTCAATGTTCTCTCACTGATGTGAAAATTGACCAACTTGTGATGTGAGTTCCTTATTAACCACCTGTCTTTCAAACTTCTGGGTAAATATAATCTGGTGTCACTCAGTCTACTCTTCCGTAATTTACACTCTGCTTCACTGCATTCTCAAAATGTCTTTTGTGTCTTATAAAGAATTACTTTATATTGTTGCTTTAGCTTAATATGAAAGTCTTTTTTATTGTTAATTGAATGCTATCATTTCTTGTGTGATGTGGATTTTGATTCCCGGAAGGTCAAATAGTTATCTTCGACCAGATAAAACCTTGTTGCTGAATTTTAAAAGGAAAGGATCAGCATGAAAGTGGGCTCAGTTGTTTTGGAGAGACAAACACTGGTTGGGACTGAAATGGCGCAGATGTACACAATTTTACTGTAGTGGAGTCTGTATTGGCGGTGCAGGTGCAACTATACAAGCAAGTAAAGTTTGCTGGAAGGATGATATCGTGCTGTTTTGAAGCCATTGCTGCCATTTTGGAGCTCAGCACTCCAGCAACATCTTCTTTTAACATATGTCCAGCAAAGTGAGGTTAAACAGCAGAAAGGGACACCCTCCCACCATCGCTGTTTAAGGGGATCATCAGTTATTTGTAAATTAGTTGCAGGTTAATTTCTCCTGGCTGTTTGTACAGTTCTTCAAGTTAGAGTGTGGTGTGGTGAATACTGAAGAGCTTTTCCCTGACTTTGTCTTCAGCACAAACAAGCTGCTCCCAGACTTGTGTGTGCTAGTTAGCCGCCTTCTTGGAATAGAACATAACTGAGAGAATGAACAAAGGCCACATAGAACAGGACAAGAAGCTGGAACAGGGGAAGATGGAGAGAAGGAGGCAGCAACTTAGACAACCCTTTCTACCTCAGCTTTATACATGAAGAACTACTCTTAGTGAGATACGTGTAATTGCAGTCCTAATTCCTCATCAAACGAGGCCCACACTCCTTATCTCCCCTCTGCCACTGACCATCACAGCATCCACTTGGCCACAACGTAAAAATAAACAAATCACCCTACTGCATTCCTTTGGAGTCTTTCTTCCATGTGCCTTTGCCTGGCCTGGTGCTCCTACTCAGTGCTACTCCAGTGGCTGTAGCATGGCTGGTGGGAGGCTACTGGCTTTCAGTGGGGTGACTGCAAATGTCGTTGTGTGACATACCCTTCAGCAGCTCTAAGCCTAGAAAATCCGGCTTCACACTGCTTCACATCAGCATGAATGGCAGCAGTTGGGCTGGCTGGCTGAAAGGAAACAGGAAGAATATTGGCGGAGTAGCAATGGTGGGAGAACCAATGCTGTCTCCCTGAGAGAGGACAGCAGGTTCATGCTTCACAGAGCCACTGCCACACCCCTGAGCAGTGCTTCAGTGATCCTAGTAATCTGTTAGAGGGTGGAAAGCCCCTTTGGAGCACTGGTAGCAGCAGCTATAAGGGCAGTAACCTGGGCATGCATGGAAACAACCTGAAATTAAAAAAATTGTTGGAAACACACTCTCAGGTCTGGCAGCACCTATGGAGAGAGAAACAGAGTTAACGTTTCAGGTTGATGACCTTTCATTAGAACTTTTTTTAGCAATGGGACAAATAAAGAAACAAAAGATGTGCCTGGAGGAGGTGTGAATGGCAGGATGATGATTAGCTGCCGTCTGAAATCAGGAACCAGGGGAAAACCAGATTAAAGCTGAAAGCTGCAAAGAAGAGGTAAGAAAATGGGACAGAGGTTATGGTCTGAAATTGTTAAATATAATGCTAAATCAGAAAGGCTATAAAGTGCCTAATTGAAAGATGAGATGCTGTTTCTCAAGCTTACATTAACCTTCATTGGAAAACTGCAGGGGGCCGAGGACAAGACAGCAGAGTGAAAGCAAGGTGGACGATTAAAATGACAGAAAGGAGGTGTTCTGTAAATCGGTCAACTTGTGTTTGCCCCCCCCACCCCCCACCCCCCCGCCCCAATGTAGAGGAGAACACATTGTCAGCAGCAAAAACAATATTCTACATTGAAAGAAGTACACATAAACCGCTGCGGCAACTGGAAGGAGCTTTTGGGCCTTGGATTGTAAGGAAATATTGTGAACTGTGAGAAAGGTAGTGTAGAACTTCTAAAGGGCATCAAGTTAGTGGAATGGGTGGACAAGTGATAGATGAAACTCAATGCAGAGAAGTGTAAAGTGGTTCATTTTGGTAGGAAAAACAATATAAAATAAAGGGTATAATTTTAAAGGGGGCATAAGAGTGGAGGGACCTGGGTGTATATGTGCTTAAGTCACTGAAGGTGGCAGGACAGGTTGAGAACAGTTAATAAAGCATACAGTAGCCTAGGCTTTAATAATAGGGTCATAGAGGACAAGAGGAGGAGGTTATGTAGAACTTCTATAGGATGCTGGTTTTGCCTCAACTGGAGTGTTGTGTCCAATTTTGGTACTGAAATTTAGGAAGGATGCGAAGGCATTAGAGACAGTGCAGCAAAGATTCACAAGAATGGTCGCAGAACAGAGGGACTTCAGTTATGTAGATTGGAGAAGTTGGGACTGTTTTTCTTTGGAGGGGGGAAGATTGAGGGGTCTGAACAGAATAGAGGAGAAACTGTTCCCATTGGTGGAAGGATCGAGAATGAGAGGTACAGTTTTAAGGTAATTAGCAAAAGAAGCAGTGGCAACATGATGAATAACTTTCACGCAGTAGGTCGTTAAGATCTGGAATGTGCTGCCTGAGAGTGTGGTAGAGGCAAGTTTAATTAAGGGTACCTATCCTGTGCTATCCTTAGCCTCTGACCTGGCTACAGGTCATTTGTACCTGGTGTCTCCTCATGTACAGATCGTGCCTCCATGATACCCTTTAAACATACGCAATGTCAGTATCCGAGCTGGTAGCTGCAAGTGTGAAATGGAGTGACGGTGGCCAGGATTTTACAGCCCCTCCTGCCCAGCAGGATGTTACAGTCCTGCCGAACTGAATGGAGATTTAAATGGCTCGCCGTATCCACCAGGGGGAGATACACCGCGGAGGGGTTGTAAAACTCTGCCAGGGTGTTTTCCTCAGTGTTCTCTTTAAGTTCTCATTGTCTGTGGCCTGTGCTGCACCGTGAAGTCCTTTAAAATTGCAGCATGGCCGTACATGAGCGCATCTTAAAGCAAATGCTTGTAAACAGGCAGTTCCCCTGTGCGGTATGTTCTCTGCATGTTATGTCCTGGATTGATGCGCAGTTGCGCAACTGAGCAGCATAGAGGGAACGTTAGTCACCATCAGACTCTCATCTTGCTGTTCCTCCACTGCCAGGCCCTGGTTGGATTTCTTGCATCTGAAAGGCAGGATAAGGTGAAGGGAGGTGGCAGATGTGGTGGTGAGGGGAGTGCACACTTACACCATCTGCAGCTTATAAATCAGTAGAGATTGTGGAAAGAGGAAGAAGTGGGATATGAAAAGGAGGAATAGGTATGAGGATAATGTGATCTTCAGTTGATCCCATGGACTCAGCAATTACCCTTCTAATAATGGCCAACATTGTCTCCCCCATGCGATTAGGATATGCAGTCTCACCCCTTCCTAGTCGGTTCCTGCTGATTCCAATTGTGGTTCAGATTGTCTTACAAGAGAGAGGGAAGTGTATTAGTGAGTGTGATGTACTTGGGCGATGTGTCTGTCATGGTTGAATAGCTGGTAATGTGTGCAAGATGTGAGGTATGGGTGTGAGGCTTGCAACAATGCTAAGTGTATGAGGATGTGGTGGAGAATGCATGTTAGGTATGAATTGAAAGAGATTGATCGAGATGATTGGCAGGGGTGTGGTGATTTGAGGAGTGCCTGAGGCTGGTGGTTCAGTTGGTGACATATGGCATTTGAAGATGCATTCACTGACCTTAACCATTTGTGTGAGGTCATTGAATTCTTGCGGCACCATTTCCAGGTCCTCGGGGCTTGTCTCTTGGCATTGACTGCCATGGTTGTCTGCTCCTGCTGCCTTTTGCCTTTTGATTGGGTCTAGAAAGCCTCTTCCTCCTCCCCCTGCAGATAGACCAAATCTCTCCTTTCCACCTGCTCCACCAAGGTCTCCAGTGCAACTTCTGAAAACCTTGAAATCCACCCTCTCCCATTTTGTGCCATTCTTTATTATCTCCCAGGTCACATTCGCTTCCTGCATGACTCTCAGCACCTGCTCCAGCCACAATGCATCTGTCCTTTAATCAATCCAGGTTAGTTTTAAGTGGTGCTCGGACGTTAGATTTCCAGCCCCCTGCTGATGCATATAGCCATTGAAGAGCAGTTAGCACTGGCTGCATGCAGCAATCATTCTAATGAGCAGGCAACATGAAGTTGGCGTGTTGTCTGCGTGTCAATTACTTGCGCATCATGGTCCCCACACCCCTTTTTCTAGGGCTATCCAGTTTAGCTTCCAACGTATTTTTTATTTTATTTGGTTAAGACTGAAACAGATACATGTGTCTGTCATGGCTTTACGGCTGGCGTTTCCAAGTTTTGCAGCATGTAATTTTGACTTGGTGTGACAGATAAATGAACTGGTGGTTTAACTTGAAATCTGAACAGTAGCCTCAAAGCACTGGTTTCTATGCAGTTACTAACAAAATTTAATATTATGGAGTGCAAGGAATTTAATTCACCAAGTTGCAATCTCTAACCTAGTTATTTGCATTTAAATTCTCAGCTCTGTTGTTCGGACCTGCCTTTAGCTTTCTCTGCATCATGTCTCTATTGTTCTGTCCTCAGGAAGTTTTCAGACTATTGCGTGAAAGACATGAATTTTGCAACATTTTTTTTTACAGTGTTTCATGTAAATGGAACTTCATAATATTGAAGCAGTACTTGAGTTGCATAATTTGAAGCTTTTTAGTTAGTCAATTTGTAGTGATCTGATAATGGATGTAATTGGATTTAACACCGTATCACTTACTTCAGATTGGTAGATAGTGAACTCAGTCCAGTTTTCTAGACTGTAACAGTTTATCTTGTTAATCATTAAACAGAGATGTGCAGCTGTGTTATGCCTAGTAAAGATACAACATATTCCTAAATTTTAAGATATGAACATGATTCGATGTGGACCCAGGCCATTTTTTAAAAGAAAAGTTTAATTTCGGTGTGTTACAAAGATGTCCACCGATGGTCAGATGACATGGCTTGTGTATTCAAAAACTGCCTCACAAGGACAAAAAGATACATTCCAGACCAAGAGTTATCAACTGCACCCATCCTGAAACGATCAGGAGATGTTCCTGAATTGAATGGGTCTTTTTAAATCAAAGAAGGCAATTGTCTTAAACCTCCCCCCCCTTAAGGATGAGTGTCTTAAAACAATAAACCAGGATGTGGCTAATCAGCCCAAGACCACCACCATACTTGGAAAAGGAACTGTAATTGTGTGGAGTCACATGGTAAGGCAGCCATGTTAATCCCTTTGTAATCTTTAAATGCTGCCTGAAGAAAGAGACGGCTGAAGCAGACAAGGCACTAACACCTATGCCATAGAAGAGCCGGCGGCTGTAACATCGCAAGGTCTCCTAGCCTGTTTCTTTTTGATCTACCAAAACAGCAAACGGACTTCCTGGTAACTAGACTACAGGCAACTAACTCATGACCTGCAGAAAGCTCATCTCTTTGAGAAAATCATGAAGTGACTTTGGCATAATGACTTGAGCAGTTGAATTGCCCTTCAGAGTGAAGACGTCTTATTCATCAGGCCTGAAACAATTGTTTCCCAGAAGACAATCATGAATTATGAACTATTCTCTTTGCTTCTCAGCTGTAAAAGTGCACTATTCTCTTCAACTATACTTCCCTTGAGTGTTTGTGTGTGTGTGTGACTGAGCGTGAATGTCTTTAGCGTTTAGATTTTGGGTTGAGCGTGTAAATAAACAATCATATTTAAACCCATGAGCTTGCTGCTGGTTATTCAAATTGTCCACATACTCCAGTATTAAAAACACATACACACCTGCTATGGGGTGCTGGGTATAGATTGGTAGGTCTGAAGAAGTCTTTGTAGTCATACGTAGGTTAACTGCAAGTCTTTCTTGACTCTTGGAACTATTTACAAATATTCAGTAAAGCACAGTCTCCATGCTTGCTGGTACACATGGCTCTGTCCAACACTTGACTGATCCCTAGGCGCAGGTCATGTGTTGTCTTGCATCACTCTGTGGGTGGTACGGTACTCAGTCCCCCATTAACCCTATATGTGCCAGACCTTTATAGTATAATACCTTCCTCTCAAAAGCTTATTGATTATGGAGAGGTGGGAAGGGAGCAGGGATTTCAGCAGTTCTCTCTCACCCTGTCAGTAACAAGCACATTTAGTAAATATGATTATAAATACAATGAGGACATACCATAATACATGAATTGCTCTTTCTTGTAAACATCCTTGGATATGAAAAAGAATATTCTGATGTTTATTAGAACATGTTTCCATTTTTTCCCACTTCTAGCATCTCTTTTCAAAAATTGTCTCCCTAATTGTCGGAGAAAACATGCGAGTTTCTGTGTAAATTGGGTTTTTTCTTAAACCCATACATGGGATGTGAGTGTCGCTGGCTAGGCCAGCATTTACTGCCCATCCCAAATTGCCCTTGAGAAGGTGGTGGTGAGCTGCTGCCTTGAACTGCTGCAGTCCACGTGGCGTAGTTACATCCACAGAGCTGTTAGGGAGGGAGTTCCAGGACCTGGACAGGATTTACACACTGGTGTACAAATTCAAGCCTTATTTGTGCAGTATGACCCTTTTATAACTTGGCTGTATGAATTTCAGAAGAGCTACTGTGCTGAAATAAATATCCTTTATTTATATGAAACTTATCTTATTAGCTGAATAGCAGTCCAGGAGTTAAAACCTGCGACCATAATGACAGTAGACAAGTACTACTTGTGATTGTCAGTTTACTTAAGTTTTGGGCCTCATCAATGTCTGAATCTGATATTGGGTGTAATGGGCAAATGCTTCGATTTTCAACACACAGTTTGGATATATTTGTTAATGTGAATATTTTAAGTATGTTTTGGAGAGAAACAAAAGGAGGAAATAAATATTGCGTTGAACTTCCTATATCCTATAGTTTTGTAGCTCCCAAAGCTATTGGCTAAGTCCTGAGTTGTTTTTTAAGCACCACTCCTTGTGGTGCTTAAATGACTCAGCCACCTCCAGAAAGTGTTAAACAGCTTTGTGTGGATGAGCACTTGGAGGAGGGGAGTGCATCTGTAATGGAAAAAATGCCACCAATAGGCAGATGAACCAATCCTTGGCATCCACAACCTGCAAGTCATGACACAGCTGTAGTACCCACTGAGGAGGGTACTAATAATAGGCGATTGATGATGAATTACATTACAAATGACCTGCTCTCGCATAACTAACTAAAAGTTTTGTGAAAAAAAAGGTATGCATTTAGCGCAGTAGCTCTTCTGAAATTCATTCAGCCAAGTCATCAAAGGGTTGTGCTGCAGTCCTTACTTTGGAAATAAGGTTCAAATTTGTACCAGTGCTGAATTTACACACACCTGCATTGCTTCCCTAATCGTAGTGTTATTGTTCATAGCTACGCTATACAAATAGGGATTCTGAAATTTCAGATGGGAATCTGAAATTCTGGGCTTCTTTCATCACCCATTGTGACATCAAAAGAATGGTGGAATCCCAGAATGGGCCCATTTCCTGGAAATCCTGCATTCTCCCACTGGAGATATGGTAGGAGACCAGGAGAAACACCTTGAAATTTCAGAAACGTAGGAACAGAAATGGGCCATTCAGCCCCCTGATCATGTTCTGTCATTCATGTTAACTATGGCTGATTTGTATCTTAACTCCATCCTCCAGATTCTTTTATGCAATATGCAGCTTGATATAAACTCTTTGGCCCCAATCAGTGGAAAGTTACATTTATGATTGCTAAGATACAAAAACTCATTCACAAGTTTGCAGGCGTTAGTGACAGACACACACATTTATATGAGGATAAGTAATTTAAGCCAAGCTGATCTAGATATAAAGTAGATTGTCTAGCCCTTTGGGCTACATTTTATGCTGGTCCACAGTTTCTAAACATCCTGTGAGCTTACAGCTCCCTTCAAATGGAAGATTTTTCAACTGTTTAATATAGATACAAATGTCAAAAAATGTCAGTTACTTTAATGCTGTTTCTCAAATTGTCATCTGCTTTTTATTCTACAGAACTCTGTGCAAACAATTGAACTCTGATTCACCTCAGCTTCTGTTTACCTGACTGAATAAACTTTAAAGCCGTCAGCATTTACAATTACAGGGCCAAAAGCTAGTCTGATCTGTAACTGAGCTGAATATCCACATCAAGAATGAAAAACAATTGAATCGACACATGCATTGATTTTAGCAGCAGAATAATACATTGTGTTCTACGGAATAATTCACCTGTTATTAAACTAGTGCCTCCTCTAATTTGGTGCGAGTAGCACTGAGAGACATCTAGAATTCAACACGTGGACACTATGTATCCAAGAACAGGAGCCTGTAATTTCCTCCTGTGCTGTTTTTTGTGACCAACAGGAATGAAGAGGCTGGGAATTTATAAGGAATTACCAATCCACAGAAATTCCCTCAGTAACTAGCTGCCACTGACTTCAGGGTGTGCCTATTCATATTACTTCTCCACAGGGAGTATGAGCAGTGGTGTCAAAGGATTAGTTCAAACTAGCTCCATCGTGCCAACTAAACATCACCACCTGTCCAGACCCCAGGTTGCCCACAAGAGGAGAGCTAGAGTAATAAAGATTAACAAATGAGTAGAATAACCTTTTGTTCTTGTCTTTGATGAAGTAGAGTCCCAGTATATCTTCAGATAGTTAGTTTGTTTAAACTGTTCTTCTTTCATTTGGAGATCCTAACTGATTTCTGATGCATAAGCGGCTGTCTTTTAAAATTGCAGGATAACCTTATCATATTTCTCCCCTCATCTAGGCATTGTTATATTGTATGAAATGTGGACAGAATTTGGAACTTTTTAATGAACTATTCTAACCATGTCTCTATTTTTGACATGCATTAATAAGTTCAGCTAAATTATAAAAGCAAAATACTGCAGGTGATGGGAATCTGAAATAAAATCACAAAATGCCGGAAATACCCAGGTCAGGCAGCATCTGTGTAGAGAGAAACAGTTCTGATGAAATATCATTGATCTAAAATGTTAACTCGGTTTCTTGTATTATAGTGAAATGTGTTTCTAAGCTATTGGTATACAATATCTGGTATGTTGTATAGGCAATGCTGCATTTCTGACACTTGCATTGTGTTTTTTGTCTTAGCTTTACCAAAAGAAAAAGGCAGTAAGTTTAAAGATGGAAGCTTTTTGCACTATAATGTAAATTTGGAATACTCTTTGGCATGGTTCCTGAAACTGGAAATCCCAGAAGATACTATTTCTTTGTTCAGAATGCATAAAAGGACTTGGGCTATTTTTTTTTTGGAGTTCTCTACCTAGCACCACTTGTTGTTTTGTGGGTTTGAGACTTCATATTTGAAGGACCATTTGCCAAAATTCTGCAAAAGTAGATGACATATTAGAAATAGCTAGCAATATTGGTAGCATTGAAACTACTCAATACAATCATATTTCCTCTTACAGGGACAGATCATCTGATTTAAGCACCATTAAGCCTATTTCACTTCATTCCATACAATTTAGTACTGCATGTTTTGATCAAGGTGCAATTATAGCTCCTCCTGTCAGCTTATAACATCACTTTTAAGGTTAAATGTACTAGTGCAACAGAACGCTGGGAAAGTACTTGTGCAAATTGAAGTGAGGGATTTTTACAACCACATGTTTGAGATGGTCCCAAGATATTTTTTTCCACATGTTTGAATTGCAAATATTACAGCTGTTAGTGTCGCATAGCACAAGAAAGAGAACCTTGAGATTCAATGAGGATGTGGGGTTCCTGGGAGAGAACATCAACATGCATTTGGGTTATATTTCTTTCTGGTTGATAGAAGACCATTCAGAATTTAGTAAATACTTCCTATTCAAATACAGTGCTTTTTTTTTGTAGGCTTCTCAATGCTATGCATGTTCCCAGTGGTGTCCTTTAGAAGCAGATAGGCTGAGGAAGGACTAGCTGACTGAGCAGCTACAGAGTTCCCAAATTATATTGCGTACGCACAATAATTTAGAGGGTATGTAGGAGCAGAAGGCGCTTCAGCCAAACCCTGTTTTGAACCTTCCCTCAGTGTCTGTATAGTAGCAGAAAATCTTTTATATTTGTCTTATTTCATGCGTTTTCTTTGGAAGAAGTGGCTTTTACCTTAGGGTTGCAGCTGAGGGAAGGGAGATTTATTCCTAAATGTTATGTTTTGTTTGTTTAAGTAAGCAAGGTATATATTTACCAGAGTGAAGAAGGTAGCACAAGACTGCACAAAGTCAACACTGAATCATGAATATGATACATCACTTATTACCATATATTCAGTCAACTCGGTAAAAGGCCGGAGAAACAGATGGTGATAAAAGAAAATCTGACATGCAACAGGAGATGGAGGTAAACATTGCACAAACAGGTTGGATTAGTATGAAGGTTCTCACCAATACTCGCACTACAACCACCAGAAAGAATATGTTTTCCAACAAGGCCAGTTCATGATGCCCAGAGAATATTCCTTAACATTTCATACAGCTAGCCGACAGTGCTGCCAGAACATCATGAGGTCTGCTGGTGTGTTCTTCAGCACTGGATAGGCAAGGTCAGTGATGCAGTTCCCTGGCAGGTTGGGAATAATGACTTGCTGTTAGGAAATATAGTTTAAGTAAGTTATATTGGTATTTGTAGGCGTTAGGAATGAGTTTTAGCTTTAAAGTTTAAGTTTGATTTGTATTCTGTATGTGTTAAGAAAGATCAAATGGAGTTTTAATTTCACTTTAAAAAGGTGTTTGCATTTCTAATGAGGAGTTTTACAACTCCTATAAAGTAAAGGTAAACATACAAGGGTAGAAGGATTGGACTGTTGCATAGCAACAGGGGCCCAAAGAGACAGGTCCCTCCCACAGATACACACAGAAGAAACTAGAAACACCAGTTGTTTTGGAAGCTGTTTGAGTGCAGTTGGTTCTGAATGTTGTGGCTAGGAGAGAGTGGAGCAAAGGGGACAGATAGGCAGTCCCAAGCTAAAGAGAAACCCCAAAAATCATGGTGTGGAAGAGGGGAAAGTCCAAAGAAGACCTAGTCAATGGGAAGGACAGGAACCTGGAAAAGGTCCTGTTAAGAGTGAGGGGCAGAGAGGAAGGCTCCAAGCTTCAGATTTAAAGAGACAAAAGCTACAGAAAGCAGATTTAAAGCGAGAACAGCTTGCAAGAGGCAAGAAAGTCCAAAGAGATGGCTGAAGGTCTGTAACTCTTTGCTTTGGGCATGCGAAGCAGTGGTACTGTTGATGGCTGAGTCGGTGAGAGAGAGGAAGACGACTTGAATGCATGTGGTGATCTAGGGCAGAGGAACATTGGAGAATTCAAAACCCTAGAGATGAACCCTTGCGGAAGGGGTCTGAGAGAAAGCATTGGTTTGGGAGAAGATTCCAAAGCGAGTTCTTGGAGAGTGGAGATTGGAAACCCTTGTGTGGAAGACAGAGTTCAGTGAAACTGGTTGGCTCATGGTATGACAAGCATCTGAGGGGAGTAGAGGAGAAATCCATAGCGTCTGGTTGAGGTGGCATCTGTCACTTGGTTTCTGAGTGTGGTGTGTCTGACTACAGAGTGCCATAGGTTTACACAGACTGTGTATTTACTGTGAACTTTAAGGTATAAGAGAGCTTTTGTAACTTGTGTTATCCTTACAAATCTGTATATATCTTGTAAAGGTATAGTTGTGGGTGAAGGAGTATTGTAATATAGTTCATCTCGTTTAATAAATGTTTTTTTGTTAAGTTGACTTAGGCGACTCTGTTCAGTGGCCACTCTCCACGTAGCTAAACAAACAAAGTTAGGATCTAACAAGCTGGGTTACCCAGGGATCAGGCTTGTCCAGTGGTAACCTCAGATGGGGATCGTAACGCTTGCAGTGAACCATGGTTTCTGCTATAAGTGTCAGTGTTGGTTAAGTGCTAGCACTCTTGCCTCTGCGCGCTCTTGCCTCTGCGCAGAGTCATAGATTCAAGTCCCACTCCAGAGATTTGCAAGTGCAATGTAGGCTGACATTTTCAGTGAAGTACTGAATGCTGCATTGGCAAAGGTGGGACTTTTTAGATAAGATGTTAGCCCCATCTTCCTGAACCAATAATTATCTACAGCCAGCATTGCTTTCATTGCTTCTTGTGGGGCCTTGCTGTGCTCAGATTGACTGCTGCATTTTAAAGTGTTGTTTCTTACATAGGAAAACACTTTTATGGATGTGCTCAATGCTCATCTTTTTGCAAAGTTAGCAAAGTCAAATCTCCAAAATACTGTTGTTGGAATTAACAATGCAATAGGTCACCAGGTGTACAAAATTTAACAACAGACAATGCTAGAAATACTCAACAGGTTAGGCAGCATCTAGTGAGGGAGCAACAGTTAGCATTTCAGGTTGACCTCCACGCATGCTGCATGATCTGAGCATTTCCAGCATTTTCTGTTTTCTTTCAGACCTCCATCTTCTATGGTATTTTGTTTTGATTTTGATACATTATTTAAAGACTGATTTTGGATGCTAAATAGATTATTAGTTTATAAATTTCTCATCCTGTAGTTCTGTGTGCTCTGCTAATTCTTTGGCTATCGCCTTTCCTCTATTAGCTGAAACAGGAAACTTGTAAATTGAAGAATTCCAAGTGAGCTGCTTTCATTCCAGCAGTGAGAGGCTGGTAGGATGTTGTCTTCCCAATTGAACCAATTTCATAATTATGTCACCACCACTCGCCAAATAGTCCTAAAAATTAATCGAGATAGATCAAAAATATTCAGCTCGAGGAGCAGCAATTCATCTTTCGATTAGGCACTTTCCAGCCTTCCAGATTCAACATTGCTTTCAACAATTTTATACGGTAATCTCTGCCTCTATTTTGGTCCCTTTCCTTTGCAGACTTCAGTTTTAACTCCTCTTGTTTTCGCTTCTGGACGACAGCTGTTCATCTGCCATTCACACCTTGTCTAAACACATCTTTTGTTTTTTAACTTGTATCGTTACCATTCCCTTCGGTCTTGCACCACCAGTTCTTTTGTCATTTAATCTCTCCTGTCTTCCGCCCTATCACAGACCTTTCCTTTTTTCTTCCCCGCCCCCCCCATCCTTCACTTGCTTAAAACCTATTAGATTTTTAACTTTTTCCAGTTCTGATGAAAGCTCATCGACCCGAAATGTTAACTCGTGTTTCTCGCTCCACAGATGTTGAGCATTTCCACCATTTTTTTCTGTGCTTTTTTTTAAAAAGCATTCATCGTGGTTCAAAAATACATAATATTTGAGGTGGGGTGGGTTTAATGGTGGCTCTTTGTGAGGCACTTCAATATTGCGTATTTTTAAAAAAGATCTTATTTAAATGTTCAATTTATTGTGATCACTCTGTTCAGCATTAAAGTTCATCCAAGAGAATGGTATCTGGGGAGCACCTTAAAGCACTCAGTGGGGATAAAATTATGCCATTAAAAGAACTTATATATAAACCACCAATACAATAGTTAGAACTATATTATCATCATAATGCAAATGCCTGTTTCAATATTTATATTGCAATTTAGGCCCACTAGTTTTGCAAAGTGGACAAATATCTCTCACGTTTTCCACACTTGCCCAATGTTTTCCATGGCTCTTACAGATAGCTATTGTATGCGAGAGGAGATAACTGAAAGGGTTTAGTGCTATATCGGAGTAATCTGTGACTGATATTTTAGAGCATTAAACAGACATTACTTCTAACAAAATTGCTTATTGTAGATGGGAAAAGTAATGGTCAAACAAGGGTGAGTAAATGTTGGAATATTGAACGATTAAAAATTCATTTGTAAGCACGTTCTAGATTCTTGAATATTTTCTGAAAAGGATTTTTTTTTGCAAAAATTGAAGTTAAACATTTCACAATTCACGTTATGCAAAGGTAAAGTGACTTTTGAGACCTCAACTTGCATGGCTGAGATTATAGCCTTCAGGATGGACTGAGCAGGATGGGAAAAAGAGAAGACCTAGGAGTAACCTAGTAAAGGTGATTAAAAATATGAAAGGTGGTTGGAATATTCTGCCATTTGGACACCTTGAAGCAAATGGCACAGGTGTGTTGAAGGGAAAGCTAGATAAGTACATGAGGGAGAAAGGAATTGAGGGGAGGAGTGATGTTCGATGAAGTAGGGTATGAGGAGGCTGATGTGGAGTCTAAGCATTGGCATTGACCAGTTGGGCCCACTGGCCTGTTTTTGTGCTGTAATTCTTAGTACAGAGACATAGTTCTCTTCTTGACACTAACTGGAAGAGGTTGTGTACAACTGAGTATTACGTTTGTCAAAATTGCCATTCATGAAATAAATTTGGAATGATGTTATGCCTATGCTTCTGATCCAAACATCAACACCGCTTTTGGTGACTCTGGGTCTGACATTACACCAACAGTGTTTTCTGGCCTGTTAATTGGGCAAAAAACTTTTTTCGTCAGCAGGGTCCCCCAAAGAAATGTACCTGATTTTGAGATTAGGTATTGGTAGTCCCTTTGATCTGCCTGCTGCGTCCCTCACTAACATATCTCTTCACCTCTGATGAAATCATCTGAACTGGAGTGTGGGAGTGATTCAAGGGGTGGCGGTGAGGGAATTGGGTAAGAGGAACATGGCCAGGATTTTCTGCAGGAACTTGTGGGTCAGCTTCATGCTGCTCATCATCCTCTTTCTCATAATTAAAGTTCACCAAGGTAGTAGTTGTATCAATGTTATTCCTATTACCATCTTTCTCCTCATTATTTTGGTGAATCAGCAAGAAAGGAAAGTACAAGTAGAAATTTATCGTCTTGAAAGAGACTGTGAAGAAGTTGGAAACTTGTGATTGTGGGATTCTTCTTGGTGACATGGTGGGTGTTCATTCACTAACTAGGCTTCACCATCTCCTGTGGAACGAGGGGAACGCTTGAGAGATTTCTCACAAGATGGGAGATGTTTCAGGTTGGCCCCTGCAGGTTGCCTGCCTTTTGTAGGGATTGTACATCATTTTCTTCTGTGATAGGTAACTGCCATGAAGCTATTAATGTATATAAGGTTATTGGAAATTATTTTTTAAAATAGTTTTAGTCTGTGTATGTGTTAATTGGATTAAAGCTAGCTAGTCTGGGTGCTTTGATGCATAGAAAGAAGTAGGTTTCAAATGGTAAATAAATAAACATGAGGGCAATTTGCATTTCTAAATAGAGCATTCAAAGACTGGGGGTGAAATCTTGCACCTAGCTAGGAGACACCAAGCAATATGTTTATATTACTAATAAAATTGGTACCAAGAAATGAGTTCAAAGGGCCTAGTGATATAATGAAAATTTACATTCAAAGGGGAAGGCCGGGTATAACAGAAAGAAGTTTTTCTGTGTGTAGAAGTCAGAAACATGTAAGATCAGAGCCTGTAAGCCTACAGCTGTCTGCAAAGGAACCAAATTGAAATGAACCTCATTTTGAATTCATAAGATGAAAATGCTTTGCCTTGTGCCTGGTTAAGTATATTGGTTATTGTTGTCTTAGAGGAGGTTAATTTGGGAATTTTGTTAAAAGTTATGATAGTAGTAATTTGTAGGCATGTGTATGTGTTTAATTTGTTGTAACTTAATAAATGTTTTATTTAGTTTGATATAAAAACCTCTTGAGAACTAGTGGTCTTACTCCTGAATTTAGAGCTGCAACTCAAAACATACCAATTGAAAATGTAGGTTATGACGGTTGTTTAGAATTTCCCTCTGGGATTTTATATAACTCGGCCTTTACAGACTGCTGTGTCATAACAGTAGCTTACATGAAATCTAACAAAGGATTGTGTACCTTGTGATGTGGGAGAAATTTGGGGGCATCAGCTAGTTAAAGTGGAGAATTGTGCATACGTGTAATTGCTATAATGGATATAGCTAGCCACTCTGCAGGATGGCAAGGTCATGCCCCTATTCAACCAGCCTCTTCCATTTTTAGCTGATGGTTATTCAGCCCATTTGATTTCTCCATCCAGAGACATCCTAAAAACCCCAGAGGGTTAGTTATACAGGTGTTACTTTAAATAGTGAAGAGTTGTTGCTGCTCAAGGAAGAAAACTGTGCTGCCTTGTCGACTCTGGTCAGGTCATTGAATTAAAAACAAAGTGCAGAAAATATGCAACAGGTTTGGCAGCATTTGTGTGAGAGAAAGAGTTACTGTTTCACGTTGAATATGACTAATCTTCGCACTATTGAATGTTTTTGGTCATTGAATGCTTTGCAGGACTGGCATTTGGACCTGGGGGTGCAACCTCCCTTCATATGACGTTTTTGGCAAGTTTCATGTCACAGACACCTTGTGTTCTACTTTGTGTTATGGTGTTTTCATGTTAAACTCTGTAAAATTGTGACATTTTTCTTCTCCCTGTGTGCCGTACCCTCCTGCATTCTTTGGCTGCCTCTCTCTTGTTCTCCTGCATTTGACTTATAATGTTCATGAGGTATGCAGTCAGCCTAGCTTATAGTTGACTGAACCAAGCACTCTGCCTTACTTTACTCCCAAATTTGCTGCTACAATCATTAGTCAGAACTGGCAAAATTTGCTCGAAAATTTACATTCACTACTTCACAGGAGCTTTATGTCAATCACTACTGTATTAGATAGGCAGATGTGTTGGCTCAAGAAATTCTGGTGATAATTCCTTTCCATACCATCGATGGGTGCAACTCATTGACATAAAATTGGTGCAACTTGCTACATGGAATTTCAGGACCAGTGAGTCTCTTATGAACCTAAAGTCAGTACATTGTTTCACTAATTGTATATAATCCCTTAACCAAACTATGTGAAATGTCTTGCAGGCAGTCTGGTTTAGTCTAAAAGGTGATAAACACTACACTGTCAGACTTTTATGTTCAGACTCGTCAATATCTTACTTCCAGATTGTTGCATTCCAGCAAAGACTAACAGACATTTACAATTAAGATATTGCACAGAAGCAGAAATGAAATAATGCTAGACATAACCACCCTTCCAGCTGGCCAAACCGAGAATGGGATGATTTTTAAACCGTAACTGTTTTCATTAGCTACCAATTGAGATTTGTTTTAATCCAGGGAAGTTGGCTCCCACCTTGGCTCTAGAAATGGAGAAATGGGGCCGGATTTTGTGGAGAAGCCGGAGGTTTGAGTCAGGAAATTTCCTGAGCAGGCAGGCTGCCTTTAAAAGGGCAGCGGTGTTCTTGTTCCTTGGATGGGGGGCTGGGATGGAGTCAGGCCCGCCACCTCCAGAGACAAGCCTGAGGTGACAGGAGGTGTGCAGATGGCCAGGCCAGCGGGCTGGAATGCCATCCTCCGTTTGCTGGGACATTGGCTCAGTTTTATTCTCGAATGTCAGGTCCTGAAACCCTCACCCTTCATCTTTCCACCCACCTCACATGCCCTCCTCATGCCCCCATACCACCATGCCAACTACATGAACCCATATGCTCCAAGCTCCTAAAACCCTCCATGCCCCCCCAACCCTGGCAACCTATATGTATTGTCCATAGCCACTAATCCAGTATCCGCTATGGGAAGACCTCAGGATATCTTAGAAGTTTATTTTTTAATGTCTATTTCAAAGAATTAATACAGCTGTCATATTCAAAGACATTTCAAATTGAATAAAACTCTCATCCATAAAACATTCAAAAATATAAATCCCCTCAAGTAATCAATCTGTTATAAAAACAAACATCTGTTATAAAAACTAACAAACACTTATCCACTTACAGCATCAAAGACAAATAATCCTTTGACAGGTTTGAGGGCTTATTAATCAAAATGTGTCAAATCAAAATCACAAATCCCTGCTGATATAGGTAGTTCTGGACCTTTTGAAACTCATCCAAGCATTCATAGCCCCAGCTAGCAAAACAAATCCTGGGAACTATCAGCAATAGGATCCCACTGAAACACCAGGTGGTCTTTTGTATTAAGCTGCAGGTGCTGTTTCATTTCCATTTCAAAGCTGCTTGCCTGTCAATCCAGGGAGTGCAGCAGGTCCTTAGAATTTTTTTTTAAACATACAATAGCAGAGCCAGCTTTTTCGAAGCTAAAGACCGCTGTACATTTAAATCTTAGTCCAAAATATGACAGTTTCCCAGCACACTTTTCTACAGTTTTTAATGCATTATGGTACTTTGTCCATTGGGAAAAGTTCTGTAATACATGTCAACACTTACACAATAGTGGTCAATATAATCGTCAACTTACCTTTACAGAACATGGCTCTAAAATCAATCATTGCATTAAAAACACTAATTACAATACAGCATCTAAGTATTGAAACTGAAATATTGAAACTGAAATAACTTTTTTTTTGTACTTCAAAGCCTGGAGCGGATGACTTTTTTTTTCATTTTGATTTCCCACTTGGAACTGGGGTTCCCCCGTGATTTACATCTCCTTGGAGGCACCATGAATCACGTCGTCTCCTACGAAACAGGCCTGACTCCATGAAAATAGTTGGGGTCTGCAATGCCCACTCTGCAATGGAGTAGGCAAAGGCGGGATTGCTGAGAGCAGGTTCATTGCCTGCACCCTTATCCCAGGGCCTGTAAGTTTGCCTCTTCAAGTCTCTCAGGCTCAACAGATCTTACAGATAGTTCCAAAGCAAGGGTAGTTCCTTCTACCTGTGGTGAAGACTCCAACGGGAATGTTTGGTGCATCTTTTCTTGTGGGTCTGTTTCCCTTTCTCTGAGGTGATCTACATGTCTCCTGATTATCTGACTTTCAACCGATATGTGGTAGGACAGGGGTCCTGTCACTGCACTGACTTCACCTGATAGCCATTTTGGCCCATCTCCAAAGTACTTTGCAAAAACTGCTTCTCCTATAGTGAAGCTTCTTTCATGACTGTGCTAATCACGTTCATTTTTCTGGGCCTCCTGACTTCTCTCTACCCTCCCTCTGTTCAGCCTTATAAGACTCAAACATGTCCTGAGACATCTGTACTTCAATAACTCTTCGGGGGCAATACCGGCAGTTGTGTGTGACATAGTCCTATAGTTGAGTAGGGAACATGATAACCTAGTTGCTATAGAGTCTCTATCCAGTTTATTCACTCTGGCCTTGAAGGTCCGAACATCCCTCTCAGCCAACCCATTGGATGCAGAGTGGTATGGCAAGGTCTTAACATGTGTTATGCCATTGAGACTAGTAAATCTTTGGAATTCCCCACTGGTGAATGCCATTCCATTATCCAGACACAACTATCTCTGGTAACCCGTATATCGCAAAACTTGATGCAATCTGTCTATGGTGGCGGCAGATGTGTGTGATTTCACCTCGTACACATCCATCCACTTCGAGTGAGCACCTATAATCAAGAGTAACATTGTGCCCAAAATAGGGCCCACGTAATCAATGTGGATGTGGACCCATGCCCTTCCTGGCCATTCCCGGGGATGCAATGGAGCAGAAGGGGGCAATTTCTGTACCTGTTAGCACTATATGCGGCTATTGACTAAGCTTTCGATTTCTGTATTCATCCCTGGCCACCATTAGTAGCTCCGTGCCAACATTTTCATTTTAGAGATGTTGGGATGAGCTGGGATGACTGCAATTCGGTCAATAATGGCTGTCTTCCTCTGGGAGGCACAATGACTCTCGCTCCCCACAAGATGCCATCCTGGCAGGTGACCTCGTATCTCCTATTAAAATAGGGTTTTATTTCATCAGACTTTGGCTCGTTAGACCATCCCTATAAGATTTAAGGATCATGGTCTGTCCAGTCTCTTATTTAGTTGGCACTGACTGGTGATGAATCAGGAAAGTGTAATAACAAGACAA